>NC_136357.1:17700000-19032500 GCF_037039965.1 Doryrhamphus excisus
CATCCAGAGCAGCTCACACGGTGACATTTTGCTCAAGTCCAACAGATGGCAGACATATACAGCACAATGCAGCAGCAAGCCATGCAGCAGCCTTCAACAATGCCTTTCCTTCCCCAAGCAGTCCAACCCCCCCCCAACCTTAAGGTGTAACATGAAGGAAGCCAAAACGTCCAACAAAGACTAACTTCTGACTTTATCAGGGTAAAAACACAACTCATAAACTTTCCAAACAGACCAATTCTCACTAAAATAGAACACAATATTACTTTAACCCTTTTTATGTCATAAAAGTGTCATAAAAAAGCAATGCATCCATATTTATATATTGATATGTATTTAATTTTAATAATACAATTTATTTTAATTCAACAAATATGGTGCCCAACCCCAACAAGATATATTATTATTATTATTATATCATTATTATGGTATTATAAGGTGGCACCGCGGTCGAGTGGTTAGCGTGCATAACCTCACAGCTAGGAGACCAGGGTTCAATTCCACCCTCGGCCATCTCTGTGTGGAGTTTGCATGTTCTCCCCGTGCATGCGTGGGTTTTCTCCGGGTACTCCGGTTTCCTCCCACATTCCAAAAACATGCTAGGTTAATTGGTGACTCCAAATTGTGAGTGTGAATGGTTGTTTGTCTATATGTGCCGTGTGATTGGCTGGCCACCAGTCCAGGGTGTAGCCCGCCTCTGGCCCGAAGACAACTGGGATAGGCTCCAGCACCCCCGTGACTCTCGTGAGGAAAAGCGGTAGAGAATGAATGAATGGTATTATAAATAGAATTGCATTTAGTTTTTTATTAAAAATCATTTTAATTTCTACCGGTCTCCCCCCAAAAATGTGGCCCTTGGACAAATGTAATTAAGGACTCATGCAATACACCTTACAATAGAGGGGTTCATGAATTTTCCTGGCCGCGTTTCATACAATTACCCATAAAACTGACCAATATCAATATTCCGAGGCAAAAATCCAACTCGTAAACATTCCATCCATAGAGACAGACTTATTAAAAGTAATAATTCTGACCAAAATAGCCCGCAACATGTCATGTCATGGTAGCAAACAGAGCCTATTTCATGTAAACCTTGCAGGGATCCAACACGGCATCATAAAACATCCACTCTCCTTTATGTTGAGGTTTTCCTTAGCTGACAGACAGTCCAGAAATAGGGAAGAAAGAAAGGCACAAAGCGCACAAGTGTGCCCATCCATAACTTACAGATTTGCAAAGTAACCATTTAGAGTCATTACCGAGGCCAACCTGCTGCCAGAGTACACAGTGGATCAGTCCCACTCGCTAATACCGCGCTGAGGTGTACTCATGAAAATTCAGTGTGCAGTCGCTCAGTAAAAAAAGGCTCATGTGGATGCACGGTGGCGGGGAAACGCATCTAACCGCATAAAACAACATGACGGACACCTAAAAACAAGACTTGTATGGGCCGTTGGGTTTTGGCTCCTCGTATTGTTTATTCAGGAAAATGTAATGAGTCACTGTCAGATTTAAATACGAGCAAATAAAACTTCAATAAAGCAATTTTGAATATTTCTCATGCATTCATTGCCACATGTTCCCCAGTTAATACTTTGCAAATGTAAGACATTCAAGCAACAATACAGCCTTAAAATAACAAAGCCTCAAAATGACGTTGACGCTAAACTGGCTTGTAATAAGAAAAATGGTGTCATGGTTTTCGTGCTCTGTAATATTGTTGGACCAGCCAGGACACCTTGTGTTTTATGTTCAAGACGTCTTGATTCTCTGGCTTCTTTAGTCTCTCTTGAAAGTAAATTACAATCATTACTTTAATGAGATTAAGTCATAGATCCTAGAGTGGGACCTAAACTGCACGCTAAATACGTAACACTCATATTTCGAGCTTGCGTTTCCTTTTTCTGTGCCCTGCTTCACTTTTCCCGTCTCCTCCGACCAGAGATATGACATAGACATTGACAGACATAGTCCTGGGTAGGCCTGCCACCATAACAAATTTTATATGATAATAGTCGGTAATTATGCTATTAATTATTGACCAATAGTCAATCATTTTTTGACCTTCTTAATCTTCCTCTTGTGTTAGCTGTCTGGTATCATCTCTTATGTTAACGAGTCGGTTTTGACCCATGTATTAAATCAGCTATAAAATACACTAAAAACAATAAGTTACCATCATGTCTTGGTTACCTTCTTAGGCTTCCTCATCCATGAAAATGTTGCTTTTAATACTTTTGGTGTGGGCATTTAGGCCTTTTTTTGTCACTATACCCCTCCATTTCAATTTCCAAAAATGGTCAAATCAACCTCAAAAGAATCATATTAATAAATTGAAGGTTCTTTTGTTACCTGGCTATTACTGAGGGCTATAAAACATATCTCTTAAATCAATTAGTTTTATTCATTTTCTCATTTTAGTATTAATCACTAAAGAAACATCTGTGGTGTTGGGGTGAATTTTGACCCATATATATTAATGTCAAGAAAAGGTAGAAAAAATTATTGTTTTCAGCAACAGAACTTTAGTATAAACTGAAATCAAAAAGCAGAACAGGTCCAGATCTTGGTTCACTCTACTTCTTGCCATTCTTTCCATGATCCAAATTGTAAATATGAAATCAGCCATCAGTCAAATGAGTGAATTCACCTCACATGTGTGGACCTTGTTTTTCTGCTGGTATACTGGAAAAGCGGTCCAAATGAGAATCCCCTGAAGCTGACATGATGAGAAGAGGAGCTGGTTGTCATTGTGTTGGCTAATTGTACACTTATGATTTCAGTTGTGGCTCAAAATATTGCTTTATAGTCATATTATTATAACCGGGTCGAAACCGACCCTAACAATACAGTGGTCATAATTTCAAACACACCATTTTAAAATGTAGTAAAAATTATTTTTTTGGTTTTATTTTGTTGAAATAGAGTTTCCTGACAAAGTCAAAAAGCCTTGATGCAATAAACAAATGTTATGTGATTCTTTGTCTTTAAGATTATCATTCAAACATCTGTGTATCACGTAATGTTTCAGTCATTACATGGTACCTGTAGTGTAGTGTACCTGAATGAGACATACTACCATATATTAGCTACGAACCACGAGGCGTCACCAGATCACACACCATTCCAAGTCCTGGTGTCAAAACAACACAGCAACGCAAATGGTTGATAAAACAGACAAGACACTGCCAACGCATAATGCAGAATATAAACAAACCATCTACTATGTGTATATAACCATGTGGTTTCCAGCCATTTATGAAAAACACAGAAAAACTGAAAAGAATGCTAAAGAAGTTCTGATTCTGATTCAAAGCGGTTCCCAAAGTGGGGTCCGCGTACGTGCATGAAAAAGAAAAACAATTAGCGCATGACATTCAAAATTACGAGTGCGCCTGAATGCCTCAAATGCCTCAAAGACACATATAAGACTACCTTATATGGGCGTAGTTGTAATCCAGATAAGCTCTCATCCTTCCCCCAAACTCCGCTCTTTTTGTGTAGCATTATAGAGTGTGCATAAAGGGAACAGAGTTGCTAATAGCTGTTTCTGATGCTGTACCAAAAATGCTAAAGCTACTTGCCATCGAGAAATGTCTTGAACTTCAGACTTTCCGGTTTCTACTCCCAGATCGGATTTTGAATCCAACAAAGCAATCCAATGTTAAAAGCCGACATTTTAAAAAGATACATCAATGTAACTATCAACTCCTATACCATTCACAGCTAGCGGCACAAACCGGAAGTCCTTTTAAGCACTCACAAGTGTGACCCACCACAGCAGAGTGGGTGTGCCTGGAGGCGAGCCGTGGGTGGAATACATTATAAAGGATAATTTTTGAAGGAACCATGAAATCCAAATAATTGCAGCTGAATAGGTGCAGATTCTGGAAGAACGAGAAAGCTTTCTGTGCTGGTTATTGTGTGTAGCTGCTCTATAGGAGTCCACAACTCAATAGAAAGGCCTGAATAATTAGCATAACAATAGTTTAACCCTTTAAACTATTGTTATGCTAAGCGTTGACTGTCGGAAGCAAGGCTGTGCTGCACATCCACACTGGAACTGTGGCATTCGTATTCGCGTCTGCTTATTAACTGCTAGCACTCCGTGTAGCCCACGCCTGCACCAAGAGGCTTAATAGTTGACAAGATGCTCACTCTTTTGTGTTCATTTCACATCGAGCCAATGAGCACTGACAGATGCAGAGCGATGCTGATGCTGATGCTCTATCATTAGCTTCACAACACATACGTACAGGTATGTGTCATGTTACACATATCTGTATCAGTATATGCTATATGTTATTGGTATTGGAAATTTTGAGTTAGACAATGTCGGCATATCGGTTATCTGCAAAAAAGCTGATTTAAGACTCTAGTGTTTATTTATCTGAATTGTGCAGATTGAACGCAAAACTGAAACCAACGAAATGCAACAAAATCGAGAGCAGTGAAGCATACAACATATTCAATAGTCACATTGCATGAGTACAGCAAATTCATAAATATGTTTGGTTTTACAAAGATTTTTCCAACACCAAGTTCTACTGACTTTGGGCGGTGGAGTACATGGGGAGTACAACACGCCGTTTGGGTTGGAAGCAGGAAGTTCATTGGAAAGGTGCACAATCTGGAAGATCTAGGAAGCTTTCTGCACGGGTTATTGGGTATAGTTGCTCTGTAGGATTCCCCAACTCAAATGCAAAGCGCCGAAAATTAGCATACAGGTCCCGGACAGTCGAGACGATCTATGAACACATTACTTTCCTTTTGGTTAATGGCTACCTTGACAACTTGTAAGCTTCACTCCAGAGTGCCTTGCTCGGAGAAAACAGTCAATTCATGACAACACATGGGCCTCATTGCCCTCTCAGCACCGCCGTGGTGTCTTGGTCTGTTTCCTGTCTTGTCTGCACGCATTAAAATACAGCGAGACACAGCGAGACAACCCACTTTACGCGTCCCTTCACAGAGACCCCTTGCTGTGTGCATGTGTACTGTACTTACCAGCCTGTACACCACTTGTACAAGCAGATGCTTCCGGTAAGAGTTAACAAGTAGTTAAGCCGGAGGAGACGCCATTGATCATTTGGCATCCGTACTGAGGCTGCTTCCCTTCACCCGCCTTCCTTGTTGTGGTTTGGTGGGACAATCGGTTACAGCCAAACGGAATGGAAACCCCTCAGTCTGTCCCGTGCTAAGGCGCACTATTAAAGAAAGGATCCGGTTACTGGCATCTATAGGGGAAATTGACTTCAGAAAACATTTTCATGCACGTTGCCCCGATCACTTAAAACATTTCAACCGCTGAGATTTCTCTCAAATTGCAGCGACTCTCTCAAATTGCCAAGACTACCAAGAAATGAGCTTTAGCTTGATGATTGTCCCTGTTGATCACTTCCAGAGTTTTCGTTCTAGTGGAAATGTTATCTTCCAGCAATCCATTCCTTGAGGGTGGCTTGGGTTTTTGGAGGGGAAGACACACTGTAGAACAAAGGTAAGTTAGTTTGTCCTGAAGTTATCTGGTGTGAACATATTCAGTCACAAGAATGAAATAAGCAGACTCATTTTGTCTCCATAGCAAGTCATGGTGTGACCAAAAATAGTGAGAATTGGCACAAAATGACCACGGTCCCACATAACTGACTTACACCTTGGTAAATACTGCAATTTAGTACATAACTGACTTATATATGTATTATTATGTATATAAACCACTCTACAGCAATATTGTTGCTCTAGCGCAGGGGTCTCAAACACGCGGCCCGCGGGCCAAATGTGGCCCGCAGGACACTAGTTTGAGGCCCCCGCCTTGATATGAAAGTTTAATGTTAGTGCGGCCCGTGCAAGTTTGATATGGATGCTGTATGGTATCATGTACCCAGAAAAAATTATTACGTTTGATTAATGTTCATGTTAAAGGTTAAATAACTGTTAATAGTTATCCTCCCTATCTGTGTGGAAGTGGTAAGTTTTTGGCTATTTAAGTTTAAAGGAAATAACTTGAAGGCTACCGTTTAGGTCGCTAGCTCTCTAGTTTGCGAGTTAGCATGTGTCTCAAGACCCTGCAGTTGCGCAATATGTTGTAAATAAAAAGAGTATAAATGTGACTATAGTCGTGTTTTGTCATGTCTACAGGGCTCTAATAATGCTTTGTTCATTTTAATCTGAAAAAAATAATTTGTCTACCCACCAACTATATGTGGTGGGTAGACCACATATAGTTTGCCGTTTTATTATTATTATTATATTTATTTATTACTGATTGTTTGATTTTCTTTATTCTTGATTTGTTTATTTCTTTTTCATCTTTTTTTGTGCAGAAAATTGGAAAACCTGATGCAGCCCAGCCTTGCCCAGACCCTAGCTCCAGTGGCCCCCAAGTAAATTGAGTTTGAGACCCCTGCTGTAGCGGTTAGCACAAAAAGCTATATGCAAAAAGCTGTCAATTTCGCTACGTGCTGGAAGACACAACCATCCCAATGAGAGCGGACATTGTAAGTGTCGTCAATGTTTCTGTACTACTGTTGTTGACAGAAGTAACGTTAGCTACTCTGAAATAAATCAGCCTCGGAAAGAAGTACTGGTAATGTTTAACATCATCAAAATACGACCCGATATTGAACGTATTACATGTTATCATCAATGTACTTGTTAATGCGTGATCACAGCATGTATATCAAACAATGAAAATATGCATTTTTTTTTAGAGGGCTTCATAGTCGAAATAGGTGCATTGTTAGGTAGCTCATAATAACTTGTTTTCTCTTGTTAGGTACAGAAAAAGGATTGTGGATGATGGGCAATTTTTTTTCAAAAAGTGCAGTTTTCCTTTAAGACTTATTTGGTCCTTGAGCAAACTGATTGATATGTGGGTCTTTCACCCGTTTCCTATTTTCTGTTGCCTATTTAGTTCAGGTGTGCACTCCTTCCTTTGTCGGTTCATTGCCATGTTTTGATTTGGACTTGCTAGTGCGTCATTCTGCTGCATAGCATTAATAAATATATTTTTACCTGCATTTGGGTCCTTATCTCTGGGGTCGAACCGCAAAACTCACAAGCCGGACCCTGACAACATCAATGCGCATGACATTCAAAATTACGAGTGCGCCTGAATGCCTCAAATGCGAGGAGACATATAAGACTACTCTCCCCTCCCCCAAACTCCGCTCTTTCTGTGTAGCATTATAGAGTGTGCATAAAGGGAACGGGGTTGCTAATAGCTGTTTCCGATGCTGTACCAAAAATGCTAAAGCTACTTGCCATTGAGAGACGTCTTGAACTTCAGACTTTCTGGTTTCTACTCGCAGATCGGATTTGGAATCCAACAAACCATGTTAAAAGCCGACATTTTAAAAAGATGCAGCAATGTTATTATCAACGGAGTGGGTGTGCCTGGAGGTGCGCCATGGGTGGAATACATTAAAAAGGATCATTTTTGAGGGAACCACGAAATCCAAATAAATACAGCTGAATAGGTGAAGATTCTGGAAGAACTAGAAAGCTTTCTGTGCTGGTTATTGTGTGTAGCTGCTCTATAGGAGTCCACAACTCAATAGAAAGGCCTGAATAATTAGCATAATAGGTCCCTTTAAACTATTGTATGGGTCGTATCTGAGCTGTGTAAAATAATGGATAAGCGTTGTGACATTCGTATTCGCATTGTTTTTCCCTTTAAGACTTATTTGGTCCTTGAGCAAACAGATTGATATGTGGGTCTTTCAGGATTTATGTCAAGGTATGCGTTTCAGCTGGTGTTACTTTACCCTGTCATGTATTTTCTACTGCATGTGAGGCTACTGTTCGAGGTACAAATAAATTCATGATATCAAACATGAAAGTAAGTCTGCCAAATATTGCAAAATGCTTAAACTGGATGGAACCTGGTTCAACATTACAGATTCCTGACCCAGTGTGCACACACCGAATTTGATCAAAACCAGATAGGATCGACTAAGGTATGATTTATTCAAAGTTGTCTATCTTTTCTGAATGGGAACATCCAAAATTAAGTTAGTCATTCCTATGAGCTGGTTCCCCTTCTCAATTAGAACTATTCATGCCCCACAATTGTCTGCACTCTCAGTTATTTCAGCATAATAAAATGCAGACCTTTTGGTATTTCTTGGATTTCCGAATGATGATGCTGCATTTTAGAGCTTGTGGCTGTTTGCCGCGGAAAAATGTAGCTTTGCCGAAAAACTACCGTTGCTGTTTTCCTAAATGTGGGCTGTAATGAAGAATAGAATGAGTCTCGCCGATGCCCCCCCTTCCCCTCGCCACAATTAGGAGCAGACCGGCGGAGCGCTGGGGGACGCACGAGATGGAGGAGCTGACTCTGCCATCGTCTATGAAACGCGACAATGGCGGCTTGAGCCCAGAAAATGTCATGTTAATCGCCCACATTGTTGTGTCTCATCCATCACATAAGTGTTCTATGTCAGGATGCTTTCTTTATTAAACTGCAGTCATATAAAGCATCAGTCATTGCCTGTTCCCAAATGTTCTCTCCACTGTCCTCAATTTGAACTTTATGCCCCATTTAAAGTCATTCTGGGTATTTCTATTGTGAAAGGTGCTGGTTATCATGAAATAATGCAATTAGGAGTGATTGACATTGTCAATGGTAATTGGACTTTCACTTTGACAGGCGTTAAGGTTAGGGTTAGGGTTAAGGTTAGGACCACATTTACCTACTGATGACACAACAACCAGGAGTTCAGTATCTTACCCAAAGGAACTTCATAGATGGAACCAGCAAGCTTCACAGAGAGTTGAAGGTCTCCCTAGCACTTTGCCCCTGAGCCACCTGGATCTGTCAGGCCCCTGTTCCGCCCTGGGCTTGAACCAAGGTCCACCGAGTGAAAGTACCCCCTCTCCCTTGTCATCTTTTAGTGTCACATTTTCCAGCCTTCTTCCAAGTTTGGTCTCAGTTTTTGTCTTTAGGACTTTGACTCTGTCTCCCTAGCACCTGGTTGTGTCAGGCCCCTGTTCCGCCCTGGGCTTGAACCAAGGTCCACCGAGTGAAAGTGCCCCCTCTCCCGTGTCATCTTTTAGTGTCACATTTTCCAGGTTTGGTCTCAGTTTTTGTCTTTAGGACTTTGCCTCTGTCTCCCTAGCACTTAGCACCTGAGCCACCTGGTTCTGTCAGGCCCCTGTTCCGCCCTGGGCTTGAACCAAGGTCCACCGAGTGAAAGTACCCCCTCTCCCTTGTCATCTTTTAGTGTCACATTTTCCAGCCTTCTTCCAAGTTTGGTCTCGGTTTTTGTCTTTAGGACTTTGCCTCTGTTCACCGGTGTTCACAAGATCAAACTTCTAGATCAATTTCTTTGATGAGCCACATGGTGATGTGTTCAGAGGTCCATTTTAGGTCCAACACCTAGTTACGTTTCTCAATGTTGTATTTATGCTATGAAGGCAGTCATGTTGTGATGGGCGAGCTCGTCCGCGGTTTCAGACTCGTGAAACCAATCAGACGTTGACATGTCTCGCTGTGGATGGCTTCAGTTCCTCAAAAAGATCCAGATGTTCTTGTGATTTCATCAGACTGTCAAGGCCCTGAGTGGAATTGATCACTTAAGCTAAGGGGCACTTACAGTCGAGCCATTCTTTTTAAAAACGAGCGGTGATGAGTAAAGTCATTCATGTCGGTTTCTGTCACCAACACTGCTTGTCGAGAGTCGACATGGACGGCTCCACATGAACACACGCTAGCACTGCTAAGGCCTCTCGCTGTCTAATGACTTTAGCACACACTTGCGGCTTTTCCTCGCGCTTTTCACTCATAACTACCACGAACCGTGAGGCCTTGCTCTGCATGCCGCTATCCTCTCCATCATGATGGATAAATGACCCCGTTTGGCCCATTGGATTAAAACCCTTCTTTGATTTATCTCTACTGTTGTACATTAGTTCCAAATTATAGGCCCCCAGGCTTCAAAAACCATCCTTGTTGTATTTGGGGATATGAGTCGTCGATCAGAAGACACTGACTGACATCTGCCGCCCGACCGCAATGAATGCTTGGCAGCTGACGACGTCACTGCAGCGCACAGCAGAATCCATCAATTTAATGGTGCTGACACCTTCCACTCAAAAGCTGGAAGGCCGGACGGTTTTGACACGGTTCTGCTTTTTTGGCAAGTCAAGAGCATTTCTCGTCTAAATAGCAGTCCCGGGGCAGTGTATTTACTCAACTGCAGAGAGTACCGGGCATCTAAGAAGCCTTAGATGTAAATGCAGAACAGTAGATCCATGATAAAAACAGGAATTACATTTCAAGACCCTTTGTGAATGGCAAAAAAACACTCCATCAAACCCAATTGTTTGTATAGTTTTATAGTTTAAGCCCTTTACAGCCCTTAATGAAGATATTTCCTTATAGAACTCGTGCAGTCCCCAGATGCTACAATACAGACACTATAGAAAGTAAACTGGTTGCATGTTTGAAGTCATATTTCCCCTTACTGAACCACAGCTTCCCAGCTCCAGCAGAATTAGTGCAGTCCCAAGAGCTACCATATAAACACTCGGAAAAAGTAACAGTCCCGACCGAGATTGTACCATGTAGACACTATAGAAAGTAAACGTGTTACGTGTCGGAAGTCATATTTCCTCTTAATGAACCCCAGCTCCACAGTGCCGGCAGCATTCATGCAGTCCCGAGATGCTACCGTGCAGAAAGTAAACATGTTACATGTTGGAAGTCATATTTTTCTGTAATGACGCCAAATTCTATTGACAGTGACGATAGACAGCTATGTTTTGTGTTGCAATATTCCGTGGCCACAAGTGCACTTCTCTAAATTCATTCAAAATTACATATTACAAACCTCATATTACAAATATACAACATAAGGTGACCAGAAATATTTCAGTAATGAACAAAGCAAAATTTGTTCTCAATCAGAAATCACTCCACACTCTTTATTGCTCTCTGGTTCTACCATATCTTACTTATTGTGTGGAAATATGGGCTAATAACTATAAAAGCAATCTTCACTCGCTAAATGTACTGCAAAAAAGGTCAGTAAGGATAATTCATAATGCCGCCTACAGAGAACATACTCACTCCTTATTTTTAAAATGACAAATACTTCAACTTGCTGATATAGTTCATCTTCAAACAGCTAAAATAATGCATAAGGCTAAAAACAAGCAATTAGCTAAAAATATCATCCAATACTTCTCTACAAGAGAGGAGAAATATGATCTCAGGGAAGAAGTACATTTGAAACACTTCTATGCTAGGACTACGTTATGCTAGCCATAGCATTTCAGTATGTGGAATCAAACTATGGAATGGATTGAGTAAGGAAATCAAACAATGCACAACGATGAGCCAATTCAAGAAACAATACAAGCAGTTGATGTTTGCTAAATACAAGGATGAAGAGTCTTGAACCAGTCATGATGTGCTATATATATCACTATATTGACACTTACTATGGTACCCATTATGGCACTGGATGGTCATAAGTACATTATAGGTACATAGGTACATCATTAAAAAAAAAAAAAAAAAAAAAAAACTTAATGTATTATGGAAAGCAGGAAGTGAACAAATGTAACAGTTACTGATTGTAAAAGTACCAGATGGAGGGGTAGGATTTAATAAGCTTTGCTTCTTCCTACTCAATTGTAATGATGCATGTTCAAATGAAATAAAACCATTACCATTACCATTACCAAATAATTTTGGTTCGCAAAAATTAAACTCACAAGACATTAACAGCATTTGGCAATGCACCAAAGACAAGAATCTCAAAATGTCAATCAGAAAACAAGTCCAAACTGCTCAACCGTGTGACCATCATTTAAAGATAAAATGATTAAATGCAAGAATGGTCATGGATTCTGTGCGCTGTTACAAGGAGATCTAGAAGGAGAAGATGGGAGCCTGGGAGAATATTTTAAGAAGGCAGTGCCAAGAGCGGTAGGAAGAGTGCTGAGTGGTAAACACGATGAGGTGTTCTCCATTGACAGCAATCCTGCTGCCGTGAAACACGGTGTAGCTAATTGTACAGCGGTCACCCACCGAGTCTAAATAGGGTGCAAGACCACACAGCGCGATGCACAGGCCTCGCTGGAGGAAAGACGAAACTCAACTCTCTTAACTGATTGTTTTACTTTCGGGGGATACGTCTGCTTCAGGCCTGAAAGTACACCCACCTGCGTTTATTTCTGTGCCTCGGCCGTGCCTGGTTCAACCAGAACCGACAGTAGAGTGTCCTGTCACACACATGGCCCAAAGATGCTGACTTGCGTCCTTGCGTACTTACGGATTTACTTCTCATGCCCTAGTTCTGTTATAATTAATTTTTTTCACAAAAACTGTACATTGTCTTGGTTTTGCTCACTTTGCGGTTTTAACTTAAAGACGGTTCCGTGTCGCTAGCACCTAAAACATGCCCGGAGTTTGGGCAGATGACTAGTTGTAAGTCATCTGTTTAAAAGTTGATGCCATGTTTTCTAATGATACTGCCTCTTCTGGAACTATAAAGACTGACCAGCACAGGTCGGAGCATGGAGCCCTGCGGGATGCCATGACTGACCATCACATTTATAGATTCTTTATCAATGCATACACACTGCTGGCTGTCTGACAAGTGGGACTTGAACAATTTTATTGCAGTTCATTTAATTCAGAGGACATGTTCTAAAATATTAATTAGAATGTGGTGATCATGGCGCTGTAAGATGTAACAAAACCAGTCCTGAAACAAGGCCCTTGTCCGAGGCAGAGACGAGGTCATTTGTGACTTTTACGAGTGCTGTTTCTGTGTTGTGGTGCATCCTAAATCCTGATAGAT
Source organism: Doryrhamphus excisus (assembly GCF_037039965.1). NCBI lineage: Eukaryota > Metazoa > Chordata > Actinopteri > Syngnathiformes > Syngnathidae > Doryrhamphus > Doryrhamphus excisus. The sequence goes on from NC_136357.1 coordinate 17,712,816, forward strand.
TATTGTTTTGAAGGAAATGGTGCAACAAAAAAGGACAGTTGGATATTGGTCTGTAGTTAGCTAGGACACGTGGATCAAGGTTAGGTTGTTTGGAACTTAGCTACTTAGAACGATTGTGGTATATAATAGCAACGTATTTATTATCTTGAGAAGAGCAGTGTTAAATAGATGAAGAGCATTTTTAATCAAGTTAGTAGGGATGGATTAAGTTGAAGAGGAAATTGTAGAAGCTAGTTTAGAAGTTGATGGTGCAAAAAACGTTTAGGTGTGTGTCACTCATTACCATATCCTTTATGGGCGACTGTGTTAGAGGCCTGTATTACATCAGCTGATGAGGTGAGGTGGTTTATTTGGTAAAAGTATGCCTGAACAGTTGAAATGCCAAAACAAGAAAATATGTATATATGAAAAACAACCTTTTTCTCCAGAGAAGGCTTATGGCAGGGGTCTCGAACTCAATTTACTTGGGGGCCACTGGAGCTAACCAGTGGATCACTTAACCATGAAAATGCCAAAAAAAGATGAATATTCACATACCTTGTTACGATATAGTATTCTACACTGGTCACTCAATGTCAGTAATGTTACTGTAATGTTTGTTGAGACACACAAGCACCAGACTTGAGTGCTGGAACAACGGCTTTTAGAAGAGGTTTCACTTATCTCACGACAGGCACAATAGTCTCTAACACAGGACAGTGTTGCAGCCGTAACAAACAAGCAAACTAAAACTGAACTCTGAACCCCTGAGCGTCACTTCCTGTCCGCAACCTCACTCAGGTCTCCTAAGATTGGAACACATTTGCAGCAACACAAGTCTTATTTCTGTCCTAAATGGCTTATTCTTTCTTATTATTGATACTATATTGGGTAATTGCAGTGTAAAGGTGACTATAGGGGTGTTAGTTCATGTATAGAGACTCTAATAATATGTAAACAGGTTTTTTATGCTGTAAATCAGGGGTCTCAAACTCAATTTCCCTGGGGTCTGGGTGAGACTGGGCCGCATCAGGTTTTCCAAAAAAAACTGTTCTCAAATATCTTAATTTTTTATTTTTCTACACAAAATAAGATGAAAAATAATAAAAAAAATCAATCAATCAGTAATAAATAAATATAATAATAATAATAAAACAGCAAATAATAAAAACTTAAAAACCACATATAGTTGGTAGGTAGACAAATTATTTTTTTCAGATTAAAATGAACAAAGCATTATTAGAGCCCTGTAGACATGACAAAACACGACTATAGTCACATTTATTCTCTTTTTATTTACAACATATTGCGCAACTGCAGGGTCTTGAGACACATGCTAACTCGCAAACTAGAGAGCTAGCGACCTAAACGGTAGCCTTCAAGTTATTTCCTTTAAACTTAAATAGCCAAAAACTTACCACTTCCACACGGATAGGGAGGATAACTATTAACAGTTATTTAACCTTTAACATGAAAATTAATCAAATGTAATAATTTTTTCTGGGTACATGATACCATACAGCATCCATATCAAACTTGCGCGGGCCGCACTAACATTAAACTTTCATATCAAGGCGGGGGCCTCAAACTAGCGTCCTGCGGGCCACATTTGGCCCGCGGGCCGCGTGTTTGAGACCCCTGGCTTATGGAGTCCAGGAGAACAAGTGTGAGGATGTTCCAAAAGGCTTTATGAGGTGCTTTACCTTTCACGCCATTTCTCCTGCAAATGAAAAAGCACAGAGAAAACCTGCAATGTCATCAGGAGTACATTTTAGCCCCCCCCCCTTTTTTTCTGTAATGACACATTAAGATTAGCTGTGGCTTCTCTTCAAAAAATACAATCACACAAATTCTTCTCCCCGCCTCACCTCTCTTTCTCTCTCTAGCCGGTCTGGCCAGAGGAAACCGCATGGCGGGGTCAGTGCGCTCTCCCCCTGCCAAACCAGACCCATAATTTTGCTTTTGTTTCAGATGTAAGCCTCAAAGCCTGAAATATCGGGACCCGGGCCGGGGGTGGGGAGGTCAGCATGTCAGAGAGGGAGGAGAGGAGTGTGTGGAAGTGGACCATCTCACCAAAAACAAAAAAACATTGTCCATCAATCTCGTCCTTTTCTTCTGTTGTGATTATTCTAGGATACACACATGGCAAGTGTACTTCCCAACAGCCCCCCCACCCCACCAAATGTACACACGGCTGACATTTGCAGTTCCTGGGCCTTGGTAAAACACTTGCCAATCACCACCTTGTGTTAAAAACAAAAGTCCCAAACACATACACGCCATCCTTAAGGCTACTGGAGAGGAGGCGGGCGTGGGAGTGTTGGACCTAAACCCCAAAACCTCAACCTCCTTTTAAGCAAAACAAAGCCATTTTATTTGAAAACCTGGTAGTGTGCTATTCTCCCTTGACCTCCACAACTTTTTCCCTGTGGGCACACACGGTTCCGCCATCAGGGGAATCGTGACACATCACACACTCTTCCGCCATCATGACACATCGTAGTCGCCAGACTGCCTCGTTGGAGTTGAAAAAGTAAAAATAATACACACTCAAGTAATATGCATATGGTAGATCCTTTTTTCCACACATAGCCTCTCCATTAGAAAAGGTAGCGAGTATCTTACCAATACATACATGCGCTTTACATTTTGAGACAAGTGTATCTCATTATAATGCTTAAGGTTTAAATTTGGAATGGAATATTGTCATATCGTGATACTTATATGTTAAGGTCCAAATCGGCCAACCCTCCTCTGTACACAATTTCAGTAGTTTTAGTTTTAGTAGTTAACAAAGTTCAGGTACAGTCATTGTCAAACGTTCTGAGAATGACACAAGTATTATTTTTTATGATGTCAATTTGCATGTACTTCAGAATGTTATGAAGAGTGATGAGATGCATGGCAATTAACTTCAAAGTCCCTCTTCATTATGAAAAGCACAATTTACACTGCATTTCAGCCCTGTCACAAAAGGATCAGCTGACATCATGTTAGTGAGTCTCTGACAGGTGACAAGGACAAAGGCTGTCATCAATAACAGACTGGTAGCATGCTATTCTCCCTTGACCTCCACAACTTTTTCCCTGTGGGCACACACGGTTCGGCCATCAGGGGGAATCGTGACACATCACACACTCTTCCGCCATCATGACACATTGTAGTCGCCAGACTGCCCCGTTGGAGTTGAAAAAGTAAAAATAATACACACTCAAGTAATATGCATTTGGTAGATCCTTTTTTTTTACACATAGCCATGTAGTAGCATCCCCATTAGAAAAGGTAGCGAGTATCTTACCAATAAATACATGCGCTTTTTTTCAGACAAGTGTATCTCATTATATGGCTTAAGGTTTAAATTTTATATCATAATATCGTGATACTTCCCAAAATCATCGTGATATATATTAAGGTCCATATCGCCCAACCCGTCTCTGTACACAATTTCAGTAGTTTAACAAAGTTCAGGTACAGTCATTGTCAAACTTTCTGAGAATGACACAAGTATTATTTTGCATGTACTTCAGAATGTTATGAAGAGGGATGAGATGCATGGCAATTAACTTCAAAGTCCATCTTCATAATGAAAAACACAATTTACACTGCATTTCAGCCCTGTCACAAAAGGACCAGCTGACATCATGTTAGTGAGTCTTTAATGGTTGACAAGGACAAAGACTGTCATCAATAACAGACTGGAGGCTTTCGAAGGAGGTTGCTGTTTAGTAGCTTTGTTCTTCCTCCATGGTTACTTCTAAGAAAACACGCGCAGTCATCATTGCTTAGCACAAAAAGGCCGCCTGCCTTGGCTGTTGGTAAGACTGCACCTGAATCAAGCATTTATCCTATCATGAAGAACTTCAATGAGAGAGGTTCAGTTGTTATGAAGAAGGCTTCAGCACCCAGAATTGCCTCACCCAGTGAGGCATTGATTTCTGGAAGATGGCCTAATGTCAGGAAGGGAACAAAGAAGCCACAATCTTCTGATGAATGGATTATCATATTGTTTGTGGCGTCCAGAAACAAGCTTGTCCAGAGAAGAAAAATTGAGCACTGCAATCTTGTGTGATGCTAACACTAAAGCATCCTGAAATCTTTCATGTGTGGGGTTGTGTGAGCTCACTCCCAAGTTTTCCAAAAAACACGGACAATAATAAAGAATTATACGGAAGCATCCTCTAAAAACAACTTCTCCCAACCATCCAAGAGAGTTTGGTGACAAACAATGGAGCACCTTGCCATGAGGCAAAGGTGATAACTAAGTGTTTCGGGGAACAAACCATCATATGGGTTCATGGCCAGGGAACTCACCAGACCTTAATCCATTTGAGAACTTGTGGTCAATCCGCAAGAGGCGGCTGGACAAACAAAAACCTGCACATTTGAACAAACTCCCAGCCTTGACGGGCTGTCAGGATGTGGCCCAGAAGTGAAGTGACAGCACGCCACAGTGAATTGAAAAAGAAGCGTCAACGCTGCAAATCCTGACTCTTTATACATAAACTCCTTTAACTGTCACTAAAAGCCGCTGACCTGTATGAAATACTTGTAATTGTACTACAGTAAACTGTAGTAATACTTGACAAACAGCAGCACATTATAAGTACTGAACAGCACTGACTGTCTATTTAAAAAAAAACCTGAACTAAAGCAGGATGAGACCCCTTTACAACCAAGGAACAGTGCTGAGGGCGTGCTGTGACACCCCTCATCGTGAACTCTAAAAACTGTCCGTTTTCCATCGCCACGGCTCCGCGCACGAAGCCCATCATTTTTTGTGATGAATGGAGTTCCTGGAAGGATGACATGTGGAAGCCTTTACTTCCACTTGACTTTCATTCCAACTATTTATTCTTTGTGACCACCGGCCGCTCGGATCTTGTCATTTTTGATTAGGATCCGTCTCGGGGAGTGGACTACGGAAACGTGCTGGCGGTGGTTGAAAAACACACGTGCTGCAGAGGTTTCACGCAAGGTCAAGCAACCTGCCAGATTTCATGCATATTATGGTAACGTAGCGTGTGATTGGCGGTACTACAACGTATAAAATGGTTTGTTTATGTTTGCTGGACATACTGTAACTGTGACACCCAGCTTCATTTTAGAGGCTTATGGTCAACAATTGTGCTCGTCTCCTGTTTCGCTTCACCTTTGGTCAAAGCCATTTGAACGATTGTGCTATTACGACGCATAAGCAGCGCTGCAGGAATGTTGATGGTGCGTAAGACGACACTTGACTGCTTAAAGAAAGGTAAGATGTCCTTTTATTGAAGCAGGGGCCCCCGCTGCTGAATGGGGGGTGTTTATGGTCGCCAATCATTACATAACGCTCTATCAAACTACATCAGTGTCAGCGGGAATTAAGTGGAACGTACGGAGCAGCAGTTTTAGCAGAACTGCAGGATTATCTTGATGTTTTCAGCCACGTTGACGACTATTCAGCTCAAACCAAGTCCTGGCTAAGCTTGGCTAAGAGTCCTAAGTCTGTTGCCATGTACCGTATGATTGTTTGGCCTTGGGGGAGGTCTGACGCCTTCATATATTATGTTTTCTTCTCTACAAATAACTCTTAGAAGTAAATGTCGCAAGCAACTGATGGTTTAAATACACAACATGCCAAAGCACGTTAGCGTTGCTTGATTTTTGTGCCATGGCGGAGGTTTTGTGCTGGAGCGTTGCTGTGCAGTCATGTGGCTAACAAATCACAGCCCGGACTAAAGCAACAGCAAGCGGGATTGCCTTGACTTATAATCTGTGGTACGCTTCAGCGCCGCATTTACAATAACCATCACAAAATCCCTTTTGGACTCCAGCACACAAACAACTCCACACATTAGTCACGTATGTCATACAGTACACAGGGTCTTTCAATTGTTGCTCTTTGCAGTATGGTACCTTAAAAACAGCCTCAAGTAGTAGACGGTAGACGGGAGCCTCAATGCGTCTTCCACCAGTCCACCATCTTTCCCACCAGTATTCCATTCTAGCCAAACAAAACCAACCACATCCACAGTGTGGAGCTTCTCCGGTGTACCTGAAGGACAACCGCAGTGTAAATCTGAGGAAGGAGAGACAGGATGAGGCTTGGAAAGCAAGCTCAGCTGTGTAGGTGTGTGGAAGTGAATGCACGCTCGCTTGCATTAGTGTGTGTGTGTGTGTGTGTGGTCCCTAAATTATTTTTGACCTTTTCTTAAATATTGTTTTTTTTGCTTCCTTGCCTGCTTTTAGAAACTGAGCAGGATTTCACACTGCTGTGACGTGCAAGGAAACGCATGTTCATGCAAAACAATCATACATGCATGTCACAAATGTCAGTATCTTCTCAAAGATAACAATAATAACAATACCATATAGTACTATATACTTTATAGTAGTGAGTACAGCAGTAGAGATGTACGACCAACACACAGCCGTTATTTTCTTAACAGCTGGCAACACAACTGAGTCGCAAGATAATTGTATTTTTCCTCCAGTCAAGCAATGTCTGGAGCTGCACGAGTGCTGCCGGCAGTGGGGTAACTGACTTTCAATGAGTCAAACAGTTGAAACACATGTTATTATGTTCTGTTCTGGAAGACAATTGTGTCTTGTCTGTAGTCAAGCATCGTGGCCCAGGGGTGCACGAGTGCTGCCGGCAGTGGGGTAACTGACTTTCAATGAGTCAAACAGTTGAAACACATGTTATTATGTTCTGTTCTGGAAGACAATTGTGTCTTGTCTGTAGTCAAGCATCGTGGTCCAGGGCTGCACGAGTGCTGCCAGCAGTGGGGTGACTGCGTTTCAATGAGTCAAACAGTTGGAAACACATGTTATTATGTTCTGTTCTGCAAGATAATTGTGTCTTGTTTGTAGTCAAGCATCGTGGTCCAGGGCTGCATGAGTTCTACCAGCAGTGGTTGTAACTGCGTTTCAATGAGTCAAACAGTTGGAAACATGTTATTATGTTCTGTTCTTCAAGGTAATTGTGTCTTGTCTGTAGTCAAGCATCGTGGTCCAGGGCTGCACGAGTGCTGCCGGCAGTGGAGTGACTGTGTTTCACTGAGTTAAACAGTTGGAAACACATGTTATTATGTTCTGTTCTTCAAGATAAGTGTGTCTTGTCTGTAGTCAAGCATCATGGTCCAGGGCTGCACGAGTGCTGCCGGCAGTGGGGTAACTGTGTTTCAATGAGTCAAACTGTTAGAAACACGTTATTATGTTCTGTTCTTCCAGGTAATTGTGTCTTGTCTGTAGTCAAGCATCGCGGACCAGGGCTGCACGAGTGCTACCGGAAGTGGGGTAACTGAGTTTCAATGAGGCAAACAGTTGGAAACACGTTATCATATTCTGTTCTTTAAGGTAATTGTGTCTTGTCTGTAGTCAAGCATCGTGGTCCAGGGCTGCACGAGTGCTGCCGGCAGTGGGGTGACTGTGTTTCAATGAGTCAAACAGTTGGAAATGTTATTATGTTCTGTACAAGATAATTGTGTCTTGTCTGTAGTCAAGCATTGTGATCCAGGGCTGCATGAATGCTGCCTCCACTTGGGAGCTCCAGATGAGGGAAACATGTACTGTGACAACATAAAATTATAATTATTACTATTTACACAACAATGACTATGTTTCGACTTGTTTCATAATGTCAAAGTACAGGCAGCACTCGTGCAGTCTCCGCCCATCCCTACTACCACCATACGTGACTGTAGGCCAGACACAATTTGTTTAGCTGTTAGACAATAAGGGCTGTGTGTTGAGAGTAAGTCTATACTGCTATCCAATATGTACTCCTCCAAAGTGTATTCAAGTTTACTTACTATACTATTGTCCCTCGAGTAGATCTGTGCAAAAAGTTATCTTTTCATTTCATAATATGTTCCCAAACATTTTTGCGAAAGGTCGTATGATGATAAGCAAGCGCGATGGCAAACCACATGGATGGGAAGAGCCCCCGGGGGGAAGATGTTTGTTACCAGCGAGCAGATTTATAGCTGCAATAGAACAATGAGTGCCGCGAAACAATCGGAACACATAATTTCTTCTGGATGTTGTGCGGCTTCAAAGGAGCGAGCATTCTCGATGGCTTGCAGATGTGACAGATGTCAGAATGTCAGAGCGTCGCACAAAGTGCCATGTCGATCATTTTGTCGACCCCATCCCACGACACTGTGGGAAAATACGCCATTGCTGGGATAACATTTAGATGGTTGCAGTGGTGTTTTTTCACCAATTGCTTGTACTGTAACCACACTTTAACCAAAACATTTTTTTAATATTTCAATATATTTGAAATATGTTAGTAATTAAAATATATATATAAAAAAAAATGTATTGAATTGGTTTTTTTTACTAATTCTAATAACGTCCTGGACAGTTCAACCAATTATACCATTGAGTTTGCCCACCAAATCTTTGACTGTTGTATAGAGGATCTTTGAGTGTTTTGGAAGTACATAGATCCCTAAAACCGAAGATCTTTGCAGTCGGTGCTTAAAAACAAGTGAGGGCTCCTGTTACACAGAAGATCTTTGACTGGTATTGTAAAACAGCAGAGCACTCCTGCGGTATGGAAGATTGTTGGCCAGCATTTTTGCAATAGGACCTGAAAAACAGCAGAGCGCTCTTATCATATTTAGGATCTTTGAATAGCTCTTGTAAAATGGGGAATTTTAAAGGTACTGCATAACAGCAGAATGCTCTTGTTCTATCGACCTTTGACTCTCATTTTTGCTACAGCAGTGTGTTCCTGTCGTACAGAGGATCTTTGGCTTTGTTTTTGTTTTTTTTTGGAGGCGAAGAGAGAAACCCAATTATATAGAAGCTCTTTGACTTGAGTTATTGCAGTAGATCCTTAAAAACTGCAGAGAGCTCTTGTTGTATAGAAGATCTTTGACTAGCTTTTTGGGAAACAGGAGAGCGCTTTTGTCATACTGAGGATGTTTTAATGCGTTTTTAGTATGCATTCAAAAATAGCACCCGTCATATAAGGAGTTTTTGCGGTAGGTCCTTAAAAACAGCAGGGGGCTCCTGTTGTATTTATGATATTTGACTAGCATGGATGTAGTAGATCCTTAAAACTGCTGTATATGACAGTACCTTGCTTAAGGACCTGCTGTGAAAACAGTTGTATTGTTGATAAAGTTTTAGGATGGCAGCAGTTGACCATTGGAGGCTCCACTGTACTTGCATTTTCACAGAGGTCTTTGTCTTGTTTGTGACACGTCTCTGGCTGCAAGCTTTCTCTGCTATTCAATGTGTGCAAATGGGGCATTGGAGTGATGACAAGGAGGCGAAAAAAAGAAGTGACATGGTCTGAGCGCCCTCCCGGACCACCTATTTATGCCTCCTGCAAGCCTGAGAACAAGCAGAGAAGACCAGGAGAACACACACGAGCAAAAACAGGCCCAAAGTGCAGACACAAAAGACAAATGATTTATTATTATGGCTTTCAACGCAAATACCTGAGGAGGAAGGAAGGCGCTCAGGTGTGTTTCTGGCGGAGTGCGGCCCAGGCTGAGAGTGTTGGTGCTGAGAGACGTGCCGGAATGAGACGCCTGAAAAGTTCTCGCAAGTGGGATGGCAGACATCGGTCAGTGAAAACATTTCACTTGCATTCTTTGCCTCTTTTTATGGCCTCAACTCCTGGGATGTATAACATAGTCACGCTCAATGCTACCAACAAAGATGATGACTCGGCATAATGATGACACAATATGCTCCATAATTTGATTGGCTTCGGGATGGAGGCACAAATACCTTTATCCACCCAAAATTCTGGCAACCCACTTCTTTCAGAAAGTGTCACCAAAAAGCCAAAGAACAAACCTTTGAATTTTTGGCTGAACATTTGGCTGCAAAGCACTTCAGACTTTATTCAACTTTCAAGGTTTTTTTTTATGCCAATAAGGAGTTTGATGAAGTAGCAATAAGAAGTTACAGAAAATTAGAATAACAAGTTTCTTCACACAGGAACAATAAGTTGAGTCAGAGGCCACAGTAATTAAAAAATAAAAGTGCCACAACTACTAAGTACTACAGTGAAGAAAATAAGTATTTGAACACCCTGCTATTTTGCTATTTCTCCCACTTAGAAATCATGGAGGGGTCTGAAATTTTCATCGTAGGTGCATGTCCACTGTGAGAGAGATAAACTAAAAAGAAAAATCCAGAAATCACAATGCATGATTTTTTAACAATTTATTTGTGTGATACAGCTGCAAATAAGTATTTGAACACCTGTGTATCATCTAGAATTCTGACCCTGAAAGACCTGTTAGTCTGCCCATTAGAAGTCCACCTGCACTCCATGTATCATCCTGAATCAGATGCACCTGTTTGAGGTCGTTAGCTGCATAAAGACACCTGTCCACCCCATACAATCAGTAAGACTTTAACTTGTAACATGGCGAAGACCAAAGAGCTGTCCAAAGACACCAGAGACAAAATTGTACACCTCCACAAGGCTGGAAAGGGCTACGGAGCAATTACCAAGCAGCTTGGTGAAAAAAGGTCCACTGTTGGAGCTATCATTAGAAAATGGAAGAAGCTAAACATGACGGTCAATCTCAATCGGAGTGGAGCCCCATGCAAGATATCACCTCGTGGGGTCTCAATGATTCTAAGAAAGGTGAGGAATCAGCCCAGAACTACACGACAGGACTTGGTCAATGACCTGAAAAGAGCTGGGACCACCGTTTCCAAGGTTACTGTAGGTAATACACTAAGACGTCATGATGTGAAATCATGCATGGCACGAAAGGTTCCCCTGCTTAAACCAGCACATGTCAAGGCCCGTCTTAAGTTTGCATATGACCATTTGGATGATACAGAGGAGTCATGGGAGAAAGTTTTATGGTCAGATGAGACCAAAATAGAACTTTTTGGTCATAATTCCAATAAGCGTGTTTGGAGGAAGAAGAATGAAGAGTACAATCCGAAGAACACCATCCCTACTGTGAAGCATGGGGGTGGTAGCATCATGCTTTGGGGGTGTTTTTCTGCACATGGGACAGGACGAGTGCACTGCATTAAAGAGAGGATGACTGGGGCCGTGTATTGTGAGATTTTGGGGAACAACCTCCTTCCCTCTGTCAGAGCATTGAAGATGGGTCGTGGCTGGGTCTTCCAACACGACAACGACCCGAAGCACACAGCCAGGAAAACCAAGGAGTGGCTCCGTAAGAAGCATATCAAGGTTCTAGCATGGCCCAGCCAGTCTCCAGACCTGAACCCAATCGAAAATCTTTGGAGGGAGCTCAAACTCCGTGTTTCTCAGCGACAGCCCAGAAACCTGACTGATCTAGAGAAGATCTGTGTGGAGGAGTGGGCCAAGATCCCTCCTGCAGTGTGTGCAAACCTGGTGAAAAACTACAGGAAACGTTTGACCTCTGTAATAGCAAACAAAGGCTACTGTACCAAATATTAACATTCATTTTCTCAGGTGTTCAAATACTTATTAGCAGCTGTATCACACAAATAAATTGTTAAAAAATCATGCATTGTGATTTCTGGATTTTTCTTTTTAGTTTATCTCTCTCACAGTGGACATGCACCTACGATGAAAATTTCAGACCCCTCCATGATTTCTAAGTGGGAGAAATAGCAAAATAGCAGGGTGTTCAAATACTTATTTTCTTCACTGTAAGTCCTCAAAAAAGCGCTTTGAGTACCTTGGAGGTGGAAAAGTGCTATACAAGTGAAAGACCATTTCATGTTTAATCCTTAATTTGCGCTTCCTAGGTTTTCTAGGTACCCTCTAGGTTCCCAAAATGCAAAAAAGACCAAGACCGTGGAATTTATAAGGGTGAACATCACAATGACCACGATTGATATAAATATAGACGCTGAAAATATTGAACAAGTTGAGGAAATGACAAATTTAGGACTAACTATATCAATGGAGGGATCATGTGAGAAAGAAATTGCATGTAGAATACTATGAACCATAACTAAATCAACTGCAAAAAGATTGGAAGCTTTTGAGATGTGGTGTGTATGTAAAATAGCAACGGTATCCTGGAAAGAAGGAAAAGCCAACAAATACAATAGCAAAAAAGGAACAGAGAAAGCTTTTGAAGGATATCATGGAAAGGAAAAACATGTTCTTGGGTCACACAATCAGACACAGCTTATTTCAAACTCAACTCCTAGAAGGAAAAATTGAGGAAAAGAGGTAGACCAAGACCCCAAAGGACTGATCCCGACATGGAAGAACAAATGCCAATCAGAACTGTCAATTAAATTCTACCAACCATGAAGTCGAAAAGTGGACTTGGTGAAAAAAGTAGGCTTGGATTCAATTCTCCGCTTCGGCATCTCTGTGTCACGTTTGCATGTTCAAGTTTCCTCCCACATTCCAAAAACATGCTAGGTTAATTGCCGACTCCAAATTGTCCATAGGTATGAATGTGAGTGTGAATGGTTGTTTGTCCATATGTGCCCTGTGATTGGCTGTCCAGGGTGTACCCCGCTTCCCACTCAAAGTTGGTATACCCTTGCGACCCGAGTGAGGATAAATGGCATAGAAAAATGCAGACCTTGCTACAAATCTTGAATAGTTTCTACAGTCCAAACAAACGATTGTTCAATTTTTCTTACTTATAGGTGAAAATACCCTTCTCCCACCTAACATCAAGTATTTTCCAAGGTTTAAAAATGTACTTGGTAAAGAATTAGGCTTTGCTACATGTCTTAAATCATTTCGACAGTAAACACACATGATTTTCCTCCAAATGTTCCTATACTTACAGGTCGAAATTTACTCTACCGACCTAAAATCAAGTATTTTCCAAGGTTTAAAAATGTACTTGGTAAAGAATTAGGCTTCGCTACATGTCTTAAATCATTTCGACAGTCAACACACATGATTTTTCTCCAAATGTTCCTATACTTACAGGTGGAAATTTACTCTCCCTACCTAAAATCAAGTATTTTCCAAGGTTTAAAAATATACTCAGTAAAGAATTGGGCTTCGCTACACATCTTGAATAGTTTCTGCAGTCTCAACACGCAATTGTCCTTGAAATGTTGCTACTTACAGATGGAAATATCCTCTCCCTACCGTATATTATGTATTTTCCAAGGTCTAAAAATGTACTTGGTAAAGAAATAGGCTTCGCTACATGTCTTAAATCATTTCGACGGTCAACACATGTGATTTTTCTCCAAATGTTCCTATACTTACAGGTAGAAATGTACTCTCCCGACCTTATATTAAGTATTTTCCAAGGTTTAAAAATGTTCTCGGTCAATAATTAGGCTTCGCTACACGTCTTGAATAGTTTCTGCAGTCTCAGCATACAATTGTCCTTGAAATGTTGCTACTTACAGATGGAAATCTCCTCTCCCTACCTTATATTATGTACTATTTTCCAAGGTCTTAAAATGTACTTGGTAAAGAAATAGGCTTCGCTACATGTCTTAAATCATTTCGACGGTCAACACACATGATTTTCCTCCAAATGTTCCTATACTTACAGGTAGAAATTTACTCTCCCGACCTTATATTAAGTATTTTCCAAGATTTAAAAATGTACTCTGTAAATAATTAGGCTTCGCTACACGTCTTGAATAGTTTCTGCAGTCTCAACATACAATTGTCCTTGAAATGTTGCTACTTACAGATGGAAATATCCTCTCCTTACCGTATATTATGTATTTTCCAAGGTCTAAAAATGTACTTGGTAAAGAAATAAATAGGCTTTGCTACATGTCTTGATTAGTTTGGACAATCCAAAGAAACTATCCATCCATCCATTTTCTATACCGCTTATCTTCAAGGGTCGCGGGCATGCTGGAGCCTATCCCTATGGACATTTTGGAGTCGGCAATTTGGAATGTGGGAGGAAACCGGAGTACCCGGAGGACACACGGGGAGAACACAGAGATGCCAGAGCGCTAACCACTCGGCCACCCAAACCCCCTAACGAACTGTTGTCTTCCAAATGTTAAGTGTTCCTCCTTACAAACAGAAATCTTCTCCTATTTTACATTAAGTACTTTTGAAGGTTCCAAAGTTTACTTTGTAAAGGAGCAGGCTTTGCTACACGTCTTGAAAAGTTTCTATAGTCCACTTCTGCAGCTTTGGTAAGACATTGTTGACAAACAAGCAGATTAGTGATGGACTACAAAGAGGAAGCGACTTGAAAGAGGACAATGAGACTGTGTGTGTGTGTGGGGGGGGGTGCATCCCTTTGAGTCTCAGGGAGATTAGACATTTCTTCAAGTGACAAAACACCTTATTAGCCTCTATGTAACCTCCGGGGATTGACCTTTGACTTGTGACCCTGACACCACAGCGCTTTTACTTTTTTTTTGTTGGTGGGGGTCATCAGCGTGAGCGCTTTTATTCATGAAAAGATGGAGGAGGAGGGTGGATGCATCAGAGAGTAGACTTTAATTAGAGATACAGCACCTTCCCAAATCCACTCCAGGACTCTGAGACGTTTTTAACAAGAGGTCAGAGAAACTTTGGCTAAGAATCCAATGACAAATCCGACAGATTAGTCCATTCTATTGTTTTCAGGATGTCCGCTCCCACCAACTCAGAATGCAGGATTTAGGGACGTTGTCTGAGCTCCAAGCCACTGAGCTGGACGCTCGAATGGAGGGGGTGACGGGGCGAGGACATAGGGAGAAGAAGACCAAAAGATTCCAATTATTGTTCCGGTTGAAGGACCGTCCCCACCCCTCCCCAACTGTGATCTCCCCGCAGATGATATGTTCTTTGGAGCGCTCTTATCGCTCATGTTTTCCTCAAATACTTGTCATATTTGCACGGCCCGCCGGCCTGCTGGATTTGGTCACAATGTGAAATTCCTCCTCTTGAATAAACACGTTGCTTTTCCTCCCCGCCGTGTTGCTTCACCGCAAACAAAATCTTTGACATTTGATATGAAGAGCACATGTGGACCGAGTACTGTTTTGCTGTGGTATAGGCACTCCAATGCAATATATCACATACAACAACATACCATCAGGGAGTAGGCGCTAAAGTGCTAACATTACAGTCACATTCTAATGACAACATCATGCTAGGTTAACGTTCACTTAAGCGAAACAAAATAATCAAACTTAAGCTGCCATGTTTATAGTTGACTGACAGCTTGTTGTCTTGAGCTCTCGGTTTCATTGCAAGATGTGTAGCGAAGCCTGCTTTTTTTGTAAGTCAATTTTCAGCCATGGTTTCAATCTATGTGTGCAGCATATTCACCAGGGCTGTCAAAAATACCGCTAATTTATTTCATTAATTTTGTTTTAAAATTTTTTTTAATTGAGAGCTTCGCTGGTTGCACGGCGGAAAAAGTGGTTAGCACGCAAACCTCACAGCTAGGAGACCGGAGTTCAATTCCACCCTCCCCACCTCTGTGTGGAGTTTGCATGTTCTCCCCGTGCATGCGTGGGTTTTCTCCGGGTACTCCGGTTTCCTCCCACATTCCAAAAACATGCTAGGTTAATTGGCCACTCCAAATTGTCCATAGGTATGAATGTGAGTGGGAATGGTTTTGCTTATACTATGTGCCCTGTGATTGGCTGGCGACCAGTCCAGGGTGTACCCCGCCTCTCACCCAAAGTCGGCATACCCTTGCGACCCTAGTGAGGATAAGTGGCATAGAAACATCTTTGTAAAGATGCAGACCTTGCTAACCATCTTGAATAGTTTCTGCAGTCCAAACAAGAATAATGGCCATATTTCAGACATAGTTGCTAACTGATGATTAAACATGATTAATCAATACTGTAATTAATCTCACTGCAGTCATGATTGATTAATCACAATCATGCATGATTAATTAATATCGCAACTAATATGATTATGATCATGATTAATTAGCGCTAATTAATCATGATCATAAGGGCGGCACGGCGGACAAGTGGTTAGCGCGCAGACCTCACAGCTAGGAGACCAGGGTTCAATTCCACCCTCAGCCATCTCTGTGTGGAGTTTGCATGTTCTTCCCGTGCATGTGTGGGTTTTCTCCGGGTACTCCGGTTTCCTCCCACATTCCAAAAACATGCTAGGTTAATTGGCCACTCCAAATTGTCCATAGGTATGAATGTGAGTGTGAATGGTTGTTTGTCTGTACGTGCCCTGTGATTGGCTGGCAATCAGCCAAAGTTGGCATACCCTTGCGAGTGAGGATAAGTGGCATAGAAAAATCTTGATGCAGACCTTGCTACACATCTTGAATAGTTTATGCAGTCCAAACAAGAATAATGGGCATATTTCAGACATAGTTGCTAACTGATGATTAATTATGATTAATCAATGTTGTAATTAATCTGATTGCAGGCATGATTGATTAATCATGATCAAGCATGATTAATTATTCTTGCAATTAATCGGATTATGGTCATGATTAATTAACACTAATTAATCTGATTAACATTTGTAATCACTTCAAGGCCCTAATATTCACTGTAGAAAAATTTAATGATCAGACGTACAACTCCCGTACAAAAGTTGTCGGAGCTCCAGGAATAATTTTCGACGAAAACGTTTTTTTGGAACTTTGCCCATTACACACAATCCATATGTGGGACATGCATGCATGTGTCTTTCTCTATTCTGTGCGTTCTAAAGATATAAAAACATCTAAAAAGAGACAGCTCATCACTGCATGTAATGGGACACCCATTACACCTCCAACAAGGTTTTATTGTTTATTATCATTGTTATTATTATTGTTATTATTGTTTTATATACAGGCTCTAACCATCTGGTAAAAGGTATATTTACAATAACATGTAATTCTGAAGTATTTTGCCATATTTTGGTTCTTTTAAGCATTAGCGAAACTTCACTTCTGGGTGCATTGATTTCACACAGCAGCATAGAAAGGAACGCTATGTTGCTATGTTTCTTTTTTAAATACACAAACAAGTGAAGAAGATGATTTTTTCTCGTGTTTGGTTCTCATAAACAGGCTTTAGGTACGCATATTACTGTTAGAACTCCATGTGCAGACCACGTCAGGAAGCTAACCAGCAAAGTCTGCCAAGAAAATGTTGCCCGCTTACCACTCGGCAGCTGCAGGCAATAAGGCGGTTGCGTATTTACATACTGTACATATGCTGTCAAACATTTGATTTGTCAGTTATTGGACGACATCATGTTACGTATATTTCACTACTTCACTCGCTTTGCTCTTTCTCGTTCCCAGGAACAGACGTTGGAGCTGAAACTGCAAAACGCATTTGTCCCTCCAACGCCCATGCTTCCTGTTTACCATATTATTTTCTGCTTACTTCCTTGCGGGTGGCCAATGGTATCTTTAGTTACATATTTGTGTGCATGACTTTTCCGGCATATGCGCCCCTCACTGGAAACGCGTCTCGACACCCGCCGGGCGCTGCTGACATATGTGGATGAGCTCAGAGCGACTCCAGCGCGACGGAGGTTTATGTGAAACGAGGCCGGCGACTCTTTGTGAAAGCCACAACATAAGTCCAAGGCCATGTGGTGCACTGCGCCTCGGATGGCAAGGAATGTTGACACGTTGAGGACAACAATATGGGGAATTCCCACATTGGCGTCCTTAACGTGTTTGTGAAAAATCCACTCTGTTATTGTCTGCTGTCAAAGTGTATTATGGTCTTGTCTGAAGACGCTATAGCTCCTTGGAATCCCCCAGACATCCGTCTTCTTATAAATGCGACAAATGTTTACGTTGTCAAAAAAATTGTGGTATCATTGACCTTGAACTTGGTCGTCAGATGTCATATTCTCCTCTCTTGTTTATATGACTCTACTTTCCAGAATATCAAATATGATCTTCTAGAGCAGGCTTCACCAATTGGCAGAGTGCGACTCCGGACCCACGAACCCTGAATACCGATCCACAAACATACTTATTTCACTTCACGCAGATTTCATGGAGTTTCAATGAATTACAGCTAAAAACCTTGACAACATGAAAACGTCAGACAACTTGATGGTAGTGTGTGATGACTAGGGATCGACCGATATGGTTTTTTTGGGGGCCGATTTTTTTCCATCACCCTTAGACATAGACTTTCTTTATTGTCATTGCACAATAACACAGCAGTGAAATTGCCAATGAAATGTCGTTGCCTGGCTCCCGTGTAATAATAAATAATAATGTGTCCTTGATTGTTTATATGACCCTAGCTTAAGATGACGTTCTGGAACATGCGTCCCTAATTGGCAAACTCTGTGTCCAGACCCAGGAACCCTCAATCCCTCACCCCAAACATATTTATTTCACTTCACGCAGATTCAGCTTCATTGAGTCTTATAATTGTTGGAAAAATGTCCAATGGCTTACAGTATAGATGATTAGTCACTAAGTCGCACCCATACCTCTGCAAAGATATTTGTCTTGATGGTGGCCAGGTTTTTCAACAGATCTTGCTACAATTTTACACACATGTCTTTGTCAGTCCCCTAAAAGTGTCTACCAGATTTTGTGGTGATTCAGCAAAACACCTTCAAGTTGCAGTGGTTGTTTTGTAGAGAGTTTTGAGGCAAGGCATGGCAAGGTTATTTATAGAGCACCATTCGTTCAGAATGTAATTCAAAGTGCGATACCGAAAAGAAGGGTGAGATCACTTCATAAAATCATTCCATAAGAGACGTGTGTAAGACATTGAAAATCAAATCCAACTCGACAATGAGGGTCAGATTTTGGGGTTTGGTAATGGCACCACAACAGGTGTATTTGTCAGAATTAATAATAAAACAGGCAATATAGTTGGTGTGCATGTTTTGACAAATTTTCATTCTTTTGTGTGCAGCTGTTCAGGAGTAGAAGACAAACAAATATATAGACACCTTCAGGTACGCCCCAGTATAGAACCCTCACTGTCAGTTGTAAGGCTTTTTATAGAGTAACCACTGGGATGCATTTTTCCAATATTTGACAGCAGAACCGTGTGTTTCACGTTTTGGTAAAAGCCACCTTTACTATAAAAGTACTACTGAAGAATCCCCCTTGAAAACCATCCGCTGTATAACGCTCGAATGGTTGCCGTCAGTGAATCTTCCGTACATCTGCTGTTACGTTTATGAAGCAACAGAAGGGTTGCGCTCCACTGACGCTTGCGGCACTGTTCCGTCATTTCATCGGCGGGCCACAGCTGCTCGCCGTGGCGCCCCGAGGGCCTCCTGTGGTTGGGTATCACCCAAAGGTGTCTGATGCCGTTTGGCTGTCGTGCTCGGGTGGCCTGCCCTGCGGTCGTTTTCTGTTTAGGTTTCTGCTTCGCGCTCGGATTAGCAGCTATCTCCACCGGGCTCTGGCTTTTCCTGGAAGCAAGCTCGCTCGTCGACTCTTTGCTTATATTTTGGCGTGAATTGGCACGCTTGTCTGCAGACAGCCGCTGCAGTGAGTGGCTCAGGACTGTGCCAAGAGTGATTGTGAACCTCTCCAATTCCCTGATTGATTTAGAACTTTATCCGCAGACAGTAGAGCCATCCCAGCTTGCATCGCACCTCTTTGGGCTAATCTCTGTTTTCCCCGCTGATGTTATTCCGCGTGTGTTTATGCATGTACAACAACGCTGATGAGGAATGCTGAGGTTCATGAAGTCATCGTGCTGCCAGACTCGTGTTAGTGATATCCCTACACAAGTCAAAAAAAAAAAAAGCAGAGCACATAAAGATTCCTTCCTTCCTGTCAAAGACCGGTGCCATCCGCCTCTTCTACATCTCTAATGAAACCATCCTTGCCAAGAAGTTGAAGTGATGATTATGCTGATGTTTTTGCGTATGTCAAACTCTATCTGCTAATGCTGTTCTCAGATTCCCTGAGATTCATTTACTCTGCGTCTCCGCCAGGTGAAAACACATCATTGTCAGTCCTGTTTGCCAGAAGTAAAAACTTACAGCTCGCATGTCTGTAGCTAACTGACAGGGCATTTTCACATGTGTAGGGATGAATTATTATTATTATTATATAAAGAGGCATAATATAAGAATCATCATCACCTGTTAGTAGGAACATCCAGAGAACAATAGCATGTCTGGACAGCAGAAACTATTAAAGGTCCGACTGCTCACTCACCATCTTCCTCTAAATCAGGGGTCTCAAACTCAATTTACCTGGGGGCCACCGGAGCTAGGTTCTGGGTGGGTGAAGCCGGGCCGCATCAGGTTTTAAAAAAAAAACAAAAAAACGCATTTATTAAAAACTGGAAAAAAAATCAATAAAAAAGCTATCTTCAATGCTTTTGCTTCTGCTATACCCTACACTTTTTCAGTACTTTGGTTCCGGTTTTCCAAACCAAAATATCTGATAAAACATTCCACTGTTCTCAAATATCTTCATTTTTATTTTTCTATACACAAAATAAGATAAAAAAACAAATTAAGAATAAAGACAATAAATCAATCAGTAATAAAATCAGTAAAATAATAATAAAACAGCAAATAAGAAAAACGTAAGAAACCACATACAGTTGGTAGAGAAATAATTTTTTTCAAATTCAAATGTACAGTATTAACAGTTATTTAACCTTTAAAATGAACATTAATGAAACTTAATAATTTGACCCAATTAGCACGTTAGCATCGTACGTTCCATCTGGGAGCAGCGTGGTAACTTTAACAACATGTTTGATGAGATGCTTTATCTTGACGTGTATTTTCCCTTTTATTCCAAATCATTTCCTGCATTTATTTGTACCCAGCGTCATAAGCCTTTAGCTTCATTGCTAATCCAAAGCAAAACAGGGCGGGGTAACAGGGTAGGGTAACAGTATGGGCAGGGGCAAAATCATGTTAATTGTGCACACAGCTTTAAGCTGTCATTTCAACATTAAACTTTGGTATCAAGGTGGGGGCCTCAAACTAGCGTCTCGCGGGCCGCGAGTTTGAGACCCCTGCTCTAAATGGTCTAAGGCTGCATGATGGATGCATGCACGGGACAGGCTCATTTACTGTAGCTGGGGTTGGGTCAGAGGAGGTATTACTCCAACTTCAAAAGCGACCCTCTGTCCCGCTGTTTTGTGTGTCGCTTTAATGCTCTCGCTATTGTGCTCCTGATCCACTTTTTACACATACACGACGATCAAACCCTAGTTTTCGCCCCAATTTGTGTGTGGAACAAATTGTTGTTTGGTATGTTGACTATAGTGGTATTAGTAAAGACTTCCCTGCTGAAAAAAACAGCATAGACCAGCTACCAGCATATGTTGTGTTTTCCAGCAAGACCAGTATACCAGCAAAACCAGTATATGGTCCCCAGCAAAACTAGCATAGGTATGTGAGCTAAAGTGCTAACATTACAACATAATGATAATGATTATAATGATTAATGTGTCTCTCTGACGTCCCATGTGTGTAGCTGACCAACGCGATTTTAAGAAGTGTAGCAAAGCCTTTTTTGTTGTATACCAAGGGCAGGAATTAGCTTTTCCATAGAAAGCTGCAAAATCAAAAGTAAGGGAGGGCTTGTATAAGCCAAACCTTGTCGGGGCAGGGGAGAGACTTAGTAGCTAGTTAGTATTTGCCCATTAAAGATATCTGTATTAGATGGATGCTATTTTGACCATAATGCCAGAAAATGTCACTTACACGTCTGTATGTCATGCTGGGAAAAAAAACAAATGAAAGGAAAACCATAAGGTCTGGTAGTACAGATGGTAATCGCATAATGAAACTATTTTAGCATCCCAATGGGAAGCGGGAATCAGCTGGTTTAGTCTAGGAGGTGACTAAGAGGGAATTGGGTTCTCCGTGGCGACCCGGCCGATGACAAAAGTGGACAGTGGGTGGGTGGGGGATGGAGGGCAAAGGGGTCCGATCCTGCTTACATCATCTGTGGCTGTGTGGCAGACTTATCTGTCTGGACTCGGGTGGCATTTGTCTGGACCGTTTGGCCGTGAGTCACACTTTCTGTTTACCTCCATTCATAAGCAGGGTGGCTTCCACCAGCTGCGGCTTGGCCTGCCGTGCCGGGAATGTGCTGTGCCCACACCTTGCTAAACCGTGACCCCTTCCCTGTGGCAGAGAACCTGGTTGCTTTCTAAAAAGCTCCCAGCTGGAACAGGCGTGGTAAATATAGCTCTGCTGCTGCAGCCGCTCTTCCTCTGTGAGCAGACTCTTGGGCCAAACAATGTCCGAAATACATCTGATTTGTTTTTGATGCCTGATTTGTGGCATCTGAGGTAATAAATGAAAGCTGATTGAATAAATGAATGCTGAAATGCTGAAGCTTAATTTTTGTCATATACACTCAAATTTTATTGTTGGTAAGCTTAAAATAAAATTCAAGTTGAGATGACTTAATAAAATTACCTTGGTAACATAATTTTTCTCAACATTAACCTTTCCATTTTAAGTTCCAACTCCTACAAGACAAGACAGACAAAATTTAGCTTGTTTGATCATGTGACGGGGCGGCACGGCGGTCAAGTGGTTAGCGCGCAGACCTCACAGCTAGGAGACCAGGGTTCAATTCCACCCTCGGCCATCTCTGTGTGGAGTTTGCATGTTCTCCCCGTGCATGCGTGGGTTTTCTCCGGGTACTCCGGTTTCCTCCCACATTCCAAAAACATGCTAGGTTAATTGGTGACTCCAAATTGTCCATAGGTATGAATGTGAGTGTGAATGGTTGTTTGTCTATATGTGCCCTGTGATTGGCTGGCCACCAGTCCAGGGTGTACCCTGCCTCTCGCCCGAAGACAGCTGGGATAGGCTCCAGCACCCCCGCGACCCTTGTGAGGAAAAAGCGGTAGAAAATGAATGAATGAATGAATAATCATGTGACTGCTAGCTTCTATAGCATTGTTACCACATGTTAGTTGTATTTTTCCCCTGAGCTAGTTTAGCCGTGTAACTGCTACCTACAGCAGCTGTAGCATGTTCAGGTGAAGCCTTTCAACACGACACTTGGTCATCGTCGTGTGAAAATACACTTTAAAGCAGGGGTCTCAAACACGCGGCCACTAGGACACTAGTTTGAGGCCCCCCCCCTTGATATGAAAGTTTAATGTTAGTGCGGCCCGCGCAAGTTTGATATGGATGCTGTATGGTATCATGTACCCAGAAAAAATTATTACGTTTGATTAATGTTCATGTTAAAGGTTAAATAACTGTTAATAGTTATCCTCCCTATCCGTGTGGAAGTGGCAAGTTTTTGGCTATTTAAGTTTAAAGGAAATAACTTGAAGGCTACCGTTTAGGTCGCTAGCTCTCTAGTTTGCGAGTTAGCATGTGTCTCAAGACCCTGCAGTTGCGCAATATGTTGTAAATAAAAAAAGTATAAATGTGACTATAGTCGTGTTTTGTCATGTCTACAGGGCTCTAATAATGCTTTGTTCATTTTAATCTGAAAAAAATAATTTGTCTACCCACCAACTATATGTGGTTTCTTAAGTTTTTATTATTTGCCGTTTTATTATTATTATTATATTATTTATTACTGATTGATTGATTTTCTTTATTCTTGATTTGTTTATTTATTTTTCATCTTATTTTGTGCAGAAAAATAAAAATTAAGATATTTGAGAACAGTGGAATGTTTTATCAGAGCTTTTATTGTAGAAAATCGGAACCAAAGCACTGAAAAAGTTTGTATATTTTTCTGTTTTTAATAAATGCGTTTTTTTTGGGAAAACCTGATGCAGCCCTAGCTCCAGTGGCCCCCAGGTAAATTGAGTTTGAGACCCCTGCTTTAAAGGAAGCACACATACATAAGTCCCATCTTGCAGTGCTTATAAATGGGAGGCAATGACAGCTGCTTCATCCATGTGGGCTTCCATGGGCGGCTCTCAACACCACGACCTGGAATTTACACGCATAATTATCACAATCTGCTCGCTGGGTTTGTGCGGCCGTAACATGATGGAACATGCCACTAAGGGGTATCTGCAGCCCTCCCCTTGCTGCTAATTTGTGTTTTGGTGGCGTGTATGTTGTGTTTTGACAAGTGGACGTGGGAAACCTGCAGTCGAGCTGAACTTTGGGAAGGCCGATTGGTTGACGTGGCTACCAGCAGGTGTCGCTGTGGCGTCCAGCTGGGCACTTTGTGACATCATCACATGAAAGAGCTCATTCATTTTCAAATGACAGATGAGGTTACGTATTCTTTTAACCCAAATGAAAGCCCGTCAAACCAAGAAATAATGAATGGCTTTCAAGTTTGTTTTGCTGTTTAATTAAGCTCAGTCTTCATATGTTCGTCAGGTTTTTTTAATTTTTTATGTGATGAAACACTCAATAAAAATCCCCTCGATTCCAACGCATTTATACGTTGAGGTAATGCGCATTTGTAATTGTGATCAGCCATCGACTATTCAATCATCTGTGGACTTGGAACACTTGAAAATGTTGACTTTATTCAGTATTTGTTTTCTATGACTGCTCATTTAATGACATCTCTTGGAACACAATAACATTCATTCCTTCATTTTCTACTGCTTATCCGCACGAGGGTTGCCGGGGTGCTGGAGCCTATCCCAGCTATCTTTGGGCGCGAGGCGGGGTACACCCTGGACTGGTTGCCAGCCAATCACAGGGCACATATAGACAAACAGCCATTCACACTCACATTCAT
The DNA here is from genome assembly GCF_037039965.1 of Doryrhamphus excisus. NCBI lineage: Eukaryota > Metazoa > Chordata > Actinopteri > Syngnathiformes > Syngnathidae > Doryrhamphus > Doryrhamphus excisus. Next base: position 17,737,286 of record NC_136357.1, read on the forward strand.
ACCTATGGACAATTTGAAGTGGCCAATTAACCTAGCATGTTTTTGGAATGTGGGAGGAAACCGGAATACCTGGAGAAAACCCACGCATGCACGGGGAGAACATGCAAACTCCACACAGAGATGGCCGAGGGAGGAATCGAACTCAGGTCTCCTAGCTGGGTTCAAAGTTAATGACTGAAATATTTTCAGTATTACTCATCTACCGTGGATCCATTATTATTATTATTATTATTATTATTATTATTATTATTATTATTATTATTAGTTGTAGTAGTAGTAGTACTATAACCATTTTCTTATGATATTTTTACATAATACTTCCATGAATATTATTAGATATAATTATTATAATTATTAGATTTATTTATTATAAAATATAAAAATCATAAATGATACTGCCACGCCTACAATAATAATAATCATAAGATTTACTTCGTGAGGATAAGTGGTAGAAAATGAATGAATGAATGAATGTATGAATTAATATTTTATACTACTACTACTACTACAAGTTGAAGGAAATGTATTTGCATGGAATATTTTTCACTAAAAAAATACTTTTTATTAAAATAATGAAAAAATATTTTCTCATTTTATTCAAAAGAAATAAGTATTTGTATATTTTTAGGTCTGACAAATAATAAAAAAATGCAATCATGATTATCACCATGAGCAACTACAATAAAACTAAAATATGCCATTTTTTATTATATTTAATGAAGACAATGGTATATGGTATAATGGTATAAGCTAAAAGATAGCACATAAGTGTAAAACATATATGTCTAACACTAGTCTTGCAGCAGAACATTTGAATCCCACTTGGAACGTTGCTATGATGAGCAATGAGGGGTTGTGTTCATCATCCGACATCAGACATACGGTAAACGTGTTTGTTGTCAGTGTAATTTCCCAGCATACTTAAATGTAACTAACTGTATATCCGAATTAAGAGTGACAAAGTCAATGATAAGAATATCCGGTTCCTGTTAATTTCCATACACGCACACATTATAAAGCTGTTTTTGTTATGTCCGGAGCGTCCCTGAATGCATTCTTGTCATGAGAATGAGGAAGTGTGGTTCCCTGGATGAATGGACTAGAGCAGGGGTCTCAAACTCAATTTACTTACTGGAGCTAGGGTCTCGGTGAGACTGGGCCACATCAGGTTTTCAAAAAAAACAAAAACGCATTTATTAAAAACAAAAAAATGTAAATATTTTCTACAATAAAAGGTCTGATAAAACATTCCAATGTTCTCAAATATCTTACTTTTTATTTTTCTACACAAAATAAGATGAAAAATAAATAAACAAATCAAGAATAAAGAAAATCAATCAATCAGTAATAAATAAATAAATAGAATAAAAATAATACAGTGCATCCGGAAAGTATTCACAGCGCTTCACTTTTTCTACATTTTGTCATGTTACAGCCTCATTCCAAACTGAATTAAATTAATCTCTTACCTCAAAATTCTACACAAAATCATCCATTATGACAATGTGAAAAAGGTTTTTTTTGACATGTTTTGAATTTATTAAAAATAGAAAACAAAAAAATCACATTTCCGTAAGTATTCACAGCCTTTGCCATGAAGCTCAAAATTGAGCTCAGGTGCATCTTTTTTCCACTGATCATCCTTGAGATCTTTCTACAGCTTAATTGGAGTCCACCTGCAGTAAATTCAGTTGATTGGACATGATTTGGAAATATAATAACTGTCTATATAAGGTCCCACAGTTGACTGTGCATGTCAGAGCACAAACACCAAGCATGAAGTCAAAAGAACTGTCTGTAGACCTGCGAGACAGGATTGTCTTGAGGCACAAATCTGGGGAAGGATACAGAAACATTTCTGCTGCTTTGAAGGTCCCAATGAGCACAGTGGCCTCCATTATTCGTAAATGGAAGACGTTTGGAACCACCAGGACTCTTCCTAGAGCTGGCCGGCCTTCTAAACTGAGCGATCGAGGAAGAAGGGCCTTAGTCAGGGAGGTGACCAAGGCCCCGATGGTCACTGTCAGAGCTCCAGCGTTTCTCTGTGGAGAGAGGAGAGCCTTCCAGAAGGACAACCATCTCTGCAGCAATCCACCAATCAGGCCTGTATGGTAGAGTGGCCAGACGAAAGCAATCAGACCAGAGAATTTTGTTTCTCATGGTCTAAGAGTCATTCAGGTGCTTTTTGGCAAATTCCAGACGGGCTGCCATGTTCCTTTTACTAAGGAGTGGCTTTCGTCTGGCCACTCTACCATACAGGCCTGATTGGTGGATTGCTGCAGAGATGGTTGTCCTTCTGGAAGGCTCTCCTCTCTCCACAGAGAAACGCTGGAGCTCTGACAGAGTGACCATCGGGGCCTTGGTCACCTCCCTGACTAAGGCCCTTCTTCCTCGATCGCTCAGTTTAGAAGGCCGGCCAGCTCTAGGAAGAGTCCTGGTGGTTCCAAACGTCTTCCATTTACGAATAATGGAGGCCACTGTGCTCATTGGGACCTTCAAAGCAGCAGAAATGTTTCTGTATCCTTCCCCAGATTTGTGCCTCAAGACAATCCTGTCTCGCAGGTCTACAGACAGTTCTTTTGACTTCATGCTTGGTGTTTGTGCTCTGACATGCACAGTCAACTGTGGGACCTTATATAGACAGTTATTATATTTCCAAATCATGTCCAATCAACTGAATTTACTGCAGGTGGACTCCAATTAAGCTGTAGAAAGATCTCAAGGATGATCAGTGGAAAAAAGATGCACCTGAGCTCAATTTTGAGCTTCATGGCAAAGGTGTCACGCGGTGTCGTGGGTTGGGCCCCAGACGCAGAGGAAGGCCAACAGGAGTTGCAGTTAGAGTCTTTTAATGAGCAAAGTCCAATAAACAAACTGCCCAGGGGGGCAAACACAAGGTGGTGGCGAGGAAGGGCACGAAAAAAAAAAACAAAACTCTCGCCACAGAGCTCAGCAAACATAAATGACTTAACAGAACAACGGGAGGCTGGCTGGACGGCTAGGGAGTGCTGGGTAGACCGAAGTTCCCTTTGGGTAGCAGGATACGAAGCGAGGAACCAGCGACTGTCGCTGCAAGCGGCGGCCTTAAATGGGCAGATGATTTGATGGGCTTCAGGTGTGCCCAGTCCTCCCGCCTCCAGCCCGCTCCAGGATATCTGGAAAACAAGGAAGAGCAGACCAGAAGGCAGGAACGGAACTGTGACAGTACCCCTCCCTCTAAGAGTCGCCACCTGGCGGCTTACCTGGCTTCTCGGGAAAACATTTATAGAAATCGGAAAGGAGGGTGGGATCAAGGATGAGGGAGCGGGAAATCCAAGAGCGTTCCTCCGGCCCGTATCCCTCCCAGTCCACCAAATACTGAAAACCCCTGCCCCTTCTTCTCACGTCTAAAATGGCCTTGACTGTAAAGGGGGGGTGGCCATCGACCAGTCTGGGCGGAGGGGGAGGGACTTCCGGGGGGCTGAGGGTACTGGAGGCAACTGGCTTGAGGAGGGAGACGTGGAAGGCTGGGTGTATCCGGAGAGCTTCAGGGAGACGGAGCTGCACAGAGGACGGGCTAAAGACCCGTACTATTGGGTATGGGCCGATGTACCTGGGTTGGAGCTTCCTTGAGTCCGTGTGGAGCGGTAGGTCCCGAGAAGAGAGCCACACCCTCTGTCCAATCTTGTATTCCGGGGCGGCCGAACGGTGGCGGTTGGCCAACCGCTGGTTCCGCTCGGAGGTGCGCCCCAATGCGGCCCGGGTGTTTTGCCATGCTCGGCGAGCCCGTCTGAGGTGGGCTGCCACAGAGGGGACAGCGGACTCTGACTCCAGTGAGGGGAAAGCCTGGGGTTGGTATCCATACGCCACATGGAACGGTGAGAGGCCCGTGGCTGAGCTGACCAGCGAGTTGCGAGCGTATTCGATCCAAGGAAGATTAAAGGACCAGGAGGCGGGTTGCTGATGGCAGACGCAACGGATGGCCGCCTCCAGGTCCTGGTTGGCTCTCTCGGTCTGGCCGTTGGTCTGGGGGTGGTAACCCGAGGACAGGCTGGGTGAAGCACCAAGGGACTTGCAAAAAGCCTTCCAGACTGCTGACGTGAATTGGGGGCCCCTGTCCGAGATGATGTCCAGGGGGATACCATGCAGTCTGAAGGCATGGTGGACCAACAGATCAGCCGTCTCCAGGGCAGACGGGAGTTTGGGGAGGGCGACGAAATGAGCCATCTTAGAGAACCTGTCGACCAGCGTGAGTATGACAGTGTTGCCATTGGATGGAGGGAGGCCAGTGACGAAGTCCAGAGCCACGTGGGACCACGGGCGGGAGGGAATGGGTAGTGGTTGCAGCAACCCAGCTGGGGGCTGATGGGAGGACTTGTTCCGAGCACAGGTGGGACAGGCTGCCACAAACTCCCGAACGTCAGCTCGATAGGAAGGCCACCAGAACCGCTGTGCCAAAAGGAAGGCAGTGCGCGACGCCCCCGGATGGCACGCCAGCTTGGACTCGTGTGCCCAGCGGAGGACCTCAGGTCGGAGTCCTGGGATGACGAACAGGCGCCCAGAGGGGCAACCGTTGGGCGGGGTGACCTTCTCCATGGCGTCGGCCACTTGCCTCTCCACGTCCCACTGGAGGGCACCCAGAATCCGGGATTGTGGGATGATGGTCTCCGGGGGGGACTCCTCCGAGGGTGAAGAGTGCAGTCTAGAGAGGGCGTCCGGCTTGCAGTTCTGTGAGCCAGGACGAAAAGTCAGGGTGAAGTTGAATCGTGCAAGAAAGAGCGCCCACCGTGCCTGTCGGGGGTTGAGCCTCTGGGCCGAGCGGAGGTAGGCCAGGTTCTTATGGTCCGTGTGTATGATGAATGGTGGTTCCGCACCCTCCAGCCAGTGCCTCCATTCCTGCAGAGCGAGTACCACGGCCAGCAATTCCCTGTTGCCGATGTCATAATTTTGTTCGGCCCCGGTCAGGCGACGAGAGAAGAAGGCGCAGGGGTGCAGTTTCTGGTCGGAGGTGGAGCGCTGGGAGAGGACCGCCCCAACGCCAGTATTGGAAGCGTCAACCTCGACAAAGAATTGGTTAGCAGGGTTGGGGTGAATGAGTACCGGAGCGGAGGTGAATAGACCCTTAAGCCGGTTGAAAGCCGACTCCGCCTCGGGGGTCCAACCAAACGACTCCTTTACCGATGTAAGCCTTGTGAGGGGTCCAGCGACCCGACTAAAATTCCGAATAAATCGCCGGTAAAAATTGGCGAAGCCCAGGAACCGCTGGAGGTGCTTCCTAGTTGTAGGAGTAGGCCAGTCGGCCACAGCCTGGATCTTGGCTGGGTCGGGTTTAATCTGACCCCGCTCCACGATAAACCCCAGGAACGCGACTGAGGAGGTGTGAAAAGCACACTTCTCAGCCTTGACGAACAGCCTATTTTCTAGGAGTCTTTGGAGGACCAACCGGACCTGTTGCACATGTTCAGCGAGGGAGGAGGAGAAGATGAGTATGTCGTCCAGGTAAACGAAAACGAACCGACCTAACATGTCCCGCAGGACATCGTTAATCAAGCTCTGAAAGACGGCCGGGGCATTGGTAAGGCCGAAGGGCATGACCAGGTACTCAAAATGCCCAAGGGGAGTATTGAACGCGGTCTTCCACTCATCCCCCTCTCGTATGCGTACCAGATGGTAAGCGCTACGCAGGTCGAGCTTAGAAAAGAACTTGGCGGAGTGAAGCAGGTTAAATGCTGAGTCCATAAGCGGCAGAGGGTACTTATTCTTAACCGTTATGTCGTTGAGTGCCCGATAGTCTACGCAGGGACGGAGTGATTTATCCTTCTTTTCAACAAAAAAGAACCCAGCGGCTAACGGTGACGAGGAGGGCCGGATGAGACCAGACGCGAGGGACGAGGAGATATACTGCTCAAGTGCCTCCCTCTCAGGCCGGGAGACATTGTACAGCCGTGACGACGGCAACACTGCTCCTGGGAGCAGATTAATGGCGCAATCATACGGCCGATGAGGCGGGAGGGATTGGGCTCGATCCTTGCTAAAAACCTCCCGCAAATCGTGGTAGGCATCAGGAACGGAGGAGAGGTCGATCTTCTCGGGAGGAACAGAGCAGGGGGACGTGGTACGAGGCCACGCTGATTTGAGGCAGTGTGTGTGGCAGAACACACTCCAGTTTGAGATTGAGGATTTGACCCAATCGATATGCGGATTGTGCTTGAGTAACCAGGTAAGCCCTAATACGACCGGAGCGGAGCGTGACGGGACAACAAAAAAACTCATGGACTCGTGGTGGTTACCGGACACACGTAGAGAGAGAGGCGCGGTTTGGTGAGTAACCGTGGCCAGGTGACGCCCGTCGAGGGAGTGCACAACTTGTGCCGCAGACAGTTTAATAACTGGAATGGCGAGGCGTTGAACAAAGGACTCGTCCACAAAACTATCATCAGCTCCAGAGTCAATAAAGGCTGAAATGTCAACGTGTCTGTCGCGCCAGGAGAGCGTACCTGGGAGTTGTAGTCTGTTGACTGCCGGGTCTGCTAGTGACGTCATCCCAGCAGGCGGTTCCACCGTTGCGCCACGAGGAGTCGATGCTTGCGAGCGTGGGCGATCTGGGCGGACCGGGCAGCGAGAGATAGTGTGGCCCGCCTGACCACAGTAAAGGCAGAGCCGCAGCCTTCGACGACGGTCCTTCTCGGCCGGGGTGAGGCGACTTCCTCCCAGCTGCATGGGCTTGTCGTATCTTGGCGCCTGTGCCGGCTCGACGGCGGGGAGGGGCCGCAGCGACGACGGCGGCGAGCGGTCCCCGTGCTCGCGGAGATAGCAGCCGGCGGGGAGGCGTCCGTGCTGGAGGAGGCGGTCCTCCTTGTGGTCGTTGCTGCGCCTCTCGATCCCGATGGCCAGGGCGATGAGCTCGTCGAGGTTGGATGGAGTCTGCAGAGGAATCATATGTTCCCGGATGTTGTCCGACAGGCCCAGGAAGAAAGCGTCCGCGAGGGAGGACGGGTTCCAGTCGCTCTCTGCCGCCAGAGCCCGGAACTCGATGGCGTAGTCGGACGCGCTGCGGCGGCCTTGGCGTAGCCGTAGGAGAGCCCGGGACGCCTCGCGCCCCGGCGGGGTCCGCTGGAAGATCTGCTCCATGGCCTGGGAGAAGGCGGCATATGACGAGCAGACGGGAGAACGGCGGCTCCACTCAGCAGTGGCCCAAGCTCCAGCCCTTCCAGTAAGGTGGGAGGTGACGAAAGCCACTCGCGCTCGCTCCGAGCGAAAAGCCGCTGCCTGCAGTTCGAAGTGGAGCTCGCACTGGGTGAGGAACGGCCGTACTTCCCCTGAATCACCGGAGAACTTCTCCGGCTTGGAGAGCAGCGCGCCAAGAGCAGGTAAGGAGATGTCCGAAGTCGGCGGGTGGTCGGCGGGCTCCTCGGGGGGTGCCGGGGGGGTGGTGACGGGAACGTCGCGCTGCAAGGCGGACACCAATGCGCTTAGCTGGGCCTCAAATGCCTTCATGCGTGCGTCTTGCTGGTCGGCCAGGCCCTGAACGCAGGAGCCCAAAGCGTTGAGCTGCTCCTCCTGTTTCCCCAGACGTTGTGCCTGGTGGCGTAGAGCCAACTTAATCGGCTCTGGCTCCGCGGGGTCCATATCTTATGGCTGGTTCCTTCTGTCACGCGGTGTCGTGGGTTGGGCCCCAGACGCAGAGGAAGGCCAACAGGAGTTGCAGTTAGAGTCATTTAATGAGCAAAGTCCAATAAACAAACTGCCCAGGGGGGGCAAACACAAGGTGGTGGCGAGGAAGGGCACGAAAAAAAAAAAAAAACTCTCGCCACAGAGCTCAGCAAACATAAATGACTTAACAGAACAACGGGAGGCTGGCTGGACGGCTAGGGAGTGCTGGGTAGACCGAAGTTCCCTTTGGGTAGCAGGATACGAAGCGAGGAACCAGCGACTGTCGCTGCAAGCGGCGGCCTTAAATGGGCAGATGATTTGATGGGCTTCAGGTGTGCCCAGTCCTCCCGCCTCCAGCCCGCTCCAGGATATCTGGAAAACAAGGAAGAGCAGACCAGAAGGCAGGAACGGAACTGTGACAAAAGGCTGTGAATACTTATGTAAATGTCATTTTTTTGTTTTCTATTTTTAAAAAATTAAAAAAAAGTAAAAAAAAAAACTTTTTCACATTGTCATAATGGAGTATTTTGTGTAGAATTTTGAGGTAAGAGATTAATTTAATACAATTTGGAATGAGGCTGTAACATGACAAAATGTACAAAAAGTGAAGCGCTGTGAATACTTTCCGGATGCACTGTAAAAGGGCAAATAATAAAAACTTAAGAAACCACATATAGTTGGTGGGTAGACAAATTATTTGCTTCAGATTAAAATGAACAAAGCATTATTAGAGCCCTGTAGACATGACAAAACACGACTATAGTCACATTTATACTATTTTTATTTACAACATATTGCACAACTGCAGGGTCTTGAGACACATGCTAACTCGCAAACTAGAGAGCTAGCGACGTAAAACGGTAGCCTTCAAGTTATTTCCACTTGAACTTGAACTCACCACTTCCACACGGATAGGGAGGATAACTATTAACAGTTATTTAACCTTTAACATGAACATTAATCAAACGTAATAATTTTTTCTGGGTACATGATACCATACAGCATCCATATCAAACTTGCGCGGGCGGCATTAACATTAAACTTTCATATCAAGGCGGGGGCCTCAAACTAGTGTCCTGCGGGCCACATTTGGCCCGCGGGCCGCGTGTTTGAGATCCCTGGACTAGCGAGTGTGTGAGTCGGAGATACGTACAGTATATGGTGTTGGAATAGTACTGCTTGTGCAGCCTGTTGATTGATCGGTAGACTCCGGTTCCCTTTACAAATGTTTATTTCCATCACACCATGGAACATCGTAGAACTAAAGTACATACAAAATAAAATGACACATTATACAGCAGTTACACATCAGCAGCACTGTAGCATCAAAGCTAATATTGAATACGAATAGCACTGACCACTTTAGCCTGCTTCTCAATCAACGGCAGAGTCTGACTTTATGTAACGATGTACTTTACAGTGTCCAAAGTCCTTTACAAAGTCCTTTTTTACCTCTTACTGAATTTCCGTCTTCTTAAGTGCATAAATGCGACCTAACAGCCGTAACTTTTGTTAACTTACGGTAGTAATGGTACAAGTTCCTGTTTGGTACAATTCAAAATAAAAGTATGAATTTCACAATAAACTCAGCATTGCAGCTACAGTTCCACTGCTGTCCATGTGTTCAGGTCAGAATGAAGTTAGAAAGTTGTAGACAGCTGGTATAGGCTCCAGCACCCCCGCGACCCTCGTGAGGGAAAAGCTGTAGAAAATGAATTAATGAATGAATGAATTTCACAATAAACTCAACATTGCAGCTGCAGTTCCATTGCTGTCGATGTGTTCAGGTCAGAATGAAGTTAGAAGTTAGAGTGTTGTACAGTGCTTCTCACCTGTAGACAGCTGGTATAGGCTCCAGCCTCCCCGTGACCCTAATGAGGACATGAACTGAAGATAAATGTGGTTCATCTCACCAAAGCCCTCAAATGTTGCAATAATTCATGTGAGCCCTTTCAAGTTTATTTTGCAGTTTAATTAACTCTCCATGAGTCTTTTATGTTTCTTTTTTAATTTTTATTGTATTTTTTTTAAATGAAACACTAAATAAAACGCCCCTCAATGCCAACTAAGTTATGGTATGCTCCTCAAAGACAAGTTCCATGTGTTTATTTGGTAATGGAGGGTTCAAAGTCACTCATGACATAATGAATGGGTGAAGCGTCTAATGACAGGCCTGCGTGTGTGATAAGGAGGGACGACAGCACCAGTAAGGAAGGAGGACGTTGTATTTACACACCAAACCCACCTCATCAAAGCTATCGTGCAGCGTTTCAAATGTCCCGCAGGACCGCAGCTGGGTTTCATCCATGACTGCACCCACTTCTTCCTCCCCCCGTGCAGCTTTATCACCCTTGCAGTACAACTTGGAAACACTTTGATATCACTGTGTACATAAAACACGTTCCAAATTTCAGCATTCAACATTAAAGCGTTAACTCTACCTGTTAGAGAGGAGGAATATACGTACATACATAGCGTACGTACATGCTATGTTTTAAAAATCAGTTGTCCCTGATATGAGATGGTATAACTGATATTAAACATAAGAAAGATTGTTCTTTTTCTTTCTCTTTGGGCTTTTACCTTCAGAGGTCGCCACAGCAAATCAATCTCCTCCATCCAACTCTGTCTTCTGCATCTGTCTCTCTCACACCAACTACCCTCATGTCCTCCTTCACTACATCCATAAACCTCTTTGGTCTTCCTCTACGCCTCCTACCTGGCAGCATCCTTCTACCGATGTATTCACCAGCTCTCCTCTGGACATGTCCCAACCATCTCAATCTGGCCTCTGTGACTTTATCAACAAAGGCCTCTAACATGTAATGTTCCTCTGATGTACCTTCCTGATCCTATCCATCCTGGTCACTCCCAATGAATCTCAGCATCCCCATCTCTGCTACCTCCAGTTCTGCTTCTTGTCTTTTCCCCAGTGGTCTCTAGACCAGGGGTCTCAAACTCAATTTACTTTGGGGGCCACTGGAGCTAGGGTCTGGGTGAGACTGGGCCGCATCAGGTTTTCCAAAAAAAAAAACAACAACAAAAAACGCATTTATTAAAAACAGAAAAATGAACAAACTTTGCTTTGGTTTCGATTTTCTACAATAAAAGCTCTGATAAAACATTCCACTGTTCTCAATTATCTTAATTTTTATTTTTCTGCACAAAATAAGATGAAAAATAAATAAACAAATCAAGAATAAAGAAAATCAATCAATCAGTAATAAATAAATATAATAATAAAACACCAAATAATAAAAACTTAAGAAACCACATATAGTTGGTAGGTAGACAAATTATTTTTTTCAGATTAAAATGAACAAAGCATTATTAGAGCCCTGTAGACATGACAAAACACGACTATAGTCACATTTATACTCTGTTTATTTACAACATATTGCGCTACTGCAGGGTCTTGAGACACATGCTAACTCGCAAACTAGAGAGCTAGCGACCTGAACGGTAGCCTTCAAGTTATTTCCTTTCAACTTAAATAGCCAAAAACTTACCACTTCCACACGGATAGGGAGGATAACTATTAACAGTTATTCAATCTTTAACATGAACATTAATCAAACGTAATCATTTTTTCTGGGTACATGATACCATACAGCATCCATATCAAACTTGCGCGGGCCGTACTAACATTAGACTTTCATATCAAGACGGGGGCCTCAAACTAGTGTCCTGCGGGCCACATTTGGCCCGCGGGCCGTGTGTTTGAGGCCCCTGCTCTAGACCAAAGGGCAAAAATGCCCATTTTTACACTGTTCTTCTCATCTTCTCATCAAAGTGAAAATAGTTTGCTCATGTTTTCCTCTTTTTCTACTTATTTTATAACACTTTAAAGAAATGTTAAAGAAAATACATTTCTTCTACTGTGTTTTTTACATTAAAATAAGAAAATGTATTAAATTAATCAAATAACATTTATTTTTTAAAATGTATTCATTCTCTCATGTGAACAAAAAATACTTAAATTATTCTGTACAAATGCATTTAATTAATTTTAAGTAATTTATTTTCTTAAAACACACTAATGTAAAGAGATAAATTATTTTTCTGCTTCTAATTTTTAAAAATCAAAACTTTATTATTATTATTATTTTTACATTATTATATATTATTATATATTATATTTTGTATTATTATGTATTATTGCAATTGTTTTGAATAACAGGCAGCAGAGTGGGTTGCCATGGTCACCAAAGAAGCCAACCCACATAAACACCTACAGCGAAGGTGAGGGCACACGTCTTATCTGAAGAATCGCAAATATGCGTTCAGAGAGTTCAGAGTTCCCAGCATCTGGAGGGGCCATGGCTTGCGTGTATTCCACTAGTTTATTTAGTGTATTCAAACATAGTTCAATAAAGTTACATTACCTGATGAAAAATAACTTTTTTTGTAAATAAAGTAGAATCATTCCAAAGAAATACACACCTTGCATTAGCAATGGCTAATACACCACACCCCGCATTTTCTTACCAGTATGAGCTGTGTTAGTACCTATATCTGCTAACACACAGGCTAATTACCACCTAATGACTTAATGAGCGTTGCGGTTTTCAAACTCTGTTTTGCATCCAGTAGCGTGCTCCCGCAGCATGACTCACCCCCCCACTCACTTGGCCCAGCTGGGCCGCTGCACGAGTGCCGAGGCCGTGATGACTCTCAGACTGGAAAAGAAGATGAGTGAGATAAAGCACAAGTTGGTGTTTAACCGAAGTGTATGATTTACACATGGAAACTGTCATAAAGAAACGTCCTGTCAGTCAAATCCACTTCCTGTTCCCATTAGAAAAATGGAATTTAACAATTAAGAAAAAAATAGCAACAAACATGGAAGAAATTTGTAATCTAACAAGAATAAGGAAAGTGCGAAAATATTGTTAAAAAATAGTGTTAAAATATTATATTTAAAATCTTGTAATAATATATGAAAATAATTGTATTTATAATTATTATATTATTATTAATAATTATTATATATAATTAATTATAATTTTAAATAATTTTATATTTCAAGAATAATGTCAAAACCTTATGGGAATAAAGTCCTAATTATGAGAGGAAAATTTACTAGAAGAAGAAAAAACAGCTTTAATTTGACATGAATAAAGTCAATTAACGGGAAAAAAGTCACCATTTCACGAGATTGAAGTAATAGTATGAGGAATAATAGTAGTATAGAGTTGAAATATGAAAGAAAAAAGACGTTATTTTGGGGGAAATTTTGAATATTCATAAAAACAGAAAATAACGTTGTAATGACTTTGGGGAAAGAGTTGTTGTTAAAGTCCAATGATTATGAGAATGAAGTCATAATTACGATAAGCTAATTTCCAAGAATAAAGTTGAAATATTTTTTGGAGAAAAAAAAGCAGCAGAAATGAACAAAAACAGCAGAGATTTTACAAGAATATAATGATAATATGAATTAATAAAATGATGCTAATAATGATCGTAAGAGTTTTAAGAAAGTAATGAAGTACAGTATGAATACAACAAGGAAAGCAGCAGTGATGGAGGATGTACAGTGCATGCATCCATCATTGCTCTCAGCCAGTGAGAGTGTTTTTGGCTGGGGGAGCACTCATGCGCATCCACCGTGCTGCTGGCTGAGTAAGGAAGAGGTTGAGGATGATGAGTTGGAGGAGGAGGAGTGGGGGGCCCACCTCTAGTCGCGCCAGAGTCCTCTCTCATCACTTTGAGCGAGGACAAACACTGCAGTCTGCTCGTGTCCGCACAGGTTAGATTCCCTTTTGGAATTCTCACCTTCACCTGCACCAATTCCTCCCATTTCACTTTTCGCTTTCATCATCAAAAAGCATTTAGCATCATTAACCGTGTCGCCTATGATACTTTTGTATTGATTATTCTTCCAAATGAAAGAAAATCTTAGATGATCAAGACATTCATGAGCTCACTAATGAGGTTTTTATGTAGATTTTTTTTGTTATTGTTTGTTTATTTTTTTTATTTTTTTATGCTAAATGTACTGCAAAAAAAGGTCAGTAAGGATAATTCATAATGCCGCCTACAGAGAACATACCAACTCCTTATTTCTAAAATCACAAATACTTCAACTTGCTGATATAAAATATAAGATAAGATAAGATGCTGATAAAAGATACAAGCAGTACAAGCAGTTGAAGTTTGCTAAATACAAGGATGAAGAGTCTTGAACCAGTCATGATGTGCTATATATATCACTATATTGACACTTACTATGGTACCCATTATGGCATTGGATGCTCATATCACCTTGTAAATCGGTACAAGGTGCATTATTAAAAAAAAACAAAACTTAAACTGTATTATGGAAAGCAGGAAGTGAACAAATGTAACAGTTACTGATTGTAAAAGTACCAGATGGAGGGGTAGGATTTAATAAGCTTTGCTTCTTCCTACTCCTTTTGGACATGTGGAACTGGGAACTGATTATGGGATGCACTCAATTGGAATCTGATGCATGTTCAAATGAAATAAAACCATTACCATTACCATTACCATGTATTGTAAAATTGCACTCAAATATTCAAAATAAAAAAATTAAGAAATAAACAAGTTAGAAATAGGGCGTGCAGTATGAAATATTTTAATATATAGCAAGGAAGAAGATGTCAATAAAAAATAATCATTAAAAAAAGTAAGAACAACAAAATAAACAAATACAAATGTTTTAAAAATATTTAAAAATAATTAAAACAATTTATTAAATGTTTTTTTGCAGAATTTTTTTTTGCATATATTAGTCAGAAATAGAGTGTATATGACATATTTTATTGTCATTTTTGATAACATTAAAGGGGGCCTATTATGCTTTTTCCACTTTTCGGACCTATAAATGTAGTTAGAATGTTGTATTCTCGTGTTAAACGATGCCAAAGTTTCAGATAATGAGGTTTGCACATCTGGAAGTGAGCCCTGAAAGAAGTTTGGGATGACTCAAAACGCTTGCTTTCAGAGGGTGTTGCAAAACTGTTCCTTTGTGATGTCACAGAGGAGCCCTGATGGGTGTGGCTGTAGCCGCGATATGCTCTCTGCCCTCTGCTCGCCTTCCAGCTCTACTTCTCTGTTTACGAAACAAGCACATGCAGAAGTTATTGGAGCAATTTTCAACTGGCAACCGCATTTCACAAGGGACTGTTATTGAGATTTATATATTGGGAAATATTCGCCAAACTGTTGCTGAAGCCAGAAGCGACGTTCTGTCAGTGGCGGGTCATGGGTGGAATACATTAAAATACAAGGAAATACATCTGGGATAGGCGCAAATTCTGGAAGATTTAGAAAGTTTGGTGCAGGTTATTGTGTGTAGCTGCTCCATAGGAGTCCATAAGTCAATAGAAAGGTCTGAAAAATGATTGAGAAAAAGCTTTTTTTTGCCTTTGCCATAATTCCAGTGTGAATACCTGACAGAAAAAGACACGGAATCCACATGTTTGCCAACTGCCATGAATATTTATTATTGGGTTTTTTTGTTTTTTTTAATTTCATAATATTACAACTTTATGCTACTAAAATGACAAGTTCATTCTCATAAACTTTTCTTGTTACAATATGTCTCTTGATATTTTGACTTTATTCCCATAAAATTACTGCTGCTTTTTTAAACATTTCATTTTTTTTCATATGATTTTATTATTTTTTGATATTTATAAAAAACACTAAGGTAGAAAATGGAGAGAAGGTCAGCACCAGATATAAATAAATGTACAAAAATGTGCATAAAGAATTTGTTTGTGTCAAGATATTATTATGAGATATTATTTCCATGAGTGTCCTCTCTGCTTTGGGAATATTACACAAATGCTGCACTTTGCTTGTAATGCTCAACTCGCTCCCGCAATCCACCAGCATGTCGGATTAGTTGCTCGTGCTTATATTGAAACCGGGTACATGAAAAGGCCTCTTGGCAACCCGGCCAACACCACTCACTGTTTGGGGCGTCGCATTTTGAGGGATTTTTATTATTAAACCTCCTAAATGTTTTTGGAATGTGGGAGGAAACCGGAGTACCCGGAGAAAACCCACGCATGCACGGGGAGAACATGCAAACTCCACACAGAGATGGTCGAGGGTGGAATTGAACCCCGGTCTCCTAGCTGTGAGGTCTGTGTGCTAACCACTCGAATGGAATATATAGTGAATAAAAATAAATATACAAGGAATTTTAATATATACTAAGTTGTATACTTTGTTTTGAAATTTTAATACAAACTAGTGCTGTCAAGTGATTAATCAAGTTAATCACACACCCCAACACTGTGATTAATCATCACATTAATCATCACAACATCACTTTTAACTTAATTAAATAGACCTTAAGAAAACCCACGCATGCACGGGGAGAACATGCAAACTCCACACAGAGATGGCCGAGGGTGGAATTGAACCCTGGTCTCCTAGCTGTGAGGTCTGCGTCCTAACCACTCGTCCGCCGTGCAGCCTTGTCTTGAACTTTTAATCAGCTAATAAACTCATTTCAGTCGCTTGTTTGCGATAGATTGCTTACACAAAATGCTTTTTGTCTCACTCCTCTTACTTCTTTTCGCATTTCAAGGCACTTGATGAATCCGAACACATCAGGACGACAATGTCACAATGCAGAGAGAAACCTGCCCGGCTAAAAGACACCTCACATGACGGTCCTGGCGTCTTTTATGACATGTTTGTCACGCCTTCCTCAGTGGTGGCTGGGAAAAAGCCAAAGCCAATGTTTTGTCCGATTTGTGAGAATATTCATGTGTGGAAGAAGACAATCCAAGCACCTGCTCTTCATTTTGCTGGAATAGGATCAAAACATGGTAGGCTAATCAGGCCCACATGCTCTTAATGTGCAGGCTGGATTGCGTTAAGAAAAAAACAAAAAGACACTTCATAAGAAAGGAGTCGAGTCTTTTAAGTGGAACAAGCAAACATGTTGTGAATTAGCGCTCAACGCCGACCAGGAGACGGCCCGCTGCTGCTCACCTTTGACCCTGAGCGTGCCCACCTCCCTTGGTGATTCCTTTTCCTTTGTGTGTGTGTGTGTGTGTGTGTCGGAGGCCGCTCATTCATCTTTTATGTGGTCGCTGTAAGAATACTGGAGGCTGCCATGCATACATGTCGTCCATGTTTGAAATGTACTGCATGTTTGTTTACTCGCCACGCACTTGTTAGGTAAATAACCATTAGCCTTTCCAAAACATTTCAAAGAAATTATATCCTCTCATGCAGCAAAGACCTCCATTAAGGCCTAATATTACAGGAAAAAATGTATCTCAAATTTATGATGGGGTGGGGGGCTATTATTAGTATAATCTTCAGTCATTTTTTCCCATTTTTGCTGCTGTTTTTATTTTCAATATTTTTCAACTGTCTGCATAATCTTCAGAATTATAATGGGCATGCACGACAAAGCAGCCCCCCCTGACAGCTTCTTCATCTTAATATTTCTCAGGATGTTTACTTTTTGTTCTTATTGTTATTGTTATCTTCATCTTCCCATTTTTTTTGCAGTTAATGCGGCCAAAACCGCAAGAACCACAGCACAGGTTGCATGCAAATGTTCTAGTTATTATTACAATTCTCATAATATCAATATAATATATAATGCATTCATTTTTTTACCGCTTTTTCCTCAGTGCTGGAGCCTATCCCAGCTGTCTTTGGGCGAGAGGCTGGACTGGTGGCCAGCCAATCACAGGGCACATATAGACAAACAACCATTCACACTCACATTTATACCTATGGACAATTTGGAGTCGCCAATTAACCTAGCATGTTTTTGGAATGTGGGCGGAAACCGGAGTATAATATATAATAATACATAATAATATATAATAATAATAATATATAACATCATATCATTCTCATAATATTCTCATAATATTTTGACTTTATTCCCACAATATTATGTCATTTGTCAGGCTTGGCCGCGTGGCGCGGAAGTCGGATCCCAGGATGCAGGACACAGCAGGCTCAGGTAAGGTTTTATGGCTTTAATAGTCCAGTCGAGTAGGTACACATAACTAAAGACGACGGAGCACCAAAAGAGGGGGCTCCGTGACTGAGTGCAAACAGGCACAGCACAAATCACCACGAGGGAAAGAAAACAGTCTGAGAAGCGTGCGGGCTATCGGACGGGTAGGAGGGTGCGTGGCAGAGACGTGAACAGCGCTGAATGGCACAGGAGCAAGGGCTACAGCTAGGAGCTGGTCTGTCACGTCCACGAAGGAATAATCCAGCACCCTCCTGCCGCAGCTCAGTGCCTTAAGACGGAGACCGGAAATTAGGACGATTGGCCCGTCAGGTAGCTCCGCCCAACTCAAAGGAGGTTCACATCTGCAGATGCACAAAGAGAGCCGTAAGAGTCCAAATAACCACAAAACCCGGACGTACCCCCAAACAGCACTCAGAATAAAAGTACATGTCACTGCGCAGCGTGACATCATTTCCTCAACCATATTTACATGAATATTTATTATTTGGTTTTGTTTGTTTTTTATTTCATGATATTACAAGTTTAAAAAGGTTTTTCTTCTAAAATGACAAGATCATTCTCATAAACTTTTCTTGTTACAATATGTCTCTTGATATTTTGACTTTATTCCGGTAAAATTACTGCTGCTTTTTTAAACATTTAATTTTTTTTATATGGTTTTATAATTTTTTGATATTTATAAAAAAACACTAAGGTAGAAAATAGAAGGTCAGCACCAGATATAAATAAATGTACAAAAATGTGCATAAAGAATTTGTTTGTGTCAAGATATTATTATGAGATATTATTTCCATG
Source organism: Doryrhamphus excisus (assembly GCF_037039965.1). Lineage (NCBI taxonomy): Eukaryota > Metazoa > Chordata > Actinopteri > Syngnathiformes > Syngnathidae > Doryrhamphus > Doryrhamphus excisus. The sequence continues at coordinate 17,755,704 of NC_136357.1, forward strand.
AGTGTCCTCTGCATTGGGAATATTACACAAATGCTGCACTTTGCTTGTAATGCTCAACTCGCTCCTGCAATCCACCAGCATGTCGGATTAGTTGCTGGTGCTTACGTATATTGAAACCGGGTACATGAAAAGGCCTCTTGGCAACCCGGCCAACACCACTCACTGTTTGGGGCGTCGCATTTTGAAGGATTTTTATGATTAAACCTCCCGTTTGTCATTAAAGTCATATTTTCTGTCGGAATCACAGCAGGATACACGGGGTCAAGAGGTAGCTCCATGTTTGTACGCTTGTGGTTTGACTGCATTTCTGATGCTGTATTTTCCCGACAAACTCGCTCCCATGTTTTGTGTTTTTTTTTTTTGTTCCACCAGGAGCAGCAGTCGCCATGGCAGCGCTGGAGGAGAAAAGAAGTGCACCCCTGGTAGGACAATATGAGAGTGTGGAGTGTTCTACAGGATTAGGACCACAGGGAGATGTTTTCATTTCACCTTTGAGCCGCAGCACAAGAGAGTAAGCAATGCCGAGCGCTGCTTCTCCTAGCAGCTAATCTCCCGTCGCTACTTGACGCCAAGTAGTGGGAGGAAAGTTTATGTGTGAGAGGGAGATGATGATGCATGCTAACAAGTGGAATATTAATCACCGTCTTGGGAGTCATGGATCTTGGCTGAGGAGACCATCAGCAGCACAAAAACTGTTTTTGTTACTCATCTCCTTACATTACCATCTCCTCGTCTCTGAGGTTTTTAAAAAAATTTTTTTTAGGAAACTCTAGTACGACTAAGGGAATCCTGGACTGGCTTTCCTTGCCAGATCTCTAAAGCCTTGTTTCCACCAAGCAGTGCAATTGGGTCCAGTTTCTGTGTTTCCATTGTCAAAAAGGCGTAGCAGTGACTGAGTGATGAAGTATGCGGTCTGTGACCGAAGGATTCCACCCTACATTCCATTCCCCCAACCAGCAAAGACACCCGTGACAACCTACTCCAATTGTAGCCCTAAACCCTAGCCCTTGTCACTAAAGTCTTACCTTAACCCTAAACCCGAACCCACGCCCATAACCTATGTCTAAGTTCTAACCAAAAGCCTTAGATTTGAACTGTAACCTGAACCTAAAACCCTCAGCCAAAGCTCTCACCCTAACTCTTACTGCTAACCTCTATGGCTAACCTTAGCCCCTAACCCATGTTCCAAAGATCTAACCTTAGCCCTCATCCTGTAAATTGGAACCCAAAGCCTGAAACTTAAACTGTAACCCTAACCTTAAACCCTAGGCCAAAACTATCATCCTAACATCAGTCCCTTTAACCCTAACCCAGCCCTAACTCTGGCATCTAATCCTAACCTTAATTCCCTAACATTATTTCCTAGACCACATCCCGAAGGTCTAACCTTAACCCCAACCCCAAACACTTGTCCTGTACAGCTACCCCTTACCTAACCCCTATATCTTAAACCAGGGGTCTCAAACTCAATTTACCTGGGGGCCACTGGAGCTAGGGTCTGGGCGAGACTGGGTCGCATCAGGTTTTCCAAAAAAAAAAAAAACAGAAAAATGAATAAACTTTGCTTTGGTTCCGATTTTCTACACGAAAAGCTCTGATAAAACATTCCACTGTTCTCAAATATCTTAAGTTTTATTTCTCTACACAAAATAAGATGAAAAATAAATAAACAAATCAAGAGTAAAGAAAATCAATCAATCAGTAATAAATAAATAAATATAATAATAATAATAAAACGGCAAATAATAAAAACTTAAGAAACCACATATAGTTGGTGGGTAGACAAATTATTTTTTCAGATTAAAATGAACAAAGCATTATTAGAGCCCTGTAGACATGACAAAACACGACTATAGTCACATTTATACTTTTTTATTTACAACATATTGCGCAACTGCAGGGTCTTGAGACACATGCTAACTCGCAAACTAGAGAGCTAGCGACCTAAATGGTAGCCTTCAAGTTATTTCCTTTCAACTTAAATAGCCAAAAACTTACCACTTCCACACAGATAGGGAGGATAACTATTAACAGTTATTTAACCTTTAACATGAACATTAATCAAACGTAATAATTTTTTCTGGGTACATGATACCATACAGCATCCATATCAAACTTGGGCGGGCCGCACTAACATTAAACTTTCATATCAAGGCGGGGGCCTCAAACTAGTGTCCTGCGGGCCACATTTGGCCCACGGGCCGCGTGTTTGAGACCCCTGCCCTAAACCCTAAGGTCTAACCTTAACCCTAACCCCAAACACTTGTCCTGTACAGCTACCCCTTACCTAACATCTATACCCTAACCCAGGGGTCGGGAACCTTTTTGGCGAAGAGAGCCATGAAGGCCAGATATTTTAAAATGTGTATCTGTGAGAGCCATATGCATTTTTTTAAACATTGAATGCAATAAAATGTGTGCATTTTTATGTAAGACCAACAGTTTTAGATATAATGGGCTCTAATTACGTAGACCAGGCACACTACCCCACGCCAATGGGGTGTGGCCAGCACACTTTCGTGAGCAGCGCAGTGTCTAATAATAAATCAAATACTTGTTGCCATTAATACAACTTCTGCTGCTGCATAATTTTGCACCATACTCAGTATATTTCATTCTTTTGGCCATCTTTGCCAGAAGGCTTGGTTCTGCAGCTTTAGCTAGGTGACTATTTGACTAAAGGAGAAAAGTTTATATTTACATGTTGACATCTCAATGACCGAGGTAGACTACAGCATTACCCAGTAATAATCAAGTTTTGGTGTTTGACCTGGAAAATATCAGGAAAGATGGATATGGTCGGCCGTATTGCAGTAGAAAATAGATGGACGAATTAAAATGCATAAAAAAGTTTTTGATTTTTAATATTATTTTTAACAGTCATTTCTGTGATGTTTACTTTAAAATGTTAGCAAAAATACATTTTTATTGTGGTAAGAAATGCTTGAGAGCCAGATACAGTCATCAAAAGAGCCCTACCTGGCTCCCGAGCCATAGGTTCCCTACCTCTGCCCTAACCCTAAATCGTAACCTGTTGTAGCGTTGAACTCCTTATCTAAGCCACTAACTCTAAATCTAGTAGATACTGTATGTCTAGATCTAGCCCTCGTCGACTGGTCTTCCAGCATAGTCCTACTAACAGTTTGGTGGTGTGATTGGATGCGTCGCTCACGCTCGTCCCCGCTGGCGTTGCAGTGTTTTCCAAAGCTCGACAGTGACGCCCTTACGCCGCTTTTGGGGATCGCTGACGGCTTATGTGTGACCTGACAGACGTCCAAATCCGGTGGAATATGCTGGCGAGGTGGAGTTACGAGCGGGATTTGAATCAGATCCTTCAGATTTGATGAGATCACGCAAAAAGAGGGCATGATTTAGCACACACAGAGCAAACAGACCGCCACATTGTTGGAAAATGTCAACAAGGTTCTTTCCGTCTTTTCCTCAGCACACGCATGTCGTGTAGACGCATCCATAGCGCTTCTCTGTCAGCCATCAGTTGAAGCCCTCAGCAACCTTAAGGCTCGCATATACAATCAATAACTGTTGATTTGGAGGAGATCGGCAACTCAAGGTGGTCCTTTTCCAACTTCAGGTACATACACAAAAACACTACAGCAATGGTTTTTCCATCAAAGCTTCACGGAAAATTTTATTTCCAAGTGTACCCCCCAAAAACCCTGAACACTTAAGTTCCACTCTCTGTTGAATTGTACCCACAGGCTGCCGGCTGAGTGCTTTCTTTTTTTTTTTACCTCGCTTACCTAACCACCTTCTTGTTTAATGGCGTCCACATAGCTTACTTCCTGCTTTCTGTCTAACGGCACAGTACTACTAACTACACCTTTGTTTATCAAGTAGTACCAGTCATAGGAAAACAAAACAGCAACACACAACCATTGTCTGTTTATGTTTAATGGTAATGGTAATGGTAATGGTAATGGTAATGGTAATGGTAATGGTAATGGTAATGGAAATGGTAATGGTAATGGTAATGGTAATGGTAATGGTAATGGTAATGGTAATGGTAATGGTAATGGTAATGGTAATGGTAATGGTAATGGTAATGGTAATGGTAATGGTTTTATTTCATTTATGAAATCCTACCCCTCCATCCCGTCCAAAAGGAGTAGGAAGAAGCAAAGCTTATTAAATCCAAAGCTGACAATCAGTAACTGTTACATTTGTTCACTTCCTGCTTTCCATAATACAGTTTAGGTTTTATGGTTTTGTTTCATTTGAACATGCATCAGATTACAATTCAGTGCATCCCATAATCAGTTCACAGTTCCACATGTCCAAAAGGAGTAGGAAGAAGCAAAGCTTATTAAATCCTACCCCTCCGTCTGGTACTTTTACAATCACTAACTGTTACATTTGTTCACTTCCTGCTTTCCATAATACAGTTTAAGTTTTTTTTTAATAATGCACCTCATACCGACGTACAAGATTTTTTGCAGTACATTTAGCGAGTGAAGATTTTTTTTTCAGTTATTAGCCCATATTTCCACACAATAAGTAAGATATGGTAGAACCAGAGAGCAATAAAGAGTGTGGAGTGATTTCTGATTGAGAACAAATTTTGCTTTGTTCAATACTGAAATATTTCTGGCCACCTTATGTTGTATATTTGTAATATGAGGTTTCCAGCTCATATTTTAATTATGTTCATTTTAATGTGTGTGGCAATGTTTTTATGATTTTTTTTTTTACTTTTAAAAGAATTATGTCGCCCTGTGATTGGCTGGCGACCAGTCCAGGGTGTACCCCGCCTCTCGTCATCTCGAATAGGCTCCAGCATACGTACCCCCACAACCCTAGCAAGGATAAGCGGTATAGATAATGGATGGATGGAAATACTTATCATATGTTTGGACTGCATATGTTTTTAGCTTATTTTTGTCATTATTATTGTTATCCATCCATCTATTTTCTATGCCGCTTATATTTTAGCTGTTTGAAGATGAACTAAATCAGCAAGTTGAAGTATTTGTGATTTTAGAAATAAGGAGTTAGTATGTTCTCTGTAGGCGGCATTATGAATTATCCTTACTGACCTTTTTTGCAGTACATTTAGCGAGTGAAGATTGCTTTACTAAGCATGGTGGTGAGAGCGTGCGTCATTATCTGGGTCTTCAATGAGGAAAATGATTGTCTAAATAACTAGTAACATAAGAGAGTAGTAAGATAATTGTGTTAATTGCCAAAATTAGCTAATAATGTTAAGCCAGTCATAACCACATAACATTTGCTTCTGCGGTAAATACGGACGCAACATTTGGGAATATGGATGATATCTTCATAATTCACAAATCAAAACCCATCTTGGACATGGTAAAAAAAAAGTCTTTTTTTTGGCTTAACTTAATTTTTGTATTTTTCATCTGACACATTTTTTGTCAGTCCTGCTATTATTTCTCCAAGACTGATGTTCCCCATTAAAAGTCTTCAAGCAAAGGACCGCTGGACACCAGACAATAACGCTCCAGCGGTGCCTCAGATGACAGATGTTCACTGGTATCGCTGCAGCAACATGTGTCCGTCCTTGACAGCACCACTTTTAACAAGACTGTCCCAGCATAGTTTGTGTGAAGGGAATGCGAATCAGATGTTTGTGGGGTTTCTTTTCTTTTTTCTTCTTCTTCTTTTGGATCGGGCAGACGAAGGAGGGCGACATTGAACGCTTCCTCTCAGCGCCTTCGTTTGCTCGTCCTTAGACAAAAAGGCTATTGTTGTTTTACTTGTGTAACACATCTGCTGTTTTTTTTCTTCTGTTGCCAGCTGTTTGTTGTCTCAGGACGCTCACAGTTTTTACATCAGTAAACACTTGAAATGGGAGATGACGCCTTTGTTCAACTCTTTTCTTCAAACACATGGGAGCTTGGATTGGGATGGTTTTTATTGCATCCTACCAAATGTCCTCTTGACTCTTTGGGCCCATGTCATTTCTCCTGGATTTGACTGCAATATATATATTTTTTACAGTCCTTTGACTGTCGTTATTGCATGACATCAGCTGTTGTAAACAATGTGGATAGGGGAATGCGTGAAACCCCTAGTAACATTGCGGGGCGAGGGCCCATTCAATCCCATTCAATCCAATCCAATCCACTTTATTGAAAGAGCATATTTTCTAAACAGAGTTTCCAAAGTGTTGCACAGACTAGTAAAATAAAAAGTAATAATCCAAAACTAAAAGATAATTTAAGAAATACAGTAGTAATATAGATATTAAAATATTAAAAACAAGAAGCAAAGCAATAAATGTATAAAAAAAAATAAAACCAATTAAAATAAAAAAAACTAAAAGACACAGGACCATACGACTCACTCCGAGTTAAAAGCCAGAGAATAAAAGACGAGACTTAAAGCTTTCGATGTTGGGGGCCTTCTTTACTTGGAAGGGGAGAGAGTTCCATAGCTTGGGGGCCAACCACAGAAAAGACTCCCCTGGTCTTAAGTCTCGTCTTGGGCACCACAAGTTGGAGCTGGCCCTCGGACCTCAGTGACCACGCTGGAGAGTAAATTTGGATGAGCTCCGAGATGTATTTGGGGGCCAGCACATTCAACGCCTTAAAAACAAACAATAAAATCTTAACCCTTTCACGCATGACGGTCACTGCAGTGGACAGCTATTAAAACGTCATTTTCAATTATGAAAATAGGTTTTGATGGCAGTGTTGCTTATAAGCCTCTAGAGTGGATGCCTGAGAATCCACCCAACACTGCTTTGTGTGGTCAACCATTGTAAATGCAGAATAATTGTGTCAACATTGAAGATGGCTGCCAGGAATTAAAACATGCCTAGCACCTGTGGGATTTCTGCTCAATCCTTCTATAGTAGGAGACTCCTGCAGGTAAAAAAAAAATATTTCTACATCAAGTAACACCTAATAATCACCATAGTTGTGAAAATTTCCAAGTATTGATTTTAGATTGGGAGGAAATTGCAATTTTTCAGATGTCCACCAAAGTGGACTGCATGCAATTACTGAACAGTATATCACTCCTGACAATGTTTTATCTGAAGTAGTTTTCTTTTGTATAAATCAACATTTTATGCTATTAGATTGTAGCTGTGTTGTATATATCAATATGTACGTATGTTTTGTGCATTATTTATTATGAGTAGCAGGTACTTTTCCAGCAAATTTGCTCTCCGCTGTGGATCCTGAGGAGTTTCAAGCCATAGATGAGATGATCATGCTCTTCAAAGGCTAATTGTCTATCAAGCAATACATCTCCAAAAAACCAAAACCCTGGGGTGTGAAAATTTGGGCAACATCAGGGGCTTCAGGATACATGTACCACTTTGAAGTGTACAGGGGTGCAGCCAGCACAGGTGCAGTCAACAAATTGGGAATGGCTGCAGATGTCATCTTGTGCCTCTGTGATGACATCCAATTCAAGAACCACAAGGTGTTTTTTGATAACTACTTTCGTGGCATTCCATTAATTACTGTCTTTGAAGGAAGATGGCATCTATGTCACTGGCACATGCCGCGTCAACAGGCTTCAGGGGGCACAAACAAAACTCAGGAGTGCAACAGAACTCAAAGAAGGAGGAAGAGGAGCTATCTCTGTTGTCACCAATGGTGAAGATCTCACTGTCAAACGTTGGCTTGACACTTGGTCTCTTCCTGTCTTGGCAAGCACCTGACGGATGTTGCACAGAGATGGTCCAAGAAAGAGAAGAAGATCATCACCATGGACAGGGCATTTGCAGTGAAGGTCAACAACGATTATATGGGCGTGTTTGACCTGATGGACCAAATGGTGGCAATGTATCCTCACAGATGCAAGACCAAACACTGGTACATCCGAATGTTCTTCCACTTCCTCAATGTAACCGTTGTGAATGCCTGGCATCTCCTCAGATTCTCTGGATTGGAGTAGGGTGGTCTTCTGCCTTTCAAGGCATCTGTGGCTCATTCATTGATACATTCAGGTACTGTCCACAAAAGGGGGAGACCAAGTGACACTTCCCCACCACCTCTTCCTGTGAGGCGCAAACCTGCATCCAAGGTACCCTGGGAGGTCAGGCCTGGTCCTGGAAACCTATGGCCCCAGCTGAACAACATAAAAAATGCCCAAAGATGCCAAGACCCTGCATGCACCTGAAAAACAAAGTGCAGCAGCATGTGTTGCAATGTGGCTGTGTGCCCTGGGTGCATGGCAATTTTTCACACAAGACAGTGATCTAGTACTGTATCTCAGTACTGATCGACTACATAAGTACATAAGCATGCAGCGTTGTAGCAGGGTTGTACCACCTCATCTGTGGCCTATCCCTAACCTTGTGAGGTTGTCAGTTGATGCACTATAGTTTGTGTAGTTTGTCAGTTGAAGCACTGCAGTTTGATTAGTTTTGTCATTTGAAGCACTGCTGTTTGTCTCGTTTTGTCAAAATCCACAAACACATGCTGTCCACCTATGTGGACATATTCATAACTTCTTGAAAAATTGGTGTATAAAAACAGAACCAAATCAGTTCTTATTTTTATGTCTAAAGACACATAAAAACACTTATTAACACATATTTTTTTAACTCAGTTTATCATGGGTCATGCATGAAAGGGTTAAAATCAATCCTAAAGCGAACATTCAAGTCAACAATAAATTTTTTTTTTCAAAAAATACATTAAATTTTCAAGTTGTTGTATCATGAAAACAAACTATTTATTTTACAAAAACAACAAAAAGTGGGGAAGAACTAATAATTCATACTAATACTAATTCAATTTTAACAATACACTTTGTTCCACCGAAATATCACAAAGCTGAGATGCTGATTTTTCTTGAAATATATATATAAGAAATATATATCACTTCTAAGCAGCATTCTTTTATTTTTCAGTATGTGGCCCGTGTTTGGCATTCAGAACACTGGTATTCTACACTGGTCACTAGGTGTCAGTGATGTGTCTGTAATGTTGGGTGAGACACACAAGCACCAGACTTAATCGCTGAAACAGCATCACACTTGAATTATTTCACAACACCCGCAACAATCCCTAACACGGGGTACTGCTGAGGTTGTCACCCACGCCAAAGTAAAACGCAACTCTGAAGCTCTTATTTATTTGTCTTTATTTATTAATTTGTCTTATTTTCGTGGCTTATGTTTACTATATTGGGTAATAGAAGTGCACAGGTGACTATAGTGGTGTTATTTCACATCTAGCGGGCTCTAATGATTAGAATATGTAACAGGTTTTAGATGCTAAACTATTATATGTCTATATGTCCTTATACAGGGTGGCCTCAAAAAAACGGGCCCCAACTCTAATTATTCTTAGTGTTTTGTCTGAATGAAATGAAACTTTGGTCATAACTAGTTTATTATATTCAAAACATCACATGAAAACACTAGGGTCTTTGGCCTTTTTTTCTCCGTTCTACAGCATATGTTCTAGATGGCCTCCATTTAGCTCCATGCATTTTTTGAGGCGCAGCACTAAGTTGTCCATGACGTTCTTACAGACTGAATTGGTAATGGCTCTCATCTCCTCTCTGATGGCTTTCTTGAGTTCCGTAATGGTTCTGGGTTTCCCTGCGTAGACTCTGTCCTTAAGATAGCCCCAAAGAAAAAAAATCAGGGGGGCTTAGGTCCGGGCTATGGGGTGCCCACTCAAATTCAGTCTTGAGACTGATCACTCTGCCTCCGAAGTTCTCTTTCAGCCAATCGCGGGACAGGTTTGAGGTGTGAGAACTTGCTCCGTCTTGCTGGAACCAGAACTTGCTCATGAGCGACGGGTAGATAATCTGGAGTTCATTCTTGAAGATTTTGAGGACCTCCACATATCGCTCCTTGGCCAGATTCTCGTCTGTTTGCTTCTTGGGACGTCCCGAGTGGCTTGGACGGTTCTCACTGGCAGCGATGAGGTTCTCCACAGTCCCATACTTCTCGAAGTGGTCCACCCAGTTCTGAATTCTGCTTTTGGATGGAGCCTTTTCACATTTGAACTGACGCATGAAACTGTCCTGGGTTTTCTTAAACGAGCCTGTCTTGTAATAAAATTTAACACAGTGTATTCTTTGTCCCAACTCCCACTGGGGTCTTGGTGTACTCAAGGTCGTTGATTCTGCCATGTTTTGTAAAATAAGGGCAATCAGTGAATAAATAATGGAGATATCACATAAAGTGTACACAGGCCCATTTTTGGGGTCACCCTGTAATATATAATATAAGGAATCTTACTCCCAATTAATTTTTCAAGGCCGGGCTTGGAACAAATGACCTGCCATAAATATATGTACATTTTTTTTTTTTACATTTTACATTTTGTATGTATTCATCTGTATCATTTCTTAGTCAACTGAATTGATCATATCAGATTATTCCCGCAGATGATCAGGAAAAGGGGGCGACTTCCTGAAATGAATCAATCCAACACTTCCACCCTTTCAACGCTGCCACCTGTTTTAATTAAGTTCATCAGTGTTATTCATGAGGACTAAATGTTTTTCTGGGTCAAGAAGCTGTGAGATGAGCTCCTCACTTGGAGATGGGGGGGGGGGTGTGTGTGTGTATGTGCAGAACTAGGGGGTTCCATTCAATAGCCTCACTCCCTTGAAATTCCCCCTTTTAATTGCATTCCCTGGAAGCCGCTCAGAAAAGGGAAGGAGAAACGTGGAGGGGAGATGGAGAAGAAAGAGCTCTATAGGTGGGTGGTGTGGTGGGGTGGGGTGGGTTCGGTTTTGGGGGTGGCATTCATTCCCAACAACAAACTGCGGTGGAGAAAAGCTGACAATTAAAGCCCACTCACTTGTAATCCAAGTGTCCTCAAAGGCAGCATGGAGACATAGGACCACTGTTGTGCATGTGTGTTGGGTTGGGGGGGTTCGGGGGGGTTAAATCAAAAGACATTATTACAATACACTCATCAGCCTGTTTTCCGTCTGAAAAAGCTTCATTTAGCATTATTACCTCCTTTCCGATGCCGACCTTTCCATGTGCAAGAATGTATTGGATGTATTGGACTAAATGAGGACAGGTGGGAGAGGACAAATTCCAGCCAGAGTGGTACCCCCCCCCCCCCTTTTTAAAAGAGGGGGGCTGGAGAGTGTGTTCCAACTATCACACTTCTAAGCCTTCCTGGCAATGTCTATACAGGAGTTCTGGATGGGATGGTTGAATCTTGGATTCAGGAAAAGCGGTGTGGTATTTGTTCTGGTCGTGGAACTGTGGACCAATTCTACACTCTTGGCAGGGTCTTTGAGGGTGCACGGGGGTTTGCCAAACCAGTCCACATGTGTTTTGTGGACTTGGACAAGGCAATGGACCATGTTCCTCGAGAAATCCTGTGGGGAGTACTCCAGGGATATGAGGTACCGGGCCACCTGATTGAGGCTTTCAGTCCCTGTATGAACGGTGTCAGAGTTTGGTCCAGTAAGTCGGACCCGGTTCCATTGAGGGTTGGACTCCGCCAGGGCTGCCTCTTGTTATCGATTCTGTTCATTACTTTTATGGACAGAAGGGCAGCAGGATTGGGTCTCTGGTCTTGGCAGATGATGTGGTTTTGCTGGCTTCATCAGGTCATGATCTTCAACTTTCACTGGAACGTTTTGCAGCAGGGCAGGGATGAGAATCAGCACATTCAAACCCGAGTCCACGATTCTCTCTCGAAAAAGGGTGGAGTGCCATTTTCGGGTCGGGGATGAGACCCTTCCCCAAATGAAGGAGTTTAGGTACCTTTTGGTCTTCACTACTGAAGGAAGGATGAAACTCAAGATTGACAGGGGGATTTGGCCAGAACTAAAGAACTCAGACATAGATTGAGATGGTTGACCCATTCGGTTGGTGAAATTCCTCCCAAAAATGTACTTGGCACATTCACCATCAAATATGGCAGCGACGTCAACGTATGATTCAGCACTCAATACATCGTCTACATCACTCGAGATACTCACACATACGCAACAAGTCCACCTACTCACTAAACCTGTGAGCCCACATCAGGTTCACAAACCACTTGTAGGTACCTTCATGCAGCATTAGATAATGAGTCTAGGTTCATCAGGGCTGTGCAGATCTGCATTGACAGTAGGTAAAAAATATATGTAAATATATATCTATATATTATATATATTATTATATATATTAGGGTGCATCAAATTTGAATGGGAAATTTTAAATTCATAATATCAATTTGGCTGGCATTCCATTTTTTTTCTAATGAACATAAAAATGTCTTTTGCAAAGTTTTGAGGAAATTAATTGAGATTTAGGGGTGCCACCTCACACATAAACTTTTGTAATTTTTCAGAACATGTGCAATTTCCAATGTGCAAAAAGTTTACCTGGAAAACAGTACCACTCTCAATAAATATGAGGCATCAGTAATACTGTCTACTCTATATTACTGTTGTTGATGTTATGCTTGCTCAGCTATTAGCTAACTGTCATTAGCAAACTGTAGCTAGCTAATGTTAGCTACAGTAGAGGCAATGAGCACTAAATACCTATAAATATGACTACAAATCATTCAAATTACAAAGACAAAACCACAAATTTGGTAGTAATATGTAACAGGAGTATAAATACCAACAAAAACATAAAGATCACCTCAGAGTTCTTGAGCTGCAGTCTTTGCTGACCTCAAATCTCCATGGCGACCATTGAACTGTTCACCACTTTATTCCACAAAAACAGATGTATGGTGGCACCCCTAAATAATCATGTATTGGAAAAATATTTTGTATGTGTTGTTTCTACATATATTGGAACACTTTTAGTACCCAGCCATATCAAAATTCAATAATTGTGTTTTTTTGATGCGCCCTTATATATATATATATATAAAATATTACTCCCCTCTCAATATGTTGCAGTATGAACCTTAAAATCTTAAACTTGTTTAATAAAATCCACTGTGTTTTTAACAAGACAGCGGGCACAATCGTGCATCAGTCACTGACTGTTTTTATTTTTCTCATCAGCTCGCTTGGTGGTGGTATAAAGTCAGTTGGAAAACTGCTGGTAGTAAGTAACGTGGTGCCTTTGAGAAAGATACAGTCAACAAGGCTGACAGATTATTTTCCTTTTTTGCCATGTTTGCTTGACTCCCCGACTTGCGCAGCTCATTAAAAATAACTAAATAATAAAGTCTCAAGGATCATTTACATACATAATAAACAACTTGTGATCGATCCATGCCGATCTCAGATTTAAAATAATGTACGTATTTAAGCCCTGACCATTTCCGGTTAAACTACACCCACTTCCGGTTTATGCCTCTGCCACTCTGGGTGCAGAAATGGATGTGAATTGAGTAGCGTAACATTAAGGAGTGGGACAGGAAGACACAAACGTTAGCGACGCGAGCTTAGCTATGTGACGTTGCTCACAGTAGGTTTGCCAATTTGCGAAAGATGAACAAAATAATCAAACCTACAGTCAGAACATTTGGAGAACAATCATGTGCTTGGACAAAATAACATGTTCAAGATGTGCGGTGAAGCTTGCTCTTTTTTTTTATTCACAAAGTCGCCCTCTTATATTCAAAACAACAAAGACAAAGCTAGTTTTCATACCAGACAGTTCTGACTCGCAGTCAGAGTCCTCGTATGATTTTGCTGTGGCGTGACCTGTCAGCTGATATATACGACTTTTGGCACGGTCTTCCCACCCTAAGGCTGCATGGCGGGCGTTCACTGCTCATCTACTGTAATGAGTGGCAGGTCAGAAGCGCTATCATGTCCAAAGTGAGGGAGATGATGAGATGACACATGTTACTGTTAGACCACCATGAAAAAAGCCACTTTTAATGTGGCGCTATTATGCCCTTTCAACTTTTCTGACCTATAAATGTAGTTAGAATGTTGTATTATTGTGTTAAACGATGCCAAAGTTTCAGTTAATGAGGTTTGCGGATTTGGAAGTGAACCCTGAAAAGAAGTCTGGGATGGCTCTGAACGCTCAGTTTCAGAGAGATTCTGACTGTGACATCACAGTGAGCCGGAGACGCCCTCATATGGGCATGCCTTCCAATCACAGGGCGTGCCCATGTGTGAAATTAAGGAAATCCAAGAAAATAAAACTGGAATAGGTGGAGATTCTGGAAGATCTAGAGAATTTCCTGTGTGTTACGGAAATAATAAGGAAATACAGCAACATTAGTGGAGACGTAATTTACAATATGATTGATTAATTGAATAAAACTGGTATAAACTGTCCCATTTAACCTTCAAACTCATGATTATATTCATTCATTCATTAATTTTGTACCACTTTTTCCTCACGAGGGTCGCGGGGGGGCTGGTGCCTATCCCAGCTGTCTTTGGGCAAGAGGCGGGGTACACCCGGGACTGGTGGCCAGCCAATCACAGTGGTGTGCCCATGTGTGAAATTAAGGAAATCCAAGGAAATAAAACTGGAATAGGTGGAGATTCTGGAAGATCTAGAGAATTTCCTGTGTGTTACAGAAATAATACGAAAATACAGCAACATTAGTGGAGACGTAATTTACAATATGATTGATTAATTGAATAAAACAGGTATAGTAAACTGTCCCATTTAAAGTTCAAACGTATGATTATAGTTGAATCTAATTAGGATTTAAGGTTTGAAAGTGAAAATTTTGAACCTTTCTGATGAAACGCCTTCCAAGTATCTAAACTTTAGAACATACTTACTTAAGAGTCTAAAGTATGTGTTAAACACAATAATTGCCGCCTTTTCAGTCTCTTCACCACACTCCCACGCCTCCCCTCTGGCTTCATGTTATTAAAGAGTCTCTATGTGCCCAAACTGGCACCCAGCACATTGCTGCCTGTGCCCAGCGTGTCCTCGATGCACTATTGTCCTCTGATGGACAACATGGCGGCAGCATGGCCAGGAATTCAAATAAAGTGCCGGATGGGGAGTCTGGACCCAAAGTTTACTCTCGTTGCTTGTGATGGATTTGTTTTATACAGGATGAGCTCACAAAAATACTCATATAACAGACATGTGTTTTTTTAAAGCATTTCTTGTGAGGTTATAGTTTTATGGTGATTTCTATGGTAAAACAAATTCAAATGGGGTGAACTATATGGTCCTGATTTAACCAATACAATTTACAATTGATTTCAATTCATAGAGAACACTTGGGGATCGATGGCAAGGGAAGTTCATTCATTCATTTTCTACCGCTTATCCTCATGAGGGTCGCAGGGGCTGCTGGAGCCTATCCCAGCTGTCTTCGGGCAAGAGGCGGGGTACAGCCTGCCAATCACAGGGCACATATAGACAAACAACCATTCACACTCACATTCATACCTATGGACAATTTGGAGTCACCAATTAACCTAGCATGTTTTTGGAATGTGGGAGGAAACCGGAGTACCCGGAGAAAACCCATGCACCGAGGGTGGGATTGAACTCTGGTCTCCTAGCTGTGAGGTCTGCACGCTAACCACTCGACCACCGTGCAAGGGAAGTTGTTAAATGAAATACATATAATATATTATATAATAATATATATAATACAATTTTAAGAATGGTCAAAACAAATGGAATATATAGTAAATAAAAATAAATATACATGGAATTTTAATATAAACTAAGTTGTATACTTTGTTTTGAAAGTAATCAAGTTAATCACACACCCCAACACTGTGATTAATCATCACATTAATCATCACAACATCACCTTTAGCTTAATTAAGTAAACTTCATCAATAGAAGTACCACAATTGCCTTGAATTTTGTTTTGAGATAAAAAAAAATTAAAAAAAACAGCATTTTAAAACTATAACAGCTTAACAGCTACTATATGTAACCCGCAACAAATGTATGTATTTATAACTTTGTTGCCTTTTCATTTGTTGATTCTTGTGACAACAGTTCCCCTTGAAGGTGCTCTATGTTATGGGTCACCTGTGGCTATCTGAATGATATTGTGAAGCCCCTTGTCTTCCACTATGTGTATTGGTCTTGCAAAATAGTGTTTATAAACAAAATATACATATCATTTATTTATCTTACTTTGTTTTTATTTAATGTATTTTATTTTGTTCATATATGTATTTCTCTTGCAATTACCCCGCCCAAAGACAACTGGGATAGGCTCCAGCATACCCTAGTGAGGATAAGCGACATAGAAAATGGATGGATGGATGTTTTTCCCTTTTCCATTAAGCTTAATATGCGGTTATATGTGTTATATGTGGGCCTAAAATGGAGTATAATAAATTAATAACAATAACGTGCACATTAATTATATGGTAATGGTAATGGTAATGGTTTCATTTCATTTGAACATGCATCAGATTACAATTGAGTGCATCCCATAATCAGTTCCCAGTTCCACATGTCCAAAAGGAGTAGGAAGAAGCAAAGCTTATTAAATCCTACCCCTCCATCTGGTACTTTTACAATCAGTAACTGTTACATTTGTTCACTTCCTGCTTTCCATAATACAGTTTAAGGTTTTTTGTTTTTTTTTTTTAAATAATGCACCTCGTACCAAAGTAGGAACTGATATGAGCGTCCAATGCCATAATGGGTACCATAGTAAGTGTCAATATAGTGATATATATAGCACATCATGACTGGTTCAAGACTCTTCATCCTTGTATTTAGCAAACATCAACTGCTTGTATTGTTTCTTGAATTGGCTCATCGTTGTGTATTGTTTGATTTCCTTACTCGATCCATTCCATAGTTTGATTCCACATACTGAAATGCTATGGCTAGCATAACGTAGTCCTAGCATAGAAGTGTTTCAAATGTACTTCTTCCCTGAGATCATATTTCTCCTCTCTTGTAGAGGAAGTTGAAGTATTTATGATTTTAGAAGTAAGGAGTTAGTATGTTCTCTGTAGGCGGCATTATGAATTATCCTTACTGACCTTTTCTGCAGTACATTTAGCAAGTGAAGATTGCTTTTATAGTTATTACCCATATTTCCACACAATAAGTAAGATATGGTAGAACCAGAGAGCAATAAAGAGTGTGGAGTGATTT
The DNA here is from genome assembly GCF_037039965.1 of Doryrhamphus excisus. Taxonomy (NCBI): domain Eukaryota; kingdom Metazoa; phylum Chordata; class Actinopteri; order Syngnathiformes; family Syngnathidae; genus Doryrhamphus; species Doryrhamphus excisus. The sequence goes on from NC_136357.1 coordinate 17,772,652, forward strand.
CTGATTGAGAACAAATTTTGCTGTGTTCAATACTGAAATATTTCTGGCCACCTTATGTTGTATATTTGTAATATGAGGTTTCCAGCTCATATTTTCATCTATTGTGAGCCCCAGAATTTTTTTTTTCGTTCCCATTATCTATTAAATAAAAATGATGTCTTTAACTAAAGAAATTGAATAAGAATATTTTTCATATTTAAGGTGCATTTACACAAAGAAACTCACTGTCACCTCTGCATTCCCGGCATGTTGACACATTGCAAAGCTTTTTTGCAGTCATCACTCGCTCATATTTTCCTTCCCATGTCACCCCTGCCCGTGACACACACACAAAGGCCTGTGAAAAAAAAACAAAAAAAGGTCACGTCCTACATATTCTCACCACGTGCATATCAGGAAAAATCGTTACTCTGCGGTGGCGGAGGTTTGAAAAAAAACAGTGCGCCCAGTGCCCAGCCTCTCCCCGCTATATTGGGCTGAGGGGCCCGACAGACGGGAGAGCTGTGTGAACGATAACCTCGCCACACTTCTCCAGTGCTAAGACTTTCCAGCCTGGGCGGGTGAAGAAGCGGTGGAAGATGCTTCCTGACGTACGCCGGTGGAAGAAGTGATGAAAGAGTGGGAAGATGGGAAGTGGGAAGCCGTGCTATTGTCTCCAAAATGATTCACACAAAGGCCAAAGCTGCATTTATGTTTGCAGGGATGTGTATTTTGATGATAGAGGGGAGTGGAAGACAGCGGGGTTCTGATTTGACTTTCCCAGCAATGAGTAAAGATAGAACTTTTCCAAGTGCAGAGGTGTATCAACACCAGAACCTCACCCAGGTTTTTATCACAGTAACCACGACAACCTCATCCAAACCTTAACAGGAACATACCTTTAACTGTCGTCAGCGTTTACAAATACAGTGCATGTTCTGTACATTAGGTTTGTTAAAGACACAAAAACACTCTTCGCGTCAATGAAGATACTAAAGCATCCTTGATGTTTATGAAAAAACACAGATCTGTTTATTAACAAACAAAAACAAAAACATACATTTGGTGCATTAACGACTAAATTGTCTTTGATTTATGAAAAATCATGAATGTTAGGTGCGATGAAGGCCACCACTATCTGCATCTGTATTTTTATCTGTTCACCCATCTATCTATCTATTTATCTGTATTTATACTCGCGGTGGGCGAGGCATAAACCGGAAGTGGGTGTGGTTTAACCGAAAAAGAGCAAAGCTTAAAACTGGGCTTCACTGGGCTTTCCGACTGACTTTACATCACCATCCAAACCACCTGAAACAAGCAGACAAAAAAAACCCCACCAGTGTCAGTGAGTCAGTGACTGATGCATGATCGTGCCCGCTGTCTTGACAAAAACACCTGTATGTTATGAAACAAGTTTAAGATTGCAAGGTACATACTGCTACATGTTGAGAAGGGAGTAATATTGTGGCCAAACATGTCAGCCATACATGCAGAATGTCTGATGCCACTCTTGTGCTCCTTTGCAAGTGCACCCAATGTTGTGGCCAGTCAATGCAAGTTACTGTTACCACTGTCGGTGTACTGCTAACTGAAATTTTATAAAATTCTTAAATTGCATGTAGTACACCTGTTTTATGATGACTGCATGGAATAAGACAAAAACAGTTTTTTTGTGTGTGTCAAAAAAATAAAGTAGAGGCTGCGGGCAATGCCACAGAAGCCTTTTCGACTGAGCTGAATGAGGCACCACTCAGCCCCTCTCGCTGCCACCTACAACCTGTATAGTTGGTCACACAAGGATAATGTCTAGATGTACTCGTTTCACGTTCATACTCATGAAAAATGCATTATCTGTAATAGATGGTAATGGTAATGGTTTTATTTCATTTGAACATGCATCAGATTACAATTGAGTGCATCCCATAATCAGTTGCCAGTTCCACATGTCCAAAAGGAGTAGGAAGAAGCAAAGCTTATTAAATCCTACCCCTCCATCTGGTACTTTTACAATCACTAACTGTTACATTTGTTCACTTCCTGCTTTCCATAATACAGTTTAAGGTTTTTTTTTAATAATGCACCTCATACCAAAGTATGAGGTGATATGAGCATCCAATGACATAATGGGTACCATAGTAAGTGTCAATATAGTGATATATATAGCACATCATGACTGGTTCAAGACTCTTCATCCTTGTATTTAGCAAACATCAACTGCTTGTATTGTTTCTTGAATTGGCTCATCGTTGTGCATTGTTTGATTTCCTTACTCAATCCATTCCATAGTTTGATTCCACATACTGAAATGCTATGGCTAGCATAACGTAGAAGTGGATAGTTCTTATAAATGAGTGTCCGGCTTGTCCCCATGCATTAAAAGTTTCAGTTCATTGAAGACGCTAATCTGTTTGTTTACAAAAACACAGATCCGGTCATTGAAGAACTGTCCCTAAAACATGTATGTTATGTTTGTTGGAACAAAATATTAAATATTATGTTTGATGAAGACGAAATTGCTGTATATGTTAGGTTCATTGATGATTTTCAATTGATATTTACAAAAAATTGTGCAAAACCGAATCATACAGAAAACCTGATTAATACTTAAAGATTTAATGTCTCAAAAGGTAAAATATTACACGCAATATTGTGCCATAACTGAAATTTTGGCAATATTTTTTTGTTGAAAACTGAATCATGCAAAAATAAGTATTCTGAAGACTAAATTATCTTCAAAGCCACTAAATTGTCCTTGATATTTATAGAAATATGAACACTAGGTTCGGGGAATTCCAAAATTGTCTTATGTTATTTAAATAAACACTGTTTCATTAAATACTGTTTACACGGATATCAGATTGTAAAAATACGCAAAAGTATGTATAGGTATGTTATGTATGGTTATATATATATATATATATATGGTTCATGTTAAAGGTTAAATAACTATTAATAGTTATCCTCCCTATCTGTGTGGAAGTGGTAATTTTTGGCTATTTAAGTTTAAAGGAAATAACTTGAAGGCTACCGTTTAGGTCGCTAGCTCTCTAGTTTGCGAGTTATCATGTGTCTCAAGACCCTGCAGTTGCGCAATATGTTGTAAATAAAAAGAGTATAAATGTGACTATAGTCGTGTTTTGTCTTGTCTACAGGGCTCTAATAATGCTTTGTTCATTTTAATCTGAAAAAATAATTTGTCTACCCACCAACTGTATGTGGTTTCTTAAGTTTTTATTATTTGCCGTTTTATTATTATTATTATATTTATTTATTACTGATTGATTTTCTTTATTCTTGATTTGTTTATTTATTTTTCATCTTATTTTGTGTAGAAAAATAAAAATTAAGATATTTGAGAACAGTGGAATGTTTTATCAGCGCTTTTATTGTAGAAAATCGGAACAAAAGTTTATTCATTTTTCTGTTTTTAACAAATGCGTTTTTTTTTTTTGTTTTTTTTTGGAAAACCTGATGCGGCCCAGCCTCGCCCATACCCTAGCTCCAGTAGAATTTGAGACCCCTGCTCTAAACTATGATGTAATGCGAATGTTAGGTTAGTTGGGATCTTTATATTCTTTGTCATGTATGTAAAACACGTACGTTCAGTTAGTTGTAGTCTTTGTTGTTTACAAAAATCTGTATGCTATGTTTGTTGAAGTTGAATGAGATTAACTTAAGTATCTAACATTAAAAATATTCCTTTTCTTTTAGGAAAATAAGGAAAGTCTGATGGGATTTTTTGGAAGTAATTAGGATCCCACTTGTGACACTTGAAGCCGTTTCCAGTTTGAAAGCCTCAGCGTGAGTCCCAGCTGTTTGGTTGACTCGACACGAGTAAACACATGCACCAAATGCTGCGTTTAGGTGCTCACAAGTATCGGGAGATTGCAAACAGATGACAGATTAAAGTATTAAGGCTGGATATTGTTCTCTAAATTGATGCCAGTTTGCTTTCCTTAACTGCGTTTGGCTTCTTCTGGCTTCAATTCCATGAGCTGTTGTTTCTTTGTCTGAGTCACATGACCGACACGATTTCGAAATCACACTCATGTTTGACTTTCAGCTTAGCTTAGGTGGCGAGATGTGATGTTGGAGACAAAAACAAACCACAGGCGTTGGCACGGTCGCAGGAACAGGAAGCTGTGCGTTACAGATTATACGTGTCTTCTGCATGTCGGGACAGCCCCGCTGATACGGCGGCCGCGTCTCCCTCTGGGAGGTCCTGACCCCAGGCAAAGCGCTCTTTTCCACTATAGGGGAGCGCGGCCGGGACATGTTTCCACTAAAATAGAGAAGAACATATTTGGGGTGAGTCAATGTCTTAAAAAAATGCAAGCCACAGGGGTCTCAGCTATATTTTCGTTAGTGTATCCATTATGGGACATTTTTCCCGCAAAAACCTGCAAGGAAACGACCATGCATGCATGGTAGGCTTCATCTGGTAGTTCTTCATCTATGGCGCAGTTAAACATAGAGTCATCATATGTGATTTATGTCTTTAAATGACGGCGTCCGCTTCATTTTCATAGTACAACAATTACTAATTTAATTTCTGACAGTTGTTGCTGCAAATTAGCTTCAATGCTACAGCATTCAAAGTAATTACAGCATTCCATCCAAATACATCTTTGTTATTTCTGAAAACATACGAACTAAACTTTCTTTTAATTTGACCAAAACACCGATGTTTGTTGCAGGCTTTTTTGAGAAATAAATACATGAATAAAAAAATACTAATTATTGCTCTTTGGTGTTTTTATGCTTTTTTGTTTGTTTTGTTTTTTTGCAACGCCATCACAGAAGGGTGATGACGACCATAGACCCAAAGCACAAATATGTCTTTGTGTTGAGTTTTTGACACTAAATCATCTTTTGACGGTTTTCAGAAATGTATGTTCGGTTTGTTGAAGAGTAAATTTTCATTCATGTTTACAAAAAATGAGTTTGGTTTGTTGAAAACTCAAAACCGTCTTGGACATTTGCAAAAGTGTGCATGCTAGGTTGGTGAAAGGTGAAAACATACTTTTGGTTCGCTAGAGGCTAAATGTCTTTAGGATGTAAAACGTAAGTCAGTTTTGTTGAAGACGATAAACTAAACTAAATGAAAAAAAAACATGTATGCCAGGTTTGTTTAAAAAATATATTTTTATTGTTTAAACAACGGTATATTGGGTTTGTTGAGCAAATTGACATTCATATTTTGGGAAAAGCACATTGAGTTTTTTAGATGTTTACAAAACATATGTACCGTGAAACGGGGTTATAAGGGACAATTTTCGGGAAAATATTTTTTGAACGATTTGTTCAAGAATATATGCTTCTTTAAAAAAAACAACACAAAACAGCTTCCTGTTTAACATGAAAAGGCAAAATTACATTTAAAACATTTTCTTTAAAATTGTCCCTTATTACCCCAAAAATTGTCCCTTATTACTCCGCCTTTCCTTATAACCCCGTTTTACGATATGCTAGGTTTGTCAGAAACAAAATTCATCAATATTTGTCAATATAGCTTTGGTTAGTTAAAGGTCTTTGATGTTTAACGAAACATATTTCAATTGTATATTTCATATTTCAAAATACTGAACTGTCTGCAATTTTTATAAATTGCATTTTCTGTCAGGAATCTACGTTCTTTGGAAAGCGGTAGGATCCCACTTCTGACGCCGCTGAAGTGATTCCCCCTGTAGGAAGCTTTGACGCTATCAACTCATTTTACAGAGTTTTTTTCTAACACCGAGTTCTACTGACATCAATGCAATCCAGACTTCCTTATTTGGGCTGCAGATTGCCTACACTCAGTAAATACGGGTGTAGCACATATCCAGAAGTCCTCGGGAGTGCTTGGGGGTGTACCGTACTTAAAGGAGGGCCTTATCACAGCCCTTATCACTTATCACGGACGAGCCTGGAGCCAATTAATCGCCATAAACGAGGGATTACGCTTCTTTGCAAACAATTTTGCATTTAAAAATTAGGATCCTGGTTGCTATGCAGTTAACGCTATTGTCTATGGCACCCTGTATAGCACGGGTTTCAAACACAAATGAGGCCCGCAGGACACTAGTTTGAGGCCCCCGCCTTGATATGAAAGTTTAATGTTAATGTGGCCCGCGCAAGTTTGATATGGATGCTGTATGGTATCATGTACCCAGAAAAAATTATTACGTTTGATTAATGTTCATGTTAAAGGTTAAATAACTGTTAATAGTTATCCTCCCTATCCGTGTGGAAGTGGTAAGTTTTTGGCTATTCAAGTTTAAAGGAAATAACTTGAAGGCTACCGTTTAGGTCGCTAGCTCTCTAGTTTGCGAGTTAGCATGTGTCTCAAGACCCTGCAGTTGCGCAATATGTTGTAAATAAAAAGAGTATAAATGTGACTATAGTCGTGTTTTGTCATGTCTACAGGGCTCTAATAATGCTTTGTTCATTATAATCTGAAAGAAATAATTTGTCTACCCACCAACTATATGTGGTTTCTTAACTTTTTATTATTTGCCGTTTTATTATTATTATTATTATTATTATATTTATTTATTACTGATTGGTTGATTTTCTTTATTCTGGATTTGTTCATTTATTTTTCATCTTATTTTGTGTAGAAAAATAAAAATTAAGATATTTGAGAACAGTGGAATGTTTTATCAGAGCTTTTCTTGTAGAAAATCGGAACAAAAGCAAAGTTTATTCATTTTTCTGTTTTTAATACATGCATTTTTTTTGTTTTTTTTTTGGAAAACCTGATGCGGCCCAGCCTCGCCCAGACCCTAGCTCCAGCGGCCCCCAAGTAAATTGAGTTTGAGACCCTTGCTGTATAGTATTTAAAATGTGAAGAATATTAATTTTCTGTTGTGAACATTGCAAATGACTTTGTATTGAAACAATTAGGATCCCGCTTCTGACACTTATCTTCAATGCTACCAAAAAAGCCTTCATTAAAAGTGATTTATTTTGTGTCCAGACAGCATGACAACCAAATACATCTTTCTAAGGGTTGAGAAACTTGCCTTGATCCCAAAATTGAAATATTAATGTGATGAATTGTGTCCTCTTAATCGTCGTCCAAAGCACATTCATCAACGCTGGTGTCGACCGGTTGAAAGTTGCATTATATTAAAATTGGTCACACATCATTTGTCAGTGAGCGCATCGTTTGCAAACAATAATCCAGTGACAGGGCTTGGTTTAGAGGGTGGAGGTGGATCATGGAGACCACTGAGTGACCTCTTCTGCATGTGGATCGTCATCTGGGCCAAATGTGTTGCAGCCATCGCGGTCCTCCGTGGGGGGAACGGAGGGCTCTTTTGAGCTCGTCCAAAAAGGACATTTGAGGAGTAACGGCAACACAGATTGACAGCTTTTGGTGGAGTGTGTGTGTTTTTCTAGAGCATGTGTCTTCCCGCTCGCAGGCCTTGAATGCGGCGAGGAAAATCAGGCGCACATTGCGTGAGACCTGAGGCTTTGCCGTCTCTCCGTCACAGTATTCATCAGCGCGCCGTTCATTCGGGGATAAATACAAAAGCACAAACAATATACACGCTGCCGCAAAAGCCACAAGTAGCTGTGCCTGTAGTTCTTCAGAACCTTGCCAAAGAAAGTCAAGATGATAATCCTTTCAAGATTTTACGTGGCCGGGGTGAAATAAAGCGTGGAGCAGATAGCGGTGCCTGGATGTCACTCATTGGACCCAAAAGAAGCTGTTTTGCTGTGCATGTTGCACTTTTTGATTGTTTATGAAGAGCTGTGTTAAGTGTGTGTGTGTGTGTGGAATGGGGGAGGGGCTGGGTGGGGGGGGCAGCTGCAACGCAATCACTTGGTAAGTGAAATACCACTCCCTGTACAATAGCCAACTGCAAACCAGAACTGTGGCGCAAATGTTTTTCCAACATGGCACCCATCTATCCCTGCACAAAACGCGCATTGTTCACTTCCTGAAAAAAAACGAAAAAAAAACACGCTTCCAATGGATTCCAATGCACACCCTCACCTACAAACTCGCACTTCCTGTTTTTACTAACACATGCAATGGATTTCGATATTTGCATGGTTTGCCAAACAGTCCAAAGTACAACAATCCATGAAATATATTTATATGTTATATTTTCACGACTGTGAGGAAAATGCTTCAATACGTTCAAGAATCAAAAAAAGTCAAGAAATTGCAGTATTTTATTGCTCTTTGGTGTTTTTATGCTTTTTTGTTTGTTTTGTTTTTTTGCAACGCCATCACACAAGGTGATGATGACCATAGAACCAAAGCACAAATATCTTTGTGCTGAGTTTTTGACACTAAATCGTCTTTTGACGGTTTTCAGGAATGTATGTTCGGTTTGTTGAAGAGTAAATTTTCATTCATGTTTACAAAAAATGAGTTTGGTTTGTTAAAACTCAAAACCGTTTTGGACATTTGCAAAAGCGTGCATGCTAGGTTGGTGAAAGGTGAAAACATACTTTTGGTTCGCTAGAGGCTAAATGTCTTTAGGATGTAAAACGTAAGTCAGTTTTGTTGAAGACGCTAAACTAAACTAAACTAAATGAAAAAAAAACATGTATCCTAGGTTTGTTTAAAATATATATTTTTATTGTTTAAACAACGGTATATTGGCTTTGTTGAGCAAATTGACATTCACTCATATTTTGGGAAAAGCACATTGAGATTGTTAGATTACAAAAAATATGTACCGTAAAACGGGGTTATAAGGGATGACGGTATAATAAGGGACAATTTTCAGGAAAATGTTTTTTGAACGATTTGTTCAAGAATATATGCTTCTTTGAAAAAAAACAACACAAAGCAGCTTCATATTTAACATGAAAAGGCAGAATTACAATTCAAACATTTTCCTTAAAATTGTCCCTTATTACCCCGAAAATTGTCCCTTATTACCCCGCCATCCCTTATAACCCCATTTATGGTATGCTAGGTTTGCCAGAAACAAAATTCATCAATATTCGTCAATATATCTTTGGTTAGTTAAAGGTTTTTGATGTTTAACAAAACATATTTCAATTGTGTTAAATATACTGAACTGTCTGCGATAAAAATGTGTATGCTAGGTCTGTTCGAGACTGAATTGTCTTTGATGTTTACAGAAGGACGAACATTTGTTGAATTTGTTGAAGACTAAATTGTCATTCATCTTTAAAGAAAAGTATGTTCAGTTGTTGGAGATATTAAACCATTTCCGATGTTTACAAAAACATGTATGCTAGGTTTTGGAAAAATGCAATGGTGTTACCTTTGGTTCGTTAAAGGTGAAATTGTCTTTGATGTTTACAGAAAGACAAACATTTGTTGAGTTTGTTGAAGACTAATTGTCATTAATCTTTACGGAAAACTACGTATGTTCAGTTGTTGGAGATATTAAACCATTTCCCATGTTTACAAAAAAATGTACGCTAGGTTTTGGTAAGATGCTACGGTGGTACTTTTGGTTCATTAACGGTGAAATTGTCTTTGATGTTTAAAGAAAGAAACGTTTGTTGAAGACTAAATTGTCATTAATTTTACGGAAAAGTATGTTCAGTTGTTGGAGATATTAAACTATTTACAATGTTTATAAAAACATGTATGCTAGGTTTTGGAAAGATGCAATGGTGTTACATTTGGTTTGTTAAAGGTGAAATTTTCTTTGATGTTTACAGAAAGACAAACATTTGTTGAGTTTGTTGAAGACTAAATTGTCATTCGTCTTTACAGAAAAGTATGTTTAGTTGTTGGAGATATTAAACCATTTCCTATGTTTACAAAAAAATGTATGCTAGGTTTTGGTAAGATGCTACGGTGGTATCTTTGGTTCATTAACGGTGAAATTGTCTTTGATGTTTACAGAAAGACAAACGTTTGTTGAAGACTAAATTGTCATTCATTTTACGGAAAAGTATGTTCGGTTGTTGGAAATTTTAAACCATTTACGATGTTTACAAAAACATGTATGCTGGGTTTATACTTTGATATTATACTGGGAAAGTCATCATGGTTCATTTTTTGTGAAACTGTCGATTTTATGTTTTATTCACCACATGTAAGTTGATTATGACATTCTTTTCCTTCCTGCCTTTTGCGGAAAAGTCTTCAGAAAGCTACTAGGTGACAGAAAGTCCGATAAAGGGTGCTCCCATGCATTGATTCTACGTGGTTTGAGGCCCTGAAAAGCCATTTTGCATCACTGTCAGCCTCTAAACTTGAATTTGTATGGTTTTGGGGAATGAACGACATTCCAGAGGCACACCAAGATGGCCGTGCGTTGATGTGTGTTTTTGAGATGTCTCTCACGGCCATCAGGATGTCACACCACGTTAGCGCTAATCACGCCGGAAAAGCGCCAGGACAAGCGCGGGGACCTCGTGACTCAAGCGCACCGTGACCATGCATTGACAGATTAACATTCCGCATCTTTAGCTCATATCGACGGGAGTTGAACGCAAGCGTTGGCCAAAGTGCCTCCCAGATGGCACCTGCGCAACCTTTTACCCTCCCATCCCCTCAGTGATGTGAACCTGAGGGAACGGCAGCCTTGGAATGTCCCCGCTGGAATTCCTCTGTGTGGTCGTTTGACCCGACATGTCAGCGTAAGGGGCACATTCAATGATGTGAAGAAGTGGACCATGGTGACCACTGACCAGACGGGGCTGGACCTCAGGACCTCAGGACCTCTGGACCTCTGGCCACTGGCGGCTTCACCACAATTAAAAATATTAACTTTCAACACTTATGAATATGTCTGGGAGGTCCCACATCATGTATTGGAAGTGTGTTAGCCTTGATGCTGGAATGTACCTTTAATGCTAATTAGCTTGTTGTGTTTGTCTCTGACAGAGTGTGTGTCTCCGAGAACTATTGTTGCACTTTTTTACACACATACTCTAAATCTGCACTTGTCCAACACAATATACAGTAGAGGCCATATATCACATACAAAAACGTAACATTAAGGAGTGGGACAGGAAGACACACATGTTACACTAGCATAGCACTAGCATAGCAAGGGACATACTGATACTGAAATAATAATCTTCCACAATAATTTCCATCAGCCCGAGTGTTTCTAAGTGGACCGAAGCTATGCTATAAAAAACTTGGGGCCAAAATGCAGTAGTTGCCTGGATGAAAGCGGCATGGTTGACAGGTGTGATGCTAGGTTAGCTTGTTTACTGAAGAAAAACAAAATGAGTTCTCACATTGTATGTTCTTATTCACTGTTTGTTCTCTTTTATCTTGTATTTTATATTCATGTTTTTTATATCTTCTGTACAGCGACCTTGGATGTCCTGAAAGGCGCTTTGAAATAAAATGTATTATTATTATTATTACATCTTTAGCTGTAGTGGGCAGATGTCAGGAGTTGGTAATTGTAATGGTTTTATTTCATTTGAACATGCATCAGATTACAATTGAGTGCATCCCATAATCAGTTCACAGTTCCACATGTCCAAAAGAAGTAGGAAGAAGCAAAGCTTATTAAATCCTACCCCACTATCTGGTACTTTTACAATCACTAACTGTTACATTTGTTCACTTCCTGCTTTCCAAAATACAGTTTAAGGTTTTTTTTTTCTTAATAATGTACCTCGTACTAAAGTAGGAGGTGATATGAGCATCCAATGCCATAATGGGTACCATAGTAAGTGTCAATATAGTGATATATATAGCACATCATGACTGGTTCAAGACTCTTCATCCTTGTATTTAGCAAACATCAACTGCTTGTATTGTTTCTTGAATTGGCTCATCGTTGTGCATTGTTTGATTTCCTTACTCAATCCATTCCATAGTTTGATTCCACATACTGAAATGCTATGGCTAGCATAACGTAGTCCTAGCATAGAAGTGTTTCAAATGTACTTCTTCCCTGAGATCATATTTCTCCTCTCTTGAAGAGAAGTATTGGATGACATTTTTAGCTAATTGCTTATTTTTAGCCTTATGCATTATTTTAGCTGTTTGAAGATGAACTATATCAGCAAGTTGAAGTATTTGTAATTTTAGAAGTAAGGAGTTAGTATGTTCTCTGTCGGCGGCATTATGAATTATCCTTACTGACCTTTTTTGCAGTACATTTAGTGAGTGAAGATTGCTTTTTATAGTTATTAGCCCATAGTATTTCCACACAATAATAAAGAGTGTGGAGTGATTTCTGATTGAGATAAAATTTTGCTTTGTTCAATACTGAAATATTTCTGGCCACCTTATGTTGTATATTTGTAATATGAGGTTTCCAGCTCATATTTTCATTCATTCATTCATTTTCTACTGCTTTTTCCTCACGAGGGTCGCGGGGGTGCTGGAGCCTATCCCAGCTGTCTTCGGGCGAGAGGCAGGGTACACCCTGGACTGGTCGCCAGCCAATCACAGGGCACATATAGACAAACAACCATTCACACTCACATTCATACCTATGGACAATTTGGAGTGGCCAATTAACCTAGCATGTTTTTGGAATGTGGGAGGAAACCGGAGTACCCGGAGAAAACCCACACATGCACGGGGAGAACATGCAAACTCCACACAGAGATGGCCGAGGGTGGAATTGAACCCTGGTCTCCTAGCTGTGAGGTCTGTGTGCTAACCACTCGACCGCCGTGCCGCCCAGCTCATATTTTAATTACGTTTATTTTAATGTGTGTAGCAATGTTTTTATAATTTATTATTATTTTTTTTTACTTTTAAAAGAATTATGTCACCCTGTGATTGGCTGGCAACCAGTCCAGTGTGTACCCCGCCTCTCGTCATCTCGAATAGGCTCCAGCATACTCCCACAACCCTAGTGAGTATAAGCGGTATAGATAATGGATGGGTGGAAATACTTATCATATGTTTGGACTGCATATGTCTTATTTTTGTCATTATTATTGTTATCCATCCATCTATTTTCTATGCCGCTTATCCTCATTAGGGTCACTTGGGTAGATACAAGACTAAAAACAAACAAAGCAGCAATGTTGAACAAATGAAGCATTAAATTCAGTTATAAACAGGTGGGTTCTGAGCTGTTCTCTGAAGTTGTGGAGGTTCGTACAGACACGGAGTGGTTGGGGCAGTGAATTCCAGAGGGTGGGGGTGGCGATAGAGAATGCTCCGTCTCGGACCTTGGTCCGACAGGGTTGGAGTCTGGAGTTTTGTTGAATAAAAGTACTTTTGAAATATATTTGGGCTGCGAGAACTGGTCAAGATTATAATAACTTTTGATGGCAAGAAATAAAGTGGAGCAAACAAGTGAGGGAAAAGACTTTTCTCACGTTTGGTGCTCATAAACAGGCTTGAGGAACACACACACACACATATACACAACAGGGGACCTCTAAAAAGTCTTTTTCAAAATGACTGATGGGACGGCGAGGTTTTTTGGGTCTTGGTGAGCTGTCGCCATCGTTTGGAGTGTTCTCATCATCTGTTTGATATTAGTGGTGAGGAACACATGGCCATTCAAAGGCAGGCAGGGCGCTGTGTGACATCATAGACCACAAGGCCGAGCAGGGCATCGTCAAGACCCCCGGACCAAAGACTTTGAACGCCACCTGACTGCTTCCAAACGTCTGCAAATAGTCGCGGAGCTCTTTGGCTATCTAAAATAATATCAAGTATCAACGCAAGGGTTGGTGTGAAAGCGTCCTTCCAGGTATTTATATTTGCTGTATAAGCAGACAAGACATTAGCCTGGGGGAGTTGGCATGCACACCTGTTTATGTTGGACGGGCCTAAGTGGTGCTTGTAAAATATGACTGAGGTTAATACTTACATGGAAACGCCCTTGGGCCTCAAAGTGGACCAGTAAGGACGACATCAGCAGGATGTCTCTAACCCCAGGACGACTGCTGTATTTCACTGTACGCACCCCACCTCTCATCTACCTCCTCCTCTTCTTCTTCGTGCATGAGCGTCAAAGAGGAAGTGGGGGGTTCTCCTTGTTGCAGAGAGCCCACACGCGCTTTTCCTTGAGGTTATTTTTCACCCCATGTTATGTTTTCATGAAGCGAGGTCGGGGTTCTATAAGCTGACTCCACCTTGAGGAAACCAACAAGACCCCGAAAGAGTCTTTTTTGGCACCCTTGGGCCTCCACCAAGGCCAAACAATCCAATGCATGTCTGTCTGAATCTCAGGTTGAATGGAAAAGCACACTGTCCAACTTCAGTCCTGTAGGTGGAGGTAATGAACCCATTCAAAAGTAGGTGAAGCGCCATCTGCTGAATCTGGAGGGTCACTGCCCCACTTGGTCCGTAACTGCATAAAATGATGTTTGTAATTATGTCAATTATCTTATCCCATATGCCATAACTCGACCAAGTATTATTATTCCTATTATTGAAGCATAAGTGAGTAATGATAACTGTGTAGTGCTTAGGTCCAGGGATGCATTCATGCTACCAGCACTGGGGGACTCCGTTCATTATAGGGACTTATTGCATCAATAGCTGGTGACACAATTGCATCTTGCTGACAGTCAAGCATGGTGGTGGGAGGCATGCAAATCTGGAGATTCACGAGTGCTGCCGTCACAGTAGGAGCTGCGGTTTATTGTGGGGGATCATTGTCTAAATAGCTGCCAACACACGTGAGTAGTAGGATAACTGTGCATTGCCTACAGTCACGCTAGTGGTGGTAGCTTCACACATCTGGGGCTGCATGAGTGCTACCGGCACTCGGAGCTGCGGTTCACTGTGGGGAGTTATTGTCTAAATAGCTGCCAACACAAGTGAGTAGTAGGATAACTGTGCGTTGCCTACAGTCACGCTAGTGGTGGTAGCTTCACACATCTGGGGCTGCATGAGTGCTACCGGCACTCGGAGCTGCGGTTCACTGTGGGGAGTTATTGTCTAAATAGCTGCCAACACAAGTGAGTAGTAGGATAACTGCAGCTTGCCTACAGTCACGCTAGTGGTGGTAGCTTCACACATCTGGGGCTGCATGAGTGCTACCGGCACTCGGAGCTGCGGTTCACTGTGGGGAGTTATTGTCTAAATAGCTGCCAACACAAGTGAGTAGTAGGATAACTGCAGCTTGCCTACAGTCACGCTAGTGGTGGTAGCTTCACACATCTGGGGCTGCGTGAGTGCTACTGGCACTCAGGGAGCTGCGGTTCACTGTGGGGAATTATTGTCTAAATTGCTGGCAAAACAATGAGTAACAAGATAATTGTTTCTTGCATACAGTCGTAAGCGTGATGGTGGTGCCGCTACACGTTTGGGGCTACATGAGTGCTACCGGCATGCAGGGAGCCGCGGTTCATTGTGGGAAAAATTGTCTAAATAGCTGGCAAAATAAGTGAGTAACAAGATAATTGTTTCTTGCATACGGTCGTAAGCGTGATGGTGGTGCCGCTACACGTTTTGGGCTGCATGAGTGCTACCAACACTCGGGGAGCTGCGGTTCACTGTGGGGAATTATTGTCAAAATAGCTGGCAAAACAAGTGAGTAACAAGATAATTGTTTCTTGCATACGGTCGTAAGCGTGATGGTGGTGCCGCTACACCTTTGGGGCTGCATGAGTGTTGCTGGTAGTGGTAGGAGCTGCACTTTACTTTCAGAGGAAAAATGAATTCCAGCATGAACTGGACATAGTCAACATGATAAGAAGTTCACACACGCACCTCCAAGGTAACAATCATGTTGCCACAGTACATCCTGGAATTCATCTTTCCCCTCAGTGTACCGGCAGCACTCATGCACCATGCTTAACTATAGACAATAAGTGCTCTATGTCCAAATGGACCTCCCCCCTCCCCAGCACCTCGTCTGACATTCTAAAGCATGTTGGATGCAGGAGGGTCACACTGATGATGCAGAGAAGTCTTTGATCAACATACTTAACCCTTCCTTCCGAAAAGATATGACCCCCCTCCCCTCTCCCATCATCACCACCCTCTGTGGATGAGAGTGTGTGGGATTGAGTTACATAGTGGAGGCAGACTGACATCCCTTTGGTCACACATGTCTTTGTTTAAGGACAACCGAGAGACTCCTTCAGGCACATTCTGTTAACCAGACATATGACAGATTTTGCACAATAACCAGCACAAAAAAAATGTGGAGAAAACCGGATCATCCAAAAACCAGGATGTTGAAAAATTGAGATTTGACTGTTGAACAATACCGACAATGTAATGATAACACAGCAAAATCTCTCTGGTTCTACAATATCTTACTTATTGTGTGGAAATATGGGCTAATAACTATAAAAGCAATCTTCACTCGCTAAATGTACTGCAAAAAAGGTCAGTAAGGATAATTCATAATGCCGCCTATAGAGAACATACTAACTCCTCACAAATACTTCAACTTGCTGATATAGTTCATCTTCAAACAGCTAAAATAATGCATAAGGCTAAAAACAACCAATTAGCTAAAATGTCATCCAATACTTCTCTACAAGAGAGGAGAAATATGATCTCAGGGAAGAAGTACATAAAAGCACTTCTATGCTAGGACTACGTTAAAAAGCCATAGCACTTCAGTATGTGGAATCAAACTATGGAATGGATTGAGTAAGGAAATCAAACAATGCACAACGATGAGCCAATTCAAGAAACAATACAAGCAGTTGATGTTTGCTAAATACAAGGATGAAGAGTCTTGAACCAGTCATGATGTGCTATATATATCACTATATTGACACTTACTATGGTACCCATTATGGCATTGGATGCTCATATCACCTCCTACTTCGGTACGAGGTGCATTATTAAAAAAAAAAACCTTAAACTTTATTATGGAAAGAAGGAAGTGAACAAATGTAACAGTTACTGATTTTTAAAGTACCAGATGGATGGGTAGGATTTAATAAGCTTTGCTTCTTCCTACTCCTTTTGGACATGTGGAACTGGGAACTGATTATGTGATGCATTCAATTGTAATCTGATGCATGTTGAAATGAAATAAAACCATTAACATTACAAAACACCCAGAGACTGTACTTGAGAAATAAATACAGAAGACAACCAACAAATATCGATCTCATCACGCTAGTATGGAAGTGACACTATTACTACCCTGGATATCGATATCACAACCCATAGACAATACAACAATAGCAAAAGTTGTGTCAAGTCAGTTCAGACTTATAGAAACAAGAAATAAGGACACACTATGAAGCGTCACCTGAACTAGAGTAGAGTGTATATAGAGTGATTACTCGTGTTCCTCAGGGGATCTGCTTTGGTTTTTCAAGAGCTAATATTTCATACAATGATAAAACTCGCAGATTTTCAAATAAAAATGTAAAATAAATTTTCTGATGTGAGTTTGTTTGGTGGTTGTTTTCATTGGCTGTTGAGCATCCTATGAAAGTCAGTGTGGTTTGAAAGAAAAGTTGAATAGTACATTCATTTTAGGATCACCTTACCAGGCATTGGGATATGCTCTATCAATTAGTGGGCTGGGGCAGAAAAGCACAGGAAAAATGAATATGTTGCTAAATCTGAAAATCATGGCTTCTACATATGGACCTCGATGTAGCGTGTCCAAAGAAAACGTCTACCCTTACATTTTTGATGTGTTATTGAGCCTCGATGCAATAAAATCTAATCCTCAAATACATCCACGATGGCTTGAAGGCTCACTCCTAAGTGCTGTTAGGTCTGTCAGGTCCATTTTTAACTCCCTGACAGTTTGCTGGCCCGCAACTTGTACTTACACCTCTCATCACTCGACCCCTTTAGACTCCTGTTGTAAAACCGACGGGCCACGCGCCACTTGCGTCACTTCCCACCGACGCATGCTTGGCCTTTAGCATGCTTTTCCGACGCGCCCGGGTCGGTCGTGGCAGATGTCAGACGGCGGTTGTCGGCGTAGCGACCAGAACACTTGTGCTCGGCAGGCAGAGGGTTGCTCTGTGGTCGTAGAGGTCCGTGATGGCACGGATACAAGTCGGATGAGCTGGACTTCCTGGGTGTGCTTCGTCCTCCCGCTGAGATGATGACCGGGCTTGTTTCGCCGTCATCTTTGTGGGGTTTTTAAATATTGACTAAGCGACTTTGCAGCTTCACTGACTGTTTTATGACTCACACTAATTCCATTGTTGGGTCACATCCCTTCCGAAAATATACTACTGCTGCACGCATCTTTGGGGCTCCCTGAGGAATAAATTAGCAGCCCGGAGGCAGATTTGGATGTCTATCACCATGGCAACGCTCTCATGTCTTCACTTGGTGACATCTTGATAGGCTGCACTGATCTGTGAGGGTGTTGTGTGTTAGTTTTAGTTTCCTTAACTTCAGGAGTGTGGCTATGGGATAAATATTATGGACACACACGCCAAGCAAGCCACGGGACTCCATAAATGCCTGACTTTGGAATAAATTTACCTTACTATGTGCTTACTAACAACTGTTATTTGTTGGCGGGCTTGTTTGTTTGCGACACCCAAGCTCCATGACAGAATTTCATGTAGACGACAAGATAAAAGAAGACACCTGGGGCTCTAATTTCATGGCGCAGCCCACGCAGTGGTAATTTGGTCCAGCGCACCACTGTGCCAATTTGATAGACTGGACTACACCAAGATGGGTGTTGCAGTGCACGAGTCCACATTATGCCTTGCCGCAGTGACAATTTCATGACAAAACAGCGTGCCTGGTGTATTCAAGGCGCAGGTGAAGCGCAGCCTGCGTAATGGTAAATTGGCGGATAGGCCCAGTGCAGATACGTCACCAAAACCTCGCAGGCAGATTTTTCAGATTGTCTTTTCAGTGGAAAAAACAATGACCGCAACCATTATTTCATGTAAGCGCCTGAACCAGCATGTACATTTTTGTAGTAATTGTCCCATCATATCTGAGATGTCATGCATAAAGGGAACTTAACATGACGACGGCAGCTGAAAGTATGATGCCAACTCCACACTGGGGATGGGGGGGTCATCTCCGATTTGGCGATGTAGAGCAAAAATGCTGGTGGAAAACAAGCAAAATTTTTGGATTAGCCTGATGCTTTGTTTAATGTAACTGTCAGGAACAGATGACGTGGCCCACGAGGTGGCGTATGTGGGGAATGACGCGCATTGTGGCCTCTGATGCGCAGTCCTGTTTGCTGCATTTAAAGGCAACAATTTGATTGGTTAAGATTAAACTCGGCTGTGTTAAAGCCTTCTCTCCTCCCTCTGTGCCACTTGCGCCGGTGGGGGGGTGGAGGTTTGGGTGCGCGGCACTGCGCCAGACAACAATAGCAACCGCAACACCAAGAATGTAGTTTTAGATGAACACAAAAATAACAGTGGGCGGCACTACACATAATAACACTTGATAAAAAAGTGGTTTGAGGCTGCACGGCGGTCAAGTGGTTAGCATGCAGGCCGTGTACGACAGTTTCCTCCCACATTCCAAAAACATGCTAGGTTAATTGGCGACTCCAAATTGTCCATAGGTATGAATGTGAGTGTGAATGGTTGTTTGTCTATACGTATGTGCCCTGTGATTGGCTGGCCACCAGTCTAGGGTGTACCCCACCTATTGCCCGAAGACAGCTGGGATAGGCTCCAGCATACCCGCGACCCTCGTGAGGATAAGCGGTAGAAAATGAATGAATTAATGAATGAAAAAGTGGTTTCAAGAGAGGCGCGGTACACCCTGGACTGGTCGCCAGCCAATCACAGGGCACATATAGACAAACAACCATTCACACTCACATTCATACCTATGGACAATTTGGAGTCACCAATTAACCTAGCATGTTTTTGGAATGTGGGAGGAAACCGGCGTACCCGGAGAAAACCCACACATGCACGGGGAGAACATGCAAACTCGAAATTGGAAATTGGAAGGGTTCAAACTGGAATTGAACCTTGGTCTCCTAGCTGTGAGATCAGCGCGCTAACCACTAGATCGCCGTGCCACCCTGCATAATATGAAAAAAAAAAAAGATTGTGACAGACTAATTCGGGGAAAGTAAGAGTAAACTATTGAGCTAAAAACATTTGGTCAAATTCCAAATGGCCTTTTGAGGAATTTGACTGAAGAGTTTCCACTGCGTCATGGTGCTATCATGCATGATATACGTAGCGTGGAAGCGTAAACCAGCCTGTTATCTCTACCATCAAACACTGCTTGTGGACTATTACTGCCATCAGCAAACAAAGAGTCTTTTCTATTTTTTCTTTCCAAATATCCTTGAACAGCTTTCCCGACGACCGTGTCTGTGACTCCTTATGTTTGTGTATCATAACACGCCGTAATTCATCTCAAAGTGGAGTTTTGACATGTGTGAAGTGTCAGTTTTGTTCCCAACAAGAGGGGGGAAATACCACAGAGAAGGTTCGCCAACAGAGACATTCCAACTCGGGGAGAGCAGGGAGCATCCTGGGTAATGAGTCAGGAGGGAGACAGGTCTAGAGGTTGCTGTATTCATGCACAATGGGCCATGAGAGGCTCCTTTCTTCCCTTGTGGCAGCTCCTTTCACGGGTTCCTCCACCCCACGGGGACCCCCACATTGGTCCGGGTCTTTGGTCCCGTCTTGCCGTTCCCATATCGCCCCTCCAGCTGTTTCTGGGTGGCGTTAGGCATTATCGGGACTAATTTGCAGCCCCCAAAGCCTGCGAGGATTTTGGTTTTTGTTTGGGGTTGCCGTGGCAGCTGGCTAACATTTGGTCACATGCTGTATGTAAGTTATGTGATGGTTTGGCACTCGAAGGCACAGTTATGCTAATGTGGGTGCACGGAGACAAAATAGAAGATGAAACTGATCACTGGGACATATTTTAGACGTGACTGTGTTTTTATAGCACGTGTATTTCGACATTCCTTTTGGTGCGGAAGATTCAAAGGGGACATTTTCTAATTAGACTCGGTGACATAATCTGTGATCCGATATCAATCCAAAACCAACGTGGCAGAAGGGAAAACTCTGCCTCAGTTTTGGCGAAGAAACGCCGCCTTGAAAGGACTTATCGCGCTGTAGTCCTAGGATTTGGACAAACAGGTGCACCCGCATGGAAAAAGGTTCTGCTTTAAGCCACAGTGGCCGTCCCAATCCACATAAAGACCTCGTTGGAGGGCACACCGCTGAGGGTCTGTGCCAGAGGAGCCTCATGTGGTCGTTGTGGTGAAACACACGTACAGCTGCTTCCATGTGGAAGACCACGGCAGATGCATGCGGGATCCAACGTCAAACCAACGTTGACATCCTTTCTAATGTGACGCAATGAACGGGTTGCTTCCCAAAACCGGGTGTCGGAAAAAGAGCTGAAAAGAAACTGCTTGGAAAGTGGCTGGACGATGGCTATCACATTAGCAAGGAGTAAAGCCGGCAGCGTTCCTTGAGAAAATCCGTCATATGCGGTTCCTTTCCCATTCTTTCCTACAGCGGAGTTGCTTTGTAGAGGAAGGCTGGTTAGCATACTGGAACAGATCCACTGGACTTGGCCATCCAGATCGGTTCCTTAATATATTTACTCAATCAATATAGTGCAGATCTATTCCAGTATTTTACCAAGAACTGAACATCTAGTCTTTCTCCACTTCTTTTCCCACTTTTATTCCAACATTTCCGACCATATACGCCAATATAAAAGAAAGTAGCGGCAATATTATTCTTTGACTTCCACCAAATAATCAGTTGATTCGCTGCTGATCAAGGAAACCGCTGTTTAACGAAAGAACGCTTTTATTTTTGGCTCCTTTTGCGCTTTGAAAGCTGAGAGTGCCGAGGCGCAGGGAGGAGATATGTTTGTGGTGCGCCCAAGACTTAGAGCGCTCAATTTGAATTGTTGCTTATTTCAACACATGGACTTTGTTACACGCAAAGCAGTGCAGAATGTCGCTGCTCGCATTTTTGCATATTTCCATGACTTGGTGTCAACTTGTAGCGAGCGGACGCTAGTCCTAATGTTCTCTGATTGGGTTCATCACGGAGGGGAATAAGCTAGAACTGAACGGTGGAAGCTGGTAATGGACTGTTGTGTTTAGCGTACATCAGCAAGTATAAGAGCCATTCAACTGTCCATCAATCCATCCATCCATTTTCCTTCGCTTATCCGGGTCGCGGGGGCAGCAGTCTTCGTAGGGAAGCCCAGACTTCCCGGTCCCCGGCCACCTCCTCCAGCTCCACCGGGAGGACACCAAGGCGTTCCCAGGCCAGCTGTGAGACATAATCCCTCCAGCGTGTCCTAGTTCTATTTTTCCCGGCTGGGCATGCCCTGAATACCTCACCAGGGACTAGATGCCCGAGCCACCTGAACTGACTCCTCTCGATGTGAAGGAGAAGCGGCTCTACTCTGAGCCCCTCCCGGATGACTGAGCTCCTCACCATATCTCTTGGGGTGAGTCCAGCTACCCTACAAAGGAAACTCATTTCAGTCACCTGTGTCCGCCATCTCATTCT
The DNA here is from genome assembly GCF_037039965.1 of Doryrhamphus excisus. NCBI lineage: Eukaryota > Metazoa > Chordata > Actinopteri > Syngnathiformes > Syngnathidae > Doryrhamphus > Doryrhamphus excisus. The sequence continues at coordinate 17,794,945 of NC_136357.1, forward strand.
TTCGGTCATGACCCAAAGCTTATGACCATAGTTGAGGGTGGGAACATAGATCCACTGGTAAATTGAGAGCTTTGCCTTCAACTGTATGGTGTATTATTCTAGATCTATTGCCTGATCCCTTACCACCAGGACGCCCAGTTGTCATTGGCTATTCACTGTTTTCCTGCAACCTCTGGACTTTGTGACTTGAGCTCTACTTGGCTTGGCCACTATGCTGAAATGGCTTATTATGTGTTGGATTTGCATCATTTGCATAAAGTTGCTGCTTGGCCTGATGTCAGCACTCATGTCACGGTCACGGTGACTTTCCCACACTGAGGCACTCCAATGCAAATACGGGACAGAAGACTCATTCTTAGTTCTTTCTTCCATAGGCGCCATATTAGACTCATTCATTCATTCATTCATTTTCAACCGCTTTTTCCTCACGAGGGTCACGGGGGGTGCTGGAGCCTATCCCAGCTGTCTTTGGGCGAGAGGCGGGGTACACCCTGGACTGGTGGCCAGCCAATCACAGGGCACATATAGACAAACAACCATTCACACTCACATTCATACCTATGGACAATTTGGAGTCACCAATTAACCTAGCATGTTTTTGGAATGTGGGAGGAAACCGGAGTACCCGGAGAAAACCCACGCATGCACGGGGAGAACATGCAAACTCCACACAGAGATGGCCGAGGGTGGAATTGAACCCTGGTCTCCTAGCTGTGAGGTCTACGCGCTAACCACTCGACTGCTGTGCCGCCCCATATTAGACTTTTTCAACAATTTTAAATACATCACAAGTGCCAAAAAACAATCCTGTTTCTGGTCCTGTTTGGAAATAACTGGTTGGACCACTCTTAGCAGCAACAACTGCAATCAAGTGTTTGGGATAACTTGCAATGCTGTCTCTTACAGCGCTGTGGAGGAATTTTGGCCCACTCAGACTAGTGAGTATTTTCCCAAAGGTGTTTTCGAGACGAGCCTTAATGATTTTTTTTGTACAGCAGTTTTAGTTTTGGAACTTGGAACCATGCAAGCAGTTTTTGCCCCAGTTCTTTCTTATGGTGGAGTCATGAACACTGACCTTAACTGAGGCAAGTGAAGCCTGCAGTTCTTTGGATGTTGCTGTGGGGTCTTTTGTGACCTCTTGGATGAGTCATCTCTGCGCTCTTGTGGTCATATTGGTTGGCTGGGAAGGTTCACTACTGTTCCATTTTTTTTTGGTCATTTTCAGATAATGGCTCTCACTGTGGTTTGCCGGAGTCCCAAAGCTTTAGAAATGGCTTTATAACCTTTACCAGACTCCAGGCCAGAATTAATTTCAGTTGTGTTTGAAGTGTTAAAGTGCTAAACATTTTAACTGTTGTGAGCCCAAGTTCCTCTGGTCAGGGGTGGGTTGGAGGTGCTATCATGTCCATGATTCCCCTGCAACTTGTTTTCTTAAAAGTAAAGCAAATGTTAGATAAGCTCATAAGAAGGTTCCGGTGACACATCTTATTGCCAGAACATCACTCAAAAGTCACGTTTGCATTTTAGGGGAGCTTTATTGACAAAAAAGTCAAATCCATCCATCCAGGACGTGTCGTCGTGGAGCTTATGCAGTTCCGGTCCCAAAGGGCTTCAGGCAACAAACAAAACCCGTCTTACTTCTGCTCTACTAGACTCCCACAATGCTGTTCACATGCGGCGCTACGAGTGGGAGCGTCCAGCAGGAAGGGCAGCATCTGCTTGGACATTAAAATGCTACTCAAACATCACTTGGAATGCCGAAAAATCATTTCTCCTCCATCTTTATCAGGAATAATTGAATAAGATGATAAGGGGATGTCTTTTCTCCACATTATTTCTAACTGACAAATATTCATGATGTGATGCAGAAGGTGGCATCTGTGAAGGTTTTTCATTCAAGTGGGTGTTGTTTAACCTTGGTGGAGGTCTTGTGGTTTAGCATTAGCATGCTTTGCACTCACTCACACACACACACACACACACACACACACTCTCTCAATTCTAAATTAGCTCCCTCTCCTCTTTCTCTCCCAGCAGTTCCGTTCAGTTCGACACGTCCACGTCCTTGTTTTAATCCAGCCGCGCTTCACAAAAAGAACTTTATTCTAGCGGACAAAAAGGAACACTGAGCCGCTTTATCTTCACTTACAAGCACATTTGCATGACGCTCTTCTTCCCATTGAGCCACGCCAGCACAGCAAGTGCGAGAGGCTCAAGTGTTTTCTGTCATCCGGCGTCACTGAATAGTCCCATCCGGATCATTCCCTGTGTACTCAATTAGGAGGAAATTATACGAAATTCTTCATCCATCCCGACTTGAATTGCTTTATTTTCCTCCGTGAACCACCTCCGTGTACAACAAGAGCACCCGCAGACCTTTGGCAAGGCATTAAATCTACGCCCCTTTCTCAAAAGCATAACACAAATTGAGTAGTAGTTTAGTCTTCATATTTCAGCTTTTCCAGTCATACTAAAGCCTCAACAATGCTGGAGCCTATCCCAGCTGTCTTCAGGGTACACCCTGGACTGGTGGCCAGCCAATCACAGGGCACATATAGACAAACAACCATTCACACTCATATTCATACATACTTTAAAACATTATTTTAATATTTAGAAAAATATTTTTTTAAAGAAGGGAAGAAGGGAATGAATATATTTTGGAGTATATTATTTTTATTTTTATATTATTATTTTTGTGGTGTATATTTTATATATTTTTTTTATTTAACATTAACAAGTTATTTAATTTGATCTTTTTTTTTTCCTGTTTTATAAAACAAAATGCAAGTGAGAGAAGGGGTGGATTAACCCTAAATCAATGTATATAACTTTTTTAAATATATATATTAAAAAATATATATATATTTTTGAGTATACATTAATATTTTTACATTTTGTCATAGATTTTATTTACATAGTTTATTATATGCTTTTGTATTTGTTTTTATAGATTTTTTTAAATTAATATAGTGTAAGTATGCATATAAATGTATTTATAAGGATATGTTTTACTTGTTTATGTCATTATATTGAATACCTACAATTTGCTTATCAATGTACCGTATATTCATGTTGTTAATACATATTTTAAAAAATGAAATCACTTAATTTGTCACTCAAGAAAATGACACATATTGTATTTGAAAAATACAATAGCAACTGTTTGATAAAATTTAATAAAAATATTTTTTAATTTTTAAAAAACCCGGACAAATTAAGATTTAATTATTATTTTGACAAAATTGTTATAGTTTTAAGTTTCACTTGAATAAATGCTAGTTTTTAGAAGTATTGCATCCTGGTGTCGTTACCAGAAATGTTGTATTGTATGAAATGTATGATTTCCAAGGTAGACGTGTACATTTTCAAGATAAGTAACATTCTTTTACTATAAAATCCTACTAAATCTTCCCCTGGTGTCCTTGGCAGTGGACAGAATAAACGTGCAGCAAAATGATGATGAGGTAAAGCTGGTGTCACAAACGCCCTAAACAGACGTCCCCAATTAGTGTGGAACAAAAAACAAAAAACCAGCCATCCAGCAATACAAGAAAGTCCAACTTGAGGGAGGTCCTTATTGCCTAAAAGTCACTTCAATAGAAATTGGATGGAGTTTGGCAGCTACTTGCATGTCAGATTGGCGCTCGCTGACACACAAATGGAAGGAAGCTCCTCCGTGTGCTCACAGGGGTCATGGACTCCGCCGAAAAAGACTCTCCAGCATGTGCTGCGTGCTACTTCAGTCACTTTGATTTATTCCGCTCTCATTTCTAATGATTTATACCTCCTAACGCGCTGCCAGCTGCTGTATTAAGCTTTATTGGAATGCTGAATAACGCACTTTGACATGACACTACACACACACACACAAAATGCACATTTTAATGTGTGTTTTTCCTCAAAGGGGGGAGGGGGAGGGGGATTTATGAAAATAATAGCTTTGGTTATGTGCGAGCCACTCAACACGGAGCAGGAACATTCTTGCAGCGACACGCTTTTAGTCGTAAAGTGAAAAATGTGGATTCCTGACGTCGGGTTCAAGGACGCGCAGTCCTGACTCAAAGGCTTCACTTTGATAAAAATGCTGGAAAATCGTGACTTTATTATTAATAAATGACTTTTAATGTCTGCGTTCTATGAAATGCATGTATGAGTATGTTGGGGGGATTTTTAATCGAAGATCATTCTTTTGTATTGTATTGTTGTTACTGTACACTGGTAATAGTGGTGTCACGTTGGCGATCAGTGGTGCCCAACGTTTGGCCCGGGGGCCGTTGGCAGCCTGTTTCTTTTATTATTGGGTCTGCGCCCGTTTCTAAAAATATTGCACAAGAAAACAAAAAAAGAAAAGCAGCCAAAATATTATGAGAAAAAAGTCCTAATTGTACTTATTTATGATTAATGAAGACGGGCAATTCAGGGTGTACCCCGCCTCTTGCCCAAAGACAGCTGGGATAGGCTCCAGCATACCCCCGCAACCCTAATGAGGATAAGCGGCATAGAAAATTGATGGATGGAATATTTTGAAGACAAATAATCTCATTTTAGTAGCAAGTAACAACATACAAACAAAACTAAATAAAGTCAATTTTTCAAAAATTTTAAATTTTAAAAAAGTTAAGTCAGAATGTAAAAAAAAAAAACAGCAGAAATTTTAAAAAATCCAACTGTAATTTTATGAAACAAAATTAAGAATCTGATGATAGTCAAACATGAAATTTTACAAAAATAAACACATAATATTATGAGGAAAAATAGTGCCTTTTAATCGCAATTATTAAATATATGTATTTTTTCCCAAAAAAGTTATCAAAAACAGAAAACTATATAAAAGTTACATTTTAGGGAAATAGGTTGCAAAAAAGTGATAATATGTTATCAGAGTAAAGTCAAAGATTATGTGAGTAAAGTCATAATTTCAAGACAAAAATGCACACGAGGAAAGCTGAAATTTTTGAAAATGTAAAAAAACCCAACAACTCTAATCTTACAAAAAAACACAGAATATAACAAGAAAAATGAATTTCTTAGTAGCATAGAGTTGAAAAAAATTTGTTAAAAATGTGATCAAAATAATAATATTAGAAAAAAACCCATCCATCCATTTTCTATGCTGCTTATCCTCACTAGGGTCTTGGTATGCTGGAGCCTATCCCAGCTTGACTCCGTGTCGATGCAGCTATGCTTTCATAACAACATAAAGCACATATGCCTTTGCGAATACTTTCCAAAGGGGGGGCTTTTATTTAGCACGACTGAAGAGCAAAGTATCAGTGCAGCACTCAAAACAACAATGAAACATTCCTGCTGCGGAAACATCCAGAAAGACGTCACGGCGTGTGGAAAAACAACGGGCTGGCAAAAAAACAAACAAAAAAAACCAAAAAAACATCAACAGTTAAATAGAGCCAAGGTGTTGGAATGTGAGTTTGTCAACAGAGAAGATGAGGTGATTAATTAAAAGGGGTGGGGTGGGGTGTTAGGCTGCATTCACAGTTGACGTTCATTACTCTGGTTTGGACCAAAAACGATCAACAAAAATGTTCTTAGTGTTCACAATAATCTTTTTGTCATGTGAGAAAAATGATCTGTATTATTATTTCTTACCATTGTAATTATTAGGACCCGACCACCGACTCAATAATAAAATGATGTTTACTATGTGACCTCACTTGCATTTTTGAGGGCCATAACATGCATGAAAACTCACCAAAATATGCAAGTGCGTCAGGTTTCGGCCAAAAAATCCCTTAGAAAAAAAATTCTGATAGAACCCATGTTACAAAACAAAGACAAAGTCAGCCATTTTGGTTTCAGGCGTCAATTTTGGGACGTAAAATTGTGTGTCAACGAACAAGTCAGAGCCGCTTTGACCAAATGAGGCCAAAATGAAAATCCCGATTTGACACTAAACTACAAACGTTAATAGCTCAGTTCCACAACATCAGATCTTTATCATCATTGATACAGATGATGAAGACGATATATATATCTATACACACACATATATTTATATATACACACCATATTTTCCGGACTATAAGTCACACTTTTTTTTCAAAGGTTGGCTGTTCCTGCAACTTATACTCCAGAGCGACATATAAATGAAAATATAATTTAAAAAAATATATATATATATAATTTCCCAGCCACAAGAGGGCACTCTAGACTTTTGCACCGATATCTCCTATTTCTTAACAATTCGATATTTAAACAGTAGACGTTAGCTTACAAAGACAACTGAGAACACAAAAGGCAAAAAGTTTGGAATAAGTGATAAACTTGTTAGGGACTGGCGTAAAGCCGAGGCTACTCTTACTGCCATGAAGAAAACTGTTACTGTACTTAAAACTGTTTATGTTACCTTTTCTGTTCATATTTATTTTTGGTGTAGCTGAATAACCATCGTGTTAGCATATCTTACACCTATTCATCCTGTTATTTATTCTTTTATTAATGTTACAACTTGACTTACTGACGTAATGTCTGTTTTGGTCAAGTATTTTGTCAAATAAATTACCCGCAAAAAATGCGACTTATCTTTGGAGCGACTTATAGTCCAGAAAATACGCTACTTTTAAAATATTATAGTATACTTTTTATTTTGTAGGTTATTTTTATATTCTGGGTGTCTAGTGTTTTTGGAATGTGGGAGGAAACCGCAATACCCGGAGAAAACCCACTCCCAAGTTATAACTAATAAATATACAAACATATACCAATATATCGGCTACACGGCGGGCGAGTGGTTAGCACGCAGACCTCACAGCTAGGAGACCAGGGTTCAATTCCACCCTCGGCCATCTCTGTGTTTGTCTATATGTGCCCTGTGATTGGCTGGCCACCAGTCCGGGGTGTACCCCGCTGGGATATACAGTGAAGAAAATAAGTATTTGAACACCCTGCTATTTTGCTATTTCTCCCACTTAGAAATCATGGAGGGGTCTGAAATTTTCATCGTAGGTGCATGTCCACTGTGAGAGAGATAAACTAAAAAGAAAAATCCAGAAATCACAATGCATGATTTTTTAACAATTTATTTGTGTGATACAGCTGCAAATAAGTATTTGAACACCTGAGAAAATGAATGTTAATATTTGGTACAGTAGCCTTTGTTTGCTATTACAGAGGTCAAACGTTTCCTGTAGTTTTTCACCAGGTTTGCACACACTGTAGGAGGGATCTTGGCCCACTCCTCCACACAGATCTTCTCTAGATCAGTCAGGTTTCTGGGCTGTCGCTGAGAAACACGGAGTTTGAGCTCCCTCCAAAGATTTTCGATTGGGTTCAGGTCTGGAGACTGGCTGGGCCATGCTAGAACCTTGATATGCTTCTTACGGAGCCACTCCTTGGTTTTCCTGGCTGTGTGCTTCGGGTCGTTGTCGTGTTGGAAGACCCAGCCACGACCAATCTTCAATGCTCTGACAGAGGGAAGGAGGTTGTTCCCCAAAATCTCACAATACACGGCCCCAGTCATCCTCTCTTTAATGCAGTGCACTCGTCCTGTCCCATGTGCAGAAAAACACCCCCAAAGCATGATGCTACCACCCCCATGCTTCACAGTAGGGATGGTGTTCTTCGGATTGTACTCTTCATTCTTCTTCCTCCAAACACGCTTATTGGAATTATGACCAAAAAGTTCTATTTTGGTCTCATCTGACCATAAAACTTTCTCCCATGACTCCTCTGTATCATCCAAATGGTCATATGCAAACTTAAGACGGGCCTTGACATGTGCTGGTTTAAGCAGGGGAACCTTTCGTGCCATGCATGATTTCACATCATGACGTCTTAGTGTATTACCTACAGTAACCTTGGAAACGGTGGTCCCAGCTCTTTTCAGGTCATTGACCAAGTCCTGTCGTGTAGTTCTGGGCTGATTCCTCACCTTTCTTAGAATCATTGAGACCCCACGAGGTGATATCTTGCATGGGGCTCCACTCCGATTGAGATTGACCGTCATGTTTAGCTTCTTCCATTTTCTAATGATAGCTCCAACAGTGGACCTTTTTTCACCAAGCTGCTTGGTAATTGCTCCGTAGCCCTTTCCAGCCTTGTGGAGGTGTACAATTTTGTCTCTGGTGTCTTTGGACAGCTCTTTGGTCTTCGCCATGTTACAAGTTAAAGTCTTACTGATTGTATGGGGTGGACAGGTGTCTTTATGCAGCTAACGACCTCAAACAGGTGCATCTGATTCAGGATGATACATGGAGTGCAGGTGGACTTCTAATTGGCAGACTAACAGGTCTTTCAGGGTCAGAATTCTAGATGATACACAGGTGTTCAAATACTTATTTGCAGCTGTATCACACAAATAAATTGTTAAAAAATCATGCATTGTGATTTCTGGATTTTTCTTTTTAGTTTATCTCTCTCACAGTGGACATGCACCTACGATGAAAATTTCAGACCCCTCCATGATTTCTAAGTGGGAGAAATAGCAAAATAGCAGGGTGTTCAAATACTTATTTTCTTCACTGTAAGTTGCAGGAACCCCCGCGACCCTCGTGAGGATAAGCGGTAGAAAATAAATGAATGAATTTTTATATTCTGCTATATTTACTAGCTTAGATTTTTAAGAATATACTTTTTCGAAAAGTAACTTCCAAGGCATTTTACATTATTATATTATTATTATTATTATATTATGTATTTGTCTGCTTGCTTCGTATGTTTGGTCCGTATGTTCACATTTGACCAAAACCCCTGGTTTAAATGGTCCCGGTCCCCTCCTTGGGTTCACACCAAATAAACCGGAAAAAAGTTTTGACTTGGCAAGAAATCGTTTTGAGAGTACTGGCATCCAAAACGTTACACTGGATATAAAAATAACCTCTGTATTCAATTTATTCTTCTGAAAAAAAAAAGTATTTTACATTTTTGGTCCGGACCAGAGTACCAAAGCCCAAGTGTGCACCTACGAGCCTTAACGACATACAGCTTCAGTCAAGAGTTCTTAAAGTACTTTCTTTACACTTAGTACAAAAAAGACATCTCTACCCGTTAGTGCTTTGTTTTTTTTAAAGATACTATTACATAAATAAACATTTTATTTTTCAGTGTTCACAACAGACAAGTTCCAGTGTGACTGGAAGACTAACATTAGCTCCACCGTATTCCAGTTGGCAGCAACAAGAGTTTTTTGGTACACCTTGCTAAGAACATTCGTGTCCAACATGCGTTGTTTGTCCACCTCCAGTCCAGCGCTCCTTTCTTATTTGTGGTGGAAATGCGACAAAAAGACGTCACTCGTGCTCCATCGTCCCGTGATGCCACTCATGCGCCATCGTCTCACGACGTACATCCTCGCGTCCAGGGGCATCTGGTGCCCCGCCTGGTGTTTGTTTGGATTCTTCTGTGCAAAACGGTGCAGTGAAGAGCTGAAGCCGGTTCTCGACGGGACAAAAAGATCTCTCGCCGGGCCCCTCCCATTCTCGTGTCCTACTTGCAGGTAAACACCTCCGTCCGCTCGCTGCACGTGTTGCACTTGACGAAGCAGCACCACTGGAACTTACAGTTGCACTGCCACACTTTGGTATACTGGTGCGTGTTGTAGCCCCGCCCGCAGCACATCAGGTCGCAGCCGTCCGTGTGCGGCGAGGTGCGGTTGCAGAGGCGGCCGCGCGTGCCCACGCTGCCCGTGGCCGCGTCCTCCTCGCAGTAGTTGGGCGACCTCTCGATGTAGACGAGGTCCGTGTCCATGGGCTTGCGGTAGCCCTGAGTCTGCTTCACCTTCAGGTGGGTGGGCTGGCGCAGGCGGCTCGCCCGCACCACTTCCACGTGCACGGCCTCGTTGTATTTGTCCTTTAGCACGTAGCCAATCTCCCGGAACTTGGGGAGCGTCGTCCAGCACGTCTTGGTGGTGCAGGAGCCCGACACGCCGTGGCACTTGCACTCCAGCTTCATCCTTTCTTCTAGGACCTGTGGAGATGAAATGCCACATTTAAAGGTCCCATGTTTGGTCCCATGTTTGATGCCGTTGTTGGGATACTCAAAGGCAAATTACACGTACTGGTATGAACTACCTTGATTTATCTTGCATTATATATTATGACGGCGGAACGGCGGTCTAGTGGTTAGCGCGCAGACCTCACAGCTAAGAGACCAGGGTTCAATTCCACCCTCGGCCATCTCTGTGTGGAGTTTGCATGTTTTCCCTGTGCATGCGTGGGTTTCTCCGGGTACTCCGGTTTCCTCCCACATTCCAAAAACATGCTAGGTTAATTGGCCACTCCAAATTGTCCATAGGTATGAATGTGAATGTGAATGGTTGTTTGTCTATATGTGCCCTAGGATTGGCTGGCCACCAGTCCAGGGTGTACCCCGCCTCTCGCCCAAAGACAGCTGGGATAGGCTCCAGCACCCCCGTGACCCTCGTGAGGAAAAAGCGCTAGAAAATGAATGAATGAATATATTATGACAACATCAAAACAATCTACGTCGACGTTTCCATACACAAAGACTGAATACGACGCATATCAGATCCTCGTTGAAATTGTCCTTTATTTTGAAAAAAATGAGCCTATCATCCAAGTTGGACAAATGAGAAACTTGTGTTGCAGCCTCATGCGTACTTTGCAAATAAACTATGCGTACATAATAAGCCAACTCATTTCAATTTGGCCAATTATCGGTCAAAGAAAGATTGCGTTCTCGGCTTTTTTCCCTTTCAAATCTGTCACTTGACACAAAACACTGACCTTCAAATGACAACATGTTGACTTTATACTCAACTTAAGCCAAACACTTGTGGCTTCTAGTTCATAGTATTCGGAATCACACCATAATTCACGCGGAATGGACTGAAGGATGTGGTACATAATTTATCCTTGCTCCTGACTCCTTAGTTTGCCTTTTTGAGTACAAAACAGCCACTTTTACTTCATGCTTGTATGGAATGGAATATAAATAATACACAATCAACATCAAATTGTCTCACCAAACTCTATAATTATGTATTTGACGCTAACATAAATGCCCGTCGTTAACAGTCAACCAAGTATACCAAATACTATTAGACTGAGACGACAAGTATACTGATATAGTACATACTAAGCGGGTTGCGTTTTTGGAATGTGGGAGGAAACCGGAGTACCCGGAGAAAACCCACACATGCACGGGGAGAACATGCAAACTCCACACAGAGATGGCCGAGGGTGGAATTGAACCCTGGTCTCCTAGCTGTGAGGTCTGCGCGCTAACCACTCGTCCGCCGTGCAGCTGATATATTGGTATATGTTTGTATATTTATTAGCTATAACTTGGGAGTGTTAAGTTGTTGTGTGATGAGTTTAGTGATCACCCATGTATGCACGAGGAGAACATGCAAACTCCACACAGAGATGGCCGAGAGTGGAATTGAACCCTGGTCTCCTAGCTGTGAGGTCTGCGCGCAAACCACTCGTCTGCCGTGCAGTCGATATATTGGTATATGTTTGTATATTTACTAGTTATAACTTGGGAGTGTTAAGTTGCTGTGTGATGAGTTTAGTGATCACCCATGCATGCACAGGGAGAACATGCAAACTCCAGAGAGAGATGGCTGAGGGTGGAATTGAACCCGGTTCTCCTAGCTGTGAGGTCTGCGCGCTAACCACACGTCCGCCGTGCAGCCGATATATTGGTATATGTTTGGATATTTATTAGTTATAACTTGGGAGTGGGTTTTCTCCGGGTACTCCGGTTTCCTCCCACATTCCAAAAACATGCTAGGTTAATTGGCCACTCCAAATTCTCCATAGGTATGAATGTGAGTGTGAATGGTTGTTTGTCTATATGTGCCCTGTGATTGGCTGGCCACCAGTCCAGGGTGTACCCCGCTTCTCGCCCGAAGACAGTTGGGATAGGCTCCAGGACCCCTGCGACCTTTGTGAGGAAAAAGCGGTAGAAAATGAATGAATGAATGAACTTGGGAGCGTTAAGTTGCTGTGTGATGAGTTTAGTGATCACCCATGCATGCACGGGGAGAACATGCAAACTCCACACAGAGATGGCCGAGGGTGGAATTGAACCTTGGTCTCCTAGCTGTGAGGTCTGCGCGCTAACCACTCGCCCGGCGTGCCGCCCGCCAAAATTACTGTTTTACACTATAACCAGCAAGAAAGTAACACACAAAAAAAGTTACCCAGCATGGCTTGCGGGTTCCAATGAGTATAAATAGTATAACTTTACATGTTGATGTATGGTTTTGCCCATCACTTCATCTCAGATACTGACATGTCATTTTCCTCATGTAATATTTGTACAATGTGGGTGATACTTAGCAATACTAATGAAAGTACTTCATAATAGAAATATTGTGCATGATATTCCATTATAATGAAAGATGCTGCTAGCAACTTCAAAGGAGAAGAAAGTTGATGTCTTCAGGGTGTGTTTTTCCTTTCTTTCCCACTAAGTGGATATTTCCTGCCACCTCATTATTTCGATCAAACATACACACACACATGCACACACACCGGCCAGTTGTTTGCTGATTCTCTGCAGGCTTTGGTTGTCCGGCGTTGTCAAGATTCCCAAAAATGTAAAGAGCAACAAAAAAAAAGCCACAAGGAATTCGGAGCACTGAGTGTCCTGACAAGGAGATGGAAACGTCTACTTACAGCGTGTCCGTCAAAAGCCTCTCATCTGTTACAACACACACAAACACACACACACATACACACTCCACGCGTCACATGATTTACAATGGACCTTTTAGAGCTTTTTTACAACACAGGGAAAAAGATCCTTTTTTATCAGCTCATCCAGTTTATGGCTGTAAAAAGCTTTTTGTAAGTAAATTCAATGCATGATGATGGACAGGGAGGAGCGTCTTCCACGAAAGCAACACACAGGAAAGAAAAAAAAAATTGAAGAAATTTAATTTCATAATTTAATATTTTTTATCTTGCAAAACTGGTTTAAAAATGCTGGACAACAAAAGCAGAGGATTTTTTTTTCTAAATTTGTCAATTTTATATTGCACATTAAAGTGTTATATTAATATTAAAATGTATTAATTATTAATTATTTTACTATTTAATATTTTATTAATATTTATATATAAATTATATTTATATATTTATATTATAATTATATTTATATATAAATATATATTATATAATATTTAAATTTTATTATTATTATTTTTTTTTTTTTACAAATTTTGGACTTTTTTTGCAATTTAAAAAATCACATTGTATTATATTATTATTGTTGTTCAAGCATAATTATATTAACTAATTATTGAAATGCACAAATAACGCTTACTTCCGAAATGTGATAAGTCATTATATATAACAAGTCACTTTTTCATTGTTTTACAATGATTTGGATTGCATGAGAAAATGTAGCTCTCATTGACCACATGCTAATTCATACAAGTATATGGCACGACACAGGAGCAACAGAACCAATGTTGTAATAGCGGTAAGAAGTTCGTTATAAAGAATAGTTTGACCAGTCTACTGGTATTTTAAAGCCCATGCAAAGGTATTTAAAGCTGTTGGATCTTTACCATTCATGGTACTTGAGATGCAGCTAGTGCCATCAGGGGGTTGCCTACAGCCACAGCCATATCTTCATTCTGTACTGCAACTGCGCGTGCCATCTATCCAACACTGTCACACGGTGAATCGACACATTGAATTTTGGCACGTTCCCGTCTTTATGCTGACTTACAAAAAATACAAAATCCATGCGGACCATTCGTCAATATAGAATCCCACTTCATTTCTCATTTTAGATTCATCCCTCACGCTCATCTTGCTCTCTTCTTGTCAGCGGAGATGACGAATAGCACGCAAACACTCGCCGGGGAGTTGGCCGCGGCTCCGGTGGAAAGAAATGTCAGTAATTGACCGGAGCCCAACAAGAGTGTGATGGATCAATCAGCACGTTTTGATCATCCATCATGGCCGTATGACTTGCAGCTTGCGTACTGGGACTGTTTGCTGCCTCTGCTGGGACACGTCATCACCATCTGAGCATCCGTGCATGGACACACGGTCATGTGGTCATGTTGCAACAGCTCAACCCCCAGCACGTTGCGGGGATGTCTTGTGCCAGTCGTTTTGGGGTTTTTTTTTATTTCCAAGGCTGTGTTGAATTATACCACATGAGACTCGTTTTTACTTTAGATTTGTCATCTTGGTTCCTTAAATTAGCCTAACGTGGCAACACCACACAAACGGTGACGTGTGCGCTAGGGGTGTCAATCTCAGCACTGAGGACGATTCCATGCACTGCCAGCGATACCATACTTTAACGATACATGGAATTTTCTGGCAATACGATGCGATACGGTTAAATAATCATTTAGTTCAAATCAATGCAATCCGATGGTGCAATTTCTTGCGATATGATGCAATTCAACATAATGCAAATGGTATTCAGTATGGTCCTACAAAAAGGATTTGGCTTTATTTCTTATAAGCACTTGGCAGTAAATTCAACTAAAGTGCTGTTTATCTTTTTTACTATGCACCACTTCATCATTCTTTCTGCCATCTTAAAACAGCAACAACTTTTCAAAAACAACTTTCACTTTCACTTTCAACTTTCAACAGTGCAATCAATGTTTGTTTATATTGCTGTCTGTAAAACATACTGCTAATATGGTCATATATCTCATCTTGTTTCATATTATCTGCATACTGTATTTGTATCTAACTCTGGGTAAAACTGTTGATTTGTTAATACTAGGGTTGTTTATATTGTTTATTTTTTTATATTGTGTATTTTGTACTGCTTAACTGATTCTGTACTCTTGCTGCCGTGCAATGCAAATTTCCCCACTGAGGGACGAATAAAGGCATATCTTATCTTATCTTAATATGAATGCGCTAGCAGCTAGGCTAATGCAGTAGTGAGGAGCAGAAAGTGTAAAACAACTTCTACCCTTTTAAAATTGTTTAAAAAATCATGAAGAAGCCAACTGCTCTGCTGTTCTAATGTCACCTGCTGTGCTGAAAAACTCGTTCGGGGGGGGGACTATTTGGGGACGGATAAATAGCTCCTGGACAATTTGGAAAGCAGCGGAAGATCGTATTCAATACAAACGCGAAATAATGATGGTGCATTCATGGCACCTAGGGAACAGCATATCGGGCAAAGTTGAACATTAATAAAACAGCACTTGAATCGGATTTTACCGATACCCACAAACGCATCGCGATGAATCTCGATTTCACCCGTTAATTGCGTCGATACCCAGTGAATGAGCCAATGCACTCGCATCGCACGCATGCGCATCGATGTATCGATTAATATCGATTTTTTTTCACACGCTTAGTTTGCGCCCTGTGACTAGAAATGTTCCATTGAAACCATTTAAAATGTCATTTTTGATCCCTGAATATACACTATTGTCATTTTTTATGTTCTTATTTGTTCGATCTGTCCACCAGGGGGCGCTACTTGTTCCCATACAAAGCATGCAGCAACATTTTGAGATAAATCATTTAAAAATACATTTGTAAAAACTGAATTCATGATTTCAATTTAATGAATTTCACAGGACAATATAACAAGGATAAAAAAATACAAATATTTTCAGGACTTTTTTTTATAAAAAATGTAAAAAAAAAAAATCATAAAAATCGATGTTACTCCCTGAATTTTTTTTTGGAAGCTATATATTATTTTTAAATTAAAAAACAGTGGCATTATAACAGTGGCATACTGGCTCTTAAAGGACTAAACAAACCACAATGTGATGAATATTTGATATGTATATTTCAGGCTGAAGTACATTGGAAAAAATACACATTGAAAAAAGTACAGCAGTTTTTGAGAAGTGAACAAGCAAAAAGCTTTACATTTGAAAATTTAAGAAAAATAGCAATACATGAAAACCAATGTTGCTGTTGATGATGAAAAATAATAAATCAAAATAAATACAAATAATAAAACAAAATGTTTTTTTAATGGAAGCAATTGTTTTTTTTCCAATTTAAACTAATGGGTTAAACAAAACGCTTATCATCACTAGGGGGTATGCTGGAGCCTATCCCAGCTAACTATGGGCAAGAGGCGGGGTACATCCTGGACTGGTGGCCAGCCAATCACAGGGCACATATAGACAAACAACCATTCACACTCACATTCATACCTATGGACAATTTGGAGTGGCTAATTAACCTAGCATGTTTTTGGAATGTGGGAGGAAACCGGAGTATCCGGAGAAAACCCACACATCATTCAAAATTAGAAACAAATATTTTATATTTTTAAAATTTTTATTTTATTTTATTTTATTTTATTATTTTTGGGAAGCTGCCATTTTTTGTCATACGGTTGAAATGAGTGAAGATGAAGGACATCCACCTAAACACTTTTGTTACCTTTCTCCCTGCCTCGTTGTTGTGCAGGTTCATCAGGCGACGCGGCGTCTTCTTAATCTCCCGGGCGTCGACAAAGCGGCGGGAGAACTCAATGCCGTATTTGATGTCGGCCGAGCAGCCTCCCCACTTCCAGCCCTCCTCCTGGTTGTAGTAGCCCTGCTTCTCCCGGTCGCAGCCGCATTGGCTCAGGTTGCCCTGGCTGCATGCCGCCGTGATGGCGTGTGCCACGCCCGCCGCCGTGATGGCGTAGGTGAACGCTGCCTCCCGACTGCCTAAAATAGGATGAGATAAATGGTTACCGTCTTCAATAATGGAAACACTTAATAACATTTCTTCTGCAATTCTGCATCTTGAAATAAATGAATCCTAAACAATAATTAAAATTGCACATGTGCATTATGCTTTTTCCACTTTTCTGACCTATAAATGTAGTTTGAATGTTGTATTCTCGTGTTAAACGATGCCAAAGTTTCAGATAATGAGGTTTCCGCATTTGGAAGTGAGCCCTAAAAGATGTTTGGAATGACTCAAAACGCTCAGTTTGAAAAGGCGTGGTAAAACCGCTCCTTTGTGATGTCATAGAGGGCAGACTTCCTTATATGGTTCATAGTTAGAACGTACTTCGGGCGTGTGACCAATCACAGCGGAGTGGGCATTTCCAGAGGCGGGCCATGAGTGGAATAAATTAAAACAGACTTTTTTGGCAGGAAGCACAAATCAAATACAGCTTGAATAGGTGCAGATTCTGGAAGATCTAGAAAGTTTTCTGTGCAGGTCATTGTGTGTAGCTGCTCTATAGGAGTCCACAAAATTTGCACAACAGGTCCCCTTTAAAAAATATTTGGTTTGACCGTCAAAAACATAAGAATAATCACAGAGAAAAATTTATTGGTTTTATAGTGTTTATACATTAGTGTGTTTTAAAAATGCAGCCCTCAGTGGGCAAAGCACAGATTCCGCTCTGTCACAAAAAGTGTCTTATACACCTTCCGGCATTCTCCCCTGCAAGAACACAATCTCTTTTCTGACCACAAAGCACTCTGGGCGCTGCTTTTTGATCTGAGTGCAGTGTTGGAATGTTTGTGCCGTGAGAGCTGGTCTAGGTGCTGTCCAAAGTGCTGAATTCCTGGACGGTTGCACCTTGCGTGTGCAGCAACCCCAAAAAGCAAACAGCCGCCACTGCCACCGCCACCGCGTTCAGGTCTGGCTGCCTCTGCAACAACGACTGAGTGGTTCTGGCATCTTGTTTTATTATAAATTCCTGCCAGCTTGTGACCTCAGCTCACAATCCCACATTGCCAAGGTGGAAGATGATGCTATGCTATGCAATGCAAAAAAAAAAGGACCAATCAGCATCCTTTGAGGAGACGGACATAGCGAAAGCACGACGCGACTGATTTGGCAAGCAGTGACATCACCCAAAAAGCAGTTTGGACAACATGCTTTTCCATCATCCATCCATTTTTAAGGTTGCATATCCAAATTCATTCATTCATTTTCTACCGCTTTTTCCTCATGAGCCAATCACATGGCACATATAGACAAACAACCATTCACACTCACAATCATACCTATGGACAATTTGGAGTCACCAATTAACCTAGCATGTTTTTGGAATGTGGGAGGAAACCCACGCATACACGGGGAGAACATGCAAACTCCACACAGAGATGGCCAAGGGTGGAATTGAACCCTGGTCTCCTAGTTGTGAGGTCTGCGCGCTAACCAACAAAAGTCAGCTATTAACAACATTTTAGAAAAGCCTCTACTTTCCCGGTCTATCTTGCAATCCATTCAGTTAGGATCAATCCATCCATCCACTGTTCATTACAAATTTCAAATTCAGTCGTGTTTTTTGGGAACTTGATTTCACGATTTCAAACTAGACTACTACACAAAAATTGAAACACATTTTCTACAAAAAAGTTTGCTATGTGCAATATTGTATGGAAATCAAGATGGTTTACAAAAGCTGACAAAAAATATTAATTAACATCAAATCGCACAACAACTGGGGCATTCCAAAACTGAAATAAAAAAATCAAATTCAAATCCAAGTGTTGTTTGGCCAGTTGATTTCACAGAACGATACAGTACAGTGCAAACAGACTAGTTTGCTAAGTGCAATAGTGTACAAAAACCGAGGCAAATTCTGGACAAAAACAAAATCATAAAACAATTGGAGTTTTCCAAAACCGGAAAAATTTTATTCCAATTCAATAGTGTTGTTTAGACTTTTGATTTCACGGGGTGATACAGTGCAGGGCAAAAGGACTGCTTTGTTACGTGCAAAATATTGTATGAAAATTGCAGACAATCTACAAAATGTAGCTTATCTTCACTAGGGTTGCGGGTATGCTGGAGCCAATCCCAGCTGTATTCGGGCGAGAGGCGGGGTCCACCCTGGACTGGTGGCCAGCCAATCACAGCGCACATATAGACAAACAACCATTCACACTCACATTCATACCTATGGACAATTTGGAGTCACCAATTGGTAATGGTAATGGTAATGGTAATGGTAATGGTAATGGTAATGGTAATGGTAATGGTAATGGTAATGGTAATGGTAATGGTAATGGTAATGGTAATGGTAATGGTTTTATTTCATTTGAACATGCATCAGATTCCAATTGAGTGCATCCCATAATCAGTTCCCAGTTCCACATGTCCAAAAGGAGTAGGAAGAAGCAAAGCTTATTAAATCCTACCCCTCCATCTGGTACTTTTACAATCAGTAACTGTTACATTTGTTCACTTTCTGCTTTCCATAATACAGTTTAAGGTTTTTTTTTGTTTTTTTTTTTTTAATAATGCACCTCATACCGAAGTAGGAGGTGAAATGAGCATCCAATGCCATAATGGGTACCATAGTAAGTGTCAATATAGTGATATATATAGCACATCATGACTGGTTCAAGACTCTTCATCCTTGTATTTAGCAAACATCAACTGCTTGTATTGTTTCTTGAATTGGCTCATCGTTGTGCATTGTTTGATTTCCTTACTCAATCCATTCCATAGTTTGATTCCACATACTGAAATGCTATGGCTAGCATAACGTAGTCCTAGCATAGAAGTGTTTCAAATGTACTTCTTCCCTGAGATCATATTTCTCCTCTCTTGTAGAGAAGTATTGGATGACATTTTTAGCTAATTGCTTATTTTTAGCCTTATGCATTATTTTAGCTGTTTGAAGATGAACTATATCAGCAAGTTGAAGTATTTGTGATTTTAGAAATAAGGAGTTAGTATGTTCTCTGTAGGCGGCATTATGAATTATCCTTACTGACCTTTTTTGCAGTACATTTAGCGAGTGAAGATTGCTTTTATAGTTATTAGCCCATATTTCCACACAATAAGTAAGATATGGTAGAACCAGAGAGCAATAAAGAGTGTGGAGTGATTTCTGATTGACAACAAATTTTGCTTTGTTCAATACTGAAATACTTCTGGCCACCTTATGTTGTATATTTGTAATATGAGGTGATTGTAATATTAACTATATCAGCAAGTTGAAGTATTTGTGATTTTAGAAATAAGGAGTTAGTATGTTCTCTGTAGGCGGCATTATGAATTATCCTTACTGACCTTTCTGACAATCAACTCATCTTGAATTTGTTGCCAATTAACCTAGTATGCATGTTTTCAATCCGAGATCTTCCTGATCTCCTGACTGTGTGGCCAACATGCTAACCACTTGATGCTAGCCATCTACAAACCCAAGTGTAAAATGTAATTGTGTTATTTGAGCACTTGATTTCGCGTAATTATAGAGTACAGGGCAAATGGACTAGTTTGTTAAGTGCAGTACTGTCCAAAAACTGCGAAAAAAACCGAATTCATTTCAATAATGATGTTCGGACACTTGATTTCACGGAATGTTATGGTACAGATTGAGCAATAATTTACGAAAACCCACACAGTGCACAATAAAACAAAGCAAATTTTAGACAAAAACTGAATCATGAGAAAACTGTAGCGTTCCCAAACCGAACGATACAATACAAGACAAACAGACTAGCTTGTTACGGTATCAAACGTGAGACAGTGTACAAAAACTAAAGTCAAATTGTAAGTATTTTTGACCAAAAATGAAGCATACAAAACCGAGGTTTGACTGTACTACAATATACTGTAAGTGATGGCAAAGTCCTGAGGTCACATGACTCATATCCCAGCATCCTCAGCATCCTCTTTTGATGCTTGTTGTGTAATAATATTGAAATATTTGTAGAGGAAATGTTTTTTACTGCTAGGAAGCTCATTGCGTCGCACACGTTTAAATATACCGGTGCTTCGCGTCGGTAGCGTTAGCTCCTGAGCAGCTGTTTTCCATTTCATTTCCTCCTCGTTCACCTCTTGTTATAGTCTCCCTAGAACGCTCCTTGCCCGACCAAAAACAAGCCACCGCTAGTTTCCTATCCCAGTGCGGCTGCTGCAGGACTAATACCGCGACCACAGCTTTGCCCAGTTGGGGACTGACGCACCGGCCTGTGGTGACGCACCCCCGTCTTAAATACCGCCCCACACGCACACGACATGTATGGACTGTACCCTGTCATTTCAGCAAGCAGTTTTATGACACTATAGGGTCAATAGAGTATTACAGTACAGCCATACGGATTGTAGTACGGTCTGGGACTCCTTCTATGCTCATTCCATTAGTGATTCTGGGGTGTGACCGTGAATGTTTTAGATACTTGCTAGCATGCAGTATTATCATGATTAGGCAAATGCTAAATGACTTATGAAAAATGAAGTGTACAAGACATTTTGTTGGCAGTCAACCAACCTTGTGCTTGTCAATCACATAAAGGTAGTACGGATCACGGCAAATACCCCAAAGAAATGTCAAGTCAATCTGACTTATGGGAGGGAAGTAGAAAAGGAGGGCGTGGTATAGCCAACAGTAGCCTGTGACAATACGACCTTTAACCTCGATGATGGTCTCGATAGTTAAGCCATTGAGACAAGTGCGGCTGACACTGAGCACAGTATATCCTAGTAGTATATCCTTCCGCGGCACATGACACTGTAAGTAATGGTAATGATTTTATTTCATTTGAACATGCATCAGATTCCAATTGAGTGCATCCCATAATCAGTTCCCAGTTCCACATGTCCAAAAGGAGTAGGAAGAAGCAAAGCTTATTAAATCCTACCCCTCCATCTGGTACTTTTACAATCAGTAACTGTTACATTTGTTCACTTCCTGCTTTCCATAATACTGTTTGAGTTCTTTTTTTTTTTTTAATAATGTACCTGGTACCGAAGTAGGAGGTGATATGAGCATCCAATGCCATAATGGGTACCATAGTAAGTGTCAATATAGTGATATATATAGCACATCATGACTGGTTCAAGACTCTTCATCCTTGTATTTAGCAAACATCAACTGCTTGTATTGTTTCTTGAATTGGCTCATCGTTGTGCATTGTTTGATTTCCTTACTCAATCCATTCCATAGTTTGATTCCACATACTGAAATGCTATGGCTAGCATAACGTAGTCCTAGCATAGAAGTGTTTCAAATGTACTTCTTCCCTGAGATCATATTTCTCCTCTCTTGTAGAGAAGTATTGGAAGACATTTTTAGCTAATTGCTTATTTTTAGCCTTATGCATTATTTTAGCTGTTTGAAGATGAACTATATCAGCAAGTTGAAGTATTTGTGATTTTAGAAATAAGGAGTTAGAATGTTCTCTGTAGGCGGCATTATGAATTATCCTTACTGACCTTTTTTGCAGTACATTTAGCGAGTGAAAATTGCTTTTAGTAAGTAAGCTTTTAGTAAGCTTTTAAGTAGTTCTCCAGCGAGTCTCATGTTTACAAAAAAAATTTGGTTTTTAATTCATTTATGGGAATGATACAATGGAAGTATATAAGGGCCACTTTCATATTTTGTATAGATATGCTACGAATCTATGTATAGTTAAAAAAAAATCTCAACTTTGTGAAGTAGGTGGAAAAAGGCAATTATTAGTATGAAACTTTGTTCTTTTCCCCCCATTTTTGATGTTTTTTTAATAAATATTGTCAATATTGTACATTTTGTTAAAAGAAATAAATGTTATAAATTAATTCTCAGAATATTTTGACTTTATTCTTGTAAAATTACAACTTTTTGGCAACCTAATTTTCCAAAAATTACAACTTTATTTATTGTTCTGTTTATCTCATGAAGTAATATTATGACTTCAAAAAATATTTTTTTTTGTTAAATATTTCTACTTCATGCTATAAAATTCTTCATAATGTTTTGCTATTCTCGTAAAATGATTACTTTTTCTTGTTAGATTACAGCTTTTTTCTCATAAAGATATTGCAATATAACAACAAATGAGAACTATTTTAACTCTAAACACGTAATGTTTACAACCTTTAAGAAAAAAGTGCCACAAGACATGCTGGGAAGCCCAACAAAACCACTTTTAGTTTGAGGACCACCTGAATATATATGTATTATGTATTATTATTATTATTATACATATGCCATACCAACTGAAGATAAATGACTATTTGTCCTGACCATGCTTTATTCTTAAAGGAAGACTGCCTGTAATCCAAAATATTTTTCTGTGCAGTCTAGAGATTGAAAAATAGTTAGCATGAGGGAGCTAACAATGCATGTCATGGGACACACCTATTTTGGATGTGAAGCACTTTAAAAATTGGGTAACAATATTTTTTGGTTTTCTACGCATGCTGTCACTATGCAATGATGGGTACATTCATGATATTACGCAATATAAGACTTTTTTAATTGTGGTGGAATGTCAGAATGTCTGAAAAGAAGCAGGAAGAAGCAGAGTTTATTAAATCCTACCCTTCTGCACGCCCACTGCATCCACACATAGCAACACAGAATCATACAAAAAAAAGGGCGGACATCGGGCACCCTGGCAAAACCCCAGGACATTGCCTGGGCACCCCATCAACCACCCCAACCACTCCCCCACAGCTCCCGAGTGCACCCATCCAATGCCCAGCATCCCAGCAATCCCCGCCTCCCCCCAAGAAGGACCCCAAAAAAGTCCAGTTTGCTTCTAAGCTTGTGAATATAGACTTGCACGATGCCGTCAAGCGCCATCAAAATACTCAAATCCAAGCTCTTCTCCTGAAAATCGATGAAGTTACAATCAAACTCAAACCCGAGTTCAGAATTTGCCATGTGCGTCTCCAAAGAATAGGGTGGGGTGGCAAAAAAAAGAACCACACTACTCTGTTTTTAAACAACAACAATACGTTTTTGCCGTGTGTGTGTGTGTGTGTGTGTGTGTGTATCTGCAAGTGTACTCGGCGTGCCCTCAGTGGAGGAAGGGCCTTCTGTTGGCCAGGAAGCCACTGCGGAGAGAAAAAAAAAGGCACCCGTATAACTCTAAAGATGCTGGCCCCAGAGTCCTGACAGCCCTCCAGGAGGAACCACCCTGGGGTTGCCTCGCTCGCTGCCAATGGAAAATTGGAGTGACCAGAAAAACCTCAGTCAACTTGGAAACAAGCAGGACAGAAGAATGGGGGGAATATTAAAACAGATGTCTAATGGAGGTTTAACAGCAAGTGTCTGCCTTGCTGTCCAAAAGGCGTCCCAGTTGAAAGACCACTGCTCGGACATTTTTCCAAGTAAGGTACAGGTGGTTTGGATGCACCTGTTTCATGGAGAAGTGGAAGCCTCCATCTTTGTGTGCTGACAACAGCGGCGACGTTTCCGTTGCGTCTTTTCGACAAAAAGATTTTGTGGCTCGGCACTCGGAACGGGAGGCAAGCGGGACAAATTTCTCATGACACACGGCACGGCAGGATTTACGAGCGTCGGCACCGAGTGACCTCGGACGGCCTGGCTCTCCTCACCGCCTGGCCGGTATGGTCAACTCAGGACTGCTGACAGCTGGGGACAAACAGGAAGCAGAATAAGGACAACGGTGTCCAAATGTACTCTGAATCTAATAAAGATCAAAAGATTTGCTGTACAGTAATAAAACATCCCTGATTAAATTGACATAAACCTTGAACTTAAAATATTGAACATTTCTATGAGAAATGTGTCTGTTAAGCAACCTCAAACCACAAAACTTCCTGACTTCCTGTTCAGTGCAAAATAAGCTTGAGTCTAATGGAAAATCTTTGACTACTTGTTTCTGCTGTACCATCATCCACAATCCAAACAGCTAAAAAGACCTAGCTTAGAATGAACACCAAAAACGCTAATGGGACTTGCATATTAACTGGTTCAATACCAAAGATATATTCATACGTTTCTTTAACCCCCAACACTCGCTCCAAAATATGTATTTACGTATATGTCTTTTATATACCTCAACAACAGACTGAGAATCTTTGACTAAGGTTTTGCCAGTAAGTCCTTAAAAAGCAGCACCATGGTCCTGTCATGTAGCAAAACCTTGACTAGCATTTTTTACAATCTTTCCTTTAAAACAGCCAAGCACTCCCGTCCAATAGAAAATCTTTGGCAGAACGTTCTGAAAAACAGCAGAGCCTTTCCACCAAAATATCGTACTATTAGGAATGCTCACTCTCACGAAAACAGGAAGTCCCATACATGGTTATTATGACTGCTGCAGCGGGGGCGGAGCTGATCGGCGGACGGGATCGTGCTTTTTGTCCGATACCGAACGATGGCCAATCGATCAGAGCACCCCTACGTACTAGTATTTTTTCGGTTCTTAAAATTGCATGAAATCTCTAAAAGCCTCTAAGCCAGGGGTCTCAAACTCAATTTACCTGGGGGCCACTGGAGCTAGGGTCTGGGCAAAACTGGGCCGCATCAGGTTTAAATGCATTTATTAAAAACAGAAAAATATACAAACTTTTTCAGTGCTTTGGTTCTGATTGTCTACAATAAAAGCTCTGATAAAACATTCCACTGTTCTCAAATATCTTAATTTTTATTTTTCTGTACAAAACAAGATGAAAAATAAACAAATCAAGAATAAAGAAAATCAATCAATCAGTAATAAATAAATATAATAATAATAATAAAACGGCAAATAATAAAAACTTAAGAAACCACATATAGTTGGTGGGTAGACAAATTATTTTTTTCAGATTAAAATGAACAAAGCATTATTAGAGCCCTGTAGACATGACAAAACACGACTATAGTCACATTTATACTCTTTTTATTTACAACATATTGCGCAACTGCAGGGTCTTGAGACACATGCTAACTCGCAAACTAGAGAGCTAGCGACCTAAACGGTAGCCTTCAAGTTATTTCCTTTAAACTTAAATAGCCAAAAACTTACCACTTTCACACGGATAGGGAGGATAACTATTAACAGTTATTTAACCTTTAACATGAACATTAATCAAACGTAATAATTTTTTCTGGGTACATGATACCATACAGCATCCATATCAAACTTGCGCGGGCCGCACTAACATTAAACTTTCATATCAAGGCGGGGGCCTCAAACTACTGTCCGCGTGTTTGAGACCCCTGCTCTAAACGCTTCCTATAGCTTCCAAACAGGCGAGGCGTGCCTCATTTGCCTGGGGCCCCGGCTTTTCGGGGGCCTCCCAGAAACCGGGTGCCCCAAGTGCTAATACATGTACTGCACCAAAACGACAACAATGGGAATTTACGACGCAATACTGAAACAACGCCGTAGCAAACCCCCTTGGGGGACTGCCTTCAGCGCTGTCTGCGTCAATCAGCGCGAGCCACAAGGTTTGTTTGTCTGTCGGACACCGAGTTCCCCACTTGGGAGAGAGACGATGAAGAGGAATTATCCAGTGGGGCAGCATAGAAAAAGCAGAGGAAGGAAAGGGAGGAAGAAAGAAAGAAAGACAGTGGTAAGGCATCAAATGTCCCAGAAATTTTGTGCAGGGAATTTCTTGCTTTGAGCCGCTGAGGACCCTCGCCCCGCCACTGGGCTTCCAATAAGGGTCTGGATTCTGGTTGAAGGTATTTTTGACCAATCTTCTTTCCAAAACATCTCCAGTTGAGTCAGTTTTGATGGTTTCTGAGCATGGACAGCCCGCTTAAATCATTTTCAATAATATTTAGGTCTGGGGACTGAGATGGCCATTCCAGAACGTTGTACTTGTTCCTCTGCATGAATGCATGAGTAGAATTGGAGCAGTGTTTAGGGTCGTTGTCTTGTTGGAAGTCTCCAACCCCGGCACAACTTCAACTTTGTCACTGATTCTTGAAGACTACTGACTGGAATCCATGCCACCTTCAACCTGGAACCACCACCAAATGTTACTGTGGGTAGCAAGTGTTTGTCTTGGAATGCTCTGTTCTTCATCCGCCATGCATACCGTCCATTGGTGTGTCCAAATAACTCCATTTTAGTTTCATCAGTCCACAGCACCTTATTCCAAAATGAAGCTAGCTTGTCTAAAGGTGCTTTAGCATACCTCAAGAGACTCTGTTTGGGGCATATGTGCAGAAAAGGCTTCTTCTACATGACTGTCCCAGAATAGCTGAATAGTTGAACGATGCACAGTGATCTCATCGGCGCCAAGATCATGTTGTAGGTCTTTGGAGCTGGTCTGTGGGTTGAGTTTGACTGTTCTCACCATCCTTCGACTCTGCTTATCTGAGATTTTTCTTGGCCTGCCACTCCCGGCCTTAACTGGAATTGAGCCTGTGGTCTTCCATTTCCTCACTATGTTCCTCAGAGTGGAACCTGACAGATGAAATATCTGAACTAGCTTTTGGTATCCTTCCCCTAAACCATGATGTTGAACAGTGTTTGCTTTCAGTTCATTTGACAGTTGTTTTGAGGCTACCATGTTGATACTCTTCAGAGGAGATGATTGCTTTCACCTGTGTATGTAGGTCAAGGGTCAATGAGCTTACCAAATACATTTTCTGTTGCAATAATTAGTGTTAAATGTATTGAAATCAATAAACAAAGGTGACCAAATTTATGCAAGTGATTTATAAAGGAAAATCTTGAAAATGACCACGGGTGCCCAAACTTTTTCATACAACTGTAACTCCAAGACAACCAATTCATTGGTGTACAACTGCACTCTTTCTCTCCTGTAGCAAAATAAGGTAGGAATTCTGTCCAAAAGAGGCACGGTTAGACGGCAGTGTTGAGCAAACACGCACACACAGCAGCAGAGCCCGACAGTGCCACTGAATGGCCTCCCTGCCTGTTGATGGAGCAGTGAAGGGGAAAGCTTTTTAAAGGCTATCCCGGACATGCACTCACGACCCTGACACACAGACACACACACACACACGCACACACACACACACACGTGACAATGGACCGGGAGTTTTGCATCTCAGAAAGCACAAGCAAGAGCAGACACATTGAAGCGTCACAGTGAACAAAGGGAAAAGTGTCACCTGCTGGCGACCGACGGTCTCTACACCTGAACGCAACACGTACTGTACTCTGCATACTCCCTGACATGGGCCACAAACACTTATTTGTAGCATTACAACACTAATTATTTATCTAACAGCTATCAGAAAACAGGAAATAGCAAAATAGTAGGACATTAAATAGGTCATATTAGTACAAGTCTCTATATTAATACAAACTGATTGGTTGTATTCCAGGATTATTCAAGTGGAAGCCCATGAGTCTTGGGAGCAAGGGACATTTTTGCAACAGATTCCTAAAAATAGCCCAGCACTGTGGTATCTTTGACTGGCGTTTTTCTGCAGTATAGGTTCAGAATGCTCATGTTGCATAAAGGATCTCTGACTAATGTTCTGCTGTAGATCATGAAAAACAGGAGTAGTCCTGTCATACAGAAGGTTTTTGCAGGAGGTCCTCAAAAATAGCAAACTATTCTTCTATTCTAGATGATATTTGATGGGCAAAAACAGCATTTTCGTAAAAACAGACAATAAGAGATTATCTAAGATAATAAGAGATAATAAGAGATAATTTAATCGTAAAGAAGATCAATGGTAGTGTTTTTTGAAGAGTGTTTTTGTCTTATGTCCTCAAAAACAGCACATCTTTTAAGAGCATTTGTGGCAGTAGGTTGACATTTTCAAACGGTCATTTAGTCAAGCCTTTTTTTTTTTACACTTTTTCGATTTTTGGTTTATTTCTGCTTTTATTTATGTATTTATTTAATGTATTTCTATTTTAATATTTAACTCAAACTATGCAAATGCATTTGTTTTTTCACATTTCACAAATCACATTTTTCACGTATACATATACAGCAAGTTAACTAAAATATTGCTAAATTGTCACAAAAAAAAAGTCACTCATATTTGAATTTAAGACTGAAATTTAATGGGGTCAAAGTGTTAAGACATGACAGATCCTTGCATTTATATTATTTACCAAGTAAGAATAAGAGTGAAGGTCCCTTAGTTTTCTGAAAATGAAATGGCATTGACCAGTGGTCTCAAACACGCGGCTCGCGGGCCAAATGTGGCCCGCAGGACACTAGTTTGAGGCCCCCGCCTTGATATGAAAGTTTAATGTTAGTGCGGCCCGCGCAAGTTTGATATGGATGCTGTATGGTATCATGTACCCAGAAAAAATTATTACATTTGATTAATGTTCATGTTAAAGGTTAAATAACTGTTAATAGTTATCCTCCCTATCCGTGAGGAAGTGGTAAGTTTTGGGCTATTTAAGTTTAAAGGAAATAACTTGAAGGCTACCGTTTAGGTCGCTAAATCTCTAGTTAGCAAGTTAGCATGTGTCTCAAGACCCTGCAGTTGCGCAATATGTTGTAAATAAAAAGAGTATAAATGTGATTATAGTCGTGTTTTGTCATGTCTACAGGGCTCTAATAATGCTTTGTTCATTTTAATCTGAAAAAAATAATTTGTTTACCCACCAACTATATGTGGTTTCTTAAGTTGTTATTATTTGCCGTTTTATTTATTATTATTATATTTATTTATTACTGTGATTGATTTTCTTTATTCTTGATTTGTTTATATATTTTTCATCTTATTTTGTGCAGAAAAATAAATATTATAATATTTGAGAACAGTGGAATGTTTTATCAGAGCTTTTATTGTGGAAAATCGTAACCAAAGCACTGAAAAAGTTTGTATATTTTTCTGTTTTTAATAAATGCTTTGTTTTGTTTTTTGGAAAACCTGATGCGGCCCAGCCTTGCCCAGCCCCTAGCTCCAGTGGCCCCCAGATAATTTGAGTTTGAGACCAATGGAATAGACCATTATTTCTTATAAAATGTGGTCCCCAGAAGAATGAGTTGCTGTGTGCTGCTGTGTTCCAATAAAGACACAAAGAAATACCATCATCCATCATTGCAAAAACAACATTTGACTCTCGTTTCCTCACTTTGCATGATCATAAATACTTTCCCAGTGTAGTACTGCCACTGCTTAGCTTCAAGTCCAAGATGTCCCATTGAAAGAGGGAAAAAAGGCTGAGGAAATCCCCTCGTTTTGAGTACCTATGGCCGCTACTGTTTTCCGTTCCGCTTTCCGAAGCGTTGCTATGAAAGTACAGCGCACCCCCGGCTAATTACAGACAAAGTTGTGGTCGGCGAGGTTTGCAGCTCGAGTTATTAGCGCAGCCTGCTACAATAAAATAATATTGTTTTACCAGAAGCGGGCACCACAGTCACTGGTGGGGGAAATGACACCTCCACCCCACTAGACATGACAGAATAAACAAGGAAGCTGAAACAATTATTCACGGGGATACGGTGAGAAGTGAGCTGCCTCCCAGGTAGGGAAGACTGAGATGGCATCTTGTCGTTTTTCCCTCAGGTGAGACGTGTTAAAACAGGCAGAGATCCTCCATTCCAACACTTTTATCCTCATAATGACACCACCACAGCACAAAGTAACCTATGTGGAGCAAAAAACATGAACTGAATATGTATGTAACATATATAGATCTGCACCTATGATTAATCATGATCTTTTTTTAACCCCCAAAAAACAATAATAAAAAAACAATATAAAAGCTACGAATTTGGTTAATTGTGTGAAATTAATCACAAATTCCGAAACCAGCAGAGACAATGTTCATCAATCTCATGTCTGAATAAGACAGCACATAACAAAATATTGTGGATGGACCATATTGACAACATGACTGAAGAGTCTTGAACCAGTCATGATGTGCTATATATATCACTATATTGACACTTACTATGGTACCCATTATGTAATTGGATGCTCATATCACCTTGTACTTCGGTACGAGGTACATTATTAAAAAAAAAACAAAAAAAAAAACCTAAACTGTATTATGGAAAGCAGGAAGTGAACAAATGTAACAGTTACTGATTGTAAAAGTACCAGATGGAGGGGTAGGATTTAATAAGCTTTGCTTCTTCCTACTCCTTTTGGACATGTGGAACTGTGAACTGATTATGGGATGCACTCAATTGGAATCTGATGCATGTTCAAATGAAATAAAACCATTACCATTACATTACAAACAAAATAATGGCACTTCCTGTTATGCCGACCTTTGCTGAAAGGGCCCCGGCTGACATTGTTGGCTGGAATAACTAACTCATACAAAAAGTTAGGATTGCTGATAATTGCCAATGCGACACGTTAAAAGACGGATTTCAAAGGTGTTGATGAGCAACGGTGGGAATGGTCAGAAATCCAATCCAGATGAAGCAAGCCATACCAGGACAATATTATGACAAGATTGGCAATATATCCATGTTTCCTGGAGAGATAGTAGACAGTATACGTATGACTGTGAGCATTGGTTCTATAAGTGGAATGAATGGAGAGCCTTTGCTCTTATCTCATTCAACCTCTTTGTGGAGGATGGGCTACTAGCTACGGTAGCTATTACCCTAGCTGCAGTTAGCTCTGTGAGCCAAAATTCACTAACATTAATTAGTCAATATGGGTCAATTATGACAAGAGTAACAGTCGTAATCAAGCAGGATCTCACAACGATGCCAGCAGCACTCATGCTGCCCCGAACCATAACGCTACCACCATTGTGTATTCAGCTACTGTATTTAGACACTAATGGCTGTGGGTTTGTGTACATATATTAGTAGTCCTGTACCCGGACTACTAACATATGTGCGCTACTGTAGCTCCAGGTCATGTCCTCCCCATCACTAAGCGTCCCAGTAGCAGTGGTGTGATTGTTGGCGCATGTAAATGTCCCACGCGCAGAGAACACAGCGATTGGAGCGGGATTGTGCGGAACAAAGCGAGCCGTGAGATTACAGTTGATCCTCTCGCATCCTGCTTCCTCTTGTGTCTAGCAGTGCTGGCAGACACAACAGACGCAGATCCCAACCATAACACACGAAGGGACGGACGGACGGACTGACGATCGAGGGGTCCGCAGGGTGACCCCAGTGGGGGTGCCGCATCGGCAGCCGGAGATGAAGTGGAAGAAACGCCTGATTCACGTCCACTGTCAGTTAATCAACGATAGCGTCTGTGTGGGATGGATGGGCCCACCTGAGATAGATGACACTTTGTGGGATGTAGGATATGACCTTTACCCAACAACAAAACACCCCGCTCTTCTATCTGACACTTACAGGAAACACTACACACACACAGTGCAGTGTTTACCCTGGCTTGCACATGGAGGATGGTCAGACAGGATCGCAAGCAACCACATGATGATGGGCTGAAAAATAGGCCTTCATCCACCACCGCCACCGCCGCTCTTCCACCTCTGCACAATGCACGCATCATTACCACATGTTCAGCCACACACTATCACGCTGCTGGGCTCTCAGAGAGAGAGCACCACTGCAAGGGTAACCCCACATACTGTATGATGGATGGGGAGAAATAGTGTGAAAAATGGCAGACAAGAGGAAATCAACATCTCTGAGCATTTTGTCAAGTCCTTAAAAAACTGCTGCCGGGGGCATTTAATGCAAGGGGCTGTGATGCACATTGCTGGCGTCTGGTGTAATGGTACAGCTGGTCCTTTTTATGGCAGAGGGCGCGAGTTCCGTCCCAGGCCGGGGACACTTCCATACCTGCTGCCGTCATGATAAATAAGAGAATAAAATTGCTAAATGTATCTATCCTCTCACCTCTGGTGGTGTAATGGTACAGTTGCTGCCTTTTAAGTCTCGTCTTAAAACCTACTTTTATTCTCTGGCTTTTAACTCGGAGTGAGTCGTATGGTCCTGTGTGTTTTAGTTATTATTATTATTATTATTTTTTTTATTTTATTTTATTTTATTTTATTTTATTTTATTTTATTTTATTTTATTTTATTTTATTTTATTTTATTTTATTTTATTTTATTTTTTAATTGGTTTTATTTTGTCATACTTTTATTGCTTTGCTTCATTTACATTATAAAAGGTAATTTAAATAAATGATAATCAACAAAAAACATAGAAAAATACAAAATGTAAAAAAAAATATATCCAATAATTTCAGAAATTACTACATATACATTAAATTAAAGAATGAATGACATTTAAAAATAGGAAAAAAATATAAATTGATACAATGTATATGTGTGCGTAGATAAAATGAAAAAGATTAAAAAAATATTCATAAAATATACACGAATGTCAATTGTCAATTGACATTGTCAATGTACAGTATGTAATTTTTATTTCAGTATGTATTGGATTTGAATTTGTAAGTTAATCTAGCACACTTCTACGTTTTAACTTCTGTGACAAGTAAAGACTGTATGTTATATGTTCTATATATACAGTGAAGAAAATAAGTATTTGAACACCCTGCTATTTTGCTATTTCTCCCACTTAGAAATCATGGAGGGGTCTGAAATTTTCATCGTAGGTGCATGTCCACTGTGAGAGAGATAAACTAAAAAGAAAAATCCAGAAATCACAATGCATGATTTTTTAACAATTTATTTGTGTGATACAGCTGCTAATAAGTATTTGAACACCTGAGAAAATGAATGTTAATATTTGGTACAGTAGCCTTTGTTTGCTATTACAGAGGTCAAACGTTTCCTGTAGTTTTTCACCAGGTTTGCACACACTGCAGGAGGGATCTTGGCCCACTCCTCCACACAGATCTTCTCTAGATCAGTCAGGTTTCTGGGCTGTCGCTGAGAAACACGGAGTTTGAGCTCCCTCCAAAGATTTTCGATTGGGTTCAGGTCTGGAGACTGGCTGGGCCATGCTAGAACCTTGATATGCTTCTTACGGAGCCACTCCTTGGTTTTCCTGGCTGTGTGCTTCGGGTCGTTGTCGTGTTGGAAGACCCAGCCACGACCCATCTTCAATGCTCTGACAGAGGGAAGGAGGTTGTTCCCCAAAATCTCACAATACACGGCCCCAGTCATCCTCTCTTTAATGCAGTGCACTCGTCCTGTCCCATGTGCAGAAAAACACCCCCAAAGCATGATGCTACCACCCCCATGCTTCACAGTAGGGATGGTGTTCTTCGGATTGTACTCTTCATTCTTCTTCCTCCAAACACGCTTATTGGAATTATGACCAAAAAGTTCTATTTTGGTCTCATCTGACCATAAAACTTTCTCCCATGACTCCTCTGTATCATCCAAATGGTCATATGCAAACTTAAGACGGGCCTTGACATGTGCTGGTTTAAGCAGGGGAACCTTTCGTGCCATGCATGATTTCACATCATGACGTCTTAGTGTATTACCTACAGTAACCTTGGAAACGGTGGTCCCAGCTCTTTTCAGGTCATTGACCAAGTCCTGTCGTGTAGTTCTGGGCTGATTCCTCACCTTTCTTAGAATCATTGAGACCCCAC
This sequence comes from Doryrhamphus excisus, assembly GCF_037039965.1. NCBI lineage: Eukaryota > Metazoa > Chordata > Actinopteri > Syngnathiformes > Syngnathidae > Doryrhamphus > Doryrhamphus excisus. The sequence continues at coordinate 17,828,932 of NC_136357.1, forward strand.
GAGGTGATATCTTGCATGGGGCTCCACTCCGATTGAGATTGACCGTCATGTTTAGCTTCTTCCATTTTCTAATGATAGCTCCAACAGTGGACCTTTTTTCACCAAGCTGCTTGGTAATTGCTCCGTAGCCCTTTCCAGCCTTGTGGAGGTGTACAATTTTGTCTCTGGTGTCTTTGGACAGCTCTTTGGTCTTCGCCATGTTACAAGTTAAAGTCTTACTGATTGTATGGGGTGGACAGGTGTCTTTATGCAGCTAACGAACTCAAACAGGTGCATCTGATTCAGGATGATACATGGAGTGCAGGTGGACTTCTAATGGGCAGACTAACAGGTCTTTCAGGGTCAGAATTCTAGATGATACACAGGTGTTCAAATACTTATTTGCAGCTGTATCACACAAATAAATTGTTAAAAAATCATGCATTGTGATTTCTGGATTTTTCTTTTTAGTTTATCTCTCTCACAGTGGACATGCACCTACGATGAAAATTTCAGACCCCTCCATGATTTCTAAGTGGGAGAAATAGCAAAATAGCAGGGTGTTCAAATACTTATTTTCTTCACTGTATATATAACATATACATATACATGTGTGTGTGTGTGTGTGTGTTATATGTTTGTTGAAATTCAAAGAAATTATTATTATTATTATTTTACTTCGTTTTATTTTTGTCATACTTTTATTGCTTTGCTTCTTGTGTTTAATATTTTAATATCTATTTTACTATTTTATTTATTTATTCATGGACATGAATATGAATATTACAGTGTTTTTAGTCGTGTAAACGGGGACCATTTTGACATTGTTGTGTATGTGAAACTAATAACACACTTGATGGTGTAGCTAGTGTACAGATTGTACATCAGTATCAATTTTACTATCCACTGAAAATGTCTAAATAGCCAGCGACACAATCAATGCTGCACGAGTGCTGCTGCCCACCAGAGAATCACGCAGATGGACATGAAATCTCACTGCCTCTAACATAAAAACGTAAATCGCGTGACCGTGTGTGTGTTTTAACTTCATACTTCTACTCTCATTTCCTTTGTCTCAGTCAAGAGCAGGAAATAAAGCATGAATGGAACATAGCGGTCATTTAAATACATTTCTGTCTTTTTTTATTTTTGCCAGTTCATTATTAGCTTTCGGTTGGACCGCGCTTGTCATACGTACAAGGATATGATTTCACCACAAATGACCATCGAGTGATTCCGAGAAGGGGCGCAGGCTCCCGTAATACGTTTACAATGTGCAAAAGCGTCACGTTGTTCTCGCAATGAGCGGCGCCCCTATGACAATAGAAGGGCAATTATAGGGATGATAATTGCACGTTTTTCCTTCATTTGTGAAACGCTTCATGAACATCTACGGTCTTATTGCCTTCCTACAAGGAGACTGCAATAACAACTTGAATCCTGCACCCCTTGCAGTACTTTCCACATTAGTGCTTCTCGCTGACGTACAAATCCTTTATCTCTTTTTTGGGGGGGGCCTCCTGCTGCCCTGCAGCGACTCAGGCAGGTGGATTTGCCCATGAGACAGCCTGGGAGACAGTACTATCAGGACATGCACACACCCTCTATTGTCCAAGAGGGAGTTTCTGCTCTGTGTCGCTACAGTGGAACCTCCAGAGTTCCCCTGAGGACGTCTAATTTGGAACTGGACAAAAATACCCCTCTAAAGTCACACAATAGCATTAAAAAGATTGCTTTTTCTTTGGCTTTTTGTGTGTTATTCGAGGGAAGAGTAACGACAGGATGTGACATGAAGTTAGCAGTAACTCAAATGTTTTGAGTTAAATATCTTATTATTATTTTTAAAGTTAAACCATCGTGCTTCTACATTTTACAGTAGTTATCTTCTATTTACACTAAAAGGTAAAGGTTTCTTGCAATGTAAACATATCAGAGGTCAAACACAATCCTAGCATCGTTGCTTCTGAAATGACACTCCACACTCTTTATTGCTCTCTGGTTCTACCATATTTTACTTATTGTGTGGAAATATGGGCTAATAACTATAAAAGCAATCTTCACTCACTAAATGTACTGCAAAAAAGGTCAGTAAGGATAATTCATAATGCCGCCTACAGAGAACATACTAACTCCTTATTTCTAAAATCACAAATACTTCAACTTGCTGATATAGTTCATCTTCAAACAGCTAAAATAATGCATAAGGCTAAAAATAAGCAATTAGCTAAAAATGTCATCCAATACTTCTCTACAAGAGAGGAGAAATATGATCTCAGGGAAGAAGTACATTTGAAACACTTCTATGCTAGGACTACGTTATGCTAGCCATAGCATTTCAGTATGTGGAATCAAACTATGGAATGGATTGAGTAAGGAAATCAAACAATGCACAACGATGAGCCAATTCAAGAAACAATACAAGCAGTTGATGTTTGCTAAATACAAGGATGAAGAGTCTTGAACCAGTCATGATGTGCTATATATATCACTATATTGACACTTACTATGGTACCCATTATGGCATTGGATGCATTGGATGATACCAGGTGCATTATTAAAAAAAAAAAAAAAACACTGTATTATGGAACGCAGGAAGTGAACAAATGTAACAGTTACTGATTGTAAAAGTACCAGATGGATGGGGTAGGATTTAATAAGCTTTGCTTCTTCCTACTCCTTTTGGCCATGTGGAACTGGGAACTGATTATGGGATGCACTCAATTGGAATCTGATGCATGTTCAAATGAAATAAAACCATTACCATTACCATTACCATTACCATTACCATTACCATTACCATTACCATTACCATTACCATTACCATTACCATTACCATTACCATTACAATAGTGTTGCTTCAAGAAAGGATTGTGTATATTATGTTCCAGATGACACGTCTAAAGCGTACACACACACATAGAAGGTAGACCTGTACCACAAGTGCCACCGCATCCATTCCCCTCTGCGCTGACAGCAACATCAAACTCGTGTCATATCTCACCGCCGGCACAACAAAACAAAAGCCTTTCAAGCCAGGAGGAAAAAGGCCGAATGACGACGGTGACAAACTGGCTGGAAAGTCAAACAGAGAGTAACCGGAGCGCGTGGTTTTATGATGTCAGGCTTTGATGCTGAGTGGAGGCTGCTGAAAGGTGTCTGTTTTCAAGACACAGTCGCCAACATCAAGTGCGTTGCTATTTGAAAGAGTGCAAATAGGTTGAGACATTCCTTTTAAGACGATTTTAAGAGGCCGCAACCTGTGTTCGAAGCTGATAGATCGAGAAATGGACACAAAAGGAGTGCTTTTGGAATGACAGGGAGTAGAAAATGGAGTTACGCCATTCATTAATACTACTGATAATATTGATTGCTTCCACTAAGTTCAAAAAATAAGTATATAGAACTTAATGAACATTACAAAAAATATTTAAAAAATTATAAAATATAAAATAACATCATAATATATGTAGAATGTACAAAAAATATCCGATAATTTTATAAATAAATACATAAAACCAATAGCATTTTAAAAACAGATGCAGAAAAAATTTATAAAATATAAAAGAACATTAAAAAATATTTTTCAAAGTATAGAAAATATATAATAACATAAAAATATATTTTCGCTCTCTCTTCCTTTCTATATTTAATACAAAAATAATTTAAGAAATAAATCTAAATTAATGAATAAATTACATTATAAAAAGTAATTTAAATAAATGATAATCTACAAAAGAACATACAAAAATACAAAATACAAATACAACAAAAAATACAAAAAAATATATCCAATAATTTCAAAAATAACTACATATACATTAAATTAATGAATTAATGACATTTTAAAAATAGGAAAAATATATAAATTGATACAGAGTATATGTGTGCGTAGATAAAATGAAAAAGATTAAAAAAAAATTCATAAAATATACACAAAACTAAATAATTGTCAATGTACAGTATGTAATTTTTATTTCAGTATGTATTGGATTTGAACTTGTAAGTTAGGCTAGCACACTTCTACATTTTAACTTCTTGTGTGACAAGTAAAGACTGTATGTTATATGTTATATAACATATATATATATAGTATATATATATATATATATGTGTGTGTGTTATATGTTTGTTGAAATCCAAAGAAATCGGATGTCAAAGGGTTGTCGTCGCTTTAGATGCAATCCAGTCTCTATGGATAAAAGTAATGTATTTCATTTTGTATACCTATTAATTTATTATTATACAATGTTTCTGTCAACATTTATACCATGCTTTCTTTATTTATTCTTTATCACCGAATAACAAATGGTCAGTAATTGCTGATACAAGGAGAAGTGGGAGGATTAAGTCAACTCGGCTTCTTCCTCTCCATTTCAAACATGTTGGAAGTGGAACAAAATTGATGGCTTTGAATCCCTGCGCCGCTTCATGCCATTGTTCTCCAATTTGTCAGTCACAGGGTAATAAAGGAGCCAAAACTCTTGGCAAAAACACTAGTTTGGCACTGGCATGCAAACATTTGGGGTACTCAAGCCTTGGCAACAAAAGACTAAAACACCTGTGTTGAAAATAAAGTGGGAACCAACAGTGTAGATCAGGTTCTCCGGTCTTATTTATGTGGAACGCAAAGCCGCGGTCGGTTGAGCTCCTCCATGCAGTCCAAAACTAAAGTGCTCATCATTTGAAGGATTTAAGTTTAGAACTTCAACGGGAGCGGAACAGCTTTTCCTTTGCACTTAATTATGATGAGGATGGACGTTTATTTTCCAGAGGTGTATTCCATGATTTCATATGTCTCGCTAAAGAATTCCATAACTTAGCACTTGGACAATTTGAAGTAATGTGACAAACAGTGGAAAACTAGCCCAGACGTTGGTGGCAGGTGTTTAGAGTGAACACTAGAAGTTTGCTTTTTTTCCACAGTGTCCGACTGACATGGGAATTCTTCACTGGCGGTGATGCCTGGGGTCTCCCACGGCAACCGAGTGGGGCGCTACAAAAATGCTGTCCCATGAAGAAGGGAGCCTCTGCATCGACTACAACACATAGCTTCATCCCATCATAGATACACAAATAAATAAAGGTAGATATGGACTGATAGATATAGATACATAGATCCGCTAAAAAACACTGAAAATGCTATAATATCCACACCAGAATCATCAACATGAATTTTGTCCCAGGTAAAGGTAAAAACTGTCCCCACTAAAGACAAAGCACGTATTAATCGCAATGCAATTATCAGCAATATGGCCGACCTCTATAATCACCACCTAGTTGTTTTCCAGAGCTAATGATTTGCAAGCCAATTTTCTACCGCTTATCCTCACGAGGGTGACGGGGGTGCTGGAGCCTATCCCAGCTGGCGAGAGGCGGGGTACACCCTGGACTGGTGGCCAGCCAATCACAGGGCACATATAGACAAACAACCATTCACACTCACATTTATACCTATGGACAATTTGGAGTGGCCAATTAACCTAGCATGTTTTTGGAATGTGGGAGGAAACCGGAGTACCCGGAGAAAACCCACGCATGCACGGGAAGAACATGCAAACTCCACACAGAGATGGCCGAGGGTGGAATCGAACTGGCTGTGTGACCTGCGCGCTAACTACTCGACCGCCCGTGCAGCCCCCATTTAGCATTAGCAACTGTGTAAATGTGAAAATTTTCCTGCCCATTTGGGATTTTTCTCTCCCGGGTTTTCGGCTGAATTGATTTTCACTGAAACTTTTCAACAAAATGTTGCCTCACTTGACAAAATAAGGATTCTGCATTCACAAGCCGCAAATCCGCAGATTTTCAATTGAAAAATGTTTCTTTATTTGCGGGCAAACCCGTCCATTTGTGTTTTTTCTCTCGCACTCTTGGTCGGTAGTAATTAATGAACTCATGAATTCATAAACAGAGTAATCTTGTCAAATAGAAGATCTTTGACTGGCTTTTTTAGTAGGTGCTTAAAAACAGCAGAGCCTTCCTATTTATAGACAATCTTTGACCAGTGTTTTTGCACAGGCATTCCTGTCATATACCGTACGGGCTCTTTGACCAGTGTTTTTTGTACAGGCATTCCTGTCATATACCGTATGGGCTCTTTGACCAGTGTTTTTGCAGTAGATTCCTCAAAACAGCAAAGCACTAGTATGATCTGGGATCTTGGATAGCATTTTTGCAGTAGGTCCAAATGGGGTATTTGACGAGTGTTGAAAATAATTTTCATTCATCTTAATTTATGACCTTTTTATGACTACCACTGAGAAATGCACAGAATAAAAATAGTAGAGAAGAAATTGTTTTTTTTTTAAATGTGGCCCATCAACAACAATTTAGTTGAATAAATCTGGTCTAAGTACTTTGAAAAATGGGAATCATACTTTTGTTTCACAAATATCCATTCAGACAGATGCATTACAAGCATCTGACGGACTGAAATCAGACCTGTTTTTCATCTGCTCAGGGATGACAATCGGTTCCACTAAATCATATGTAAAAAAAAACAAACAGGAGCGCCATTGAAACACAAGGCAGCACATCCACGACGAAGACAAAGTGAGTCTAAACAGAACCACTGGCCTCAATGCATAAACCCAGCCACAACTTTTTTGGTCTGGAGGGACATATGTGACGCTCCCTTCAAAATTAAATGAACGTTACCAAGCTTTACATCTGCTTTTTTTCCTGCATACACAGAGAAGCAAGGCATGGATGTAACCACTTGAAGGCAATTAACAACAGATGTGTCCGTCGAGTTGACTCAAAAACACCACCATTAGTTGTCTCCTCATCTGCAATGTCATTTTTCAACAGTAGTTTTTAATCATGCGGGGCCCATAAAGCCAGAACCGAAACAACAGAAAGAAAAACACAACAATGAAGACTACAATGGGGCCCGGGATCGGTAGCATGTGAAATTCGGATTCGGATGGTTATACAATAGAGTGTGGTACTGGTTTGGGTTTTTTTGGCGTGTGTGATGTGTGCAAACTTGGGTTTGGCCTGTGATGGGCTGCATTTTCATAGGCCACAGAGGGACTGGTACCACCACATGTTTCCATCCATTCCAGTTACAGTCAAACAATAGGATGGCTCCACGTTTGATGGGAAGGTTTCAATAGCATAACCACATGATCGGTAACGTTTGCAAGAACTGAACTTAAACTTAATGCAGTCTTATTATCAGATATGTCAATTAGTGAAACCCATTTATGTCCACATCCCGTCTACGTCCATCAACTCATCAAGTCCTGGTCCGCCGTGCTCTTGCTACTAAAATATGGGAGTTCCCTGGGAAAAACAGATGCTTTGACGAATACGAGAATATGTTTGTTGGTGAAAGTCAATTTATCTAATAGAAATTCTCTGTGTTTGTTGGCGTTTGGGTCAGCTATTGGGTAGTTGCTTTTTCCGAAACAATGATGCAAGCCAATTGCATTGATGGTTGCATTTGCCGTCTGGGATGAGGGTGAATGCTTCCATTACGATTCAATGGCGATTAAATGGTGGAATGGAAAACAAGATGGGGGGCGGCACGGCGGTCAAGTGGTTAGCGCGCAGACCTCACAGCTAAGAGACCAGGGTTCAATTCCACTCCACCCTCGGCCATCTCTGTGTGGAGTTTGCATGTTCTCCCTGTGCATATGTGGGTTTTCTCCGGGTACTCCGGTTTCCTCCCACATTCCAAAAACATGCTAGGTTAATTGGCGACTCCAAATTGTCCATAGGTATGAATGTGAGTGTGAATGGTTGTTTGTCTATATGTGCCCTGTGATTGGCTGGCGACCAGTCCAGGGTGTCCCACGACCCTCAAGAGGATAAGCGGTAGAAAATGAATGAATTAATTAAAAACAAGATGCTGTGAGCTTTTTGTCGAAATAGTTGCATGGAAATTGTGTAGTTTTTGCATGAAAAAAAACTAGAATGTAATCAGCTAGAATCAGTTCACACGTGAAGCCATGGACATTAAGTGTAAACGCATTCTTTGACTTTTGCATGATAAACCAGACTGACCTACACGCAGCTCCTGACCGAAGACCGTCCTTTCCCCCAGTGCCGAACAATTCCAGCGTCCGTAGCGGAACTGATACTGACACTCATTGATGCCCATCTGGGCGCCTTCGCCCACAACAATGATGGCGTCCGGGCGGCTCTGGCAGATGGCTCGCTGACGTGGTGCCAGGCCGGGAATCTTGTTGCAGATGATGTTGGCGCCCAGAGCCACCACTGAGGACAGGGCCCTGCCAAAAAGACAAGAACACCATCACACACACGGTTAGAACTTCCAGAGGATGGTCAGATTGGCTGACTTGAGTTCATGTGAGGTTCCCCCGGGATGATTCATTTCAACCAGTGATTGATGTACGTTCCATAGTAAAGCGAAAGCCTTTTTCTAATGCTTTGGCAGTTGGGTTTTCTTATTAAATGTCCATTACTTTAACTCTTGGTCCCTCAGGTTCACACATGCACGCGGTTGCATAGTTCAAGCCACCCGATACTCACCCATTTCAGATTTAAAAGATATCAGGACTGGATTATATTTGGAATTGAATCAGATCTGAATGGAATATCTGCAAAATGTTAATTCATTAATGACATGGATCTACTGAAGCAACGATGTATAGCAGAGGTAGGGAACCTATGGCTCGGGAGCCAGGTAGGGCTCTTTTGATGACTGTATCTGGCTCTCAAGCATTTCTTACCACAATAAAAAATTATTTTTGCTAACATTTTAAAGTAAACCATCACAGAAATGACTGTTAAAAATAATATTCAAAATCAACAACTTTCTTATGCATTTTAATTCATCCATCTATATTCTGCTGCAATACGGCCAACCATATCTATCTTTCCTGATTATGTTTTCCAGGTCAAACACCAAAACTTGATTATTACTGGGTAATGCTGTAGTCTACCTCGGTCATTGAGATGTCAAAAAAACATGTAAATGTAAACTTTCCTCCTTTAGTCAAATAGCTAAAGCTGCAGAACCAAGCCTTCTGACGAAGATGGCCAAAAGAATGAAATACGTCTACGGAGTACGGTGCAAAACTATGCAGCAGCAGAAGTTGTATTAATGGCAACAAGTATTTGATTTATTATTAGACACTGCGCTGCTCACGAAAGTGTGCTGGCCACACCCCATTGGCGTGGGGTAGTGTGCCTGGTCTACGTAATTAGAGCCCATTATATCTAAAACTGTTGGTCTTACATAAAAATGCACACATTTTATTGCATTCAATGTTTAAAAAAATGTATATGGCTCTCACAGATACACATTTTAAAATATCTGGCCTTCATGGCTCTCTTCGCCAAAAAGGTTCCCGACCCCTGATGTATAGGACTCCTCCTGTACATCTCATAGTGCTTTTTACAGAATTTACAGAATTTGAAAGGTAACGTAAACTACCTTTCCATTTAGTCGTTAAAAAATGAGGGGTGTATGTATTGGTTTGTGGCTGCACGGCGGACGAATAGTTAGGGCGCACAGCTCACCGCAGTTCAATTCTACCTTCGGCCATCTCTGTGTGGAGTTTGCATGTTCTCCCCGTGCATGCATGGGTGATCACTAAACTCATCACACAGCAACTTAACACTCCCAAGTTATAACTAATAAATATACAAACATATACCAATATATCGGCTGCATGGTGGACAAGTGGTTAGCGCGCAGACCTCACAGCTAGGAGACCAGGGTTCAATTCCGCCATCTCTGTGTGAAGTTTGCATGTTCTCCCTGTGCATGCGTGTTTTTTTTTTCCGGGTGCTCCGGTTTCCTCCCACATTCCAAAAACATGCTAGGTTAATTAGCGACTCCAAATTGTCCATAGGTATGAATGTGAGTGTGAATGGTTGTTTGTCCATATGTGCCCTGTGATTGGCTGGCCACCAGTCCAGGGTGTACCCCACCTCTCACCGGCTGGGATAGGCTCCAGCAACCCCGCCACCCTCATGAGGATAAGCGGTAGAAAATGAATGAATGTATTGGTTTGTGTCAGCTAGCTTTTTTACGCCTGAACAAAAGTGTCAACGGGTGGGCGGGGCTTAGAGTTTCTTGTACAACACACCTTCTGAAACTTTAGGATGTTTGGTCGAATTTGGTACAGCTTTCAGGGGCCTGATAAGCCAAATGTGTGTGAAATTTGATTGGTCAAACATGGCCGCCATCAAGTCAAATGTCCCAATTCTACCCCTTAGGCCTTCGCATTGCCCCTTCCCCTTAAGGCCGAGGTCCAAGGGGAAGTAGCCACTACACACTATTATGGTGGAGGACCGGCAGCAAGGCAGTGTATAAATTATATATAATATAATATATTACAATTATCATTAAAGAATATATCATTTCCTTAAGACTCACAGCTGCTTTTATTTTACACCAACACATGGGACACATTAACAACACTTAATCTAAAAGGTGACTAAACGCTGTTTATGAGATGACACCCTGCGACTTCTCAGGGGTGGCAGCTTGCACACATCAGCGTGCTAACATGCAGCCAAACACAACTGTTACAGCACACAGAATCGCACTCGTGCCAAATTTTCAGGGATCACCACGAAAAACTGTTGTAGAAGATTAAGAGCAAACAGTTGATGGATGGTGAGACTTTGCCTTTTTCCACACAGACAGCTCCTCCAATGAAACCCAACTGCAGCTGTGACACCGCACTCCCAGCCCGGAATACAAAGTGCTCCGCTCTTAAAATGAAACGCACCAAAAAAAAAGTCATCTTCAGAGTTTGCACCATGTCCACGTTAGCTCACATGTGTCATTCCACCTCTTGTTGCTCCGCTGACCCCGCCATGACCCCCGTTGGCGTATACACCGGTCACCAGTGGCAACCATGACATCCCATCCATACCAACCAGGCTCATTGTGGGGACTCTGCTTTTTTACACACTAAGCGCTCTTTCCAAGATGAACTATCGCATAGACCAGGGGTCTCAAACTCAATTTACTTGGGGACCACTGGAGCTAGGGTCTGGGTGAGATCGGGTTTTCAAAAAAAAAACTATACGCATTTATTAAAAAAAATATATATACAAACTTTTTCAGTGCTTTGGTTCCAATTTTCTACAATAAAAGCTCTGATAAAACATTCCACTGTTCTCAAATATCAAATAATAATAATAATAATAATAATAATAATAATAATAATAATAATAATAATAATAATAATAATAATAATAATAATAATAATAATAATAATAATAATAATAATAATAAAACAGCAAATAATAAAAACTTAAGAAACCACATATAGTTGGTGGGTAGACAAATTATTTTTTTCAGATTAAAATGAACAAAGCATTATTAGAGCCCTGTAGACATGACAAAACACGACTATAGTCACATTTATACTCTTTTTATTTACAACATATTGTGCAACTGCAGGGTCTTGAGACACATGCTAACTCGCAAACTAGAGAGCTAGCGACCTAAATGGTAGCCTTCAAGTTATTTCCTTTAAACTTAAATAGCCAACAACTTACCACTTCCACACGGATAGGGAGTATAACTATTAACAGTTATTTAACCTTTAACATGAACATTAATCAAATGTAATAATTTTTTCTGGGTACATGATACCATACAGCATCCATATCAAACTTGGGCGGGTCGCACTAACCTTAAACTTTCATATCAAGGCGGGGGCCTCAAACTAGTGTCCTGTGGACCACATTTGGGCCACGGGCCGCGTGTTTGAGGCCCCTGGCGTAGACTTTGGTGCCGGTTCTTGCAACCGGCAGCATGACCTCTGACAATAACGAGGTACGTAAATCAACTGTGAAGCCACGCGCACTCACACACACTTCTCACATGCAAAAAAATGCATCTATAAAAAAAACAAAAAAGAATAAAATGTAAAAAATATGGCAACATTCACGTAGGAAAACATGTATACTTTAATGGGGGGTTTAATTCAGGTTTTCCATGAATAACACTACAAAGAAATGCCTTGTGGATATCAGCATTTGGTTAATGTTCTAATAAAACAAGCATTTGCTTTGTTTGGATTTAAATAAGCTATTAACAAAATGTTACAAAAATGAGTAGCTCTCACTGGAAAAAAAAAACATAATTAGCATATTTTATTGAATGTATTACCAGTAACTATTTACAAACTATATGTACGTAGTACGTACAGTATATAATATGTCTACATCATGACAATACTTGACAATAACACGTCTTTATCTTTATGAGCTTAACAGCTTTATGATTGTGTACCTTCAGCAAGCATTTTGTGATCTTCTCAAGGGACAACACTATGGAAAACTGACTCGGATATACTGGAGAGTAGTCAGTGTATAGCTGGTGTAGCAGTATAGAATTTGTATCAATACTGTTATTGTCTAAATAGCTAGCAAGATAACAGTAGCCACGTTTACATGAGGAGTTTTTCTCTTTCCGAATGAATTCTTTCCGAATGACCTTTCCAAAAACAATGGTATACATGGAAAGGAACATTCCAATCTCTTGTCTACATGTGCCGCTATAATCAACCAGAATAGCCAATGGGGCATGCGCAGTAAGACGTAAACATCAACATCAAGAGTTTGTCTTTCACTTGTTGGAATAACTCCAACATTGCCAGTTTTTCATTCATCCAGTCTTGAAATTCTTGAAAAAAGAAGAAAACCCGACAACGTTCCGTTTGAGTGGTTACAAGATACCTCAATCGGATTAGGGAAAGGAATATTCCACCCCTGTGAATCCGATTATATGTTCATTGGGATTGACACTTTTCTTTCGGAATGAGGTGTATACAAAAGCAAATAGACCGAATGCAATTGGAATATTTGGGTCCATGTATATGTGGCTATTGTCTTGTAACTCCATGAACTGGGGCTGCACGAGTGCTGCCAGCACTTAGTGAGCTGTGGTTCATTGAGGGAGAACATGTATACTGTGACACTGTGAAGCAGAAACTGGTTCGCATTGAAGTTTTTTCCAATACCAGGAGTCCGAACACAACTCCAAGGTGACAAGTGAAGGTAGTGGATTCCGTATGAGTGAACCCAGTTGAGAACCTGTGGGGCATCCACAAGGAGAAGAAAAGTGGAGTAGTGCAAGGTGTCTAACATCCATCAAGGCATCAAGGCCCACCCAATTCCATGACATACTCACTTGCAGCTATTATATCATGCTCTGCTTTCACAGTACATGTTGGAATTCATGTTTCCTCTCAATGAACCACAGCTCCCCTAGTGCCCGGGCAGCACTCCCACCATTATGCTTCACTGGAGCTAAGAAGGTGACTTATTCACTCACTATTATAAATAAAAAGTTGTGTACTGCCCAAGTGAATATGCTCCTTCTTACATCCGGCGGATAGAAATCCATTTAGCTCACATTCCACTGAGCATCTTTGCCAACGTGACCTGACATCAATGCCAAAAAAAAGGTACATCCGTATAGTGCGAGGCTCTTACATCATAGTGTCGTGTCGCCCCGAGACAAAAGTGGGCGTCCGACGTCACGGCAGACGTCGGCTGCAACCACCTTGTCCATCACATGGACGTGCACTGTGAGCCAGCGCTCTGCTCCCAGGCATGAATGTTACAGAGGAATGCACTTTAAAAAAAATCATGTCTGGGACACATTTTAACTTAGATGGAGGACTCCTCTCCTCCGCCTCCTCCTCTTCCTCCTCTCAAAAGCAGTTTTAGGACTGAATGGGATGCTCTCTCTCTCTCTCCACTCCCTTCGAGGCAGCCATCATATTGCATATTCTTTTAAAAAGTGACTATTATCAGGATTATTTCCAATCAATATCAATGGAAGAGAAACCCTTCAATAATGCTAGAAAACAGCACGACCGTGCTGCATGCGTGCACGCAACGAGTGCAGTCACTGCACTTTTAACTTGGAAAAACCCCCAAAAACCACATCTATTTTAGCAGCAGGTTTGGGGTCTCCGGGCAGCAGAGGAAGCGGGCAGAAAGAGAGAGTCGAGAGAGAGAGGGACAGAGAATGGCTTAGTAATTATTTTGGAAGTCCGGATCCTTGGAGGAATGATTGGTGTTTAATGAAAAGCCACCAGGCGGTTAGGGTGTCAATCACATGAGATGATGAATGAACGATGAGGTCATGCATTGACAGGTTCAAAAGCGTGAAAAAGTAACACTCATTCAAAAAACAAAAAAAAAAAGTGGGAACAAGTTGTGAACATCTCTGCCACTCAGTGGACAAAAAGAAGCCGGCATGCATACAGACGTTGGTGGTTTTGGGGAATAAATCTGAAATATTGAAAAAATAGTTGTTTATTTTTTATTATTTATTATGCCACCTTTCATAAAAAAATACAATCTTTCAAACGGTGTGACCTATCACTTTCAATAATGGCATGCTAAGTTATTTTGACAAAAAAAACTATTTTAAAATGTTTTTTTTGTGTGGCTGTTCTGGTGTGTGTAATTATTATTATTAATAGTAGTGTTAATTTAGGGGCAGTTATGGTGTAAACATTACATTGGACGGCATTATAATACATGTGTACACAGTTTATTTACATATTTCTTAACCCTTTGGTGGGCTACTCAAAATTAAACAGTATCGCTCGAGCATGTGCACGATGCTAGGCTAACATTTTTTATTATACTTTTTGAAAAAAAAATCAGTGTGGCGCTAACCTTCTTTGTAAAACAGAACAGCGAGCCTCGGGCCGATAAAGACTGAGCCCCGGGCCACAAATGGCCCCCGGTCCACACTTTGGACACACCTGTTTTAAATGACTGCTTGTCATAACATAAGCGTTCATGTTGAAAAGGGTCTTTTTAAGTCGGGTTTGTTGTCATAAAATGAAACCTTTTGTGTTATTTATATAGCATTATTATCTGCTAAGGTGCTATGCTAGCATTTATTTTTTCCTTGTAAAATTCTGATGCAATTTTCTTCATAGAGCATGTCACCAGGCGATAAAAAACATGAAGTTCCACATACAGGCTTCGGTGCCACACTTTGCACACCCCTGCTTGTAATGACGCTCTTGATGGTTAAAGGTGCGTTTAGGTGCCCCGTTGTTACAAAGCAAATGTAACTTAAATGTAACTTTTTGCTTTTCAGTACAAGAGAGAAAAGAACCTGAGCGAAAGAAGCTTTAGGAGTTAATTCATGAACTTACAGGTAGCTGCCGCTGGTGAGGATGAGGAAGATTTGCGGGTAGTAGACTGACAGCAGCACACTGCGCGACGAGAAGAGGATCATGATGACATGGAGGAGCGAAAGCGATGGCAAGATGGAGAAACACACACTCCCCACCACCACCACCACCACCACCACCCAAAAAAATAGTCTCTTAATTCCAAATTAGTCCTCTTCCTTCCCTGTCAGGTCTACGCCGCTCCGCGCTGCCGTGGCCGAGTGTGCGGGGCCGGGGGCCGGGGTGGGCTCTGACATGTCTCCGCTGCTGCGATGCTCGGTGGTAGTGGTGGTGCGTTCAAGGACCTCGCATGGCAGAAAAGTGCCTGTGCTGCCATTGGGCGGCCGCAGACGACCGCAGTCCGCCCACTTTGCCGCTGTGGGACAATAGGGGGGGTTGTTGGGGGGGGGGGGTGACTGATCCGAGGTTTCATTCATCATCACCAGCCGCCCCACCCACCGCCCCCCCCCCTCTATCTATACCTCCCAAACATCAACAAACAGTCATCACAGTGCAAAAAGAAGTGTGTGTGTGTGGGGGGGGGGGGCACATTTTTTGGGCAGGATGAGCCCACAAGTCAGTGTTATATGCAAGCTTTGGGCTGGAATATGGCAAATATTCTTATGGAACCTGAAATATCCTAGACTTACCATTCCCTCAAAGTACTCTTGTAATGATACTCATGCAGTACCGATGCACTACAAGCATGGATTTGTGTAGTGTCTCCTTGTGTGTGTGTGTGTGTGTGTGTGTGTGTTGCTATGAGGCTGTCAGTCAACACCTGCAGGCTCCAGTCGTCGTAAATGAAGAGGGTACAATGAAAGATTTAGTGAGAGTAAAATGGGATGGAAGGAATGAGCTAAATGGTCGGGCTTAGTAAACACAGTAAGCACGCCCCCCCCCCCGCCCCCCCATCTTGCCACACACACACACTCACAAACTCAGACAGCTCACTAGAATGTAAACACAATATTAGCAGGATTTCCCCTGGAAGCTCACAATGCTATGCACAATATGTTAGTAATATTATGTCCAATTTGTTTATTTAAAGCACAGCAGGTTGTTTTTTTTTTGCCAAATAAAGGTAATAAGTAAGTGAACTGAATTGTAAATAGAATATATTAGCATAAAATATCGCCAATGAAGAGTTGTTTATACACTAAGCCATGACTAATATAGCGGAGCCCCTATTATGAGCAGTGGCTGTTGCCAAATAAGACGCTTTTGTGTGATGGCGGCCATGTTTTTCCACCAATCTTGCCCAAATTGTACATACGCGTGGTTGTCTGTACAATTTTTTCAGCATACCAAAAATTTTACAGCGATTGAGCTAAACACCCTTTAAGCTGCAGCATCTGTTTCGTGGAGCCGCGTGAGAAATTTCAAGTCACTTCAACATATGGGGTTTAATAACGGGGTTTGTCGTGTGGTGCATTTGTGGGGCGGGGGGGAATAATAGCACAGGAGACAGAATTGGGGGTGCACGTTTGGACCAATTTGGATCAATTTGCATGCAGCGGTTCAGGCGTAGAATGCTTGTCTGGAAACTACCATCACAAAAACACAGCATGGCTCTCATTGGTGGCGTGTCTACAGTCAATTTACATTCATTCATTCATTCATTCATTCGTTCATTTTCTACCGCTTTTCCTCACAAGGGTAGCGTGGGGTGCGGGGTACACCCTGGACTGGTGGGCAGCCAATCACAGGGCACATATAGACAAACAACCATTCACACTCACATTCATACCTATGGACAATTTGGAGTGGCTAATTAACCTAGCATGTTTTTGGAATGTGGGAGGAAACCGGAGTACCCGGAGAAAACCTACGCATGCACGGGGAGAACATGGCCAAGCGTGGAATCGAACTGGCTGTGTGGCCTGCGCGCTAACTACTCGACCGCTGTGCAGTCCACATTTAGCATTAGCAACTGTGTAAATGTGAAAATTTTCCTGCCCATTTGGGATTTTTCTCTCCCGGGTTTTTGGCTGAATTGATTTTCACTGAAACTTTTCAACAAAATGTTGCCTCACTTGACAAAATAAGGATTCTGCATTCACAAGCCGCAAATCCGCAGATTTTCAATTGAAAAATGTTTCTTTATTTGCGGGCATTTGTGTTTTTTCTCTCGCACCCTTGGTCGGTAGTAATTAATGAACTCATGAATTCATAAACAGAGCAGATCTTGTCATATAGAAGATCTTTGACTAGCTTTTTTAGTAGGTTCTTAAAAACCGCAGAGCCTTCCTGACAATTTGGAGTCTCCAATTAACCTAACCTTAGCATGTTTTTGGAATGTGGGAGTAAACCAGAGTACCCGGAGAAACAGTAAATTTACAATAAACATTAAAATAATAGTTCAGAATAATAGTAAAATAGATAAACAGGAACTAAATACAGTATATGTCTGTTATGGCGGCATATAATATAACGGTGTACCAATGATGTACAGTACAGTAGTGTCAATTGTACATCTTCAGGGCCACAAATGGACTACTACTGTGATACACAGCTTAAATCATCCACATTACGAGCGGCTTCCTGTGTGCGTGTGCGTGTGCGTGGGTGTTCTAAAAGCAGAGGCGCTGAGGGGAGGGATGAGGAGAGTTAAAGCTAAACAGGTAAAAACTCAGTCTGGGCCAATGGAATGTGGAAATACCACTCTTGTGTGGTGCTATTAAAAAAAAGAAGAGGTATGCACGGCTGCAGAGAGCAACTGCTTGTGAATGACAGTGAAGGAACCAACGTGCTGGTTTGATTGTAGCTCTAAAATTGGTTGAAATGTTGCAGAAAAATGGAAATATTTAAGTTTAATTGCATGTTTGAGTGCCCCATGGAGGTAAACTCACCCTAGTCTGAGGTAGATGATGCCCAAACACAGGAACACAGGGTACAGGGTCCAGGTTCGGAGGGGCTTGTGCATGGTCGGTGCCACTCCGTGCGTGGGCCATGCACTTGTACACGACGCAATCACTAACTATAACTATCTCACTAATTAACTAACCCTTCCACTTGCACACATGGCGGCTCTTCGTCGCTGCACTGAGCTCACGTGGGACCATCCCCATGGTACTGTCCGGTAAAAGCCGAGCCGAGCCGAGTGAAAATCGTGCAGGTGAGATGGTGGAAGGGTCCACAATGAAAGAGCAGGGGGGGCTCAGGCTCTCCTTTGCGCAGTCTAATTAAGAATCCCCTTGAAAAAACGCCGCTTTTAAGGACCTTTCCATAGCAGCCGCGCAGGTAAGAGTCTATTACAGGTAAGAGAGGAGTTGGGAGGGGTGCACGCCTACTCCTCCTCCTCCTCCCTCCTCCACGGGTGGCTATGTGGATAATGGGGCCGGGCTTGCGCGCCGTTGTTGCACACACCAAAGTGATGATGTTGGAAATTGTCTTTTATACACAAGCAGAGAGAGAGACAGGCCTTTATAAAGCGCATCATGCGAACTTGTCGCTTTGTTGCCGTGCAACATGAGCGCATTTGCGGCTTTCCTGCGTGGGCTCCACCACAACAGCACGCCCCACAAACTTAATACACAAGTGGAATGTCTCTGCAAAAAAATCGCAAACATACTGCATGACTAATAACAATGACTAATAATAATAATGCGTTCATGATAATAGAAGTCATGGAGGATGTGTCAGTCACGCTGATTGGCAATAAATTACTCTTAAAGCAACATACACGAAAACAACAATGCGTTCCCATCACATCGGCTTAATTGTGGCTGAGATGAATTTTCAGCAGATGTGCACACAAGTCCTTGAACGTCGCAATTAGACTCCCTCTGCTGGCAAAAGCAGTGGAAGAGCAGCTCCCAAAACTGCACTGCATATGAATTACCATCACAGCCTCGCTGGAAGAACGTTTCTATGCAAAATTAGACCAAAATTACAATAAATTGGAAGGAACAATACACAATGTAAACAAGATCACTCAAGTAATTGCGTGGAAATTTGCTTTTAATCCTCATTTTGGGCACACTGGGACATGACACTTCATTAGGAACAGTTCCACAGTCTAACATAGAGCTAGCCACTACATTGCACTTTCTTCACTGTTATTCTCATATTGCATACAATCAATGTATCACAATATCCTTTTATACCTAAAATCTTGTATAAGTCACTCATCAAAACACTGCAGACCTTCTGTTTTTAAAGCCAACCTGCAAAAACGCAAGTCAAAGATCCTCTATATGACAGAAGCATTCTTCTGTGTTTAGGCCATACTGCAAAAATGCCAGTCAAAGATCCTCTATATGACAGGAGCGTTCTGCTGTGTTTAGGCCATACTGCGAAAACACTAGTCAAAGATCCTCTATATGGCATATACGTATATTTATATTATACTTTTAACAACCTACTATGATAACACAAGTCAAAGATTGTCTATTTGACAGGAGCACGCTGCTGTTTTTGTGAACCAACTGAAAAAAAATAGTCCAAGATTCTCTGCATGACTGCTCTACTGTTTTTAAGGCCATGCTGTGAAAATGCTAGTCAAAGATCCTCTATATGACAGGAGCATTCTGCTGTGTTTAGACCACACTGTAAAAACACTAGTCAAAGATCCTTTATATGGCAGAAGCATATATATTTATATTATACTTTTAACAACCTACTATGATAACACAAGGCAAAGATTGTCTATTTGACAGGAGCATGCTGCTGTTTTTGTGAACCAACTGAAGAAAATAGTCAAAGATTCTCTGCACGACTGCTCTACTGTTTTTAAGGACATGCTGTGAAAATGCTAGTCAAAGATCCTCTATATGACAGGAGCATTATGCTGTGTTAGGCCATACTGTGGAAACACTAGTCAAAGATCCTCTAAGTGGCAGAGGCATATATATTAATATTATACTTTTAACAACCTACTATGATAACACAAGGCAAAGATTGTCTATTTGACAGGAGCACGCTGCTGTTTTTGTGAACCAACTGAAGAAAATAGTCAAAGATTCTCTGCACGACCGCTCTACTGTTTTTAAGGCCATGCTGTGAAAATGCTAGTCAAAGATCCTCTATATGACAGGAGCGTTCTGCTGTGTTTAGGCCATACTGCGAAAACACTAGTCAAAGATCCTCTATATGCAGAGGCATGTATTTATATTATACTTTTAACAACCTACTATGATAACACAAGGCAAAGATTGTCTATTTGACAGGACCACGCTGCTGTTTTTGTGAACCAACTGAAAAAAATAGTCAAAGATTCTCTGCATGACTGCTCTACTGTTTTTAAGGCCCTGCTGGGAAAATGCTAGTCTAAGATCCTCTATATGACAGGAGCATTCTGCTGTGTTTAGGCCTACTCAAAGATCCTCTATAAAACATGCTGTTTTTTTGACTGTAAAAACGAACAATAGCCAAAGATCCTGTAAACAACAGGAGCACACTGCTGTTTGAGGACATGCTGCAAAAAGTCCAGTTAACTAAAATAAATTTGAATCAAGCATACTTCAAGTCAATAGACAAAAGGTGACCAGAATATTAGAAACAGCCCTGGAATGTTGCTAAATTGACGTTATGATCTTTAAGTTGTGTTTTTAATGTTTTGGGCCTTGAGTGTTGCTAAATAACAGCAGTGTGTGTTCCTCATGTTTTGGCATATACTTTTAGGCTGCAGTTTGGTTATAAATTCAGCATTCTGGGATCTGTGATATGATTCTCGAGTTTCCTCATGCACCTCAAAAGTATCCGTTAAGAAAATAATAGTCACGTTCTCCTCCCCCCCACACTCATCTGGCTTCTTTCCTCATCTGCCTGGCAAGAAAAAAGAAAGCTCACCCCCTTCTCATCCCCCACCCCCAAATTTTACTACGCTCGTACGGTACTTTGAAGCCACGAGCGCCGCATGTTTCCAGGAGAAGAGAAGTGCACGAGAAAAGGCCTAACATGCTGTAATAATGATGGCGTAAACGACAATTACAGACTATCTGCACACGGGCGGGGGCCCCCGAGGAGCAGACACGACCGCAGAGGCCTTTTGTTTCAACTCAAGGCATCTCGTCGCTTGCGGTTTGCCAGGCCTCTCCCCTTCAAAAACACGCCCCATCAAAATTCCAGATGGATTTTTGAGGAGCAATCAAAGTCAACAAGACGACGGGGACTGCAAGGCGCAAAAAAAGGACACGTGTGTGATGTCTCGCTCGCAAGAAGTGGCGTGCTAGTTTGTCCTGGTGGACCTAGATTGCTTTAATTTAACATTTAAAGGGGCAGCGCTTCATTTATTTCAATATAAAGGCTAGAGTGATGATGTCTGTCAGCGTGTCAGCATCAGCTATCATTCCTCACTATTGGCATCGCCTTCTTACAATCTTCGCACACACACACACTTGTGCACACCCAGCCGAATGTGACACATATGCACAAAGTCACAAATCAAAGTGAAGAGTGAACACACACAGAGACACACACTCGCTATAGTGCTTGGGTGGTACGCAGAAGATCTTGTGTCATGATGTTTTGAAAACGCTATGGCGGGGATGACAATCTCTGGGCCGGGAAGGACATGTCTGCCCAAGTAAAAAAGACACAGCCACTGCACCACTTGTTTCACATCCCCCTCAGCGTGCCATATTGAGGCTGGTACCTTGACATGAGGGTTCCAATAAGGCATTACGTGAATAATGCTTGATTTGTCCACTTTATGATCGGGCTGTGTTTGGTACCCCAATAAGTTGGTTTGAATCGGTAAATCCAGGAAATGCTAGTCAAAGATCCTCTATATGACAGGAGCGTTCTGCTGTGTTTAGGCCATACTACAGAAACACTAGTCAAAGATCCTCTATATGGCAGAGACATATATATTTATATTATACTTTTAACAACCTACTATGAAAACACAAGGCAAAGATTGTCTATTTGACAGGAGCACGCTGCTGTTTTTGTGAACCAACTGAAAAAAATAGTCAAAGAGTCTCTGCACGACTGCTCTACTGTTTTTAAGGCCATGCTGTGAAAATGCTAGTCAAAGATCCTCTATATGACAGGAGCGTTCTGCCGTGTTTAGGCCATACTACAGAAACACTAGTCAAAGATCCTCTATATGGCAGAGGCATATATATTTATATTATACTTTTAACAACCTACTATGAAAACACAAGGCAAAGATTGTCTATTTGACAGGAGCACGCTGCTGTTTTTGTGAACCAACTGAAAAAAATAGTCAAAGATTCTCTGCATGACTGCTCTACTGTTTTTAAGTCCATGCTGTGAAAATGCTAGTCAAAGATCCTCTACTGTATATGACAGGAGTGTTCTGCTTTGTTTAGGCCATACTGCGTAAACACTAGTCAAAGATCCTCTATATGGCAGAGGCATATATATCGGTAAATCCAGGAACTGGGTTCTACTTATCTACATTTATAGCTTTTACTTCCAAAGATTACTAAGAATATGTTCTCCTTATGTGATCAGCAACCAGGAAGTTATGGGAAAGCCGCCTATAGAATAGGAAATCCTACCAGGACATTGGGGCTGGTTAGAACCCACCCTGCGAAAACCAAACCAAAGCAAGAAATACCTACTAACTGGTCCTAGAGACTAGTCCAGTTATACCCACAGGGAGGTGGGCAGCATGGCACAGGACCAGCCTGGTTGGTAGAAGCCCCAAAAGGGGTGACAGGTGTAACTAGTAGTAAGTAGTCAACAAACAACCATGGTTGGTGATCCAACATATGAATGCCAAAAATAGTACAGCACAGATAGGCTTCATAATGTCGACAGTGGAAACATAAAACTGTAATGAATCAAAGTTTTTGGCTATGATATAATACGGTGGTTGGTATTGGTTTGATACCAATACCAAACCACCTAATAGTACACGGAAAAACCAATACTGTTCAATCCGCCCTTAAGGAGAGCAGGTTTTGTGGACATTCAAAGACGAGTGGTTTCACGCAGTTCCACCAGATATGGTTCATGTTTCCATTGCAACATATGCACACAAGTTTGCGTTAGGTGCAACGGCTACATGAAGTCATCGTTGTGCAGTTTGCCAATGAACTCAACGTGGTTGGTTCCCCAAAACAAGGGTGGTACAGTACCCTGCACAAGCTTTGCCAGTGGAAACATGAACATTTTGAACCGTACCATAATATGGTATGGTTTTATCGTTTGGGTGTACGTCGGCATTATATGGGAATCGGTTCGTTGTGTGACACAAAACTGGAAGAGATTGCACGACTGCTTTTATGTGCTCCTGTTTAATATTCCTCCCAAACAGAGGGAGAGAAAAAATATCGGGGGGATCGTATCGTGTTTTGGCAAGCGGCAGGCGATATGTCGCGCTGTCGTTTTGAAATGTTATGAAGCACTCTTGACCGACAGCGAAACAGGCACAGCCAGCCGTTTGCCCGCTGCCTGTTTGCATGGGAGCTGCTTCAGCTGGAAACAGTGAGATGACTGAAACGCTCGCCGTGCCAAACCATGGAGTGGCGTCTGGGGCTGGGTCCACCAAATCCACAAAGGGCCCCAGGCACAGGGTAGGGGAGGAGGGAGGTAGTGGGGATAGTACTGTATGTACTCATAAAACACCCCCCCACCACCACCACCCTCCATCAGCCCTGCATTCCCCTTCATCCTCCCTCATTCAAGCTCAGCTCAACGCAGCAACACAAGGAGTCACAGGGAAAGTGAACTCTGACCTGGATGTCATATGACCCTGCATATATCTAACTGTGAGGTCAGAGGTTAAACCAACCCCACTGGTCCTCCCATCCTGACCGATGGGTTTGACCTTTTCCTCGCTCCTCTTCACTCACAGCCTTTTGGGAAGAAAGAGGATGCAGTCTGATTAATTCCTTACCATCGTCCTTGACGCATCAGGACACTGGAGTAGTTCATTATGCCATACGTAATGAACTTCATCCTATACTGGACATCTTCTAAAATCAGCAGGTGACCTGCTTTGACATATAAAATAAAACAAAGACACCTTCCTGTTTGACTTTTACCTTCTTTAAGTTATGCATAAGTCACTAGTAACTGTCACTATATTGACAGTTACTATGGTACCCATTATGTCATTGGATGCTCATATCACCTTGTACTTTTGTACAAGGTACATTATTAAAAAAAAACTGTATTATGGAAAGCAGGAAGTGAACAAATGTAACAGTTAGTGATTGTAAAAGTACCAGATGGAGGGGTAGGATTTAATAAGCTTTGCTTCTTCCTACTCCTTTTGGACATGTGGAACTGGGAACTGATTATGGGATGCACTCCATTGTAATCTGATGCATCTTCAAATGAAATTAAACCATTACCATTACCATTACCATTACCATTACCATTACCATTACCATTACCAAAATGCATAAATCAAAGTGTCCTTGTTTTGACATAGCATTACTATTGCTGAGCTCAAGTAAAGTCACATGAACATTTTGACCACAACTGATGTGATACATCTTCCAGTCTGACCTCGTCATGTGTTGCTAGGTATCAAAATCAATAGGGATCTTACCCTGACATAGCACTCACAATGCTGGTTAAAGGTTTGATGGTGGTATTGCTCCAAGAAACCCTCCTCTTTGCCCTTTAACTTCATATATGGGTTGGACAAAGCTTCACAATCGTAGTCATCTTGCAGAAATGCAAAAAAAACTGAATCATACCAAAAACCGGGGTTTGACTTGAAAGGCAACTTGCGTGCATCCTGACCGCGGTTCAGTGCATGCTTCTGTTTTAAGGTTTTTAAGGTTTTTAAGGTTTGTTTTGGGTTAGATGCAAAGTTTTTTGTTTTAGAAAATAGCAACAAGAGTCTTTACATGGTAGCCCATACCTCTCAACCCTCCCTCACGTAGTTTTCTCGGCGTCCCCGTCATGTTCCCTAATTTTCCTCTTGCCAAGGGAAAATCTGCTGCCAGCTCCAAATTAGGCAAGAAGTGAGACAAATTGTTTGAGGATAAGAACAGGTAAGAGATATCCTGTAGGAGACCATGAAGGGCAGACTCACATGCCTGGACACCCAAGCCGATAAGGTGATAAGCATGTGGAGGACTTGTTTTGGAGACAATAGCAGACGCTAGCCTAGAGCAGATAATCATTGCAAGTCAGTGTGACTTTAACATTTATCTTAGAAATACATACGTATGTATGTTAGTGCATATGGAAGAATGCATGACACAAAACATGTGCGACATATAGTTGGTGCACCAAACACATCTTCCACCAGTAGGTAGCAACATGGCTGTCAAAGCATTGCAACACAATCAGCCATTAACTTTCGTACCCTTTTGGGCAAACTTTGCGGTCACATCAAATGCGTGCTTTGACGTCGAAGTTTACATACTTGTGAAAGCCCAACAGAGAGCATTGACTCAAGGTGTGTCGCTCGTATTTGCACCTGACCGCAGCCATGGACGGCCACAAGTGCATGGATGCTTGCAGAAAGATTCCTAAAACACACACACACACACATATAACCTGGCTCCGACCAGCTGGGAGTGTTTGCCGTGTGAATGTTTGCTACATTGCGCGCTCCGCCTCACACAAAGGCCCGTGCGCTGTCTGTGTTTGCACTGCGCCTACCTCAAACAGCTCACTCGTTTCCGTCCCCTCTCGCGCCGCAGCACACTCTTGACACTCGCCTTTGTCAAGACACACACAAACCACCAAGGCTTGGTCTCGGGTGGCACACTGAGGGGGGGGACAAGAGCCAAGTTCATTGAGAAATCATTGAGAATCTGAGCAATGCGGCTTTAAAAACATTCGGCCATGTACCGTGTTTTGATAATATTTTTCAGCATTCCCATAAAGGTCAAGGAGATATTGGTTTCTGCACTGTTTATAGCGTTGATAATGTCGTTTGCCAGGACAGCAGACGGGCGACCGGGGTCAAACTAAAGTAAGCCTGTTTGTTTCCTGAATAACTGCTGAGTAATGCTGATGCTGTAGCTAGCGGTGCTGCATTTGGGTGCTAAATGAATGCAGACACAGCCACCTGCAGCAAGTGCCGGAAGGTGCAAGTAACGTCTTGCAAGTAATGCAGCATCATGGCAGACACACACGGCCACAGCGGTGCTCAATTCCAACATCGTGCACACATAGCGATATCCACCACCAATTATCACAGTTCTGGATTTTACTTCATATCGATGACTTTAATACGTAGTTTTATGTATGTTATTGAAGTATTTAATTTACTATTCGGTTCAAAATGCCTGTTACAATATTTAGTAAAAATAAAAAGGCATTGTGTGTGTCTATATGTGTCCTGTGATTGGCTGGCAACCAGTCCAAAGACAGCTGGGATAGGCTCCAGCACCCCCCGCGACCCTCGTGAGGAAAAAGTGGTAGAAAATGAATGAATGAATGAATGAAAAAGGCATTGTTTTTATACAAAATTGATGCTATTTGTTTTTGGTGAAACACTTCAATATTAATAAACAGAATATTTTCATAGTTTGAGCAACGAAAAAATGATAAAGACTTTGGAAATACAGTTTTTACCACTATTAGAGCCCTGTAGACATGAAGTAACACCCCTATAGCCACCTAGCAAGCTACCGACCTAACTAGTTGACCTAACTAATTGATTTATCTGTTTTCAACTTAAAGTGTTTCAAACAGGGCGGGTTGAAGAACAAAGTTGGAAGCCACAGACATACCACTTCCACAATGACTGGGAGAAGAACTTTTTTTTTTTTACTATGCAAGGATTTATGGCTGCAAGGTAAGGTAAGGTAAGGTAATGTCTCATTGCAGAGTATTACCATATTGACAAATATTAGACCATAGTCAACCACCAAATAAATAAACGCTAATAAACGACAATAACAGGCAAACTAGCTGCCACCCCACAATGTTGTGTGCTACAGGTGCCTTCACGTTGCCTGGATAAAAAGACAACCTACAGCATTGTGTTACTCCATGTGGTCTCAAGTTGAAGGTCTATAGTCTATGGGGGAGCTTGGGGGGGGGGGGGGGGGGGGGAGTGTTCAGAGGATACCAGACTTACCTGCATGGGAGTCTCAGGTTGGGCTGTGCTTGTCAAACACAGCTTCTCTTTGTTGTGCCAGACACACATTGAACCCTTGCAGAGGCCTCAGGCTCACAAAGGATGGATCTGTTACAAAGACACACACACACACACACACAAGGCTTGTTTGACTGCACGGCACTAAGCTGACATCTCCAATCAGGTCAGGGAGGTTCTTGAAGTGCTTGGAGGCTGAGATGGGGTTGACAAAGCAACACGACCTTAGACCTCGGCCGTCTCTAGACAATTTTTGATCAAACAGCGCCCTCAACACCAATTTTACATAAAACCAGAACCTTTTGTTTAATAGCTTTTAAACTGGAAAAGGCTCAACATCGTCTAAATGGGGTTGTTAATTATTACTACACCATTAGAGTCAGTCTAACACAGGGGTCTCAAACGCAATTTACTTGGGGGCCACTGGAGCTAGGGTTTGGGCGAGACTGGGCCGCATTGGGTTTTCCAAAAAAAAAAAAAAAAAAAACGCATTTATAAAAAAAAAAAAAAAAGAATAAACTTTGTTTTGGTTTCAATTTTCTACAATAAAAGCTCTGATAAAACATTCCACTGTTCTCAAATATCTTACTTTTTATTTTTCTACACAAAATAAAATGAAAAATAAATAAACAAATCAAGAATAAAGAAAATCAATCAATCAGTAATAAATAAATATAATAATAATAATAAAACACCAAATAATAAAAACTTAAGAAACCACATATATAGTTGGTGGGTAGACAAATTATTTTTTTCAGATTAAAATGAACAAAGCATTATTAGAGCCCTGTAGACATGACAAAACACGACTATAGTCACATTTATACTCTTTTTATTTACAACATATTGCGCAACTGCAGGGTCTTGAGACACATGCTAACTCGCAAACTAGAGAGCTAGCGACCTAAACGGTAGCCTTCAAGTTATTTCCTTTAAACTTAAATAGCGAAAAACTTACCACTTCCACACGGATAGGGAGGATAACTATTAACAGTTATTTAACCTTTAACATGAACATTAATCAAACGTAATAATTCTTTCTGGGTACATGATACCATACAGCATCCATATCAAACTTGCGCGGGCCGCACTAACATTAAACTTTCATATCAAGGCGGGGGCCTCAAACTAGTGTCCTGCAGGCCACATTTGGCCCGCGGGCCGCGTGTTTGAGACCCCTGGTCTAATACATTCCCATAGAATGCTCTCGTGACACACACACACTCACATAGCACAAGAGGTGAGCAACACATGGAAAAATACACATGCAAGTCACTTTTACTTCCTTAGAGGGGCATGTCATCTGCTGCTAGACTCTGTACCTTCATTTTTAAGATTCTCTTACTGGTTTTTAAATGTCTTAACGGCCTTAATGGCACCTTCTTAATTATCTGATCTGCTTTTAACAATACCAAAACCCAGGACGAAAACCCACGGTGAGGCAGCATTTAGCCACTATGGCCCCCACCTGTGGAAGAGCCTGCCGGAGAGCCGGAGAGGACTGCAGAGACTGTTGATATTTTTAAAAAAAGATTAAAGACACACCTTTTTAATCGAGCTTTTAACTCATATTTTTAAAATTTTAACTATGCTTTTAGTTTTTAGCTTTTAACTCCAGTGTTTCCTCAGGGGGGGTCCTCCACACTGGGGGCTGTGTTGGGTCTGCTGAGGGGGTGCCATCCTTGGGTCCCTTTGACCCGGCCGGCTGGGGGTTCCTCCCTTTAATGTGGGGGTCCGCCCATCTGTCGGAGTCGGGGGGCCCGGGTGCTGGTCCCCCCATGGACAGCCCCAAAGGTGACGTTTCCTTGATCCTCAGTGCCATGCCATGTCTCCCTACTCTGTGTGATTGTGTGCTTTCTTGGTATTTGTTTTTCCTTTTAATTGTGGTAATTATTTTTAATTCTGTAAAGCACTTTGTGTTGCATGTCTGCAGGAAAAGTGCTACACAAATAAAGTTGATTTTTTCTTTCATGCATCTTCTTCAATGATGCTGCAGTCCAATGCCCAAACTAAATATTTTACTTGCACTTTTTGAAGACAATTTGGATTTTATTAGAATTTTCTTTGGAGTCTCAATTTTTTTAAATTACAAAACAACAAATTCAAACTAGGATGGAATCTGCGCCAACAGCCTTAAAGCTGTACCGTTACACTTGATGACTTGTTTTTCCTCTCCCCTGCGTCAAGCTGACTTGGCGCCGTTTGCTTTATGGCAGCAATGCACATCATTTGCACATTAGCCACGAATGAGAGCCCTTGCGAAAGATGCCCCCCACCTCCTTGGATCCTTGCATTGTGCAGTGTCAGTATTTGATTTTTGCACAATTTTAGCATTCCTGCAGATTTTGGTTTGATATTATGTTCCACTGTACTGTAGATGCATTTTAAGAGCATTTATTTTCCCAATACAGTCACTAGCAGGTAATAAATACAATAGTAACAGTGCCATCTGCTGGTTCAAGTGGGGCACTGCCTTCCCTGCCCTTAATGCAGAGTGCAGTACTAATAATGACAGTTTTTTGTGCTTGGTCATCTTTTTTCCAACAGTGGAAGCCATTCTCATGATGTCATCTCATCTCATACGCACTCTAGTTCAACTCTGGGCCCGCGCTTGGCCTCCTGTTAACCCCCCGTGTGTGTAAAAGCCTACTTTGTTGTGTCTGAGCGCTGAAGCATCGCAGTGAGCAATGGCTTCCTGTGCAAAGTGACTGTTATTTCAACTCCTGAGCGCCGGACATGCTGCGGTTTGTCGGCCATGTGCACCATGAAGCCCCCCCCCCGTCCCTTTTCCACTCCCGCCACGCAAGGAAGAAGGAGATATTTCCACGTAGCTCCCCTGCTGGTCGCATCCAGCGCTTGCAAGGAACAGCATGAGAGAGTCTCTGACAGCGTGAGGTCAAAGGATGCTTGGGTTTGGATTGCAGTTGCTGCTTCGACTTCCATCACCACCGGCATGTTTTGTTTTGGCTTTAAATGGCATGATATGCTTCACACGCTTGATCTATTCAATTTATGTTACTGCATGCATTCCCCTAAATTAAAAGGACGCCTGTTTTTGTTTGGACGGAAAAGAAAAACCGCCATGTGCATGCAATGAGAGGCCATTGTAAGAGTGGAATGTCATTAATTGTCACATAAAAGACGCAAAGGGAGAAGACGTTTGAAGGAGTCTTCATTTTCCCACATGAGAAATGTCATTTGTAATCAATGAACACAGAAGTAGGATTGACTTTAACGGCACAAACACAGAGGGTTCCAATTCTCACAGCGACACTCGGTTTCTGTCTTCAAATAAGCCCAGACACTGTGGGTGATGACAGGAATCAAAGATCCTCTATATTATAGGGGCGCTCTTCTGTTTATGAGGACATACTGCAAACATGCTAGTCAAAGATGTTGTATATTTTAGGACTGCGGCGCTCTACTGTTTTTTGACTATGTACGGGTTTTAACAATACTTGTCAGAGATGTGTTTTTAAAGGGGAACTGCGCTTTTATTTGCCCATCATTTGCAATACTGTGAAACATAACACATATTTATTTCCCTTTTGTGTGCATTCTAGTGCAAGAAAACAAGTTAATATGAGCTAGTTAACAATGGGCATCATGGGACGCTAATGCCCCTCACAAGAAAACCTAAAAAAAAAAAAATCCCATTTACATAACAGACTTCTATATTAACCAAGCTAGCAACTAACCTGTAAAACTATATTTATGTGGCGGACTAACACAACACTTTGTGTCAGCATCACTCACACAAGAGTGGATACCTAACTCCAAAGGACTCAACAAGATGGTTGTCAGCATTTTTTTTTTTACCTGAGGACTGGAGCACACGTCATGTGCTGGAAGACACAGCCATCCCAAGGATAGCGGATATTGTAAAGGTTGTCGCTGTATCTATGCTGCTGTTGTTGACCGAATTAGCCTAAGCTAAATACGTGATGTGAAATCAATGCAAGAAGTTTTGTTTGTTTTGTTTCTTTCGACTTTTTCCTGATTTTGCAGTCGCCACAGCGGATCTTTTGATAATGTTTTAAGTCATCAAAATATGAGATACCAAGTATTACATCAATGCACTTGTTCTTGCATGATCATAGCATGTACTATATCAAACAATAAAACTGTTAGAGGTTTCGTAGTCGAAATAGGTATGTCCCACTAACATGCATTGTTAGCTAGTTCATATTAACACATTTTCTGGCGTTATAATGCACAGAAAAAAGAAAACAATGTGTGTTCATGTTTCACAGAAGGATTGTGAATGATGGGCAAAATTCCAAAAAAAAAAAAGTTCACTTTCCCTTTTAAGGACCTACTGCAAAAAGCATAGTCAAAGAGGCTATAAATGACCCGCTTCCTGGGAAATTCGAGCTGTTTCCAATTTTAGGTCCTTCCATCTTAAATATTATAAATGTATCGCTTTCCTCTGGCAATGTGCCTGCAGCTTTCAGCTTGCAGTGATTGGATGTCTATTCAAAAAAAACAAACCTCGACCCTGAGAATATTTCCATTATAGGTCGGTGTCTAACTTCCCATTTATTTTGAAATTCCTTGAAAAAAATTGTAGCGTAACAGCTTAATGATCACATGGCCTCTAGCAATTTAGGCTGGTTTAAGGGTGACAAACGATCTTCTGCTACTTATTATTATTATTATTATTATTACTAGATCTCACAGCTGCCTTTGATAGCATCAATCACACTATTTATTACTGGAATACCTTAAAACACATATTGGTACTGTTCTGGTGATTTCTAGGCTCAGATCTTATCTTCTGGATCGGCCCCATCGTGTAGTTTCTGATAATGTGACCTTGTGTCACTTGCGGAGTCCCACTAGGATCAGCGCTTAGCCCTCTTATGTTCAATATTCACATTGCTGCCCCCCGCGACATCATTCACAAACATATGATTAGCTTTCACTGTTATGCCAACGACACTCAGCCGTATGTGCCATTAAAGCTAACTGACCCACAGGACTGCTCTAATCTTGAGTCCTAGCCTTGAGTCTAGTCCTGTAACTTTTTACGCTTAAACGTTGACGTTGATTATTTGCCCAGCTAAACAGGGTTGCTTTTTTAAGGACACCATTCTGAGTCATCATTACCCAAAGGGACTGTTAAAAATCTGGGTATGATATTCCATTCGACTCCATCCTTTTAAAAGCACATTAAGAATGTTACAAAAACTGCACTTTTTTGCTAAGATACGGCCTATTCTATCCACCCCTGACACAGAGACCCTAGCCCAGGGGTCTCAAACTCAATTTACTTGGGGGCCACTGGAGCTCGGGTTTGGGTGACACTGGGCCGCATCAGGTTTTCCAAAAAAAATTTATTAAAAACAAAAAAATTAAAAAAAACTTCGCTTTGGTTCCAATTTTCTACAATAAAAGCTCTGATAAAACATTCCACTGTTCTCAAATATCTTACTTTTTATTTTTCTACACAAAATAAGATGAAAAATAAATAAACAAATCAAGAAAAAAGAAAATCAATCAATCAGTAATAAATAAATAAATATAATAATAATAATAAAACAGCAAATTATAAAAGCATTATTAGAGCCCTGTAGACATGACAAAACACGACTATAGTCACATTTATACTTTTTTTATTTACAACATATTGCGCGACTGCAGGGTCTTGAGACACATGCTAACTCACAAACTAGAGAGCTAGCGACCTAAATGGTAGCCTTCAAGTTATTTCCTTTAAACTTAAATAGCCAAAAACTTACCACTTCCACACGGATAGGGAGGATAACTATTAACAGTTATTTAACCTTTAACATGAACATGAATCAAACATAATAATTTTTTTTGTGTACATAATACCATACAGCATCCATATCAAACTTGCGCGTGCCGCACTAACATTAAACTTTCATATCAAGGCGGGGGCCTCAAACTCGTGTCAAACACGGGCCGCGTGTTTGAGACCCCTGCCCTAGCCCATGCATTTGTCACGTCTCGCTTCTCCATCTTGAAAGACCGACTGAGAGTGACTGTAAGATACGTAAGAGATGACTGAATGTTCATTTCTTTTCCAAGCCAGTGACAGCAGGTCACGGCCATCGTGTGAGCAGATTAGGACTTTTCCATTGACCGCTGCTGAGCGGAGGTTAGAATCCTGCACCCCAAAGACAGACTTCCCGTTAGAAGCAGGAAAGTTGTCAGACAACACTTACTGGAATCCCCTGGAATTTGCAGCAAACGCTTTGTTGGCGAAAACCCCGACAATGCGTTTGTGTTCTGCAGTGAGTCGGTGCACGGGAGTCTTGTGCCGAGTAATGACTCCCGAGCGTGCGCTGCGCTGGCGCCGCTCGCAGCCCGTGCAGATAAATCAATAGCAACGGAGCGATTAAGAGGGAATGAAGGATGTGATGGTGGTTAATGGCAGATTGGAGCTTGGCCCCGCCGTACGAAACTCACACTTGACTGATGTCAACAAGAGTCCATGCATGTGATGAGATGTGTGGGAATACGTGGGGATGAATGAGGTGCTACCTCACCGCCACTCGTCTCCTTCAAGCTAACAAGATCAATATAGAGTGCATACAAGGCCAGTACTGTGGTATCCCAACTATTTGGACCATCTTGGCCCAGATGGACCACAAAGGTCTCCTATGATGCAAAAGTGACTTTAATGATAACGATATGTAGGCTTCACTACATATCTTAAAATAAATCCTGGACATCATGAAGGAAAAACCTCCTCCCTCAAGGACATGATACAGCAAGATGAGTCGACCCCCTGTATCAGTCCACCACTTAGATTTGGGGGGCAGGCTTCCCTACACATCTTAAAATAAAGCTCTGCCAACTATCCGTCAGTCAGCTACACACGTAAGACCTTTAAGTTTCATCACTTTGTGTCTCGTTGGCCAATTTTTTTTATTATTTTTATTTTTATTTTTTTATCTTCTGTACAGCGACCTTGGGTGACCTGAAAGGCGCTTTTAAAATAAAAGTATTATTATTATTATATTATTATAATTGGCTAACCTAGCATGATGTTGGCTGATGATGCTAGCGCTCATCTTTTTTGAAGATATGAAGATTTTTTTCATATATATTAAACTACATCTATATACAGCACGAGAACACAATATTCTGTGTTTCTTGAATGCCGTAAAAATCATCCAAAATCGCCGGTACTATAATAAACTATATAAGATAGCGCCTTTAAAAATAAAATGTATCGTACCTTAACATGTAGTAGCTGCAAGTGTGCACTAGAGGACGACAAACTGCTGATTAAGCAGTAAGCTCGGGTCTATTTTTGTTTTTGTTTTCTTAAAATACCCTTCTGGTTTAGAGTATGTATTTTCCCTGTAGGTTTACATTATTTATCATTTAAGTTTAAAGGTATTAACACCCGACAGTAGCGACAGTAGGCTTTAGAATAAAATACTATATAAGAGAAAAGCCATGCCTTGTGAGGGTGAGTTGCATGTGGTTGTTAAGGCAAGTTGGCGATCATTTAATACAACCAGCAGAGGGCGTTGTTAAACAAGCAATAATTATCTTTCTTCACTGCCTTCCTGTATTTAAATTTATGATTATTTATGACTATAATTACGCATAAATACATATAAAATAATAATCATTATAATACATCTATAGTATTACTCATGTATTATATTATTTTTTATTGATAATAATAAAAATAAATCTAGTCACAAATGAAGTCATGCTGGGGCCATTCTTCTGTGGTTCTAAATGCGTCTCCGAGGGGACAACGTTTGGACACCCCTACACTCAGTGCCACTTTTTGTCGTCATTTTATATATGGCTCGGGTAATAGAACGTTTATGTAAAAGCTGAGAGCAGCCCGCCAAGAGTAAGCGTCATTTATCTTCATTTGTTCAGCCTTTTATGCAACAAGAATGCTCCTTCCCCCGGCTCGTTATTCACTGCCAAGCGTTTGAGGCAATCCAGCAGCTGTCTAATGGAGGCCCGCTGCCTTGCCTGCCTGAATATCACTAATAACTTCATTAGCACTTCCTGGCTGCAGCCAACACTGCAGTGGATTAGATTCCACACTCACATATCTGTGTGTGAATGTGTGTGAATGTGTGTGAATGTGTGTGTGCATGCAAAGGGAAGATTGTTTCCGCTCCTGGTCACAGCACACCGGTTTTGCTATTGTCGCTCTTGCTTCAACAGTTAAGCATGTAAATGCATGCAAATGTTCCCTTTGATTTGAAATGTTGAGGCCAGGAAAGAACCGTCACGCTGTCTCTCCTCTGAGGTGAAAAATCTGCAACTTTAATGAATAGGACCTATAATAATAATAATCAGAGAGCATGTGATTACTCCCCAGTGAGGAAATGTCATTCAGGGCTGTGATTGTGCAGAGGAAAACTTTTCAAGACGTCTTTGGGTTTATATATTTATATGAAGGTTCTGTTTTGATTTCAAGGCCACTCGGTGCAACACAACCGCATTCTGTCAGCCTGTGCAAGCTCTCTTTGGAACACACTTGCCAAAATCAACCCTTTTTTGGAGTAGTGTCATTTTTTAAATCGTACATTTACAAAGTCAGCTCATTTCAAGCCTAGAAATTTGGATTTTTTTATTTATGTATTAATGGTAGTTGTAGTTTATAGTTTGTTCGTTATCAGCATCTGACACGCCTCCCGAACCCACCCTGCTTTGGCAATGAAAACACCCAGGCTTTGTCAGCTCCAGATGTGGAAACTGTAAGTTTAATCATTCTGTGTTTCTTTAGCAAACAGACTAACCTAGCATCCAATTAAATTAATTAGATACATTTAATCAAGTGCCAAAGTCAGCTGGGATAGGCTCCAGCATGACCCCGCGACTCAACGAGGGTTAGCGGCATAGAAAACGGAATGAATGAAAGGATCGTTTTCATGACATTTATTTGAAAATGTAAATAAAATGAAATTCAGTGCATTTGAGTTCGATTCCAGTATGAGACCAGGGTTCAATTCCACCCTTGGCCATCTCTGTGTGGAGTTTGCATGTTCTCCCCGGTTTCCTCCCACATTCCAAAAACATGCTAGGTTAATTGGCCACTCCAAATTGTCCATAGGTATGAATGTGAGTGTGAATGGTTGTTTGTCTATATGTGCCCTGTGATTGGCTGGCCACCAGTCCAGGGTGTACCCCGCCTCTCGCCCCAAGACAGCTGGGATAGGCACCACCCGCGACCCCTCATGAGGATAAGCGGTAGAAAATGAATGAATGAATGAATATTTAGAAATGCATACTTGTCCATGACAAAAAAACAGGCTTCGCTACACAGCTTAAAATAAACCCTGGAACTTGATTTCATGGACATACTGCTTCTGGCCCACCTTTGACGGGATGAGGCAGACCGCTGTATATGCCCACCACCTCAGAGAGGATACTTAAAAAAAAAAAAGCAGGCTTCGCCGCACATCTTAAAATAAGCCGTCAGTCAGCTGCAGACCGTAAGTTTGATCATTAATTTAATTTCATTTAATTAATTGTATTTATGAAAAATTATGAAAAATAAATGAAATGAAAATTAATGAAAAATAATTATTTTTTAATTTTTTATTTATTTAAAAAAATATTTTGTGACAGCAAATTTGATTTCAATTTTGACATTTTCAAAGCTATTTAGAAAGGCATACATACAGTATCCACCACAAGGTATACCAACAGACATCATCCAGATTTTCTTTATTTTCTTTATTATGTAACTAACATGGTTTATTTCATGTAATATGCTTTTATTATTTTAAAATCCAAGTTACTTTTACTTTACTCCGAAGTATCAGTAGCTGCATTTGAAGTATCATGAGTACCAGTTAGCATCCAGCAGCTTTGTCTACCTCAGCATGCGCTTTAAAAATACAAATACGGGCTGCGTTGTACGCCCCCTACCCCTACACAGGAGAGGAAGAGCGCCTGGTGTGATTTACTGAGCTCACTGGCTCTTAAATCTCAGCCCAGATAAACTTTCTGATGTGTGCTTGAGCCATGGCGGCTGTTTCTTAACTCCTCCGACTCCCGCCCACTCCACTGCACCCGGGCCCCGGCTGGCCCGGCCGGGACTTGATGATGCATGGGCTGGAGCACTGAGGCAAATTTGCAGCGCTGTCATTGCAAATTGACACCAGGGGGGCCCAGCGTGCTGATTCAGAACATGTGAAGGCCCACTCAGGAGGAGGAGGAGGTACAGTACGAGTGACGTACACTGTCTCCGTGCAAAAGCGAAGATTTTTGCTCTCGGAGCCAGTTCACCATTCCAGATCTGCTTTTTACATTTTCTTTTTCATTTCAAGACGAGAAACTAATTGAAATCCATCATGAAATGTACAGATACTGTCAATTAATTCATAATAACAAGATGAATGTAGAGGAGTGTCAAAATTACATTTAAATCATCTGGTTGACATCAACATTCATTCATTTAATTCATTTTCTATATAAAATTATTATTATAAAATAATAAAAGCATATCACATGAAATAAACCATGTTAGTAGCATCGGTAATAAAGAAAATCTGGATGATGTCTGTTGGTATACGTTGTGGTGTATGCCTTTCTAAATAGCTTTGAAAATGTCAAAATTGAAATCAAATTTGCTGTCACAAAATATATATTTTTTAATAAATAATAAATAATAAAATAATTATTTTTCATTAATTTTATACATAAATACAATTAATTAAATTAAATGTACATTTTTGTGCTGAAGAAACAGAATGATCAAACTTACGGTCTGTAGCTGACTGACTTCTCATTTTAAGATGTGTGGCGAAGCCTGCTTTTTTTTAAAAATAATATCCTCTGTGAGGTGGTGGGCATATACAGCGGGCTGCCTCATTTCTTCAAAGGCGGGCCAGAAGCGGTATGTCCACGAAATCAAGTTCCAGGGTTTATTTTAAGCTGTGTAGCGAAGCCTGTTTTTTTGTCATGGACAAGTATGCATTTCTAAATATTCATTCATTCATTCATTTTCTACCGCTTATCCTCACGAGGGTCGCGGGGGGTGCTGGAGCCTATCCCAGCTGCCTTCGGGCGAGAGGCGGGGTACACCCTGGACTGGTGGCCAGCCAATCACAGGGCACATATAGACAAACAACCATTCACACTCACATTCATACCTATGGACAATTTGGAGTGGCCAATTAACCTAGCATGTTTTTGGAATGTGGGAGGAAACCGGAGTACCCGGAGAAAACCCACGCATGCACGGGGAGAACATGCAAATTCCACACAGAGATGGCCAAGGGTGGAATTGAACCCTGGTCTCCTAGCTGTGAGGTCTGCGTGCTAACCACTCGTTCGCCGTGCAGCCCCATGAGATCAAAAAACACACCAAATTTAGCTTGAAAGCCCATCCAATTTCACACTAATATCGTCTTTTTTTCTTGAAAGTGTTGATGGGAACAACAAAGTGCATTGACGGATTCTTCATCAAATTCACTGGGAACATCCGTGGGAACATATCCTTGCAAGAATACCCCTCCACCAGGAAAAAAGTAACTCAAATGGTGAAAAAAAATATTTTTGTACTGGTATAAGATCCTCTATGACAGGAGTCTCTACTGCTTTCAAGGGCTGGCTGCCAAAAAGTAGGGTTTTGATTTAAAAATCAAAAACCGGGCTGCACGGTGACCGAGTGGTTAGCATGCAGGTCTCACAGCTAGGAGACCGGAGTTCAATTCCACCCTCGACCATCTCTGTGTGGAATTTGCATGTTCTTCTTCCTCCCACGTTCCAAAAACATGCAAGGTTATTTGGTGACTCCAAATTGTCCATAGGTATGAATGTGAGTGTGAATGGTTGTTTGTCTATATGTGCCCTGTGATTGGCTGGACACCAGTCCAGGTTGTACTCCGCCTCTTACCCATAGTCAGTTGAGATAGGCTCCAGCACACCCC
Organism: Doryrhamphus excisus; assembly: GCF_037039965.1. Classification (NCBI taxonomy): domain Eukaryota; kingdom Metazoa; phylum Chordata; class Actinopteri; order Syngnathiformes; family Syngnathidae; genus Doryrhamphus; species Doryrhamphus excisus. The sequence goes on from NC_136357.1 coordinate 17,867,934, forward strand.
GCGACCCTCGTGAGGAAAAACGGTAGAAAATGAATGAATGAATCCATCCATCCATCCATTCCTCCGCTTATCCGGGTCCGGGTCGCGGGGGCAGCAGTCTTAGAAGGGAAGCCCAGACTTCCCGGTCCCCGGCCACCTCCTCCAGCTCCACCGGGAGGACACCAAGGCGTTCCCAGGCCAGCTGTGAGACATAATCCCTCCAGCGTGTCCTAGGTCTGCCCCGGGGCCTTTTCCTGGCTGGGCATGCCCGGAACACCTCACCAGGGAGGCGTCCGGGAGGCATCCGGACTAGATGCCCGAGCCACCTCAACTGACTCCTCTCGATGTGAAGGAGAAGCGGCTCTACTCTGAGCCCCTCCCGGATGGCTGAGCTCCTCACCCTATCTGTTAGGGTGAGTCCAGCTACCCTACGGAGGAAACTCATTTCAGCCGCCTGTATCCGCCATCTCATTCTTTCGGTCATGACCCAAAGCTTATGACCATAGGTGAGGGTGGGAACATAGATGGACCGGTAAATTGAGAGCTTTGCCCTCCGGCTCAGCTCTCTTTTCACCACGACGGTCCGGTACAGCGACCGCATTACTGCCGAGGCTGCACCGATCCGTCTGTCGACCTCACGCTCCCACTTTCCCTCACTCGTGAACAAGACCCCGAGATACTTAAACTCCTCCACCTGGGGCAGGACCTCATTCCCAACCCGGAGGGAGCACTCCACCCTTTTCCGACTGAGAACCATGGCCTCTGATTTGGAGGTACTGAGTCTCATCCCAGACGCTTCACACTCAGATGCAAACCGTCCCAGTAAACGCTGAAGGTCACAGCCCGAAGAGGCCATAAGAACCACATCATCTGCAAATAGCAGAGATGAGATTCTAAGGCCCCCGAACTGGACTCCCTCAACACTTTGGCTGCGCCTAGAAATTCTGTCCATGAAAATTGTGAACAGAATCGGTGACAAAGGGCAGCCTTGGCGGAGGCCAACGTTTACCGGAAACAGGCTCGACTTACTACTGGCAATGCGAACCAGACTCCTGCCTCGTTTGTACAAGGAATGAATGAATGAATGAAATAGTTTATTTAAAAACTCCATTTTATGTTAAATTGTGTTGTCATTGACTAATATTTAAATTTGTTTGATGATCTGAAACATTTAACCGTGACAAACTGAGGTGAGTGAGAGCTGCAGTTCTTTGGATGTTGTTGTGGGGTCTTTTGTGACCTCTTGGATGAGTCGTTGCAGTTGCTCTTGGAGTCATTTTGGTTGGCCGGTCACTCCTGGGAAAGATCCCCACTGTTCCATGTTTTTGCCATTTGTAGATAATGGCTCTCACTGTGGTTGGCTGGAGTCCCAAACCCCAAAGCTGATTTTTTTTTAATCAGTTTAAGCGATAGAAAATTAATGAATGAAAAAATCCAAAACCTACAAGGCCCTGTGTGAAAGCTTTGGGACTCCAGCAAACAACAGTGAGAGCTCTTTGGATGTTGTTGTGGGGTCTTTTGTGACCTCTTGGATTGGAGTCATTGCTGTGCTCTTGGGATCATTTTGGTTGGACCAAGGATCACAACTGTTCCACGTTTTCGCCATTTGACTTCCATTCCAAGACCAAAACCACTGCTGAACAAAAAGAACATTTAAGGCTTGTCTCAATTTTTCCAGAAAACATCTTGATGATCCTCAAGAGCTTTGGGAAAATGTGGTCTGACAAGACAAAAGTTGAACTTTTGGAAGGTGTGTTTCCCCTTACATTTGGCATCAACATAACATGAAGTAAAAAAAAAAAAGACGGTTATAATATTTTTCCCGCGCAAGATTTGGCCCGCAGGCCACCACTTGATTTGCCCTGCTCTCCTGTATGTTCTGCAACGTTGGAGACAACACCATCCCTTTCTGGGCAGAGGTATATCATAGCTATACAGAGATCCTATAATCAATAAAGGCAATGAAACAGTTATATAGCACGTATTAATCCCAGTGTTTATATTTGCAGCTGAATGTTCTCCCTGGTTGGGTTGACTAAGTTCACACAGTCTCATGACCCAACCAGAGTTCATGGAGTGTGCCTTAAAGGCCCCGCCCACATGGCCTTACAGCGTGCCATCTCCGTATCTGATGGAAGTGCCAAGTACACCCAAATATATAAATACCTGAGTCATCCTTCCAGACACGTCCTAAAAAGCAGGTGAACTGAGGTCGGACTCGCCTGGCGGCCATGTTTTTTCTCCACCCCCCCCCCCCCCCCCAGTATCAGTCGTGTCAGGCTGACTTTCTGGCAGCCTGCGTTGTCAACAATAACACAAGCATGGCCCGAGGTACACGTGGAGTCCACATGATGCTTCACCTGAAGTGAACCCTGCCGCCTGTCAGCTCGCTCACACCTCCTGTAGCCATGAAACACCACCCACAATGCAGTGCTGTTAAACACCACCGGAGCTTGTAAAGATATTTACTAGCTCTTTTTAGCAAAAGCAATTATTATCTTATGTGTTTGTACAGAAACATAACTTTGGCTTACAAGACACTTCATTAGGTACGCCTGTCATTTGATAAGCTCCAATACACCATTTACATTAAAAATACTCCCTTTATAAACATAATGTATGTGGATCATCAATGTAACATTACTGACACCTAGTGGCCAGAATATCTTTAAACGTCTTCTGAATGCCTTGTATTTGTATTTACTTCTAATTTTATGTTTGAAAATGCTTAATTTAAGCATAGCATTTGCTTAAACATACTTAAGCATACTTTTCTGCCACGAAACAGAGATGATTCATTAATTCTGTTAATGTTTTTACAAATGTTTTTTTTTAATGCGCAAGACTAGACACACACAAACTAAAAGCACGTCTAAAAACTTCAAGGTAGGGCTTAACAAAAAGAAACTGATGTTTGGGTTGGTCACCTGTTCAGACACAGTCTCGAGTTCTTGTTTTTTAAATGCACAAGATTATGCAATTATGCACATGCAATCCAGAAAATGATATGTAAATGTTACACTTAGAGGGGGAAAAAGTGGGCTAATAAATCGACAATAAAAGCACAAATACTGCGGATTTCAGAAAACAGCAGATGGAATGATACAGCACTCTACAAGAAGCAATGAAGTCTGGAAAATTAAATAATTGTTACAACTATAATGATAAAAATGGTAATATTAATGATGATTCTAATGATGGTGATAATAATAACAATAATAATGGTAAAAATGATAAAGATTATAACAATAATGATAATAATAATATTACAATGATAATAATAACAGGGGAAAACAAGACTGTGGCATGATCATGATTATATCTTGCAAAAAGAGGTAGGCATTTATAAGCTTTTGCTTCTGCCTACTCCTTTCGGGCTTGTGATCAGATAGTTGAATACAAATGTAAATAATGGAAAGTTATAGTATTTTGATTGATGTAAGAAATGCACTGTAATGTTTCATATATTTGCCCAAATAAAATAAAAATAAAAATAAATTCATATATTACAAAAAATGGTGATAGTCGTGGAATTGTAAGCATGACTGTACCCATTTAGGAAGTAACAATGTAAGCTTGGATGTGGGAGCTAAACTCCAAACCAGATGGAGCATTTCAAGTTGATTTACTTTTGTCTTTGTCATTTTTCCACAAGTAGAAACGAGGGCCTTCATGTGGTGCAGAAGCCAACATTTGCTTGCAAATCTTGCGGGAGGCGCATAAAGCAAGATGTCAGTAAGAAGAAAGCAAGGTAGCGTTAAAAAGTGGTATTAAATGACGCTGCTGCTTTATATCATCACCACTCTGCTCTTTGTGGTCTCATTTGGGGCAACTCGGAGTCTGTTATTTCACACACCAGCAACCCAAACTGTTGACGTTTGTCCTGTTGAATCCGCTTTGGTAATTATTAGCAGTACATGCAAGCGGCCAAAGCTGATATTTGGTAACATCCCGGGACTCGGCGAGATGTTTTCTTACGCTTCCTCACTCGCCAAATTACCATCTCAACAACACGTTCTTCATCGCCCACCTCAGGTTGTGCATATTAAAAAGGTCAGGGTTTGTTTTTTTTTAAACAAAGTTGTTTGGAGAGGAACACAATATTTGGGTTGAAGCGTTTCAGAGCACCTTTGAAAAATCCTGCTGGAGCTTATCTTGGAACGTGCCGAGTCAGAAGAGACGTGTTGCTCGGGGCGCGCCGTCGCCAGCAGGTTGTTAAACGTTTCGACAGAGAGAAACATAAAACCGCCAGGATGGACGCCGCTTGGCCGGGGAGTCCACGAAATGACAGGCCAACCTCCCAGGAATAACAAGCCGATGGGTCAAGAATGCATTTACCATAAAATAAACTTTATGGACTTTTGGGTGACACTTTTTATACCCAAACATGCATGACTACAACTACAGCTGTGGCTGTAGGCAACCTTCTGATGTAAATGTTGGTGGCCGTCACCTTTATTTCTGTAGCACACGAGATAAATAATAAAGTAAAATAAAAAAAAACGCTGAAATAAGTCACAACAAATCATTTTATCTTTTCCTTCCATTTTCTCATGCACTCCAAATCATCATTATTATTAATAAATATATCCATTTTATGCAGATTTTACTTTTTGCCTAAATGAAGCATTTTCAAGCATTAAAATGCTTGAATTCAGGAGATGCATTCAAAGACATAGACGTAGTATTTTACACCGGTCACTGGGCTTCAGTAATGTTACATTAATTAGGTTACAGCCACCACAGGAAGTACTTTACAGAACAGGAAGTAAAAAGAAAATATTAAAATATTGTGTTGGTTCAAAACTCACTCTGTGCGGATCTACAACCGATTAATCGCAATAAAGAAGGGATTACTGTGTAGTAATGTACCGTGAAAAGCACAAAAACACTTGCTCAAAGGTTAAGGGACATCAGCAAATAGGAAGTTAAAGGGGGCCTATTATGATCATTTTTCGACCCTTTGTATGGAGTCCTACAGAGCAGCCACACAAAATAACCCAGACAGAAAGCCGATGAGCTCAGGAGAACAAGAACGCAGGAAGAGCACTCATTGTCGGACACACTTTGTCAAAAGCACCTCTGGTGCAGCGGAGCTCAGAAGCCGTATGTGAGGGCGCCGCGTTTACTAACTGCAGACAATCTTGGCACAACATCGGTTGTGGAAATGTGGTCATTACACATTTTTTTGCGGGACTACCGTATTCCAGACAGTTAGCATTGTGGTTCTCTCTGCCTCTGTGAACGTATAGCATGTCTGACATTAAAGCTACGTTCACACCGACGTCGAATGTCGCGCTTTGAATTGGCGACAAATTCGGCGTCATTTTTCAAAAAAATCTCACGATCTCCTCAGATATGTTTAAGCTCTGATAAGCTCTGATACGCTCTGATACGAAATTCGTTCCCGCTTTAGGCGACAAATTATTTCCCGAATCGCTACAGCAACTCACGCTTTGATGCCGATTGATCAGGATTTGTTATGCTTTAAATCACGCTTTGATACGCTTTAATACTCATTGATAAGCTTTGGTGCGCTTATCACGCTTTAAATAACGCTCTGATACGATTATCAAGCTCTCTTGTGCATTGATAGGCTCTGTTAAGCTCTGTTACGCAATGGAAAATTTCGAGATCTCGACTGCATCCCGCCTCTGATCCAGAGCATATTGTAGCGACCCTGACGTATTCATGTTGACGCTGTGCTCTTGAGTGTCCGACTGTTCCGGGTGACTGTGAATGCACCAGGGGGTGGGGGCGTGTCTGGTGGAGGAAGTACTGTTGTTGTTGCTGGCGGTGGTTGCAACGGCGTGGTTACGACCGACAGTAGCCAATATTATTGTTGTGCAATAAAAAGCTTGTCAGCGATCGCAGTCGTGTAATTTCCCGTCGGCAACGACGCTACAATATATAAAGATGCAGCAGATCCATTGATCCTTTGAACCAAGCTCTGTTAAGCTTTCCTACGCTTTGAGCAAAACTTTGATAAGCTTTGTGACGCTTTGATAAGCTTTAATACGCTCTCCCCGCTTTACGCAATTCGTGACAGATCGCCTCAAATTTTTAAAGAGTTAAAAATTTTTTGGCGCTCTTGCCGAATGTCCCGAATTGCTCAAACCTTTCTTACGCTGTATTACGGTCTTTACGCTTTCATTAAGCTTTGTTACGCTTTGCCGCCGCTTTGCTCGCCAATTTAATTCGCCAATTTAATTCGCCATCGATTCGGCGTCGGTGTGAACGTAGCTTAATGGAACTTTTCCTGGCGAGAGCGCGCTGCTTCTGTTTGCCAGGAGGACAGAGTGTATCTGGCCTACAGCCACACCCATAAGGCACCCTGCTTCTCTGTGACATCACAAAGGAACAGTTATGCAGTTAACAGTTAGTTAACAGATAACAGTTAGCCTGGATGCCTTAGCCACATTGTGCTCACTAAAGACCTCTGAAGTTCTATGAAACATACGTAGTGCAAAGGAACGCGTACACCATGTGCCAACGGAGCATCATCATTGCTCCTTTGAGGTTTTTGACTCTTCATTTTACAAACAATGGCGACAAAACCGCCTTCAAAGACAAATACAGGGTCAGGAAGCGACTCGAGTTGGCAAAGATGTGAACTAAGGGTCTCTAAATGGCACATCTTTTGAATAACTGATCCAAATTTTAGAAAAACTTGTGTAAAATACTTTTAGTTTTTGTAACATCAATGTCAAATTTGAAATGGTAATGGTAATGGTAATGGTAATGGTAATGGTAATGGTAATGGTAATGGTAATGGTAATGGTAATGGTAATGGTAATGGTAATGGTAATGGTAAGGTCCCATGCTACGGTTCCATTGTTTGTTTTCTAGTCCATACTTCAAATTGTTCTGGGTTTATTCAAACTCCTATTCGTCAGTATCAGTACCGCAGATTCTAATTGTCGCAGAGAAAAAAATCATGCCTAATAAATGTCTTTTTTTTATTTTGGCCCCAGAAATCCCAAGATGCTAAGGGGTTAACACCAATGTCATTTCCCATTTGTATGGAGAACCTGGGAGCTGCTGCAGCCTTAAGTACCAATAATGTAGAAGTGGTTTTCATCACTTGGTCCATCATACTTCAAAGAACATGTGATGATGTCCAAATGGAGGACACAACTTTTTGTTTTCCATGGCCTTTACCAAGAAATCACGGGAACGGTAGAGCCGGGTCCACCACAGGGTTCATGGATGGGAAGTACGGCAAGCCTCTGCCATCGGATAATCCCTCATCTGGACTCAAAAGTGTGTTTCATGAGGCGACGATCCCCCTTCCTCACCCCCTACAGCGCCACAGAAACAGACAGGCAGCCCTGTTTAATTATTTACTGGCCTCGCTAGCAGCACCGCACAGACCGAGGTAGCAACCACGATAGGACTGAGGGGGCGGGCGAGGGAATGCCAAACCCCCTAACTGTGGAAAAAGGGAACAATGAGATTTTGTTTGGAGTGAAAGCTCGCCGGAGCTGCCTTGGTTGCCATTGTCTCACATGCCTTTTTCCCCCTCCGACTCCAAACCCAGACACGTATTGAGTCGTTCATCTGCTGGCCTCGATGGCAGGGCAAAGTCCCTCCTCTCCAACCCGCTGAGAATTTAATGAACATATTTTCCTTGGGAATGTGAGGAAAGTTGGCGACAAGGTGCCGGTTTAGGGGTCCTTCTTTGAGTTCAAGGCAAATTGACCAGTTTAGTTAATCTCCAACAATGAAGGAACATCACTCTCTGACACCTTAAGAGCTGCACTGAACGAACAAGTTGACACACAGCAAAAATTGTGGGCTGATAGAATACACATAAACATGTAAAAATGATGAACCAAGATGCGTTTAAGGACAGCCGAACAATGTGTAAAATCTCAATCGTTGCCAAAAAAGCATTATTAGTGAAACATAAAGGAATGAACAAAAAAGATTATCAGTGACACAAAAACAAACATGTAAATTATGGTGCTTTCGAGGACTGCCCAAAAAAGTGTGAAATCTCAACATTTAACCAAAAAAAAACATTATTAGTGAAGCATAAAGGCATAAACAAAAAAGATTCTCAGTGACACAAAAACAAACATGTAAATTATGGTGCTTTCGAGGACTGCCCAAAAAAGTGTGAAATCTCAACATTTGACAAAAAAAACATTATTAGTGAAACATAAAGGCATAAACAAAAAAGATTATCAGTGACACAAAAACAAACATGTAAATGGCGGTGCTTTCGAGGACTGCCCCAAAAAAGTGTGAAATCTCAACATTTGACAAAAAAACATTATTAGTGAAACCTAAAGGCATAAACAAACATGTAAATTATGGTGCTTTTGAGGACTGCCGAAAAAAGTGTGAAATCTCAACATTGGACAAAAGAAACATTATTAGTGAAACATAAAAGCATAAACAAAAAAGATTATCAGTGACACAAAAACAAACATGTAAATTATGGTGCTTTCGAGGACTGTGTGAAAAGTATGAAATATCAACATTTGACAAAAAAAAAAACATTAGTGAAACATGAAGGCATAGAAAAAAGATTATCAGTGACACAAAAACAAACATGTAAATGATGGTGCTTCGAGGACTGCCCAAAAAAGTGTGAAATCGCAACATTTGACAAAAAAAAACATTATTACTGAAACATAAAGGCATAAACAAAAAGATTATCAGTGACACAAAAAAAAACAAACATGTAAATTATGGTGCTTTCGAGGACTGCCCAAAAAAAGTGTGAAACCTCAACATTTGACAAAAAAACATTATTAGTGAAACATAAAGGCATAAACAAAAAAGATTATCAGTGACACAAAAACAAACATGTAAATTATGGTGCTTTCGAGGACAGTGTGAAAAGTGTGAAATCGCAACATTTGACAAAAAAACATGATTAGTGAAACATAAAGGCATAAACAAAAAAGATTATCAGTGACACAAAAACAAACATGTAAATTATGGTGCTTTTGAGGACTGCCCAAAAAAAGTGTGAAATCGCAACATTTGACAAAAAAACATGATTAGTGAAACATAAAGGCATAAACAAAAAAGATTATCAGTGACACAAAAACAAACATGTAAATTATGGTGCTTTCGAGGACTGTGGGAAAAGTGTGAAATCTCAACATTTGACAAAAAAAAAAACATTATTAGTGAAACATAACGATAGAAACATTTTTTAAAGCTGCGATAGTGTGGGAGAGAGTTGCTCTGCCGCATGAATGGTGCATTCAAGGACCGCTGAACAAAGTCCGACATCTCAATGGTTGTCATTTTTGCCATCATCAGTGCAGCATGAAGATACAAACATGTAAAACACTTTTGTTTTTCCTCGTGGAACTTGTTGTGTTCAAGGACCACTAAACAAAGTGCGACATGCCAACCATAAAAACATGAACATGTAAAAATGGTGGACCCGTGCTCGCTTGCACCCAGCATAGGGAGAATGCTTTCTTTGTGTGATTGTTGACAAATAAGCATGACTCCTGCAAAGAACCTCCACACCGTGTGAGGTCAAGGAGTTTGGAAGGGAAAACAGCTCAGAGGCCGTCTGAAGGAAGCGAGGGACATTGAAGGAGCCGGAGGAGCTTTAATTTAAACACGGAGCGGTTTTGCATTTTTAAGTGTGTTGTGTCTGGACTCTCGATCAGGCCCAATGAGAGAAGTCATTGTCTGAGGCTCGCGGCTCACACAGGAGGAGTTTGTGTGCATTCAGGGCTCATTGCACAATTGTTGTGGCCATGAATCCTACATCTGACTTTCTCGGCTTTTGGTATGTCATTCCGGGAGTCTTCAATGGATTGTTTACATGGGAAACTGTGCAGTCGTAGTATGACCGCATGTATTTGTATATCTGTGTAAAAATTGTACACGCAGTAAAAAACACGGCGGGCCAGTGGTTAGCACGCAGACCTCACAGCTCGGAGACCAGAGTTCAATTCCACCCTCAGCCATCTCTAGTGTGAAGTTTGCATGTTCTCCCCGTTTTCTCCGGGTATTCCGGCTTCCTCCCAAAAACATGCTAGGTGAATTGGTGACTCCAAATTGTCCATAGGTATGAATTTGAGTGTGAATGGTTGTTTGTCTATATGTGCCCTGTGATTGGCTGGCCACCAGTCCAGGGTGTACCCCGCCTCTTGCCCAAAGCCCTTCTCATTTACATATGGTGGTTAATTGGTTCCAGACCAGACCGTGAGAAGTGATTTTCATGAAGTAGGATTTCTTATTCATAAGTACCGAAGATAGCTGGGATAGGCTCCAGCACCCCCGCGACCCTCGTGAGGATAAGCGGTAGAAAATGAATGAATGAATGAAGTATTTTGTAGTTAGAGCATATACTATACAGTGCATCCGGAAAGTATTCACAGCGCTTCACTTTTTCCACATTTTGTCATGTTACAGCCTCATTCCAAATTGTATTAATTTAATCTCTTACCTCAAAATTCTACACAAAATCCTCCATTATGACAATGTGAAAAAGTTTTTTTTGACTTTTTTTTAATTTATTAAAAATAGAAAACTAAGAAATCACATTTACATACGTAAGTATTCACAGCCTTTGCCATGAAGCTCAAAATTGAGCTCAGGTGCATCTTTTTTCCACTGATCATCCTTGAGATCTTTCTACAGCTTAATTGGAGTCCACCTGCAGTAAATTCAGTTGATTGGACATGATTTGGAAATATAATAACTGTCTATATAAGGTCCCACAGTTGACTGTGCATGTCAGAGCACAAACACCAAGCATGAAGTCAAAAGAACTGTCTGTAGACCTGCGAGACAGGATTGTCTTGAGGCACAAATCTGGGGAAGGATACAGAAAAAATTCTGCTGCTTTGAAGGTCCCAATGAGCACAGTGGCCTCCATTATTCGTAAATGGAAGACGTTTGGAACCACCAGGACTCTTCCTAGAGCTGGCCGGCCTTCTAAACTGAGCGATCGGGGAAGAAGGGCCTTAGTCAGGGAGGTGACCAAGGCCCCGATGGTCACTCTGTCAGAGCTCCAGCGTTCCTCTGTGGAGAGAGGAGAGCCTTCCAGAAGGACAACCATCTCTGCAGCAATCCACCAATCAGGCCTGTATGGTAGAGTGGCCAGACGAAAGCCACTCCTTAGTAAAAGGAACATGGCAGCCTGTCTGGAATTTGCCAAAAAGCACCTGAATGACTCTCAGACCATAAGAAACAAAATTCTCTGGTCTGATGAGACAAAGATTGAACTCTTTGGTGTGAATGCCAGGCACCATGTTTGGAGGAAACCAGGCACTGCTCATCACCAGGCCAATACCATCCCTACAGTGAAGCATGGTGGTGGCAGCATCATGCTGTGGGGATGTTTTTCAGCAGCAGGAACTGGCAGACTAGTCAGGATAGAAGGAAAAATGAATGCAGCAATATATACGTAGAGATATCCTGGATGAAAACCTGCTCCAGAGCACTCTTGACCTCAGTAGACTGGTCATGTACCTTGACCATATAGACAGTAGACATTAGCACACAGCCAAGATCTCAAAAGATTGGCTTCAGAACCACTCTGTGAATGTCCTGGAGTGGCCCAGCCAGAGTCCAGACTTGAATCCGATCGAACATCTCTGGAGAGATCTGAAAATGGCTGTGCACAGACGTCTCCCATCCAACCTGATGGAGCTTGAGACTTATTGCAAAGAAGAATGGGCAAAACTGCCTAAAGATAGGTGTGCTAAACTTGTGGGATCATATTCAAAAAGACTTGAGGCTGTAATTGCTGCTAAAGGTGGATCAACAAAGTATTAAGCAAAGGCTGTGAATACTTATGTAAATGTGATTTTTTTGTTTTTTATTTTTAATAAATTCAAAACATGTCAAAAAAACCTTTTTTCACATTGTCATAATGGAGTATTTTGTGTAGAATTTTGAGGTAAGAGATTACTTTAATACAGTTTGGAATGAGGCTGTAACATGACAAAATGTACAAAAAGTGAAGCGCTGTGAATACTTTCCGGATGCACGTTATGCTAGCCATAGCATTTCAGTATGTGGAATCAAATTATGGAATGGATTGAGTAAGGAAATCAAACAATGCACAACGATACAAGAAACAATACAAGCAGTTGATGTTTGCTAAATACAAGGATGAAGAGTCTTGAACCAGTCATGATGTGCTATATATATCACTATATTGACACTTACTATGGTACCCATTATGGCATTGGATGCTCATATCACCTTGTACTTCGGTACGAGGTACACTATTAAAAAAATAAAAAAAAAATTAAAAATTTAAAAAACAAAACAAAAAAAACTTGACTATGGTACCCATTATGGCATTGGATGATCATATCACCTCATACTTCGCTACAAGGTGCATTATTTAAAAAACAAAACAAAAAAAACCCTTAAACTGTATTATGGAAAGCAGGAAGTGAGCAAATGTAAGAATTACTGATTGTAAAAGTACCAGATGGAGGGGTAGGATTTAATAAGCTTTGCTTCTTCCTACTCTTTTTGGACATGTGGAACTGGGAACTGATTATGCGATGCACTCAATTGTAATCTGATAATCAAATGAAATAAAAGCATTACCATAAAATGGTAAAATCACCTGATCAGAAGTGAGTTTTGACAACAAACCAACACAATATTTGAATATTTCATGTGTCATGAGTCACCGCAGTCGACGTTTTCACAGTATATTCATGTCTTGTACTACCAAAATGGAGCACATGCAATTATCAATTATCGCGTTCGAGTCTGGAACCAGTTAAGCATGATAGACAAGGGATGACTGTAATATTGTTGTTTACATTATTAGAGCTCTCCAGACACGAAATAACACCTTTGTGCTCCTGTTACTCAATATCGTAGACATAAAAACTGTAAACAAGCAATTTAAATAAGCCATAATATAGACTCACATGTTAGCATTGAGGTAGTTTGTTGTTGTTTTTTTAACTTCCTATCCTGTACAGTACTTCCTGTGTTGGCTATTGTTTCATCAATGTCACATTACTGACACCTAATGACTAGTGTGGAATACTACATGTCTTTGAATGTGTCTTGTTTTGTATTTTAATTTATTTATTTTTTTTCGAGCTTCAAAGTGCTTCATTTAGTCAAAAGATATGAACAATTAGCTTAAATATGCATATTTTCTGATGAATAATAGGCCATATGTAACCACAAACAACAATGATTCTTTGTGTAAATTACGCTTGCCGCCTGTAGGAGGCGCCTGAGAGCTCCTGCTGCCATAAATACCAACGAGAAAGAAGCAGGGTGTTCGTCCTGACATGACATTTCAAGCCATTTCTCCCGCCTTCATCTCTACGAACTCGGTCACCCCTCCTTGCAGTAATCCCAGCCACGTCTAACTGCGGCATCGTTTTTTTTTTGTGGAGCCTGAAAGCCGCGCACGCACAATCTGGAGAGGACATGTCACAAATGACAGTCAAATCTCCGCACGCACAGCTAATCTCATTACCCTTGTCTCATGCGGCACGGGCGGGTCATTGGGGTCGCGGCCTTGTGCTGCCGGGTCGTCGGGGCGATGGTGAATTAATTCACAGAGGCCGGCCTGAAACACGAGTCACCTTGGATGTTGGTATTAATAGCATTGGCCTTAAAACACGTTGCCGGGTAGCATAAATATAAAGATAATCTTATGCTTGAAGCAACAGGTGTGTGTTAAATACAGTGGCCTTATTTACTCCCGAGTCAGAATTCATTTTTTTGTATCCTCGCCTGGTGCGTGACTGGAGATTAACAATGTGTTTATTCTCTAAACAATCCCTTAGCTGATGGAAAAAGCAGGGACATTTAAAAAATGTGTTCTGCAGATAATAAATGTCTCTACCCTTATGCCAAACACCATTAAAAGTCAATCCAACGTTGGATTTACGACGATTCGCTATTGAAATCAGCACCGGGATGTCAATTTCACTACCTTGCTTTGACAAGAGACATTTCTCAATATTACGTCTGTATTTCATTTTTAAGGCTTTTTTTATGGCATTCCAAAGCCTGTTTTGAACTTGAAAAAATGTTGACCCTGACTGTAACTGTAAATTCCTGTTCCTGCATCACTGTACAATGGAACCTACACACTCCTGCACGTATTCTTCAGTCAAAACCAGTTCTCCGAGAGCACATAAGGAAGACTACATTTATTTGGACGTCAGAAAACCGAACAGAACACACAGTGAAACGCTACAGATATCGACATATTCACTACAAAATCTGAAATGTAAATAAAATATAATAATATAAGAAGAAAAAATAAAATAAAAATACAAAAACTAGTTAAAACTAGTAAATTAATACTTTTATTAATACTTTTCCCTCTAAATAAAAATCTTGTAAATAAGTACATTAATAATAATAATAATAATAATAATAATAATAATAATAATAATAATAATAATAATAATAATAATAATAATAATAATAATAATAATAATAATAATAGATAATAGATAATAGATAATAATAGATAATACATTGTCCATAGGTATGAATGTGAGTGTGAATGGTTGTTTGTCTATATGTGCCCTGTGATTGGCTGGCCACCAGTCCAGGGTGTACCCCACCTCTCGCCCGAAGACAGCTGGGATAGGCTCCAGCACCCCCGCGACCCTCGTGAGGAAAAAGTGGTAGAAAATGAATGAATGAATGAATAATAATAATAATAATAATAATAATAATAATAATAATAATAATAATAATAATAATAATAATAATAATAATAATAATAATAATAATAATAATAATAATGAGAGGAAATAAATACTATTAGCATACATTACAAAATTTTTGAATTATATTAATAAAATAATAAATGAATACCCCACCACAAATTAAAAATCATACAAATAAAAATCCTGTAAATAAGTACATAATAATAATAATAATAATAATAATAATAATAATAATAATAATAATAATAATAATAATAATAATAATAATAATAATAATAAAGATAAATAAATAAGATGCTGAGGAAATAATTTTGATGATGATGATGATAATGGTAACAATGTTCATTGTAATAATGTAATAATGTAAATTATTATTATTGTTAATTCACAAAATAACAATCCTGCAAATGAGTGAATATGAAAAAATATATATCATAAATACTCTTAACATAACTACTACTACCACTAATAATAATAATAATAATAATAAACACCATTTTCACAAAATAAAAATCCTGTAAATCAGTGAATAAATTATAACTGTTGTTCATTCGTTTTCTACTGCTTACCGCTTATATAGGGTTGCGGGCGTGCTGGAGCCTATCCCAACTGTCCAGATACACCCTGGACTGGTAGATAGATAGACTCCCTTTATTGTCATTGCACAAAAACACAGTAGTGAAATTGCCAACGAAATGTCGTTGCCTGGCTCCCATATAATAACAGACACAAAAGATAAGTAATAATAAATAATAATAATAATAATAGTAATGTGGAGAATAAATAGGTCACCAGCCAATCACAGGATAAATGCAACAATCAACATCAATTTAAATAACATTTGCACACAACAACATTTGCACACAACATTTGTGTATACAAGCTACATTTACAATGTAATATAACTATATGCAAAAATTAAAATGAAATAAAGCTAAAATACTGATACACATACGTACATATGTAAAACAACGTGCAAAAATGATGGGTGCGTGTTGTTATAATTTACACTAATATATTTATCAGGGATTTCTTTACATTTGAATCAATGTGATCTTTTCCACTGTAAGAGTTAATAACTAAAGAGTAATAACTGCTTCGCTACACATCTTAAAATCATGTCTGGAGCTCTGCCAACCATTTGTCATGCTAGTTTTGATGCTAGGTCATGGATAGGTAGCAGGGAGATGTCAACTCCAGGTCTTTTATTGTCATTGGTGTAATTATTAAGTCCAATGTAGTGTCTAATAAGGAGTCCTTGTGTTTTACATTTTTTGCAAGCAAACTGAAAAATCCCTGACGTGCATATATTCAAGCAAACGTCTGCTTAATAAATGAAGGACTGACATCACGCTGCTTGTCTGGATGGGGAGCAGTCATAATTCACACAGCGTTGGATACATTTTGGAATTTATTATCTGCAAAACACATTTTTTATTTTGTGTGTGTTGTTTTTCTGTCCAAATCCCAGCAGTGAGTTGCAAGCCACCACTTACCTTAAACTGTTTTTTTTTTTTTTTTAAAGGCAAAATAACAACAGAGGAACAGGATTTTGGCTACAGCTAATGTGTTGGATCGAGGCAAAATATCATAAATGCATTATGGCAAAATGTAATACATTCTAGTAATTGGACAGGACTCTTCCCAATGCAGCTGGTTAACATTTTCACATTTTATATTCAAGCCTTTCACCAAAGTCCTACACACAAAAAGTAATGACAGCATGAAAAAAATATTTTGCAAACATATACAAAAATATGTAAAAATGAAGAAATGATGTGCATAAGTATTCACAGCCATTGGGCTGCCAATTGAGCTCCGGTGCACCACGTTTCCACTGATTAGCATAATTGGAGTCCTGTTTTACATAAATTGGCCATGTTTGGAAAAGACACAAACTTGTCTGTGTAAACGGTACCACAGTTCACTGAAACAAGTTTGAAACCACCAGAAATTAAAGTTGACCATTCGATCTTATCACAGAGGTTAGAAAACTGGCTGGGAATCTCTGGTACTGCTCTAAACTGGTTCAAGTCCCATCTGGAAAACGGGAAGTACTTTGTTGAAATTGGAATTGACCAAAAGACCAAATGGCTATGACCCGCGGGGTTCCCCAGGGGTCAATCCTGGCACTCCTTATTGTTACTGTACATGCTGCCTTTAGGCCAGGTAATAGGCAGCTGCAATGTCTCCTACCGCAACTATGCAGACGACACTCAGATCTACATGTCGTTGATTTCATGTCGATTTACTCTGTGGATACAAAACAACGTTCAGCTTTCAAAACAGACAAAATATAGTGATGAACACCAAAAAAATTATAAATCCTACATTTTTTTTGTTCAGTCATTCACATTTGGTCTCTGAAGTACTCTGGCCATTTTTTGTGCGCAAATGCCGAAAACGGTCCCGATGTTCAAGAATCTTTTAAGAAATTTCTTTTTCCAGATGGTGGTCTGGAACCGGACCACTCCCAAAATGTTATCACTTCTATATCCCACTTCTGACAATTCCTGAAAATTTCGTCCAAATCCATTCAGGACTTTTCAAGTTGATTTGAACACAAACAGACAAACAAACTGTTCCGTCTCGGCTTCGGCATTGTGGCGTGGCCCCAGTATGCCGAGAGCAGGAGACCCAAGTGCAGATAGAAGTTGACTTTTCATTATAATTGCAGATATGCAGCTGCAGGACACCAGCTAAGACGACAAACGAGGATGCACGCACCTGAACTAAACACAAATAGCAACAGGCGCGAGTGAAGAGGGAAAAAGCAAAGCCCGCGGACACAACCAAGGCAAACAAAACGCTACCAAAATAAGAGCTTCAAACAGGAACTAAGGCATAGAAGTGGAAACTAACTAACTAAGAAAGCTAACTAACTAAAGCTAACTAACTAAGAAAGCTAACTAAACTGTCATAATAATAATAATAATAATTAAATAATAAGTAATAATTAAATTAACTTAATATATTATTAAAATAATTACAATAAATAATTAACAATAGTAACAAATAAATATAATACCAAAATATTAATAATATAGTGTCAGTTTAGCTAATTACTATAGCATAATATAGTTGTTCACTATTGTGGAAGCTAAAAAAAAATTACACTATAAATAAATAAAATATAATAAAAAAAATTATACAATAGATTACATTTAATTATATAATATATATTATATATTTATTATATATATTTTACATTATATTTTTTATTATACATTATACATATTATATATATATACAATATATATAATATATTATACATATATTATACATTTACATTATATATTTTTTTACATTATATTTTACATTTAATATATAGAATTCTATTATAAAACATCTATAAATGTAAATGTTTTTCAGCAAAGTGTAAAAAGTTTGGACACCCCATTTCTGACGTCATAAATCAATGAAGCCCAGCCAAAATATATGACTTCCTTTGTCTGTCGTAAGTAGTTTTGTAGCTTTCTGTGCTTTAATAGCAATAATATTCTTTTAAAAAGAAATATGCAACTTCTTTACGCACAAACGCGCGTCATCCTGTCGGGCGGCAACACTGAGGACGCGATGGAGAAGAGAGGATCAAAGAGATGAAACGCTTTCACTAAATGGGGGAGGATTAATCCCAAACACCAAATTCAGATACCATATCTGCCTCTGATGATCTCCACAGCAAACAAGGACTCGTCGTGTTTTTGTTTTTTTTCCATTTTCCCATGTGACGCACTTATAGCACTTAGCTTACTTCTCTGCTGCTGCTGCTTCCTTCTTGGTTGATTCGCTCAGGAACTCCGACGGAAATCTGGTGAGTTTCTTTCTTTTCTTTACTGCCGAACACTTTTGCCAAAGTCAAAGCTAAGACACGAAAACGTGGCTGATTTGCTTCCTATTAAGAGAGGTTTGTGTGTGACTAATTCGGTCAAGTCACTTTACATGTAGTTAATTGCATTGAGGTCTTCAAAAGGCATATACAATAAATGCATATATTAGGTTATTTAAGGGGGAGAGGATGTTATATAACTTGTCATTGCTCTAATAAAACTCTAATTACTAAGTCAACTTCGGACTGACATCCAGGTTGCATCCATTTTTCTAATGGCGTTGTTCATCAAAGGCATGGGTTTCGAAAGTGCGGCCCGTGGGCAATTTGTTGCCGGCAGCTATTTGTTGATTGGTCCATGTCACATTCTGAAAATTAACTACAGGACTAAAAAAGCAAAAAGCAAAAAATTGAGAAAAAAATTCATTCATTTCAGCAGAATAAAGTCAAAATATTATGTTAAGTCTTCAAACAACATTTTTTTTTTAAAAAGAAGCAGAAAAGATATTAGAAGAATAATGTAAACATGCCATGGGAATAAACTCATAATAATAAGAAGAAGAAAATTTCCAACAATGAGGTTGAAATTGTGGAAAAATAGAATTTTAAAAAACTGCTGCAATGTTCAGAGATTTTAGGCCTAATATTAAGTGGAAAAACTGCTTTTTCATGTACATGAGCTTGTAATATCATACAGATAAAATGTCATTTTAGTAGAACAGACTTGAGATAAAGAAAAAAAAATTAATGTTGTAATATTATGAAAACTGTAATTTTTCCAAAATTATTTTGGGGAAATGTTAATAATAATAATAATAATAATAATAATAATAATAGTCATAATATTATGAGGAAAAATTACCAAGATTATTTATGAAGAGTGCTGAAATATATGAAAAAAGAATTTAAGCTTAAAAGAGAGAAGTTAAGTTAATACTAATAATATGCTTTTTCATCTATTTCACAAAGATGTGTTTTTTGCTTTTTTGTGCTTTTTTTATACACATGTAACTTCTTTGCGTGTTTGTTGGAATATATATATATATATTTTACCCATCCTCAAATTTATTTGCAGCAGTCAGTTGTTTTGTGCACATAATCATATTGAATGAAGTGAGGGATTACATTGTTGCTCTGATGTAATCGTCTTTAATAGCTTCACAGGTGCCTCGATAACATGTTGGTTGTGTCTTAGTCTTGAATTTAGCCCTACTGGGGACATGCCATTTTATGTGTGTGATTGCTTGTAATAGATGCCGTATATCAACATAAGGGAGAAGGACATGAGGACACAAATGTTAGCAACACTTACATAACTAGTGATGCTAAAGCAGGGCTCGACAATAACGATGTACCGATGGCCCGGGGCAAGTTAAAACAAAATTGGGGCAAGTAAATCCAATCAGTGATATTCCCGTTGGGCAAGTGTACTTTGGCATGCCATACTGCCAAGAGTTATTTTAAAAGCGGTTCTTGTTGGGTGTTGGTAAAACACGGACTGCGTAATTCCGGTGCTAATTTGCAAACCAATCCTTGCAAATCTTGAAATGGACCAATCAGAATCGTTAATTTAGACCGTGGTCCGCGTTTTACCCACACTCGTTCTTGTTGGCGATCAACCAATCAGCGATGGTTTGACGAGGAAAACATCTATCATGGCGTCCCTGCCAACATGGTCTAATTCTTCAACAACTTGTGAAGGAAAACAGCAAAAAGTGATGAACCAGTGCCTCCTAAACAAGTATTTTATTAGCGGCAGCAAATCAAATGATGGCACAGGTGAGTGAATCACATTGCTGTGACAATTTGAAGTGGTCACAATGAAACACCACCCATTAGATCCAATACCAAGTGCTGATTTTGCACAAGCTACAAAATCTAGCGCTTCCATTTCTCTGTGGATTTTTTTCACCTTTGCTTCACAAATTATTGTTTGACCATTGAGCAATTTTTCTGGATTAAAAACACTTTACTAGTACACAAATGTGTCTATTCAATAATGTTTCATTGTGGTGCACAACTTATAAATATCACTGCTTACTACAACTACGATGTGTAAGGTAGTATGGCATGCCATGTTAACATACGTTTCAGACATTCCTCCAAATACAATGCATCAGTACTATTATCTGATGAATTATCAGCATATATTGATATATGATATTATTATGGCAGTCTTTTCATTTTACATGGGGCAAGTTCGGTCAAGTAGTTCTCACCTTAAGGATTCCCTATGGGCAAGTCATTTTTGTTTTTAATGTAGAGCCCTGTAAAGTGCTAACATTACATTTAAACGACAACATGCTTAACAAAATGATCAAACTTACATTGGCGTGGGCATACCCGGAGGAATAAATTAAAACAGACCGTTTTGTAAATACAGCTGGAATAGGTGCAGATACTGGAAGATGGAGAAAGCTTTCTAAACTAAACTTCCAGCATTCCACACAGCTGTCCGCCCACCACTAGTAGTTTTATTTATGTCTTAAATGGCTTATTTACTCTTATTAAGTCTACAACAGGGGTCTCAAACTCAATTTACTTGGGGGCCACTGGAGCTAGGGTCTGGGTGACACTGGGCCACATCAGGTTTTCCCAAAAAAAACCAAAAAAACACATTTATTAAAAACAAAAAAAATGTAAAAACTTTGCTTTGGTTCCAATTTTCTACAAGAAAAGCTCTGATAAAACATTCCACTGTTCTCAAATATCTTACTTTTTATTTTTCTACACAAAATAAGATGAAAAATAAATAAACAAATCAAGAATAAAGAAAATCAATCAACCAGTAATAAATAAATAAATATAATAATAATAATAAAACGGCAAATAATAAAAACTTAAGAAACCACATATAGTTGGTGGGTAGACAAATTATTTTTTTCAGATTAAAATGAACAAAGTATTATTAGAGCCCTGTAGACATGACAAAACACGACTATAGTCACATTTATACTCTTTTTATTTACAACATATTGCGCAACTGCAGGGTCTTGAGACATGCTAACTCGCAAACTAGAGAGCTAGCGACCTAAACGGTAGCCTCCAAGTTATTTCCTTTAAACTTAAATAGCCAAAAGCTTACCACTTCCACACGGATAGGGAGGATAACTATTATCCTACTATAACAGTTATTTAACCTTTAACATGAACATTAATCAAACGTAATCATTTTTTCTGGGTACATGATACCATACAGCATCCATATCAAACTTGTGCGGGCTGCACTAACATTAAATTTTCATATCAAGGCGGGGGCCTCAAACTAGTGTCCCGCGTGTTTGAGACCCCTGGTCTACAATATTTGGTAATACGATTGGAAAGCAATTTAAAGTCGCCATTGCAGTACATTGATACACAAAGCTGGATTGCAGTGAATACCAGAAACCACTTTAAAGCTCCGGGTTATATTTTAAGATGTGTAGCAAAGCCCGAAACCCCCACCACCCCCTCTGTGAAGTGGTGGGCGTGCTCATTGAGGTCTGGCTTGTCATGATGAAGGATGTGTTTCCTTCATGATGTTTCAAAAAGATGCATCCTTAAAAGCCAACATTTTGTCAAAAATCGATTTTTCAAAGGTTTTGAGCTCATAAACATTGAAAAGTCACTTTTGCACAAAAGAGGACCTGAAAATACGCTGGAGCTTTGAGCCAGGCTTCTTCTGTGGAGGCCATTGCCCGCTGTAGTAAGATGCCGACAGCACTGTACACTGTAAAAGGGTATCGTCAGCCTCTCATCTGCACACTAAACAGGATTTGTCCCGCAGTCATGTTATAAACGGTGGGGTGTACAGTACAGCACATGTATCATGGCGCCCCCCACCCCTCCCCTCCTTTTGCAGTGCCCTTATTTGGCTTTTTTTTTCTTGCCCACAGTCAATGTTTGTGGTCTTCTTTTGCCACTTTGAAGATGTCTTGTTAAAACAGCGCCTCTGCAATACACGACCTAAATCCACAGTTGGGCAAAGAATCTGCAGAGAAGGCAGTCGTGTGTGTGTGTGTGTGTGTGAGAACCCCCCCCCCCATCGCTTCCTTGTAAATGCTGACAGAGAGCTCAACCAGTTCATCTCAGGACAAGGCGAGCTCTGCTCCCTTCCACTGTGAATCATTTTGGAAAAATTAGCCTCAGGATTGAATTGCCCCAGCAATTTGGTGCCTTTCCTCCATTCTGCTTTATTGTCTGTTTTGGCTGAACGTGCACTTTTTCACAACGCTTCAGGTCGTCCACGTACGCGAGAGAGGCAAAGCCGTCGAACTCCGAGTCCAGTTCGGTCGGCCTGAGAAAAGCAATTCAGCTTGCTCGCTGCTTCTTGTTTAGAAAGGAAGTTCCACAGACAAAAGACAGCCATGTTGGTGGAACAGCTTATTTGAACAATTGTGCCGTTTTACTTCTTTTCCACATTTTGTAATCAAGGAAAAATACAGTAAAAACGCAACAAAGTGAACATTAAAGAAGACCAACTATGCTTTTCTACTTTTCCGACTTATTAATTTCACTTTAAATGCCAAATCATCAGATCATGAGGTTTGCGCATTTGGAAGTTAGCCCTGAAATCATTTTGGACGGCTCTGCACGCTCGGTTTTACGAGCTCGAGTTTTTTTCAAACAAGTTCGACTGACATCAAGCAGGAAATCCATGCAAACGCTGCAGAAAGAGGTGCAGAATGTGGAAGGTCTAGGACGCTTTCTGTGCGGGTTATTGTGTGTAGCTGCTCTACATGAGTCCACAATAGGTCCCCTCAACCCAGATGTAAAATGTCATATTTCTACAACGCTTGCTTCCATGTCCAAATGTGGCAAATACTTCTTGGGGAAGTAGACCCTATGATTACCATAATGACCCAGCAGGCTTTGCAGCAGGAAGATGCATGAAGATGCATGATGTTGATGGTTTTCAACCTTTTTTGAGCCACGGCACGTTTTTTACATTGGAAAAATCTTGTGTCACACCACTAACCAAAAATGTTCCAAAATGTCACCACGACCTCACACGTGCATCAATAAGTCTATGGGAGGAACAAGGTAGGTGTTGCCACACGGACCAATATTACATTGCTCTGCCAGTCTTTACACCACAGACACTCCACAGTAGCCACGTTTTTACATCACCACTTTTTCTCTTTCCGAATGATCTTTCGGGAAACAATGGTATCCATAGAAAGGAATATTCCAATCTCTTGTCTACATGCGCCGTGAAAATCAAACAGAATAGTCAATAGGGCATGCCCAGTAAAACGGAAACATCAACATCACGTGATACCGGTTTCCCCAAGTTTTTCTTTCGCTTGTTGGAATAACTCTGTATTGCCAGTTTTTTGTCTGTCCAGTCTTGAAATTTAGTTTGAATCAAAAACAAACTTTGCACCTGCAATAAAAGCCTGTTGTTCCGCCGTTTGACCTATTGACCTATTGACCTTGTGAGTGAGCAGTATAGAATACTGCATATCACAATTGGAATGTATCTTAAGGCTTTACTTCATTTAAGCATTTTTATGCTTGGAAAAGCGTAATTAAAGCAAAAGATGCATCCATTTGGCTTAAATTAGCATATTTTTAAATGTATTATGAAGATTTTGGATAATTGGCATTACATTACAAGTCATTGTTCAATTTTTTTCATATGACTATGTTAATCATTTTAATTTGTTTTTTTAAATGTTATAAAATAAAAAAAATGTAAATGATAAAAAATAAAATAAAATAAAAATTATTTAAATAAATATGTATTAAAATACATAATGATTTGATTTGAATGTTTTAGTTTCATTAGAATTGCGTCTCAGCACTGATTGGTTGGGAAAAGTCACATGGTTCTACTGCTTGACAGTGAGGTGAGCGGCGGCCATCTTGCCTCCAGTTTGTATAAAAAAGGTGGGGGAAAAAAAATAACAAAGCTGACCACCGAACGGAGTAAAAAATAACGTTTGATCATCACACAACATAATAATTTTTCATATGACTATGTTAATCATTTTAATTTGTTTTTTAAAAATTATGTTATAAAATTAAAAATTTAAATTATAAAAAATAAAATAAAATTAAAATTATGAAAAGTAAAATAAAATTAAAATTATTCAAATAATTATGTATTAAAATACATAATGATTTGATTTGAATGTTTTAGTTTCTTTATAATTGCGTCTCAGCACTGATTGGTTGGGAAAAGTCACATGGTTCTACTGCTTGACAATGAAGTGAGCAGCGGCCATCTTGCCTCCAGTTTGTATGAAAAAGGTGGGGGAAAAAATAGCAAAACCGACCACCGAACGTAGTAAAAACAACGTTTGATCATCACAACATAATAAAGTCGTAAAGCAGTATTGACCACACAATAGTTGTCCTGGCTGGTCCACGATACACAACAAGAGGTGTCATACTTGAACCTGTTGGTTCCCTCTCGTTGACTCCCACTGCTGTTAGGACAGAGGACATGGAAGGAAAGCTGCGAGAGATTTAATTGGTCATTTGTATGTCAGCAGCGCACTCCGAGGTGTGATGTGCGTGTTAAGTGGGAGCTGCTTGGAGTTGCTCTGCCCTGCTTTGTTCGGCGCTTTGGCTTTTGTTCCTTGCCGTGATGAATGACGGAGGCCTTGGCTCCGGCTGGAGTGTCTCATAGCAACGGGCGGGACGGGGCACGAGGGAGCGGCGGCCAAAGGAGGAAAGGCCAAGTAAGGCTGTGTGCTTCCCGTCTGTAGAAAGGGCAGACGGGCAAGCGTCGTCCAGGCTGAGGGCTTCTGGAGATGAATGAAGCCCAACAGGAGAGAAGGAGCTTGCTTGCATTAGCTGCAATGTGAATCAGTTCTCATTTGAAAGGATGTATTTTATAGCTGTCTAGTCTTGCGTAATGCCCGCACATAGTCATTTTTATTAGCACTCATGCCATCTAAATAATGTAGTACACACTTTTTCTAAGCACACTTGAAGGTACTTGAAGGTAAGCTTTGGAAACGCCTTACTTATTCATACACGAGCTCATTTGAACTAATTTGCTCAACACTTTTATTTCATTTCCATTTGCATTGTAGTAATGATACAAATTATCATAACAAATGATGTAAAACTCATTTGGATAATGTAGAACAGGGGTCTCAACACGCGGCCCGTGGGCCAAATGTAGCCCGCAGGACACTAGTTTGAGGCCCCCGCCTTGATATGAAAGTTTAATGTTAGTGCGGCCCGCGCAAGTTTGATATGGATGCTGTATGGTATCATGTACCCAGAAAAAATTATTACGTTTGATTCATGTTCATGTTAAAGGTTAAATAACTGTTAATAGTTATCCTCCCTATCCGTGTGGAAGTGGTAAGTTTTTGGCTATCTAAGTTTAAAGGAAATAACTTGAAGGCTACCGTTTAGGTCGCTAGCTCTCTAGTTTGCGAGTTAGCATGTGTCTCAAGACCCTGCAGTTGCGCAATATGTTGTAAATAAAAAGAGTATAAATGTGACTATAGTTGTGTTTTGTCATGTCTACAGGGCTCTAATAATGCTTTGTTCATTTTAATCTGAAAAAAAATAATTTGTCTACCCACCAACTATATGTGGTTTCCTCAGATTTTATTATTTGCCGTTTTATTATTATTATTATTATATTTATTTGTTTATTACTGATTGATTGATTTTCTTTATTGTTGATTTGTTTATTTATTTTTCATCTTATTTTGTGTAGAAAAATAAAAAGTAAGATATTTGAGAACAGTGGAATGTTTTATCAGAGCTTTTATTGTAGAAAATTGGAACAAAAGCGAAGTTTTTAAAAATTTTTAGTTTTTAATAAATGCATTTTTTGTTGTTTTTTTTTGGAAAACCTGATGCGGCCCAGTCTCACCCAGACCCGAGCTCCAGTGGCCCCCAAGTAAATTGAGTTTGAAACCCCTGATGTAGAATTTATATAATATATAATATAATAACAATTTGGTCTGCATATATTAACAATACCATTGTACAGGTGTCCCTAATGTTGTGTCCTTAGAACGTAATGCTAAGAGCTCCCGGGCTCTTGTACAACATGTTTTCACCGTGACTTGGTGCGTTTAGTGCCTGCAGATGGTTTGTGGCTGCTGAATATCCAGCAGGACGGTTGATGATGTGGAACCCAGCTGGCACGTGTCCAACACAGTGTTCACCTGCCAATTTTATTTCCTCAATAACGCCTGGACACGTCTTTATGCTTTTAATGAAGTGGAGGTGTCCAAGTACCGAGGCTGCCCCGTTACTACCCAGACACTACCTGTCTGCTGCCATGGTTACGGGGGAAGGAGCAGGTTTAGTGGCCCGACTCCAGGGATTACTTTCCTTGCTTTTTAACAATCAGGCCCCAGCCACTGTTAAAAAATGGGGGGCAAAACTGCACCCGAAAAGAAGTTGTGGGAGCAGCACATTGTGCCCAGGTGGCCTTTTAAAAAGTGCTTTAAGTGCTGCGTAAGGGCTCAGTCCTGCCATGCATAATTGCTTTGGTTTCAGCGTCTGTCCCCTTTGTGAGACGCTTCACTCCCAGCGATTAGTGCTCATTAATTAAAGCTTTTACACATGAAGCTATGATAACACAAGTCCGTCCATGTTTGAATTCTTGGACACAAGTTTTTGCAGTATAAGTACATCTCTGTGGAAATGTATGTGTGTTTTGGGGTCCCCGATACATACTGTAATTTCCGGACTATTAAGTCGCACTTTTTTTCATAGGTTGGCTATTCCTGCGACTTATACTCCAGAGCGACTTATAAATGAAAAAGCTGTTTATATTACATAAACACTGAACACCTTTTCTGTTCATGTTTATTTTTTGTGTAGCTGAATAACCATTGTGTTAGCATATCTTACACATATTCAGCCTGTTCTCTATTCTTTTATTGTTAGAACTTGCCCTCCAAGAGAACGTGATGTCTGTTTTGGTCAAGTAGTTTGGAAAATAAATTACCCGCAAAAAATGCAACTTATACTCCAGTGCGACTTATGTATGTTTTTTTCTATCTAATTATGCATGTTTGGCCATGTGCGACTTATAGTCCAGAAAATATGGTACTTAGATACACGTTTATCATACCATGATACAAAAACGCCTCACCAACCCATGTCCGAAAGTGCCTAAAAAGTCGTGCATTTTGCTTTAAAGCGCTCGTTTTCAGCTTATTTTGGCCAAGTTATTAATTTGTATTCATTTTTTCAAAGGCAGAAATCGTATAAAAGTTTGCAAGGTGGTAGCTAAACCAGTTGAGAGTAAGCCAACAGCGCCTCTGCTGGTTCCAGCCAAGTAGTGCACTCCCATTTTGCCCTGAAATGCCTCGAAATTTGATTAACTAACAATTCCAAACAATTCACATGGTTTGGTCAAATGCTTTATTTTTTGACTAAATAATCACCCGTTTCAAGACAGTATTTTTTAGGGTTCCCGACATGTCTTCCCCATAATATTCCTATTAACACTGTCACTCTTATTAAAACAGTCCCTGCTAACAGTATGTCTGATGAATAAAAAATTATGTCGATGCGTTTATCGTACCATGACACACTCAAGAAAGTCTCAAGAACCCATGTATAAAAACACCCAGGAAGTCGCCCATTTTGGTTTGTAGCACCCCTTTTTTTGGGCAATATTCAAGTTATTTAACTTTTTTTTTTCAGTTTTAGATTTTGTGTTTTTTTTAGCTCACTAAACTGGTCAAGAGTAAACAGGAAAGCAACAGCGACTCTCAACATTTTGCCCTCAATTACTTCAGAATAGGATTAATCGACTGCCACTTTTAACACAATCGGCTTTGTTGTTCCCATCCTTTATGAACACTACAGATAACCTTACAGCATCAAAAAATGTAAAACTGATGAAGAAAAAAAATAGTAATGTTGTAAAAAAATGCAACGCCGGCTTGACTTCAAACTTGAAAATGACCAAAAAAGGAGAATAATGACCAAAAATCTATCTGGCCCCACCCACCTGCTGTTGTCTGTCTGAGCACATAGGCGCCGACATGTTTATTGCCACTCCAGGTTGACTGTTATTTATGTGGCCTTTGATTTTGGGCGATGCTCAGGTTGAGTGCACCACTTGGCTTCTGCTGAGTGGGTCGGATCCCGCTGGGGGTCAAACCACCCCCCACTCCAGGTTACTGATGGCGGCACAGGAAGGTTTGCAGTATTCCAGGTGTCCAGCAGATGCTGCTTGCTGCCTTGCAGAGACGCCACGTCCACTCCACAGCAAAGCTGTTACCATGGCATTAGGATTAAACGTAATTTAGTCGTGCATCATTGAAAATGGGGGCCCCCCGATTTGGAGCCATTAAGGAGCTTTGATGATGCATCTTGTTGCTCGGAGCGGACTGAGGCTTTAATTGCGCAGGCTTGATTCAAGTACGACATGATGAAAGATGGGAGTTTGATATAAAGCATTATAATTTGTCAGCTCTGACCAATATTGGCTAAGTTGGGAAGCCGGCCTCTCTGCGCCGCGGCGTTCAAATTATATAGTCGAGCTCGGGGAAAAAGAGGGATATTTTAATTTGGGTGAAATGAAAGAGCACGTCAGATGAAGGGCCGTAAATCCACATGGAAAACTTCATCGTGCTGACAGCGTTCTGCCAGGGAGATTGTTGGAGGGGGTCACACAGAGGAAATGAAGTATGATGTTGTACAACCACGCTACCCATACATTCCAGAAAAGTCCACTTTGGTGATAGAGGCAAGGAAAAACTCCCTGTAAAGCAAAACCAGGGCAGGAAAAAAGCAGCCCACGTCCATAAAAGGTCTACAAGAGCCTCATTTCCAGTATAACAATGAAGATTCTTAGCAATGGAGATTGTGCTTATTTGGATGCCCTTGCAACCAGAATGTCCAATGTCCAATGGTCTGGAGGTTTGCAGCACACATTTAAGGCTAATTGAAGTAGATTTACCGATTTATCTACGAAAGACAGCCTAACCATTCATTCATTCATTTTCTACCGCTTTTCCTCACGAGGGTCGCGGGGGTGCTGGAGCCTATCCCAGCTGTCTTCGGGCGAGAGGCGGGGTACACCCTGGATCGGTCGCCAGCCAGCCGATCACAGGGCACATATAGACAAACAACCATTCACACTCACATTCATACCTATGGACAATTTGGAGTCACCAATTAACCTAGCATGCGCAGGAGAACATGCAAACTCCACATATAGATGGCCGTGTGTGGAATCGAACTCGGGTCTCCTAGCTGTGAGGCCTGTGTGCTAACCACTCACCACTGTGCAGCCGGGCAAAATTCCAAAATTTTGTTTTAAAATATGCTTGTTCATAAATGCACCCAAATTATGATTAAATGTACTTGTAATGAGAGTTGTTGTTTGCACATTCTGCCTGTTTCTATTTAACTGAAAACATGAAGGTTACCTCGAGTGGTCAGTTCAAATCCCTTTTCAGACATAACCAAACATGGCGTCATACAAAATTGACTTGTCAGGGGCCATCCCAGAGGATTCCCCCAAAAGATGACATACGGTGCGTGTAGCACAACTGGTCAAAACACCACTATGGTGGTGGAGGGTGCAGAGTGGAATGGGGAGGTTAAAACAAAAACGAAAACAAAAAAATGCCCATATAGGCACAGTCATGGCTAATAGTGGAGAAGGCAGTTCTAGATTCGGCTGTAAATGAAGATGATGATGATGGCTGTGTTTGCGTGAGAGGTGAGGAAAACATTTTGATGAGCTTGTTGGGAATGGTGGAGACAGAGATCTGGCCCTTTCTGAGACTGGTGACATCATCATATGCACATTAGATGAGTGAGTTCCGCCCATCACAAACGGATGATTTTCTTCTCATTCCCAGTACGCCTTTATCTCTAACCATTCTCAACATACAACCTTTTCAAATAACAACATAAAAACTGAATTTTTGCTTGAAAAAAAATCTAAAGGGTTAATTCAGATGTACAATTTAATTACATTTACATATGCTGGAAATTACACAGAAAAAAATACATTTACCTTAAATGACATGATGTCTGTGAACACAACCCCTCATTGCTCATAATAACACACTTTAAAGTGGGATTCAAATGTTCTACTACTAATAAAGAGACTATTGTTAGACAATAGACTTGACCAATGGATGGATGGCTGGATGGATTGACGGACCGATTAATGGATTGATGGCTGGACGGATGGACCAATGGATAGATAGATGGTTGGATGGACCAATGGATGATTGGATAGATGGACGGATGGAGTGTGGTGTATTTTAGGTTAGTTGACATATTCAGTTCATTTGGCGCTCTTAATACATACAATACATATATCATCATTTATCTTTTTATTCATTAAATACAATAAAAACTGGCATATTTCAGACACAGTTGATAATGGGAATTAATCATGATTAATAATTAATTAATAATTAATTTAAAAATTATGTAATCATTTGCCATATACAGTATGTATATGTATGTATGTATATATATATATAGGTGGCATGGTGGTCGAGTGGTTAGCGCGCAGACCAGGGTTCAATTCTACCCTCGGCCATCTCTGTGTGGAGTTTGCATGTTCTCCCCGTGCATGCGTGGGTTTTCTCCGGGTACTCCGGTTTCCTCCCACATTCAAAAAACATGCTAGGTTAATTGGCGACTCCAAATTGTCCATAGAGAGAGCGGTAACTAATTTATTTCATTAATTACGTTAATTTTTTTGTGGAATTAACGCATACAAACACATCCTTTCGTCATCGCAACACTTCCACACTACTAGACAGATCACAAGATGCTTTCACTGACACCCCGTACATCCTACCAACCTGCTCACTGCATGTCATTTTTTCCGTTGTTATTCTTGTTTAAATCACAATTACATGTAAACTGGAAAGGACAATATATTTTAAAATACTTTTGCACAAAAGACTAATTTACTAGTTTGAATTATCTTTTGCTTTTGCTGCTTGATTAAACAAAGCTCACATTTACCACACTGCACCAGGGCAGCCGCGCAGGTTTCAGAGCTGTCATAACATTTGATGTTCAACTAACAGTGTGGCTTATAAACGTAAGTAGCCTGGTTATTTCTCATTCCTTCAATGCTGGATGCTGTTTTCGCCGTCATATTGGAGTGTGTTGGGATTCAGCCGCTGTGCTGGTCGCTAACTGCTGAGCTAAGTTAGCCACTAATTCATGATATTGTTAGCATGCTAGTTCAGTGTGTTTAGTGTAGTGTTAGTTCATGTTTGATTCAGGGCTGCACGGCCGACGATTGGTTAGCGCGCAGGCCACACAGCTACGAGACCCGAGTTCGATTCCACACTCGGCCATCTATGTGTGGAGTTTGCATGTTCTACCGTGCATGCTAGGTTAATTGGCGTCTCCAAATTGTCCATAGGTATGAATGTGAGTGTGAATGGTTGTTTGTCTATATGTGCCCTGTGATTGGCTGGCGACCGGTCCAGGGTGTACCCCGCCTCTCGCTCGAAGACAGCTGGGATAGGCTCCAGCAACCCTGCGACTCTCGTGAGGACAAGCGGCAGGAAATATATAATGAATGTCTGATTCAAATGATCTGTTATTAAAGGAACCATCCATCCATCTTCTGTGCTGGAGCCTATCCCAGCTGACTTCAGAGAAAGCAGTGTGAGGTAAATAGATTTTTGGATACCATCTCTTAATTTTATTTAATTTTATTTGGCACTGTTAATACATACAAATATACATAATCCTGCCCTATAATTTGTCTTTCTTTCAATGAAAATACAGTAAAAACGGGCATATTTCAGACATAGTGAGACATGGTGATTAATCATGATGAATTAATTTGAAAACTGATTAATGTGATTATATATATATATATATATATATATATATATATATATATATATATATATATATATATATATATATATATATATATATATATATATATATATATAATTAGGGCTGTGAAATGAATGACATTTTAATCACATTAATCACAGTTTTCAAATTAATTCATATATAATATATATTATTTATATTTGTTATATAAATATATAATATAATAATAATATATTTATTTATATTATATATATATATGTGGGCGGCACGGCGGTCTAGTGGTTAGCGTGCAGACCTCACAGCTAGGAGACCAGGGTTCAATTCCCACCCTCGGCCAGCTCTGTGTGGAGTTCGCATGTTCTTCCCGTGCATGCATGGGTTTTCTCCGGGTACTCTGGTTTCCTCCCACATTCCAAAAAACATGCTAGGTTAATTGGCCACTCCAAAATGAATGTGAGTGTGAATGGTTGTTTGTCTATATGTGCCCTGTGGTTGGCTGGCGACCAGTCCAGGGTGTACCCCGCCTCTCGCCTGAAGACAGCTGGGATAGGCTCCAGCACCCCTGCGACCCTCGTGAGGAAAAAGCGGTAGAAAATGAATGAATGAATATATATATGTATATTATATATATATATATTTGCTCTACCAGTGACACTTGCCTTGCTTAGCAACCACTGTGTGTATCCTCTTAGCAAGCTTTTGTAGCTCCGCCTCCTTTTCGTCCTCCTCAGTGAGCCTGGCAGGGAGGACGGTGAGGGGGTAGATGACTGAGTCTACCCCTCCCCCCACCAGACACAGTGATGGCACTCAATGCCAGAGACACCCCGGCCCCCCCCTCGCCCCCTTTCCGCCCCCCCAGCGGCCGCGGGCAGACCCAGGCATGGGATCTCCATCTGTGCACAAAGGAGGCTGCTCTATCTGCATACGCTGCACATAAAAGGACCTTTTGTCATGAGGCCTGCACACATGACCGCCAGCCTTTCACCCCGCTGCAAAAAAAAAAAAAAAATCACTCTCTCCTCTCTCCGCCAACCCAACCCCACCCCCAACACC
This sequence comes from Doryrhamphus excisus, assembly GCF_037039965.1. Lineage (NCBI taxonomy): Eukaryota > Metazoa > Chordata > Actinopteri > Syngnathiformes > Syngnathidae > Doryrhamphus > Doryrhamphus excisus. Next base: position 17,901,216 of record NC_136357.1, read on the forward strand.
AGACCCAATCCTGGGCCAACCCCCACCGACACCAACACTGTGCTGAGGGAGAGCGAGTGAGACACAGCCACAGCCAACTTCTTTTAAAAAGTATTTTTTTCCCCACTTTTGATTTCGCACACGTGCACTGCCTGACTCCACCCTGCCCACCACCACTACTCCTGATGTCCCACGGTGCACCCACTTGCCTCTCTAAAATATGAATGTCCTCGCTTCTCCGGTCCCAACTGTATACGATGTCGTGTGTGACATTTAAGGGGCATTAGTGTTTGGTCCTCTGCCAGCTTATCAGTGCCCCCCCCCCATTCCAGAGCCAATTGATTGCACTTATAGGCAACTGTTTGTACTCTCACTCACTCACGCTAGCGTCAAAATAGGGTGTATTGCCTAAAAAGTCTGCAAAATACATATACAGTATACAAATACAAAGAATACATTTTTGAATCTATATTTTTACTTCATTAACTGTTATCACACTTAGTAGCCAATAATTATTTTTAAGCTATTACTTTTTTAAACTTTATTAAATAACATTTATTTTTTATTATCATACTTTCTAGGCTATACAGTAATCCTAATTTGGACTATGGTTGTATACTAGTTCAGTATATAATACAAAATATTATACAAAATTGTGGTCAAACCAAATAATAATAATATAAATATACTCAATGTGCATAAGGTTTATTTCCTAATAATATAAATGTATGGCTTACTACACGTTATTTCTATTTTATTATTTTTATTTATTTTTATTTTTATTCACAATTTACTGTATTTAATGAAAAAATAATAATTAGCAGTCAAGAGACATAATAATCCATATTTCATATAATGTACAGTAGTAGTATATATAATTAAATGCAACTAACAATCTTACAAGAAGATATATTTAAACAGGTTGATATTAAAAACTTATATTAAATTAAATTAAATATTTAATTTAATTGATATTAAAATATTAAAAATTGAAAAAAATAAATGCAAAAAATACTCGCTTAAATGTAATTTATGTAAAAAATTAACAATCAATGAATAAAGGAATAATACAACAGAGTAAAATACAATATACATTAAATATATATCAAATATTGATAAATATAGATAGACACAAATAATGTAATGCAATGTGTTAGATTGATAAAATAAGCTAGATTGATACCATAAATAATACACTGTAAATATGGTAAATTGATGCAATACTAGATGCTATGCAGCAGGCAGCTGAGTAGAAACAACACCATGAGAAGGTTGATACAATCTGATAGGAACAACACTGTCCAAAGTGTCCAAAGTGTGGCCCAGGGACCATATGCAGGGTGCAGCTGTGTTTTTATTGACGCTCTAAAAATATAACCCCAAAAAATTACCATCAACAAAATTTTAAAAATCAATAGTAATTTTACAACAATCACATATTGTGATGAAAAATCTAATTTCCTTAGCATAAAATAGAAATATTATAGGCGACCGAGTATGCAAATTGCATTGAGTTGTGGACTATAGAACAGCTACACAATAAACCGCACAAAAAAATGTTTATTCTTCCAGAATCTGCACCTTTCCCAGCTGTATTTCCGTGGTCCGTTTTAATCTAGTTCACCCATGGCCCGCCTCAGGGCACGCCCACTCCGCTGTCATTGGTCACACCCCCAAAGTGCTTCCTAACTCACCCACCCAATATGGTGGGTATAGGAGTTGATAATAAATGAATAAAGTCTTTGTAGAGCTAAATGAAGGAGCTACTGGCAGCTCATGATCTACTGGCTGGAGACACCTGACTTACCGTGTAACTCGGAGTGGCAAGGTGGAGCTCAGGAGAACATGTGGCAACCTCACCTGCCCGAGGAAGGGTGCTCATTGTCCCACACATTTTGTCAGAGGCGGTGGAGCTCAGAAGCCGGACGTGCGGGCGGCGCGGATGCACAGCGTGTCCGAAATTAATGCACCTTTCTCGGTGAGAGAGCGCTGCTTCCAGCTCCAGCAACAGTTTGGCGGATATTTCACATTTATCTTCACAAAAATGCTGTTGACAGACGAAAATATTTTTCTGTTGTTGGGACGACCAAATACGATAACTTCTGCCTGACCTTGTTTCGTAAACAAGAGTATCAAAGCTTGGGAAAACTTTTCAAACCAAGCGTTTAATACGAGAATACAACATTCTAACTACATTTATAGGTCAGGGAAGTGTAAAAAGAATAATTGGTCCCCTCTAAAGAAAACTTATTTTTTACTACAGTATATTGTGGCATGACAATTCTGTGAGGACAGGAGCAATTATAAACTATGAAATAACTCATAACGAGCTCGTCAACCCATTGGGAATTTCAGGAAGTCATTACTCAATGCTCAAACACTCTGACTCACAGTTCATCTTACAAAGAATGCTAAATTCATCATACAGCAACTTAAACACTCAAACGATAGCTGGGAAATATACAGGAACCAGTCACAGTTTGAAATGAAAATATATATATATTAACTTTTTCCCATAATGCATTTTGTCTGACTAAAGCATTTAATTGGAATGCCAGCAGTGGGAGCCAGAGCACAGATGGAAGCTGACGTCATTGCAGTGTCCCGGCAGGTACCTATGGATGCTTTGCTTGCTCCCAATGCACTGTGGGAAAACATTAAAATAGTTTTAAACTTGTATTGGTACTAGTGTATATTTCACAGCAACTTTTTGGGTGTTAAGTTGCTGTATAATGAGTTTGATATCATGCTTAAAAGAAATATCAATATTTTTAAAATATTGACATTTCGCCCACAGCTAGAAAATGTACATCTATCCAGCCATATTCTATGGCGCTTATCTTCACTAGGGCCAAAAAGAACAGCAAAAATGTCAAAAAAGAGCACAGAGCGAAGTTGATTCTGAGACATTTTTTTCTTCAAATATATATTATTTTACAAAATGTGGGGGTAAAAAGGAATGTATACATAAGCTAGCATGAAAGAACAGGTGTTTGATGAATAATTGCACAAACAACAAAAGGTTATGCAAAGAGGTGAGCGTTAGAGCATTGCCGTCCAAAGTGCTGCCTTAATAAAAAAAATACAGTATCTGCTGACTCAGCGTTTTACTTTCAAAAACGCACACTTGCGTCCCTTCCCGGGTGACTCCTCGCTCCCAGCCAGGGCAGTGTAGACTTTGGAAAGGCTGATGGCGTTTTATCGTGAGAATGAAATTGACTTCTCCCTCTGTGGTCCTTGTGTTGCACGGCTGGAGCAAAAGGTTGCATGGGGTGATGTCGTATGATAATGATGATGACCACGACAAATAGTATTTTACAGTAGTAATAGTGTGGGAAAGTTTTTACACACCTAATTACAAGAATGACTATGGTAATGGTAATGGTTTTATTTCATTTGAACATGCATCAGATTACAATTGATTGCATCCCATAATCAGTTCACAGTTCCACATGTCCAAAAGGAGTAGGAAGAAGCAAAGCTTATTAAATCCTACCCCTCCATCTGGTACTTTTACAATCAGCAACTGTTACATTTGTTCACTTCCTGCTTTCATAATACAGTTTAAGGTTGTTGTTTTTTTAATAATGCACCTCGTACCGAAGTAGGAGGTGATATGAGCATCCAATGCCATAATGGGTACCATAGTAAGTGTCAATATAGTGATATATATAGCACATCATGACTGGTTCAAGACTCTTCATCCTTGTATTTAGCAAACATCAACTGCTTGTATTGTTTCTTGAATTGGCTCATCGTTGTGCATTGTTTGATTTCCTTACTCAATCCATTCCATAGTTTGATTCCACATACTGAAATGCTATGGCTAGCATAACGTAAAGTTTTAAAGTGTTTCAAATGTACTTCTTCCCTGAGATCATATTTCTCCTCTCTTGTAGAGAAGTATTGGATGACATTTTTAGCTAATTGGTTGTTTTTAGCCTTATGCATTATTTTAGCTGTTTGAAGATGAACTATATCAGCAAGTTGAAGTATTTGTGATTTTAGAAATAAGGAGTTAGTATGTTCTCTGTAGGCGGCATTATGAATTATCCTTACTGACCTTTTTTGCAGTACATTTAACGAGTGAAGATTGCTTTTATAGTTATTAGCCCATATTTCCACACAATAAGTAAGATATGGTAGAACCAGAGAGCAATAAAGAGTGTGGAGTGATTTCTGATTGAGAACAAATTTTGCTTTGTTCAATACTGAAATATTTCTGGCCACCTTATGTTGTATATTTGTAATATGAGGTTTCCAGCTCATATTTTCATCTATCGTGATCCCCAGAAATTTATTTTCGTTCACGCTTTCAATGTCCACACTGTCTATTTGTATTTGCTGGTGCGTGTCCTTTCTGCTGTTACCAAACAGCATGATTTTAGTTTTATTTAGGTTCAAGGAAAATCTATTATCATGAAATCAAGTAACTCCATCCATCCGCTTATCCTCACTAGGGTCTCAGGGTTTGCTGGAACCTATCCCAGCTGACTTTGGGGGAGATGCGGGGTTCACCTTGGACTGGAAATCAAGTAACTATTAAAAAATAATTAAACTGTACAAATAATTACATTTAACAGATACAATTATATCATGGTGGTGGTGAGTTCCACAATTGAACGTTTGAAAAAAAATTGTGGTAAAAACAACATCGTAAACATAATCAAACACATTAAATTGTTCAGTAAAAGTTGGGTCCGCAACATATCAGAAAAGAGAAAAAATTTGGATATTTACATACACATGTAAATTAAAAACTGAGTAATTGTTTGGTATACCAATGTAGTTGTCAATTAATTGGATAATTGATTAACCATCGATTAATTGATTGTTGCAACTCTAGCGGCAAGCTCCCTAAGTTTGCTCCAAAAAAGGTCACTTAGGACAATACAGGGAAATCACAATTATTCAAATTTGTTGATATGGTAAACCTTCAAACAGCTAAAACAATGCATGAAGCAAACAATAAACCTGCTACCCAAAAACAATTCTTCTCAACAAGAGAGGAAAAATATGACCTTGGCAAAAAGTACATTTGGAGTACTAGAGCTGAACTAACATATTGCACCTGATGTGGGAAAGGATTAAATGGTAAACGCAGTGTCAGGAACATCAGGAGCATCAGGGGGTTCAGCATCTTGCCCAGGGACACTTTGACAGGGTCGAACTCGCAACCTTCAGGTTGGGAGACGACCACTCTGCGAGCCACGCTGCCCCTAAAAATAAGCTGAAATAAGCTTTGCTTCTTCCTATTCTTTCCTGGAAGGAACGTGTGCACGTTCAAGATGAATTAAAGCATTACCTGGAAGTGGATTGGTTTCCATAGAGCACAAGTGGAGCAAGAGACCTGTACTGTACATATGGTAAATCCATGCAATACCATATATGATACAATGTGATGGGATGCGATTTTCATGGAAGCACATTGACACAAAAAAGGTAGAATACCAATTTAGTCTTTTTTTGTGAAATGCTGATATGAATTACATGAATGAATATTCATAAAAGTCATTCCTCTAAAAAAATGAGAAAAAAAATTATACCCATAATTACTATAAAGTAGAATTGTACCTTACCTAAACATATTTTAGTACATTTTTGTTAACATTGTGTAATACTTTATTGGCTTTAACAGCATTATACTTAATACAAATATATTAGAAATAATGCATAATGCATTTTGTCTGACTAAAGTATTTAATTGGAATGCTTCTGTCCACAGATGGAAGCTGACGTCATTGCAGTGCCTCAACAGGTACGTATGGATGCTTTGCTTGCTCCCAATGCACTGTGGGAAAACATTAAAATAGTTTTAAACTTGTATTGGTACTAGTGTATATTTCACAGCAACTTTTTGGGTGTTAAGTTGCTGTACAATGAGTTTGATATCATGCTTAAAAGAAATATCAATATTTTTTAAATATTAACATTTCGCCCACAGCTAAAAAATTTACATCTATCCAGCCATATTCTATGGCGTTTATCTTCACTATAGGGCCAAAAAGAACAGCAAAAATGTCAAAAAAGGGCACAGAGCGATTTTTCTTAAAAAAAATGTCTTTGGCTTTAACAGCATTATATATATTATATTAGAAATACGTATTATGATTATGAGACATTTGTGTTGAAATGCAAACATTCGTAGTGGCTTGTTGTAGTCCCGCGCTGCGTGTCCCAAGTTTGGACCGGGTCCTTGCTGCAGGACAATAAGTTTGGCTGCTGACGGGCTGCCAGCAGTAGTTTAGAGCGAGGGCGCGTCGCTCTTCGGAGATGTCGTCCACTCCGTGGTCCGATCAACAACACCAGCAGCAGCAGCAGCCAGTCCGCTCTCTCCCAGGAACATCTCTGCTATTTTCCACCTCTTTGGACTTTACTGGACCTCATGTCCCCCTTTTTTCTCCACTCCATTGCTGTAAGACACACTTTTCTGTTTTAGCTGGGGTTTAACATTCACAAAATGCTCCTAACTAATTATCTTCACATGTATTTATTTACACCACAGTATTTTACAGTAGTAGCAGTGTGGGGAAAATAGGTAGGAAATAAACATGAATATATTTATAGAACTGATGTCTACAGGCCTGAATTCTTGCTAATGTAAAATGAGTCTGGCCGGCTAGTTTTATGAAGTATTATTTCTTTTTTACCTTCAGAATTTTTATTCAGAATTATTGCAAAAACAACTACTGATTTTTGTAATACTATTGAAGTATTACAAACATGCAGTGAATGATCTGTTAAAGTTATTATTACAAAAACAAAAATACATCAGAAATCAGGCTTCAATTATTCAAGTGACGTATTTTAAATATTTATTTTAATTGAATTGCCAGCAATAAAGTACATTTAGCAGTTTTACATATGACATATGCCAAATAAGATAATTTTTTGTACAAAAGTGTTGCCCAATTATTGCATTTGAATTTCTCTGTTACAATGTCAAGGATTATCACAGCTTTGTCTTGTGATCAATAATAATAAGATAATGTGCTATTTGGGCTGCAAATAACTTTATGAGAACCCATCAGTGACATTTGTTGATATTTGAGATACGCTGATCATTAACGACACTTCATCATGTGAATAGTTCATCAGAATCACCATTTTACCCCACTTTCATCCACGATAGTGCGCATGTCTCAGTCCGCCATTTTGTACCGATGATAGCATATGCGCCCATTTTAAGACACGGACAGACACGTGCTAGCAGAACCTTCAAACCTCCCAAAAAAAAAAGGTGTGTGATGCTGCAGGATGCCGACAGAGCATTCTTCTCACTGCAGAGCTGAAAATGCACCGCCACACTACTCTATTGCCTGAGGTCACAGGCGGGGGCAAAGGTCAGGCCCTGCTAATAAGACGCAACATGCTCCCCAGAGACCTCCGCCCCCTCACATCTTCCCCCATCCTCCTAATCGGCATTAGTTAATGTGTTTGTGATCTTTGCCGTCTTTAAGCAAACAACGTTGGATGGGCCTCCGCCCTTGTAACGCTTTTGACCCCTGTGTCACGACCTCTGACCCCGGCTCAGTGGGGATAGCGCCCTCAGAGGTCTCTGGTGTAATAGAGAGCTTGTTTAGACACGTGCGGGGGCTCACGGCCAGACCACCACCTCCTCCACAACCAGGAGGAGGATGTCAACTTGTGGTTAGTTGCTAATAGTGTGACACACACACATGCACTGTTGTACAAAATAAATTGTCATGGCTGTCCAAGGTCCAAGAAACATTTTGGAGTCAAAATGGATGCAAGTCGGGAAAACGGGAAAATTGTTATGACTTATTAGTCCACATGTCACTGTATTAAATGGGTGCAATTAGCATTAGTCGTATTAAGTTAAAGCGTGGACACATTCCCTCGTGCTATTGAATGAAAGTGTGGAACTGGCAGTTTCAATGTTCAATTGTACACAAAACAGGTTGATTGTGCAACTTGAGATGAAAACACAAGGCAGGAAAAGTAACACCGGAGGCCTTGATCACGAAGCTGTGGTAGACATTTTTGCCATAAGCACTTGGTGAAGCTGCAAATTCCACAAGCAAGCATCAAGATCCTACGTCCCTTTTTGGAGCGTGTGTGTTGCACACTAACACATACTGCAAGTTCATTTGTGTACGACCCGAGTCAGCTCAGCAGTGTGACACAACACACACACTCCCATCTTGACGCTCGCACGTAGCATCTGGACCTTCACCGGTGCTTACCTCGAGAGGGCAAACTATTTGTGAAATCCTGCAAGAAAAGTGCGTAGGTTTTGCACGCCGCCATATTGGGTCAGACTGAGACTTTCTAGCCAGATGAATTTTCACAAGTAAAAAAAAAAAAACGCCCACCTTGTTTCTCAGCGAGGTACTTTGTCACCCCCACGTACTCAAAAAAACAAAAGTTATTGCACTACGAGCTAAGAAGCCAAAGTCAGTGGAGTTGTGGCACAATAGCGTTACAGTATAACATGCCACAGGAGTGGAAAAAGCCAAAACGCTGGTGGCGGCTCGAAGGGGGAGGGATGGGGATGGGGGAGGGGCGGACAGTTAGCATGCTAACGTGCTAGTCAAAGTCCCGCTCTTATTCTGAAGGCATGTTTAGTGCGAACGTGCATGAAGCGAGGCAGCTGTTTTTCGTCTAAGGGGGGAAAAAAAGAAACACCCCCAGCCTCCCTTCCTACTACCCCACCACCCACCCCACCCTTTCTGCTTTTCCACCAAAATGCAAAAAAAAAAATGCTTATCAGCCTTTTTTGACTCTGTGCCAGCTGCAGCAGAGCAGCATGGCTGCGAGCCATCACGGCGGCGACACACAAGGTCGGGTTGGGGGTGGGGGGTGGGGGTTCGGATCTTGGAGCCTCCTGGCCACATGTTCCTGAAATAAACACTGACTGGAAGCTTATCTTGTTCCTGTGCATGTGTGTGTGGACTCCCAACAGGAAGTAGTGCACAAACTCCTGCAGCGTTCCTCCATTTTTCTTTGGATGCCGCACGATGGTGTCCCGGCATGCACTGCGTCTGCACACCCGCCTCCGTCTCTCTCTCTCTCTCTCTCTCTCTTGCTCTCTCTCTTCCTCTGGGATGGTGCACCAGGCAAGCCCCACCTCCTATTTCACCATCAGCGTCTGTCTCCTCCCCCTCTTTCTCTTTCTCTCTGGCACTTCTTCTGCAGCCTCTCTTTCTGCTCCAGCCTCATGCAAGGGGGAGACTTAGGGGGAGAAGAGAAGCGTGGAGGGGGAGGAAGGGGCCGGAGAGGTGGGGGGGAGTCTGCTGCTATTTCTACAGTCAGTCCGGGCCTCCCCGCCACCGCCGCCGCCGTCGCGGCCGTCACCCACCCTCCCTTCCACAGACGGATCTTTTCTTCCCTTTTTTTTTCACTCACCACAGGCTTTGGATTTTAACCCTCTGCCTCCAACTTGCTGCAAGAAAAAGCTTGCAACAAGTTGCCTTTTCACACTTTTTTTGTGCACCCATTTTTAAAATTTCTCCACGCTTTGGACTATGCTGTTTTTAAAGATGTAATTTATTCTTTTTTTTTTGCATGACTAAAAAAAAACTATTTTTTGGATTGAAAGAAGAGGAGGGTTCTGGTAAAAGCCGCTGACCTGGTCGGACCTGGTTCTCTTACTTGCATGCTGCTTCTCGACTGGCACAGCGGGTCGAGCCGAGCCGAGCCGTTCCAGGTTGGCACTGCGAACAAAAGCAATGAAGGGTAGCAAATGTTAGTAATTGCAGTTTTTAATGTGATTATTTTGCAGCAGATGGCTTTTGTGTGTGTTGTGGAGCTTGTGTGTGTGTGTGTGTGTGTGTCTGTGTATATAGCAGGCCTTGAATACTTTTTTCAACTCAAGAAGTGAAGACATCTCGCCAAGAGATGACGAAGCAAGGGTTGCAAGCCAGCGGCATGCAGATAGCTTCAATATTCATAAGTCAAGAGCACCATACCTGGACCCAGACCTGGGTCCTATGTTGCTTTGCATCCGTTTTTAGTCTTATTTGCTGATATTCCTCATGCGCTACTGGACTAGCAGCCTCATGGCCTCCTATTGTTTCAGGCCCGACTTGAACTCGGGGGCTCAGACCGCGGCCAGAGGAGGGAGCGAGGGCCAGAGCTGAGATTGCGGGCCGGAACCGGGAAGAGAAGGGAGAAGTGGGTGGGGGGGGGGCACACACAGGAGAGAGAAACCAGGCCTTCAGCGAATCTCGCATCCTCCGAGACGGGTGAGTACCATCGCCTGGCTTTTTGTTTCATCACATTTCATCCCGAGCATCTGCCTTTAACGAGCACACGCAAAAGCTGGAACTTTTCTGGATTACGTGAATGTACTCGCCGGAAGGACCGGAGGGCAAGGCCTTGTTCTCCGAGCGGTGCGGCCCGAGCACGCGCAAACAGCAGGAGAGAGAGCTTGAGTGTAACGCGGCACACCCGGCGAGGCAAATGACCAAAATCATGCTACTTTTGTGGATTTGGAGCTTTTTGGGGTAGTTTAAGCGAAGCTCGTGAGCGAGGGCGAGCATCACTTGGATCATTCGTGGTGGAATCTCGCCATTTCCTGTCTCTTTGTGCCGCCATGATGATTTACGGGTCCGTATATGCGCTCTTTTGTGCGATTTACTCACATCCAAGGCTTGTAAAATGTTGGAGCGGCGACTTATCTCGAATTTTGGCCGCATTTCATGGGCTGCGTTGTAATTACGTACAAAAATAGGAAAATAGCGTTGCATAAAACAACCAATAACATGCGATTTTTGTCCATTTTCTGATATTTTATATCATAGTAGCAACATTAGCAGGAATCAGACTTTTGACTTCCATGAGCCCCACTCCCTCCCTCCCCACCTCCCGGCAAGGCCTGCTATTTGGTGCACGGCACAGGCCTTGATGGCGCCACGCTGCAGCGTTTTGTCTCTCATGGAGAAGCAGTTTACCTGATCCCCATCCAAACAGTCCCGTGTTGGTCGAAATGAAAAGCTTCTGTCCACCCACGCATGTTTGTGCGTTAAACGTCATCTTTTTCAATCTAATCTTAATACTTTCACTTCAATTTTTGCCTTTCCCACGCCTTTTTATTGTTGTTTAATGTTCTACTTAATATATTTGGAATTTAGAGTTAAGTAAAACATAGAAAACATTTTAAAAAGCTAAAAAAAAAGCAAGTTAGGAGCTGCCGAACTTGAACTTGAACTTGCTCGTAACCTTGAACTTGAGGATGAACTTGGAGAGAAATGTGTTTCAATTAATGGAAAAAGAAAAAGATGACAAAAAAAGCAGAAAAACGCAACTTTTTCTCTGCTAAACTGTAATTAAAAGTGCAAAAAGGAGCTTTTTTAAACTGGTTAATAATGTGTTGCCATTCAAATGACCTTGCAGTACCGGAAGTGACATATATTAACATAATATCTTACTTTATTTTCATTTGAATGAAAACACTTTTGTTTGGTGTTACATAAAATTATTTTACATTTTTTTGGCCTAAAAAAGAATTTATTTTTATGTTTCTCAGAAAATCCAGCAAAACAATTGATTTCGCATATTAAGGTGTGTGTGTGTGTGTGTGTGTGTGTGTGTGTGTGTGTGTGTGTGTGGTGGAGTAATAGGTCGTTTGCTATACTTAAAAATATTTTATTTTTTCTTAATTAAATACCACGAACCAATAAACAAATTATTTGGTCAAAGCCTACATTACCAGCAATAATTATGTTTAAAACATAAAATATTTTTAATGTGAACCCCAAATATTTATTGTGTTAATAAAAAAGTGAAGGTATAAAGTGTAATACATTTTAAAAGAAGAACACACTCTTTTTAACAGCTACAATTCATCCACGGCTATAACAAATGTGTGTGTTTCCTTCTCAGGTGATATTTCATGAATAATAATGTGGCTAATTCCAGACAATGCTTAGCATACAAGGAGAGCATACAGTCTTAATAACGATAAAACAATATTCAGTAAATATAATGCTCCTGTTTGACTGATACCTTTTCAACCACAAGTACAATGTGCCAATAACAATAACACAACAGACTGCGGCCTCCTCGTACTGGTCACCAACGCATGCTCTCTTGCCATTTTGTTGCATTTAGTTGTACTTTACAGGAGATGTTTCAATGGATGACTTCAAAATCTTTGTTCTAACCCACCCCAAACACTCCTTATCACCTCCGTGTGGTGTTTTCCCTGGAGCGTGTCTGCCATATTTGTGGCATGTGTTACAGCAGGACTCGTCATGTTGATGGAAAATAGTCCCAACGTAATGTCACGCATACGTTTTTGTGTTGTTTTCCACAAAATTCTTGTTGGATTTTGCTCTTTGTTGATCTCAAAAATAATACACACAAATCTTTTTAAAAGTGGAATGCAATATCTCGGGTGATGCTAATATAAAGTTATGTAAAATTTATTGTGCTACTACTGTATTCCTACTGGTAGAATTTGGTACAAAAAAGCAATGCACTAACCCCTTACTGCTTTGAAATAATTGCACGATATTCAAATTATGTAATATAACACACGGCATATCTGTAGTGTTTGGCTTGAAACGTGTATTTGACGATTCCAACAACAAAGGACCTTCATTCTGCATCTACTGTGCAAAAATGTACTGGACAAAGCATTGTACACAAGTCAGTGTTAAGGGTATTTAAATACTTACTTCAAATATACACACACCTTGCAGAAATATAATAACATTTTGTGTCATTTCTTACATAGTAAGTCCCAGTGAAGTGTGTTGCCCATGCGCCCATGAGGATTTTGCAATTACACCTCCTCCCAGTTATAAATGATAACTGCCACCTTGCTTATATAGAAAAAGGGAATGCAAAATAATTATGATATAAGTTGCAGTGTAAGCAGTGTGCACCCTTAACACACTTCTAATAAGAAATAAATAATCAATCATTGTGGGCAAAAAAACTTTTTTCTTGCTTCTTAACTAATTCAATACCAAAGATATATTTATATGTTTTTGTAATTAAGAAGCCCCAATCCCAACAACGTATTTATCTGTATTTGGTGGTGACGCAACTCTCCACTACTGGAATTCACTTCAGAGCAAAAATAGCCATAAAGACGGCCACAAGGTGGCAGAAGTGCATTTAATAAGAGCTTGGCAGAGATCTTCTGAATGGAAAAATCACACATTTTAACGCATGCACATGTGCTCAAGCACATGCATACACATATAGTTCAGTTCCAAAAGTGTAACTAGTTCATGGTGTTATATTCCTAAATAAATTGTTATTTTGATGTCAAACAACCCCTTTTTTGTATTGTTCGTGTTAGTTTAGCTGTTTAGATATTTGGGCTGTCACAAAAGCAAAAAATATTTGTGTCAAGGGGAAATTTTTGCAAAAAGCATTTTAGTCGGGAGCAGATATTTTGCTGAAACTTACCTACGTTCTACTACTGATTACTACAGAATGCAAATATGTAGAAATAACTTATTTTTCTGATGAAAGACGGCAGTCTAATCTGTCTTTTGGTAGTAGGTTCCATGTGTTTCAACACAATAATCTGTGTGCCTTGAAAGATCCAAGCAAAATTGTCTAAAATGAACAGTGCTGAAGGGGTTGTCTTTCGAATAATGTCTGGAATTGGGTGAGTCAATATAGAATAATTCTGCCTCACACTTTGTTGGGCTTTCAATGAGAAAGAAAATAAATTGACAAAGTAGGAATTTTGTTTTTGGATTTTGTGCAAAAGTAAATTTTTGCAGTAATACGATTTTGTACTGTTGCACATGCATGTACACACTGTAGACAAGTCATGTCATTAATGTGATTGCTCCTCCTGCCAGTTATTAATAATAATCAATCAAATTTGTATTCAACTAATTTAAAACATACAAATATAAATTCGATAACATGGTATTAATATTATATAAGGATATACAAGTATATACATATAAAATGTAATGAATACACAAAAGTCCACAATATACATACTCAATATAGATGTGTCATGTGATTAATACAACATTTCCTGAGGCTGGTTACTAATGATAAACACCACTTTGCAAAATTTTTAAATCATATATGAATAAAAATAGAAATAAATAAAATAAGTAATTAATAAATAAAAAATTAATTAATTAAATTAATTAATTAAAATTATTAGATTTTATTTTTATAGATTATGTATAAAAATAAAATCTAATAATTTTAATGAAGGCTCAACTGTACCCTTGCTTGTATCACATGATGAATATGTTTCCTCATGCCAGTTATGAATGATCACCACCAACTTGCAGAATAGAAGAGACTTGAAATGAGCTCCAAAGTTAGGGGTGCTGCTGCAGAGCTGCGTGAGTGCGGCCTTAATTCGGAACAAAATCGACAAACTTCTCATGCGGTTTGCGACTCCATTCTCACGGAAGCGTGTTACAACGATGAGAGCGTTCCTCTGTCGTCGACACAATGCCACAATGAGGACAGATCCCGCCACCCTGCCTGTAGCGAAGTTTGCGCCGCCATCCTCAGAGGTCATTAAGTCCATCACGCTGTCGAGTAGCTGCCGTACTCGAACCCTCCCCTTCTTTTTTGTGCTAATGCGAATGTCAGCTGGGCCGCGGTCACACATGATTTTAAGCACAGCAACATGATGTCATGGTGACATCATGCTGAGCTGAAAGGAGACCTTTCACATGGCAGCTTGGGCCTCAATGAGCGTCTTACACAGCTGGAGCACCGCCAGCTCACATTCAAGATCATTTGTCAAATTATCTGACTCGTTTTTCTGCCGCTTATGGACCACTAATAACACTGTGTGTGTGTTGGTCAGCTCTGTATCTGCCTGGCAACAACGTGGTCCAGATAACACTGTGTGGCGCCCACTCAACTTTTCCTTTCCACTGCTCATATATTTCTACAGCTTTTGGCTCCCGCTGTTGCCAAGGCACTTTTTTGGACCCGGCATAACTGCCGAGTCAGCCAAATTTGTTTGACTAGGAGATAGGATTGCAAGCGGCGTGCGCGACAGTGCCGTCGCTCTTGTCAGAAATAAGGTTAAAAAACCTCTTGACTGATTCCAGTTTGTGGGGGGGGGGGTGGGATATATTGCACTTTTAAACAATTTTAAGTTGTTTAAAGCATTTTTTGCAGCATCACATTACATTTACATGAAAATTACAATCATGTAAAATCATTGATATTGATATTGATAAATTATATTGATAAAACTATGACCATATGAACAAGCAATGTGTGCTATAACTATATGGTTCTACTACGGTAAGGTTTAATATATATATATATGTATGTATATATATATGTATATTTATATACTACATATATATATTTATATACATATATATGAATTATATTTACATATTTTATAATATACATTTATTATATGTTATAAAATATATATATATAAATATACATTATATTAAAATATAATATATTAAAATAAATATTATATTATATATATAATATATATAATATATATAATATATATGAATATATGTGTATATATATATATACATAATATTTCAAACATTCTATATTTCTATTTTTTCACTATTATATTATATATATAATATAATGTATATATATTATATATATATATTATATTATTTTAATTTATTTTTTTATTATTTTTTTTTACAATTTTCAGTGGGAGAAATGACAGGGTTTTCTGCTTTTTAGTGAGGTTTTAAATGTTTTGAAGAAAAAATATTTTTTTGAAAAGGTTTATTTCATAAAAACCTTATTTTTAATGGGGACCTATTATATGCGTTCTTGACTTTTCTGTAAAACGCCACTATCTATAAATGTAGTTAGAATGTTGTATCCTCGTGTTAAACGATGCCAAAGTCTCAAAAAGAAGTTTGGGATGGCTCAAAACGCTTGGTTTCAAAAGGCGTGGTAAAACTGCCCCTTCGTGATGTCACAGAGGGGGGCACTTCCTTATATGGTTCATAGTTAGGAAGCACTTTGGGCATGTGATCAATCAATCACAGCGGAGTGGGCATGCCTGGAGGCTGGCTGTGGGTAGAATAAATGAAAACAGACCATTTTGGCAGGAAGTACAAATCAAAGGAAATACAGCAGGAAAAGGTGCAGATTCAGATTCAGATCTAGACACTTTTCTGTGTGGGTTATTGTGTGTAGCTGCTCTATAGGAGACCACAACTCAATGCAAAGGGTCAAAAAATGAGCAAGTTGCACATTTTTTTCAATAAAAAAACAAGCATTTTTGTTCAGTTTTTTATTTTATTTTATTATTTACATTTGAAATGTTTTTAGTTTATTATTATTATTTTTTAGGTTATTTTTCACTATTTGAGGAATAAAGGGGCTACACAGCGGCCAAGTGGTTACCACGCAAGCCTCACAGCGAGGAGACCCGAGTTCAATTCCACCCTCGGCCATCTCTGTGTAGAGTTTGCATGTTCTCCCCGTGCATGCGTGGATTTTCTCCGGGTACTCCGTTTTCCTCCCACATTCCAAAAACATGCTAGGTTAATTGGCCACTCCAAATGTCCATAGGTATGAATGTGAGTGTGAATGGTTGTTTGTCTATATGTGCCCTGTGATTGGCTGGCGACCAGTCCAGGATGTACCCCGCCTCTCGCCCGAAGACAGCTGGGATAGGCTCCAGCACCCCCACGACCCACAGTGTTGGTGGAGGGAAACAGTGAAGTAGAAGAGCTGCGAAAGAAAACAAATTTGTCTGAAATTTGTTACAGATTACAAATAACAAATCCAGGACTTATCAATATAAATCAACAGAAATTCCAAATATCCGATGCCAGTGGTAATTAATGGTGTCAAATTGAGCATTACTGCAACCTGCTGGTTTTTAGTTTACTGGTTTCCTGCCCTGTTTCTCAAACATTAGATAGAAAATGGATACAAAGATACAAAATTAGAGGCTAAGCTAGCTAGCTGGCATTGTGGTTGCCCAACTGAGTGCTCTTGTGGACTGCTTGTTTTATAGCAAGGCCTATTAGAGATGGTAGAGTCACTTGTAAAAGTCCGGTAAAAAAAATGTCTTCATGTATCTCCTGCGCTATAGGATTGCATAGGTTTGCCCAGGCTTTTTCAGTCATAAGCGGGACTCCAGTTGTTAGCGTGCACACAAACACACTTAAGTCCAGTTAGAATAATGTTTCTTATTTACTGCGTAAGTATTGTGTTTTCCTAAAGAGCCATTGGACATACTTGGCCAGGCTTCTCGAGTCATAAGCGTGCACACACACACTCAGAGAGACACACAGCGTTGTACATAGAGTGCATTGAGTGCACAGCCATGGACATGAATCTGTCTCCATGGGCCGCGGGAGTTGGGTTACTCATGAGTCTATAAACATGTGCTGGCGGCACTCCAAGGCGCTGAACTGTAATTATAAACGTTCCAAACAATATATAAAAAAGCGTCCACAGCAAAGGCTGTGCCCCGCACAGCAATTAGCATCCCTGTACGGAATTATCACCTACTGAGTGAAGGCCTCTAATTGGCAGTGTCCTCCTCCTCCTTCTCCTCGTGCAGCCCCCAGCTCGGACTCTTTATCTTTGTCGCCAAAGCACGTGTCTACGTGCACGTACACATCCACGTGTCACAGGCAGCCTATTCGATATGTGAAGTGGAACATGTTGTGCTATGTGTGCATGCAGCGGCTTGTGATGTACGCCACCTCGCCCACGCACGTGACACCCGGGCCTTATGAGAAATATGGCAGCAGGAACATCGAGCATGGACTGGCTAATAGGGCGCTAGAGAGGATGCTATGGTGCGATCGGGGAGGGGGATTGGGTAACAGACCACGTATGTAATCAGTTAGGTTAGCACATCATGCAAAGACCACATACAGTTAGGCATTTAGGCAAATACCACAGTTAGGGGTTAGGATTGGGGTTAGGGCGAAGGGTTAGGGTTTGGAAAAGACTACATAACCCAGGGGTCTCAAACTCAATTTACCTGGGGGCCACTGGAGCTAGGGTCTGGGTGAGACTGGGCCGCATCAGGTTTTCCCAACAAAAAAAAAACGCATTTATTAAAAACAGAAAAATATACAAACTTTTTCAGTGCTTTGGTTCCGATTTTCCACAATAAAAGCTCTGATGAAACATTCCACTGTTCTCAAATATCTTAATTTTTATTTTTCTGCACAAAATAAGATGGAAAATAAATAAACTAATCAAGAATAAAGAAAATCAATCAATCAGTAATAAATAAATATAATAATAAAACGGCAAATAATAAAAACTTAAGAAACCACATATAGTTGGTGGGTAGACAAATTATTTTTTTCAGGTAAGGTTCACGCATACTGAATATTGTACGTGAACACATAGGCTGATCTTCGTTCCTGGTTCCTTGTTTCTTAGTGCATCTACATTTTGGTCCTGGTAGACATCTTGCTCATTAATTTGCAGTGGTTCTGGTCTTGGTCAGGTTCACGCATATGGAATATTGGTTGATGTTTGTCCGGGATACCCCTTATTCGGATCTTGAAATCTTAAGCGACTTAGCTTACAGGGTTCTCAATAGGCAAGTCATTAACTTGTAGCTAATGTCGGAGGTCTGCTATTACTCCAAGATAGGTGAGGTATTTCAGGGGAAGCATCCTCTTGATATTTAGGTGTGGTCTTTAGAGATTGTCTGTAGCACCGTAAGAAACAATCCGAGCCCGAAACTTAATCCTAACCCCCCCTGACCCCAATCCTAGTACCATTAACTCCCAGCCCTTGTAACCCAAATTTGGAGGAAGGAGGCATGCAGCAAAATCTGTGGAGGTTTGGAGTAACCATACCCCTACCCCTACTTAAAACCCTAACCCAAACCCTAACCATGCAGCCTTAAATTGTTTATATCATTGTCTACATTGGCTCATGCAAAAAAAAATGCAAGAAGCGTGCAGATTTTTGAGCTATAGACTGACTGGCCACAGAGGTTTTTTGTTGGGTCAAACAAACTGGGCGGGCACTTTTTTCAGGTGTGCAGACAAACTTAAGCACTTTTACATCTTTGTGCATTTTCCGTGTGGCCAAAGTGTGTCTTTCGTACGTTTTGTTGGTGTCTGGTTTGGGCAAAATGTCAATGGTTTTTGTATGTCACACTTGCACACTTGAACGCCACACCTGCACCCCACAGGTTTGAGTAAGGGTGTCACGAGATAATACACTAGACTTGGACGAGTCAAGATTGTAACATTCTCTTAAATACAAGAAAACATTATATGACAATACATTTTAATACACAATTTAATTTCCACAACGTTACAGCCTTCTGTACTTTGTATGTACAGACCCAGACAAAGACTGTATGACTGACGAAAGGGCTCACTCCCTTGATGCCATTGTTCAATGGATCAAAGGTGCTGAGAGTGAAACCTCTTCCGGCCTGCTAGTAGGCGACAACAGACATGGCTAAATATATATTATTCATTCATTTACTATATATGGTCTAATAATGCTCGCCAGACATTTTTTTCCGAAGGAGAAATCTTGTGACACCCATTAAGGGCAGCCAACGCACATTGAGATATTTCGTCTATGCGAGTTGAGATCCTTCTCCTTCATGGTCATCACAACTACTGTCTCCACAAACAGTTAGCATCCTATCTGAAAGGCAAGCTAACCAATTATATTCTCAGCCTGCGGAGAAGACATATAACCACTTGGTAGGATATTTGTTAGTCGGCTTACAAAACAACACAGAGACCATCGGAAAACAGACTCCAAATGCTGCTCCTTTGTTTACTTTGTTGAATTCTAAGCAGCCTACATTGTGTGGTGTTAACTCACTAGCTAAGTAGAAGAGTCTAAGTTAATTCAGTGAACTGAATTTCACTGTTTTGTGGTAGATGCACTGTAGCGCTGTAAGCTAGCAATGATCTACCATACCTTACCTTCTTTGTCTCTCTTCTTGTTCTTCTAGGAAGTTGTGACGTCCGTCAAGCACTGCCACCAGGCTGTGAAACCGTGGGCACCGCCCCTTGACGTGAGTACCTAATGTGTTTTATTGTTATGAAAGTGCCACCAAGCTAACTAACGACAATATTGGACACACAAATGCTATCTTCAACACTAATTATCCGCAAGGCGCAGCTCAACTCCGCTCTTGTGAGAAAATGGTTTCCACTCTCTTGCCTTACAGCTTTGCGTCGCCATTTTGTGCGGCGCTGCCAAAGGAGTCGGGCAGCGAGACGAGAGGGAGGAAGAAAGCAAGTGGGCATGTTTAAAAAGAAACGAGCGGGAGGGGGGGCGGTGCAACACGGACCATCCCGTGTCTAAATTGTGCACATAAAAACTTGACCTCTGGACTTTTTCTTGCTCTGGAAAAGTGGGTGCTTGCGTACCTGTCTCCACCCGAGCCTCAACACACTGCAGTGTTAGCAACCTCGGCCCCCGGCGTGCACTCGCTAACCTCAGGCCCCACCCCTCCAGCCTCCAGCAAGCTGGGCTTTAAGTGCCAGGCGTTTGATTACATGCGCAGATGTTAGTCAGATCCTCCCAACTTCTACTCCAAAGACTGTCTCTTGCAAAAAAAAAAATATTCAAAACCTCACACCAGCTCTTTATTATTTAAAGGAAATGTGATGTGTGTGTGAGACAGAGAAAGATGGCTGCCAGGAAGGACTTGGCCTCTTAAATATTTCAGATAGTGGCGTTTCTTTGGAAAATGTTGCTGATATTTTTTTCATTTTACCTCAGCTGCTCCGAGTTCAGGCAGAGTTTAATCAAGAGGCGTGTGTATGTGTGTGTTAGTGTGTGTGTACAGAATAATGCAGCTTGATAATATAATTATAATTAATATATTGAAAATAGTAGAAAAACTAAATGAATGTAAAAAAAATCTTATTGATATTTATGGGGGCAATAATCTCCAAAGTTGTTCATGCTCAGGTAACATAGATATTCAATACAATATTTAATATTGCATAGGTAAAAGATAAATATAATGAAATACAAGGTAAAATATCAACAAAATGTAATAATAATAATATTGAAAATAGTAGAAAAACTAAATTAATGTAAAATAAATTGCTATTGCTATTTATGGGGGCAATAATCTCCAAAGTTGTTCATACTCAGGTAACATAGATATTCAATACAATATTTAATATTGCATCGGTAAAAGATAAAGATAATGAAATACGAGATAAAATATCAACAAAATGTAATAAAAATAATATTGAAAATAGTAGAAAAGCTAAATGAATATAAAATAAATTGCTATTGCTATTTATGGGGGCAATAATTTCCAAAGTTGTTCATACTCATTTAACATAGATATTCAATACAATATTTATTATTGCATAGGTAAAAGATAAAGATAATGAAATACGAGGTAAAATATCAATAAAATGTAATAATAATAATATTGAAAATAGTAGAAAAACTAAATGAATGTAAAATAAATTGCTATTGCTATTTATGGGGGCAATAATCTCCAAAGTTCATACTCAGGTATGAACATAGATATTCAATACAATATTTAATATCGCATAGGTAAAAGGTAAAGATAATGAAATATGAGGTAAAATATGAACAAAATGTAATAATAATAATAATATTGAAAATAGTAGAAAAAGAAAATAACACATTTGATATTATTACTATTTTATCAGTTGTCAGACACAATTTTTTTTGCATTTTTTTAATCAAAATCATCCTCTAAAATTGTGAATATGTGATTAATAATTGTAAAAAATATATATTTTTAGGGAATATTGTAATAAGATTTTTTTAATAATTGTATTTTTAAGTCCAACACGATTGTGAAAAATACATATTTCTATCCAAATCATCAAATATAATATATAATATATAATTAATAAATATTTTTAAAATATGGCCGAAATACAAGCCACTCGTCCTCAGTCGGGCATCAATGTGTGTACATAACGATACAATGTGCTAAGTGAATTTGTTTGTGTGTGTGGTCTGTAGTCATTTTGCACACAACAG
This sequence comes from Doryrhamphus excisus, assembly GCF_037039965.1. Classification (NCBI taxonomy): domain Eukaryota; kingdom Metazoa; phylum Chordata; class Actinopteri; order Syngnathiformes; family Syngnathidae; genus Doryrhamphus; species Doryrhamphus excisus. The sequence continues at coordinate 17,923,104 of NC_136357.1, forward strand.
CTGATTTCAACTCTAGGTGCAAAATATAGCAAAGCCCCCCTCCAAGCAGGAAGACGCTTGGAGGGGCTGACAGTCAGTGGCTTCATTTGCGGGTCTGAATGTCCCCTTTGGCTTCCTCATTTGGTCGTTGGCGTCTCCATATTGTGTTAAATTGTAAATGCTTTGTGTATAAGTGTGCTGGTGGGGGCGGTGTGTTTCTGGGGCGCATATCTATATAGCCTCAGCCTATCGTGAGCAGATGGTGGGGCAACATGCAACATATCACGCCTCGTGGCGCTGATACACAGCGCTCGCGTGTAGGCACAAGTGCACAGACGATGTGACGCCACAAACATCGTCCCCATCCAGCACGCGGTGGGGGGGCCTCGGGAGGAGGGCTTATTCTGAAAATGTCTAAATCAGGGTACATTGCTTTTATATTGTGCTTGATTTTGGCAGCGTCGCCCAGCCGAAGCTGATATCTGCTGCCAAGCTGCACAATAGCTCGCCACTGCGGTTTGCTAGCACCGCACTCCCAGGCCACGTCGCCGCTAACTAACCATGGCGACGGCTCTGACGACAGCGGGGGCCGTAGACAGGATGGTAGTGGTCTCCTCAAGGTTACAGACACATCTAGTCTGCCCACTTCAACGTCGGGTCTCAAGTTCACATGCAGCCCATTCCGGTAGAGGTATTTGTCTCGATGGGGGGGTGGGGGTTAAATATATATCAAGCATCAGACGGAGCTTGACGGTCGGTGGAGCTGAGCATGCTTAAGACTAGTTGAAAAATAGCTAGACTTTACCTTTTGTACATCTGCACTGTCAGTTTGGTCTTGGTTTGTCTCCTGACGACACAAAATGGGCGTTTGAGCATTACCACTGCTCAGTGGGTCTCTTTATTTGTCACTGACGGTCACCTTGCACAAATACGGCCACATGCGTGAACTCTGAACACCGGTCCATCACTCGTGTCAAACGTAAACAACAATAACAATTCCTATTGTTACACACTCTGGCTGCGGAAACTGCGCTCGCGAAAGCAGACGTTCAATACGATAATTAGCTTTGTATACAGGAAGTTCTTGTAAACAATAGTCGTGTTTGCTTTTTGACTTCATACAATGAGTACTGTATTTTCTGCACTATACGGCGCACCGTGTTATAAGGCGCACCTTCAATGAATGATATATTTTAAAACTTTTTCCATACATAAGGCGCACCGCATTATAAGGCGCTGCAGTAGAGGCTGTAGTTACGTTATGCAACCATTAGATGGTGCCGCGCTAAAGGGAATGTCAACAAAACAGTCAGATAGGTCAGTCAAACTTTATTAATAGATAACAAACAAGCTCTTTGTTCAACAACCCACTGTTCAAGTGTGTCCTCTAACTGTGGCCATCTCGCTTTATTGCCACGGAAACTTTGTTTAGTCTTCTTTACTTGGCGCAGCTCATCCTCATGCTTCCTCCACTTCCGCACCACCGATTCATTAATGTTAAACTCTCTTGCTGCTGCTCTATTTCCGTGTTCTACTGCGTGACTGATCGCCTTGAGTTTAAACTCTGCGTTGTAAGCGTGTCTCTTAATAGGAGCCATTTCAGGGTCTTTATACAAACGCACAAATGAAAGTGAATCGTTGTTTAATATTTCCCAGTATGCACAGCGCACTTCTTCTTCTATGGGAAAAATGGAGTCGGTGGCTGCTTACCGTAAGTTGCGAGACCTGTCGCGGCTCAATATGGATCCATATATAAGGCGCACCGGATTATAAGGCGCATAGTCAGTTTTTTAAAAAAAAATCAGATTTTAGGTGCGCCTTATAGTGCGGAAAATACGGTAAGTCCAAAAACTTATATTTTTTAATGTTTATTATTGTTAGTGATCCGGAGTCTATGAAGTCCGCCTGAAAAAAAAAGGTAGAACCTGAAGAGATTCTTTCTGTTTTGCCGTACAGCCGACAGTTGAGCCGGACGGAGCTGCTGTGAGCCTACAACAGGCAGCGGCCGCGACGGAACCATGATGGATCTAGTGTGAGCCCAGAGTAAAGGCCTTAAATTTAGGTCGAGGACCGCCCTGTGTCTTGACGGACAGCCAAAGGGATCCTCTGGCTCAGGGCAGGTGTAACTTTATGGGGTCTACCACTTTTTTATACCGTAATGCTCAGGATCTTTTAAAAAAACGTAGAATGACTGTCTTACTGCGTCCCGGAGGCTTTGCTTATGCAGCTCCACAATGCGAGCCATCAAGAGGGCGTGACCGTATGCATGCCTGACAGAAAATTATCATTTGGAGCAGATTTTGGCTTTTATAGCTTGAGGTCTTCAACTTTTGATCAGGTCTGTATTTCTATGGCAGAGTTGCATGCCAAGTTGTAATAAAATGCACTTTTTTGGGGGCTTAAAACTTGACCAAACATGACCTCTTCTCTTGTGGAGTTGCATCATCACCTCGTTGTTCTTCTCGCGCAAAAAACGTCAAAGACGTATTTTGGGTAGTGAGCGGTCGGGTTGAAAAAACTTGTAAATACATCTTTGGTAGCGAATGAGACCAACCTGCTAACAATAAGCACATTTTTTTAAACACACAAAATTGTTGCAAACTAAAATAGTCTGTTTCAGGGTCAACCTGTGGCCACCATAAAACCTGGATTAACTGTAATAGCAATGTTTTTTTCATATTCTTGACTGTCATGCAAGTGGAAAAAGAAGTTGCTCCTCCTAATTGTAAAACATAAATATATCTACATATATATATATATTTAAACATGAAATAAAAATTAATAATAAATAATAATAATACATTTTAAAATACAAACAATCTGTTCCAGCAGGCTCCTGCAGACTCGTAAAACGTATACATGTTTTAACATAACATTATGAAGTGTGTGCGTGTACATGCTGCATATAGAATGCCACATTGACTCCTGTTGATTTACATGCACGACTTGAATGCTCTCTACATCATGTATAGGTGACTGAGAGGTCAGCCTGTCTGAGCTCAATCCCCCTGCACCCCCCACCATGACATGTGTAACAGGACCTGTCCGTGCTGCTTCCTCCTCCCTCACTGCTGTACCCTCCCCACCCCTCCAGTCTTGGGATATATATATATAAATATATAAATATATAAATAGATGGCTCATGCCTGCTGTGCTACTGCTACCACCCTAAGGGGGGGCCTGCTGAGTCGCTGTTCTTTCTAAACGCCCCACATCGTCTTTCTGCCGGATTCCTTCTGTCTGCACTTGACTTGCTGTACCGCAAACATGCTAACAAGGTACACCAACGCGCAACACCTCACTGGCCCGGGCTGTCGTCCCCCCATGTTTCAAGTCTGCCACAATAATTCCAGTACCCAAGAAATCCTCCATCACATGTCTAAAGGACTTTCGGCCCATTGCACTTACATCCACCATCATGAAATGCTTCAAGAGGGTGGTTAAGGACTGTATCACCGCCAAACTCCTCCGATTACTCGACCCATTCCAATTCGCATACCAGCCAAACCGCTCCACTGAGGACGCCTTCCCCACTGCTCTACACCTGAGCCTGGAGCATCTGGAGAAGAGAAACACTCACCTCCAGATGTTGTTCCTGGACTTCAGCTCAGCATCCAACACGATCATCCCCCAGGACCTGGTATGCAAGTTGGAGCCGCTGGTCCTCAAGACCTCCCTGTGCAATAGAACCCAGTATGTCAGAGTGGGCTCACTCCAGGGATGTGTTCTCAGCCCCCTGTTGTTTACCCTGATGACCCATGACTGTCGCCCCAGATACAGCAGCAACCACATCCTGAAGTAGCTGACGATTTATAGCGTTCTTAATTGGATCAAATTCTTTGTGTGACTAGTTCATGCACATCAAACCTGATAACTGGGTGGGCCACCCTTAGCAGCAACAACTGCAATCAAGCGTTTGTTTTAACTTGCAATGAGTCTCTTACAGCGTTGTGGAGGGATTCCGGCCCACTCATCTTTTCTGAATTATTGTCATTCGGCCACATTGGAGGCTTTTCCAGCATGAAGCGCCTTTTTAAGGTCACAGCATCTCAATAGGATTCAGGTCAGGACTTTGACTAGGCCACTCTGAAGTCTTCATTTAGTTTTTCTTCATAGGTGGACTTGCTTGTTTTGGATCATTGTCCTGCTGCAGAACCCAAGTTGGTTTCAGCTTGAGGTGACCAACACACGGCCGGACATTCTGCTTCAGGATTTTTTGGTAGACAGCAGAATTCATGGTTCCATTTATCACAGCAAGTCTTCCAGGTACCGAAGCAGCAAAAAAGACCATCACACTACCACCACCATATTTTACTGTTGGTATAATGTTTTTTTTCTGAAATGTGGCATTACTTTTACGCTAGATTTAGATTTAAATAGATGGGACACACTTTCTAAAAAGTTCAACTTTTGTCTCATCAAGGTCTTGGGGATCATCAAGATGTTTTGAGACAAGACTCTTTGTTCAGCAGTGGCTTTGGTCTTGGAACTCTACCACACAGGCCATTTTTGCCCCCAGTTTCTTTCTTACGGTGGAGTCATGAACGCTGACATCAACTGAAATGAGGCCTGCAGTTCTTTGGATGTTGTTGTGGGGTCTTTTGTGACCGCTTGGACGAGTCCTTGCTGTGCTTTTGGAGTCATTTTGGTTGGCTGGACAGTCCCGGGAAGGCTCCCCATTGTTCCATGTTTTTGCCACTTATGGAGAATGGCTCTCACTGTGGTTTGCTGGAGTCCCAACGTTTTAGAAATGGCTTTTTTTCCTAACCCTTTTGTGGTTCATGTGTTCAGTTATATTAAATTAGTTACATGTTCTGAAACAATTAAGTGTGACAAAAAATAAAAAATCAGGAAAGGGGCCAACCTTTTATTAAGTGTACAGTCATTTTTTTTAAACGGCATTGTGGCTGTCACACAAGTGTAAAAATAAGTTAACCACTATTAACAGTCCAGAGTAAAAACATGCAAACATGTAATTTAGGGGGAGGGGGGGTCGCACCATACTGTGTTACAAGTGTATAAACAAATTTGAATCATGCATTAACTTTAAAGTGTAAAAAAAGTGAAGCGCTGTTGATAGGAGAGATGGATTTGAGTCATACATGAAACTTGAAAGTGGCTGCATAGCTGTTGAAGAAATGCTAGTGAATGTTGTTTCATATGGTGTAGGCTCCAGCACCCCCCGCGACCCTCATGAGGATAAGCGGCAGAAAATGAATGAATGAATGAATGGTATATTGTACATGTTGCACAGTAAATCGTGTTCATGATGGTGCATTGCACACAGTCTCCATGTGCAATACAGGCGTCCATACAATGGACAGTGATTCTTGCAGATCACATGACAAGGTTAGGACAGTGAAGCCCATAGATCACATGACAAGGTTAGAGCACTTTGTCAGGGCTATCGCTGCTCTGAGACTTTTTATTGATCTGCAGCACTTAAGACTATTTAAGTGTGATTGAATCAAAGTGCCTTTTCCCGTCTCTTGTGATGGACTTGTGCTTTTACGTCTATGTCCATATGTTTGCAAGGCCCGAGCCCGATCTCCACTTTGACGTTTGAGCTTCTTGCTGAGCATGCACACGTCTAAGAATCCCTGCTGGGACTCTTTATAGCATACAAGTGTTTTTAGCTTCCAGTCTGCATGCATGCCTTAATGTGTGTTGATGATAGCAAGTGGCTTGACTTGACTTACTTTATATGGGAATGAACCATACCCACTCAGAGGGAGGATCATTCCTGTCATATAAGAGCAGGGGTCTCAAACACGCGGCCCGTGGGCCAAATGTGGCACACAGGACACTAGTTTGAGGCCCCCGCCTTGATATGAAAGTTTAATGTTAGTGCGGCCCACGCAAGTTTGATATGGATGCTGTATGGTATCATGTACCCAGAAAAATTATTACGTTTGATTAATGTTCATGTTAAAGGTTAAATAACTGTTAATAGTTATCCTCCCTATCCGTGTGGAAGTGGTAAGTTTTTGGCTATTTAAGTTTAAAGGAAATAACTTGAAGGCTACCGTTTAGGTCGCTAGCTCTCTAGTTTGCGAGTTAGCATGTGTCTCAAGACCCTGCAGTTGCGCAATATGTTGTAAATAAAAAAAGTATAAATGTGACTATAGTCGTGTTTTGTCATGTCTACAGGGCTCTAATAATGCTTTGTTCATTTTAATCTGAAAAAAATAATTTGTCTACCCACCAACTATATGTGGTTTCTTAAGTGTTTATTATTTGCCGTTTTATTATTATTATTATTATATTTATTTTTTACTGATTGATTGATTTTCTTTATTCTTGATTTGTTTATTTATTTTTCATCTTATTTTGTGTAGAAAAATAAAATTTAAGATATTTGAGAACAGTGGAATGTTTTATCAGAGCATTTCTTGTAGAAAATCGGAACCAAAGCAAAGTTTATTCATTTTTCTGTTTTTTTTTTCTGTTTTTTTTTTTTTTTTTTTTTAAACCTGATGCGGCCCAGTCTCACCCAGACCCTAGTTCCAGTGGCCCCCAGGTAAATTGAGGATCTTTGGTGGGTTCTCAAATGGTGGGTCGGGACCTAAATGTGGGACATGGATCCATTCTGGATGGGTCGCGGCCAGCAAGTCAAAAATGACATTATAAAATATATAGTGTAATATAAAACTCATACTTGGACGAGAGTGGTTAGCATGTTGGCCACACAGTCAGGAGATCAAGTAGATCTGGGTTCGATTCTCTGCTTGGACATCTCTGTGTGGAGTTGTTTGTGGAGAATGGTTGTTTTTCTATACTATGTGCTCTGGTAACCAGTCCAGGCTGTACCCCGCCTCTCGTTCAAAGTCAGCTGGGGTAGGCTCCAGCATACCCACATGACACTAGTGCGGATAAGTGGCATAGAAAATGGATGGATGGGCTTTTGTCATATGGAAGTTTTTGCGGTTGGTGCCTAAAAACAGCAACCATCATATCGAGCAGGGGTCAGGAACCTTTATGGAGAGCCATGAAAGCGAAATGTTTAAAAATGTATATATATATATATATTTTTTTTTTACCACTGAATACAAATAAATGCGTGCATTTTTAGGCAACACCAACAATTTTAGACTATAGTAAGTTTATGTATTCTTTTTAATAATGTTATAGTGAAGCTAATATGACCATAAAAATGACTTTTGATGCTGCATGGTTGACGTGTGTAAAATATAGCGCTGCAGCTATGTCCTTCACTTGTGTTTCCTCCACTTGGTTTTCCACCATGATGCTGCGATGGTAGAACAGTTCTTGCTGACAGAGGGATGTCTTTTATTCCTTGGATTATCTTGTCTTCATCCGAAACGTCGGCAAAAAGTTCATTCGCCACATTAAATCTTGAGTTTTTTGACAAATTGGCCATCTGTGAATGTTTTTTTCATTCATTACTGCTACGGGTGTCCCCTGCTGACTATTTACTTAATTAAAACAGGCAGACATCAAAACAGCCACATATGCCTCGCAAGCCATGGGTTCCCGAATCCTGATTGGAGGATCTTTGACGTGTGTTTTTTTTCTGGAGGTCCTTGTAAGCTGCAGAGCTCTCCTGTCTTGAAAGGATCTTTGACTTGAATTTTTGTTGTCATTATTTTTACAGTAGATCCCTAAAACGGTCTTTAAAGGAGACATATTATGCTTTTTCTACTTTTCTGACCTATCAATGATGTCCGAATGTCGTATTCTTGTGTTAGATGATGCCAAATGCTCAGGATGACATGAATTTGATATCAATTGTTTTTGTTTTTTTTTTTTGGTCTTCAGAGGACGTCTACGTGGATCTTTGGTCCGGCATTGGAGTCTTAGACTGTCCTTTGGGGTGAGGTAGTAAGTTGTATAGTTTTAGGGTCACACCCTTCCTGTCAGATAACTATACAACTTACTGTCTTTCCTGAAGCGGCTGGAATGTCTTCTTACCCTGTAGCACCCCACCGTGGTGGATGAGCGCAACTACACCTTGATCAACGTTTGCACTCTGTGACCTTTCAGAGTAGCACTGCTTTGTTACCGCAGACAAACACGTTGCCTCTGCTGTTTTGTTTTCTAAGTGATTGTGTTGGGCCTAGTTTGTGGTCATGTGACATTACCGGAGAAGAAGACTTCCTGGTGTTCGTACGGGGTGAGGTAGTAGGTTGTGTGGTTTCAGGGTAGTGATTTTGCCCAATCAGGAGATAACTATACAACCTACTGCCTTCCCTGAAGGGCAGCAATACGTCACCAGGCGCCAAGCCAAGCCAAGCCACCCCCCCAGTACCCTACCCCCCCAAGCACCCTACCCCCCAGCAGCAGCACCTGCAGGTAAAGCCACACTCAATACTTATGTCATTGTTTTGCTCTGAATTTGAATAAAAGTTTTGAAGATAAAATCGTTTGTGCTTTGCTTTTATTTATTAAAATGTATTAAATGTATTTATTCATTCATTCATTCATTTTCTACCGCTTTTTCCTCACGAGGGTCGCGGGGGGTGCTGTAGCCTATCCCAGCTGTCTTCGGGCAAGAGGCGGGGTACACCCTGGACTGGTCGCCAGCCAATCACAGGGCACATATAGACAAACAACCATTCACACTCACATTCATACCTATGGACAATTTGGAGTGGCCAATTAACCTAGCATGTTTTTGGAATGTGGGAGGAAACCGGAGTACCCGGAGAAAACCCACGCATGCACGAGGAGAACATGCAAACTCCACACAGAGATGGCCGAGGGTGGGAATTGAACCCTGGTTAAATGTATTTATTCTATGATTTATTTAAATGTATAAGTTAATAAAATAAAATCATTAATCAATTAAATATAGATCATTTTGCCATAGTTCAGTTAACTGAAATGTTGCAGAAACAATGCTTTTTTTAATATTTAACTTTTAAATATTTAAATTGAATAAACTATATGAATGGAATACAAACAAAATGCAACTTTATTATTTTTACGTTTAAAATTTCAATGAGAATATAATACACTCATGCTTGCTGAATACAAATACTCGCATTTTAAAATATATTGAAGTATTTCATTAATTCAATAAAATTGTTGGTTTATTGTGTATTTTAAGTTGATTCAATGTACTTTAAAATCAAATACAGAACAGCACTTGACATTGTTGCAGAAAAACATTTTACATTTTAAAAGATGAAAAGAAATATAAATATTTATGAAAAAATAAATATTAAAAAATCAATGTTTACCATAACATTAATGTGATAATATATAAATAAATTTAAATTTAATCCCACTATTTTTTGCCATTGTTGCAGAAACCAAAACTCAGTTAGATGCATTCTGAAATATTTACATACGTAAAACGAAGTAAACAATGCATATGTACATTTGAACTGAGTGATAGTTGTAATGTGAAATTTGCCTATTTCATCATCATATATGCAAATAAACCTCTTTTTATCAGTACTTGGCATATTCAATGTTCTATTGAAATGAACAATGTAAGTTAAGGTATATTTGCACACTTACTTGAACTATACATTCATTCAAGTCATGGCTCTTTATGATGACGTCATAGGTGTTTAAAAGCTTTAATACAACATTCCATGCATACTGTAATAATGTCCCTCGTTGTGGTAAAGATAAGACACTCGTGTCGCCGATGTACTTTAATCGCTTTATAAACAGCGGACAACTAGTACACTGCTCATTGACACCAGGGCAGCTGTAGGCCACAACGCAGGCTAACACAGCCCCTCTCAACTCCCCACTAGCTACCAGCACCGTCTCTCCTACACTTCCCGCCACACCCGTACTTACTCTCTCACTCGTGACGTCACACAGCCACCTACCAAGCCCCGCCCCTTAAAGGCCCAGCTACACAGTCACAGACAGTACAGTACTTTCAAGGACATTTGACCTGCACGTGCATATGTATTGACTCCGTAACAGGTAATAGTCCCTTTAATTAATATCGTTTTGTTTTTTTTAAATACAACGTAAGGCTGTGGCAGATATAGCTATAGATATAGCGCCATCTAGTGTACGTCTTTTTAGTGTATTCATTTATCACTATCACCATCACTCGTACTAATAGTAGTATTTTCTATGCCATGGAAATGAATTGTAAAAATACGTAATTATTTTGTCACGTGTTGTACTATTTTTCATTAGTTCCATTAATGACTTTTGACTGGAAAAGCCAGTTTCGACAGTATGAAATTGAATAAATTTATAAGAATAATAAGCATCATTATAAAATAACTTGTTATGACTGTGAAGGTATTTTTGTATTCATTTTCACTCCAATTTTTAATCATTTAAATGTTAACCATTATTTTTAATCACCAAAGCTATACTTTTATTATTTCTATTTATTACTATTCTTGCTTCTATTATTATTTTATTTTCTTATTTAAAAAAATCACTTTTTAAAATTTAATTGAATTATATTTTAATTTCATTTTTACTTTGTAGTATTTTCATTAGTATTAATAGTTTGCAGAGCGTAAATATATAATGTACACATAGTTCGAGATTTGTTTTAAATTTAATAAGTTTCATAATAATAATAATAACAATAATAATTTTCAATACTTCGACTTACGCCTTTCCCTTATCAATAATAATGATCATTATGAAAGTAAGACGAAATATGTCATGCGTTTTGATTAAAAACATATTTGTTATTTAATATTTAATGTATTTTAAATATGATTTATAATTATGATTTGAGAGGGTTATTAAAAAATCCTTCCACCTGCCTTGACCCATTGCTACTGCTAAGTAGACACATTATAGTAAATAAAATACTAACCACAAAGCAGCAGCAGAAAACCTCTACTGTACTCATCATCAGCAGTAAAGCTTGTGACCAGCAGGGGGCAACAAAGACCTGTGTTTTAGTGAAGTCATCTTCATACGTGACATGACTAGAAATGTAACACATGGCTGACACAATGTGAGTCTTACTTTAGTTTTGCACTCTTTGCAGCAAGCGGTGAGCCTGCTAGCAAAAACGCACTGGAGTGAGACGTTGCACCTCATCAAAGTTCCAACACGGGGGTGCCCACACCCCAGGGGAACGTCCAAAATACTTTTTATATTCGTCACCTTTGACCTGATTGTTCAAACCAATCCGGTGAAATTGTGGGATGACATGATAAGATTTATTGGCCCGCGGGCCGCCAGTTGGAGGAAAAGTTATGTTGAGTAAAAGCTTCCAAAGGATCTGCCTGTGTTGTCCACCCTGCTGGGGATGGGGTCAGGTGGGGTCACAGTGGTCCCAGGACCCACACTGAGGGGGGGTTGAACCAGGACGTGCCACCAGGCGGAGAGCCAGGCGCTGTTAGAAGAGCCAAAGATGTGGACAGAATGTGATGGAGGGCTGAAATGAGGAAAGAAGAGCGCTGAGGGATGCAAATGAGTTCAAGTGCTGGCTGTCCTGCAATGAAATTCATTTTACAAAAGTAACACTGCAACTCTCATTCAGTAGAAAGTCTGCACATTTTAATTATTTTGTTTTATTTGTCCAATAAATGTTTTTCAAGCATGAAGTGGTCAGTGTTTAAAAAATATATTTAAAAAATATATTTAAAAAATATATTTTTTATATTTATTATTTATGTATTAAATGTATAGATTTTGTCAATTAAAAATATTTGGTCTATTTTTTAAAATAATTTCAAGTGATTTTTTGTGGAATTTGCTTTTAAAATATTAATTAGCGGCTGCATGGTGACTGAGTGGTTAGCAGTTAACATAATAATTAATAATTAAATAATAATATTTAAAAGGTATTAAAAATAATTCAAAAAATATTTTAAAATTAAAATAAAAGATTACTAAAATAGGATATAAAATAATATATGATTGTTACTTAATGACTTGATTGTATTTTCATGAAGTGATTTAATTTTGTGAGAAGCAATTCAATTACATCATAAGATGGTCAATTGTGGAGTTAAAAAATGGAAATATGGTAATTATAATAAATATTGTAAAAAAATTATCAAGATCTATATGAATAATACATATGTATGTTATTACTATTATAAAAATAAATGTATAAATATAAAACAATAACAATAATAACTACAAATAATATTTAAAAATAGAACCCCAATAAATTAAGATCTATATGTATAATACATATGTATATGTTATTACTATTATAAAAATACATGTATAAATATAAAACAATATATAATACATTCATGTACAATATAATAACTACAAATAATATATAACAATAGAATCTCATTAATAAACAATTGATTATATGCTCACTCATTTTGTTGCATTATTGCATATTTAAATGATAAATAAAATGAATTGATATAGGAAGATTTAAAATGTTTTTCAACCTTTAGCAACCCTACAAAATATGGTATTTATAATAGATATTGAAAAAAATAAGATATATATGAATAATACATATATATATTATTACTATTATAAAAATACATGTATGAATATAAAACAATATATAATACATTCACGTACAATATAATAACTACAAATAATATTTAAAAATAGAATCCCATTAATAAACAATTGATTATATGCTCACTCATTTTGTTGCATTATTGCATATTTAAATGATAAATAAAATGAATTGACATAGGAAGATTTGAAATGTTTTTCAACCTTTAGCAACCCTACAAAAAGGTCTTTTAAATATACTTGTATTATTGTGTCATGAAAGACTATTATAATACTAATAATATTGGACAGTTGCTTCAATCTGACCACAGTTATCTGTCATACTTTTATCATTTCTATTATTAAACTTGAATGACGTCATAATATGGTCGGGGTTGGAAAGTATTTTTTGGAGGTGGTCCTTGGTTGACCTCCTGAGGGTCATATTGGGACATCACTGCTTTTGACTTTAATCGGGGATGGAGGGGGGGAGCTCTTTTGGACTCCCTACATCCGTAAAGAGGCGGTCCTTCGGTATTGGAAGCTTCCTATTGGCTGACAGTGTAGGTGTGTCAAGGAAGAAAGGCGGAAAGGAGGCGGGCTCCCTCGGTATGGCTGGTGTCGTCACTTCCGGCGGGCGGGAGCCTCCACGGCCTTGCTTTTGTATGGACGTGCTTGCTGGGTTTGACAGCAGCGAGCAGGCAGCGCTGCTGCGGAACAAAACAAGGACGTGGCCGCCTTCTGGTCCAGTGTGGTTCTCCTCTTTCTCTCCTGATCTCACCGGCCTGTCCTCCACCGGCACCCGGAGACATGCTGGCTCCTGTTCGGGCTCTCTTTAAAAAGGTAAGACGTGTTGTTTGTTTGTTTTTAATAACCCTGCACCCTCCTGCACTTTTCCTTCCTCAATCTTCTGCATTTTTGGACATAATTTCCCAAACACATGGAAACACCTCGCTGCTTTTCCTCCATGCTCGCATTACATATGTACGATATGACCGCTTTTCTGTCTGCAGGCTAATCTGAGTTCAGTTTTGCACGCATGCGCACATCGCGACCAGTCTTCTCGATCGGCAGCATGCCTCCAGTGATGTAAACTGGCCACCGCTAGCCAAAACAAAGGAATTAACTTGCATTGCGATTGCGTAAAGTGGTGTCTGGTGACAGGAAATACAATTTTGCACATGACCAATGTTTAAATATCTCCCATTCGATATCATTTTATCAGTCAGCGATAGCACGGCGATAAAAATCAAATCGAACATGATTAAAACGCATCACGACAAACCACATGACATCGCTCTCTTTTCTTATTCGTTGGCAGAAAGTAAACAGGAAGAAGCTTGGCTGTATGGACGAGTGAGTCGAAGGTCCAAAATCCAGCCTTGATGTTGGGAAGTTAGACAATAAAGTGCGTTTAGTAACGTGTGTGCGTCCAGCTTTGATGTTAATGAGTGTGTCTCCAAGAAACCCCAATGTGTACTTTATCCACTTTTTTTCCCCACACTGTAACTCAACAGAATAGAAGCGATACATCACAAACGACAACGTCACAGTAAGGACTGGGACAGGACGTTAGCAGCAATTACATAGCTATGTGAGCTACATGCTAACTTTTTAACAACAGCGTCATACTCGGTTAGCGTCTTGGTTGAAAAAAAAAACATACATGATGATCAAACTTAGACCTCCTGAATCCGTAGCTGACTGGCAGAAAGCTGGAAGAGCTTTAAATGTGCTTAAGATAGAGCTTAATTTTAAGACATGTAGCAAAGCCCGAAGAAGGAGATTTCTCCCTCCATGATGGCAACTCCAAAAAAAAGTGTTGAGTGTGTCTTTCCTCAAAAGTGATTTTTTCATGAACACATATTGCTGTTTGCATAAAGATCACTTTTGCATTATTCTTAATGAAGCATTGAATTATCTTTTGATGATGGAGGCAAGGAAAAACCACCTCTATGCATGCTACAGTACACCACAGAAATGCTGTTCATTTGCATTCATATTCGGACTCGAGTCACTTTCTGTCCAAGCCTATAGAGAACTATCCGGCATTTGTGAAAGTTCGAACCTGAGACATATAATCAGCATGTGCCTCAAATACTGCACATTTATGTACGTGTGCATGCAAAAAAAGAACACCAGCAAAGCATGAGGCAGTAGTTCTCATCTCCTGTGTGGCGGAACTGGACTTTCAGGTTCCAACGGAATTGTTTCAGCGCCATTTATGTGGCTAAAGAGGCCTATTATCCGTGTACCTAGCAACAAGCACACACCTGTTGTACCAATGAAGGTGCATAGGCGGGAAGATGAAGAACAAGTTCATTTTGTAACTTCATTCACGCTATGGCGTGTGTAAGAAAGTGCAAAGGAAAGCATAGTCCTTGACCAGGTCGTCATTTCATGAGCAATATCAACCGATGTTGCAGTCGGAACCATTTTAGCCATGTCTGCAGGACCGTGTTGTCGAGATGTGAACTTTCATCACAAACACAAAGGCAAAAAGTTCACATTTTACGAGTTGTTGTCATGTAAACGCACCCTTATTGAGCTGTTCGACCTGGAAAGGTCAGTAATACAACTTCAACACAGGATAAGGTGCTCTGCCGTATGTTTTTATAGAATTTTTCTGCTAATACACTCTACAGTTGCAAACTGTATCCTTGCAGGTTTTTATTGCAACTTGTGACCCCTACCAACAAGCTGTGACATTCATCTTGCCACGGATGTCTTCTTCTTTGAGCCTTTGCTTATGTCCAAGTCCTTGTGGGTCTGAATAGGATTGGGGCCCTCCAGCCAGACTTAGAGTAAGCAGCTCTGGAGGAGATTGTCTGTGCTAATGATTGCAGAGGGTCACTCAATGCTCGTCATGCTGTCTCCAATGAAGGCTTTTTTTCCCCTTCCTACCTGAGTCCTTGTTATGACTTTGCGATTAAGATCTACGACTTGGTGCGGTATTCCGCTGCGCTTTTTTCGAGTCTCAGGTTGCTTCCGGATTCTCAGTTAATTGGAATGTAACATTATGTCACTCATTCATGCATGTGTACGCCTTTAACAGCGTGTAGCCTCACAAGCGTCATTTGGTGGAATACTGCCCCTTTTCATCAGTTGACACAGATTCATTGAATAAAATAAAATAGTCAAAATAGATGGCACACAGCTCATCATAAGTTTGTAGAGCCATGAAATATTCCCTCAAATTATTTGCAAAAACATGAAAAAAATACACAAATATAGTAGGTGTAATTGCAAAACAGTCACAATAATCTGTGATATAAATATAATATATTGATAAAATATATATATATATATATATAGACAGTATATATACTATCGTATAGAAAATTGATAATAACCATTTCTATGTACAAAAAAGGAAAATGAATAAAACTATATTAAAAAAATACATAAATTTAATTGCAATATAAAAAAAATATTTTCTATTTTAAAGACACTGTAAATTAGGATGAAATGAATTATAAACACACAATAAAATAACTATTGTTATTATGATTATTATTATTGTTTAAAATCTCCTTAAAAGTAATGCCACTACTACATCTACTACTAATAATAATAATACTACACACATTTATGTAACACTTCTGGGTACTAAACACACTAAATAATGTAATAAAGGCATATCTTAATTTTAATATATACAGCAGTGGGGAAAAAGTGTTGGTCTCCTTCCTGGTTTCCCATTTTTTGCATGTTTGTCTTTGCACTTAATGTTTCAGATCATCAAACAATTTCAAATATTTGTCAGTGACATCACAACTGACCACAAAATGCAGTTTTTAAATGAAAAAAAAGTGTGAAAAATCGATTGCCCCTTAAACCTAATAACTAGTTGAACCAATATTAACAGCAACAATTGCAATCAAGCGTTTGTGATCACATAAAGGGGACCTATTCTGCTTTTTCCATTTTCCTGACCTATACATGTAGTTACAAAGTTTCCGATAATGAGGTTTGCGCTTTTGGAAGTGAGCCCTGAAAGAAGTTTGGAATGGCCCTGAACGCTTGGTTTCGGTGGGCGGTCTAACACTGGCAGTTTGTGATGTCACAGATTGCCGGGCTTCCTTCTTTGGGCGTGTGCTGTAGGCCAGATACACTCTCTGCGCTCCCCCAAGCTCTGCTTCTCTGTTTACGGCGTTAGCAATGTCTCCCAGGAAGTGTTTCTTTGGGTGTGAGGTAAAGCTACATTTGTTTACAATTCCTAATGAGGAAAACATCAGGCACAAGTGGTTGGAGTTCCATGGTTCCATATTTTGGAAAAGACATTTCTGCATTGGAGTTCATGGCACAATCGTCAAGGAAGTAACTTTTCACCTAACCTACTCAACATAACAGCTTAAAATACCATAGATGGCGATTGTGAAAGGTGTATGCATCTTAGCGCAGCGTTTTTATCCTCAGACGTCAGTGGTTACTTTTACGCGGTCCAGCGGATACACGTCACTGTGTTTAGCCACATTTTCTGTTTTTTTTACTTTTTTTTTTTACTTTTATTTTTTTTTACTTTTTAACGTGTTTTCCTTCTCTTTCATTGACTTGTCGCTTTCTCTCGCCTCTTCAATCTCCCACGCGTCTTCAAACGTCCACTTCCTTCTTTGTCCTTTGCATGGGCGACGTACGCACATTGGTGACACAAGCGATTGAAATCATTGACTATTTTTTGTAATCGAGGTACTCGAATTATTCGAATAATCGTCACAGCCGTAATATCGAGCCAAAATGTCTAAACAGCTATGCCACAAATGAAACTACTCAAAGTATGGTTGTTTTACATGAAAATAACAATTTATTTACAAATATAACACCATGAACGATTTAATGTGTTCACATTTGGAACTGCTTTACTTGATTTGAACATGCATCAGGTTACAATGGAATACATCACACACATCAACTCACAGGTCCACATGTCCAAGAGGAGTAGGAAGAAGCAAAGCTTAGTAAATCCTACTTTCCTGACACTCCAATAAATGTCTATATTCTTTACGTCAGGGGTCTCAAACTCTATTTACCTGGGGGCCACTGGAGCTAGGGTCTGGGCAAGGCTGGGCCGCATCAGGTTTTCCAAAAAAAAAAAAAATGCATTTATTAAAAACAGAAAAATCTACAAACTTTTTCAGTGCTTTGATTCCAATTTTCTACAATAAAAGCTCTGATAAAACATTGCACTGTTCTCAAATATCTTTTTAATTTTCTGCACAAAATAAGATGAAAAATAAATAAACAAATCAAGAATAAAGAAAATCAATCAGTAATAAATAAATATAATAATAATAATAAAACGGCAAATAATAAAAACTTAAGAAACCACATATAGTTGGTGGGTAGACAAATTATTTTTTTCAGATTAAAATGAACAAAGCATTATTAGAGCCCTGTAGACATGACAAAACACGACTATAGTCACATTTATACTCTTTTTATTTACAACATATTGCGCAACTGCAGGGTCTTGAGGGTTCCTTTAAACTTAAATAGCCAAAAACTTACCACTTCCACACGGATAGGGAGGATAACTATTAACAGTTATTTAACCTTTAACATGAACATTAATCAAACGTAATAATTTTTTCTGGGTACATGATACCATACAGCATCCATATCAAATTTGCGCGGGCCGCACTAACATTAAACTTTCATATCAAGGCGGGGGCCTCAAAATTGGCACGCGGGCCGCGTGTTTGAGACCCGCACTTTACGTGTTTAGGCCCCCACAGAGGCCTTTGACCCCCATGTACGTACAAAGCAGGGCAAAGCTTGCTGTGGATGAGAATTGCTATTTGGGCGAGTCACATGTAAGACAAAGCCACAAATCAGCCGTACTGCTTTAGAGGGAAGCCTCGTGATGGTCGATGATGTGATGATGTGATCTGAACGCACGACTGCGTGATACCTACCACTGAACGTGGGGACACCAACGGGAAGGAACATTTGGTTCTAGGCGATTGTAGCCAGTTCAGCAAATGACATAAGTCGGTGTCATTGCGTCCCATCACTGGCCGGTCCGCAGGCTTGCGCACCTCGTCGCAAACATGTCGGCTTGTCTTTTTGGCAGGCAAAACAGAGAGACGCGGGACTCCGATGTCACGCTGGAAAATGTAATAAGAGACACACAGCTGTCATAGCAAATAGAAATGTTCTCTGCTGGTCTCTTTGCTGTGAATGGACAGTGCTAGTCATTTATGCTAATTAGCCATTGGAGAATGTGCAGTATGAGCCGTGTTCGAACCTTGGCACGGTGCATCAGTGGACGGAGCAGCTGGTGGAAGTGTTAGAGAGCTGCTACAAGAACATTCTCCTTGTCTTTGGCACTCTGGCTTTGATGTGTACTTTGTGGCGGGCGGCGGTCACACGCAGTCTTGGGGTCTCTGGAGGACGTGAACAGTGCAAGGTTTATTGCGTCCATGCATTACTCCTTGAAGAACAGTCATAATAATAACTGTTTATTAGGTTTTCATAGTCAAGATAAGGAAGCCCATGTCCTGACAAAGTAACAAACTTGATGGAGAAAGTACCCTGGTATCTTCCTGTTTATGTTTGTCACTGTAGCGCTTATTGAAATCTACGCCGTCACATTTCACCCTTAGATGCATGAGTGGGTCAAAAATGACCCGGTGAGGTTGTTTTCTTGAAATATCTTCATAATGAAAATTTGTCATCATTTCATATTCCAGGTATTCCTGAAAAACACGTTTTTGCTATCATACCATTCACATTTTTAACTTACCTTTTATACATTTTAAGAAATTTTAGTTTTTGTGTTACTACCCCAACCTTCCATAAGTGGGTCAAAAATGACCCGGTCAGGTTGTTTTCTTGAAATATCTTTGTAACAAAATTTTTTTATCATTTCATATTCTAGGTATTCCTCAAAAAACATGTTTTTGCGATCATACCATTCACATTTTTAACTTACCTTTTATACATTTTAAGAAATTGTAGTTTTTGTGTTACTACCCCAACCTTCCATAAGTGGGTCAAAAATGACCCGGTCAGGTTGTTTTCTTGAAATATCTTCGTAATGTAATTTTTTTATAATTTCATATTCCAGGTATTCTTTAAAAAAACATGTTTTTAATATTGTGCCATTTTTAAGGAACATTTTTAACTTACCTTTTATACATTTTAAGAAATTGTAGTTTTTGTGTTACTACCCCAACCTTCCATAAGTGGGTCAAAAATGACCCGCATGCATTTTCTATGGAATCCAATAGGAACCTTTGATTCTTATCAACTTTGGCTGTCAGGCATAAATGAACTGTAGACCACACAGACTATATCAGAAGTGTCACCCCTCAGGAAGATTATTTTATACATCAAGTGCTAATACAACAAGTATTATCTTCATATAATATTGTGTATGTGTCTTTCATGACTGTTAGTATTACCAAAAATGAGCCTACTTTATAACTAGCTGACACTAGCTGGCTAACATTACTATATGTATTGTTGGCCATTACTCTTTTGTTTCCTCATGCATGCCTTGGCTGCTAGATACACAGCTGAAATGGTCCTACAGATGCTGGATGATGGAGAGGCAGTAACGGGGTTGGACTCTGAGTCAGAAATGTCTGATGACCCAGACTTTTGTCCAGGAAGGGCAAGCCAAGTATGGCCTAAAGATCTTCTGGGTGTGTGATGCACGCATCCCCTATGCAACACACAATGGATCCTCACATTTTCGATTGTTGTATGGTATTGTATTGTTGTTCTTTTTTAAAGATGTAAAAAAGTGAACAATTCTAACATGAAAACATTCTTGTGTGGTCCTAAATATAATACTAAATATCATCAATATTTTTTACCCACTTATGGAAGAGTGTAGAGTCCAGTCACTCATGCATCTAAGGGTTAATGCAAAAGCACGGGTCAGTGTAGGCAAGCCAAACTCGACCAGCTGACATAACTGGCATTCGCAGCCAAGATAAGTAACCCCGGTTAGCGTCACTGTCAATTAAAAAAATAATACAATAAATTGTCAGCTTCAAATGTGGAATTGTATTCATATAATTTCAAAAATTTAAACTGAAACTCCACTCTGAACCCTCGACTTTACTTCCTGTTATTATGTGTACTATATTAGGTGATCAGTGTGAAGTGACTGTAATGTTATTTGAAGTTTAGAGTGCTATAATAATGTTAAAAAGTAGAATTAAAAGGTTGTAAACCAGTTTTCTATGCTATGGGATTGCTTTGGTGGTCCTGAACCACAGTTTATTTGTGGGCGCAACGTCACTTTGAACGTCCTTTTCTTAACCCCCCTAGCACGTGCTGTGCGTATTACGTGGAGTTCTCTGATTGGTTTATCGATGTCAGCGTAGTATTCAGTACCCGTGTTAGCAGGAAATGGTCTAGGTCAGTGTTTTTCAACCTTTTTTGAGCCACGGCACGTTTTTTACATTGGAAAAATCTTGTGGCACACCACTAACCAAAAATGTTCCAAAATGTCACCACGACCTCACACGTGCATCAATAAGTCTATGGGAGGAACAAGGTAGGTGTTGCCACACGGACCAATATTACATTGCTCTGCCAGTCTTTACACCACAGACACTCCACAGTAGCCACGTTTTTACATCACCACTTTTTCTCTTTCCGAATGACCTTTCGGGAAACAATGGTATCCATGGAAAGGAATATTCCAATCTCTTGTCTACATGCGCCGTGAAAATCAAACAGAATAGTCAATAGGGCATGCCCAGTAAAACGTAAACATCAACATCACGTGATACCGGCTTCCCCGAGTTTTTTTTTCATTTGTTGGAATAACTCCGTATTCCATATCCGTCGGTTTTTCGTCTGTCCAGTCTTGAAATTTAGTTTGAATCAAAAACAAACTTTGCTTAGTCCAGTGCCGATTGCTGGCCTCCATTTTTAAAAGTGAAGAACGTCTGGATCTGCGTGTTACGTCATATCTGAGCATGCGCTGAAAGAACGCACCCGGGATCAATTTAAACAGGAAAAGATCAAATTCAATCTTGCTAATATTTTATAATTAAACCCAGGACATGTTTTATATAGATATATATTTTCTTTTTTAATAAAACTGCACATGTGAATGGCGTATAGAAGGATTTAGATTCTGTTTCACAGATGGCGCTAATGCATACGAAAGCTGCTTGCCAACCGCCAATAAACAACAGAAGAAGAAAAACACCACGAAGAAGAAGGCACCCTGACAACTTTCCGTTTGAGCGGGTACAAGATACCTCAATCGGATTGGTTAAAGGAATATTCCATCCCTGTTCAATTCTTTCCGTTTGAGCAAATAAACCAAATGCAATTGGAATATTTGGGTCCATGTATACTATTGACATAATGGCTATTGACATAATATTTGCAAATGATGATTAATTAATGTTAATTATAAAAAGTGATATTGGATAATTCCTCACGGCACACCTGACGGTTTCTCAAGGTACACTAGTGTGCCGCGGCACAGTGGTTGAAAATCACTGGTCTACACTCAATCAAGAGGAGTGCTTATCCAAGTAGAACAACAACAATTTGACAGATTTTGCAACACACATAATGTGCGCCGCATTAAAAGGCACATTGTCGATTTTGGAGAAAATTAAAGAAAATATGGTACATGTTTTCATGGGTAAAAATCACATATAATATCTAATATCTATATCTATTTGCCAAATTTTTTTCCTGTAAACAGGCCCTTTTCAGGGGGTATAATTACCATGTGACCCGGATAGAGGAGCGCATACAAATCCAGGCAACGCTCCAAGGTTGCAGCAATTTGTACACAATTTTACAGATTTAGCGTTTGGGTGAACTCCAGACTGACCAAGAGATCCATAACGCACGTCTTGGCGTGATGATGGTTTTGGAAATAAAAGGAAGAGTCGTTTGGCACCGGATGATCCGTGTTGATCCGTGTTGCTCAAGGTCAGTGTCAGCAATGACGGACCTTTTTGGCATCTGGCAACAGCGAGGGACAGTTAGTACAATGCCGGTTGCGTAACGTGCTAAGCTAAACCCAGTCTGGACTGTGGGTCAGTCTTACCTAGAGACTGTGTCATCTCTATTTGAACACCCCTCCCCACCCCCCCGACGCCCACTAGCTTGTTGCTGACCCATCGAGTTCTATTTAAAGCAGATCAATGTGTGGCATCATGGAACTATTTTTACCATCTTGCTGCTTCTATATTAATCGTATTTCTGGCTTATTACAGTCATTTTGTCTGTCATGTTAAAGCCTTGTTAATTGTCATTTCACCAGCAAATTGAGAATAATGTACTGTATATTGTCATGCTAGCATACTTGTACTACAGATATCCTCATTAGTAAATATAATGTTGCTGTGTCCCACCCTATTTTCTTTATTTTGTATTTTTGGCCATGTTTTTTTTTAACCCATCTAGCTCAAATTTTACATACATGTACTTGTCAGTCCCCTAAAGGTGCGTACCAAATTTTGTGGAGATTTGACAAAACGCTAATGTTACAGTGGCCATTTTGTACGGCGTTTGTGAGAAATTTGAAGTCAATCCGACCTGCGGTGGTCAAACTTTGGGGTTTAAAAACATCGCCTCCATGTGGTGTATTTGTCTGACAAATAATAGTACAGGCAACACAATAAGGGTGCATGTTTTTTGTGATTTAGCTTACACAAATACATACAAATACACAGGGTGTTCAAATTTTTTGTCATTTTGGTAGATGGCGGCCATGTTTGGAACTATTCATTCATTCATTTTCTACCGCTTTTCCTCACGAGTATGGAGGACCAAAACTGCCAAAATAATAAATAAATAAAAGTGGAAATAAAAAAAAAAGAAAAAATTAAATACAAAAAATAAATATAAATAGAAATAAAAACAAAAATAAAAAAATTGTAATTTTTGAATCTTGTTTTTATTTTTGTATTTATTTTTGCTTTTATTTATTTATTTATTTATTTATTTATATATTTTTTTATTTTTGTTTTTATTTCCATTTATATTTATTTTTTGTATTTAATTTTTTGATTTTTTTTTTCATTTGTGTTTTTATTTTCACTTTTTATTTATTATTTTGGCAGTTTTGGTCCTCAGAAATGAAGAAGGAAAAACTATTCAAATGAGGGGGCGGTCCTAAGTGTGTCTTGGGTTGAACTGTTCGCCTATTGGTTGATCTACATGTGAGTGCGAAAATCGACTAGGTATGCCTGAAAACAGCCACAGCAAGAGGAAGTCACCACACCACTCTCGTCCGATTCGTCTGAAGTTGAAGCTTGTGAAAGCAGAAAGTAAAGAAAGAGTCAACACACCTGAACTGGAATTAAGCGTAACACAAAAAAAAGCGTAACACATCAGCTGTTTCATACTTGCCACGTTCCAAATCATCCAAACGATTGGCAGCGTCCCTGAGAAGCTCGGACACCGACTTCCTGGTGGACCCCGCCATTATTGTCCCGGTAAATGTATACTTTTCTCCCTGTATACTTCCTCTTGCTGTGGCCGTTTGCAGGCATACCTAGTCGATTTTTGCACTCACATGTCGATCAACCAATAGGCGAACAGTTCAACCCAAGACACACTTAGGACCGCCCCTTCATTTGAATAGTTTTTCCTTCTTCATTTCTGAGGACCAAAACTGCCAAAATAATAAATAAATAAAAGTGAAAATAAAAACAAAAATGAAAAAAAATCAAAAAATTAAATACAAAAAATATATAAATGGAAATAAAAACAAAAATAAAAAATATACAAATAAATAAATAAAAGCAAAAATAAATAGAAAAATAAAAAACAAGATTCAAAAATTAAATTTTTTCATTTTTGTTTTTATTTCCTCTTTTATTTATTTATTTATTTATTTATTATTTTGGCAGTTTTGGTCCTCCATACACGAGGGTCGCGGGGGTTGCTGGAGCCTATCCCAGCTGTCTTCGGGCGTGAGGCGGGGTACACCCTGGACTGGTGGCCAGCCAATCACAGGGCACATATAGACAAACAACCATTCACACTCACATTCATACCTATGGACAATTTGGAGTCATCAATTAACCTAGCATGTTTTTGGAATGTGGGAGGAAACCGGAGTACCCGGAGAAAACCCACGCATGCACGGGGAGAACATGCAAACTCCACACAGAGATGGCTGAGGGTGGAATTGAACCCTGGTCTCCTAGCTGTGAGGTTTGCGCGCTAACCACTGGTCCACCGTGCCGCATGTTTGGAACTAATTTTGCTAGCAAAATGTGCTTATCAATTCCCTAAAGGTGAACCAAATTTCATGGTTATTCGACAAAACACTAGAGCAGAGGTCTCACACTCAATTTACTTGGGGCCACTGGAGCTCAGGTCTGGGTGAGACTGGGCCACATCAGGTTTTCCAAAAAAAAAAAACGCATTTATTAAAAACAAAAACATTTTTAAAAACTTTGCTTTGGTTCCAATTTTCTACAATAACAGCTCTGATAAAACATTCCACTGTTCTTAAATATCTTACTTTTTATTTTTCTACACAAAATAAGATGAAAAATAAATAAACAAATCAAGAATAAAAAAAATCAATCAATCAGTAATAAATAAATAAATATAATAATAATAAAACGGCAAATAATAAAAACTTAAGAAACCACATATAGTTGGTGGGTATGATGGGTATTTATATACTTCCAGTCAAAAGTATTCAGACACTTGACGATGTTATTGTATGAGAATGTGTCTCCAAACTTTTACTGTTAGCGTAACACATAGGACATACATAATAAATGAGAATGAAGTCACAAGTACATTTTAAAACCATGAAGTATAGAAAGTAAACTTGAATATACTTTAGAGGAGTCTGTGTAATGCTTGTAAAGCAGTCTGGCTTTACATCAGGGGTCTCAAACTCAATTTACTTGGGGGCCACTGGAGCTAGGGTCTGGGTGAGACTGGGCCATTTATTAAAAAATATACAAACTTTTTCGGTGCTTTGGTTCCAATTTTCTACAATAAAAGCTCTGATAAAACATTCCACTGTTGTCAAATATCTTAATTTTTATTTTTCTGCACAAAATAAGATGAAAAATAAATAAACAAATCAATAATAAAGAAAATCAATCAATCAGTAATAAATAAATATAATAATAATAATAAAACAGCAAATAATATAAACTTAAGAAACCACATATAGTTGGTGGGTAGACAAATAATTTTTTCAGATGAAAATGATCAAAGCATTATTAGAGCCCTGTAGACATGACAAAACACGACTATAGTCACATTTATACTCTTTTTATTTACAACATATTGCGCAACTGCAGGGTCTTGAGACACATGCTAATTCGCAAACTAGAGAGCTAGCAACCTAAATGGTAGCCTTCAAGTTATTTCCTTTAAACTTAAATAGCCAAAAACTTACCACTTCCACACGGATAGGGAGGATAACTATTAACAGTTATTTAACCTTTAACATGAACATTAATCAAACATAATATTTTTTTCTGGGTACATGATACCATACAGCATCCATATCAAACTTGCGCGGGCCGCACTAACATTAAACTTTCATATCAAGGCGGGGGCCTCAAACTAGTGTCCCGCGGGTTGCGTGTTTGAGACCCCTGCACTAGAGTTATAAGAGCAGTATTGAAAGTTTCATTGGTATAATTGGTGTTTAAAAACAGTGCCACCATGTGGTGCATTTCTCATAAAGATGCAGGACTGCATGTTTTGACAAATCTATATTGTGGTTCAGGAGTGGAAGTTTACACACACAAATACAGTACATACAAATAAATGGTGTGTTTTGCTTGATGGCAGCCATATTTTCTAACCAATCTTGCTCAAAATTTACATACATGTAAAATTTTTACCATTTTTTATTCTGCAAAAACCCTAAAGTTACTGTGGGAGTTTGGTCACGCATGTAATGACATTTACGTTTATGGTTTAAAAACAGCGCCCCCATGTGGTGCATTTATGAGAATAAAATAATAGCACAGCCAGAACAGTAAGGGTGCATGTTTAGACAAATAGTCCCCCTTTTGTGTGCAGCCGTTCTGCATCGAAACGAAATTCGGTCCCACTAAGTGTCACATGACTGTACGCTTTTCAAACTTAGTTATTGCCATGCACGTCTTTTACCATTATGACACATATGCACACTCACATGTAGTTTTTTTTAAACCAAGCAGCATGCTATATACAGCAGGTCATTGTAGATGTTTGGAGGTAACGTGATACTCTGACACACTGCACCCTTGCCATACTTTCATGGTCGACATGGCCTCTGTCTTTTGTTAGCCACTGCCTCAAAAAAGCCTTTTTTTAAATTATTTTGGCAATAACCACGCTGTCAATGCAGAGGTCAGAGTCCATTGGGTTTTATGTAACGTTTTTTTTTTTTCTTCAATGTGCAACAAGTGAAGCGAGAGTTGATCTTGAGTAAGTCTTAATAAAAGCCAGTCCTGCCTCTTTGGGAATAGAGTCTCTTGACCTGAAGCTGTTTGGAGCAAATAAATTAATGATGCTTGTATGTGAATGCTGAGTCAGGCATTCACAATGTTTTTTTTCTCCTATTCTCGTTCGTATGATGCTAAACAGCAGCACCATTGATTTGAGGGATTTGAACTCCGTAAAGGACAAAATTAGTTTCCAGTACGGGACAGGTGTGCTATTACTTTTCTCAGCCCAAATGCAAATCACTTTGGAAATATTGGACTTGAAAGGCAATAATAGGCTGTCATTATATGTATTTAACAAATATTATATATATTGTTGTCAGGAATTTGGATGGCATCTGCTAGTTAAAAACGCAGACAGAAAATGTGGTTTAGCACCGTGACGTGTATCCGTTGGAACGTGGAGCTGACATACCACAGATGTACACACCTTTCACAATTGCCACCTATCATATTTGAAGCTGCTCTTTGGGAAAAGTCACTTGTTGGATTGCGCCGATCCCACCATGAATTCCACTGGGGAAATGTCTTATTTTCATTTACTTGTTTGTTAATTTATTATTGTGTGACTAAATGACTAGTGATGTCACAGGCTTAGGTTTTTATTACCTAGATTTCGGCTGTTATAGTATTTTACAGTATCTTTAATGGTTGCTAAACTCGATGCTAACTAGTAGTAGAACATGCACTGTATAACGGATGCTACATAATCTGGTTGAAATGCTATTACATCAGTGAACAAAAATATGACTGAAACGTATAATAATCTTTATTCCCATGAGATGAAGTGTGAATTATTTAAAATGTGTTTACTTTTTGACAATATTAAATATTTAATGCATGTTTTCTAGCCTTTACAGGTCAGTTTTGTGTTGTTGTTTTTTGCACAGCTGGGTTTTGCACCCAAAGCGAGTATTATTTTAATATAAAAAGTGTTTTGAGAACATGATATAATTAGTATAATGACAACAAGTGAGTAAAGTTGTTCAGTGACACTTGAATAAGTTAGCACTTACCCCATGAACATGATAAATGTTTATCATGTTCAAGGGGTATGTGACAAAAACAAGCTCCAAACTAACCGCACTGATTGTTTTATTTCAAAATCAAAATGTCACTTTGGTAAAAAGTCACTTGTGGAGTCCAAAGACCAGAAGCGAGGTGGATAACTCTAGCTAGCTAGCTAGATAGCTAGCTAAAAAGTACAGCTAGAGACTGCGAGGCAAAGCATGTAATAGATGCAAAAATTGTTGAACAACAATAGGCAAACTTGTTCAGAGACACTTGAAAAAGTTAGCATTTACCCCATGAACATGATAAATATTTATCATGTTTATGGGGTATGTGACAAAAACAAGCTCCAAACTAACCGCATTGCTTGTTTTCTTTCAAAAACAAAATGTCACTTTGGTAAAAAGTCACTTGTGGAGTCCAAAGACCAGAAGTCTGGTGGATAACTCTAGCTAGCTAGCTACATAGCTAAAAAGTACAGCCAGAGACAGTGACGCAAAGCATGTGAAAGATTGTTGATTGTTGTAAAGTTGCTCAGTGACACTTGAAAAAGTTAGCACTTACCCCATAAACATGATAAATGTTTATCATGTTCATGGGGTATGTGACAAAAACAAGCTCCAAACTAACCGCATTGCTTGTTTTCTTTCAAAAACAAAATGTCACTGTGGTAAACATTCTCATGTGGAGCCCAAAGACCAGAAGCGAGGTGGATAACTCTAGCTAGCTTGCTAGCTAAAAAATACAGCTAGAGACTGTGAGGCAAAGCATGTAAAAAGATACAAGAATTGTTAAACAACAATAGGTAAAGTTGTTCAGTGACATTTGAAAAAGTTAGCACTTACCCCATGAACATGATAAATATTTATCATGTTCAAGGGGTATGTGACAAAAACAAGCTCCAAACTAACCGCATTGCTTGTTTTCTTTCAAAAACAAAATGTCATTGTGGTAAAAATTCTCATGTGGAGTCCAAAGACCAGAAGTGAGGTGGATAACTCTAGCTAGCTAGCTAGCTAAAAAGTACAGCTAGAGACAGCAAAGCAAAGCATGTAAAAGATGCAAGAATTGTTGAACAACAATAGGTAAAGTTGTTCAGTGACACTTGAAAAAGTTAGCACTTACTTATGTGACAAAAACAAGCTCCAAACTAACCGCATTGCTTGTTTTCTTTCAAAAAACAAAATGTCACTGTGGTAAAAATTCCCATGTGGAGTCCAAAGACCAGAAGCCAGGTGGATAACTCTAGCTAGCTAGCTAGCTAAAAAGTACAGCTAGAGACAGCGAGGCAAAGCATGTAAAAGATGCCAGAATTGTCGAACAACAATAGGTTTCGTGAGGGTTTTTATGAGACGGTTTTTTTGCTTTGAGTATTTTAACATTTAAATTGAAATTTTGATGAAAAAAGGATGATGGAATATATCCAAACATTCTATGGCTATTTTCACAGTATTCTTCACAAAAAAAAAAATAACAAGCAAAAAACAAAACACTCCAATTATTTGTATGCTAGGTAATACAAGTTAAATGATGACATGATAACCCAATGATGGAGACATCTGCCATCATCATTTGTCACTAACTGCCGCTAAAGTCCAATGTCACTCACTCTTCTCGCGCCTGTACTTTGCTCCACCGCCATTATGATAAGAGCTAGCCATCCGGCCGGCCGGCTGGTCGACATATCAGCTCTGAGTGCTGATAAAGGCTCACTTTGGAGTGTTTGCAGTGCGGGCACGGCTTTCTGAGCCGAGCGCTTGGAGCTTCTCAAACAAATTGCCAGGGAGCGCACGCGGGACGGCCCTATCAGACCGTATTAGCCCTGCAAGACCACCGTCATGACTCCAGTGGCCCCCTTTCCTCACAGGCCTGTCAGCACTCGCACCATCGGGACTGAGGATTAAACATTAACAGGCGGTTCTGTGGTAATCATCCTTGCAGATCCTGAGTTGTTGTTGGGGGTTAAAGTTGATATTGTCGTCCTTGGAGGTGTTATTCAAACTCTAATGAAATACTTTACTTTTAAATTGATTCGTATTAGGTTATTCTGAAGTTTTAGCAATTGTGTACCAGAAGTATTTCTATGTTGTCATGCCAAAAAAAAGCCAGTAGCTCTGCCAAGTTTTATGATTTTGCTTTTCTTCAGTGAGTCGGCTAACCTAACATGATGTTGCTCTTAAAATGCAAGCATAACGTTAGCACCGGGGTGTCTAAAGTGCGGCAAGCGGGTCGATTTAAGTCACAATTTAGCAAGATAAAAAAAATCAAACAATAATAAAATATTCAGAGAAAAAGTCACAAAAAATAACATCATAACTTAAAGGGGACCTATTATGCTCATTTTTAGGTCATTTGCATTGAGTTGTGGACTCCTATAGAGCAGCTACACACAATAACCAGCACAGTAAGCTTTCTAGTTCTTCCATAATCTGCACCTATTCGGCTGTATTTCTTTGGATTTTTGTGGTTCCCACGAAAACTGTCATTAATGTATTCCACCCACGGCCCGCCTCCAGACATGCCCACTCTGCTGTGGTTGGTCACACTTTCAAGGGCATAGAATCAGTTAATAAACGGCATAAGAGTTGATAATAAATGGCGATTTCGCCCACTGCCGAGTGCATTTAAAGACTTCTGGTTTGTGTCGCCAACTTTATACGATTTAGCTTTTTAAAATGACGGCTTAGAACATACAGACATATGTGTTGGATCCCAAATCCGATCCGGAAGTAGAGACTCTACAGTCTGAGGGTTCTCAAGAAAAGAGATTACTTCAAGATGTCTCTCAATGGTAAGTAGCTTTAGCATTTTAGCGTTAGGTTTTCAACAGCATCGGTAACTTCTAATGTGTTTTGCGGGATTACCAGTGTGTAAAAAAACTCTGGTAGAGCTATTAGCAACCCCGCTTTCTCTGTGCTATAATGCTACACGGACAAGCGCTTTTGCTATTTGACTTACATAAAATGTTAAAGACAAAATATAATTTTTGCCTCAATATTATGAGAAACAAACACAACAAAGTAAAGATTTTAGGGAAAAGTTCGAATTTTATGGGAATAATTTGCAATCCTTCTTTCCAGCCTTCCGTGTTATCACAGGGGGTCTAAAACTCAATTTACTTGGGGGCCACTGGAGCTCGGGTCTGGGAGAGACTGGGCCGCATCAGGTTTTAAAAAAAAGCATTTATTAAAAACAAAAAAAATTTTTTAAACTTTGCTTTGGTTCCAATTTTCTACAAGAAAAGCTCTCATAAAACATCCCACAATATCTTACTTTTTATTTTTCTGCACAAAATAAGATGAAAAATAAATAAACAATAAATAAAGAATAAAGAAAATCAATCAATCAGTAATATATAAATAAATATAATAATAATTATAATAATAAAACGGCAAATAATAAAAACGTAAGAAACCACATATAGTTGGTGGGTAGACAAATTATTTTTTTCAGATTAAAATGAACAAAGCATTTTTAGAGCCCTGTAGACATGACAAAACACGACTATAGTCACATTTATACTTTTTTTATTTACAACATATTGCGCAACTGCAGGGTCTTGAGACACATGCTAACTCGCAAACTAGAGAGCTAGCGACCTAAACGGCAGCCTTCAAGTTATTTCCTTTCAACTTAAATAGCCAAAAACTTACCACTTCCACACGGATAGGGAGGATAACTATTAACAGTTATTTAACCTTTAACATGAACATTAATCAAACGTAATAATTTTTTCTAATTTTAATTTTTTCATACAGCATCCATATGAAACTTGCGCGGGCCACACTAACATTAAGGCGGGGGCCTCAAACTAGTGTCTCAAACAGGCCCGCGGGCCGCGTATTTGAGACCCCTGTGTTAGCACTTTAGCTCACCGCTAGTGCTAACATTTGTGTCCTCCTGTCCCACTGCTGACTAAAGGTAACTTCATGTTAGCATGCCCATTCATTGTCAACTGATAGCTTTTCAATTATTTAATGAATAAAATAAATGATTAAAATAATTAGCATTTAAAAGTCGACTAAAAACCTTTCTCATAAAGTCATTCACAAAGTCTTTCTATTGATGTATTGGTTTTGTTCATCTCTCCTGCTGCTTAAATGAGCATTGAATGAGAGGCCCCATTTAGCTGAAGCTTATCTATTCATGTCGAACATTAACCTTGAGAGTAATTAGACGATGCTCTTGCTAACATTAACTTCTGACGTGCCGTGGCAGTTGGCCACGTAAATGAATGAGCGTCAGTGATAATATTAGTGTTCTATGTAACATCAAATGTCAAAACATGCCACACACTAAAATAATGCTTTTTTGCAAATACAGTATAACATGGCCTTAGTTCATCTCTGCTGTTCAGACAAGGATGTGTGCCATGTGTGTTTAAATATGACAATGATGTTTGCTCCGGGTGTCTGTTGACATAATATACCTCAGTTCGCATTGCTGTCAACTGTCTTCTCACTGCGTCCGTCAGAAAGAGGCTAGTTCTTGCATGGCGTCATACCGTGTGTGTGATGAGGATGGATTTCAGCACTTATGGTCGACTTTTATAGCCCATGGAACCATATTTGGTACTTAGGGTAAACCTTAGGCTAAAACTTAGGGTTCTTATAAATCAGGAGAACCGTGTGACTTTTCATTTTTGTTATTATTTAACAATTATTATTTTTATTACATTAACATTCATTAATTTTTACAAGTAAGGTCTATTTTTCTGGTATTAAATATTTTTCTATATTTGTGTCAACAGAAAGCCATTTTCCATTTAAGTTAATTCTGTTCTTACAGTATAAAATATAATATATGTAGTATAATCCACTGAAAAATACAATCCAAAATAAATGTATATTAAATTAAACACAAAATAGGAAAAGGAATATGAATGCTTACAATAGGAGGAAAATACTTTTTTTGGTCCATTTTATGAAACAATAAGGTGAAAAATACCTTATGTTAATGAACTTTAAATATTGAGGATCATTAATTGATTTAATTCATTTTACAGTAAGTCCGTGTGAAAAATGTGTAATTTTCATGGTGGCATTATTATAAAGTTTGGCATGAGTGCTGATAAATAAGTTACATATTTTTTTATTCCACTCTGTTGGCATCCTTCCCTTTGAATCCATTTAATTTGAATAGACTTCATTTGAGCTTCACTTTTTGTCCACTCAGACAAAGAATATTTTAGAACATTTTGTAACATTGTCTTATTGTTGTATGACCAAAAAGTGGTTGCTTTTGTAAATATCACATATTTTGGGCTGCGTGTGTTTGTGTGTTTTCTGTGATTGACAAGTGTCCCTGAATGCAGCGGCAACTTGTGTCCCAGGAGTTATGTGATACACCCGACTGGAATCTTTGTTGTTGTCCGATTGGGACACCATGGAAAATTGATTCAGGTTCCAACACATATGGCTGTATGTTAAAAGCGGACATTTTCGGCAGTTGGCGCCACAACATTGGAAGTCCTCCACTTGGGAGTATGACCAACCACAGCTGGCTGCATGGGTGTGCTAGGAGATTGTGAAATTCAAAGAAATAGGTACAGAAATAGAAATATATATTATGGTATTATATGGTACAGGTATAGAAATAGAATAGGTGCAGATTCTGAAAGATCTAGAAAGCTTTTGGTGTAGCTGCTCTATAGGAGTCCACAAGTCAATACAAAGGACAGAACAATAGGTATATATACTGTACGTATGTTACCACGCATTGTAATTTGGTCCTCTCCCTGAATAGTAGCTTTAAACATCGGTAAGGTGTAATGTGTTTTGTGGGATTACCAGTGTTTAAAAAAACTCTGGTAGCGCTATTAGCAACCCCGCTTCCTCTATGCTATAATGCTACACGGGCAAGCGCTTTTGCTCTTCGACTTACACAAAATATTAAAGACAAAATATAATTTTAACAAACACAACAAAGTAAAGATTTTAGGGAAAAGTTCTAATTTTATGGGAATAATTTACAATCCTTCTTTCCAGCCTTCCGTGTTAGCACTTTAGCTCACCGCTAGTGCTAACATTTGTGTCCTCCTGTCCCACTGCTGACTGTTACAACAAGGGTAACTTCATGTTAGCATGTCCATTCATTGTCAGCTGATAGCTTTTAAATTATTTAATTATCATAAATTAATTAGCATTTAAAAGTCGACTAAAAACCTTTCTCATAAAGTCTTTCTATTGATGTATTGATTTTGTTCATCTCTCCTGCTGCTTAAATGAGCGAATGAGAGGCCCCATTTAGTTGAAGGTTATCTATTCATGTCGAAATAGAATAAGTGCAGATTCTGAAAGATCTAGAAAGCTTTCGGTGTAGCTGCTCTATAGGAGTCCACAAGTCAATACAAAGGACAGAACAATAGGTATATATACTGTACGTATGTTACCACGCATTGTAATTTGGTCCTCTCCCTGAATAGTAGCTTTAAACATCCAGTGTGTCTCAGCTACAAATGCTACTTCCATTGTTTCCCTCTGCAGACCAGCTATGTTGTTGTCAGAGAAATGTGTTTATTCTATGTTGCCCCAAACGCGATGACAGTTATCCACGCGGCGTGCCGGAGAAGTCTGATCTGGAATAGCTTTCCAGATTGCTGTCATTGGCCTTTTCATAAAAAAAAATGCAGCGAGCTTTCTGAAACTTTCCGAGCAATTTGAGGTCAAACGCAAGCGTGTGCAAAAGTGCAGCAACTGTGATCGGATCGCTTCATAGCCGCCCTCCCCCCGCCCCCACTTCTGATGGACTTAGCGGGGCCTGATAGAAGGGGCTTACTGAAGATTGACCTAGTTTACATGCGGAGGTCTGAAGTTTGTGGTGGAAGGCACACGTGTCTTTTAAAGCAGAGCTCCTCAAGCTTGTAGACCCGGTTCCTTTCTCTTAGTGCAGTCCCAGCCAGCCCAGTGACCTACATTCCTCCTTCTGAATGTCCCTGTAGCTGTCTCCGTCCTGTATCTGCTGCACTAATTAAATAAAACCAAAAGTAATCAAATTATTTTTATAGTATCATTAATATAAGAGGTAGATTTCCACCTGGTAGTAGGAACATGTGGTGGTGTTTTTTACTGCATAGACCATTCATAATTGTGCGTTTACCTTTTTGTTTCCCTCCATCATCTCCAGTCTGATGAGTGAGCTCGCCGGCAGTAGCCCCTCCCAGCTCCACCGCCGCCGTTATGGTCGACATTGAGAGCCACTACCGTCCCCCCTCACCCCTGGAGGAGTCTGTACTGGGCAGCCCACTGTGTGCCACCGATGATGACTTCATTGGTGGCATGGAGGAGCTGCACGACATCTCGCAGTCCATCGACAGCAGCACTCTCAGCTCTTACGACGCCCCCGAGTACCAGTCGTCCAGCAACGGTTCAGAGAGTTCCACCATCTTTGGTGAGGAAAACATTTTGGGAGCAAATGTTTGTTGTTTGGCACTGATTTGGGACCTAGTATTTGACCTAAATGTGACCTTTGCTCTCATCCATAGCTGATTAATTGCCATCTACTTTGATAAATCAAAACATATGACCCTACCTTTATTTCCTCTTGTGAAAAAATAGCCACTAATTATGAATGACGAGGAGATACAGCCCATTTGGTGTACGTATTAAGTAAACCTCAGCAGGGAGGGTTCATTTGAAAATGACTTGATTGTTCATTCACTGGGACTTCATATCCTCATGCCGCCATGTTGGAATCCCACCCACCACCACCACATTCTTCAGCCAACCCAAACCCCCTCTTGGGTAACATCCTCTCAGCTCCTGTTTGCTGAATAGAACGGGCGACAGACAGTGTGGCAGAATTTATGGTCGCGCTGCCAAATTATGCAACACTGAAGGCGGTCGAGTAAGACAATCATTTAGGGCAACAATGGAGCGTATGAGTGAAGCAGGAAGTGACCGCATGAGGACTTTTTGTCGGAGTGACTTAACAGTGCCACTGTTTGGGACTATCTCGGTCCGTTCTTTCACATCATGGAAACTGGTGGCAATGACATGGAGTGTGAAAAAACACATATAAGACACACTGGACTCTAAGTGGCATCACACTATCGTCACAGCAAGCTTTGTTGCGGGGGCTGTCATGGCGTCACGCCTAACAATATTAAATTCACAAGGGAAGGCCGAGGGGGGCAGTTTTGTACACCAGTGAGGCCTTGGGCCCCATCAGTGACAGGATGAGCAGGTTTCCTTTATTTTGGTTTTATTTAGTTGAATTGGATAACTTATTTTTAAGCTTGGCTGACACTGAATAATATTTAAATACCACATTAGCTGTACTTTGAGTGTTATTATTGCTTACTTTACAATTATAATGGGAAAAAAATGACTAGATAAAAGTAAAATCCATGCAAACATTGATATACTTCCAGTCAAAAGTATTCAGACACTTGACATGTTATTGTATGAGAATGTGTCTCCAAACTTTTACTGTTATTGTAACACATAGGACATACATAATAAATGAGAATGAAGTACATTTTAAAACCATGAAGTATAGAAAATAAACTTGGATATACTTTAGAGGAGTCTGTGTAATGCTTGTAAAGCAGTCTTGCTTTACATCAGGGGTCTCAAACTCAATTTACTTGGGGGCCACTGGAGCTAGGGTCTGGGTGAGACTGGGCCACATCAGGTTTTCCAAAAAAAAAAAAAAAACGCATTTATTAAAAACACGAAAAATATACAAACTTTTTCAGTGCTTTGGTTCCGATTTTCTACAATAAAAGCGCTGATAAAACATTCCACTGTTCTCAAATATCTTAATTTTTATTTTTCTGCACAAAATAAGATGAAAAATAAATAAACAAATCAAGAATAAAGAAAATCAATCAATCAGTAATAAATAAATATAATAATAATAATAAAACAGCAAATAATAAAAACTTAAGAAACCACATATAGTTGGTGGGTAGACAAATTATTTTTTTCAGATTAAAATGAACAAAGCATTATTAGAGCCCTGTAGACATGACAAAACACGACTATAGTCACATTTATACTCTTTTTATTTACAACATATTGCGCAACTACAGGGTCTTGAGACACATGCTAACTTGCAAACTAGAGAGCTAGCGACCTAAACGGTTGCCTCCAAGTTATTTCCTTTAAACTTAAATAGCCAAAAACTTACCACTTCCACACGGATAGGGAGGATAACTATTAACAGTTATTTAACCTTTAACATGAACATTAATCAAACGTAATAATTTTTTCTGGGTACATGATACCATACAGCATCCATATCAAACTTGCGCGGGCCGCACTAACATTAAACTTTCATATCAAGGCGGGGGCCTCAAACTAGTGTCCTGCGGGCCACATTTGGCCCGCGGGCCGCGTGTTTGAGACCCCTGCTTTACATTATAGATGTGACTACTTCATGACGACGTGATGTCTAATCAGATACTCTCTTTGGCAGACACCCTGACCCCAGCGTCCAGCCCGTCGTCGGTGGTTTACAGCGTGGCGGCGGGCCAGGAGGACATTTCATCTTCCTCCTCGTCATTGCTCAGCCTGGAGTGTCGAGTGTGCGCCGACCGAGCCTCGGGCTACCACTACGGTGTCCACGCCTGCGAGGGCTGCAAGGTGAGAAGATGAGAAGACACGACTTGTCAATGATTCGGGTCAACAAGCTGCGTTTAGCAGTGATGACAAAGGCAAAGTGTGATAGAACATAGAACCATAGAACAGGACTCTTGCACCTTCCCCTGATGAGCGTCTTGCCAGCTAACATAGATTGTCCATGTCCAGTAACAGAGCAAGACAGACCAGTTAGATGAGTCAAAGATTGTCTAAATGACGGGGGTGTTGGCCAACAGTAAATAATGTTAAAATATGACTTAAAACATTACCAGCACTTTCAGCAATATTTTAGCTTACTGTACAATTATAATGTAAAAAAATGACACGGTTAAATTAAAATCCATGCAAACATTGATACACTTAGTTTTCAGTCACTCTATCATGTTATTGTATGAGAAAGAGTCTTCAAACTTTTGACTGGTGGTGTACATAATTTCCTTAATAATGTATTTTTCTCCTTTGAAGTGTAACGCACCAATGTTCTTTTATCATGCTGAACTCCATTCAGGATGATAAAAGAGAAAAGACAATTTTGCTGAACAATACAGTATGAGCAAATTGTATTATACCAACAGTACTTAGAAAACACCATTCGGTGACGACAAGATGAGTAATTCTGCTTTATTCTGGTTTTACTGAGTAGTATTACACACTGGTTAACTTATTTTTACACTTGCGTGACAGTGAATAATGTTAAAATATAACTGCGTTACCTCTATTTTATGAGTGTTATTTTTGCTTACTTGACAATTTTCCAAATGTAAAACCAAATGGCGAGGTTAAAATAAAATCCGTGTAAACATTGATGCACTTGGAAGTGCGCTTGGAAGTTTTCAGACACTTTCTCACTTTGTAAACAATTATGAAATCTAATTGGGGAATTTGTTTATACATAATAAATAACACGAATCCCAGCAAAACTTGGAAAACAACATTTGGTGTCAGAATGAGTAATTTTGCTTTATTTAATTTTATTTAGTAGTATTACAGATTGGTTAACTTATTTTTACACTATCACCATTAATAATAATAATAAAATATGACTTAAATGACTTTTAACACATTGCCTGTACTACTCCTGCCAATGCAGTAGTAGTAGTACTGTAGTAGGTTCTTGCCTCACTGTGTCTGGAAATGCCCAACTTGCATAAAAGTATCTCTGCAGTCACATGTACGCACACACACCAAAAGTATTGTTAGCAGCGTTCATGGCAGTATGGCAACGTCTTGTCTCGAGTACAGTGAGTTCATGGAAGCGCCTGCATTTTGTCAAATCCAACACTTCTCAGAAATTGAACCCCCCGAAGAAGAGCACAATCACTTTAAGGGT
Organism: Doryrhamphus excisus; assembly: GCF_037039965.1. Taxonomy (NCBI): domain Eukaryota; kingdom Metazoa; phylum Chordata; class Actinopteri; order Syngnathiformes; family Syngnathidae; genus Doryrhamphus; species Doryrhamphus excisus. Next base: position 17,961,797 of record NC_136357.1, read on the forward strand.
GATGCTTGAAATTTATCCATTTATACCCGGAAATAGCAGACCCCTACTATGTCAACACGTGGACCCTTTGTTGCATATAGTATTCCTGTTTTTATATGCAGTATGTGTGTATACTAATCTGCTAATAAGTACTTGAGTATAAAAGTTGTAGTAGCCCTTTAAATTAAGGGTGGGGGAATCTGTTTCACACTATATTTTATTATAGAGTATATACAGTGAAGAAAATAAGTATTTGAACACCCTGCTATTTTGCTATTTCTCCCACTTAGAAATCATGGAGGGGTCTGAAATTTTCATCGTAGGTGCATGTCCACTGTGAGAGAGATAAACTAAAAAGAAAAATCCAGAAATCACAATGCATGATTTTTTAACAATTTATTTGTGTGATACAGCTGCAAATAAGTATTTGAACACCTGTGTATCATCTAGAATTCTGACCCTGAAAGACCTGTTAGTCTGCCCATTAGAAGTCCACCTGCACTCCATGTATCATCCTGAATCAGATGCACCTGTTTGAGGTCGTTAGCTGCATAAAGACACCTGTCCACCCCATACAATCAGTAAGACTTTAACTTGTAACATGGCGAAGACCAAAGAGCTGTCCAAAGACACCAGAGACAAAATTGTACACCTCCACAAGGCTGGAAAGGGCTACGGAGCAATTACCAAGCAGCTTGGTGAAAAAAGGTCCACTGTTGGAGCTATCATTAGAAAATGGAAGAAGCTAAACATGACGGTCAATCTCAATCGGAGTGGAGCCCCATGCAAGATATCACCTCGTGGGGTCTCAATGATTCTAAGAAAGGTGAGGAATCAGCCCAGAACTACACGACAGGACTTGGTCAATGACCTGAAAAGAGCTGGGACCACCGTTTCCAAGGTTACTGTAGGTAATACACTAAGACGTCATGATGTGAAATCATGCATGGCACGAAAGGTTCCCCTGCTTAAACCAGCACATGTCAAGGCCCGTCTTAAGTTTGCATATGACCATTTGGATGATACAGAGGAGTCATGGGAGAAAGTTTTATGGTCAGATGAGACCAAAATAGAACTTTTTGGTCATAATTCCAATAAGCGTGTTTGGAGGAAGAAGAATGAAGAGTACAATCCGAAGAACACCATCCCTACTGTGAAGCATGGGGGTGGTAGCATCATGCTTTGGGGGTGTTTTTCTGCACATGGGACAGGACGAGTGCACTGCATTAAAGAGAGGATGACTGGGGCCGTGTATTGTGAGATTTTGGGGAACAACCTCCTTCCCTCTGTCAGAGCATTGAAGATGGGTCGTGGCTGGGTCTTCCAACACGACAACGACCCGAAGCACACAGCCAGGAAAACCAAGGAGTGGCTCCGTAAGAAGCATATCAAGGTTCTAGCATGGCCCAGCCAGTCTCCAGACCTGAACCCAATCGAAAATCTTTGGAGGGAGCTCAAACTCCGTGTTTCTCAGCGACAGCCCAGAAACCTGACTGATCTAGAGAAGATCTGTGTGGAGGAGTGGGCCAAGATCCCTCCTGCAGTGTGTGCAAACCTGGTGAAAAACTACAGGAAACGTTTGACCTCTGTAATAGCAAACAAAGGCTACTGTACCAAATATTAACATTCATTTTCTCAGGTGTTCAAATACTTATTAGCAGCTGTATCACACAAATAAATTGTTAAAAACTCATGCATTGTGATTTCTGGATTTTTCTTTTTAGTTTATCTCTCTCACAGTGGACATGCACCTACGATGAAAATTTCAGACCCCTCCATGATTTCTAAGTGGGAGAAATAGCAAAATAGCAGGGTGTTCAAATACTTATTTTCTTCACTGTATTATGAGTATGTATTTGTATGTTGTTATTGTTCGGGATGTTCCGATCAAGGCTGCATGGCGGATGAGCACTCCTAGTTTTTAGTATTTTATCCATCAATATACGGCCCACGAGCTGCAGGTTGCCCACCACTGCTGTATGTAAAGAGCGAAAAAGACTAAATTTGCAAATTACACAAAAACACACAAAAAATAGCAAAGAAATCAAATGAACTAATTGAAAGACAAATGACTTATTAGGGTATGTAATTATTATAAATATGCAAATAATTGCATGATGATTTATAAAAAAAAATTTAATTGAACTGATGTTATGAATTTTATTCATTATTTGAGTTTATGTATTGTTATTAATATTAATAATGTATTAATTATTAATAATAATAATTAACGAATAATTAATATTGTTGTATTGTTTTTTGAAGTTCTATTTCTCATTATTATAATTCTATATTCTCATTCATAAATATGAATTTCAGTTATATATTTTATCAATGATGTGTAAAGAAAAAAAGTACAGTGCATGTAATAAGTATGTTTCTTTGATTTCCTACTATCACGTATATATTTAACCCCTTATTGCAGGGTTTTTTCCGGAGGACCATCCGTCTGAAGCTGGACTACGACAAGTGTGAGCGCCGCTGCAAGATCCAGAAGAAGAACCGCAACAAGTGCCAATACTGCCGCTTCCAGAAGTGCCTGTCTGTGGGCATGTCCCACAACGGTAAGTAAGGCCAAACAAGCAGAGCCACTCACTTTTAAACACATCCCACTTACAACGGCACTACAACTGTACGACAGTCATTGCCAAGAGCCGCTAATTAGCAGTAATAAGCTCAGACGGCAGGTTGACACATGGTTCTTCCGTCCATCAAAAGCATTAAAATGAATCAAATATACATTTGTATGATCCTGTTTGCACCGATTGTCCTCCTTTATTGGTAGGAGTGAAATGTAACCCAAGACAGTAGATTGAGTGGAGATTTTCCACACCTGAACAGGATGTTCTTCAATGAGACGCCTATGAATGTAGTATAATTAACCTTTTTTTTTTTAAACCCAATTAGCTATGCCTGCTAGGCACTCTAGGGTTATATGTTTACTATAAATGCTTCACAAATTCCCCTACAGTCGCCTGGCGTGGTGTACAAAAGCGTGCTGGGTCTAAAAACTTTAAAAGCTGTGGCTGTAGGCAACCTCTTGATGTAGTTTTAGGAGTTTTTTTGTTCTGTTGCTGCTGTTCTTCCACATACTTGTTCATAAACGACCATGTAGTCAATGCCAGCTGCAGTATGTTTTTTCCTTCCATTTTCTCATGCACTTCAAATCATTATTAACTGGTCTATGGCTGTGTTAGATTAGACTAATTAAATATTAGTTTGTTTACACTTTTCCCCCACTCTTAAGTAGTCTGCTGTAGAACAAAGTTAAGTTTAAGAAAATTTAAGAAAGTTTAAGAAAATTTCAGCTCCCAACAAAAAAAGCCAGCTTTTTGTGAAAAGATATATTTCAAGCATTTCACTCAAAATGTTTGCTTTTGGCTGCCTGGTGGACAGTGGTTAGCGTGCAGGCCACACAGCTAGGAACCCCGAGTTCGATTCCACCCTTGGGTATCTCTGTGTGGAGTTTGCATGTTCTCCCCGTGCATGCATGGATTTTCTCCGGGTACTCCGGTTTCCTCCCACATTCCAAAAACATGCTAGGTTAATTGGCAAATCCAAATTGTCCATAGGTATGAATGTGAGTGTGAATGGTTGTTTGTCTATATGTGCCCTGTGATTGGCTGGCTACCCCGCCTCTTGTCTAAATACAGCTGGGATAGGCTCCAGCATGCCCGCGACCCTCGTGAGAATAAGCAGTAGAAATGAATGAATGAATGATCTCAGTTTTCGTACAGTAGTGCACGTAACTTTGCTCGATATGACGTTGTTTGAAATCAATGGCTTTTGTGCTCATGTTCTGACCGCCATGCTTGAACCCATTCAACCATCTGTTATTACGTGGTCAGAGAAAGCAAGGGGAAAGAGGGGCGGGGGGCACATGACTAAATAGAAGGCTTATGTCTTATCTTTTTGACGGCTCTTCCTCAGCGTTTTGGAATGCTGGACTAAGCACCACGCACACATGCATACATGGCATGTCAACCCGCGTCCAAGGTCAACTTCCTGATTGGAAACACGCTCAAACACACGAAATCACATTTGTGTCTGCACTTTGTGCTCTAATTCCACGTTGGTTGCAGTGAAATTCATTGATTGCTTCAGTATCTTTTAAAGCTACAGCACACATTATTTTTGATGCTGTTTCCTGCCATCCTCTTCCTGATTCTTATATTTCATGGCTGGAAGTGTAACCAAGGAAAGGAGATTTGAGACGCTAGTGCAATCGGATACTTTTGAGGTGTCACGTTCTTGTATTAAGGGGGACCGCCGCAAGCGATGCTAATTTTGGACTTTCGTCCTTCGGGTTGGATCGACCTGCAGTGGATGGGAGGGCTAAACCTGACTGTGGCCAATACTTCCTGACAAAACCATGCATCTCTTTGACATAAATGTAACATAAAGCCTGATAATACATGTAATACATACATCATCTTCACATAAATAGCTTGCTAAGGTACAATGAAATACTGGCCTACAGGTGTGTCCAGCACACGAAAATAACGTGAACGAAAATACATTTCTGGGGACCACAGTAGATGAAAATATGAGCTAGAAACCTCATATTACAAATATACAACATAAGGTGGCCAGAAATATTTCAGTATTGAACAAAGCAAAATTTGTTCTCAATCCGAAATCACTCCACACTCTTTATTGCTCTCTGGTTCTACCATATCTTACTTATTGTGTGGAAATATGGGCTAATAACTATAAAAAAAATCTTCACTCGCTAAATGTACTGCAAAAAAAGGTCAGTAAGGATAATTCATAATGCCGCCTACAGAGAACATACTAACTCCTTATTTCTAAAATCACAAATACTTCAACTTGCTGATATAGTTCATCTTTAAACAGCTAAAATAATGCATAAGGCTAAAAAATAGCTAAAAATTAGCTAAAAATGTCATCCAATACTTCTCTACAAGAGAGGAGAAATATGATCTCAGGGAAGAAGTACATTTGAAACACTTCTATGCTAGGACTACGTTATGCTAGCCATAGCATTTCAGTATGTGGAATCAAACTATGGAATGGATCGAGTAAGGAAATCAAACAATGCACAACGATGAGCCAATTCAAGAAACAATACAAGCAGTTGATGTTTGCTAAATACAAGGATGAAGAGTCTTGAACCAGTCATGATGTGCTATATATATCACTATATTGACACTTACTATGGTACCCATTATGGCATTGGATGCTCATATCACCTCCTACTTCGGTACGAGGTACATTATTAAAAAAACAAACAAATCTTAAACTGTATTATGGAAAGCAGGAAGTGAACAAATGTAACAGTTACTGATTGTAAAAGTACCAGATGGAGGGGTAGGATTTAATAAGCTTTGCTTCTTCCTACTCCTTTTGGACATGTGGAACTGGGAACTGATTATGGGATGCAATCAATTGTAATCTGATGCATGTTCAAATGAAATAAAACCATTACCATTACCATTACCATTACCATATGGCTTCGACCTTTTAGAAGGCAAGGATCATCACTATAAGGCAGCAGAGCTATGTGGGTTTTTTTCCAACCAATAAAACAGTTTAAAAAATATTGTGAAATATAATTGACAACAATTAATAAATACTAATTATAAACAAGTAATTTTTTTATTATTATTTCAAAATAAATTATTAATCCTCTTGTCAAAATAATAGAAGTTTGGCATGATGATTGTCAAAACTAAGCATGGATTTATTATGAATATGATTTTATTTAGATTTTCCTTTTCGAACATGTGATGATGATGTACTGATGTAAAATGTCGACTGACCAAGCCCTGCCTCCTGACTGAGTCGCAGACAGACGGTTGGCCAGACAGACAAGTTGGCTGGAAGCTTAAAGCATCACTCATTTCCTCTCAACTTAATTGGACTTGGCTCCTGTCCAGGCACCTTTTGTGCAGCTTTACACCTTCACCATGTCTGTCATCCTCTTTGTTGACAACTATCTAATGGACCTTCAAGCTGCACGGCTCCTGGATTGGTGTCACACACTGCTTGATTTCTTTCGGAAACTTCATACTTATCTTAATTGTCTATCAGATCTATTGGTGAAGGACTAGTAGATTGTGTGAGTGTGTGTGTGTGAGGTTAAATGCAGTTCACTTCCAATCTTGTTAGTCAGATGGGATCAGGCTGTCTGAGCGAGGCCTTGAAAGCTCTCGTAGAAAAACAAGTCTTATTCAGCGAATGTTCAGGCACATGTCACACCCCAGCGCTTATGGACGTGGCACAAAGAGGTGATGACGCAACTGCACAATCGAAGAGATCATGTTTGGTGCATTTTATAAGACCTCAGCATGCATCTCTCCCATGTCAAAGAGCGCTCCACAGCAACAGGAAGTGAAAATACACATTTTAAATGTACCAACGTACACCATGTTTATGTAGCCCTAGGAAACGATATTCTGTGTGAGCAGCTTTGGGCAACGCCACAAAATAATAGCATAGCCAAAACCCGTTCATATGTCTCGCTATCCTTGCAGCCATCCGTTTCGGCCGGATGCCGCAGTCGGAGAAACTGAAGCTAAAGGCGGAGATGGTGACAGGGGAGCGGGAGGTGGAGGACCCCCAGCTGGCTGACCAGAAGACTCTGGCTCGGCAGATTTATGAGGCCTACCTCAAGAACTTCAACATGAACAAGGCCAAGGCTCGCACCATCCTCACGGGGAAGGCCAGCACTCCGGTAGGTTGACTTTTAAAAATAGACAAATAGTGATTGTGTAGCAGTTTCCTCACAGGTCGCCACCTCTTGTTGACACGTTTAATATATTCCTTCCCCACTGGAGTGATTTCAGCATCCTTCTTAGCACATTTTCAACTTTGCACTCAGACGCGTTTCTCAATAGCTGGCTGCCTGCAGCACTGAGATGATGTGTGCTGCACTTTCTCAATCTAAAGTGCCCCTAAGTGCACTGAGAAGCCGCAGAAGAAGAAGACTAGTGTAGGAAAGCAAGATCTCCTTTCCAAAACTCACCCAAATGTTCCCCCACTTGCACCTCTTGGGGGTGTTTACTGGATATGTGTGGAGCTGTGGAGTTGAATCCTACATCTGCACGTAAATGCTTCTGAAAATGACAATTTATTTGAGAAATGCACACTTTGTGAGTCCTCAGCCCGTAGTAGATGCGTTCAAAGGGGCTGGGGATGCGGAACTGACCCATTTGACGCCTACAGGGTTCAAAGTCAACTCTTGTTTTTAAGAATGCATGTCGTCTTCTGTCAGCCGTTCGTCATTCACGACATGGAGACGTTGCAGCAAGCTGAGCAGACGCTGGTGGCCAAGATGGTGGGCTCGGCGGGGGTGCTGCAGGACAGGGAAGCAGAAGTGCGTATCTTCCACTGCTGCCAGTGCACCTCCGTGGAGACGGTCACCGAGCTCACAGAATTCGCCAAGTCCGTCCCGGGCTTCTCCGCCTTGGACCTCAACGACCAGGTGACTCTTTTGAAATACGGCGTTTATGAGGCACTCTTCGCTATGCTGGCCTCGTGCATGAACAAGGATGGGCTCCTGGTGGCGTACGGCTCTGGCTTCATCACGCGGGAGTTCCTCAAGAGCCTGCGGCGGCCCTTCAGTGACATGATGGAGCCCAAATTCCAGTTTGCCACCAAGTTTAACGCGCTGGAGCTGGACGACAGCGACCTGGCGCTGTTTGTGGCCGCTATCATCTGCTGCGGAGGTAAGCAGAGGATGATATTCATCATCGGGATGGTGCTGGAGTCTAACATCAACCTTGTTTTCGTCGATTAGACCGACCCGGCCTGTCGAATGTGACGCACATTGAGCGGATGCAGGAGAGCATTGTGCAGGTGCTACAGCTTCACCTGCTGGCCAACCACCCTGATGACACGTTCCTCTTCCCTAAGCTGCTGCAGAAACTTGCGGACCTGCGGCAGCTGGTCACTGAGCACGCTCAGCTGGTGCAGGAGATCAAAAAAACAGAGGACACGTCGCTGCACCCGCTGCTGCAGGAGATCTACAGAGACATGTACTAAGGAACCAAAAGGAGGCGCCCAGTCTCCTTTTATTGGTCCATAAGCTAAGAGATGGAGTCCTGAACTATATTAAAGCTTGTTTCCACCGAGCAGCACAGTTTGGTACAGCGCCCCCTTAGTTTCTCTTTTTGGAGGGTGCCAACCATGGTGGGATGGTACCTAAAGGGTGGTGCTTGGTTTGTTGACACTTAAGTCTGAAAACAAAACAAAAAAGTTAGCTCACTTTTGTTTGAAAACAACAACGCATTGGCAAGAAACGGACAAATGGAGATGTGCCACACCATAATTTTTACCCAGTGGGGACGGCCCCCGATTACCCTGCTGGGTGGGTGTGCATTTTTGGAGTATTTTCATGAGCAAAAGTTAAGCCACAAAATAATGTATCGGTACCATAACTTCTTTTGGCAGCTATTTTAAGGGAGGTACCAACCACAGTGGTACGGTGCCTAAAGGGTGGCACTTGATTGATCAATAGACAATCTCACTTAATGCACTGGAAATAGTTTTTACTGACAAAAGTTGTGACAGTTACCAAAATAACTGAGCCTTACCATAACATTTCTTGCCAACTTCCCTTGGGGTACCAACCACAGCGGTACCAAAAACAATGAGTATCAGAAAGAAACAAAAGGACATGTTTTGATATTTTGTTTCACTTTGAGCCCAATGGGGATCGACTCCCTATGCTGGGCCCCTCTCTATAGTTTGTTAGGCAATTTCGGAGGCACCTTTTCACTGGCAAAAGTTGTGAAAGCCACTAAAATAATTGATCCACATATCATAACATTTCTTGGCAACTTCCTTTGGAGTCCAAACCACCGTGGTACCACCCAAAAGAATGACTTTCCTTTCTAGTACGAGAAACAAAGCCATTTTTTTTGGATCGGTCTCCAGTTTGTGTCACTTCTGAGTGCAAAAACAGATCCAAACCGCATCATAGCGTCGCTAGCTGAACCGCGCTGCTTGGTGGAAACATGGTTTTATGAGCAGCTGATGAACGATTTGGATTTGATGACGACGGCGCTCTGCACTCCATCCACTGCATCAACCTTGTCAGATTTGAAACACTCATCAACAGCAAGACTTTTTGGGGTTCACGGCAAACCCTGCTCTGAAAAAAAAAAAAAAAAAGCCCTAAAATGAGGAAGAGTGGACTGTCACTCCAGCAGATTTATATATACGTAGTATATACAGTATATCTAAAGCCATAATCTTTATTGCAGTAACTGGCCCTCCTGTGTTTTCTCATTTCATGTCTTTTTTTTTTCCTCTCTTCAACAAAAGTTCATGCACATGCAAAGACGTGAGGCACTCCATGCAACACAGGGTCCATTTGAGCATGAATTCCCCATTTCACCCCATTCTTAGATCTATTGTTTTGGTCTCTGCATCAGTCCTCACATTCAGGGGTCCTTAGCACCCGTTTTTTAGGAAAAAAAGACAACAATAACGAATCTGACAATAACATTTAAGGATAATCTGATGCTGTTTTTTTTAATTCAGTTTAGATCGAATCAGGTCTGGTGGTGGTAGACAAACTAATACATTGTATGAAGGAATATTAGGGTCACAAGACAAGGGGGAAAAAGATAAGTTACACAAATTAATTTGTAATATAATGAAAAAAGGATTCATAATATTGCCACTTTTACTGGTAAAATAATTTTCAATCATCTCATAGTTTATACATATTTATGTATGAAATGATGTCTTTTTCCTTCAAATGCTATGGCAGGGGTGTCCAAACTTTGTTTTCATTTCAAACACTAAAAAAGATTAACTTATAACTAAAAAAAAAAAAAACTATTTTGTTCATCTTGTTTTACATTTATATAATCAAATCAACTATGAAAAAGATGGGTACGGTTCATTTTTGTTATTCCATTTGAGACGTGTTGTTAAGTATGGGAAATATGTTCTCAGTTTTGCAGTTTGTTTTGGAACTAGTTAATTAATTACTAGTTAATTTTAAATAAGGGTGCAGTAATACAGAAAATACAGATATTTTAATGATTTTTCACCCTTTTTTTTAGCTTAAATTTGATTGAAATGACCAACATTTGTTCGTATTGTTTTCTACCACGCATACTCAGAAGTTATAACCAAATATAACAACAGCACTTTGTTAAAAAATAAGAATTAATTGAATGGCATAATAAAAAAGTAATCCAACACGGCAGAGATAATGATACATAAGGAAAGATAATTTGTCAATAGTCCTCTTGGTAGACTCAATAGCATTTCAGTCAAACCACATAGCATTTATTATTTCCACACATCCAGTTTGTTATAATAAAATAAAAACTATCCAAATGCAAATAATGGCGCAACTGAAGTCAAGAGAACACGTAAAAAAGTAAAGCAATTAAGACATTTTTTTTTATACAATAAAAGCAACAATAACAAGTAAGTGTAAAAAAAATGCATTTCCATAATGGAGTTCAGGGCACGCACGTGTTTTTTACTTTTTCGTATGGAACAAATGCATTGAGGACTTTGCATAGCGCATAGTACTACTAAAATATAAGTTATTTTCCTCATATAATAATGTTCTCCTCTCAACTTTTTCTCGTGAGATTACTGTTTTTTGTTCCTTTTCAACTCTTTCGACTCCTGTATTGAGTTGTGGACTCCTATAGAGCAGCTACACGCAATAACCAGCACAGAAAGCTTTCTACTTCTTCCAGAATCTGCACCTAATCAGTGATAATTCTTTGGATTTTATGCTTCCCGCCAAAATGATGCCCCGGGCCACTTGTTGGATACCCCTGATGTAGCATGATGACTAAAAGTGGGTTAAGAAATGGCGCACTGCGTTACGGCTTGTTAAACAGCCATTATGTCGTAACTATACATGGCATTTCCTGCAAAAAATATCCTGAATTTAGTCAGAAATGATGTGAAATCCCTTGAAGAAATGGACCTTGTGTTTGCGATTGTCCTGAACACAAACAAAAAGGATCACAATACCCCAACTTTTCACACTTCCTACTTCAAACAAACAATTGTACAGCAAATGTAGAAATGTACTGTATTCTCCGTAGGCTCTAATTGTCTTTTCATTGACTGGGATCGTATTTTTATACCACGGCATGTATGTGCAATGTCTGTGACTAAATCTTATTACTGTTTTGTTTGAAAATGCGACTGAACTAGAAAAGAACGAGAAAAAAGGAAATATTCAGAGATTTGATTTCCCATTTAGGGACATTCCGGTGTGTTCTTTGCTGTTTTTTAGAGCCACCAAAACTGTATGTCAATCGTTTTAGCTTCTTGTTTGGATTCAAAGTTGCATTTTGCTCCGAATTTTCATTAGCTGGTAGAAACTTGACCCTTTGGATACGCAAATATACCGTCAAAGCACTACTCTGATTGTAGTCCTCACCACTTTTATACGATGTTCTCAGGTTATACGTTAAACTAAATAATGGGCTAATATGTGCGATGCATCACACATCTGTTCAATGTAGAAATACACTTTTCCACTCGTGAAAAATGCAGTATATGTTTCGTAATAAGCTTGATCTCAAAAGGGATTTAGTAGGATTTCATACAAAAAAAAATGCACTTTTTGTAGCAAGCTTGCATATCTATGATACATTACCTCTTTTATATTTTGGAATTAATGAATGTTGAAAATAATAATAATAATACTCCCGTACTCTAACCGCTTTAAAATGGACTGTTATGTAATATGTATAATTTCCTACTAAATTATTATTATATATTTTTTAGTCTGGTCCTCTCGCTGCTATACTGCACGTTTATACATCTCACTTTTTACGCCGTCGAGTAGATTAATTACCTTTAAGCTGCCTCTTACTACCTTGAATACAGCGTATTTCCTCATATAGTGGTGCTTGCTCAATTACAGAAAGTAGCGGGCATCTGTATAATATTACGTACTGCAGACAGGAATAATTTATCAATGCAATTTCAATTTGATAGGGTTGTAATTTAAAAAAAAACATTTTTAAAATGTAAATTAAGTTACATTTGAAATTAAAAAACATTTTTTTAATTACAGAATTACACTGATAAATATTTGTTGTATTTTTAAAATTAAATAAATGTATTTTAGGTATTATGTAATTTTTAAGTTATTTATATATGATCATTGTTTTTTAATATTACATAATGTTATGAAATAATACAAAAAAGTAATACATTTAGAAAATAATGCATAGCATACTGAACATATACAGTATTCTTTTGCACGTCAGCTTTACATATGTCATGTCTGCTTGTCATACTTTGTGAGGTGCCTAATTGTTTCATATGGACAATTTTGGGTCACTTTGAGGCCACTATTTGAGGAAATACGGTATATCATCTCAAAGAATGTACCTAAGCTCACATATGCAGATTTTTTTTTCAATATATGCCCACTTACCCCCCCCCCCCCCCCCCCCCCCCAACATTTGGTGCCTTACTGTGAATCCACATCCTGAAACACTAGAAATTCTGATAAAACTCCACCTGTCTGTGACCTGCAGACTACAGTGCATTAGATATGTTGGCAAAGTGCAGAATCAGCTTTAAAATGATAAGGAAGAGGGCCTCCAGTGGAGATATAGTGTACTTTGAGTGTTCAAACGATATGGGACTTTTAAGAAAGGAAACAGTCTTCCTTCATTGAACTCAGGATATACAGACGTACTGTTCAGTCATTTTCTCTTTCTTTCGGGAATAGTTCTCTGCCTTATAGCCTACCAACAATATTCATTCATACAATTTGTATTTTACCCCCCCCAGCAAGAACTGTCAACATGCTACTTCCAGTTGTGATAGGAATAAGCTAATATGATTTTTGTTAGTCTTTTGTTAGCTTTTGTGGTTGAAGGTGTCTTGCAAAGAGGAGACAAATGATGTCATTGTGTATTGTGACTTGGCAAGGATATTATCAATGTTTGAATGTATGTATAGATATAAATAATACAAGTTGAAAGTGAATGGAAAATAAAACTTTTGAATGAATTCACCCTGAATATAGCCGAATTTTTTTATTATAAACATTAAAAAGTTGCTAGAATTACTATTTTGTTTCCCATTTGGACTCCCTTGCCAAAGTGGTGCCAGCTCGCCATCTAGTGGTGAGAGGAAAACACTGCATGTTATCATAAAGACTATCTTTTTTTTCCTAATTACGTTTTTTAATTGATATACCACATATGGTATGATGATGTATATACAGTATTGTTTATTTACAAAAAACAAAAAGGACAGGAAGTGTTCTAGAAGGATTAAGCAGTTGCACCCCCAGCGCACTAGAGGGCGCTTCCTCTTCCTGCTTCCGCCACTTGATGTCCAACATGGCGGCCTCCATGGCCAGAGCTTGCCGCTATGTTATTCGACATGGTTACTCTATTCCGACGACTGTATGCCTCACACTCCTACGTAGGTTTCACCAATCTTCCCCTGTTTGTAACGGGCTCCTCCATGGGTTAAACAAACGCGGCATTCTGAAGGACTCTTTCCCCGAGGACGCGGCACACGATCGGCTCCCCGCCTTGTTGCAGTCTGGTGCTCAGACCGTCTACTGCGGCTTCGACCCTACGGCGGACAGCCTCCACGTCGGCAACCTCCTCGCCCTTATCGGTCTCCTGCACTTCCGCAACGCCGGCCATCATGTGGTCGCTGTGCTCGGAGGGGCCACCGCGCAGATCGGTGATCCAAGCGGGAAAACAACGGAGCGAGAGCGGCTGTCCCCAGACGCCGTGAAGGCGAACACCCGCAGCATCCGGGAGAGTATCCACAGGATTTTCACCAACCATGAACTCAACTTCCATGACGGTTCAAAGACGCTGGGAACCGTGACCGTGCTGGACAATCTCAGCTGGTACAAGGACTGGAACGTGGTCCGTTTCCTCTCGGAGGCCGGGAGACACTTCCGGATGGGGACCATGCTGAGCCGCCACAGCGTCCAGTCCAGGCTGCGGAGCGGGGACGGCATGAGCCTGACCGAGTTCACCTACCAGGTGTTCCAGGCCTACGACTTCTACCACGTCAACCAGATATATGGATGCAAGATCCAACTGGGGGGCACGGACCAGCTGGGCAACTTAATGTCCGGCCATGACTTCATCCACAAGTAAATATTCTTTCTTATTATTTTTGTTATTATTTACCACAAACACTAATAGAAGTTGTATGACGTCACATGCGATATGGAGCTTGTCATACCACAGTTCTGTATATTTATGCCCTTTATTATTTATTAGGGGGCGGCACAGGGGTCTAGTGGTTAGCGTGCAGACCTCACAGCAAGGAGACCAGGGTTCAATTCCACCCTCGGCCATCTCTGTGTGGAGTTTGCATGTTCTCCCCGTGCATGCGTGGGTTTTCTCCGGGTACTCCGGTTTCCTCCCACATTCCAAAAACATGCTAGGCTAATTGGCCACTCCAAATTGTCCATAGGTATGAATGTGAGTGCGAATGGTTGTTTGTCTATATGTGCCCTGTGATTGGCTGCCGTGATTGGCAGGGTGTACCCCGCCTCTCGCCCGAAGACAACTGGGATAGGGTCCAGCACCCCCACGACCCTTGTTAGGAAAAAGCGGTAGAAAATGGATGAATGAATGAATTATTTATTAGGCTACTTGGAGATTCAAAATGGTCTCGAAGCATGTGTAGCCTCACACATGACCGATTTAAAAAAAAAAAAAAAAAAAAAAACCCAGACCCCAAACTTTCCCTGAAAAAGCACCTAGTAGTGAAATGGGTCTTTCCAGAAGAAGAATGCTGACTGGTGGAGGACACTAGTAATGGTTTCTATTCACATGCCACCTTCTCAAATACAGACAAATGAATAGATCTTGACAGTTTCTCTAATATTTCAAATTGGGGGTGTGACAACATAAAAAATAACAAATATGAATAAAATATGACTTCTTCAAGCATCAAAGAATTTGGAGCAAATTTCATCGTGGATGAATCGTTACACTCCTAATAACTACAATATTTTCTCATAGCATAGAAAACCTGTTTAAGTGTGTGTTTTAATACTATTAGACCCCTCTATAAATAAAATAACAACCCTATAGTCTCCATTACGCTCCTATTACCCAATATAGTAGCCATAATGAGAGCAAATAAGGCATATATTGCATATATTTTTATTCACTCTTAGAAGAACGACTCCAAGTTGGAAAAAAAAATTTTTTAAAGCAGTTATTGATAAGATGACTTTTATCGCCAAGATGTGGTTATTGGTGTTCCGTCTCCTGCTTTCCGTCCAGGGTGAGCGGTGAGGAGGTGTATGGCCTCACCATCCCACTGGTCACCAGCTCGGTGGGGGACAAGCTGGGCAAGACGGCGGGCAACGCAGTTTGGCTCAACCGTGACAAGACGTCGCCCTTCGAGCTCTACCAGTTTTACCTACGGCAGCCCGACGCCAGCGTGGAATGGTGGGTGAGGGCGGGGACTCCAATTGACCCCTCACAGTACCTGTTTGTAACTTCTCCATGTGCTCTGCAGCTACCTGAAACTGTTCACCTTTCTTCCCCTGGCCGAGGTGGAGAGACTGATGGAGCAGCAGAGGGAGGATCCTGCTAAACGTCTGGCCCATAAACGACTGGCAGCGGAGGTGACAAAGTTGGTGCATGGGAAGGAGGGTCTCGAGAGCGCCAAGAGGTCAGAATCCTGTACGTCATCCCAGCTATCTGGGATATGTAACGCTTGACCTCCAAACGCTTGACCTCCATTGCTGTGGTTGCAGATGCACCAACACTCTGTACCACAGCAGCGTGCAGGCCTTGGAGGAGATGAGCGACTTGGAGCTGCAGGAGCTCTTCAGAGAGGCTCCCTTCCATGAACTGCTACTGGAACCCGGGACCACTGTCATCGACGCGTGCCGAAGGGTCAGCGCCATCCCAGAGGGCCCCAAAGGGTAGGTAGCTTAGCTTGCGTGTCTTTTCAATTCATTGCTTTGTTTTATTTTGCACAAGAGCTGCATTTTTAAAGGCTTTAGGATGTGTTGCTCTCAAAGAAACCAAACTGATGACAAAAGCCAGCAGCAAAACAGTAATTTGACATTTCGGAACAGAACACGCTAATTATATATTTGCCTGAGCGTGGCGTCGGGGAGTTCTCCACCAGACTCCATTCACAAAAACTGTAATTGTAGCTCTGGCTGCACACACTTGATGATTAAAGATATCTTCTGGACTTCTTTTTTTTTAGCTGTTTGTGACGAGCATAATGGATTTATTGCTTGTGCTGACTTCAGTTATGTAACCGTTTTTAACTATTTAACCATTGGTGCACAGTTATCGGATGATCTCGGAGGGAGCGGTGTGGCTCAACCACAAACGGGCAGACAAACCCGAGCAAGTACTCATCCCAAAGATCCACGTCCTGGCCAATGGACTTACCCTGCTCCGAGTGGGCAAGAAGAACTTCTACATCATCAAATGGCTCGGCCTCTAAAGTGCAAGGACCACTTTACTTGACTGGGAAGAGTGGACCACCTAAGAAGGTGCGTGGAAGTGATGGATAATTTACACATTTTCCAGCCTAATTTGTTTAGGTATAAGTATTGTACAGAGGTGATGTTTATTTTTATTAACTGTATTATTAAAAATTTATTTTATTGTTGATATGCTCACGTTTATCTCCCACTAAACTCTTGCTAGTTGAGCAGCAGGGGGCAGCATTGTACCAAACATAATGATGGTAGTGCCAGGACCCCTTCGAAATCACTGAATATTTAATGCTAACATCTTTGTTTGTTTTGAGCAACAAATGTAGCATATCAGTGTCTTTGACATTTCCAAAATTAATTCAAGAGAAGGTATTAGGCCAACATCTTTTGGTGTTGTTTTATTTTTCTAAGGTGGATTTATTTAAAAAGATGAATTTTACTGATAAGATGTTATTGTGAACATCGTTTCAAAATTAATTCCAGGATAGTTTATGCAAGTTTTTCTCATATACTGTATATACATAAAATGTAATTTATTCCACCAAGGGACCGCATCCAGAAAAATCTAAGCATGCTGAGACCCCATTGATAATTCTAATGATGTAAATAATGTAACAATTCATTCACTACATGCATCGATTTATATTCCTGTGATTCAAATTTTTTATTCCGAATGGCATATATCAATGTAATAATGTTTAAAAAGATAAACAATCTATTGAATCGACACTAGGAAATAAAGTATTACACTTACACTCGCGTGTAAGAGAGTACAGTTACACTCGATGTACAGCTAACCAGCTATGTTATCATATGCTAATTTTTTTTAAATTTAGGAGTGTCGGTTTGAAATACCTCGGGTACCAATGGTGCTCTATAAGTAAACTTGCCTTGCCTGGGATTGCACGATTTACTGTAAAGTCAATAATTCATCATTCCAAGTTATACCAAGCTCTGTTCATTCTGAGTTAGTATTGCATTTATGGCATTTGCATTTTTACTCATTGATCATTTATTCATAAGTATGTCAGCAATATTCATCATTTACATCTGATTCTGTTACAACAAAAAAAATTGGAATCTAGGAGACTTCACCTGCACTGTCCAGTATCCAGGTATTTATTTCACAGTCACGCTGAATGTATTTTTGGCTAAAAGGTTACTGAACTGATTCAATTTACTGAATCGTTTCAAATCGTATCTTTGTAAATGAACATAAAACATAAATAAATCGTCCTTGAATTGTATCGGCAACCACAAATCATGAATCAAATTGCCCCAAGTAGATGCTTTGAACGCCCCTGGTTTACATGCATTGTTTCGAGATCAAAGCAAATCATGATTGTACTACTTATTGTTTTGAAGATTATTTGATAAATGAGTTCAAATTACAAGTTTATTTGGATAATATGATAAAGAATAGGCACTTGAAAACAAACACAAGAATATTACGTCTTGCAAGCTTGGGCAAAATGATCAAAAAAAACAAGGTGCTGCTCTGTGTTAACTCGCTCGGTCCACCTTAAGAAAAGTGGGCTGGCCCAAAACACTTCAACCAATGAGCGTCCGCCCTTATATTTAAACAGCGCCCATGCGTCAATCAATCGCCTAGACTCCGCCTTCCTTTCCAGCTCTGTCTGTCAAGCTTTCAAACTCAAAAGTGTTTCTCCTCAATCGCCATATTGGCTACGGGGAAGGACCTCTGTGCGGTGTCTCTCTTGTTTTTTGGCGGACCCAGAGTGACGAGAAGCGGCTGCAGGTTACGTTCAGACGACCCTTCTGGATCTACCGCGGTTGTTGACATTCGCATGGCATAAAAGTGCTTTTTCACCCCTACGTCGATATTTTTTTTTACTTTTCGGATTTTACCCAGCAAGGAGGATAGGCTTTTGTTTTGTTTTTCATCCCCAAAACTGGACGCTCCAGGCTGTTTTGTGCCGTTTTCCCGTGTGTTTTTGGCGGTGGAGGGGTGTAAAAAAATGTCAGATGTTCGACTATCTAGCGGGAGCCCGACGTTGGAGCGGGGCGAGCCGCGCGTACCGGAGCACCCAAAGCCGTCAGCCTGCCGGATCCTCTTCGGCTCGGTGGACCACGACGAGCTCAGGCGGGATTTAAAGGGACACCTGCGGGATCTGGAGCAGGCCGCCGCCGCGAAGTGGAACTTCGACTTCGCCGCGTACGATCCGCTTGACAACGGAGGGATCCGCTGGGAGCTGGTGGACTGTCGCGACGTGCCGGATTTTTACACTCGGCCGCCGCGGGTGACTAACCGCGTAGATCTGAACGGGAATCATAGCTGTGTTGCGGGGGACACCACGGCCATCGTCGGTGGGCCGACGGAGTGCTCGGAGCAGTGCACCGCCGTGAGGAAGAGACCCGCCTGTCACGGTACATACCACCGGGACATTTAAACATTTAGAAGTGGGCATTTGTTTCCATTTTGATTACTTTTTTTTTTTACCGATTTTTTTTCTCCATTTTTGCAGAGCCCTCAACCCCGAGCAAGAGGTCGCACAGCAGCCCGGGTGAGGTCGCTTTCCCGAGCCGGAGTCGCTCGGCCGAACACACGCCCAGAAAGAGCAGCGGCAGTCCAGGGAGGCAAACGTGAGACGGTGAGTGTTTTTTTTTCATTACTTTCATATCTCTACTCTTCTATGGTGTGCTAAAATGGCGTACCTTGTATTCATTCACTTCTAGTAGCATTGAATATTGTTGTAGTAGTAGTAGTAGTAGTAGTAGTAGTAGTAGTAGTAGTGGTGGTGGTGGTGCTTCTATGCACGCGCTTGTTTGTGCTCCAGTCGCGAACGCGCACACGCACAGAGCACCTGGGTCGCGCGCCGTACGTGAGTTGTAAACAACAACCGTGCACGACTTTGAGAGCGTAGTAGTAACACGTCAGCAGCCACTGCCCTCGGGCGCGTACGTACGTGCGCGTGTGTGTATTGGAGGTGCCTCAGCCTCTGCACACGCACATCTGTCTACGTTTGTGTGGGTGTGTGTGCAGAAAGGACCGAAACTTCAACTTTTTAAGCAAAAGAACGTCTCGAAACTTGCATTGTCTTGTTTTGTTCGTAATATTTAACACGCGTGCAATTTGCAAATTGCAGCTGTTTTAATAAAATATGCGGTAGCCTCATCATTTGCATGTTATGTCACAACGCAGAGCATTTTTTTGCATTTTTTTGTATTTATTTGCTGCAGCACTTTGAGCCTTTTTGTTTATTGCAGGTTGCATGTTGTTTGCAACCTGTGGTGTAATAATTTAGAATCCCAGCCCGTTCATTTGCATGTTATGTCAGGGTGCAATGTTAAAATGAAATGTAGTATTACAATGTAATACATGATGCATGACTTTGCACCTTGCCAGACACCTCATTTACATGTTATGTAACAATGGAGAACTTTAAAGTTGCATTTTTGTGTTTTTATGAAAAGTAATTTATTTATTAGTTTTTTATTATTTAACCTTTTACTTTTCCATTATGTCACTGTGGAAAACTCTATGCTTGAATTAGTTTTTTCTGTCCTACATATT
Organism: Doryrhamphus excisus; assembly: GCF_037039965.1. Taxonomy (NCBI): domain Eukaryota; kingdom Metazoa; phylum Chordata; class Actinopteri; order Syngnathiformes; family Syngnathidae; genus Doryrhamphus; species Doryrhamphus excisus. The sequence goes on from NC_136357.1 coordinate 17,981,740, forward strand.
TATATCTTGTTCCTTGCAAGATGCATGTTTTGCAGCTTGTGTTCCAATAATTCAGTGCATGTTTACTCATTTGCATGTCATGTCTGTCAGTATGGAAGATGCTAAATTATAATTTTATACATTTTATTGAACTGATGTGTATTTTCTAGTACTGGTATGCATGTTTTTTGCAGTATGCATGTCATGCAGCGTTTGCTGTATGTTAATCATAACCTCATAACCACCTACTTTACATGTTATGTCAGCGTGGACGGTGTTAAACGTGCTTGTGTGCTAGTAATTTAAGATAATAATGATAAATTTACAGCCTCATAATTAGAATGTTTGTTGCTACCAAATGTGCTGAATGTGCGTTTTGGGGGATTTAGTTTCATTCGTGTGTTTTTTTTTTTTTCATGCGAGTGTTCACTGCAGGTCTTAATCGTTTAATTTGACCTTACGCCACAGCCTAATTGACATGCTGTGTCACTGTACAGGGTGCTAAGTGTTCAGTTTTTGTATTTTGCAAATTATGCAACTGTAAGGGTGCTCAACATGTATTTTTGTAATGGTTTTGTTTCATTAATATCTTGTAATATGCTTTAATATTTAGAGATGATTCTGAACTTGCACCCTCCAGGTGTCATTTATACTATTTAATTTAAGCTGCATATTTTCCCCTAAATGCACTTTAGTTGGAATAATGTTACAGCCCGTGTTCTAGAATTTAATACTGTCTTGACTAAACAGCACCACCTTGCATAAAAATGCGCTAAAACATGCATTTAGTGCTTAGCTTCAGTTTCCAGATTAGCATTTTTATTCTGTATTTTTATGAGACAATTTGTAAGGTATTTCTAAAATGTATGTGGTATGTTGTTTTGCCCATTTTAATCATTTCTTTTGTTTCTTCTTGTCTCACAGAGCTGAAGATGCATTTCCTGCATTGGGAAACCCTCCAGTGTTGGTCAACTTTGTTTTTGTTTGGATTGATTTTTTTGTTTTTAAACACTTTTTTTGTTTTGATTTGATCTCGTTTTGGAAGAAGAGGAAGTACACATCATCTTATGAGAAACATATCAGCTCTCCTTTGCGGACGCTGTTGAAGCACTGAATAAGAAAACACTAACAAAAACCAATTTTGGCACTCAAAATCTTGTTTTGTCAAGTTACTGCCTCTGAAAGCAGTGGATGTAGCAGTGTGCAATTAGGTTCTTTTCATTTGCTCCTTTTTGTACTACCTGTGTGTGTTTGTATATAGAAATTTATATTTCTCTCCATATGTAGCACATAAGAAAACATTGTGATTTGCAAAACAAATCCTTTATACTTATATATTATAATGTAAGAAAAAAATAAGGTGTGAATTTTGATTTGACTTGAAGAATTGCAGTGTAGTTTGGTTCCAAAATGCTGTGCTGTTTTTAATATTATTCTCTTCTTTACTGAAAAGGCAGTGTTGATACTATTTTAAAACAGGGGTGTCCAAAGTGTTGTCCAGGGGCCATTTGTGGAGGGCAGCTTTTTTTTTTTTTTTGTAGTCTGCATAGTCTGGGAACTTTGCAAATTCAGTGGGGTCAAAACTATGAAAAACATTTATTGTTTGCATTTATCTAGCAAATTCTAGTAATACAATGAGCGAAAAATATTTTACAAATTGGACGGGTGATGGGAAGAATATCTTTTTTTTTTTGCAAAAAATATTATTGTAAAAATAAACTCTTAAAAAAGGGGGAACAGAGCAAAAAAGCCAATGGAAAAACTCAATTTTATGCATTTTTTGTGCATAATCTAAAAATTCAATAGCAAAATAAAAACAAAATTATAAACAAATATGTAATTAATGTTGGGGGGGTAAAAAGGCCAATGAAAAAATATGTATCTCCATTTTTCTTGTCAGTAGTAGGGTTGGGGGTACAGTTTGGGTTATGTGGTAAAACAATAGTGTTCAAAATTGTAGTAACTCGCAACTCAGTTTTTATTGTTTGAGGACATATTCTAAAAATAAAATGACAAAAATTATTACAAATGGGGGTGGGTGTGTAGCGCCTTTTGGTGGAAATAGTTTGGACACCCCTGATTTAAAACAATATACTGTACATATGTTAAAATATACATCTAATTTAGCTTCAGTTTCTCAACAGTGTATCCACCTTTCCAAACTCACGCAGTGAAGAACGGTACAAAAATGTAGCGACTATTTTATGCAGGACCCCCCCCCCCCCCATTATTTTATTTGATTTAAAATCACCCTGTGGTTCAACACACTTGCATTTATTTTCCCCCTTATGTCCCTTGCACACCTCAGCCTTTATTTAGTGTACTTTGGTTTGATTTTTTTTTTAAGCTGAAGGGCAAAAAATTAATGGCGCTTAATTTTTTTTTTTTAAACAGTCCTGCCTAAAGGCTCCTCTCACACAGTAGTAACCGGATGTTCCTTCTTACAAGACCAAACTGATGGCCGCCAAGTGCTTTTTCGTTATTTTTTTGACTTCACATGGTTTGACTTTGTGATAACCTACATTATATATTTTAAAATCATGTTTAGCCTGCTGAGGATGCCCATGGCAGCATCTAAAAGCTTCCTTTAAAAAAAAAATACAAATTAAAAAAAAAAGAGAAATAACACCAGCTCCTCTCAGAAATGCAGTCACCCTTGTATGCCTGTGTATTTGTGTACATATTTGCTTTGTACATAATTTTTGTATAAAACAAAACACTGAGAAATTATACTAACTTATTTATGTCAAACATTTTTTCATTGTAGAAATATTTTTTTTTGATTCACGGTTATCCAAAGTGGCATTTACTTTATTATATTTGTATTTTTTTTTAAAAGCATATTTGTGTTAGTTTTTTTTCCAATAAGGTTGCAAACTGAGCCCAATTAAATATTTGATGTGTATTTTTCTTTTGTAATGTGTGGTTATAAAATGTTGCAATCAATTAAAAAAAAGTTACATTTAAATATACTTGTGGTTGTTTTTAATTTAATTTAATCTCATAACATATTTAAAAAATCATGTTGAAGAATTACCCTGAACAGTCAGATGATTGACAGGTGGCTCGTCCAGTTAAAAGGTGAGTTGAGAAAGCACAACTGCAAGCTAAAATCCCGAAGTATATCTTAAAAAAAATAATAATTTATGCATTTGAAATGATTAGTTTGGAGCATGTGGACTGTTTGGGTGGGTATTTTTAAGTATTTCTACTTACAACAATACATATTAGCCGGTTATGGTATTTGATAAATTCACCTTTTGTTCACTTTTTGTTGTATTTTCTGTGTCCTGTAGAAAGTGTGTCATCATCAAAGATTCCGTATTGAGGTCAGACCCCCCCACAAGAAGACACCTGCATTCTGTGTGTGCGTTAGCGAGAGAGGTGGTCCCCCGGCCTACAAAAGTCAGGGTCTGGTCCTCCTGAAGTGTGCAGGTGGGTAACCTCAGCAGCTCCATCCGTCCACCCCCACCCTGCTTCCATTGTCCCAGTGTGTGGGGGTCTTTGTGTGGAAGACCATTGTGAGGGGACAGGGGCCGGCCTCTGTTGTGTCTGGGCCTTCTCCGTCCAGACAAAGGGGGGCCCGTCTACCAACCTCAGACTGACTGCTTGACTAGTTGGCTTGCTGCTTGACTAACTGACTGCTGTGCCTGGAGGAAAGCAGGGTTGTGTGTGCATAAATACGCTGTCATTAGGGAAGTTGGATTTTTCAGGGTTCATGTTATTATTGGACAAGTACAGTGTAAAATGGCCATAATCCTCAAATGTGAATATGTAAGGAAGTGAAAGTGAGAATAACTACTGTATATTATGCAACCACTACAGATACCCAATACAAACTGTTTGGAAGATGGGTCACGGTAATACAACTTTTTTCTTCTAATATTTCAACGTAGTTTTATAATTTTTCTTCTAATTTCTTTGAGATATTAAAGTCATGCTGTCCACCCATCCATCTATTTTATATGCCACTTGTTCTCACTATAGAGGGTGACTGGGTATGCTGGAGCCTATCCCAGCTGACTTTGGGAGAGAAACAGAGTCCAGTTCCTCCCAGGCCAGTTGAGAGACATAGTCTCTACAAAGAATCCTGGGTCTTCTCTTAGGCCTCCTGCCTGTCGGATGCCCCCTGAACACCTCCCCAGGGGGGCGTCCAGGGGGCATCCTTACCAGATGCCTGAACCGCCTCATTCGGCTCCTCTTAATGAGCAGCGGTTATTTCGCCCAGAGAAAACTCATTTCGGACGATCTTGTTCTTTGGGTGACTGCCCAAAGCTCATGAGCAAGGCATAGGAACGTAGATTGAGAGCTTTGTCTTTGGGATCAGCTCCCTCTTCACCACAACGGACCAATTTAAGTCAAGTCACTTGGGGCAGGATGTCATTCCCGACCCGGAGATGGCACTCCATCCTTTTTCTGCAGCACCACATTGGAATATTACACCTTTTTTTTGTTGTTGTGATAGAACCCCCCCCCCTTTTTTTTCTTGTAATATTATTGACTTTAGTACAGATTTTTTTTATTTTATTTTTTTGGGTGGGAGCGGAGGTAAATTTCTGACATTTTTCTTTTATTTTTACCAGTTCATTTTAGATTTTTTTTGTGACATTACAAGTTTTTTTTCTTGGAAAATTATGATTTTAGTTTCTCCTTAAATTCTTTACCTTTTTAAAAAAAAAAAATCCTGATTTATTTCTTATACCTTGTGTCTAAAAAGTGTACATTATTTTCTAAAAAAAAAAACATTTTCTCAAATTCATGACTTTTTTCTTACATTCTATATTTTCTTGTAAAATAATCACATTTTTTGTTTCATGAGAAATTATTTCCTCTAAAATGATCACATTGCAATTTTTTTGTCTTGGAAAAGTCATTGTTTCCTACTCCTAAATTTCTAACTTTTTTCTCAAATTCATGAATTTTCTTCTTTACATCATGTCCTCAAAAAGTCTTGCTACAAAGCTCCGGTGACGTCATTTCTGAGAACGCAGCATGCTAGTAGTAACAATGAAACATGGTTGTACGCAATTGCCCATTTTCAACATAATGATGAGACATCCTTTGTTGTTTCACTTCCTTATTCCTCCACTAAATCAGCAGACGCGTCAAAATAATCCGAGCGTGTGTCCATGCTTCTACAGTATGAGCTCTGGAATACTTGTAGTATTTTGCCATGTTTAGCTAGAAGCTAGTAGCTAGTAGCTAGTAGCTAGCCGGTCTGTTATGGCGAGGTGTCACTACACTATGAAAGTAGTTCTTCAGCGAAAAAATGTTAATAATAGCAATGTTGTGTACTTTCTTGGATATGTGGGTGCCTTCTATAGTCATGTTATTTTATATAGAAATATGATATATTTATAGAATAATATAGATATAAAACTAAAGTGACGTGAGGCCATGAGGGCAGGTGGGTGGGCATCTGTCACCCCAGCAACTGTCAATGCAGCTATTTTCAGGGACGATATAAGTGCTGGACATCAGCTGCTGCTACACAATGTGGTGGTGGGGGGGATGGGGGTGGGGGTGGGGGGGTTGGGGCACCTGTTAGTTGCTATCTGCTATCACGTAACACTGCTGGGCCTCAGCAGACAGGTGACAGGCGACACTCGCGCAGCTGGGCCCAAGCGGTTTCCATATTGGGGGGTGTCAGGCCCCCCCATATGCATGGTTGTAGTATAAAGTATATGATTTAAGTGTCATTTGTACCTTTTTAGGTGTGGTCTGCCTGAGTGATGTAACCAAATAACCACATTTTGATGGAAATGCCGCCTGTTGTGAACCTCTGGCCTGGCGTTTGCTAGCATGTTGTTAGCATTTTTATAGTGTGCCTACATCATACCGTGTATCAACTGGCATTTTGACAAATAGCATCATGCTAACAGTTAGCGTGCTAAGAAGTAAAAGTACCAAGGCAGTTCTAGCATGTCCCTATGTCATTCCATACATATATTAGCATTTTCACTCAAATACAAATGCTAACATGCTAACAGTTAGCATGTTTGCAGGGCCGAAAGTACCACCACGACATGTATGTGCGTATTTACATTTGTAAATAGTAAAATATGACTACAAAGCTAACATGCCAAACGTTAGCATGCGTCAACAAGTGGCATGCCCATCAAAATTTCCATGGTAATTTTTCTAATGAATAATAATAATAAAACTAATAATAATAAACAACAACAAACATATTATTATTATAATCATAATAATCATCATAATAATTATAATATTATTAAATACTTTGATAAAATATAAAATAAATAAAATATATAAAATAAAATGGAAAATAAAAAATAAAATATTTAAGAAATATATCTAAATTAAATGTAAAATAATTATAACTTATGGCAATAATAATGAATTTAACAATATAAAATGATTTATTGAACGTGACCAATCAGTTTATTAAATGGTAATTTTATGATATTTAAGTGGAGAATGAATTTTCAGTCACAAACATGGAGATGGGGCGGGGATTATAAACATCCTCAGTCGAGCATCGTACTCAAAGCTGGCTGTCGTATTTTCCTGTGGCATCAGCAGGCAACCATAATATTAGAAACAGCTCCCAGTATAACGTACAAGCAATATCGCCCAATTACCACTCTGGCGTCTGGGATGGTTGCCAGCGCGTCAGCATAATTAGGAAAATGATGTCATCAAATTGGGCTTCATTAACCGTGAACACAGCACATTATCAGCATGGGGACAAACACAAGGCTCACTCACAGCCCACCGTTTTGTGTCACTTGGTCTCTGGTCTCTGGAGCCGCCTTTATGTTTGTCACATCACATACTTGTCTGTCCATTCACATGCTCACACAATGTGAGCATCTGTCTGTCCACTCACATGTACTGCACACATAGTGACTGCCACGTTACTTACACTACCGGTCAAAAGTGTATCCAAACTAATTGTATGTCCATTCACACAACACACACACATAACATAGTGAACACTCACCTGTCCATACGCATAATGAATATTTCACGTTTGTCCATTCATTTCCACACCATGATCTAAACATAATAAAATAATGTAAGTCCATTCACATTCTCACACAATGTGAGCCTCCGTCTGTCCGCTCGCATGTACTGCACACATAGTGACTGCCACGTTACTTGCACTGCCGGTCAAAAGTGTATCCAAACTAATTGTATGTCCATTCACACACACAGAATGTAGCATTTGTTTATACATTCACTTACTCACACAATGTCAACATCTGTCTGTCCATACACATACAGCATAGTACACATCACATATCTGTTTCTCAATTTACATACTCTTACAACTTCTGTCTGTCCATTCACATATACTGCACACATCATGACTGCCATGTTACTTACCCGACCGGTCAAAAGTGTATGCAAATTAATTGTATGTCCAATCACACACACATAACATAGCGAACATTTGCCTGTCAATACGCAAAAGTAATATTTCACGTTTGTCCATTTATATACACACCATCATCTAAACATAATAAAATAATGTAGGTCCATTCACAAACACACCAAATGTAGCATCTGTTTATACATTCACTTACTCGCACAATGTCAACATTTGTCTGTCCATACACATACAGTATACACATCATATATTTGTATATACATATATTTTTTTCTCCATTTACATACTCTCACAACTTCTGTCTGTCCATTCACATATACTGCACACATAATCGACAATGTCGCATTACATACAGTAAAGTCTCGTTATATCGATATTGTCGGGAGTCGGAAAAAATATCGATGTAACCGGACTGTCGATATATCCGATCCTGCGCCGAACTGCATTAAAAGTGGGCAATAATGCACTCGACATTGTTCTATAGTATAGAACAATGCTGCTCGACATTGTTCTATAGTATAGAACAATGTCGAGCAGCTTAAATCAATCTTTGCTTAAGGATTTCAATACCAAAAAAGAACACGGCGTACGGCTGCTTCCGGTCAACTTTATTTTTCACACTTCCACCACCAGAGCACAGCACACACACCGATTCCCGCACTTCCTGGTTCACAGGTCATGCTCAACCCGCCCCACATAGCTGGCCAAACACATGCCTGTATAGAATCTATACACACGAGAGAAACCACGAACGCCAGCATGTACATATGAAAAACAGTGATTATTGCAAGCGATAAAAAGATATCTGAATACAACACAATTAAATACATGTATTTGTACGCTTGTGTCTTCGTTGGAATAGGTGTGTATGCTATGTCAGTTGGTTCTTCTGTTGCAGGCATGTGTTTGGCCAGCTATGTGGGGCGTGACCTGTGAACCAGGAAGTGCGGGAATCGGTGTGTGTGCTGCGCTCTGGTGGTGGAAGTGTGAAAAATAAAGTTGACTGGAAGCAGCCGTTCACCGTGTTCTTTTTTGGTATTGAAATCCTTAAGCAAAGATTGATTTAAGCTGCTTTTGTATCGATATAAGCAGACCAAATTGGCTGGCGGGAGATGAAAAGGGCATCGTAGTAACCAGATTATCATAATAACCGGGTATCGTACTAACGGAACTAATTATATCATATAAGACTAGAAATTTGCCGGGAAATGAAAATAGTATCGTAATAAGCAGTACTTCGATATAACCGATATCGATATAACAAGACTTTACTGTATTTGTCTCTTTTTTCATATGCATGAAACTCGTAAAATACTATGAAATCCTGTGTTTGTCCACTCACATAAACACCAAGCCACACACACATAGTGTGAGTTGTGTCTGTCTATTCATATGCACACATTATCCAAATAGTGTCTGTTTGTGCTAAATGTGTTTGTACATTCACACATACGCATAAGAATATGTCACATTGCATATTTGTCTCTCCATTCACATTACAGTTTGTCTATGCACATACAGTATACAGTGAATATCTACCATATGCTGAATGTGGCCACACTTCATGAAAATCAGTCTCTTTATTACCTTTCACACGTACTCGTCTGTCCATCTATTCTATTATTCACATACAGTGCATGCATATAATCTATTTATCCGTCTGTGCATTCACACACACACACACACAGTGCAGTGTGGATGCAGAGATGGGTTGTGTTTGTGGTCTTCCAGCGTCAGCGTGTCGTCCATGTTGTCTTTCTGTGGAGATCAAACTGCCTTTTGAAGTCCTTCTGTGTGTCTGTCTCGTGTTGACATGAAAGCCGATCGTAGGGCAGCTCTGAGCGTCCTCTGCAGACGGAGGTGCCGCTCCCATCTCACCCCCTTCCTCTCTCTCTCTCTCTCTCTCTCTCTCCCCCAGTGGTGATGGAAACCAGAGGTGCCCCCCCCCCCCCCCCCCCCCCAGCCTCGTGTCGTCCCTCCGGCTAATTGGAAATGGCTTTGCGCTCCTCTCACCTCTCTTATCCCAGCTCACTTACACTCCAGCCATCCTCCTCCTCTGGCCTCACCCCTTCCTCTGTGATTCCCCACTGGGATGAACTAACCCTCCTTTCCCTCCCTGCTCTCCCCCCATGCTGATTTTGGTACATCCTCAGTATTCTTTGGCCTTTGAAGGCAAATATAATAGAGTGGTAACCTGAGAGCCAAAGGGGGGATATGGAATATTGGAGGAAGTGTTCTTTCTCTCTTTCTCTCTTTCTTTCTCTCTTCCTGTTTTGTGCGACAGGAAATCAAGTACAAAGTTGGGCTTGATTATTGTTAGTTAATGTCTTCAAATGCCTCAAAAAGTTTGCTAAGTGTTTTAATGAACGGCCATGGGCTATTTTATAGGATAACATTTTCCTTGTTTTAAATAAATCTAACAATAATTCAATAAATACTGTATACAATATAGTAATTTAATAAATAATAATACAATAAAAATGTAATTTAAAAGCATTTGGTTTTCTTATATTTTTTTCCCCAGAAAAGTGTGCCTTCCCAACATCTAGCATGGAGGTATGGATGAAAAAACCCAATGTGGTCATAGGTTAGGGGTTATTACCTAATATCATGGAAAATTCAACAGTGATACAGTAATCCCACACACAGCTTCACGATATCGGTATCGCTATTCAAAAATAAATAAAAGAATAGATCATCGCTGTTTCAGGGTTGAATCCAACCTATTGTGAGGCAAATTTAAAGCAAACGTTTTCGCTTAAATTAAGCATTTTGGATCATGAAAGTGAACTTAAATACAAATATAAGGCATTCGGAAAAGATGTTGTGATGATATGTAGTATTTGACACTGGTCACTAGGTGTCAGTAATGTTATATTGATAAGACAGTGGACACCACAGAAGTACTTTACAGTAAAATAGTAGAATAAAATAGAATAGTCCTTTATTGTCATTGTAAGAAGTACAACAAAATTGTACTTGAATAAAAAGAATAACAAGGAACTGTCCCAAAACTGACATGTGTGAGTGTATATTATGTCTACTATATAGGGTAATAGAATTGTAAAGATGACTATAGGGGTGTTATTTTGTGTGTAGAGGGCTCTAATAATGTTAAAAACTGTATTTAGAAGTTAAGTAAACACGTTTTCCATGATCTTACATAGTTGAAGATATATATCTTTGTCTGTGTCAGCTCACCAAACAAACGTCAATATTGGTCAGTGGCAACACAACTGAATACAAAATGTTGCTTTAAAATGAAACTTTTGATTATTACAGGATAAAAAAATAATCCAAACCGTCATGGCCCTGTGTGAAAAAGCGAGTATGTTAAAACATAACTAATTAATTGAGATCTGTCAGTGTGGAAAAGGTGATAAAGCCATTTCTAAAGCTTTGGGACTCCAGCAAACCACAGTGAGAGCTATTATCCACAAATGGCAAAAACAAGGAAGGTGTGGTCGGCCAATCAAAAGAGCACAGTATTGACTCATTCCCAGATTGAGGAGCCTGATAACTCAATGATCTACCTCCCACTCTACTTGAGAAAAATCTAGGAGTGGCAAGTAATTGTAAATTCTGGGAGTGAAGTACTCTCCTGGGTTGATAGGGTTCCAGGAGCTCTTTAAGATACAGCATATTGGTGTCTGACCGTGTAGTGCTTTTTATGCAAGGAGGACAATTTTGAACTCGATTCTAAGTTGTACAAGTAACCAGTGCTGTGAGGCAATAGGGGTGAGATGTGATGACTTGTGTGTCAATATTTTGGACTAGCTGAAGGGTCTGTAAAGATTTCTTCAGGCAACCTATCAACAGAGAGTTGCAGTAATCCAATCTGGAGGTCACACAAGCATGAAGAAGCAAGAAGAAGTGACCAAGAGGTCACAAAAGACCCCACAGCAACATCCAAAGAACTGCAGGCCTCACCTGTTTCAGTTAAGGTCAGTGTTCATGACTCCACCATAAGAAAGAACAGAGGCAAAAACTGCTTGCATGGCAGAGTCCCAAGACCAAAACCACTGCTGAACAAAAAAAACCATTAAGGTTTGTCTGAATTTTGCCAGAAAACATCTTGAAAAGTTGAACTTTTAAGAAGGTGTGTGTCCCATTACATCTGGTGTCAGAAAAAGAACATCATACCAACAGTAAAATATGGTGGTGGTAGTGTGATGGTCTGGGATAAATGCTTTGATAAATGGAACCATGAATCCTGAAGGAGAATGTCCGGCCATCTCTTGGTGACCTCAAGCTGAAACCAATTTGGGTTCTGCAGCAGGACAATGATCCAAAACACACCAGCAAGTCCACCTCTGAATGGCTGACAACAACAACAACAACATGAAGACTTTGGAGTGGCCTAGTCAAAGTCCTGACCTGGATCCTATTGAGATGCTGTGACCTTAAAAAGCCTCCAATGTGACTGAATGACAACAATTCTGCAAAGATGAGTGGACCAACATTCCTCCACAGTGCTGTAAGAGACTCATTGCAAGTTATCACAAACACTTGATTGCAGTTGTTGCTGCTAAGGGTGGTCCAACCAGTTATTAGCTTTAACACAGGTCCATGTAGCTTTGGATTTTTTTCTCCCTTAATAATAAAAAGTTTAATTTAATATCCACTTAATATACGAATATTTAAATGTGTTTGATGACCTGAAACATTGAAGTGTGTTTTTAAATTTAAGTATAATTAAGTAAAATATTTTAAAATTTTCATCCATGAGAGCAGCCATGTTATTTATGTGTTATATTCACACATATTTTTGACTTTGGAAAACAATAATGGGCATTTTTGCCTTTTTGATGATATGTCAGGGATCCAACCACTAACTAGGTGTTTACTTCATATTAATTTGGTCCATAGCGTACATAACCTCCATTAATTGAAACAAGCTTCAGATTAATCGACTAAGAAAATGCTCATGATTGTATATTTGTGTACATTTGTTTTTTTACTGAAGCTATTGGAAAAAAATCTGATTAATTGAAAAAATAATCTACCGATTAATTGGTTATTAAAATAATGGTGCATATAAATATGTGTACAGTATATGTGTGTTTCAAGACTGTTTTGTCATGCTTGTTTGTAAAAGAGTATACTGCAACAAACCAATGATAGCTCACCTGTACACGCCAAAACCCCGGCCTTGGCGTGAAAGCAGGAGGAGAAATGGTTAAAAACTGTAAAAGCCGTGACAGGTTTCACCCTCAGATGGAAGCAAATGACGGCAGTAATGAAATGGACTTTATTTACAGCATGGCTCCAATGCAGAGCGTGTGCGTGAGTATCATTTACAATCATTTCCATCCATCTGCAGCACACGGGAGCCTCGCTCTCTGTGTTTCTCATCACTGCCCAGAAAGCAGACTGGTTCCAGCTGCGATGTTTCCATATGATAATAAATACAGTACAATAAGGCAATGTCTCTATTTACATCTTGTACAAAAGTGTACACCAGAGCAGACGCAGAGGCTGACCGATGGTGTGTCCACGATATGTTCGATTCTCTTTCAAATACTAGCGACATTTCAACATCAACCAAAAGATAAGCTGGTGCTTACACATGGATTATAAATACAGCACATCAGGCCTTTTATACACGAGGGGAACAAAACATACTTCCCTCATATACTTTTCATATCATATTAAACAATATACATTGATTTCTATCACTTTTCCTCCAAAAACAACGTATGCTTGGTCAAAATGATATCTATAATAGGGGTGTAGCGGTACATGTTTACCCATACTCCACATTCGTCATGCTTCTCTTCTGGAAATAAATACAGTAATACAATAATAATAATATCATGAGGATAATGAGGATTTTTTTTTCTATCCATCCAAAGAAAATGGATGGATGGATGCATATGTTATTATTATTATTATTATTATTATTATTATTATTATTATTATTATTATTATTATTATTATTATTATTATTATTATTCATTTTCTACCGCTTTTTCCTCACGAGGGTCGCGGGGGGTGCTGGAGCCTATCCCAGCTGTCTTTGGGCGAGAGGCGGGGTACACCCTGGACTGGTGGCCAGCCAATCACAGGGCACATATAGACAAACAACCATTCACACTCACATTCATACCTATGGACAATTTGGAGTGGCCAATTAACCTAGCATGTTTTTGGAATGTGGGAGGAAACCGGAGTACCTGGAACATGCAAACTCCACACAAAGATGGCCGAGGGTGGAATCAAACCCTGATCCTCCTAGCTAACCACTCGTCCGCCGTGCCGCCCATTATTATTATTATTATTATTATTATTATTATTATTATTATTATTATTATTATTATTATTATTATTATTATTATTATTATTATTATTATTATTATTATTATTATTATTATTGTATTTATTTCATTGATATTGCTCAAGCTTGTACTGTTGCATTTGTTTTGTTCTTTATTTAGTCTTATTTAGTCATTACTTTATTTTAATATTCAATCAGTTTAAAATAAATAAGAATAATAAATAATAAATAACTCACACTCTTCAAGCCCTTTCGGTTACACTGCTATTGAAAACAATCATTTTAGAATAAGAAAATGCAGAAAAACGGATGCCTTGCTCCGCCGTAAATACACAACATTGTGGGGCGACCACCTGTCAGGTCGGAAACACCCCGTGTCCACGTGCTGTAAATCATTTGTAATATTAATGCCTGGCATGCGGCAAGACCTCATATTTGGATTCACCTGGAAAACGGCTTGCATGCCTCTGTTGGTGCTGGATAATGGTGGCTAATTAGCATAGTTAGCAAGGGCAGACTGAATGTTTGCTGTCTACAGCACCTGAAGTTTTGACTTTTGACGACATTCCAATTGCTTGTTTACACGTTTTTAAAACACGTTTAAAAACAAAAACAAATGGTTTGATTCTCCATGACCGTGTTCACCTGCTGGATTACTGATCCACTTTTGAACCATATTCCGGGTAATTCCAATCTGATATTTTGAAGAGCCGCCGGATTTACGGCAAGTAGACAAATTGGACTCATTGGGTCTCCTTCGCGCGGGGCACAGTACTCCATTTCCCTGGCGTCATTAGAACTAACACATTTTAAGTCTAGATGCCAAGAAAAACGCAGCATGCTTTGGACTCCCCCATTTGGGGGAACGCCAGCACTTTCATTGCTTTGCTCGTTAGCTGGGGAGTAATATTAAGAGGAGAGGAACGGGCGCGCATAAATGGCGAGACGTGAGCAATGAGGAGCCCGAACAGTGAAATACACGAGTGGCGTCACGGCTTTGGAAGCTGGAATGACTTCACGTTGCTCCGACTGACAAAAACAACAACTATGGATTTGGATAAGAAGACCCACCATGATTCCTGCTCTTGGTGTCAGATGTCCAGGTTGTTCAGAAAGAAGAGTATGGAAGACCGAGTCATGGTTTGGATGATCTCATGCTCCTTTCTCAGCGTCTTTTAGTGATGTCATCCTCATCTCAGGGCCCTTCGTCAATGCTAATACCCATGCGCTTCTGGATGGTCACCCTGCGGATGGAGGGCTTGGACATCAGCTCCGGTTTGGGCAGGAACTGCTCCGTCAGGATCCGCAGAACCGAGTCCATTTTCTGGTCCATCTGATGAACCTAACGAAGGAAAGACAAAAGACAGTAGAGTTGTATGAATGTTGTGCCTCTTAAGAGTGAGTGACAAGAAGAAAAGCTGAATATAAGGTGATTCATCTTTTCACATTGCATCACAACCAATTAGCTAAAAATGTCATCCAATACTTCTCTACAAGAAAGGAGAAATATGATCTCAGGGAAGAAGTACATTTGAAACACTTCTAGCACATGACGTGAACGAAAATAAATTTCTGGGGATCACAATAGATGAAAATATGAGCTGGAAACCTCATATTACAAATATACAACATAAGGTGGCCAGAAATATTTCAATATTGAACAAAGCAAAATTTGTTCTCAATCAGAAATCCCTCCACACTCTTTATTGCTCTCTGGTTCTACCGTATCTTACTTATTGTGTGGAAATATGGGCTAATAACTATAAAAGCAATCTTCACTCGCTAAATGTACTTCAAAAATGGTCAGTAAGGATAATTCATAATGCCGCCGACAGAGAACTTATTTCTAAAATCACAAATACTTCAACTTGCTGATAAAATAAAATAATGCATAAGGCTAAAAACAACCAATTATCTAAAAATGTCATCCAATACTTCTCTACAAGAGAGGAGAAATATGATCTCAGGGAAGAAGTACATTTGAAACACTTCTATGCTAGGACTACGTTATGCTAGCCATATGTGGAATCAAACTATGTCCCGAGGTACAGGAAAAAAAATTACAAAATAAAAAAAAAAAACAAAACAAAAAAAAACAACCTTAAACTGTATTATGGAAAGCAGGAAGTGAACAAATGTAACAGTTACTGATTGACAAAAAATTACAAAATGTAAAAATAAAAAAAAATAAAAAACTTAAACTATATTGGGAAAGCAGGAAGTGAACAAATGTAACAGTTACTGATTGTAAAAGTACCAGATGGAGGGGTAGGATTTAATAAGCTTTGCTTCTTCCTACTCCTTTTGGACATGTGGAACTGGGAACTGATTACGGGATGCACTCAATTGGAATCTGATGCATGTTCAAATGAAATAAAACCATTACCATTACCATTACCATTACCATTACCATTACCATTACCATTACCATTACCATTACCATTACCATTACCATTACCATTTGGTGTAAAAACTAAGGTGGAAGCATTCATACAGTGGTGGACCCTGACTGGAAAAACCGAGGGTAGACAAATGAATAAATAATGATGTGTGTGACGACACACCCGTCACACATGAACGTGACCACGCTGACATGCAAATGCACACGTCCACACCCTGCGTCATCTGTTGACTTTAACAGACACAAAAAGAAGTCAACTTCAAAGGCGCTTCTGCGGACTTTATAGCTTTGGCCTCGCTTTTACCTCATCTCGTCCGCCCGGCGCTTGTACAACACACACACACACACATACACACACATTCACAGCAGCGTACGCTTGGCGAATGAATGACAGACAGTGACTTTTAAACAGCACATGAAAGAGCAGGACGGAGGACGCCACAGCAATGAGAGACGCAAGACAGGACGACTCGCAGCTCTGCGGCCTCCGCTGCGTTGTTAACATCAATGGCAAGTTCATTGACCCCCCCCCCCATCTCTTCTTCTTCTCTCCCTCCTATTAGAGTGTGCATCTGATGGGGCGGACGTTTTTATGGCAGAGCACAACGTTTAGAAGCTATTAGTTTGGGTTGAAATACGATCTCCATAACAGGATGCATAAAGAAAGGATTTTTTTTTTAACAGAATCAAAAACTACCGATTGGGTTTTACAGCCTCAGGTTATGGGAAAAATAATATGCTAAAAAACACAGCAGCAACAAAAGTAGAAAATTAATGCAAAGTATACAAAAACAATAGAATAAAATGAATATTTTTTGGAATGTGGAAGGAAACCGAAATACCCGGAGAAAACTCAGGCACAGGGAACCGAACTCGGGAACCGAACCAATTTGCTCAGTCAGTATTAATAGCGCTGTGTATAAACAAACACACCAACAGCTGATCAGCAACACTTTAAAGCACATGCAGAGCTAGATAAAGCTATCGGATGTTGCCATTACTGGTAACAAAAGAAAGAAAAACATAAGGAGGTTGCCTACAGCCGCAGCTGCTAATGTTTTTAGACCTGGTGCTAATTAGAGACATTATTTTCTTCCATAGACCACACATCCTGTACTCTAAAAGTCAAGTCAGGAATTGAACGCGATGCCAAGGATGGCTGTGAGTACCCAGCGAGATGCACAGTGTCACTAAAACATTCCATCCTCTTGACGAGTCCATCCAGCATCTCAAGTGTCCTCCAGCAAACAAACCACCTTGTGACTCATTAGTCCGCAGCACCTGCTGCTATTTTCCTGCCCTTTTTTTGTTTCTGTGCACACAGGAGAGTCATTCTTTTCACTTTCCATAGAAATCCTGCACTGACTTTGTGTTGTTTTTAAGGACCACTTCAGCAGACCAGATCTTTCCGGACTTGTTGACTTTCACTAACAGACATCTTCAAGAGGGGACTGGATGATGCGTGAGTGTCAAATGCTTTGGAAAACAACCATGTGTCCAAGATGTGAATTCCTCGGATCTATTACCCTTAATTGCTGTTTCTTTTAGCTTATTTAAACGTCTTTTACATTTTCTTTGCACGAGAGTCACAAAGAGGTGATGATGGAACTCCACCATGCAGTTTTAAGCTGAAAAAAACGACCACAAGGTGGCAGAAGTACTTTTGATAAGAGCTCAGCCAGCATCTTTCCCATTGAAATACATTTTCTGCAGCAACAAGGAAGTGAAAAGGCATCTCGCCATGTTGCACGAAGGAGGTTATGCATTGAAGGGAAGTTTTAAGCCATTCGTACGCATGCATATGCGCGCAAATGTGTGCATACACACAATTCAGTTGCAAATGTGAAAATTGTAAATAGTTATTGGTAATGGTAATGGTTTTATTTCATTTGAACATGCATCAGATTCCAATTGAGTGCATCCCATAATCAGTTCCCAGTTCCACATGTCCAAAAGGAGTAGGAAGAAGCAAAGCTTATTAAATCCTACCCCTCCATCTGGTACTTTTACAATCAGTAACTGTTACATTTGTTCACTTCCTGCTTTCCATAATACAGTTTAAGGTTTTTTTTTTGTTTTTTTAATAATGTACCTCGTACCAAAGTAGGAGGTGATATGAGCATCCAATGCCATAATGCAGGGGTGGGCAAATATTTTGACTGGTGGGCCGCATTGAGTTAACAAAATTGTCCGGGGGGGCCATAACATATATTTAACATACACACTATTTTATACTTATAATTTTTCTAGATTTTTTTGGGCTAATTTTATCTGTAAAACTTTTTCAGGAGCACTTTAAACATCAGACATTTAATATATCATACATTTATTTATATATATATATTGTTAATATATATATTTTTTCTTGTTATTTATTTTCATTTAATTTGTAATTTTTTGGGGTTTTTTTTACTAAATAAGACGTCCGACTTGCAAGTTATGTTGCGAGATTGTATGTTAAAATTTGAAATACTTAAAAAGCAACAGGCGGGCCGGATTCAATCGCTTAGTGGGCCGCATGTGGCCCCCGGGCCGTAGTTTGCCCACCCCTGCCATAATGGGTACCATAGTAAGTGTCAATATAGTGATATACTATATAGCACATCATGACTGGTTCAAGACTCTTCATCCTTGTATTTAGCAAACATCAACTGCTTGTATTGTTTCTTGAATTGGCTCATCGTTGTGCATTGTTTGATTTCCTTACTCAATCCATTCCATAGTTTGATTCCACATACTGAAATGCTATGGCTGGCATAACGTAGTCCTAGCATAGAAGTGTTTCAAATGTACTTCTTCCCTGAGATCATATTTCTCCTCTCTTGTAGAGAAGTATTGGATGACATTTTTAGCTAATTGCTTATTTTTAGCCTTATGCATTATTTTAGCTGTTTGAAGATGAACTATATCAGCAAGTTGAAGTATTTGTGATTTTAGAAATAAGGAGTTAGTATGTTCTCTGTAGGCCGCATTATGAATTATCCTTACTGACCTTTTTTGCAGTACATTTAGCAAGTGAAGATTGCTTTTATAGTTATAATAACTATAGTTTTATAGTTTTTATAGTTATTACCACATATTTCTACACAGTAGTGTTATAGTTGTAAAAAAACTAAAAGAGTCAAACAACCCTTATTTTGTGTTGTTTATGTTGTGGCATTGTTGTTTAGACATTTGACTAAATATATATAGATACATTTGGGGCAAAGTGAAAGTTATGCTTGAAATGCAATCTTTTCACAAAATGCAAATTGTATCCCTTTTTTGTTGATATTTTGCATAAAAGCGAAGAACGTGAATAAAATGTCACTTAAAGGGGACCTATTATTCTTATCCCACTTTTCTGACCTATAAATGTAGTTAGAATGTTGTATTCTCGAGTTAAACGATTTTGGTTTTTTGCGCCTTTGGTAGTGAGACCTGAAATAATTTTGGGATGGCTCAAAACGCTTGGTTTTAGAGGTCGTTGCAAAACTCGCCGGGAAAGGTCCATTAATGTCAGACATGCTGTGCGTCCACGGAGGTTGTCACTGTCTGGAACACGGTAGTCCCGCTAAAAACGTGTAATGACCACATTTCCACGAATGATGTGCCAAGATTGTCTGCGGTTCATAAACGTGACACCCTCACTTCTGAGCTCCACAGCACTACTGGTGCCACTGACAAAGTGTAGCCGATAATGAGTGCTCTGCCTCGGGCAGGTGAGTCAGGGGTCTCCTGAGCTGCCTGTAGTTCCTAAACACTTTTCAATTAGCTCTCCAAAGACTTGATTCATTTATGATCAACTCCTATACCCACCATATTAGAAAGTGGGGTTCGTTCATAGTTAGGAAACACTTTGGGCATATGCCCGGAGGCGGGCCATGGGTGGAATAATCTAAAACAGACCGATGAAATACAGCTGGAATAGGTGCAGATTCTGGAAGCTCTAGTGTCTGTCTAGATCTGTGTAGCTGCTCTATAAGAGTCCACAACTCAATAGAAAGGGCATAATAAGTCCCCTTTAAAACCTGATGTGTAGCTAAATGATGAAAGACAGTATGATTCTGGAACAGACATCAAGTTCAGAGGTGGAGACCCCAGGCCGAAACGCAAGTTCAAGGCCAGACCCCATCCCGAGGAATGTCCTGGCAACGTGCTTGTCAACAAAAGGAGATTCCTGTCATTGAAATGTCTGCGGGTCGCACGAGACAATGGACGCGGCGCAGAGATAAGACGATAGAGGAAAACATGGCACAGGTCATCGAGTGTGCGAGTGTTTTTTTCCCCCACGGCCGTGACCTAACATGACCCAATTGTTATGACACACATACGTACATTCTACGGCACAACTACACCACTAGTACTACTATAATACTGTATGGTGGGAATAAAAACATGATTCTTTCTATGATATAGAAAAGACTTTGCATTCATTTCTGTTCTTCACTAAAGTTTACTAATCTTCTTGAAATGTTCAGTTTTTTGTGTGATTTTCGGGAATATCAGCATCAAAATGGATCAGATATGAGTGAGCGCTCTGCTGGTCGGTAATTTCTATCTTATACCTTTTATTCTGGAAACTTTCTCTACATTATTTCTCAACACAGCAAGAACCCTCATGGTTTTTCATTGTATTTGCCTCAGATGGCCGAGGGAGCTGACGTCAATTTAGCGCATATTCCTTTTCAGCACCTGTTAGTTTGTATAGAGTTTTGTGAAAACATGATTGGATTATCAATGAAACAATGCTAAAGCGGGCGGCACGGCGGTCGAGTGGTTAGCGCGCAGACCTCACAGCTAGGAGACCAGGGTTCAATTCCACCCTCGGCCATCTCTGTGTGGAGTTTGCATGTTCTCCCCGTGCATGTGTGGGTTTTCTCCGGGTTGCTAGGTAACATGCTGGGTTAATTGGCCACTCCAAATTGTCCATAGGTATGAATATGAGTGTGAATGGTTGTTTGTCTATATGTGCCCTGTGATTGGCTGGCCACCAGTCCAGGGTGTACCCCGCCTCTCGCCCGAAGACAGCTGGGATAGGCAGAAAATGAATGAATGAATGAACAGCCTGTTGCTTTTTTTATGGTATGGTTGTTCCATTTCTGTTTTTAAACTACACACATTATGTCAGTCTTCTTTTCTTTAAGTGTTAAATCGAGTGGTATTTACACCACGACAGAACCCCATTGATTTTTACAACAAGAAGTCTTCGATTTTTTGTGTGACCGAAGTAAAAAAGGGCCACAGAGCAACTGGGGGTTCAGTATCTTGCCAAAGGATATTTTGACATGGGAGGACGGATGATCGAGCCTTCAACCTTCATGTTGTGAGACGACCATGGGACAAGTGGCTGAGCTCAAATGTCAAAATGAGTCCATTAGTCCATCTGCTGGCCCGCATTTTCTATCTTCCATCCTGGTCTCAGCCAGAACAATATTCATTTCCTAGAGTTGCTGAGACTTCTCCACAGTCACAAGACTCCATATGATATAAAATGTGACTTTGTTGCACAATTCTTTAAATGTCCATGTGATCTGGTCTCATGGAGTGCTGTGTCATGTAACTTTAGTGCTGATACCTGCTCTCACTGAGCCGAAACAACGCAGCAGTATTCATATATATTTCAACTGTGCCACAGTAACAAATAATATCAAATATTGGTTGTTTTACATGGAAATAATATGACAGCATGAACTATTTATAATTTTTACCTTTGGAACTGGACTGTCTGCATGTGTTAAAATTTCCCTTCGTCTTTAGATTTTAACTCCAGTGTTTCCTCAGGGGGGGTCCTCCACACTGGGGGCTGTGTCGGGTCTGCTTAGGGGGTGCCATCCTTGTGTCCCTTCCACCCGGCCGGTTGGGGGATCCTGTCCTTTGATGTGGGGGTCCGCCCGTCTGTCGGAGTCGGGGGGGCCCGGGTGCTGGTCCCCCCAGTGTGGACGGCCGCAAATGTGGCGTTTCCTTGATCCTCAGTGCCATGCCATGTCTCCTTACTGCAGGGGTCTCAAACACGCGGCATTTGGCCCGCAGGACACTAGTTTGAGGCCCCCGCCTTGATATGAAAGTTTAATGCTAGTGTGGCCCGCCCAAGTTTGATATGGATGCTGTATGGTATCATGTACCCATAAAAAATTATTACGTTTGATTAATGTTCATGTTAAAGGTTAAATAACTGGTAATAGTTGTCCTCCCTATCCGTGTGGAAGTGGTAAGTTTTTGGCTTTTTAAGTTTAAAGGAAATAACTTGGAGGCTACCGTTTAGGTCGCTAGCTCTCTAGTTTGCGAGTTAGCATGTGTCTCAAGACCCTGCAGTTGTGCAATATGTTGTAAATAAAAAGAGTATAAATGTGACTATAGTCGTGTTTTGTCATGTCTACAGGGCTCTAATAATGCTTTGTTCATTTTAATCTGAAAAAAATAATTTGTCTACCCACCAACTATATGTGCTTTCTTAAGTTTTTTATTTGCTGTTTTGTTATTATTATTATATTTATTTATTACTGATTGATTGATTTTCTTTTTTCTTGATTTGTTTATTTATTTTTCATCTTATTTTGTGCAGAAAAATAAAAATTTAGATATTTGAGAACAGTGGAATGTTTTATCAGAGCTTTTATTGTAGAAAATCGGAACCAAAGCACTGAAAAAGTTTGTATATTTTTCTGTTTTTAATAAATGCGTTTATTTTTGGAAAAACCTGATGCGGCCCAGCCTTGCCCAGACCCTAGCTCCAGTGGCCCCCAGGTAAATTGAGTTTGAGATCCCTGCCCTACTGTGTGTGATTGTGTGTGTGTGTGTGTGTGTGTCTAGTATGGAGGGTAGGAGGGAGGGGCTTTCTTTCTTTCTTTTTAATTGTGGTAATTGTTTTTAATTCTGTAAAGCACTTTGTGTTGCATGTCTCTGCAGGAAAAGTGCTCTACAAATAAAGTTGATCTGATTTGATTTGACTTCTGCATGCTACACTGCTCCATGCTTTTCCACTTCCTCCTTCCTGTGGAGCAGTAGAACACATGGGAAAGATGCAGGCCGAGCCTCACCTCTAACGTTTTAATACGTCATTGGGATTAGGGTTTGGGTTGAAAAGAAAAATACATAAATATGTTTTTGGTAGCCAATTATTTAATAAGCCTATAAGATCTGACGATTTCCAACATTATGTAGGTATGTATGTATTTATTATGTAATGTAACATGATTCATAAAGATAGCATTCATGAATATGGTAGCATGTAGCACAATGAATCCATATGATAGCATGTACTTGATGTATGTATGATGTATGTACCATAGCATGATACAGTATATGAATGTGCTAACTCATTCATTTTCTACTGCTTATCCTCACAAGGGTCGCGGGGGTGCTGGAGCCTATCCCAGCCATCCTCGGGCACAGCACACCCCAGACTGGTGGCCAGCCAATCACAGGGCACATATAGACAAACAACCATTCACACTCACATTCATACCTATGGACAATTTGGAGTGGCCAATTAACCTAGCATGTTTTTGGAATGTGGGAAGAAACCGGAGTACCCGGAGAAAACCCACGCATGCACGGGGAGAACATGCAAACTCCACACAGAGATGGCCGAGAGTGGAATTGAACTCAGGTCTCCGAGCTGTGGAGCCTGCGTGCTAACCACTCATTCGCTGAGCGAATGTGCTAACTTTTTGCATAATTTGATAGCATGTAGCAGACATAATAACAGCAAGTTGGATAATTGGAAAAGCACGGATATAATATACCAACGTATCAATGTGCTAACATACTGTATAATTTGATAGCATACAGCTTACAATATACTGGCATAGCATATAGCATTTAGCTATCAAACAATACAATTCATCATGCAGCACTGTAGGCTGCTATGATAGCATGTAGTTTTTGTCACTGAACGCTTCCACCGACACCCATTAAAGAACCCCCATCTGTTTTTGACGGCACTCATGTAAACACGTCTTTATGTAGTTTGCAAGTTACAAGCTCATTTCTACTGACAGTCAGTCTGTGTGCTTTCAAGTTTTAAAGCCGCAAAGTTCCGTGATATTTTCCAGGAGTGCTTCCGTGAGCTGAAAATGTCCTTCCCCTTGGGTTTCCACCCTCTGAAAACCGCTGGCTGACGTCGCCAATGTGTGAAAACGTTTGACGTGTCATGTGACCTATTTGTGCAAGTTCCCCTGGGGAACTTTCCCAGTTTTGGCCACAGAAGCATCTTTTGGCAACCTAGTCTGACCACATGTTGCATCAGCCAGTGCTGGATCGTGTGGAGTTAAATGAAAAAAAACAACACCAGGAGGTTGCCTACAGCCACAGCTGCCAATCATTTTTGACGCTGCACTAATTAAAGACCTTGGGGGTTATTTGCTTTTATTGATGACGCACCAGATCCCACAAAGTTAAAATGATCTGGTGTTCATAATCTTGCCTGGGGCAGTCATTGGTTAGTCTACATGTCAATCAATATTTGACAACAGTAAACCGGAGGAATGAGGGAGGTGTGTTGTTCTAAGACACCTGACCTTCGTGATGAGCATCAAGTGCGGCTGGAGGAGGGTGGGGGGGATGGAGGGGGATGGAGGGGTCCGGTACCGGCCAATCTCATTTCAAAGATTCTTTTGTTTCAGACCCCCACCTGGGGATGCACGCCACCCCTTCTTCCTCCGCCCCCTCGCATGTCCACTTGGCTCTCAGTGGGTGTTTTTACATAATTTATGACATGGTTCTATCTGGATGCTGTAGCGTGCGTGTGCGTGATGCTCTTTCATGTCGTAGGGAGGTGAAATAAATTTGGGAGAAAAATGGAATAAATCTTATGAGAGCGAGAGTGTTGGGCTTTGATGTCAAGTTGGAGGCACATTAGCGTTTTTCACCATGAGCGATGCTGAGCTGCAGGAAATATTACCCTGCGTAAAACAAACACGCCAAGGGAATGACGGCGAGGCCGCCGAAGAACAAAAAAACTTGTTGCAAATACATTCTTTCTTTATGAAATGACTGGCAACAGCAGCAGCACTAAAGGGGCTTTCCAAACATTTAAAAAGTCTCCTGCCAATCAGATATATTTGTCTGCCGCTTATCTTCTCCGCTGCACGCCCCCGCAAACCCCGTGGAGCGCTGCCATCGATTAATAGCAAAAGAAAACGTGCATGCCAAAAGATGTCAGTTGAGTATGTGAGGAAACGTTGCAAGGTTTGGCTATGACAAACATGCAAAAACTAACCAGAAGTATTTGCATGAAGTGGAACCGACGGTGAAATAGTAGTAGTAAAAAAAACAACAATATACTACTGTATGTCATTTAGTTGATACTTTTACTGCATACCAGAAAACTGCTACTTGTACGAGATACAGATACAGCTACAAACAAACTAGTCAAAGATCCTCTATATGACAGGGGCTGTCGTCTGGGTTTCAGAAACTACTGCAAAAATTCTGCTCAAAGATCCTCTATTTGACAGGAGTGCTGTGCTGCTTTTGGGGATTTATCTAAAATATGCAGATATGAGCACTGTGACGTTTTTATGGACCTACTGCAAAAACACCAGTCAAAGATCATGTATTAAGACAGGAAGACTATGCTGGTTTTAAAGACCTACCGCAAAAAATCTAGCCATACCTCTAAAATGTACATACAAAATCCTCCATATGAAAGGAGCAGTATTCTCTAGTTAAGGAAATATCGCAAAAATGCTTGTCATTCCCAGCCTAATTTTCCCAAAATGGCAACTTGATTTTGTTTTTCTTTGTTTCTCATAATATTAGGCCTTTTAAAAATAGCATAATTTGTTTTCAAGTTCTCAATGAACGTTGGCCTCCACAGAGGCTGCCCTTTATCGTGATGAACACTTTATCGATAGTGTTCATCATTTTCATGGAAAGAATTTCTAGGCGCAGCCGAAGCGTCGGGGAGTCCGGTTCGGTTCTGGGGCCTTAGGATCTTAAGGATATGAAAAGAGTAGGCCCTCTGTGTTTAAGGAACCACTGCAAAAATGCTAGTCAAAGATCATCTACATCACAGGAGTGCTTTGCCTCAGCTGTTTTTACACACTTACTACAAAAACACAAGTGGAAGATCATCTATATGACAGGAGCACTCTGCTGTTTTTGAGTACCTACTTCAAAAACGCTAGTCCAAGATCCTCTATAACAGGGGTCCCCAACCTTTCTGATTCCGGTTGGCGGTCCAATAAAACAAAAACTAGAGGAAATGAGGAAAATACCAAAGATATACAGAACTGTCATTTGGAGCACACGGTGCTGTTGCGTTCAAGGACAGTGAACCAAGTGGGAATAAGAAGACGCAAAGCAACATACAGTGAAGAAAATAAGTATTTGAACACCCTGCTATTTTGCTATTTCTCCCACTTAGAAATCATGGAGGGGTCTGAAATTTTCATCGTAGGTGCATGTCCACTGTGAGAGAGATAAACTAAAAAGAAAAATCCAGAAATCACAATGCATGATTTTTTAACAATTTATTTGTGTGATACAGCTGCTAATAAGTATTTGAACACCTGTGTATCATCTAGAATTCTGACCCTGAAAGACCTGTTAGTCTGCCCATTAGAAGTCCACCTGCACTCCATGTATCATCCTGAATCAGATGCACCTGTTTGAGGTCGTTAGCTGCATAAAGACACCTGTCCACCCCATACAATCAGTAAGACTTTAACTTGTAACATGGCGAAGACCAAAGAGCTGTCCAAAGACACCAGAGACAAAATTGTACACCTCCACAAGGCTGGAAAGGGCTACGGAGCAATTACCAAGCAGCTTGGTGAAAAAAGGTCCACTGTTGGAGCTATCATTAGAAAATGGAAGAAGCTAAACATGACGGTCAATCTCAATCGGAGTGGAGCCCCATGCAAGATATCACCTCGTGGGGTCTCAATGATTCTAAGAAAGGTGAGGAATCAGCCCAGAACTACACGACAGGACTTGGTCAATGACCTGAAAAGAGCTGGGACCACCGTTTCCAAGGTTACTGTAGGTAATACACTAAGACGTCATGATGTGAAATCATGCATGGCACGAAAGGTTCCCCTGCTTAAACCAGCACATGTCAAGGCCCGTCTTAAGTTTGCATATGACCATTTGGATGATACAGAGGAGTCATGGGAGAAAGTTTTATGGTCAGATGAGACCAAAATAGAACTTTTTGGTCATAATTCCAATAAGCGTGTTTGGAGGAAGAAGAATGAAGAGTACAATCCGAAGAACACCATCCCTACTGTGAAGCATGGGGGTGGTAGCATCATGCTTTGGGGGTGTTTTTCTGCACATGGGACAGGACGAGTGCACTGCATTAAAGAGAGGATGACTGGGGCCGTGTATTGTGAGATTTTGGGGAACAACCTCCTTCCCTCTGTCAGAGCATTGAAGATGGGTCGTGGCTGGGTCTTCCAACACGACAACGACCCGAAGCACACAGCCAGGAAAACCAAGGAGTGGCTCCGTAAGAAGCATATCAAGGTTCTAGCATGGCCCAGCCAGTCTCCAGACCTGAACCCAATCGAAAATCTTTGGAGGGAGCTCAAACTCCGTGTTTCTCAGCGACAGCCCAGAAACCTGACTGATCTAGAGAAGATCTGTGTGGAGGAGTGGGCCAAGATCCCTCCTGCAGTGTGTGCAAACCTGGTGAAAAACTACAGGAAACGTTTGACCTCTGTAATAGCAAACAAAGGCTACTGTACCAAATATTAACATTCATTTTCTCAGGTGTTCAAATACTTATTTGCAGCTGTATCACACAAATAAATTGTTAAAAAATCATGCATTGTGATTTCTGGATTTTTCTTTTTAGTTTATCTCTCTCACAGTGGACATGCACCTACGATGAAAATTTCAGACCCCTCCATGATTTCTAAGTGGGAGAAATAGCAAAATAGCAGGGTGTTCAAATACTTATTTTCTTCACTGTAAATAAGCTTTTTTGTAATTGCCTTGGTTTGTGACCTCTGCTCTATGAGATAGGAGTGCTCTGTTGTTTTTACAGATCTAGTAAAAAAAAGTTCTGAATATAAAGACAGGCATAATCTGCTGTTTTTAAGGACCTATACTGCATTCACACTAGTCCACTAATCCACCGTGTGCTGTGATGGTTTTGAGGACCCACCTCAAAAATGTTGAATTTTTATGACAGGAGGATTCTGCTAGGACAGTGGAGTTTGCTGATGTTGTTTTGGCGTCGCCTGTTTGGTTTTTGTCCATTGACCTGCTCTGCATCATCCTCACAACGTCCGGGTAGATGTTGCGAGGTAACTACTGTAGTTCTTCAGCAAAACAATAGTTTTGAATGAATTTATGGGAGAGCGTACGTAACCACGGAACACCCTCAACCAAGATGGCCGATATAGCTGATGTCATTCCACTCCAGGATAAAAACACAAGTCATTCCAAGAATGACTCCACTTTGTTGTTCTGTTTCGCGTCAATTACAGCAGTGAATGCTTTATTATCAACAAGCCAATCAAGTAAAGATGCTGAGGATGGGGCGGGGCCTAATAGAGCATTTGTCCTCAAATGACAAAGAGACAGCTGGACATGATTTGCGGGTCCCCAGAGTGATAAAGGCGAGGGTGGGCACAAAGTTTGTTTTTCATTTCCGTCATTTACACACACACACACACACACATTCCGTGTCATGTACTTTTTTAAATGTTTTCCTTTGCTGTAGCTCCAAACTTTGTTGTTTTGATAATACAGCGATATGTTCCCCCGCTACTTCATGCACGGCGCCAAGTGTTTTGACTCTACATCACGGGCGTGTCCTCCTCCAACACAGAATTCTTTATTAATGACTTCACACCAGCTGCCACAAGCACCAAACACCCATCCTCCACCCCTCACCACCACCGCCACGCCCTCATGCATCACCCTCGTCCTTGGCCAGGCTGTGGTGGCAGCCGGCGTGACACGGTGGCACCGTCAGTCACTACCGGGGGAGGTGCCAAGCAACGACCAGGGCGGCCGCTGTAGGTCGCCCACACTGTGGCTTTGTTGGCGCCATCAATAGGCCAGTCAGCCTGATATTATAAATGGAGGTGGGGGGGTGGGGGGTAGGGGGGGGACAGTGTGTCAGGCTCGGGTCAAAGGCGAGAATTGAAATAGAGCCTTGCAGCACGCGTGCAAAGCAAACCTCAATGACGGCGATGTTGAAGACAGAAACTGGCATTATTGATGTTTACAATTGTGGTTGCTGCACCGCATCATACTGTTGTTTCTAATATTCTGGTGGCATTTTATTGCTTCCTAAGGTGGGTAAAATTTTACAAACAAATCTCACTATGAGGCAGCGCATTTCTATACACACAGCAAACTACAACCACGAAAACAAAAACAATATTAATAAAAATGCACTTGATACAAATTTTGTGCAAATACATTTTCATGTGTCATAATTGACGTGTACTCACCTCAAAAATTACTAAGTGAATTGTGTCTCAGAGTCAGCCAATCAGGTGTCACATGACAGGAAGTGTATGTTTGAAGGTGCTCAAGCCAAAATCAGTATGCGGATCAAAAAAGATCTGCTGTTTGAAGCCAAAAGAAACAAACAAAATATACTTTTAAGAACTGATTTTTTAAACACAAAATTTATATTCAATTACGTTTTCAGCATCATTTTTCCTGAAAAATCCTGTGATCAGTAGTGAATCCCAATCACATAAGCCGATCACCTGTGGCTACCACTAATGAAAGCTAGCACTAATGAAGGCTAACACTATGAAGGCTAGCACTGATGAAGGCTAGCACTAATGAAAGCTAGCACTAATGATGGCTAGCACTATGAAGGCTAGCACTAATGAAGGCTAGCACTAATGATAGCTAGCACTAATGAAGGCTAGCACTAATGAAGGCTGGCACTAAATAGGGCTAGCACTAAAGAAGGCTAGCACTAATGAACGCTAGCACTAATGAAGGCTAGCACTAATGAAGGCTAGCACTATAAAGGCTGGCACTAGTGAAGGCTAGCACTAATGAAGGCTAGCACTATGAAGGCTAGCACTAATATAGGCCAGCACTATGAAGGCTAGCACTAATGAGGGCTAGCACTAATGAACGCTAGTACTAATAAAGTAGCACTAATGCAAGCTCGTACTATGAAGGCTAGCACTAATGAGGGCTAGCACTAAGGAAGGCTGGCACTAAATAAGGCTAGCACTAATGAAGGCTAGCACTAATGAAGGCTAGCACTAATGAAGGCTAGCACTAATGAACGCTAGCACTATAAATGCTAGCACTATGAAGGCTAGCACTAATTAAGGCTAGCACTATGAAGGCTAGAACTAAGGAGGGCTAGCACATATGAAGGCTAGCACTAATGAAGGCTAGCACTATGAAGGCTTGCACTAATGAAGGCTAGCACTAATGAAGGCTAGCATTAAGGAAGGCTAGCACTAATGAAGGCTAGCACAAATACAGGCTAGCACTAATGAAGGCTAGCACTATGAAGGCTAGCACGTATGAAGGCTAGCACTAATGAAGGCTAGCACTATGAAGGCTTGCACTAATGAAGGCTAGCACTAATGAGGGCTAGCACTAATGAGACTAGCACTTATGAAGGCTAGCACTAATGAGGGCTAGCACTAATGAGACTAGCACTTATGAAGGCTAGCACTAATGCAAGCTGGCACTATGAAGGCCAGCACTAATGAGGGCTAGCACTAATGAAGGCTAGCACTAAGGAAGGCTAGCACTAATGAAGGCTAGCACAAATACAGGCTAGCACTAATGAAGGCTAGCACTAATGAAGGCTAGCACTAATGAAGGCTAGCACTAATGAAGGCTAACACCTTTTCATGGCCTTTCAAACTGATTAATTATGTGATTGGCCAATTTCTGTGATGATGTCGTATACAGTATATTACATACTACTATACATATTTTACATATGTTATTTATTATCAAATGACAAACCAAATGACAAATATTATACTACATATTTTACTTGATGGGGACATTTTCCTTACAGATAAAGTCTAATAAATAAAAAAATGATGTTTCTATTGCAATATGTGGTGTTCCGTAATGTAAACTGTTGTTTAAATCAACTTTTGCACACTAAAAGTGTACACAAAAGCATGCAGTTGTATCTTCTGGCAGCCAAATGTACACACAAAGGATGTATAACAGAGTTGTCTGGGTACAGTGGAAGGGGATTAAAGATGATGATGTGTGCGTCCCGCCTCCCACCAGCTGTCCGTCCCGCCCAGACAGTGGACCAGCCTGGTGCCACAGGCCCCGACAGTGTGCCAAGTGATCTGGACTCCAAAGCAAATGTCCTTTTAAGAAGCATTAAAGCCATTAGTGAACAAAGAGGGACACGTTGTGGTGTGAAAGCACAGCTGGCCTCACATGACATGACGGACGCCACAGTACAGCAGTGAGAGGCTAAAAGCAACCAGGTTGCCTTGGTGGAGGTCTGAGTGCTGCCATTTACTCTTATATGAGAAAATATGAATGAACTGTCACGGAATGCTGTCAGAGTGAGACATGACCAGACCATGATGTCTCTATCTATCTCTATCTGCAGTGGATGCAGACGTCTGGCGTCAAAAACAACTCCATCGAGTTTGGCTTGATGACCCAACATTCTTTTCCTGAGGACCAACGCTCTGTCCGCCAGCTCTGGCAGACAAAACAACATGAAACTGATAAGGTCAAATGAAACTATTCCACTCATCCGAACATTCGAGTAGAGGACAGAACCAAATTCCTAGTTCAACAGCTCTGCTACACAAGCTAACAAAGTATTCTCTTGTACTTGTGTTTTTATTGTAAATGTTCTAATTATAGCGCGCAGACCTCACAGCTAGGAGACCAGGGTTCAATTCCACCCTCGGCCATGTCTGTGTGGAGTTTGCATGTTCTCCCCGTGCATGCGTGGGTTTTCTCCGGGTACTCCGGTTTCCTCCCACATTCCAAAAACATGCTAGGTTAATTGGCCACTCCAAATTGTCCATAGGTATGAATGTGAGTGTGAATGGTTGTTTGTCTATATGTGCCCTGTGATTGGCTGGCCACCAGTCCAGGGTGTACCCCGCCTCTTGTGAGGAAAAGCGGTAGAAAATGAATGAATGAATGTTCTAATTATAGCCAAAGGACATGGTGTTAATTGGTGTGGGTGTTAATTCACATATAACAACTTACTTTTTTGCATTAATAATGATTTGGAGTGCATGATAAAGTGCCAAGTAAAACGCAGCGTATTTATGAAACATATTGCATATTGCCCGCTAAGGACCAAACTGCTCAGCCGCCAGTAAGAGCACAGTTTATTGTAAACAACAAAAAGCCAATCACAGGGCACATATAGACAAACAACCATTCACACTCACATTCATACCTATGGACAATTTGGAGTGGCCAATTAACCTAGCATGTTTTTGGAATGTGGGAGGAAACCGGAGTCTTTTAAAAGTACTTAATATAAGGAAGTGAGAAGAAACTCACTCGTAAGGAAGAACATTTAGAGGACAATCATGTGTTTTGACTGTAGAAACTATTCAGGATGTGTAGCGAAGCCTGCTTCTTTGAAATGTACATTTTGAGACCTTTAAAAGTACTTAAGATAACATAGGGGAGAAATAATTCCACCTCTAAGTAGGAACCCAACGTCCATCCATCCATTTTCTATGCCGCTCACCCTCACTAAGGTACCGGGGGGGTATGCGGGTGCATGGATGTTTTTGGAATGTGGGAGGAAACTGGAATACCCGGAGAAAACTCACGCACGTATGGGGAGAACATGCAAACTCCACACAGAGATGGCCAGGTGGAGATTCGAACCTAGATTTTCCAGATTTCCTGACTGTGTGGCCAGAATGCTAATCACTTGTCCACCATACGGAGGAACATATAATAGTGTGTTTGGACTGCTGAAATGATTCAAGGTGTGTAGTGAAGCCTGCCTTTTTACAAAGTCAAAGACTTTGTAATAAAATAAAATAAAATAAAATAAAATAAAATAAAATAAAATAAAATAAAATAAAATAAAATAAAATAAAATAAAATAAAATAAAATAAAATAAAATAAAATAAAATAAAATAAAATAAAATAAAATAAAATAAAATAAAATAAAATAAAATAAAATAAAATAAAATGTACAAAGTCAAAGACTTTGTAATAAAAATAAAAAAATAAAATAAAAAATAAAATTTTCTATGGAGGACAATAGTGTGTTTGGACTGCTAAAATGATTCAAGGTGTGTAGCGAAGCCTGCCTTTTTACAAAGTCAAAGACAAATCTCTTAGGACTTTTACACAGTAATGCATATACTATATCTATATATATATTAACACAAAACCACACGCCCACCTGTCGCCCCCCCACACACGCACAAACACAGCATGTGTCCCTCCAGCTGTTGACACAGCTCATGCCCCCCCCCAACCCCCCACCACACAACCCCCCCACGCCTGCTGCAAACAAGGCTGGCTAGTATTTTTGTCATGTAGTAAACAAAGAGCCGACCATGCCTCGCCCCCTCCTCCCTATTACTCTGTACCCCATCCCCCCTTTTCCATCGCCCACCCCTCAGGGGAAGCAGACGGGACAGTCCTTTTTTAGATGAATGTTGCTCCGGCACTGGGGCGGAAATTCGACAGCAGGAAATATCTGCAGGTAGCTAAATACACAAGCACGCCATGTTGGCACGTGGCGTCATGCAGTACGTACGCAGCTGGAAAAATACATTCCAAAGTCTATTTTGGGTTCAAAATGTGGCTATTTTTCAGGAAGAAGAATGCGTGTGTATTTGGCTGAGTCATCACCTCAAATAAGTTGTTGTGCAATTTTCTCCTGCGTGAACAGGCCACGAGAGGGTGTATCGGCCATGTTGGGTCACGGTGGCTGTGCAGGAACCGCACGCTGTTAGAATAAGCACATAATGTCATGATCTGTATGTCGTCGCTATGCTGCCGCCTGCTGCTCTTTCTTTGCAGCGGCTCCTGACCGGCAGCAGGCGGGCCACTCCTGCACACACCTGAGTTCAATCAGCCATCCAACTACTTGAGCTTTCGCTCACAGCTGCACTAATTGCCACATTGCTATCAATCAATCAATCAAACTTTATTTGTAGAGCACTTTTCATACATAGAATGTAGCACAAAGTGCTTTACATGTTTAAAAGGAGAACGGCAACAACAACAAGACACATATACACACACACTCACACATACACACACACACACACATAAGAAGTTTGTTTGCCTGAGTACAGAGGAACCAGTTCAGGAAGCGCTGCCATCTGCACTGGGGGTTGCCCACGGCCGAGGCCATGATGCCGCAACTCAGGGGGCCACCACACAACAGGTAGGCAGGGGACCCTCAGCGCTGCAGTGGGGCACCGCCACAGAGCTCCCAGCCACCCCACGAGAGGAGACACCCCAGCCCCCAACCGAGGACAGCCCCCAGGGCAGTGAGCCCCCACTGAGGAAACACTGGATATACAGTGCATCCGGAAAGTATTCACAGCGCTTCACTTTTTCTACATTTTGTCATGTTACAGCCTCATTCCAAACTGAATTAAATTAATCTCTCAGAAATTTTTCTGTATCCTTCCCCAGATTTGTGCCTCAAGACAATCCTGTCTCGCAGGTCTACAGACAGTTCTTTTGACTTCATGCTTGGTGTTTGTGCTCTGACATGCACAGTCAACTGTGGGACCTTATATAGACAGTTATTATATTTCCAAATCATGTCCAATCAACTGAATTTACTGCAGGTGGACTCCAATTAAGCTGTAGAAAGATCTCAAGGATGATCAGTGGAAAAAAGATGCACCTGAGCTCAATTTTGAGCTTCATGGCAAAGGCTGTGAATACTTATGTAAATGTCATTTTTTTGTTTTCTATTTTTAATAAATTCAAAAAAAGTCCAAAAAAATACTTTTTCACATTGTCATAATGGAGTATTTTGTGTAGAATTTTGAGGTAAGAGATTAAATTAATCCAATTTGGAATGAGGCTGTAACATGACAAAATGTGGAAAAAGTGAAGCGCTGTGAATACTTTCCGGATGCACTGTATGGGATAAGAAATATAAAAACATAAAATAAGAATATAGAAAGTATATATAGAAATAAACATAAAACATAAAAGTTAAATATATAAGAACATTAATAAAAACTAAAATAAGCATGTGTAAAACTATAAAAACATTTGGTTAAGATCCAAAACAAAAAGTATAGGGTATAAAATAATCATTAGATAAAAGTCAAGTTCAAAAGTTGAAAAAGAGTATACTAGGAGCAAGAGTTAAAAGCTAAATTAAATAAGTGGCTCTTGAGCCTATTTTTAAAAATCTCAACGCTCTCTACGTTCTGGCCTTTATTATTGTATTTGTGAATAATTGCCCGTCGGTTCATGCCACCGTGATTTTTTTGTTCTGCTGTTTTCATTTTTGTTTGTGTTTTTTGTTACACAACCTAGTTTTTGCCTGTATGCTTTTTGCTGCAGCATTTTCAGTTTTTGTGGAGACCATTGTGCTTGGAGCTTTTTGCCACCCTCTATTTTGTTTTGTACTTCTTCCTGTGTGGACAGTTCCTGATACATAACCTGTTTTTTTAATGATATATTGATTGCATATTCATATGTGGTCTTTATGTTAGGCTACTTTTTCATTATTATTTTGTATGACGGGGAAACAAAACAGCGGAAAGTACACTAGAATTACACTGAATATAAGATAAGATAAGATAAGATATGGCTTTATTTGTCCCTCAGTGGGGAAATTTGTATTGCACAGCAGCAAGAGTACAGAATCGGTTAAGCAGTACAAAATACACAATATAGAAAAATAAACAATATAAACAACTCAAGTATTAACAAAATCAACAGTTTTTCCCAGAGTTATATACAATACAGTATGTAGATAATATGAAACGAGATGAGATATATGACCAATATATCAGTTAATATGAAGCATTATGGAAATACTTCACATAGAACTTAGTATATTGCATTTAGAGCCCTGAATATTGCACATGCAGGTTGATCAGATATTGTAATTGTATCTGTTTTACTTAATGATGACATTTTCTAGTGTGATTTTTTTATGTCACAAAAGTGGATTTTTTTTACCCCACATTCAGTTACGTGCAAATATTTGTGCATTTTATTTAATTTATTACATTTTTATGCACAGTAATATCATTGTATTTTTAGGTAGGGTACAATAACACTACACACTTTCCATTCAATTCTATCAACGTTCCTTCCATATTGTATATTGTATTGGGACACAATTTTAGATCAAAACAAAACAATCCCAGCGACCATGTTTGCTTTTGTTGCTTGAGTGGACATTCACCTCCTATTTGGAGTTCATCGTCAATCAGTGAAAATCTAGTAAGTATAAGAGGAGTAATGATTAGTCACTTCTTTGCATGGGTAACCAAAGGCCACATAGTTCTAACTTCCTACAATACAAGTCATGGGTTGACATGCTTTTTAATTCATGTGTGTGTGTAAGCTTTGTGTAGTAACACACACACACACACACACACAAAGTACTCTAATGGTCGCCAGCCTGCATTGTGCAAACACGCAGCTGTATATGCTTTACTGCTCGCGAACAAGGACACACGCATGGAGTTGTGATCTCCTGATTAACCTCAGACATCCGGAACCATCCACCAATGATGCATGACTCACATGGCTCGTCACTAATTAGAAACCGCGAAGAAACAGAATAGATACATAAAACATGACATACAGCAGGTACTGTACATTTTGCTAATTCATTAATAATTTGGAGCACATGAGAAAGTGGAAAGGAAAACATAGCTCTTTTTGACCAATGTGGTCGTTTATGAAGAGAACCAATGTTGTAACAGCGCTAAAATGGTGATTGCGCTTCCCTGCATTTTCAGCCTTTATGCCTTCAAATGCACATCACGCTAAAGCGCTAAATGCAGCGTTACCTCATGAAGGGACCAATGCATTGCATTACATTGCGTTCCATTGAGGAAATTTTCCTTCCAGCTCGTCAGTGGAGGGAACGAATGAGAAGAAACCAGAGAAAAAAGTGAGAAAATGGAAAGAAACGTGTGCCAAAAAAGCAGAGAGGGTCTGCTGGCATAAAAGGAGAAGGAAGACCAGATGTTACTCTAACTGGTGAATGGCAGGGAGACATGCCCATCCGCCCGCCCCCCTCCCAGATTGAGATCTCGTAAATATAAAAATGAAAGCGAGGACAGGAAATTTCCACTTACATGTCATGTGTCGGGAACTAATTAGCAGAAACTTCATCATCGGCAAGCGGTGGGGGGAACGCTCACTTTGCACTTGCCTTTGAAATGTATTCATGGCGACCTTAACATGGCATGGGAGGGGTTAGCTTCCACACAGCTGTGCAAAGCCTCATGCTGGTGGGGCACCTGTAATGGAGGGGGGGGGGGGGGCTCTGACACGTGTCTCATGCTCCTGGATGAACTTACAAGATTTTAGAGGATGGACGGCAGCTTTCGCCCCACCCACATTCACTCAGAGTGGCAATAATATATAACATATATATAATAATATGAGGGGCGGCACGGCGGTCTAGTGGTTAGCGCGCAGACCTCACAGCTCGGAGACCAGGGTTCAATTCCACCCTCGGCCATCTCTGTGTGGAGTTTGCATGTTCTCCCCGTGCATGCGTGGGTTCTCTCCGGGTACTCTGGTTTCCTCCCACATTCCAAAAACAAGCCAAGGGTGGCCACTGATATTTTTGATATTTTCACATGACATGCTAAAAAACTGCATCTGAGCTTTGTGATTTCCCTTTTTAATGTTGCCTTTTTTCTAAATATTTCAACTTTATTCTTAAATGATCTTTGTCATTTTTGTTCTAACGTCATTAAAAAAAATTCCAAAAATATTTAGTATTTATTCCCACATTCCAATAGTTTGACTTTGTTCTCATATTTTTGTAATATTTTAAAAATATTTTTTAATATTATAATATCAAATATTCATATAATAATTTAATTTAAAATAATATAATAATTTTAATATTTTAATTTTAACTTTATTTGTTGTTTTGATTATTTTTCATAATACAACAAGATGTGCTGTAGTAGGCAGGTGGTGCTTTGAACAGAACCTTGAAGAAAGTAGTTTCTGGAAAAGGCACAGTATGCAAAATAATTTATATTAAGAATCATATAATTTTATTAATAAATATTATTTGTATAATTTTATTATATTGTTATTGTATGTTTTGATATTAACAAATAATAATATGGGGCTGCATGGTGGTTGAGTGGTTAGTGCGCAGACCTCACAGCTAGGAGACCAGGGTTTAATTCCACCCTCGGCCATCTCTGTGTGGAGTTTGCATGTTCTCCCCGTGCATGCGTGGGTTTTCTCCGGGTACTCCGGTTTCCTCCCACATTCCAAAAACATGCTAGGTTAATTGGCCACTCCAAATTGTCCATAGGTATGAATGTGAGCGTGAATGGTTGTTTGTCTATATGTGCCCTGTGATTGGCTGGCCACCAGTCCAGGGTGTACCCCGCCTCTCGCCCGAAGACAGCTGGGATAGGCACCCACCAGCACCCCCGCGACCCTTGTGAGGAAAAGCGTTAGAAAATGAATGAATAATAATAGGAGGAACCCCACTCAGTACCATGCCATACAATAATAACAGTAATCATATTGTTACAGTAAATGACTGGTAGTGTGCCTAATACAATGTCCTTCCTTGAGGGCCGCATTGTTTCCCATGCAGCATCCCAGGGGCATCTCAGCACACAACCACTCTTGGAATGCGTCCTTTGGACCGGAGAGAATGTCTGAATGACACACAAACACACAGCAATGTTCTATTTCTGTATGGCCGCTATTCTGGGAACCAAAACGACTCCAGTCATAACAGCACGCTGACGAGATGGTCCCCCGACTGCATGCCGATGACATGAGCTCAGTCTGCTTGGGGAACGTGTTTACGTGATGATGACGTGGAAGAGGAGGGAGGGAGGGACGCACGCGATAAAGAATGAAGTAAAAATGAAAGAACAGTTGTGACGTTTTGGTGACGTCAGAAATGAGACTTTCCTGTCCTGATGAGCTTTAGACGTACAAAAGCATCACAGCAATAGACACGTACACATGGACCCCAATATTCTAATTGCATTATTTGCTCATACACCTCATTCCAAAAGAAAAGTGCCAATCCGAATTAACATATAATCAGATTCCCAGGGGTGGAACCCAAGTTGGTTTCAGCTTGAGGTCACCAACAGGTGGCTGGACATTTTTTGGTACACAGCAGAATTCATGGTTCCATTTATCACAGCAAGTCTTCCAGGTCCTGAAGCAGCAAAACAGCCCCAGACCATCACACTACCACCACCATATTTTACTCATGGTATAATGTTTTTCTGAAAGGTAATGGTAATGGTTTTATTTCATTTGAACATGCATCAGATTCCAATTGAGTGCATCCCATAATCAGTTCCCAGTTCCACATGTCCAAAAGGAGTAGGAAGAAGCAAAGCTTATTAAATCCTACCCCTCCATCTGGTACTTTTACAATCACTAACTGTTACATTTGTTCACTTCCTGCTTTCCATAATACAGTTTAAGGTTGTTTTTTTTTAATAATGTACCTCGTACCAAAGTAGGAGGTGATATGAGCATCCAATGCCATAATGGGTACCATAGTAAGTGTCAATATAGTGATATATATAGCACATCATGACTGGTTCAA
This sequence comes from Doryrhamphus excisus, assembly GCF_037039965.1. Lineage (NCBI taxonomy): Eukaryota > Metazoa > Chordata > Actinopteri > Syngnathiformes > Syngnathidae > Doryrhamphus > Doryrhamphus excisus. The sequence goes on from NC_136357.1 coordinate 18,021,435, forward strand.
GACTCTTCATCCTTGTATTTAGCAAACATCAACTGCTTGTATTGTTTCTTGAATTGGCTCATCGTTGTGCATTGTTTGATTTCCTTACTCAATCCATTCCATAGTTTGATTCCACATACTGAAATGCTATGGCTAGCATAACGTAGTCCTAGCATAGAAGTGTTTCAAATGTACTTCTTCCCTGAGATCATATTTCTCCTCTCTTGTAGAGAAGTATTGGATGACATTTTTAGCTAATTGGCTGTTTTGAAATGTGGCATTAGTTTTACGCCAGATCTAATGGGACACACAGCTTCTAAAAAGTTCAACCTTTGTCTCATCAGACCACAGAGTATTTTCCCAAAGATCTTGGAACTCTGCCATGTAGCCCATTTCTGCCCAGTGTCTTTCTTGGTGGAGTCATGAATGTTGACCTTAATTGAGGCAAGTGCAGTTTTTTGGATGTTGTTGTGGGGTCTTTTGTGACCTCTTGGATGAGTCGTTGTGAAGTCCGCCTGCCATGAAGTATGTTGTCACTCCTGCTGCTAAAAAATATTCCCGTCCGATGAATATAGGTCTTGTAGCTGAAAATTAATATTTTGGTTTTGGGTGGTGGTAGTATAGTATACCACACTAATCCCACAAAAGAGTATAAAATCTATGGTATTAGTCACCTACGGTATAGCTCAGCATCTCCACATTACATGCAACTGTATTTTATGTCAGCCTTCATTCAAACTGCGTCGTTATTTAAGCTTTAAGGGTCTCATCATGGTCATTATAATCATCATCTGCGCTGTGGACAGAATGACGCATCCGAGCCAGGAAACCACCCGGCAACCGCCCGATGACCCGACATCACGCTGCACTGGCACATGACAAAACTGTCTTTTCACAGCACACGTAAGCCGGTACCCTGGTCCGGTTAGCGCGGTGCCAAGGAGGTGTCCTCCAACACTCCAAGCCACAAAAGAAGCTTTAATCAGCTCGACTTGCTAACGACTGCCAAGTAGCTGAATGGACTGTTTGCTCCGCATTTATGTGTCGCTTTCATAGCTACACAATACATAAAAGCTTGCCACTGTCCCACCGTCTATTTTAGCTGTTGAATTTCAGTACTACTACGTTATTAGCGCGAAAGGCAACCACCATACTCTGTATATATGATACAGTATACACTGTATTTTTCAATGTGCTTTGCTGTTTCAAAACAGCGACACTGACTTCAATGAAACTTCACAGAGGGGTGTGCTACAGTCCAAGGAAATAACTTTTTGTCAGCATTCATAAATAATTGTTATTCATTTGGAAAATGTTGGAGCTTTTTGTTTGTGGGAGGAAACACAGGCCACAATTTTATGTGCATCAACTTCCGTGCAACTACTACCGGTGAGAGGATTGTGCTAGCAACAAATTAGCCTTGTGAGCTAGCATATGCTAACATGAATGAAGGCACAGAAGTGATGGCTTTCAAAGGCAAATGCCACAGCCACGGTTTGGTGCTATTTTGGTTTTTAAAAGAATGAATGAGATGAGCAAATTAACACAGATGAACCGAAACCGCCATTTTTAGTCGTGACGAGGAAGAAGCGGATCACGACCATCAACTTCCGTGCTACTAGTACCGGTGAGAGGATCGTGCTAGCAGCAAATTAGCCTCGTGAGCTAGCATATGCTAACATGATTGAAGGCACAGAAGTGATGGCTTTCAAAAGTAAATGCCACAGCCACGGTTTGGTGCTATTTTGTTTTTTTTAACAAAATGAATGAGGTGAGCAAATTAACACAGATGAACCGAAACCGCCATTTGTAGTCGTGACGAGGAAGAAGCGGATCACGACCATCAACTTCCGTGCTACTAGTACCGGTGAGAGGATCGTGCTAGCAGCAAATTAGCCTCGTGAGCTAGCATATGCTAACATGATTGAAGGCACAGAAGTGATGGCTTTCAAAAGTAAATGCCACAGCCACGGTTTGGTGCTATTTTGTTTTTTTTAACAAAATGAATGAGGTGAGCAAATTAACACAGATGAACCGAAACCGCCATTTGTAGTTGTGACGAGGAAGAAGCGGAACACGACCAACTTGCACGCAAACCTGAAACACCACCATCCTTTTCAGTTTTCCCAACTGGGAAAATAAAATACAGCTGGAGGTGCGGCAGAGCCTTTGTCCCGACAGCCGATGCTTACTGAGGCTTTTGTTTGGTAAAGTACCGTAATTTCCGGACTATAGAGGAAAACCGATTTTGTACATACACAAGCCGCACCTGTATATAAGCCGCATGTGCCCACATTAAAACATGTAAACATATTTACAAAGAAAGACGGTACACAGAGAGAGTTTTCAAAGTTTTAATAATATAACTTAACAATAATAATAATATAACTTTCTTCACAAACCGTGCCTGTGAGGCGGCAGTAAAACGGTAGCAACATGGTAACAACACGCTAGCAACACAATAGCAACACAGTATAACAGGTCTGGTAAAAGAACATACTGGTAAAAATCACGGTAAGCCGTCTTCATCTTCCTCCTTTGAACTGAAGCATTTTCCATGATGAGGGTATGTTCACGCTAATTTCATTTATGCACAAGACAAGAAGTTGCAGTCTTTGTTGACGCATATATTCCACAGGTCTTAATCTTACCTTTTATACTCGAGAGCCCCTGGCGGCCGTTAGAAAAATTACATAAATTGGCCGCATCACTGAATAAGCTGCAGGGTTGAAAGTTTGGGAAAAAAGTAGCGGCTTATAGTCCGCAATTTACGGTAAATATAACAAAACTGTGCAAATTGGTGCACGCTCACAGACGGTGTCGCTTACTACATTGCAAAATAAACGCAACCTTTCAATGCAGTTGAGAAGACAACATTTGGAGAAATGTTTGAATTGTTTGACAGACCTTGGCATGTCATTGGGACTATGTCATTATGACTGTGAAGCCCTCTAAAAAACACGTCTAACAACGTTGCATCGTTTGATATCCATGCTGTGATCATGCATTAACGCGTACATTGATGGTAACATTAAAAGTTACAGTATCTTGCCGTATTTTGATGATTTGATACACATTGATACACATACTTGTCAACAGCAGCAGCGACAACACTTACGATGTCCGCTCTCCTTGTGATGGCTGTGTCTTCCAGCACAAGACACGTGCTCCAGTCCTCGGGTAAAAAAATGCTGACAGCAAACGAGCATCTTGTTGAGTCTTTGTAGCAAAATGGAGAGCTAGGTATCCACTCTTCCGTTTGTTGATTGAGACTAGCGCTGAGTGAGGTGTTGTGTTAGTCCGCGAGAAAAAAAGTTTTTGTTGTTAGCTGCTACAATAATAATATTGCTGTAGCTCGGTTAAATATAGAAATCCGTTAATGGAATACTATTTTTTGAGTTTTTTTTAAATTATTATTTCCGTTGTTAGCTACTTTTTACGAACTTTTTGGAAGCTCATATTAACTTGTTTTCTTGTGTTATAATGCACAGAAAAGGGAGAGAAATATTTGTTCGTGTTTTGTGTTCACATTATTTGAGACTCGACCGCTGATGACATCGTAGAACGGGCAAGGCAACATAGCGGACTTCTGGTTCCAGTTGCCACTTTGTTCAGATAGTCCACAAGGAAGAACGTTTTATGATAAAAAAAAATAAATTAAGAACACATTTGGACTCACGCAGTGTATTTAAGACACGACAAGATGGCAGCTGCAGAATGCTAGATGATGGAGGTTCCACAGTACATAACTTTATGTAAACCTAGTTCAAGTCCATATAAGGACATGACGGATTATAATCACCACAAGGTGTCCATATTCATGCCATTCTTTTCCCATGAAGCAACTTCCTGTGGCGGCCGTCACCCTCCATCACACACAATTATGATAAAGACATTAGCATAGCAGCGTTGTCCCAGCTATACCTCCAAAGTTGGCCCATTTTGGGAAGAGAGCTGCTCATTTATGGCATGGGAGTGGGAGTGGGAGGGCCGCATTTTCATGCTTTCAGTTCTCATTAAAAGCACAAAAACGGAGTGGCAAAGCGGCTCTCAGAGCCTGGGAGATACCAAGAGCCTTTCGCTACGCCAAAGCACCCGTAGTATGTGCCTCAAGGGCTCTCCGATGTCGCCGTGTAATAAGTCCTGGCGTGCTCGCCTTGTAATTGGCAGTAATTAAAAGGAGGCAAAGGCTGAGGGAGGGGAGGGGTGGGGGCGAGGATCTTCCTCCCAGTTCTGGCAGGAAGTAGTAAAGACACGCTGTCTCTTCCTTTATAGGTGTCTCTTTTCTCTCTTTTCTTCCTGTCACTCAGCATCTTTGGCTATCTTTCAGCTCTAAAGGAGGAAGTGCCAAAAGAGGGGGTGTCCTTGAGTGTGTAACGTCTATCCCTCTTTATCCTTAAAGGCCCCCTGCCCTGCAGGACAACACACACACACACACACACACACATCTTCACCAGCTCCCTATAATCTGTTATTATGTGGTCTGCAATTGTTTCAGTGCCTGCTTCCTGCAAGCCAACCTGTCAATAATGTCTTATACTCTAAAATACTTGGTTTTATTTCAATTCAGTGACACTTAAAATTATTTTATTCCCAGTTTCAGAACATAATTTAGAAAGTGGAAGCAGTCAAAAGTGATCACACATCACCTCATCCTTATGGACGAAGCAAAGGAAGTATACTAAAAGTGTAATATACAGTATAGTACTGTATAATATATGCCGACTATGAATATTTGGCGCTTAATTAGGTTTTAAGTAGAGCTACAATATGCAAAAGCAAGAAGGGGGGGTGAGAAAAAAACATTTGAAATTTAATTTAAATTCTTAATTTAATTTTAATTTTCAAAAAAGTTGAGTGGTTAGCGCGCAGACCTCACAGCCAGGGTTCAATTCCACCCTCAGCCAGCTGGGATAGGCTCCAGCATACTCGCAACCATCGTGAGGATAAGTGGCAGAGAAAATGGATGGATGAGATGGATGAAAATAGAAGTTTAAAATAAAAATAATAAAAAAAAAATAAAATAGGTGGCACGGCGGTCGAGTGGTTAGCTTGCAGACCTCACAGCTAGGAGACCAGGGTTCAATTCCACCCTCAGCCATCTCTGTGTGGAGTTTGCACATTCTCCCCGTGCATGCGTGAGTTTTCTCCGGGTACTCCAGTTTCCTCCCACATTCCAAAAACATGCTAGATTAATTGGCCACTCCAAATTGTCCATAGGTATGAATGTGAGTGTGAATGGTTGTTTGTCTATATGTGCCCTGTGATTGGCTGGCCACCAGTCCATGGTGTACCCCGCCTCTTGCCCCAAGACAACTGGGATAGGCTCCAGCACCCCCGCCACCCTCGTGAGGAAAAGCGGTAGAAAATGAATTGAAACAATAATAATAAACTGAAATATGTTGTTTTTCATCTGGTCAAACGTTTAAGACCAGAGGCTATAAAAACTAAAATCTGCTCCAAATTCTCATTTTATGTCAAACATTCACACCCATTCACTAGAAAAAAAATAACTCAAATAATAGCTTGGTAGTTCTCCAGACTATTATTTTACAACGTGTAGCAAAGCCTTTAATTTATTTTTTATTTTTGCAAAGCTGTCTCCTCTAAAGTGATGGGTGTATTTCTATTCTTGTTCTATTACTATTGGACTATGGCAACTTCTACTAATTTTTATTTTTCCATCCCCGTCGTCCCCTGCAGTCTCATTCCTGCTACATATCACATTCCTCTGGACCTGTCCATCACTGGCACGAGGCCCCCGCTTAGCAGCAGAGAAAGTCCTCGGGGTCAGCCCATAATGGACCTAAATGCAGCTCATTATCCTGATAAGACAGGGCGGGGGCAAAGGCAGCCTGACCAGCTGGATGATGGCCACACAGCTTTGACAGGTAAGAGCGGGAGGCAGCCAAGGATGACTATCTGATGGACCCGACTGGCGGATCTGGTTGCACCGGCCTCAACCAACCTCGTGGCCAAAGCCCTCAGTGATGAACACCTCATGTGTGGATGCAACGGCACCGAAACCCACGTCTGCTGTAGCAGGTTGAAAACTTGGAATCAGTGATTGCCAAAATTGGTTTTCACCATGAAAGCACATCTATCGCCAATCAAGGCGTTGTTTCCTGGCGTTGTCCCTTGAGAAGGGACGGCGGGGACATGGGGGTGGAGGCCAATGTCAACAGCCCATGGGCTCCTACGGGACGTCCAAGGAGTCAAATATTGTCTTACAGCCAGATGCCATCCATAACAATGCAGCACAACGTCTGCCTGTCTCATGCAGCCAAAACAGCCTTCAGGTGTGTCAGACAGGAGGAGCTTCTCTTCGGGTCGGGTTCCTCTGTGTGTGTATGGGAGTCAGTGTGCTCGGCTGAGGGTGTGTAGGGCCCACCTGGGCTGGGGCAAGCTGGTGTTCACACACCGGCTGTGGCGTGGAGGGAATCAAGGGTGCTAATTTAATTCCTTTGCCTTTTGCCTCAGGCTCACACTGCTGACGATACACACTCTCACACAAACACACACAAAGCAAACCGAATAAGAACACTGTCGGAGAAGTTGATAACATGCGTGTTGCAAATACTTACCATGGCGCCACAGTATAAAATACGACTCACCTACTAATTGTGCAAAGTGTTGGCACTTGCTTAAGTTTTTAATTGTTTTTCCCCCTAAAACATTTTTATGACGCGTTGCCAACGCCACCATCTGCGCGCAAGTACTTAATTATGGCTTACTCCAGAGGTCTCAAACTCAATTTACCTGGGGGCCACTGGAGCTAGGGTCTGGGCAAGGCTGGGCTGCATCAGGTTTTCCCAAAAAAAAAAAAAAAGCATTTATTAAAAACAAAAAAATATATATAATTTTTCTGCACAAAATAAGATAAAAAATAAATAAACAAATCAAGAATAAAGAAAATCAATCCATCAGTAATAAATAAATAAATATAATAATAAAACGGCAAATAATAAAAACTTAAGAAACCACATATAGTTGGTGGGTAGACAAATTATTTTTTTCAGATTAAAATGAACAAAGCATTATTAGAGCCCTGTAGACATGACAAAACACGACTATAGTCACATTTATACTCTTTTTATTTACAACATATTGCGCAACTGCAGGGTCTTGAGACACATGCTAACTCACAAACTAGAGAGCTAGCGACCTAAATGGTAGCCTTCAAGTTATTTCCTTTAAACTTAAAAAGCCAAAAACTTACCACTTCCACACGGATAGGGAGGATAACTATTAACAGTTATTTAACCCTTAACATGAACATGAATCAAACGTAATAATTTTTTCTGGGTACATGATACCATACAGCATCCATATCAAACTTGCGCGGGCCGCACTAACATTAAACTTTCATATCAGGGCGGGGGCCTCAAACTAGTGTACTAGCGGGCCGCGTGTTTGAGACCCCTGGCTTACTCGCTCGCTTTCAGATGAGCAATTACAGTCCTCATCTGTTATTTGAACCCGGGCCAGTCTGCATGTTAAAATGAGATATGAGCAGCAGCCTGTTGCTGTGAAAAATGTGCACTCAAAGCAATCATCATGATCTCCTTGCATATTCACTTCCAGGGGATTTTGCATATGTGAGTATCGCCATTATTGTAATCCACTATTAAAGGGACACAACACTTTCACACATCACTCTCAAATGTGTTGATGAGTGGGGGTGTTAATGTGTGGGGGGTGTATGGCGGTATGGAGATATGCGAGAAAGGGTGAGAGTTGACCTTCGCCTCTTGTTGAAGCAAGTCGTGTAAGTGAGGGGGTGGGTGGCTCCACTAAGTGGCCTGATTCATTCCCCAGAGACCCCCCCCTCCCTACACACACACACACAAGTCCTGAGTCCAGTGGTCCAGGTGCAGAGATGGCAACACTGACTCAGATGACCCCAATATAAGGAGCCCCTTCTGGGGTGAAAGGTTGCGGTAGGGATCCACCCACTGTCTGTCCGTGTGTGTTTTTGCCCGTGAGGACCACAGGCGGAGCCTCAGAAAATATGGCTGCCACCGGGCCTTGCACGACCCCTCGCCATTTGTCTACCTCGTCCTGAGACAGGACGCAAAGAGACAGACGTGAGGGTTCATTTGGGTTCAAGTCTGTTGGATGCATCCGGGGCTTGAAAATCCAACATGGCTAACTTTATTACAAAGCATGTCTTCAAAGTATACAAAAGGCCCATTTCTCAAATATTGTTCCCAAATTTGTCTTTGTCAGCATTCATAATTCATAATTTACCATCTCACAGGTGTGGCAATAAGATGCTGATTAGACAGCATGATTATTGTACAGGTGTGCCTGTGGATGGCCACAATAAAAGGACACTCCAAAATGTGAATGCCTGGTGTCCAGAACCAGGATGTCAACAACGGGCTTTAGGGTCTCATCACGATATCAAAATGCCATCAGTAAAATGCATAACATACACCCGCTAATACCATAACCCACATTTTAGAGTGTCCTTTTATTGTGGCCAACCTAAGGCCCCCCTGTGCTATACAACAAATACAGTGCAGTCTTTGGCTAGCAGAGAGTCACCAACATTTAGGCAATGTCCGCATGAAAACGTTGTTCGGATTTTTTTGTTTTTGGCTAGTTGGAAAAAATGTGTGTCCACACTGCGCCGTAGCGCCCCTCTGTCATGTTTAATGACGGGTTTAGTCGTACCGAATGTTCCGCCCCGCCCCTATTTACTCACGTATATAGTAGCAGAGAGCATAGGCCATGAGAAAGTATGCAGCAAATTGTTGGCGCCATGCACACCAACAAAGACGCGGAGAAACAGAACAACGTATAATACAACTTCCTCTCGCTCATGTCGTCTCTCACTCTTTTCTTCCCTAATGGGTCAACAGAATCATAATCACCAGGCGCTGATTGTGAGTTGCTAACAAGCACGTCTTTATCCGCAGCACCCGACCGCATTGCTTTGGCCGGGATTGGGAAAGCATCCAAAATGCTGGGCGCTCATTACAGTCCTGACAGGGGCATCATTTCATGCATGTGCATAAAAATAATGCGGCTGTCCTTCTAAACCAGGGGTCTCAAACTCAATTTACCTGGGGGCCACTGGAGCTAGGGTCTGGGCAAGGCTGGGCCGCATCAGGTTTACCAAAAAAAAAACCTGCATTTATTAAAAACAGAAAAATATACAACCTTTTTCAGTGCTTTTGTTCCGATTTTCTACAAGAAAAGCTCTGATAAAACATTCCACTGTTCTCAAATATCTTAATTTTTATTTTTCTGCACAAAATAAGATGAAAAATAAATGAACAAATAAAGAATAAAGAAAATCAATCAGTAATAAATAAATATAATAATAATAATAAAAAGTTAAGAAACCACATATAGTTGGTGGGTAGACAAATTATTTTTTTCAGATTAAAATGAACAAAGCATTATTAGAGCCCTGTAGACATGACAAAACACGACTATAGTCACATTTATACTCTTTTTATTTACAACATATTGCACAACTGCAGGGTCTTGAGACACATGCTAACTCGCAAACTAGAAAGCTAGCGACCTAAACGGTAGCCTTCAAGTTATTTCCTTTAAACTTAAATAGCCAAAAACGTACCACTTCCACACGGATAGGGAGGATAACTATTAACAGTTATTTAACCTTTAACATGAACATTAATCAAACGTAATAATTTTTTCTGGGTACATGATACCATACAGCATCCATATCAAACTTGCGTGGGCCGCACTAACATTAAACTTTCATATCAAGGCGGGGGCCTCAAACTAGCCACATTTGGCCCGCGGGCTGCGTGTTTGAGACCAATGTTCTAAACAAACAATAAGAGGTGGGTAGAGGTCAGGGTAGCGGCGGGAAGACGAGTGAGCCGAGTCGAGTGGATGGGAACTGTGAGTCAGGGAAAGCTGTCAGCGAGAGTGTGGTGGAACTGGACGGGAAGGACCGGCCAACCACACAAACACGCACTACCAGAAGCACTATTTTCCACGTTCTGGTCCATATAGCCTGTGGAGCTTGACGTGTCTCGGCAAACTTCATCTTTATTGACATTGTCGGGATTTTGTGTTCAGCAAACACAGATGTTGAAAGCTTAAAATGGGCCTCAAACTTGTGACAAATTAAATTGAAGAATACTTCTCCAGACTTGAAATAAAAAATACATAAGCAATTATTTATAACTTAACCCTGAATTTTGGGACTCCCGCGGCTCTTGTGAGGAAAAAGTGATGGAAAATGAATGAATGAATGAATGTCGTGAAGAAAAAAAATCCTTTCTCAGGCTTTGCTACACATCTTAAAATAAAGGCCAGAGCCCTGCCAACTGTGTCAGTCAGCTCCAGACATGGGAACTCTCAAAGCTGGAGTCGTGATCCTGTTGTAGGTCTTCAGCTTCAGCTTTCTTCCGCTTATACGCATCCGGTTTGCAGGGGCAGCAGTCTCATTGGGAAGTCCAGGCTTCCCGGTCTCCGGCCACAAAGGCATTCCCAGGCCAGCTGTGAGACATTATCCCTCCGACGTGTTCTAGGACTGCCCGACAGGCTCCATCCCAGCTGAGCAGGCTCAGAACACCCCACTAAGGAGGCTTCCAGGAGGCATTTGCCACCTCAACTGGTTCCTCTTGTTGCGGATCTACTCTGAGCGCCTCCTGGAGGACAAAGCTCCTTAGCTCCATAGCGATGCTAGTGTTGATCATGTCTGTGTCTTTAATGCTATATTGTTGTTGTGATGTAGAGTACTGTATGTTTGTCTCCATTGTGACAAACAGCTCATCAGTCTTAAAGCTGCACACACAGAGACCACGTGTTCCCAGAATGGCTGACTAAGCACTTTTAAACTAAATTCCAGAATCAAGGCCAGATTTCGGACAAGACATGTCCAAGACAGAGAATGGTTGAACAGCAGGGCCCTTTAATGACTTTCAGTATATATTTTTATGAGTATAAATAAGCAATACAATGCAACACTAATGAAACCCTGACTGTGTTCAGGCTAGGCTGATTTACAGCCACGGGCAAGAGCGGTGTCTTTTCCAAATTAGTTTTATTACAAAAGGGGTGCACTTATGGTTTTAAGGAGCAAAGAAAAACAAACAAGTCGAGATTGATGGTGTGGCGTTAGTCATTCAGTAGCCTCGTTGACTCGGAAGTGAAGTCATGTGGATGCTACGTCTCTAAGACTAATCGTAACCGTCTTAAGTGTCCCGTTTTTTTTTGTTTTGTTTTTTTTACGAGACACGTTGGTGTTTTCCATCAAGTTGTAATTACAGCCTATTCATTAGGCAATGGTGGTGGGATGAGAGGGCGGGCCCTCCTCATTTGCAATGAATGGCGTCGGCTCGCACTTCTTTATGGGAACATTTTTGCAGCAACGGGCGTCTATTGATATGCAAAGTGTGGACGCACCAGTATGCAAACATACATGCAGAACAATCACTACACAGATACACGCTTGGGTATACCATGGGTAAATAAATGAATGATATGTGGACGCATGGACTCGCACTACTAATGAACAAAGAGGTACAGAAAAATGGAACCATTGGGTCGGGTATTTTTGACAAAGGAAATGAACTGCAGTTAGTCCTGCCGACAGACAGCACTCATGCAGCCTAACACTATGATGCAGCCAGGATGCTATTATCTTGCTATTATCTTGCAACTTGTGTTGGCAGATACAAATAGACAAATAAATACAAATAGACGGTGTGGACATTGAAAGGGTGAAGGAAAATAAATTTCTGATGAAAATATGAGCTGGAAACCTCATATTACAAATATACAACATAAGGTGACCAGAAATATTTCAGTATTGAACAAAGCAAAATTTGTTCTCAATCAGAAATCACTCCACACTCTTTATTGTTCTCTGGTTCTACCATATCTTACTTATTGTGTGGAAATATGGGCTAATAACTATAAAAACAATCTTCACTCGCTAAATGTACTGCAAAAAAGGTCAGTAAGGATAATTCATAATGCCGCCTACAGAGAACATACTAACTCCTTATTTCTAAAATCACAAATACTTCAACTTGCTGATATAGTTCATCTTCAAACAGCTAAAATAATGCATAAGGCTAAAAACAACCAATTATCTAAAAATGTCATCCAATACTTCTCTACAAGAGAGGAGAAATATGATCTCAGGGAAGAAGTACATTTGAAACACTTCTATGCTAGGACTACGTTATGCTAGCCATAGCATTTCAGTATGTGGAATCAAACTATGGAATGGATTGAGTAAGGAAATCAAACAATGCACAACGATGAGCCAATTCAAGAAACAATACAAGCAGTTGATGTTTGCTAAATACAAGGATGAAGAGTCTTGAACCAGTCATGATGTGCTATATATATCACTATATTGACACTTACTATGGTACCCATTATGGCATTGGATGCTCATATCACCTCCTACTTCGGTACCAGGTACATTATTTTTAAAAAAAAACAACAACCTTAAACTGTATTATGGAAAACAGGAAGTGAACAAATGTAACAGTTAGTGATTGTAAAAGTACCAGATGGAGGGGTAGGATTTAATAAGATTTGCTTCTTCCTACTCCTTTTGGACATGTGGAACTGGGAACTGATTATGGGATGCACTCAATTGTAATCTGATGCATCTTCAAATGAAATAAAACCATTACCATTACCATTACCATTACCATTACCATTACCATTACCATTACCATTACCATTACCATTACCATTACCATTACCATTACCATTACCATTACCACTACCATTACCGTATTTGAACAATAATGACATTTTCATAGCTGTACACTGACTATTGTACAGTACAGCCAACTTTACTTTATAAAGTATTGTTCCTCCTTTGTGAGATAATGTATGTGCCAAGGTCTGAATAAATGGACAAAAGTGACATTTAAGACTGGTTATCTTGCACCAAAGACAAATAGATACCACAGAGTATCACTTGACCGGCAGCCACAGTCGTATACTTCCCACCTCTCCAACCACTAGCTATCGCCTGATGTCTAAATGAGCTTTCCGCAGAAAAGAATTGCTGATTACTGACAAGCACACGTAATGACACAGGGCCGGAAAATTCAGAAGAATGTCTAATTGGGGCCCTGCGCTGTAAAGATGACACGCCGTCATTCTGCTTTTATTGCGCTGTGATGTGTTTATTTCCATCACAGTCTGGTCGTTCGTTGAGTTTCGTTTGTTTTGTGGCGTACAGAAATGATGTTTTGACACTTTGACCATTTTGAGTAAGAGTGATGTCATTTTTTTGTCATTTATATGACAGTTTTATTCACTCTGTTGATTACACGGTGCCGCCTTTGAACACATCGTTATCTACCTCTGCATGCGCTTTCAAGTGTTACTCATACTCATGTTTTGACATGTTTTCAGTTGCCGCACTATTGTTTACAATTAAATTATCAGCGTATTAATGTTGGCTGAAGAAGTCTCTTTTAAAAGCTATTACAACATTGGTTCTGCTGTTGTGCAATGTGCTTGTTGATAAATGAACAATAAATGTGTTTTATTATGACTTATTATTATTTCATTAATTCATTCATTTTCTACCGCTTTTCCTCACGAGGGTCATGGCAGGTGCTGGAGCCTATCCCAGCTGTCTTTGGGCGAGAGGCGGGGTACACCCTGGACTGGTGGCCAGCCAATCACAGGGCACATATAGACAAACAACCATTCACACTCACATTCATACCTATGGACAATTTGGAGTCAGCAATTAACCTAGCATGTTTTTGGAATGTGGGAGGGAACCGGAGTACCCGGAGAAAACCCACGCATGCACGGGGAGAACATGCAAACTCCACACAGAGATAGCCGAGGGTGGAATTGAACCCTGGTCTCCTAGCTGTGAGGTCTGCGCGCAAACCACTCTTATTATTTGTTAGTATCAAAACATACAATAACAATATAATAAAATTATACAAATAATATTTATAATATATTAATATAATATATTAATATAATATTCATATATTAATAATATTAATATTAATAATTTTGCATATTGTGCCTTTTCCAGAAACTACTTTCTTCAAGGTTCTGTTCGGAGTTATAGCACCACCTGCCCACTACAGCACATCTTCATGGAGGGAGACTTTGTAGAGTGGGGAAAAACTTGTAATGCACGGCCATGGCATTAATGCTAACATGACAAATAGCAGGAGTTATACAATTTGTACGTCAGATATCATCTGGCTGTCGGATACAAGCAATTATTTGCCAATCATCATGCACTCTTGAGCAAGGGTGCATTTGAACCATTAGTTTGAGTGCTTTATGAACCGACCACACAACGGCGTAGTCAATGAACAACAACTGTAAAAACATTCATAAAACCAGCAGCCAAAGATAAGATTGACTGTTCTTAGGTAACTTTTCCAATCCAAAAAAGATAGTTTGGATGATATTTGAAACTAGTGTATCTGTCACGGTGCGGCATGTTGGCGTGGCGTTGTGACCCCAGGATGCAGACAGCAGGACCCAAATGCAGGTAAAAAGGTATTGCTTTAATGATCATCTTGCTATGCAACAGCAGAAAAGACGGCAAACGGCCAAACCAAACAAATGATAACGAACCAATAACAGACGGAGCACACACCAGGGCATCAGAGTATCATCAGCTTGCCTTTATGTGGCAGTTAATGTCATTTAAGAACAGGAGCTTAGCGGTGTCAATCACGTCTTTAGCTTGGCTGATGAATATGCGGTGAGCAATGGCTGTGCCGTATGTAATCATTGACAAGTTCTGTTTATTCTTACGTAATAATGTAGTCTGCAAAGAGGTTTACTTCTCCTTTTGTTCACTTCCTTAATTATTCAGAGTATGTGTGTGTGTAGCCTGTCACACTACATCTTGTGATAATCAACTCTACACATTGATTGGCAGATTTAGCAGATCTGAAGGATAGATGGTGAACATGTATGTCAGGGGTCTCAAACACATGGCCCGCGGGCCAAATGTGGCCCGCAGGACACTAGTTTGAGGCCCCCGCCTTGATATGAAAGTTCAATGTTAGTGCGGCCCGTGCAAGTTTGATATGGATGCTGTATGGTATCATGTACCCAGAAAAAATTATTACGTTTGATTAATGTTCATGTTAAAGGTTAAATAACTGTTAATAGTTATCCTCCCTATCCGTGTGGAAGTGGTACGTTTTTGGCTATTTAAGTTTAAAGGAAATAACTTGAAGGCTACCGTTTAGGTCGCTAGCTCTCTAGTTTGCGAGTTAGCATGTGTCTCAAGACCCTGCAGTTGCGCAATATGTTGTAAATAAAAAGAGTATAAATGTGACTATAGTCGTGTTTTGTCATGTCTACAGGGCTCTAATAAGGCTTTGTTCATTTTAATCTGAAAAAAATAATTTGTCTACCCACCAACTATATGGGGTTTCTTAAGTTTTTATTATATGCCATTTTATTATGATTATTATTATATTTATTTATTTATTACTGATTGATTGATTTTCTTTATTCTTGATTTGTTTATTTATTTTGCATCTTATTTTGTGTAGAAAAATAAAAAGTAAGATATTTTAGAACAGTGGAATGTTTTATCAGAGCTTTTATTGTAGAAAATTGGAACCAAAGCGAAGTATTTAAATTTTTTTTTGTTTTTAATAAATGCGTTTTTTTGTTTTTTTGGAAAACCTGATGCGGCCCAGTTTCACCCAGACCCGAGCTCCAGTGGCCCCCAAGTAAATTGAGTTTGAGACCCCTGATGTATATTGTATATTTTATTTATTATTTTCTTTAAAACAATAAATAACTACAATTAAATGACAGAAAATAAAGTAAAATTGGGGAATTTAATATGGATTCATTCGAAGCTGTGGGTATGGTTAATATGCATATGCACTTGCCGGTGTGTGTATGTGTGTGCGCATGTGTGTCAGCAACCACCAATGAGCATGGCAGAAAACATGCACACACACACGTGTGTGTCAGTGTATGTAATCGTGCATCACGACGACCACCAAGCCTTCATTACCTCCACCATAGGCTGGAAGCAATCAGCCGCTGTGCCCCAGTTGCAGGCCAGCGTCGGGCACTCCAGACCAGCAGACCTAGCATTAGCCAAGCCGAAGAGGCCGCAGCCTGGCCAGCCCTCACGTTGGACGCAGCTGGCTAACGTCTGCCCAGCGTAATCTCACTAACCAAACCAACACAGCCCTTTTCCTGCCTTTGCAAGCCAGTACATGCTTCTTGTCATAAACTGAATGTCATATCCTGCCACTGGGACTTTTATGATTTGTGTGTATTGTTGATGTACACAAGCAGCTGTACACATACAGTATGCATGTAAATGGCATATATAAACAAAGTGATGGCTATTAGGAAGAGGAAAAGCATTGCTGTTATTTTCATCAAGCTACAATTATCTAACTTAAGGAGTCATATAGTGAAAATAATTCACAAAAATATATCAATATTTTGTCTTTTAATATTTAATGGGCAAACTCTGTAGTATTAAACAAAAGAAAAAAAAACGCCGGGGTGTGTAATTTAAAAAATGCTGGCATTGGTGAAGGTTTTTTTTTGTTTATTTAACTAATCAGATGACAGGAGATGGATTTGTTATTATCGTTAGTAGTCAAACCGGAGTACCCGGAGAAAACCCACACATGCACGGGGAGAACATGCAAACTCCACACAGAGATGGCCAAGGGTGGAATTGAACCCTGGTCTCTTAGCTGTGAGGTTTGCGCGCTAAACACTAGACCACCGTTCCCCAGCAGCATTATCTACCTATCTAAAAAAACAACAACAAAAAAAACCTAAACTGTATTATGGAAAGCAGGAAGTGAACAAATGTAACAGTTACTGATTGTAAAAGTACCAGATGGAGGGGTAGGATTTAATAAGCTTTGCTTCTTCCTACTCCTTTTGGACATGTGGAACTGGGAACTGATTATGGGATGCACTCAATTGTTATCTGATGCATGTTCAAATGAAATAAAACCATTACCATTACCATTACCATTACCATTACCATTACCATTACCATTACCATTACCATTACCATTACCATTACTATTTATTATCAACACACTATCTTAGAAAGTGGTGTTCGTAGTTAGGAAGCACTTTGGTGGGCGTATGACCAATCACAGCAAAGTAGGCGTGCCCAGATGAGGTCAGTGGGTGGAATAAATTAAATCAGATCGCTTGGACAGGAAGCACAATTCCAAGGAAATACAGCTGGAATAGGTGCAGATTCTGGAAGATCTAGAAAGTTTTCTGTTTGGGTTATTGTGTGTAGCTGCTCTACAGGAGTCTGCAACTCAATACCAAGTGGTGGTCTGACATCTAATGATGTCTAATGTTACATGACTTTATGCTATGTTAAAATGATGTTATGTTATTCTATGCTATGCTATGTTATGCTATCCTAGTGCTTCTCAAATAGTGGGACGCCCCCCCCCCATGTGGCCGCAGTGAACTGTCAGGGGTACTTTCAATGTGCAGACCTGCCAACATGTAGAAATTTCTAGTGCTCAACATGCAATTTGACTCTTGAATACGCTCGTATGTTCTCCATTTTGGTTCATTTTCCTGGTTCCACTTTCCAGTTCAAGCTCTTGGATGGGGGTGTGGGGGGGGGCTGAAAGCGGTCCCTTGGGGTGGTAATAGGTAATAGAGTTATGTTGAAATACATATTTAACACTAACAAGAATGATAAAATGTCAGAGTCCATGTGACTTGACGGAAACAGACAGGTGTGTAAGAGCTGGTGTGTGTCGATGTGCAGACAACAGCCGACGCTTTTTGTACGACAACACATTCTTGCTCAACAGCTGACGGGGAATAACATTTCTCAGTCTCGCCACTCTCTTCAGGGGCCAATCACATGTATGTCTATGTGCAGTTACAACACCGTTGGTATATACACAAACACACATTTTTTGGCGTGGCTAAGGCCTACACACAACCACACAAACAAAACACACACACATTGCGGGTAAAGGACAGTAGTGAGAGCAACCCAGGCTGTTATTCTAGTGCATGCTGGCTGAGTGGACCGTGTAATCTCCAGGGTGGAGTCCATATTGGGTTTCGGGCTAATTTACTGTTTTTTGGCCTCACTTGATTTGTAATTGGAGAGGGAAAGAAGAAAAATGTTGTTCATTCCCATTGATTACCACAGTGGTGCAGTTACCATCAATGGCCAGGGGGGGCACCAGTACCAACTATAAACTATTGAAACACTGAAGTGATTAGTTTATATCAGGGGTCTCAAGCACGCGGCCCGTGGGCCAAATGTGGCCCGCAGGACACTAGTTTGAGGCCCCCACCTTGATATGAAAGTTTAATGTTAGTGCAGCCCGCGCGTCCGTGCTGTATGGTATCATGTTGTCACGATGTGGGCGTCACCCTCTCGTGACAGCTCCTTTAGTTTCCTTCCTTGCCTCTGTTCATGCCCTTATTTTGGTACTACTTCCTTTCTTGTTCCCTTCTGCTTTCTCTGACTCAGTTCACACACCTGTCTCCAATTTCCACTCTGCCTATTTAGTTCAGGTGTGTGCTCTTTCGTTTGTGGCTTCATTGTCTTTGTTTTTGGTTTGCCTGTAGTTGCTATCGACATTGCTTCAACGCCATTAAATCCCTTGTACCTACATTTTTGATCCTGCTCTCTGCATCCTGGGGTCGCATCGCTAAGCTCGCAAGCCTGCTCGTGACACATGTACCCAGAAAAAATTATTACGTTTGATTATTGTTCATGTTAAAGGTTAAATAACTGTTGTTAGTTATCCTCCCTATCCGTGTGGAAGTGGTAAGTTTTTGGCTATTTAAGTTTAAAGGAAATAACTTGAAGGTTTAGGTCGCTAGCTTTCTATTTTGCGAGTTAGCATGTGTCTCAAGACCCTGCAGTTGCGCAATATGTTGTAAATAAAGAGTATAAATTTGACTATAGTCGTGTTTTGTCATGTCTACAGGGCTCTAATAATGCTTTGTTCATTTTAATCTGAAAAAAATAATTTGTCTACCCACCAACTATATGTGGTTTCTTAAGTTTTTATTATTTGCCGTTTTATTATTATTATATTTATTTATTACTGATTGATGTTTTTTTTAATTCTTGATTTGTATTTTTATTTTTATGCGCAACAACTTATTGTTTTTTTTTACTTTAAGATGGCAATGAAAGGGTTTGTTATATTATACTATTATATACTTTAATGATAAAAAGTCCAAATTTAACAAGAATAACATTGTCCTTTTAGTACCATTCATTCATTTTCCACCGCTTTTCCTCACGAGGGTCGCAGGGGTGCTGGAGCCTATCCCAGCTGTCTTCGGGCAAGAAGCGGGGTACACCCTGGACTGGTGGCCAGCCAATCACAGGGCACATATGGACAAACAACCATTCACACTCACATTCATACCTATGGACAATTTGGAGTGGCCAATTAACTTAGCATGTTTTTGGAATGTGGGAGGAAACCGGAGCATGCACGGGGAGAACATGCAAACTCCACACAGAGATGGCCGAGGGTGGAATTGAACCCTGGTCTCCTAGCTGCGGGGTCTGCACGATAACCACTTGTCCGCCATGCAGCCCTTTATAAGAAGATAATAATCCTTACTTTCCAGAATAAAAATACTATCTTTGTACACGCTACTGTTAAATGAGGTAACCAAAATATTAGGAGCAGCTCTCAGCATGATGCAGTGCAGTTCTACACCCCTGCCAACTACAAAAAACAATGTCGTACTTCTTAACAGCAACAGAAACCTGCATAGCAAGTATTCAAGAGCCTCACTGACAAAAAACATTAGGTTCCAGCACAAGATCTGTATTCATAATTCTGCTTTTGAAATGAAAATGACTTGATTGAAATACCGCAAAATACAATGCTAAACATTCAGGCCAAAATTAGCATTCTAATGTTTATTTATTCAGAATTTTTGACACAACTTATTAATATCTGAAAACAATGAATATAGGGTTTTATTAGTACACATTAGTGGTAATACTGTACTAATATTTGCCAACAAACTACCTAATAAAGAACTTGGTGAGCAAGCACATATTTTCCAGAAGAACTTAATTACACCCGGCCGCTAAAACCTCGCTCGCGTGATGCTTAAGAGGAGATTGCATATTTT
The DNA here is from genome assembly GCF_037039965.1 of Doryrhamphus excisus. NCBI lineage: Eukaryota > Metazoa > Chordata > Actinopteri > Syngnathiformes > Syngnathidae > Doryrhamphus > Doryrhamphus excisus. The sequence continues at coordinate 18,041,529 of NC_136357.1, forward strand.
GGTCGCCATATGCCACGTTGTCATGCCAACTAGCGGCTGGTGTGACAGACGTCAGACACCCAGCTGGTGTGGGGTCACCGGCGCACGCACGGAGCATCTGCATTCCCACAGTAGTCCGAGTCAACAATCAGGACGCCCCCTCTTAACTCCACGCCCTCCTCCCAAAACTTTATCAGAGTGATTAAAGGTCCGCAGAGCTGGACGAGGTGGGAGTGAGGCAAGAGTAGGCGGGGGAGCGCCTGATAGACGGGGTAGGGCGGAGGAGGGGGACGAGCGATGTAGCTGAAGCAGCAGATTTTTTGGCAGAGAGGCCCGTCCAGTGCCAATGTCAAGGTGCTGAGTGAGTCCAGTGCAGGCGTTCCACACACAGTACACTCAACATGCTCCCTTTCTTTCTGTTTCACACGTCCACGCTTTCATAACCTCCTGGAAAACACGCAAATGCTTGAACGAAACGCTTGCAAGAGACAACACATGGACAGCAAGCACGCCATTATGTTCCCGCTGGCCCGCTGAGAAGAACTTTGACCCTTCACTGGACTGGTGGGAACGACCTCTTGGCCCGACATGGACCTTTGTATGCTCACCTCCGACCCCAGGCTGGCGCTTTTTGCACTTGTCGTACTGGTAACCAAGGCTTTGCTACACATGCTAAAATAAAGGCTGGAGCGGAGTGTTGCTGGAAGTTGCATCATTTAGTTTTTCAATGTTGTACAAGTTCATAGTCCCAATGAACTACTTCAAAGTTCAGTTCATTCATTTTTTTTACGCAAAAAGTGAGAATGAAATTACTTTTTAAAAGAAAATTATGACATACGTTACCACATAAAACTGTTCCCTGTCAACAATTACAGTGCATCCGGAAAGTATTCACAGCGCTTCACTTTTTCTACATTTTGTCATGTTACAGCCTCATTCCAAACTGAATTAAATTAATCTCTTACCGCAAAATTCTACACAAAATACTCCATTATGACAATGTGAAAAAAGGTTTTTTTGACATGTTTTGAATTCATTAAAAATAGAAAACAAAAAAAAAATATTCACAGCCTTTGCCATGAAGCTCAAAATTGAGCTCAGGTGCATCTTTTTTCCACTGATCATCCTTGAGATCTTTCTACAGCTTTATTGGAGTCCACCTGCAGTAAATTCAGTTGATTGGACATGATTTGGAAATATAATAACTGTCTATATAAGGTCCCACAGTTGACTGTGCATGTCAGAGCACAAACACCAAGCATGAAGTCAAAAGAACTGTCTGTAGACCTGCGAGACAGGATTGTCTTGAGGCACAAATCTGGGGAAGGATACAGAAAAATTTCTGCTGCTTTGAAGGTCCCAATGAGCACAGTGGCCTCCATTATTCATAAATGGAAGACGTTTGGAACCACCAGGACTCTTCCTAGAGCTGGCCGGCCTTCTAAACTGAGCGATCGGGGAAGAAGGGCCTTAGTCAGGGAGGTGACCAAGGCCCCGATGGTCACTCTGTCAGCGCTCCAGCGTTCCTCTGTGGAGAGAGGAGAGCCTTCCAGAAGGACAACCATGTCTGCAGCAATCCACCAATCAGGCCTGTATGGTAGAGTGGCCAGACGAAAGCCACTCCTTAGTAAAAGGAACATGGCAGCCCGTCTGGAATTTGCCAAAAAGCACCTGAATGACTCTCAGACCATGAGAAACAAAATTCTCTGGTCTGATGAGACAAAGATTGAACTCTTTGGTGTGAATGCCAGGCGCCATGTTTGGAGGAAACCAGGCACTGCTCATCACCAGGCCAATACCATCCCTACAGTGAAGCATGGTGGTGGCAGCATCATGCTGTGGGGATGTTTTTCAGCAGCAGGAACTGGCAGACTAGTCAGGATAGAAGGAAAAATGAATGCAGCAATACATAGAGATATCCTGGATGAAAACCTGCTCCAGAGCGCTCTTGACCTCAGTAGACTGGTCATGTATCTTGACCATATAGACAGTAGACATTAGCACACAGCCAAGATCTCAAAAGATTGGCTTCAGAACCACTCCGTGAATGTCCTGGAGTGGCCCAGCCAGAGTCCAGACTTGAATCCGATCGAACATCTCTGGAGAGATCTGAAAATGGCTGTGCACAGACGTCTCCCATCCAACCTGATGGAGCTTGAGACTTATTGCAAAGAAGAATGGGCAAAACTGCCTAAAGATAGGTGTGCTAAACTTGTGGGATCATATTCAAAAAGACTTGAGGCTGTAATTGCTGCCAAAGGTGGATCAACAAAGTATTAAGCAAAGGCTGTGAATACTTATGTAAATGTGATTTTTTTGTTTTCTATTTTTAATAAATTCAAAACATGTCAAAAAAAACCTTTTTTCACATTGTCATAATGGAGTATTTTGTGTAGAATTTTGAGGTAAGAGATTAATTTAATACAGTTTGGAATGAGGCTGTAACATGACAAAATGTAGAAAAAGTGAAGCGCTGTGAATACTTTCCGGATGCACTGTATGTATTGTCCTAGTGGAATTGCACAACAATATTAAATAAAGTGTTTTTCTTTATTAATGCTTTTTAGTCTATTCATGTTTATTTCACCACACTCTGCAAACAAAAGCCACAACAAATGATTGTGTTGTTTCATGCAATGAAATCAATTAATCTAGACCCTAAATTCTATCACGTAATATGGATTGTTATAGCAAATGGAACACGTGTGGACAATGGACACAATTTTTGTTTAGGTTTATTAATCTGTCTCCCAATACTGTTCCTATGATGCTTTAGTCACCTTTTTGACCTATATATCTTCTTCTTCTTTCTCTTTAGGCTTTTCCCTTCAGGGGTTGCCACAGCAAATCAATCACCTCCATCCAACCCCGTCTTCTGCATCTGTCTCTCTCACACCAACTACCCTCATGTCCTCCTTCACTACATCCATAAACCTCCTCTTTGGTTTTCCTCTACGCCTCCTACCTGGCAGCATCCTTCTACCAATATATTACAATATATCTCCCTTCTGGACATGTCCCAACCATCTCAGTCTGGCCTCTGTGACTTTATCTCCAAGACCTCTAACATGTAATGTCCCTCTGATGTACTCCTTCCTGATCCTATCCATCCTGGTCACTCTCAATGAGACCTAGCTATATTGTTACAGTGTTCTATTCTCAAGTGTTGACACAGACGGTTCATTCCGATTAAAGCGACAAAAAAACAGCATTTTGCACACTAGCACTTTTAAATTTCAGCATCATGGCTGCATTTTGGTCCATTACTTTATTGCTGCACCTTTGAGACTTGCTTGAAATGATTGATAATGACAACTCATGACAAGTTTGACATTCCCATATATCCCATGATGTGGGCTAAAATCTGTTCCATTTTATTATCGCGCATCTATCGAGTGTCCCCGATTCCAGTTTGGGATTCTCATTTGGGTAAATTCCTTTGGTGGAGTTTGTCATGGTCATGGTCAAAACATCTCAAACCATTTCAGGCAAGTTTTCTTGAGACTTTTCCCTGAGTCCTGTCACGACAGACTTCTCTGTGTGAGAGCACAAAACACAGCAGTCTATCTTATCTACAAGCCTTATCTCTCAGACTCCAGCCTGTCCAGTCCTTTCTGGTCTCCTCAACAGGACTCCTCCTGGTGTGAACGAGGAGATCAGTCAGGGTGCCCTTCCTTGTCTCCTCCTCCTACTACTGTGGTTGTTTATCTACTCAGCTTATCAGGCCTGACTGTAGCGCAGACACCGCCGGTGAGTCATGGACGAGACGTGCGGAGTCGAGATCACCCGGCTGTCTCTAGTCTTATCTGTGTCCCTCTCTGTGTGTGATTTTAACAACCACAATAAACAGCAGTGATGCGATGTATGACTCAGTCTACATAGTATCAGTCAGTCTGATGACCGGTCGCTGTGTTTGTTTATCTGTGTCCATATTTTGATACATCGCTGCAGAGGAATCGCTGTGACTTGTAGTTGTGTTGCTTTTTGGTACAGTCATAATTTTTTTTTTCATTTCCTTAATATCTTTTATTATTATTATATTATTAAAAATATATATTTGCCAGTCCAATATCAAAAAACATTTCATTCATTCATTTTCTACCGCTTTTTCCTCATGAGGGTCGCGGGGGTGCTGGAGCCTATCCCAGCTGTCTTCGGGCGAGAGGCAGCCAATCACAGGGCACATATAGACAAACAACCATTCACACTCACATTCATACCTATGGACAATTTGGAGTGGCCAATTAACTTAGCATGTTTTTGGAATGGCCACCTCGACTTGTAATACTTCTTTATTCCTCAAGAGGCAGTAGAGATTCAAAAGTACAGTAGATCGCTACTGTTTGCAGGGGTTACGCCTGGGATTACCAGAAAATCATGAGTAATTGAGTCGGCCATAAAAATGCCATTTTTGACGGGCAGTAATTTCACAACAGTAAAGTTAAAATATTATACTATGATATTATAATATTATGCTATTATATACTTTAATGAGAAAAAGTCCAAATTTAACAAGAATAACATTGTCCTTTTGGTACCATTCATTCATTTTCTACCGCTTTTCCTCACGAGGGTCGCAGGGGTGCTGGAGCCTATCCCAGCTGTCTTCGGGTGAGAGGCGGGGTACACCCTGGACTGGTGGCCAGCCAATCACAGGGCACATATAGACAAACAACCATTCACACTCACATTCATACCTATGGACAATTTGGAGTGGCTAATTAACCTAGCATGTTTTTGGAATGTGGGAGGAAACTGGAGTACCCGGAGAAAACCCACGCATGCACGGGGAGAACATGCATATTATTTATTATTTATTATTTATTATTTATTATTTATTATTTATTATTTATTATTTATTATTTATTATTTATTATTTATTATTTATTATTTATTATTTATTATTTATTATTTATTATTACACAGGAGCCAGGCAACGACATTTCGTTGGCAATTTCACTGCTGTGTTATTGTGCAATGACAATAAAGAAAGTCTATGTCTATGTCTATGTACTTGATATAAACAAGTATCCGACTCATCCCTCGTGAATATGTTGTATTGCCTAAAATACAAAGATACTAGGTCTGCTTTCATGAGTGACAAAATAAACTGAAAAAATATTCACAAAATTTCACAATATTCATTAAAGAGGCTGAGAATGGCCTATTTTTAAAGAAAGCTGGACCAAAATTTGTGACTTTGCGAGGCTGTTTATTCTAAATCGCAAATGTGCAGGAGATCCACTTCATCCACTGATTGCGTCTCCATGCACAGCATCCAAACCCTGAGCAGACTTCAAAGTCAACGGCACACATTTGAAGGACACGTGCCACTTTAATTGCTCTTACAAGGAGTGCACATAAAAACAAAAAAGTACTAGCCATTATACTCCCGTAAAATCATTAGCAAGTTATTAAGATGGGGGGGTGAAAAAATGAGTTTTTACGGGGATGTTAGAGCATAAGCAAACAGGATGTGACAAGGTGTTGAGTAAATGGGACACGCCATGTCAACACAGGTGCAAACACACACACACACACACATAGCGGGGGATTTACTATCGTTCAAGTGCTAGCGACGCCGCTGACATCTGCAGCATGTGCCTGGGCTAAAAGTAGCCGCAGGGCCAACATCCCAGCCCCAAAGTGGCCAAGTCAGCTTTTCACAGTTGGAAAGGCGTCTGTATGAATAACAGCTAGTTAAAAAACCTCCGACATGCAACTCGCAACTCAATTCACATCTCTTTAGGAACGCACGAAACCAAAGGCACGAGCTGGTGGCTGGTCATGGAACAAGTCCATACGTTATTTAGGCCGCACGTTGGCCTGTTGGTTAGCATGTTGGCCACACAGTCAGGAGATCTGAACGATCTGGGTTCAAATCTCAGTTGGATATTTCTGCATGGAGTTTGCATGTTTTTTCCCCATGTGTGTGTGTGGTTTTTTTCTGGGTGCTAACAACCAGGTTTAGAGACAGCTACTTCCCCCTGGCCATCAGCCTGCTCAATGCCAAATAAGCCCCTCTACCTGCCCACACGCACAACCAAAACTTTAAATTATTGTTATTTATTCTAAATGATTTAAATTATTTGTACAAATTACTGTTTACGCTGTACATTGTTGTTCATATTTGATGTAATCTATTTATTCTCCACATTATTATTTATTATTACACAGGAGCCAGGCAATGACATTTCGTTGACAATTTCACTGCTGTGTTATTGTGCAATGATAGAAAGTCTATGTCTAACTAGTCTTCATGTTGACAATTGTTGTAAAAAAAAGATTTGTTATGTAAACTAGGACTGTCAATTAATTAAAATATTTGATTGTGATTAATCGCACTCTTTGTCCATAGTTAACTCAGAATTAATCACATTTAATCACAGATAGAAATACGTTTGTATACATACTTAAGTAGGGGAAAGCTCTTTGTGGTAAACTACAACAATAATTACACCAAATGTTATGTAAAAGGATATCAATTTCTTATTTTGTGTCTATGGGGCTCCAATGATTAAAAAACACATATTTAGGAAGTCACTATGCTCTAATATTCAATTTACATTGAATCCATTGAAACATTGAATCCTATGTGGCAGAAATTCATTTATCGCGTCCGGGTCTGGAACCAATTAAACCAGGGGTGGGCAAACTACGGCCCGGGGGCCACATCCGGCCCGCCAAGTGTTTGAATACGGCCCGCCCAATCTTTCCAAAGTATTTCATTTAAACTCAACATACAACCTGGCAACATGGCCTGAGCCAACTATTAGATTAGATTATTAGATTATTATAATTATTCTTAGAACTATTATGATTATTATAATTATTATATTAATGCTAATTATTATATTAGTTATATATAATATTATTGTTATATTTGCATATTTTACATAATAATAATATAATAATTATTATTTTAATTGTAATTATTATAATATTTTATTATTTTTAAAATATTTAAATATAAATATAAAATAATAAATAATAGCAGATTGCATGACAATTTTACAGATACGATAATACCAGGTGGACTGTTACGTGTAAAATATATAGTCTGCCCCCCCCCCCGTAAATTTTGTCATATCAATGCGGCCCGCGAGTCAAAAAGTTTGCCCACCCCTGAATTAAACCAAATGCATCATCTTTGACTAAAAACCTGATCTCACCCCTACTCCCAAAATTTTCTGTGTCAACGGGTCTGAATTGGAGTTTGTGACCTGTTACAATTATCTTGGCCTCTGGTTGGACACGCCCCTTTCCTTCACCCCCCATATCAAGCACCTACAGTCAAAAGTCAAAGCTCGCTTGAGCTTCCTCTATCGCAATAAGTCCTCTTTCACCCGTTCAGCAAAACATACACTTGTCAAAATGTCCATCTTGCCCATCTTTGATTATGGTGACACCATCTATAGCAGGGGTCTCAAACTCAATTTACTTGGGGCCACTGGAGCTAGGGTCTGGGTGAGACTGGGCCGCATCAGGTTTTCCAAACCCCCCCCCCAAAAAAACGCATTTATTAAAAACAAAAAAAATTTAAAAACATCGCGTTGGTTCCAATTTTCTACAATAAAAGCTCTGATAAAACATTCCACTGTAGTGGTTAGCGCACAGACCTCACAGCTAGGAGACCAGGGTTCAATTCCCACCCTCGGCCATCTCTGTGTGGAGTTTGCATGTTCTCCCCGTGCATGCGTGGGTTTTCTCCGGGTACTCCGGTTTCCTCCCACATTCCAAAAACATGCTAGGTTAATTGGCGACTCCAAATTGTCCATAGGTATGAATGTGAGTGTGAATGGTTGTTTGTCTATATGTGCCCTGTGATTGGCTGGCCACCAGTCCAGGGTGTACCCCGCCTCTCGCCCGAAGACAGCTGGGATAGGCTCCAGCACCCCCGCGACCCTCGTGAGGAAAAAGCGTTAGAAAATGAATGAAAGAATAAAGAAAATCAATCAATCAGTAATAAATAAATATAATAATAATAAAACGGCAAATAATAAAAACTTAAGAAACCACATATAGTTGGTGGGTAGACAAATTATTTTTTTCAGATTAAAATGAACAAAGCATTATTAGAGCCCTGTAGACATGACAAAACACGACTATAGTCACATTTATACTCTTTATTTACAAGATATTGCGCAACTGCAGGGTCTTGATACACATGCTAACTCGCAAACTAGAGAGCTAGCGACATAAACGGTAGCCTTCAAGTTATTTCCTTTAAACTTAAATAGCCAAAAACGTACCACTTCCACACGGATAGGGAGGATAACTATTAACAGTTATTTAACCTTTAACATGAACATTAATCAAACGTAATAATTTTTTCTGGGTACATGATACCATACAGCATCCATATCAAACTTGCGCACTAAATATTACACTTTCATATCAAGGTGGGGGCCTCAAACTAGTGTCCTGCGGGCCACATTTGGCCCACGGGCCGCGTGTTTGAGAGCCCTGATCTATAGGATGGCGTCTCAGTCCACTCTGAAGAAGCTGGATATTCTTCACCACTCTGTCATCCGTTTTGCTACTAGCGCTCCTTTTACCACTCACCACTGTGAATTATATAAGTTGGTAGACTGGACATCACTACATACCAGATGGCTCCATCACTGGCTCCAGCTCATCTACAAAACCATATTTGGCATCACACCCTTCTATCTCTCTTCCCTCTTACATCTTTCTCACTCTGCTTACAATCTAAGGTCCAGTAATCACATCAAACTCTCCATCCCCAAAGTTCGTACCGTCTTTGGACGCAGCGCTTTCCCCGGTTTGCTGCAGCTAATGACTGGAACACCCTACAAAACTCTCAAAAACCTTCAGCCTTCACATCTCTCTCTGTCTTTAAACAAAACTTGCAACTAACTACATCTGACTCATGCACTTGCTGATTAGGCCTATTGCCATATCCCATTGCTTTAATGTTGTTGTTTGATGCTTTTGTATTACATATTTACTGTATTGATATTTGTCATTTTATATAACGTTGTTCTTATTTTCAGCACTCCCCTCTCCCGTCAAAGTGCTTTTGCTCTTTGTTCAGGCTGCATTTGTAAATAAGAATTTGTTCTTAAATTGCTTGCCCGGGTAAATAAAGGTAAAATAAATAATAAAAAAAAAAAATCGCTACAATCGAATAACGACTGTACGCACAGGTTTACTTTTCCGTCCAGCAGCCTGATTTAAGAGCAGGCCGCATCGTGTCGGCACCAATGCTGCTTAGCTGCTTAGCGCTACGCATGAGCAAGAACACGGGAGCCCCATAAAACACGCGACTCGCTTTCATGAACTGTATTCTGACCGCCTTGTAACCTCCCTAAATATGCTCACACCTCTTTGCTGATAATGAACTGGTCCACGTAGGAGTGCATTACAATGTTGGGGGAAGGGTGGGAGGCGTACAGCCAAGACAATAAAACATGCAGAAAAAATATATATCCCAGGGCTTTGCAAAGTTTTTCCAATTAGAGTGGAAATGGAGCATTGATATTTACAGCCAAGCAGAAAGCCCTAAAGTGGCTGCTACAAGATGCAGAGAGATGCTGGATGTGTTCAACATGATTTAGGAGACCTATAATCCTGGATTCAAATGAGAATACACAGGCACTGACAAGCTCAACCAAAAGCGGCAGAAAAAAACCCAAGTGGGGGTTGATGACAAAAGCCAAAAACCAGCAAGGAGTGAGACTATAAGATGGAGAGTGAGCGCCCGGGCAGGCAAGGCAGGCAGACTATGCGTCTCTGGCTTGTGGGAATGCGGTAAAGACACAGTAGTGGGCAAGGACCCGACTCTGAAATTAGAGAGTGGCGCTAAGAGAGACGAGCCGCAGCCAAAAGGCCGTCTGGGAGCTGCCACGAGCTGCATCCCCAGCGCATTGCCTCAACGTGATTTACTGCAAGGCCGCGCTCCAGGCAGCACGCTATCTGACTAGCAGAACTCCTTCACTCTCACTTTGCATGCTATTGAGTTCATTACGATGAAAAACGGTGATGAGAACATAGTCTAGAACAAGGGGTCTCAAACTCAATTTACCTGGGGGCCACTGGAGCTAAGGTCTGGGTGAGGTTAGGCCGCATCAGGGTTTAAAAAAAATATATATATTTTTTTTATTTACAGTTTTATTCCAAATAATTTCCTGCATTTTTTTTGTACCCAGTGTCATAAGCCTGTAGCTTCACCGCTAATCCAATGTCGGAGTTGTTGTTGGAACATTGACAGCGTCTTATTTATTGATTTGGACACAACAAACAGCTTAGCAGCTGAAATAAAGCACCTGGAGTTAGCTAACCCGAGCTAGCAGTTAGAACTGGCCTCCAGAGTGTATCATCGTATGGGAGGGGCAAAATGGCGTCACTTGTGCTGTCATTTTTGGGCACATGGGCCTCAAACTAGCATCCTGTGGACCGCATTTGGCCCACGGGCCACGAGTTTGAGACCCATGATCTAGAACATTGTCTTGTCAATAATGGCGTGATGTTTTCATGCAATGATGCATGGATAAATCTTTATTGGATTTCTATTGTGTATTTCTGCCATATGATTTCACTTCAAAAATTGAGTATGTGAGAAAGAACATTGTCAGAAAGTTTAATTTGCAAGACCACATAGCCCCCCATCCCCCGATGAGGGAACGTCCAGAGGGCAAAATGGCGTCACTTGTGCTGTCATTTTTGGGTACATGATACCATATGGCATCCATATCAAACTCGCCTGGGACGCATTGATATAAAAATTTTAAAAAATCAAGGCGGGGGCCTCAAACTAGCATCCTGTGGACCGCATTTGGCCTGCGGGCCGCAAGTTTGAGACCCATGGTCTAGCACATTGTCTTGTCAATAATGGCGTGATGTTTTCATGCAATGATGCATGGATAAATCTTTATTGGATTTCTATTGTGTATTTCTGCCATATGATTTCACTTCAAAAATTGAGTATGTGAGAAAGAACATTGTCAGAAAGTTTAATTTGCAAGACCACATAGCCCCCCATCCCCCGATGAGGGAACGTCCAGAGGGCAAAATGGCGTCACTTATGCTGTCATTTTTGGGTACATGATACCATATGGCATCCATATCAAACTCGCGTGGGACGCATTTATATAAAAATTTTAAAAAATCAAGGCGGGGGCCTCAAACTAGCATCCTGTGAGTGGCCCGCGGGCTGCGAGTTTGAGACCGATGGTCTAGAACATTGTCTTGTCAATAATGGCGTGATGTTTTCATTCAATGATGGATAAGTCTTATTGGATTTCTATTGTGTATTTCTGCCATATGATTTCACTTCAAAAATTAAAAATGTGAGAAAGAACATTGTCAGAAAGTTTATTTTGCAAACCACGTTGCCCGCCCATCCCCCGACGAGGGAACGTCCCGAGGGCAAATTGGCGTCACTTGTGCTGTCATTTTTGGGTACATGATACCATATGGCATCCATATCAAACTCGCGTGGGACGCATTGACATAAAAATTAAAAAAAATCAAGGCGGGGGCCTCGAACTAGCATCCTGTGTACCGCATTTGGCGCGCGGGCCGCAAGTTTGAGACCGATGGTCTAGAACATTGTCATTGTCAATAATGGCGTGATGTTTTCATGCAATGATGGATGGATAAATCTTCTATTGTGTATTTCTGCCATATGATTTCACTTCAAAAATGGAGAATGTGAGAAAGAACATTGTCAGAAAGTTTATTTTGCAAGACCACGTTGCCCCCCATCCCCCGACGAGGGCACGTCCAGAGGGTGCAGCTCTGTCACGGACAATGACCTCTGTTGTCCCCCGTAGAAGCGTCCCGGCAGCAAAGAAACTCTGCCGTTGCCAGACAAAGTAAAGGAGCACTCAGGAAAAGCAGATTTTCAAGCATAAAAACACAAACATGAGGAAGCGCGAGGTGCTGGAAGTCCCAAGTCTAGACGTGCAAGGAAAGGTTCCCTGTGCGCTTGTCTGCGCCGCAGGTCAGCGAGAGTACGGCCACTATAGCGCTGATGCTGTGTTCCAGGATTTGTGTGCGTTTCCTTTGCCAAGTTTCCTCTCTTTGTTTAGAGCGGTCTGGTTAGTCTGGTTCCCCGCTGTGCTACGCTACAGCCAAACACGCATATATCAACAACACATCACAACAACAGGCAGGATGCTCTAATGGTGGAGAGGTGATGGGAACAGGAGCAAAGCGAAGAAAGAGGGGCATCCATGAGGGAATAAAAGGTAGAGATAAATAAAGGAACGCGTGATGGTGGCACATTGGCTTGTAGCCCGTGTGGTCTTGCAGCAGAAACAATAGCAGGGCAGCGGCATTGGCCATATTGGTGGGGTGAAAGTGCTGTGGGCAGGAAATCCACATGCACCTGTATTGTTTTATTAAAGAGTGACATTATTTTGTGGCGGTCTATAGTAAGCTACTATTAAAACAATGCAATAAATTAAACATATTGGAAATATATGAATTTTAAAAAATGATAGTTGGTATCTAAGCCAAGGGTGGCCACTGATATTTTTGATATTTTCACATGACATGATAAAAAACCGCATCTCAGCTTTTTAATGTTGTCTTTTTTCTAAATATTTCAACTTTATTCTTAAATAATTTTTGTTCTGACTTTATTTTAAAAAAAAATCCAAAAATATTTAGATTTATTCCCACATTCCAATAGTTTGACTTCGTTCTCATATTTTTGTAATATTTTTTAATATTTTTAAACATTATAATATTAAATATTAATATAATAATTTAATTTAAAATAATATAATTTTAATAATTTTTTAATAAAACTTCATTTGTTATTTTGATTATTTTTCATAATACAACAACTTTTTTTCGTTACTATTTCAATTTTATGGTACTAAAAGGGCTGCACGGCGGTCGAGTGGAGACCAGGGTTCAATTCCACCCTTGGCCATCCGGTTTCCTCCCACATTCCAAAAACATGCTAGGTTAATTGGCCACTCCAAATTGTCCATAGGTATGAATGTGAGTGTGAATGGTTGTTTGTCTATATGTGCCCTGTGATTGGCTGGCCACCAGTCCAGGGTGTACCCCGCCTCTCACCCAAAGAGGGATAGGCTCCAGCACCCCTGCAACCCTCGTGAGGAAAAGTGGTAGAAAATGAATGGTACTAAAAGGACAATGTTATTCTTGTTAAATTTGGACTTTTTTATCATTAAAGTGTATAATAGTATAATATTATATAATATAATATTATAATAGTATAATATTTTAACTTTACTGTTGTGAAATTACTGCCCGTCAAAAATGGCATTTTTATGGCCGACTCAATTACTCATGATTTTCTGGTATTCCCGGGCATAACGCCTGCAAACAGTAGCGATCTACTGTACTTTTGAGTCTCTACTGCCTCTTGAGGAATAACAAAGTATTACAAGTCGAGTTGGCCATTAAGTACAATTCATGTACCTTCATCCCTTCAGTTTCACCTGTTAAAATTCGGTATTATAAATCCATACATTGTTAGTTGAATGTATCCACCAAGACTTTTGTGGAATCAGTCCTTTTAAGAAAGTACTTACATTTGTTTTGTCCAGGTTCTATTTTTTATTGTTCTTAATTGAGACAAATTTGCATAAAAACGCATACAATGGCAATAAATAATGTCTACAAATGTGTTTATATACAATGCAATATGATAGTATACAAAACGTACAATTCCTGATCACATGATACCATTATAAATGACAGCTGCGTGGACTGGACATATACTACGTGTGTGTTGCGTTGTATATTTACGTGTGTTCAAGTATCCACTTAGCAGTCAAATGTAAATATGTACAGTATATAAGGTCCTTTGTGGTTACTATTCTAGCCTCGTAGCCAAGGTCTGGCACTCAGCTGATTGTAGTACGGTTTAAAGACACACACACACATACACTGTAACCCCCCCAACCCCCCAACAAAAGCCATGCTTATAGAGCTGAGGGGCCCTAAATGCCTTACAGATGGACTCCTAACAAACACTCAAGTATTCCCAGTATTTGGCCTTGCTGTAATTTACAGCATACTTACCTAATTGAGATGCTATTAAGGTCAGGGCACGCATTCTTCAGCCGGGTGCTAATACACACGATACGGACGTAGCAAGGTACGGTATATATATATATCTATATTTATATATATATATATATATATATATATATATGTTCCCTCAATGGATAGGAGTGATTTTAACCACATTGTGCTGTGAAAAGACACTTACAGTATGTGTAAAATACAACAGTAACCAAGGTAGCTTACAGGACCCCATATACTGTATTTACATTATACATTTTTTGGTAGAATAACATCACTCTTTTGGACCATCCCGTGTGTTTCCCTTATTTTAATCCTATAGAGAACATTTGGGGATGAATGGCAAGGGAAGTTTATAAAAATGGCCATCAGTTCCAGACAGTTGATGCACTTGGTGAAGCCATCTTCACCACTTGGAGCAGTTCCTCAATGTTCCCAGTAGCCTCCTGGAAACACTCGCATCAAGCATACCCAAAACAATTTTTGAAGCGATTAACAAAAACGGTGGAGCTCCTCGTACTCACAAGTCCAACTGAGTAACCTTCTGGTTTGGAGATTTTTAGGATCTGCAGCTGTATTTCCTTGGATTTGCGGTCTGTTTTAATTTATTACACCCATGGCCCGCCTCCGGACACGCCAACTCCGCTGTGCTTGGTCACATGCCCAAAGTGCTTCCTAACTACGAATGAACGCTACCCTACTTTCTGGTAGGGCTTAGTTCTTCACATGGATTTCCAGCCATGCACACAAAATGGAGAAGTACATTGAAGGTGACCTATTATGTTTACACAGAAAGCTTTCTAGATCTTCCAGAATCAGTTCAGAGCCTCCCCATCTTTCAAGTGCTCACTTCCAAATGTGCAAATCTCATTATATGTAAAACTTTGGCATCGATTAACACAATAATACAACCTTCTAACAACATTTATAGGCTGGAAAAGCATAATAGGTCCCCTTTAATGTCGAGCCAGCAAAAGGGTTTTAGTGGGGGGGAGGGGGGGGACCAAGCTGTGTGTCAAAAATACGAATAACCCCTGCAAATAGTGGGGATCTACGGTATCCACGTCCTGTCCCTCACTTTATGTGTTGGCTACTGCTTCTTTGGTGACCTGGCTGCTTGTCACCACGTGAAAAAAAATCTCGTCCCAATACAAAACAACCAACGTAACGCCTCGTCTTCCATCCTCAAAGCTGTGAAAGGCCGCAACGAAGCTCAGCGACAGCGGCTGCAGTTTGAGCGTGTCGTTTGGTCATTTTTCATAGAGCGCGTCGGACAGAAAGATACCAGTCTGTCACGCAGCGCCATCCGTCTTCATTGTTTCCAAGCCGCTCCTGGAGAATTCAATCTCGAGAGCACGTTGGCGATTAATCAGGTCTACTCGTGTGTGTGTGTGGGCACCTCATGCGTCTTTGTCTGCTCATGGCGTGATAAATCATTGTCCGTCCCTGAGCAGGACGCACAAAGGCTGAGCCCCCCCTTGTGCCCACAAAAGATAAATTCATCTAAGAGCTGACATCCTTGCATAAAGCGCTGAGAGAGCGGTTAATGTCTGACATTTTAACAGGAGGGAGAATTTGTCAGGATAAAAATGCAGTCGGAGGCAGGCTGGGAGCGGAGAAGCCATGGGAACACACTCACACACACACACACACCGTGGTTTTGCTGGTGAGTAATTCCACTGGACTGTTGAGAAAGATTCTACTTAAGCACAGGGGTCTGCTCTGTGTGCTATGAGGTAAGGAGCAGCAGGAGGTCGGTGGTGCCCCCTGGAGAAGGTAATGGGATGACAGCCACCATCCATCCATTTTTTTATACAGCTTATTCCATCAGGGTATCGTCTTAAGGCGAGAGGCGGGGTATACCTGGACTGGTGGCAAACTCCACACACAGATGCCCGAGCGGAGAATCGAACCCAGGTCTCCTAGCCCACTCTTAGGTACTTCTGACAGTTCACTGCGCTCCCCCCAGGGGGAACTATTTGAGAAGCACTGCTTGTAGGGTGATGTAATGTGCAGGGTTTCATTTGATATTCATATGAGGCTAAATAAGGCTAGGATATTTGCTATCAAAACAAAACAAATTGCATAAACAGACCTTATTCAAGGTGGCACGGCGGTCTAGTGGTTAGCGCGCAGACCTCACAGGTAGGAGACCAGGGTTCAATCCCACCCTTGGCCATCTCTGTGTGGAGTTTGCATGTTCTCCCCGTGTATGCGTGGGTTTTCTCTGGGTACTCCGGTTTCCTCCCACATTCCAAAAACATGCTAGGTTAATTGGTGACTCCAAATTGTGAGTGTGAATGGTTGTTTGTCTATATGTTCCCTGTGATTGGCTGGCCACCAGTCCAGGGTGTACCCCGCCTCTCGCCCAAAGACTGCTGGGATAGGCTCCAGCACCCCCCTTGACCCTCGTGAGGAAAAAGCGGTAGAAAATGAATGAATGATTATTATTCAATTTCATTGACTCAAAGAAGCCAATTGCCAAAGTGGCATTCTTACAGTATTTGCAAATGTGTAAAAGAACACATTATACCCAAGCATGATGTAAGGTAGGGGTCCCCAACCACCAGGCTGCAGAAAAACACTCAGGCAAACACTATACACAATACATACAGTGAAGAAAATAAGTATTTGAACACCCTGCTATTTTGCTATTTCTCCCACTTAGAAATCATGGAGGGGTCTGAAATTTTCATCGTAGGTGCATGTCCACTGTGAGAGAGATAAACTAAAAAGAAAAATCCAGAAATCACAATGCATGATTTTTTAACAATTTATTTGTGTGATACAGCTGCAAATAAGTATTTGAACACCTGTGTATCATCTAGAATTCTGACCCTGAAAGACCTGTTAGTCTGCCCATTAGAAGTCCACCTGCACTCCATGTATCATCCTGAATCAGATGCACCTGTTTGAGGTCGTTAGCTGCATAAAGACACCTGTCCACCCCATACAATCAGTAAGACTTTAACTTGTAACATGGCGAAGACCAAAGAGCTGTCCAAAGACACCAGAGACAAAATTGTACACCTCCACAAGGCTGGAAAGGGCTACGGAGCAATTACCAAGCAGCTTGGTGAAAAAAGGTCCACTGTTGGAGCTATCATTAGAAAATGGAAGAAGCTAAACATGACGGTCAATCTCAATCGGAGTGGAGCCCCATGCAAGATATCACCTCGTGGGGTCTCAATGATTCTAAGAAAGGTGAGGAATCAGCCCAGAACTACACGACAGGACTTGGTCAATGACCTGAAAAGAGCTGGGACCACCGTTTCCAAGGTTACTGTAGGTAATACACTAAGACGTCATGATGTGAAATCATGCATGGCACGAAAGGTTCCCCTGCTTAAACCAGCACATGTCAAGGCCCGTCTTAAGTTTGCATATGACCATTTGGATGATACAGAGGAGTCATGGGAGAAAGTTTTATGGTCAGATGAGACCAAAATAGAACTTTTTGGTCATAATTCCAATAAGCGTGTTTGGAGGAAGAAGAATGAAGAGTACAATCCGAAGAACACCATCCCTACTGTGAAGCATGGGGGTGGTAGCATCATGCTTTGGGGGTGTTTTTCTGCACATGGGACAGGACGAGTGCACTGCATTAAAGAGAGGATGACTGGGGCCGTGTATTGTGAGATTTTGGGGAACAACCTCCTTCCCTCTGTCAGAGCATTGAAGATGGGTCGTGGCTGGGTCTTCCAACACGACAACGACCCGAAGCACACAGCCAGGAAAACCAAGGAGTGGCTCCGTAAGAAGCATATCAAGGTTCTAGCATGGCCCAGCCAGTCTCCAGACCTGAACCCAATCGAAAATCTTTGGAGGGAGCTCAAACTCCGTGTTTCTCAGCGACAGCCCAGAAACCTGACTGATCTAGAGAAGATCTGTGTGGAGGAGTGGGCCAAGATCCCTCCTGCAGTGTGTGCAAACCTGGTGAAAAACTACAGGAAACGTTTGACCTCTGTAATAGCAAACAAAGGCTACTGTACCAAATATTAACATTCATTTTCTCAGGTGTTCAAATACTTATTAGCAGCTGTATCACACAAATAAATTGTTAAAAAATCATGCATTGTGATTTCTGGATTTTTCTTTTTAGTTTATCTCTCTCACAGTGGACATGCACCTACGATGAAAATTTCAGACCCCTCCATGATTTCTAAGTGGGAGAAATAGCAAAATAGCAGGGTGTTCAAATACTTATTTTCTTCACTGTATTAAATAAGATTGCTATAATTTATATATTTTATTGCTCTAACCTGGTGACTAGCGAGCATGCCTGTAATGCTATTTAGTAGGGGTATTTAGTAGTAGGTGGCTGACCGATTGATCAGCCACCGATCGGCCGATATAAGCGACAAAGGACGATATCAATATTGGCAGATACTCGTTTTAAAAGCTGAACCCCTCCGCACCCGCTGCATCATTCCGAACAAACATGTCTGCCGTGTGTGGGCTTTAGATTGGTGCGGAGGCTCGCGATGTGATCATCCTATAAAGCCCCGGTCCCAAACCGCTGTACTTCCAAATTTGTGGATGAGTACCACCTCAGCACGGATTTGGGAGCATGAAAACACTATGTAGCACTTTTAGTGCAGGAGGAACTTTTGTTTTGTGCAGGGCTGTGTCGTGTGACACACAACCGCTGTAACCACTTCTGACTGAGCTCGCACGAGCACTTCCCCATTTCGGCTGTCCAATGACTGGCACGTCACGTTGACGGACAACTGCCGGCATTTTGTCTCCTGTCTCGGCACAAAAGAGGGAGTCGGCTGCATCTGCGGTTCAGAAGGCAGCGGATGTGGCTGGAGGGACCCAGCAGAGGTGGACAAACCTGCTTTTCATTCAGGTTTTCAGTTAATAATGTGAGAAGATCACAAATAAATGCATTGTGAAATAGAAAAGGTGAGTTGTGGATACCAACATTTTGATAATGTTCTGGTAAAACAAGCATATTGGCTTAGTTTGGCTTCAAATACGCTATGAAAGTAAATTATTCAAAAGTGAGAAGGTCTGGGCCATTTTCATTTTGTAAAAGTTGCTCCCACAAGAAAAAACTTTGTGACCCTAATATAGTAGCTAGTAGTACATTTAAACACTGCATGTACGTAATCGGTATTGGCATCAGAATCGGCCGATTTCACTCATGGTTGATCTGGATCGGTATCGGCAGCAGAAAACCCCGATCAGAGCATCCCTAGTATTTAGATCAGCCATGATAAGTGACGGCGCATGAGTGACAGCGTTCCACCGGAAACTCTATTTTCCTCTATTTTCCCAGAGATGGAATGGACAGGTGTCCCTCTGCCCACAAAACTGGAGCAGGACCTAAGAGTGTCATCCGGTTCTTCCACCTGCTGCCTGGGGCGTAAACATAGAGGAAACCCCCTACCCCCCAACGACCAACCCCCATGACTTTACCCTTTATCCCTATGTCTCCTATGTAACAGGTGTGCTGGCCCATCAACACCACCAAAACAAGACGCTTAAGATGTAAATAGTCATTATGAGGGCTGGCTGGCTGGTGATTTGTTGTTTTGCGGGAATTTTGAGAGGAAAGATGAGCCTCTGCTGAATGTGCAGCATCGGCAACACTTCAACGTGAAAATATGTAAGAATAGACGGATAGGTGATGCAGTGATGACAGAAAAGAAAACCATGTGTTAAAAAGTAAATCCATACATCCAAAACACGTAATAATTTAATAGAATATTTTTTTCTATTAAAATAATAATACTATAAAAAGCAATACATAAAATAATGTAATGTAAATGAATGTAAATTAAAATAAATAAAACAAAGATGCAGTAATAAATAAAGCATACAGCATTAAAAACACTGACTCAATCAGTAGAGTGGTTTGAAAAAGTGTTTGCCTCCTTCCTGATTTTTTTGCCACACTTTTATGTTTCAGATCATCAAATAAATTTAATTTTTTAAATAAAACTTGAAAAAAATCCAAACCTACATAGTCCTATGTGAAAAAGTGACTGCCCCTCTGTTAAAATATAAAAATCTATCAGTGTGGAAAAGGTTATAAATCCATTTCTAAAGATTTGGGACTCCAGCAAACCACAGTGAGAGCCATTAACCACAAATGGCAAAAACATGGAACAGTGGTGAACATTCCCAGGAGTGTCCCGGACAACCAAAATGACCCCAAGGGTGCAGCAATGACTTGATCAAGAGGTCACAAAAGACCCCACAACAACGTCCAAAGAAGTGCAGGCCTCACTTGCTTCACACAAAAACATTACTAAGGCTAAAAACATAATTAGAATTATAATAACTAAACACAGAAAATACCAAGTAAATACACATGGATTCCATATTGAAAAAAAAAATCAGCCAAGACGCTAATTATTGTAACCTTTTAGGATGTCAAGAAGTTCTTAAAGTACTTGATTTTTCTGTGTTCAAGAAACAAAAAGTCAAGAACATAGTGGCCTCGTACACACTTCTATTTTTTGTATGCATAATCATTTTCTATTCAATTTACTGTTGCTGTTATTTTATGAAATGACTCAATGAATCCAAAGAAGCCTGAAGGCATCGTTTCAACTTTAAGGCTCCTCTATTGCCAACACAGCCAGTCAAGCCATGTTGACACCAGGCATTGTCCTACTGTTTGCATAACACACAAACACACAACACATTTTTCAAAATCCACACGCCGTAATTCCAGCAAACAAACAGCAAAGGACGCATAGCCGCCCGCCCCAAGCGACACACTTCACACCCTGTGATTTGTACGTCGGAAAAACATACACCCAGCAAGCACGCACCGGTTCAACGGGTACAAACTGGAAAACGGGCAGACAGACAGACATCAGGCTGGCATCGCCACTGCTGCCGTCACTATGGGTGGGGCACACCTACTGTACATAGAAACTCCCATCATTAGGCCACGCCCAATGAGAGAGGCATTGTACTGTATGCATAACGGAAGACTAACTAATCCCATGTAGAACACATGAAACACACGCACACACCAACGCATTATCTCATCTGTGGGCTCGTACGGACAAAACACAAAGTGATGCCAGCAGGAGCGTGCCTTACCTTATCTTCAAGACGGATCAGTCGCGCTCCGATCGTCGGGAATTCCTTATCTTCCCCTTTACCTGGCAAACGACAGACGCCACGAGGGAGTTGAACACAATCGCACGTGCCGGTGCAAACACAACATGCTCGTAGATGTTTTCTGTGATGCCACCACAGAAGGCCATTAGTGACGACAAAGAGCAAGACTGTCACATACAGTAAATATTACACAACAGAGCTTGACTGACCTTAAAATAAGCTTTTCAAACAGTATGACCTTATGTTGGCTTGCAATTAAGGGAATATTGTTTTCCAGTTACTACGGTGATGGCAAATTAGCTACTTTAGTAGTTTTTATACTAGCCAGGGCAGCTGGCAGTTTTGCATTTTGCTATCTGGTATTAAAACAGTGGCATGCAAGTCAATTATACTGTGTATACTTAATTTAATTAAAAAGAAAAAAAATGTTGCTTGAATAAAAATATTTAAAATTTCATTTATTTAACAAATATTTTACATTTATTTAAAAATATATTTTAAAAATTTATAAAAATATTAATACAATATTTGAATATTTATTTTTATTTGAATATTTACATTGATACTTTCAAATGTTTTATATGCACAGAATAAAAATAGTTTTTATGTCATGTTATGTGTTACTTTTATTTAAAAAATATTTAACATTTATTTAAAAATTTATTTTAAATTTTTTAAATAAAAATATGAATAGAATATTTAAATATTTATTTTTCTTTGAATATTTACATTGATACTTTCAAAAGTATTATATGCACGGAATAAAAATAGTTTTTATGTCATGTTATGTGTTACTTTTATTTGAAAAATATTTTACATTTATTTTAAAATTTATTTAAAAAATTTAAAATAAAAATATGAATAGAATATTTGAATATTTATTTTAATTTGAATATTTACATTGATACTTTCAAATGTTTCATATGCACGGAATAAAAATAGTTTTTATGTCATGTTATGTGTTACTTTTATTTAAAAAATATTTTACATTTATTTAAAATTTTATTTTAAAAATTTAAAATAAAAATATTAATAGAATATTTAAATATTTATTTTTATTTGAATATTTACATTGATACTTTCAAATGTTTTATATGCACGGAATAAAAATAGTTTTTATGTCATGTTATGTGTTACTCTTTTATTCATTTAATAATCATTTAATGTAAAAGCACCATTGGGAAAAAAAATTACAATTATTGTTTTTTTTCCAATCAGTCCATTGTAAATACTTCTTTTCATTTACAGGTACTTTTTATATTTTATACATCACATTTCTTATTGTGCATTAGTAAAATTGATTTTTTTTTATATTTGTGTAATGTAATATTTGTGTTTTTTATTCATAATTAATTGTATCCACATGAAATCAAACGTACGTTATGAAAAGACAGATGAAAGCAAGAGAGCCATGCGGGTCAGCCAAGGGATGTTTACAAAGCACCTGGGAACTGGACCAAAAGGAAAGAGAGAGACGCAGGAAAGGAAGGAAGCTGCGTAACAGTTAGTGTTGTTTTCGTGTTCTTTGGCTGTGATTTTTTTTTTTTTTTTTTTTTACACAAGAGCAAAACAAGGATTTATACTCACCATTGTTAATGAATGACTGGAAATTAAATAACGACTTCTAGTAACTGGCAGCGTGCAACAGCTGAACAAACATTTCATTTTTGGCTTTTTTTTTTACTTCCAAATTTCTCTCCCTCTTCTTTTTGCACTTTGCAAATGTCATTTCCACACAGAAGCTGTGCCAACATTTGCTAGAAAGGGCACACAATCAGGAGATGTAAATATTTGAGAGCCCACTCGCAGAAAAAATTGAGAAAAGGGCTCTAGAAGGGGCCCCTTTTTAACAACCTCTGTCTTATTTCCAGCTTGTGATGTAATAAAGTTTGCTTTGGGACCCCCTGCTACAAGGGACCGTTAAAAAACCTTCACATCCTTCAGTAAAATGATATATAAAGTTATATATACAGTTGTAAGTGTTATGTGTCCATCCTGATTTCTTACTTGTTGGCATGTTTGTCACACTTAAATATTTCAGATCATCAAACAAATTCAAGCAAATTTAACATTTTCAACAGAGAAAGTCAACCATATTTGTGGAGTCTGACTTTTTTGGTGAGTGCTAAGGGTTTGTAGTACTGTGTACGCCTCCTACCAGGCATCTCTAAATGCAGCATCCTTCTGCCAATATATTCACTATCTCTCCTCTGGACATGTCCCAACCATCCTAGGCTGGCCTCTGTGACTTTATCTCCAAGGCATCTAACATGTAATGTCCCTCTGATGTGCTCGTTCCTGATCCTATCCATCCTGGTCACTCCCAATGAGAACCATCCTCATCTCTGCTTCCTAAAGCCTACTAGACAAACCGCCAAAAGTGCTCCATTTACATAATGTGGCATGCTTATTAACCAAGCTCCAGCGAATAAATATGTTACTGGCCACTAGCTAGCTACACTAGCTGGCTAGCGACTAACTTGACCACACACTTGCTCATAGCAAGCTAGCGCCACTGTTGCTATGTTTAAGAATGGCATGTTATTATGAATGTGCCTGTTACTACATGGTTACAGCATGTATACAAAGGCTAAGTTTTATGAGTAGGCTTTGAAGGCAGACCGTACCATTATAATAACCCTTACCATATCTGCTTTATATCTTTTTATGCAAAGAAAACGTGTTCATGTGTTTCTTTTTGGTGATTTGTAAACTGCATGTCTGTAAGTAATGTGCAACTATCATGATATGATACCTGTGTGGAAATGAAATGCCATATTTTAGACACTAATTTTTAATTCATTTGCGATATTTTGGTGTTAAAATATGGCGGTTTGATTACACAGGTCATTTTTTTGTTGTGTCCACATCCTTAAAAAACAACTTATTTCAACATGCAGCAAAGTCTTGCGCATCAGGACAGTTTGGACTTTTCCTATACTTTCGAAGACCTCAAAATGTCAAATTCCAAATTAGAGGTGTTGGACTAAAAAGGCTGTACTGTATTTATAAACACAACCAAAACACGTCAAGGATATTTAGTCTGGCAACGTTAGTGTTTATTAACATAAAGTCTATGTGAGGAGTGATGGCTGTCTATCAGATGGAGACTGACTGTTGTGTTTACCTGGGAGGAACATTCCAGGCTTTCCCAGTGTGCCATCCAGCCTAGGAAAGGAGGGGGGGGAAGCCAAAAATAACTGAGTGAGTGAATTGAAGTTACTGTACAGTAAAGATAGAGCACACATGCTGGCCTATTTATAGTGGCAATAAAAAACAACGTGTGGACATCAGCATGCATATACTATACTATATCGGGGGTACCCGCTTCATGCTAAGACGTTACAGATATATATCGAGAAAAAAATGCATCTCAGCTTCATGACAGGTGAAAAAGACACTTTGAAACACTTCTATGCTAGGACTACGTTATGCTAGCCATAGCATTTCAGTATGTGGAATCAAACTATGGAATGGATTGAGTAAGGAAATCAAACATTGCACAACGATGAGCCAATTCAAGAAACAATACAAGCAGTTGATGTTTGCTAAATACAAGGATGAAGAGTCTTGAACCAGTCATGATGTGCTATATAAATCACTATATTGACACTTACTATGGTACCCATTATGGCATTGGATGCTCATATCACCGAGTACTTCGGTACGAGGTGCATTATTAAAAAAAAACAAAAAACCTTAAACTGTATTATGGAAAGCAGGAAGTGAACAAATGTAACAGTTACTGATTGTAAAAGTACCAGATGGAGGGGTAGGATTTAATAAGCTTTGCTTCTTCCTACTCCTTTTGGACATGTGGAACTGGGAACTGATTATGGGATGCACTCAATTGTAATGATGCATGTTCAAATGAAATAAAACCATTACCATTACTATTACCATTTGTATCAAATTCACTCTTTTGTTTTTTTTCCAAATATTTGCTATTTAAACTAACTTCTTTAATAACATTCGTAAATGTTCTTCTCTTATTATTATTACTTATTCCCAATTCTATTTTTCCCATTATATTTTCCCCAAGTAATTGTCCAAAAATTCCAACTGTACTTTGATTTCTTAGTTTTTCACATTATAATATTACCAGTTTATTCAGCTATTTCAACTTTCTTCTTGGAAATTTTCCATCCATCCATCCAATTTCCCATGCCCATCCAAGGCACCTATAGACAAACAACGTCTTGTAAATTGTCTTCTCATAATTATGGCTTTATTCCCATAATATTTAGACGTTATCCTCATAACATTTAGAACTGTTTGGGCAACTTCATTTTCCTAAAATTACAACTTTTCTCACTTGCAGTGGTTTTCTTGTCTAGTCTTCTGTTTAGTTATAGTTTTAGAATGTGCCACTAATAAAAGAAAAATCCCCAAATAGCCCCCGGGACGCATTTTGGACCCCCATGCTTTAGGAAAAATGCTATAAAATCCAAACTTAAAATGGTATGATGGAAAATCCCTGTACTATTCTTCCTGCAGCACGTATGTCATTATGTCTTGTCAAGAGACATACGTACAATCGCTTGTGCAGCACAAGTGAGCGGCAAAATAATTGGATCTGGGCTGGATGAGTGCTGCTGGCACAAGGGGAGCTATGGTTCACGAGGTGGAAAACATGTACTGTAACATGAAGAAAGTCAACACATAGCAAGTATGCCTCACAGTGTCTCCCCAATCAACGACAGTGCGGGCAGCACTCGTGCAGCCCCAGACCATGACCACCATGCTTGACTCCATTCTACTATATTGCAATAAAAATGTTTGAGTATACTATCTGTTAAAGGTTTTCTGCATGACTCATTTATTGTCAACATAAAGTACTTTAAAGGGTGGAAAAAAAAATAAAGACTTCTTTCTTTTTCAGTAAACAACCCACATTGTCTAATTAGAGGGCGGGAGCTCGTAAAAAAAAAGCGGTGCCCTCATTTCATTATAAAAAAAAACATAAAAGAGACAGAAAAGTTAAAAAGACACTTTAAAAGACGAGACCGCACCTTCTCTGCAGCTCCTTGATGCGCACCATCATGTTGAGATGGCCTTGCGAGTATTGCTCGATCACGTCCCGAACATCGTAGGGCTTACGTGCTTGCTGTGGATGACACACACACATATAAATATATATATACATATGACACACACATAGACATACAAAGGCCATTGTCAACGCTGCGCTGTTGCCCAATCGCTAAAAACATCCCCCAACCCCCATGAGTGCAAAGGGTTCATTGTTAACTCCGTGTGTGTGTGTGTGTGTGTGTGTGTGTGTGTGTGTGTGTGAACTGACAAGTGCATGGTAATGTAGAAAGCAATCGCGTTAAGGTCCTTTCACAGCTTTGTTTGGTGTGACGTGGATACAAGCGGCGTCAGAAAGAACCTGGTGAACTCTTTAGGCTGCAGCTGAGATCACTTATACAGACGGGGCCCAAATTGGAAACACAACGCTTTTCCTCAGTAAGGAGGCAGCACTGATATCACGTGAATGCATCATGATTGTCTTAGTGTGTGTGTGTGTGTGTGTGTGTGTGTGGTAACAGGTTGCTGTGATACTTAGCTTGAACTGCACCATGCATTAAAAAAAAAGAAAGAAAGACTTGCAGGTGCAAATTCCGCAACACATCCTGCACCCCCCACCCCCACTAAGCTATACACACTCCCTACTCATGCATAAACCTCAATGGTCAAACACAATGCAATTCAATTTGTTCACATTTAGCATCCATTTTTCCCACAAGAAAAATCCAGTGACCATTTTTACAAACATATTTTGAGGTTAGGTGTTTAGTGCACTCCATACTGCTGTGAACATGGGTGCAGTGAACTTGAACTTACAGTTTTTCTCGATTATTTAAACAAATTTTGTGAAAGGATGCCTCATATTCTCAGAACTCTACACACAAATCAAAAAAATCACTCACACATTTCTGAAAACCCCTCAATTCTCCTGCAAAATGAAACTTTACATCCAAAACAGTCTTCATTCTTCTCAAAATGGTGTTTTGTCTCCAAATGAGGCACACAAACCACAATATGAACAACATTTATATGAACCAGTTGAACACTGATGTGCTCAGTGTAAAACACTGGGATTACATCATATTCATCATGACTCGGGACTTTTTGTGTTCAGTGTGACAATTCTTGCAAAATATTTTAGAATTGTTTTTTGGGTTTTTTTGTATTTTTTTGACTCAGAACACAAAATGACACAAATATATATTTTTTTATTTTTCACAGAAAAACAATCTACGAAGTGTTCATCACAACCAACACAAAGTTCCACATACAGTGGTCTGCATCTAAATGTATACAGCTTCAGTTAAGGAAATAATAAAATAATAATAAACAAAAAAATCAATCAATACAGTTTTTCTCGATTGTTTAAACACATTTTCTGAAAGGATGCCTCATATTCTCAAAACTCTACACACAAATTAAAAAATCACTCACACATTTCTAAAAACCCCTCAATTCTCCTGCAAAAGGAAACTTTACATCCAAAACAGTCTTCATTCTTCTCAAAATGGTGTTTTGTCTCCAAATGAGGCACACAAATCACAATATGAACAACATTTATATGAACCAGTTGAACACTGATGTGCTCAGTGTAAAACACTGGGATTACATCATATTCATCATGACTCGGGTCTTTTTGTGTTCAGTGTGACACTTAGAAATACTTACAAAATTACAAAATATTTTAGAATTGTTTTTTGTTTTTTTTGTATTTTTTTGACTCAGAACACAAAATTACACAGAAATATTTTTTTTTATTTTTCACAGAAAAACAATGTAAGAAGTGTTCAACACAAAGTTCCACATACAGTGGTCTGCATCTAAATGTATACAGCTCCAGTTCAAGAAATATTACAGTTTTCCTCGATTGTTTACACACAATTTGTGATCCCTGAGACCCGATGACCACAACATATAACCAATGCACCAACTCCATGAACCAAGTCTGCTAAACTATAAGCACAATTCCTGCTTTACACTCACACTGCAGATCTACAACACACTTTTTTCAAAACACTACACACAAATCTTTGAGTTTTGGCACAATTTTCATGAAGTAAAATTCTTGTTTTCACAAAGAACACAATGCCGCTCAAAACAGTCAAATGAATATTCCTATTATTCACACTGACTCATCACATGGGTAAACACCTGGCACACATTTTTACATTTTGCAATCAGAGCTTTAGCATAAAACGGCAACAAGTGAGTTTCTCTGTTTTGGAACAATGGATGCCAACATTGAAATCAGAGGGAGAGCCAAATGTGTGAGAATGAGAGGACGACGAGGAGGACGATAATCTGTGATGAGATCAGGGCCACTTTGGTTGACCACGTGGTAAACCATGGTCTACCAATGAGGGAGGTTGGGCAAAGGGTCAGAAATCCATAAACACACAATCCCCTTCCCCAAGCTATGGAAGATGCATGTGGAGAGATTCCAGCAGATGCTTTCCATGGCTGGATTGGCCATGCTAGGCCATGTTTCCCCCGCTGCTTGGCCAGAGAAAACCTTGCATGTGATGTAGATGAGGTGCGGCTCAGGTGTGGCATGACCCAAACAGAAGACGTGATGCAGCATAGTCTTTTGCTTTGTTATTCATTGATTTTTTCTTTATGATTATTATTATTTCTTTAACTGAAGCTGTATACATTTAGATGCAGACCACTGTATGTGGAACTTTGTGTTGGCTGTGATGAACACTTCGTACATTGGTTTTCTGTGAAAAATAAAATATATATATATATATATATATATATATATTTCTGTTTAATTTTGTGTTCTGAGTCAAAAACATACCAAAAAAACAAAAAACAATTCTAAAACATTTTGCAAGAAGTGTCACACTGAACACAAAAAGACCCGAGTCATGATGAATATGATGTAATCCCAGTGTTTTACACTGAGCACATCAGTGTTCAACTGGTTCATATAAATGTTTGTTCATATTGTGGTTTGTGTGCGTCCTTTACAGACAAAACACCATTTTGAGAAGAATGAAGACTGTTTTGGATGTAAAGTTTCATTTTGCAGGAGAATTGAGGGGTTTTCAGAAATGTGTGAGTGATTTTTCGATTTGTGTGTAGAGTTCTGAGAATGTGAGGCATCCTTTCACAAAATGTGTTTAAACAATCGAGAAAAACTGTAAGAACGCCTAAATGTAGTTCATTACTATGTCAAGCTTGTAATGCTTATTATGAACCCTTAGCTAACAGGCCCTATCCGCTCACTGCCTGGCTTGCAAATGAGTCAAGTCTGTTGAACGACTCTTTTCAGTGAAGGATGAAAATAATAATATCAATAGTTATCCCCCACCAAATCGTGCTTCGAATCTTGTGTTTTCACTTCATCACTCTATTTCAGGGGTCTCAAACTCAATTTACTTGGGGGCCACTGGAGCTCGGGTCTGGGTGAGACTGGGCCGCATCAGGTTTTCCAAAAAAAAAACAAAAAAACGCATTTATTAAAAACAAAAACATTTAAATAAATTCAGATTGAAATGATCAAAGCATTATTAGAGCCCTGTAGACATGACAAAACACGACTATAGTCACATTTATACTCTTTTTATTTACAACATATTGCGCAACTGCAGGGTCTTGAGACACATGCTAACTCGCAAACTAGAGAGCTAGCGACCTAAACGGTAGCCTTCAAGTTATTTCCTTTAAACTTAATTAGCCAAAAACTTACCACTTCCACACGGATAGGGAGGATAACTATTAACAGTTATGTAACCTTTAACATGAACATTAATCAAACGTAATATTTTTTTCTGGGTACATGATACCATACAGCATCCATATCAAACTTGCGTGGGCCGCACTAACATTAAACTTTCATATCAAGGCGGGGGCCTCAAACTAGTGTCCTGCGGGCCACATTTGGCCCGTGGGCCGCATGTTTGAGACCCCTGCACTATTTGCTATATAGTCCAAATATTAAATATCAATATAAGCCAAGTTATATGTAGTTTTGTGGTCCCCGGGCATCGATAACGTTATGAAACATGATGTTAGATGACACGTTCACACTTTCACACTGATAAATAGGAGAGGCCAGCGGCAGCCATCTTTTGTCCCTGCAGTGATGTCATTGGAGTGCAAAAGTGACTATAGGGTGTCGTTTCATGTGTACAGGGCTCTACTAATGTTAAAACCCATATTTAAACAGGTTTTCTCTGCTCTAACTCCAAAAATATTCAGTTAATTAGTATTGAATGCTACTTCCCTGAAATTGACTGTAGGTCTGTAACCAATTAACTGTGATAAACAAGTGATTACTGTATAAGCCACTACGTTTTTCTCATGCTTTGAACCCTGTAGTTTGTAAAGTGATGCGGCTAATTTATGGCTCAAAAAATTAATTTCCCATGATGCACAGAGTGCAACTTCAGGAAGCAGTTATGTGGACAGGTGGAGTGGAAGCTAATATGAAATCTCATGCAGCAACCTCTAACCGCTTCTGTTTGGACTACTCCGACCACCAACTGAATGAAAAGAATAGCTCAGCCTAAATAGCTAATTTGCCTCAAGACAACATAGACAAGGTGGCATGGCGGTTGAGTGGTTAGCGCGCAGACCTCACAGCTAGGAGACCAGGGTTCAATTCCACCCTCTTTAGCATCTCTTTGATTTTTACCTTACCTGAAACTTCTTGCGGGCCACAAAGTACTGCATTCTACGCAGGACTTTCACCGCTGACCTCTGGGCGTGAGACAACCTGGGACAGCACACAACAGACAAGAGACACTTTTAGTCCAACACACAACCCATAATCAGGACAAAGTGCGTGTATTGGGGTGCAATGTAGCCGTGCTCCAACTGAGGGTGGTGTGGAAAAAAAAAGCATGTTAATTTTGGCATGTTGCGTACACACTCCCATAAATTATTATCACTGAACGCATGCACGAGAGGGAATATAGCCGTGCATCACTGAGACGGCAGTCCCAACCTTCCATACTTGCAAAAACATGGGCAACATTTGCGCATCCGTACGCGGTGAGTACCGTTTCAGTATAGATTTTGAGAGCATGCAGACATGATGTCGCACTTCCAGTGCAGGAGGAACGTTTGCTGCGTGCGAGCTGCATCAGGCTACGGATGACCTGTGACAGATAATGAGGTTTGCGCATTTGGAAGTGAGCCCTGAAAGAAGTTTGTGATGGCTCAAAACGCTTGGTTTCAGAAGACGTGGTAAAACTGCCCCTTTGTGATGTCACAGAGGGCCCGGGCTTCCTTATATGGGCGTGGATGTAAGCCAGATAAACTCTCTGCCCTTCCCCCAAGCTCAGCTTCTCTGTTTGCGTCGCTACCAATGGTTCGTAAGGGAAAGGCACATTTGTTTACAATTCCTAGAGACGCCCCCATCAGACACAAGTGGTTGGAGTTCCTCATAACCTACCAGCTAAAGAAATGCATTTTAATCTGTCAACGGACTGTGTCGTGAACATGGGCCGGTATGCAGCTGGACTAGCCAAAAAACTTGCTAAAGTCCGACGTCTTTCCAATATTACTTGGTCATGTGGACGAGTCAGAAGAGCAAGCAGTAAATAACAATTTATCAGTGTCCTAACTGTGTTTATTTTGTGTAAGTCATGGACCAAAAGTGCTTGTCTGTGTAGCATTATAGAGTGTGCATACAGGGGGCGGGGTTGCTAATAGCCATTTACCACTACAATCAGTGGCTCTACCTGAGGTTTTTAACCACTGGTAGTCCCGCAAAACACACTAGACGTTACAGATGCTGTAGAAAACCCTTCTTGACACACATCTTTACACCTCTTTTCTCCTCTTTCTTGAGAAACTGTCCAATCTCTACTTCCGGATGTTAGCTGTATGTTAAAAGCGGACATTTTAAAAAGATAAATGAGCATAATAGGTGCCACTGTTGCTAGTGCTCGACAGACAGTGTTGCAGTTTTCCTCCTAGAGTAAGTATTTCTGGCCACCTTATGTTGTATATTTGTAATATGAGCTGGAAACTTCATATGTTGTATATTTGTAATATGAGCTGGAAACTTCATATTACAAATATACAACATAAGGTGGCCAGAAATATTTCAATATTGAACAAAGCAAAATTTGTTCTCAATCAGAAATCACTCCACACTCTTTATTGCTCTCTGGTTCTACCATATCTTACTTATTGTGTGGAAATATGGGCTAATAACTATAAAAGCAATCTTCACTCACTAAATGTACTGCAAAAAAGGTCAGTAAGGATAATTCATAATGCCGCCTACAGAGAACATACTAAGTCCTTATTTCTAAAATCACAAATACTTCAACTTGCTGATATAGTTCATCTTCAAACAGCTAAAATAATGCATAAGGCTAAAAACAACCAATTAGCTAAAAATGTCATCCAATACTTCTCTACAAGAGAGGAGAAATATGATCTCAGGGAAGAAGTACATTTGAAACACTTCTATGCTAGGACTACGTTAAAAAGCCATAGTATTTCAGTATGTGGAACCAGTCATGATGTGCTATATATATCACTATATTGACACTTACTATGGTACCCATTATGGCATTGGATGCTCATATCACCTCCTACTTTGGTACGAGATGCGTTATTTAAAAAATAATAATAAAAAAACTTAAACTGTATTATGGAAAGCAGGAAGTGAACAAATGTAACAGTTACTGATTGTAAAAGTACCAGATGGAGGGGTAGGATTTAATAAGCTTTGCTTCTTCCTACTCCTTTTGGACATGTGGAACTGTGAACTGATTATGGGATGCACTCAATTGTAATCTGATGCATGTTCAAATGAAATAAAACCATTACCATTACCATTAGTGGTTGGTGCCCCACCTATTACTTTCCATATAAAAACACAAGCAGTGCTAAAGAACTGGCCTTCGGTCAAGCCGAATCACAAGTGTCCGTGTACTATCTTGACACGCACATTTAAATTTTAAATATGGCCTCTCCCAAAAGGCTATGTAGCCTTGCGCAAAGAGAACGAGAGGAAAAACAGGCCCGCTTTGCACTAAAATACTCCCAAAAAGCATGTCCCCTGGTCTCATAGCAGCACATCTGTGTCAACACAAAGGAGAAAAAAAACCCACTGGTATGGAGCTAAATGCTGAAGCAGAAACCGCTAGATGCAAACAACACACACACTCACACACAAGTCATCCTCCCATACTGTCGTGAGTGTACGGCATGCACTTGTGTTTGTTTTCTCTCTGAGGCGCATGTCCTTCTAAGCCCAGAGTGTGTGACAGCTGCATGTTTGCATGATTTGTGTGTGGAGTGCAAATAGAAGCCGGGACGGAACATTTGTTGACTGTGTGGCTCACGCTCACCCAAGTGATGGGAACACAGGCGACGACACAGCTGGACGACGCATGCACACAAAGTGCAACAAATCAAAGCTCATTACTTGTCAGCATAGTCTTCCCATGCACAATCACACTCCGTGTACATTTTGGGCGGAATGTCGAGTGCGCTTTGCATTTTTGCAACAGAAAAGAAAGAAACAGATACGTGATTTTGGCCCCGTGTTTCAGCGGCTTCTATTTCACCTCAAGTACACTCTCAGGGGAACAGGTGACCTTTCAGCCATCTGCTGGTATCGCTGTTAAGCCACTCCGTGTTTATGCAGCATATCTGCTAAGAGGGTGGCTTAACACCAAGTGTGTGTGATGTCATCACATTTTATTTCATTATTTTACGGTAAACATCCCCATGTCATATAGGAAACACAGACCTATGCCAATTTGTGCACCTACATTGGAACCTTTTCTGTTTAATTTAAAAGTACTGGTATTATATTACATAGATGGGTGTATTTACACAATGTAAGATGTATTACAGTAATGGCATTGTCAATACATTTGATGAACTTTAATGTAAATCATCATCTTCACTTACTTCCCATTAATTCAGCTAATCACCCATAGAAACACATTACATTAAATATATATTGCGTGGGAGTCCCATACAATATACACTTTAAGTCTTGTCCAATATTCTGTTTATTTACAAAAATAAACAAATAATTAATAAAATTAAATGAAAAAAAATAAAAATAAAAATAAAAAAATAAAATAATAATTTTAAAAAATGTAATTTTTTTTCTTTTTAATTAAAAAAAAATTGTATCACCTTCATCTTTCTCTTTGGGCTTTTCCCTTCAGGGGACACCACAGCAAATTAATCTCCTCCATCCAACCCTGTCTTCTGCATCTGTCTCTCTCACACCAACTACCCTCATATCCTCCTTCACTACATCCATAAACATCCTCTTTGGTCTTCCTCTACGCCTCCTACCTGGCAGCATCCTTTGACTAATATATTCCCTATCTGTCCTCTGGACATGTCCCAACCATCTCAGTCTGGCCTCTGTGACTTTATCTCCAAGGCCTCTAACATGCAATGACCCTCTGATGTACTCCTTCCTGATCCTATCCATCCTGGTCACTCCCAGCATCCGCATCTCTGCTACCTCCATTTCTGCTTCCTGTCGTTTCCTCAGTGGCACCGTCTCTAGACCAAACAACATGGCTGGTCTCCCCACAGTTTTGTATACCTTTCCTTTCATTTTAGCTGAAACTCTTCTATCTCACATCACGCCTGACACTTTTCTCCACCCGTTCCATCCTGCCTGCACATGCTTCTTCACCTCCTTTTCACAATCCCCATTGTTCTGAACTTTGACCCCAAGTACTTAAAATTCTCCACCTTCTGTATCTCTTCTCCCTGTAACCTCACTCTTCCACTTGGGTCCTTCTCATTCACACATATATAATCTTCATTCCTCTCCTGGAAAGGACAGGAATGTTTTTAGAAAGTATTGACACCTTACTGCTCTTTTAGCAGTAGAATTTTAGAAGTAGAATTTTGCAATGACAATAATGTTGTTTGTCTGTTTTGCTGCAGATTGACAAACTCAAGTCCCCATATTAGAGTCAGCTGTTGGGTCTTGGGTGAAGTGTTTGCGGTGAGAACAGTTTGGTATGCCTTTTAGAACATCATTTTGTCTTCACAAGATAAAAATCTTTCTTTGTTTCTACTTTCTACAGTGAATGGTGCGTGAAGGGTTCCAGTGATCTGGTGAATGTGGTTCACCAACTGTCTATGGAGGATAGAAAATGAGCCTCAAATACTAACAACCGCAAGCTTTTCCATAAAGTATGATGTTGGACCTAATTAAATTAAAGAAATGCACAGTTTATTTTAATTGAACTATCAAATGTATATGCCTTTCAATAGGTCAATAAAACGTTGTCCATTAACTACAAAACTTAAAGGGATTGTTTTTTATGATGCCAATTTATTACTCTTTTGAACACATGTTTTTAGGAACCAAACTCTTTACTTAAGCGGCCCCGGCAACTAACCACAACAACGTTCCTCATCACTGTAATGCAATCAGAACTCAGCTCACGAGACGACGTGGTGGACTAAGTCACTAAGTTAATAAGTTAAGTTAATAACTTCCTGTCAAAAAATATTAACTATCACTTTATCTATGTGTACTGATTCCAGTTAAAGCATCCTAGTGATTTTTTTTTTTATTTGTACGTACTTACTCTCCCTTTGTGAGAGATCTATATTTTTTACATCGGTTATAGAAGTGTATAGCATAATACAATACATTATTACTAGAATGGAAATGGTAAGTAAGGTTTTTCATTTTGAATTTCTATAGTGGAATTCCATCTATATATCAATTCTCAAAATCTTACAATAACACTATTTGAGTTCACTCCAGGGATAAATAAGCAGCGGTCGCTGCTCAATGGTATTTTATTTCGGAGCTGCTTGTGTGTCTTCTAGTAATGGTTCAGTACAACCCTTGATGTACTGACTTGCACATAACACATAAGCATAAGTTCCCCCTATCCGCCATATTATGTAAAGGAAAATAAAAATACAAACTTCCAAGACACACAGACTGATATTTATCTTGTACTCAGGTAGCTGAAACATTTCCTAGCAATTTTTATTTCTGGTTCTATGGTTATCATCACATTTCTCCTTTTTGACATTACCAGTTTTAGTTCTGTAACACTGTCTACAAGCAAAAGGCATCCAGAACAAAAGTAGTGAACATTTTTCTTAGTTTAGGTCACTCATGTCAGAAAAACAGTAGTTTATCAGAATGTACAGTGTGCCTACAAGCAATAAGTTCTATATGGAAGTCTGAATCAGAATTTCTTGACAGATAAAGAAGTGCAACTTAAATATTTAAAAAATATAAATATTATTTTTTTGGGGCACAACGGTCGAGTGGTTAGTGTGCAGACCTCACAGCTAGGGTTCAAATATTATTTATTATTTTCATATATTATGAATATTATTTTTTGTCCAATATTATTATTATTATATATCACTCACACAAATTTGGAGGATATACACAC
The DNA here is from genome assembly GCF_037039965.1 of Doryrhamphus excisus. Classification (NCBI taxonomy): domain Eukaryota; kingdom Metazoa; phylum Chordata; class Actinopteri; order Syngnathiformes; family Syngnathidae; genus Doryrhamphus; species Doryrhamphus excisus. Next base: position 18,078,035 of record NC_136357.1, read on the forward strand.
TTCCAGTCAAAAGTTAGAAGACACTTTTTGTAGTGTACAGAAAGACTTAATTGAGCTAAATATGCTGAACAGTAATTGGATGACATTTTCCCCCATGTAATCTTATTTAACAAACGCCAATGACAACATAACCCCCAGAACAAAAGCATAAAAAAACATATTTTTTTCAAGAAGGAGCCACTTGTTTCTGAGCAGGAATTTGTGACGCAACAGCGCTCGGTGCTGTTACACTCCACTTAAGCGGCCCTCCAACAGTAAATGAATGACTCAATTCTTGTGTCCAAGCCTATGCTTTTGTATGTTGGCAGGGGGGCAGGGGGCGGGGGGGCTAATCCATGTTGCTCTCCAGCTACGTCCCAGCCAAGGCAGACACACCCACACACACACACACCCTCCCACTGCCCAAACAAGAGTCTTTGTGGAGTCAACAAGTCGCTCTGAGATCTTAATTAGGAGACGGGACAACAAAAGGACTTAAGAGACATGGGACCATAAAACATGAACATCAAAGTGCGCCGGCCCCGCTGCCTTTTTTCCTGCCTCGTCTACATAGGAGGAAATACACACAAACAATAGCATAACATGAAAAGCACGAGGCCCTACTTTTTGGGAAAATTGTCTCCCGCCCGCCTCCTTTGCTGATGAGGATGTGTGCTCTAATTGGGAGGGAAAAAATGTAGCAAGAGGAAAATGTTTACTTGCCTTCCTCCTTCTGTTTCCTCCATTTGAAGTGCAACTAAGGGTAGTCAGTGTCAGTGGGGTCATTAGGCCTATTATAAGGCCCTAAATAATTTCATATTTTGTATTGATTTTTTGTATTGATTTTTTTGTATTGATTTTCTTTTTCTTTTTTTTACAAAAAAAATCCTGGCAAATTTCATATAATAGGGCAAAAGCAGGCTAATAAGCAAGCCAATAATAGTACTGACAGTAGTCGTAGTAATAATCAGAAGAAGAATAATGATGATAGTAATAATAATGATTATTATATAATTGATCACTGTCCACCGGACAGAATGGTTGCAGAGCTTGAGCAGCGGTTTTGCAGTGTGTGATTGTGTGTACTTGTGGTTACTTAATGGTGGCCTAAAACAATTAGTAAAAGTATTGAAGGTATTTGCTCAATTTTGCTAGCTAAAGATAAAAGCTAAAACAAACACATAGTCTCACAAATACAGACAAAAGATACTTATAACTAACGTGACAACTGACAGTTAAGGTGGAAACATCGAGTACGCATATGACAGCTAGCTTTGCATCAAAAGAAAAGCAGAATGTTCCAGACGCCTTGGTGCCTCAGCGAACAAACGAAAGCAGAAACACCATGAAAGTGGTTCAAACAAGGGCAGTGACGAAAGCTGATTGGTCCAAGAATCCAGCCTCTTACACAATCTTGAGCGTATAAAAGGCCGGGCAGGGAAAGGAAGGGTGCTTTTTTTGCAGCTGCGCTGTAATAAGACCCGCTTACTTGTAGGCGTACAGGGACTGCAGATAAGCCCGGACGTCTGTATTAGGTATTGTTGTCAGGAATAAACAATCTGGTTCTCATTCTATAATTTGGTTCTTTAAGATTCCCTTATCCTCTAATCGAAACCCATTTAGAGTCCTCAGGGGGAGGATTTCTACAGTATCTCTACTAAGTCTGTCCAAAAGTGGGAACGTTATATCCCGGTTCTTGTTCGTTATTTGTTTTTTTGATTTTTTTGAATGTTTACTACATTCATTCATTACCTGTGCATGTCCAGGGGGCTAAGCCCCCCGTGTCCTCAGAACCTAGTGACGCCCCTGGTGAGTGTACAGCTTGTATAGCAGTGTAGATCTACAGCACTATCAACACCCAGCCATGAAACCTGTACACGGACTACTCTGAAGTATCTTTCTGTAGTATTGTCTCTTAAAAAGATATAACACAAGAGGTGTCCAAGCTGTATGATTATTATTATTAATATAGAGATGAAGGTTAGACAAACTCTGACTTTAATAAACTTCCTTGTTGTGCTGCTGGACGAGCTGTGGATGAAAGTGCACTTCCTTCACTGCCGAGCTGCAAGTTGCGATGAGTCAAGAGGCGCCCTTAAACCCCCCCCCCCCAAGCCGCACCCCCACTCCTCCAGGAGATTATTATCTCAGAGATCTCGGAGTTGTTAACCCTTCTTCTCTAAAAGTCACAGCCCCTTTGGCAGGACATCATTAAGTATCCTGTAACCTTGAAGTCTTCCACGTCAACGTACTGGTAGTGAGGAGGGAGATAAGCTTTACAGCTTTGCTCATCAAAGAGATGCGCTCTCCTTCTGCTCTACCCCCCCCCAAAAAAACAGACATCTCTTTATCACATCTTTGTGGGGGGATGAAGATGTTTGATCTAAAAAGTCCCAGAGGTTGGCGTGATATGAATTATAAAGAGTGGCCGGTAGTCGTACTATGATGTTGTATTAACACAAAAACGGTTTCCCAACCATCTTGACAAAGCAGCAATAAGGGAACACCCACTCAATCGCTGATGAAACCTGATTTTGGTAATGGTAATGCTAATGGTAATGGTTTTATTTCATTTGAACATGCATCAGATTCCAATTGAGTGCATCCCATAATCAGTTCACAGTTCCACATGTCCAAAAGGAGTAGGAAGAAGCAAAGCTTATTAAATCCTACCCCTCCATCTGGTACTTTTACAATCACTAACTGTTACATTTGTTCACTTCCTGCTTTCCATAATACAGTTTAAGGTTGTTGTTTTTTTAATAATGCACCTCGTACCGAAGTACAAGGTGATATGAGCATCCAATGCCATAATGGGTACCATAGTAAGTGTCAATATAGTGATATATATAGCACATCATGACTGGTTCAAGACTCTTCATCCTTGTATTTAGCAAACATCAACTGCTTGTATTGTTTCTTGAATTGGCTCATCGTTGTGCATTGTTTGATTTCCTTACTCAATCCATTCCATAGTTTGATTCCACATACTGAAATGCTATGGCTAGCATAACGTAGTCCTAGCATAGAAGTGTTTCAAATGTACTTCTTCCCTGAGATCATATTTCTCCTCTCTTGAAGAGAAGTATTGGATGACATTTTTAGCTAATTGCTTATTTTTAGCCTTATGCATTATTTTAGCTGTTTAAAGATGAACTATATCAGCAAGTTGAAGTATTTGTGATTTTAGAAATAAGGCGTTCTATGTTCTCTGTAGGCGGCATTATGAATTGTCCTTTTATTCCTTTTGCTGTGTCTGTTCCATCAATGTCTAAATATTATTAATTAGATTAAACTGTCTCCTGTCTTACATTAGAAATAAAAGTTTCTACCTTTTTTGTTCTTTAGTAATCAGCAGTAGAACGTTGGTACATTTCTCAACCAAAAAAAGGGGTGAAACAAGCTTTTTTTTCTTTTGTAACAGCTCAAATATCTTAAAATACCAAAATAAGTATTTATTTACCAAAAAACAGCAAGAACTATTCACAGTTTTCACATTTGGAACTGAATTATGTGCATGCAGGCTACACTCCTCCATGTTCTCTCACTTCCCCTTTCTTGTCTTGTGTGATGCTTCCAGTCACATGATCTCGGCCGAGGTCTTATCAAATGCACTTCAAATTGCTCTGAAATGAAACAACGCTACGCCAAATACAGATTTTTATCTGTGGCATTGTTGCACCCTTTCCTTTGATGCCTGAGGTTCATTGGAACTACAAAGCAGATAGAAAGCAGCAGCAGCTGAAACTTGGCCTGTGATGCAACAGTTGTTTGATATCCAAGATCAATGCGCGCTGATCAAGACACGCTGGGGCCCTCAGCTCTTTACCAAGCAGATGACAGCTAGACAAGAGTCCGTGTTTGATCCGCTGTCACTCACACTAAGCCACATCCTTGAAACCACAGAGGGGCGTATCGTGATTGGGTCGTTAACGCTCTTGACTGACGTGTGCACACACCTCAAACGTGTCATTACGTCGCCTCTTCTTAAAGAATCCCGCCAATGAAAATAAAACAAACTGACATGTTGTCGCCTTCAGACATTTTTAATGAGCGTTCCTTCTTGCTACGCTGACAGGTCACTGCCGAGATCTAACAACTGAACTCTCCTTGACAGAACCCTGAACGCTAGTCCGGTCTGCAATATTAGACAGACCGTGGGAAAAATAGCTTGTTTAAAGAGTATTTTAAAGCGTAAATGCAGAGAAGATTTGTTTGAATCCTTCCATGAGGATCGTCACACTCTGGGGTGGGGTTGTGGGGCAGTAATTTCGGAGTCTGGGAGGGAGAAGTGACCAGACTGAGTCAGTGTCCCGGGGTTAATGTTCCAGGCCTTAGGCACATAGCCGCAAGAGAAGGATGTAGTTGGTCTTCAAAGTGACTCTAATTAGAGACTTGGACGGACTCAGGGGCTTAATGACTCTTTGGCGCTGACGCTCAGAGGAAATGCTTGGCCTGAGGTGTGGCATTCTTCATTTGGAGCACGCATGTCGGTCACGCTAGTCCCGAACCAAAGTATTATGGACAGAAAAATTAGAATGGAACATTTTCAGTTGAATTCTTGCAAAACTATCAGCCTTGAAATGGTCGAAGTGCTTTGCCCGTATTTGGACACGATGCTTTTAAAAGTGGACTGTATGAAACCGAGAGTCAAACATCTGACCACACCCAAAAACACGGAACAATGCGGCCTCTGTACGCCGGAACAGTACCAGACCTCACACCTGTGCTGCACTTTGCACTGCACCACTTGTAAAATACAAGAACCCTTTGTCAGACCAGTACAGTACTGAAAGGGGAACTGCACTTTTTGGGGAATTTTGCCCATCATTCACGATCCTTATTTGAAACATGAAAACATATGTATTTCCCTTTTCTGTGCATTATAATGCGAGGAAACAAGTTAATATGAGCTGGCTAACAATGCACGTCATTGGGATGCAACTCTTTAGACTACGAAGCCCTCAAAAAATTAACTAAACGTTTTATCAATTTACATACATGCTGTGATCATAACATGTATTACTTACAGTATCTCGTCATATTTTCATGATTTTAAACATTAAAAAATGTGTTTTAAGACAAAAAAATTATATAAGAATATAAGACAATACCTATTTTTCAGGGCACAAAAAATATGACAAAAAATTTTTTGTTTGAAATATTACTCAAATAACAACTGGTGATTGCAATAAAAATGTTTTTGTCAAAAAAAAACATTACAGGGGCTGCACGGTGGTCTAGTGGTTAGCGCGCAGACCTCACAGCTAGGAGACCAGGGTTCAATTCCACCCTCAGCCATCTCTGTGTGGAGTTTGCATGTTCTCCCCGTGCATGAGTGGGTTTTCTCCGGGTACTCCGGTTTCCTCCCACATTCCAAAAACATGCTAGGTTAATTGGCCACTCCAAATTGTCCATAGGTATGAATGTGAGTGTGAATGGTTGTTTGTCTATATGTGCCCTGTGATTGGCTGGCCACCAGTCCAGGGTGTATCCTGCCTCTCGCCCAAAGACAGCTGGGATAGGCTCCAGCACCCCCGAGACCCTTGTGAGGAAAAGCAGTAGAAAATGAATGAATGAATGAATGAAAAAACATTACAATGCCCAAATGTAAGACGACCCTAAGGTACAGCTTTTTTTTAAGAGAAACAAATGTGTTATATAACACATAACAAGCTTGTGCTAGATTGTAATTAAATAAAAATCCTGTTAGAAATTGTATAATATATATATATATATATATATATATATAATATATAAGACAACCCTAAATAGCAATACCTAAATATTGTCAAAAAATTAACATGTTACAGTGCCCAAATGTAAAACGCCCCTGAAAATACAGCTTTTTTGTGTTTTTAATATCAGTGACATAACAAGCTTGTGTTAGATTGTAATTAAATCAAAATCCTGTAAGAAATTGTGACAACATAAAAGTATTCACCTGGAATTTACATGATCCTGAATATAAGACAACACCTATTTTTAAGATGTGTTTTTGGGAAAATATGTTTTAAAACAAAAATATATATATACGTATATAGGAATATAAGACAACCCTAAATAGCAATACCTAAATATTGTCAAAAAATTAACATGTTACAGTGACCAAATGTAAGACGCCCCCGAAAATACAGCTTTTTTGTGTTTTTAATATCAGTGACATAACAAGCTTGTGCTAGATTGCAATTAAATCAAAATCCTGGAAGAAACTGTGCCAACATTAGAGTTTTTACCTGAATATTACACAATCCTGAATATAAGACAACACCTACTTTTATATCAGACAACCCTAACTATAATGTGGCACATATAAGATGACCACAAAAAACATTTTTTTTCTTTGTAATCATTCCAAAGAACAAGCATTTAATGTCAGGTTTATGATTCATAGTCTCGTCAATGTTTTAGGTGACATTTAACAAGCAAGTGTGTATGCGCCTCCCCAAAAAAGTTTTGGCTCTATGGCTATCATCACTTGAGGTCACAGCGAGGTTACACGCCAACGTCCAACCACTGGATTTTACAGGTTCCTTTCATCAACAAGGAGTAAAGTACCCCCCTAGTTTCCCGAGCAATTATCATTCTTCTGATATGTGGGTCTGCATATGTGAGCTAGCTTAGCACTAGAGAATCACCAGAACCAGAACCACAGACTAAACCCAGTCCAAGACACCAGAAACATGAAGGCCTTAGCGCAAACATACGTATAAACGTTGATTGGACGTCCCGTACATACATACACATTCCTCTAAAATTCTTGGGGTTTGAATGATTGTGTTACACCAAAGAGGAGGAGAGTTCTCCTCAGCCGAGGGAGGAATTGTTGTGGCGAAGAAGAAGGATTTATAATTCATGGCCTAATAGGATTTGTTGCTGTTTAGCAGGATTAGGCATGTTAGAGAAAGAATCTATTTATTTCTGCCAGTGGAGGGTGGTGGTGGTGGGGGGGGGTCCACACGCATGGATAAGATTTTTTTTTTTTCGTAGTAGCTAGGGGTGCTGGCGTGCACCCCACCCAAGTCATTTTCTAGGATAACACTTGGCACTAAGGCCTCTTGTCCAAGCAGAGCCGCCATTTTTGGATTAAATTGGCTGTTTCTCTTTCATAGTGTGCCGATAATCCGAGCACATGAGGCTGACGCTTGGTCATGCCAAAGCACGCACACACACACGTGGGGACAACACCCCATTGCGCTCGGGGAATCAAGGGTCTGCCAGTGGTGCTGGTCACAGAGTAACCCGTGTTCAGCCCTGCTTAACCCCGACCCCCCCGGCCCCGGCCCCAAGAGGAAAAGACAAGAGAAGACATGGACGCTGACTTGCTGGATTTCTTGGCTGAGTCTTTTCCAGGTTTACATCAAGAAATTGCTTCTTTTCAGGCCAGGATTCATCTTCCATTCACGTGTGACTTCAGTGGAAAAGGGAGGGGGGCAGTTACTCTTTAATTAAGCTTTTTGACAACAATGGTCAGCCTCTTTTTGGTCATGCTTTCCGCTGGGGGGGCAACACGGCTGCTAATTACTGCTTGTCACGTCAAAGGAGGAAAAAAAACAAAACATGGAAAACATTACAAGAAGCTGCATCATGAGCAACTTGGGGTTTAGTATCTTTGAGGATCGAACCCACAACCTTCAGGGTGAGAAACCACCACTCAACTAGCTGATGCGAGTGTTCCCAGGAGGCTATTGGACCATACTCCAAGGGCATCAACTGTCTGGAAGTGACGGCCATTTTTATAAACTTCCCTTGCCATCCATTCCCAAATGTTTACTATGGGATTTAAATCTAAGGAACATGCGGGATGGTCCAAAAGAGTGATGTCATTGACCCTGAAGAAGTGCAAAGATATGAAGAGCTTGCAACCAAAAGGCGCTAAATCCATTTTGACTGATTTCGAGAAAATCAATGATTTTTAACTACCCACATATCAATCTATTTGGTCATCAAGTCTGTATTGCAAATGAAAGAGCTATCAATATAGGTCATAAAAATGCATGCTATAAAAATCCTGCACACACCATGTATTTTATATATTTTTTTTAATTAATTTTTTTTCGGATTTAGCGCCTTTTGGCTGAAATGATGGATTTAGCGCCTTTTGGTTGAAATAAATTTGAAGTCACCTTTAACTTCTTCAATGGCATTGTTGTAAAAGAATGTAAGGTGCTTTAATGTGCTATGCTAATAAAATAATTACAACACAGAAGCCATTCTCAACATACAATACAAAATAATTGTTATTAATTAAATTAATAAAAATGTTATGAAAAGCAGTGCTCATATTTGACTACACCATGAAGGTGACAGTGACAAAAATCATCTCATTACAAACTCTTTACATTGTATGTTTTTTAGTACAAGTAAAATAATGTTTCTCATGAAAGTTGGAGGTGTCAAGGTAGAGACATGCCTTTTATGGCGTAAAAAAAACTTCCATGTTACAGAATACTGTAAAAACACAATTTGTGTTCTCCTGAATTGCATAACATACTGTAACTATCATACGTGTACTTAATGTACACAAACAAAACAGGATGCGCACTGATACTGGCTTTCTGTATGTGCAGTGCCAATTGTATTCTTCTCTCTGATTGGTCAGATTATCAATCGATGGGAAACTTGGGCAAATCAGAGTAAAGAATAAAGAAAGGGATTTAGCGCCTTTTGGTTGAAATCTGAAATGGAAATAGCGCCTTTTGGTTGAAAGCATAAATTTCATATCACTTTTTTTCATATTTTTTTAAAATGATTTCAATACCAAAATATGTGATTTGGATACACATGACAGAGGTCTATTAAAACTCATGAAAAACATGCAACTTAGTGAAAATTGGATTTAGCACCTTTTGGTTGCAAGCTCTTCATATAAAGACCATTACATTCTTGGTCATTTCAAAGCAGCTAGCCTGACATTTTGATCATGAATTAACGACTAAAAGACTGAATGTCGCTTCTTACGTCACATGCATTTAGTGGCAGTGAGAAAATATCAGCGCTGATAAGGTACATGGGTGAGGGGTTAAGCCAAACACAATTCTGCAACTCCCTTTTGATTACCCGTAGGAAATTAGTGGGAACCGCTTGGCTAATGAACAACTCCCTTATTATTGTGCTTTGCTTGAGTTTGTTTTGGGATTATTTGCACAGTGGTGAAAGATAAAAAGAAAAAAAGCTTGTGAGGAACACAAAAACAACACTTAATCACTCAAACACTAATTGTAAGTGTAGCAGGGTTGTCCAAACTGCAGCTTGGAAGCCATTAATAAAATAAAAATAAAAAAAAAACATACAACAAAACTGTGCGAAAAGAGCAAATAGGCATGGCACTCCTTCGCTACCAAAGATGTATTTATAAATTATAATATATTTCAACCAGGCCGCTTGCTTGTCTTTTACATTTTTTAATATCCAGAGAGGCACAACGAGGTGATGATGTAACTCTACAATGCAAGAGATCATGTTTGGTTTTAAGCCGACAAAATGGCCCCAAGGTGGCAGAAGAGCATTTTATAAGAGCAAGGCTATCTTTCCAATTGAAGCACATACTGCACAGCAACCAGGAAGTGAAACGTCATCTCGCCATGTGATGAGAAGGAGCTTACACAATAAAGGGACATTTTAATGCACACACACAAGTACGATGCATGCACACATAGTTCTGTTGCAAATGTGAAAATTGTAAATAGTTTTAAAAAATTTGTTCTTTTTGTGTGAAACAACCATATTTGTGTTGTTTATGTTGTGTCATTTGTGTCAAAATTAAACTTATGCTTGAAAGGTACTTTTGATTTTGACTTTTGAAATTTTTGAAATTAATTAATCAAGTTAATTAGTTACCTATATTGTACTGCTGATTACTAAAGAATGGAAAAAGGTAGAAACAAACTTTTTTTTCTGATGAAAGATGGGAGTCCAATTTTTATTTTGGCACATACCATGTTTATATGCCTTGAAAAATAAGCCAAAACCATCAAAAATGGCCAATACTGAGAGGTATGGCTTTTGAAAAATGTCTGGGATTGAATGAGTTGCTAAGTTACAAGGACCATTTGCACATTTCAGTATAAACAGTATGTATATGCATGAAGAATATACATTAAAAAAACTTTAAACTGTGTTATTATGAGCAATGATGGTTGCATTTAAAGACATTAAAGAGGACCTATGTTTTGGCCGTTTGTAATGAGTTGTGGACTCCTATAGAGCAGCTACACACAGTAACCCACACAAAACTTTCTAGATCTTCCAGAATCTGCACCTATTTCAGATGTATTTCTTTGGTTTTAGTGCTCCCCGTCAAAACGTTCTGTTTTAATTTATTCCACGCACTCCACTGTGGTTGGTCACACTTTCAAGTAATAGGGAGGACTTTCCGTGTTGTGCTGCCCAACAGCGTTATTTTTAACAGACACATGGAAGAGTTCCAAGACAAAAAACACTGCTGAACAAAACAACATTAAGGCTCCTCTCAATTTTGAGAGAAACATATTGATAATAATTGACAATAAGACATTTGGAGAAATATGCTATTATCTGATGAGACAAAATTTTAAATTTTGCAAGAAAAAGACTAATGCCACATTTCAGAAAAAGAACATCACGCCAAAAGTAAAATATGGTGGTGGTAGTGTGATGACAATTAAAACTGCATTTTGTAGTATGTATGACTTCAGACTGTCCAAATGTTGTATTACGGTGACAATTGTAGGCCCGCAGATAAATTTGGCTAAGCTAATTCTGCTGACTAAACAACCAGTATGTCATGGGAAACACAAGCTGGCACACAAGCTCAAATGTATACATTGAAAAAGAAACAGGGAGAAAGAAAAGAAAGAGCGAGAGAAAGGGCAGGGGGAGAAAGAGAGCAAACAAAAGAAAAAAGTCAGTTGCACACAAGGAGTTAGACGACTCATAAAAAACAGAAAAGTGAGAGTGGGAGGAGTAGAAAGAAGGAAGAAAGCATGCAAAATGTAAGAAAAAGACAAAGAAATGAGGAGGAGGAGGCGGAGGAGTGTCACAGCAAAGGGGGGGGGGGGGATCTCCTTCTCTGCAGACGCGTGCACAGACTTAATCAACGACGCCGGCCGGGCCAACATTTCCACATTACTGCCTGGATGCAAGCCTGACAGCTCCGACAGAGCAAAGGGAAGACAAGTGAGCGGGGAAAAGAGGAAGCCCGCCTACACAAAACCACCACAAATCTTCTTCTCAACCATCCTCCTCCTCTTGTCGAACTTTTACCAATCCAAAAAACAGCTTGTGGCTGTGCAATTACTCCGTAGAGAAGTAATGAGCACACAAAAGAAAACATGACGATTGTGTTGTAGTGAACTAAATCTCTGTGATGCGTATGTTGGGTATCAAACAGTTAAAAACTATTCGGTGTGTATTGACTCATCAGCATCGATAGGTGGCACCTTTTCGTTTTTTTTTTTGTTGTGTCTTTTTCAGCACGTTTAACGATGTAACCGTCAAACACATGAATCACTTGCACACACGGTACGCCCGACACACGCCTTTCACATTGCACTCCGTCTACCCTCTCTTCACTTCTTTCACTCTCATCTTCTTTCTCTTTTCATTACCATTTCATAAGCAATATAATATAATACAGTAATGTGAAAAAAAATTAAAAACCCTCTTCTCCTTCAGGGTTTATAGCCCCAAAAATCACACAATTTAGTACAATCCTTTCAGGGACTGACAAGGACAATTTGAGCAAGATCAAATCAAACTTTATTTGTATAGCACTTTTCCTGCAAAGACATGCAACACAAAGTGCTTTACAGCAGGGGTCACCAACCTTTTTGAGGCCGAGGGCTACTTTGTGAGCACAGATAGTATGCATAACTTCCAAAATGACAAAACTGCACAGATCAGTTTTTAGTAATGAGAACAAAAGGAATAGTAGTAGTAACACTATGTGAAGCGACTGCTCACATATCAATGTTCATTATTTTCCACAATAATGGTAACAAAAACATATTTTTTAAAAGTCCTTAGTTTGTCCAAAGCTGCCTTTAACAAACGGGCCTTTTCCGTCCTTAATGCGCTGCCGGGTGGGTAGCTCGCATTGAAGCTTTCGTGACAACTTTTGAAGTGTCTCTCCACATTGTGCCGCTTTGGTATTGCAACACTCGTCCCGCAAATAAGACACATACATTTTTCTTCAAAATACGTAAAGAAAAATTCTTCCTCCCAAACACTGTGGAAAATGTAAGTCCTTTTTGGGGGCTAAACTGCACGAGTAAGCTAACTCCTCATCACCGCTGCACGATATCAGAAAAGCGGTGAGCGGACGCGTGCGCACACATGAACTTTGACTTGAGGTAAGAGTTTGTTATAAATTATTTTAGTTTTAATTTTTGATGTTATAAGACGATTAAAAAAATACATTAAGGTAAGCAATTCTGATTGAAAATTTAAAGCACAAAATAACAATGATAATTTGTGACCAGTGCTATTTTTAGAAGATGCCTCACGGGCGCCTTAAGTGGTCCACGTGGGCGCATGGGCCCCTCCCTCCGACCCTCCATACTAGACACACATACACACACAATCACACACAGTAGGGAGACATGGCATGGCACTGAGGATCAAGGAAACGCCACCTTTGGGGCCGTCCACACTGGGAGGAGCCGCAGGCCGTACCATCGGGGGACCAGCACCCGGGCCCCCTGATTCCGACAGACGGGCGGACCCCCAGCCGGCCGGGTCGAAGGGACCCAAGGATGGCACCCCCTCAGCAGACCCGACACAGCCCCCAGTGTGGAGGACCCCCCCTGAGGAAACACTGGAGTTAAAAGCTAAAGACTAAAAGCATAAAATAGGACTAAAAGATAAAACATAAGAAAAGTTTAAAAATATGAGTTAAAAGCCTGATTAAAAAAGGTGTGTCTTTAATCTTTTTTTAAAAATATCAACAGTCTCCGCAGTCCTGAGGCTCTCCGGCAGGCTGTTCCACAGGTGGGGGCCATAGTGGCTAAATGCTGCCTCACCGTGGGTTTTTGTTCTGGGTTTTGGTATTGTTAAAAGGCCAGTGCCGGAGGACCGCAGGGTCCACCCGTGCGGGTTGATATGGTAAAAGCAGATCAGATAAATAAGAAGGTGCCATTAAGGCTGTTAAGACATTTAAAAACCAGTAAGAGAATCTTAAAATCAATCCTGAAGCGGACGGGGAGCCAATGTAGCCACTTTAAAAAGTGCAGGTTCATTATTTTGGTATATTTGGGATTTGGGTTAAATGGAGCTAAATCCTCCTAAAGAATTCATGCAATGGCCGTACAGTGTTGACGTTTTGCTGTGGCGTACTACTATTCATATACAGTAGCCACATAGTACTTGGCTGTAAGACTGCGATATGGATTTACACAGTCAGACGGCAAACGGTACTATTATTTTGAAGTCATCACTACGTTGAGAATGTCTGTTTGACAAGCTGGGTACAAGAAGAAACGTGCTTCCTGTCTTTTTCACTCAGAACCTCGCAAGTTGTCATCGGGCATTGAAAAACGCTCCTTACATTAAAGTGGTGAAGATATGCTCCTCCATCCTGAGTGGCGGACGCAACCACACGTGCATGCTAAACCAGTGTTTTTCAACCTTTTTTGAGACACGGCACAAAATGTCACCACGACCTCACCCGTGCATCAATAAGTCTATGGGAGGAACAAGGTAGTTGTTGCCACACGGACCAATATTACATTGCTCTGCCAGTCTTTACACCACAGACACTCCACAGTAGCCACGTTTTTACATCACCACTTTTTCTCTTTCCGAATGACCTTTCGGGAAACAATGGTATCCATGGAAAGGAATATTCCAATCTCTTGTCTACATGCACCGTGAAAATCCAACAGAATAGTCAATAGGGCATGCCCAGTAAAACGTAAACATCAACATCACGTGATACCGACTTCCCCGAGTTTTTCTTTCACTTGTTGGAATAACTCCGTATTGCCAGTTTTTCGTCTGTCCAGTCTTGAAATTTAGTTTGAATCAAAAACAAACTTTGCTTAGTCCAGTGCCGATTGCTGGCCTCCATTTTTAAAAGTGAAGAACGTCTGGATCTGCGTGTTACGTCATATCTGAGCATGCGCTGAAAGAACGCACCCGGGATAAATTTAAACAGGAAAAGATCAAATTCAATCTTGCTAATATTTTATAATTAAACTCAGGACATGTTTTATATAGATATATATTTTCTTTTTTAATAAAACTGCACATGTGAATGGCGTATAGAAGGGTTTAGATCAGGGGTGGGCAAACTTTTTAACTCGTGGGCCGTGTTGAGTTAACAAAATTGTCCGGGGGGCACCGGAAAATATATTTAACACACACAATATTTTACGCTTATAATTCTATTCTAACATTCTGCATTGAATTAGTTGTCTAATTTATTTGTAAAAGTGTCATACTATCAGCTGTATGTTCTCGTGTCCCTTTTTTCAGGAGCACTTTAAACATCAGACCACATCAAATTACAAAATTGAATTTAAAATATATATATATATATATTTAATCCGACTTTGTTGCCAGCTTGTATGTTAAAAGTTGAAATACTTAGAAAGCAACTGGCGGGCCGGATTCAAACGCTTGGTGGGCCACATGTGGCCCCCGGGCCGTAGTTTGCCCACCCCTGGTTTAGATTCTGTTTCACAGATGGCGCTAATGCAATTGAAAGCTGCTTGCCAACCGCCAATAAACAACAGAAGAAGAAAAACACCAGGAAGAAGAAGGCACCCTGACAACTTTCCGTTTGAGCGGGTACAAGATACCTCAATCGGATTGGTTAAAGGAATATTCCATCCCTGTTCAATTCTTTCTGTTTGAGCAAATAAACCAAAGTGAATTGGAATATTTGGTCCATGTATACTATTGACATAATGGCTATTGACATAATATTTGCAAATGATGATTAATAAATGTTAATTATAAAAAGTGATATTGGATAATTCCTCACGGCACACCTGACGGTTTCTCAAGGTACACTAGTGTGCCGCGGCACAGTGGTTGAAAATCACTGTGCTAAACTAAGCTAACGCTGCTAACCGCTGTCATACCATAAATGATGTCATTTCAGCACAACAAAGGCCAGCTTGTGTCGCTTTAATCTGCCTCTAAATGATGCACAGGTGCTTTGCTTATCAGGTGCAGAAGTGTAGTTATGTGTGTGTGGATTGCTTGGCCTTTCCATCCATATGTGTGTGTGTGTGTGTTTATGCACAAGGCCTCTCCCTCAGTGGACTGCCATGACCCGTTCTGAGTGAAGGCTAATTAAGTGAAAGGCAGATGACAATGAACAAGGGTCCCACGTAGGCCAAGACATCACTCAGGCCTGCTGTAATGAACACTCTACAACTCCCACAATCCCCCACTACAGGTGTGCAGATGACTCATACCGCATGCACACACACACAAACTTACACTCGTCCTTCTGAAGGCCCTGAGCACATTATATTCATATGGCAGCACACTGAAATCTGATTGGGCAAAAGATAAACACTATGAAATGAATGTGATAGACTGTTGGGAATAAATTAATACAATCTAATGGAACAAAGACTACAATTTAAGTTTGAAATGCCGGTGCTTCTGGTAATGGTTGGGCCAGCAGAGAAGGCCTTCCCGGTCTTGACTGCACACCACTAGTACCTAATGATGTGTCCATGTAATTTATCTTCAACTTCACTTTATAGGTGATGCTTTTATGGCTACCAGCCATTTGGAGTCTGCTGAAAGATGAAAAGTGACCCCCTTTTTTTACAAGGCAAACTCTAATTTGACCTTTACCCTTGTAACAAATGAGGACCAGACATGGACATGCACCGACTTTTCTGTTCCTTTTGGGAATGACTGATTAGACCAAAGGCTTTGACTTCCGGGAAACGTGGAGGGCCAAGTCGCAGTTGGTCGCATTCGACAATTCAACATTCAGGTTTGCTTTTGGACTAACTGGAAAACCCGCCTGAGTGAATAATTGCGAAGCTCGCACCACCCCTGAAAGGACGCAATCACGATGAGCTCTTGGAACCGGCAGCCACAACGGGAAATTAGCATCGACATCCTGAGGAGGAAGTGACTCTTTCTCTCCGCTAAACTACACACCTGACACACTCACACGCCCTCAGCTTGTTTGTTTTGGCCCTCGCCATGACATCACTCCATGGTGTAATGGCGCCTTGGGGACCACCAACACTTCAATGCATACAGCATCTTACAATAGTGAGTACACCCCCCCCCCCATGTCAGTCTATGTTCTCAATGGACAAGAGTACAGTAGGGTAATGTTATAAACTCTATAGCAGTATAGATTCAACTATTTATTTTCTGTAGAAGGTCAAGATATGACAAGATATGATGACTTGGCTGACATGTTCCCAAGACACTCGGGCCTCGTAACAATCAATAATAAGTGAAAGAATGGAAGAAGCAAAGCAAAAAAGATGTAAATAGAGCAATAAATTCCAGCTGCACTCAGAGTGGGGGTTGGGGGGGGGCAGGAGGAAGAGGACAGAAGTCTTTGGCGCTGTTCTTTCTTGAAATTGCGGAAAGGAAAAATAAGAAGGCCGATGGCTGCTGGATGCAGCCGTAACAGTTTCATTCATTGCCAGTTTGTCATTTCATATTTTCTGTGCAAATGTTCCCATTAGAAATGAATGGCCAATTTAGATGGCGCCATCTGCTGGTGAAAAGTCACTTGAAATTTTGAATAACTAGAACACTGATGGTGTGGCTTGGCGTGGTTAATAACATACATGCTTCCCAACGCAAAGGTACATGGTTCAACTCCCGCCTCTCCATTCATCACACAGAAGCCACTATTCTCTTATACTCTCCACATCAAAATGAGAGAATTGTGCTACCAACTTTACTACCAACAGTTTCATAGTGCAACTGTTAGAGTGCTTGGATCCAGACCCAGACATGGTTGGGTCAATTCCTGATTTGAGCTTAAACTACCAGTTTACTCGTACTTTCATTCTACGTTTTAGCGTATTTCCACAGCATTTCAGTCCAGCTTCTGCTTCCGACCTGCTCCTGTTTTTTTTTTTTTTTTCACAACTTTTCAGTGTTTCGCTTCAGCTTTTCAGCATTCACTTGCAATGTCTGCTGACATTGCATCATTTAGTTGATTTCTATTTTTACCTTTTCCTACCCTCCCTGCACACCACACGTCTTACACACAAATACAACATATTTATAGTATCAGTCAAATGACATGATCACATGTCAAATGACATGATCACATAATTTTGAACAAAATTTTATGAATTTAAAAAAATTATGAATGTAATTTTTTTTTATTAGATGGGGCTGCACAGTGGGCAAGTGGCTAGCATGTTGATGTTCGAATCTCTGCTTGGGCATCTCTGTGTGGAGTTTGCATGTGCTCCCCGTGCATGTGTGGGTTTTCTCCGGGTAGTCCGGTTTCCTCCCACATTTCAAAAACATGCTAGGTTAATTGGCCACTCCAAATTGTCCATAGGTATGAATGTGAGTGTGAATGGTTGTTTGTCTATATGTGTCCTGTGATTGGCTGGCCACCAGTCCAGGGTTTACCCTGTAATTAAGTATAAGTATTGACAGAATAAGTAGTGATTTCAGGGTGACTAGGGCTAAACTAGATATGCTGTATTGTAAAAAATATATATATATATTATTATGAAGTGAAATTCTGAGATATTTTTGCTTAAATTAAAATCATCTTCATGTTTTAGCCCAAAGTGAACCTGCCTTGAGCTGGAAAGCCCCCTCTTCGTGACTAAAGGCGGTGGGAGCTGAGGTTTGCCCCCGAATGTCACCCCTCCCCCTTCTCCCGATTTAATCTCCTAATAGCAAGCTTTAATGTCCAAATGCAAGACATATGTGGTGTCGCGTTATGTGGTGCGCTGACTCCCATGCAGGGCAGAGGAAGCGAAGCGTTCATGCCAGTTTGCTTTGACGGTAATCGGCCACAACAGCATAAGCAGCCCTCGGTGGGTGCCATTGGAAAGGGAAAACTTGGGAGAAATGGCCCAAATGGAATATAACATGCGCTTAAGGATTCTGAATTTCACATCAATTTATAGCTCCAACCAATCCAAACATCCACAGAGACTAACACATGACGGCTAGCTCAAAGGCTCTCCCACACATGGCGAGGCGCAGCGTCGTGGCAGTAATGCGGCTGAGATAGGAAAAAACAGGGATTTGTGCAAAAGCAACAAAGCCGGCGGAGAGTCGCTTCCTGCTCTCGATGATATGGATCCTCTCTCCACTGTCTGTCGCTATGGAGCACACCAACACCACCCATTGTCTCGCCTGCGACCGGAACAATTTGAGTTCCACACACAGCAATGACAACAAAAGTAGTGTCAATATGTTTTCACGGGAAGCACAGCTGGAATAGGTGCAGATTCTGAAAGATCTCGAAATCTTTCTGTGCTGGTTCCAGCTGTATTTACACGGATTTTCAAACCGGTCTGTTTTAATTTATTCCACCCAAAACCCGCTTCCCAGCACGGCCACTCCGCTGTGATTGGTCACACTCCTAAGTACTTCCAGACTACTACCGAACCCCACTTTCAGTTATTGTGGGTATAAGAGTTGATAATGAATGAATAAAGCCTTTGGAGAACTTTGGAGAACCTGGTATGCAAGTTGGAGTCGCTGGGCCTCAAGACCTCCCTGTGCAACTGGCCGCTTGACTTCCTCACGAATAGAGCCCAGTATGTCAGAGTGAGCAACAACACATCCAGTGTCATCTCCCTGAACACCGGCTCACCCCAGGGATGTGTTCTCAGCCCCCTGTTGTTATGTCTATGTCTATGTCTAATTGAAAAGTGGTTAGGAGCTACTGGTTGGAGAGCCCTGACTCAAAGAGTAGGTCCATGTTTATGGAGTGTGTTCGACATTAATACACCTATCCCGGCAAGAGCACGCTCCTTCTAACTTCAACAACAGTTTGGCAGATCAGTCTATACTCATGTTCACAAAAACAAAAACAGTCACGTGTGAAATACGGTTGACAGATGAAATTTTTTCTCTTGCTGGGAATCACCAACACCAACCCCTTCTGCCTGAGCTTGCACCATAGAAAGATTTCCTGGGAGCCATAGCTAACAACCGTAAACAGAGTGAAGGTAGGGCAGTCTTAGACCGTATCTGGCCTACAGTGCATGCCCATATAAGGACGTCACAGAGAGCCAGTGTTAGTTATCTGAAACCTTGGCATGGTTTAACTACATTCTAACTAGATTTATAGGTCAGAAAAGTGAATAAGTACTAATAATTTTATCACAACGGATACAGAATTGTTATTTTATTCTCACAAGGAAAAGCCTCACAAATTGGGAATCATGGAACTGTGTCATGATTGCCGCATGATTATTGTGGAACCACTGCACACTGTAAAAGGTCATGTGTCATTGGCTCTTCTCAATGAGGATTACCAGTGATAACAACCAGGCATGGTCACAGCCAACGACAATCCCCCTTAACCTCAGCTGGTGATTTTGCACAGCGTGTGACCGGACGGACTCCTTTTTGTCCTCCCCAACAACAGGAATGGCAGAGAGACAGCAAGAGAGAGGGAGAGCCGTATGAGAACCAGGAAGGGAAGTGGGAAATTGGGGGTTCACATCCACTGCTTCCACCTGACCAACTGTGGGAGAGTTATTGTAGCCCGTTAAAACCTGCCAACACAAGAGGAAATACACAAGATCCGATCTCTAAGTGATAACTGGAGTCACAATGGAAATTAGAAGAACCATGACAGGATGAACACAACATGTGTATTACATTAGTGTAAACCAGTTTAAAGGGTGGAAGCAAATTAGACAATCCTTTTCCCAGGTTCTCGTAAGTTTTAAAGGATGGACTGTCAACCAGTAGCTAGGTGTTACGATACCTGGTGCATGACTCTATAATCGATTCATCAAAGGATTTAAGGCTGATTCTAATGGATCCAGGCGGCTTCTACCTGTGCAACCGTGCCGTAGTTCAATGCCCATCCATCATCATTTGCACACGTCCATATTTAGTTATGAGGCAACTCGTGCCACTTAAAGGTGAAGTAATCATGAGGGTAAGTATGCTGACTGACATTTAAAAGCGACCAATCAGTAGGGCTGATATTTTTTGCATGAACTGACCAATGACTGACATGTAGAACGGCCAATGACAGTATCAATCAGAGACGATGTGGATCCTAAGGAATAATGCATGCCAATAATAATGCAAAGGGAAAAATACATGCAGACTGTAAAAATTCAAACATTGCAGTGCTGGCTGGAGGATTCATAGCCTTGGGACAGAAGGGATGGAACCAGACCACATTGCACAGCTGCTAGCATGTTTATGTGAGATATATGGCACGTATGCATGGATTTTTTTTTCTGATTCTGGATCCATCCTCGTGCAATAAAGCCAAATGAAACGAGACCACATGCTCAGCACTTATGATGAAGGGTTATCATATTTATAGTCCACTCCGACTGCCTGCTAGAGGTTCTAGAACAGGGGTCTCAAACTCAATTTATTTGGGGGCCACTGGAGCTAGGGTCTGGGCGAGACTGGGCCGCATCAGGTTTTCCAAAAAAAAAACAAAAAAAAAAACGCATTTATTAAAAACAGAAAAATTAATAAACTTTCTTTTGGTTTTGATTTTCTACAAGAAAAGCTCTGATAAAACATTCTACTGTTCTCAAATGTCTTAATTTTTATTTTTCTGCACAAAATAAGATGAAAAATAAATAAACAAATCAAGAATAAAGAAAATCAATCAATCAGTAATAAATAAATAAATATAATAATAATAATAATAAAACGGCAAATAATAAAAACTTAAGAAACCACATATTGTTGGTGGGTAGACAAATTATTTTTTTCAGATTAAAATGAACAAAGCATTATTAGAGCCCTGTAGACATGACAAAACACGACTATAGTCACATTTATACTCTTTTTATTTACAACATATTGCACAACTGCAGGGTCTTGAGACACATGCTAACTCACAAACTAGAGAGCACAAACTAGAGGCCACATTTGGCCCGCGGGCCGCGTGTTTGAGACCCCTGTTCTAGAAGCATGATGCGTGCTATGGAGCCCATGAAGGGAATCATTTGGGGTGAGTAACACTTTCCCTCTAGTGCAAGGTGCCCATAGCAGCCTGCATGAGTCCTAACTACTGCGGTTGTGGAGTGAATGAGGTGAGCACATGTTCCCCGTCTAAGTGCCTTAGGTGGACATATAAAAATGAATCCTGGGAATTGATGAATCAAGCCTGCTATTAAAAGAAACTTGAGTCAACTGTGGGCAAAAGGGAGTAAAAAGACTGCAAAGCTGCTATACTTGGGTTTGCTGCAGGGCCTTTTTGAGTGTGGCTAAAAAAACACAAAAAAAACTATTTTAAGAACATATTTTTTTTGTTGATGAGTTAGAAAATATGGCTTCATATATCTTCACACCTACAACCGAGTTTCTGTGCTTTACATTTTTAGATGGCCAGCTAGGAAAACCATCAGGGCTACAATAAAACAAATAATAATGTTATTTATGTCAATTTTTCCAAATGTGCATCCGCATACTATAACATATTTGTGAATGAGATGTGTTTTCTATGGGAAAAAAGCCCATTTTTGAACCTTGAAATTGCTTTTGAATCTTACGAATCTTTTTTTTCGACCAAAAATCTGAAAATTTGCAGCAAATGTGTAAAAATTTACTGTAATGAAAGAGTTTTAACTCGCTGCTGTATGCTTTAATTTCATATTAATGATTATCCCAAGTCATGTGGTGCACCATATCTGCTTTCCAGCTGTTTACGTGTGTGTGTGTGTGTGTCCGTGCGTGTTCTAGCTGGTACGAGTCGCCTGCCTGTTTTCCTCCCTTCCAAAAAGATTAATCACCCAGATGTTTCCTTGTTTTGCTGCTGGCCCTTTCTCACATTACATATCGAGTAGAAACATCTCCCTCCTTCCCTCCATCTTTGTCTCTCTCTCTCCCGGGCGGCAATGTGTTTTTTGTTAATGACACTTAGTGAGCATCGCGGAGGAGGCCCAGGAAGCGTACGATTTCTCTTTCACTTGCAGACACCTTTAATTAGATTATTATGTTTTCAAGAGTTTTTTTTTTTCTCTCCACAGCGCAGTGTACTCCTGTGCTGCTAAAGATCAATTCCTGGCATTGATCCATCACAGAAAAGTTCACTGCATACACATCTACATAGAGATCTTTGATTGGAGTTTTGCAGAAGGTCCCTAAAAACAGAAAAATAAAATCTTTAAAAAGTAAAAAGTAAGAAATATATTAAAAATAAATGAAAATAACAGAATAATGATATTTGCTCTAATTTCTTAGAATGTTTATGGTAGGATTATTGTACTCGAATGCTCAATAAAAACGATGCAGAGTTCCCATCCAACCTGCTGAGACTGAATTCAACAGTTTTCCATTGTCTTTATCAAATCGTGAGCACTCACAACTTTGTTACAGTCCAGAAAATATGGTACGTAGTAAATATGTTCATTCATTTTGACATAGACAAAGCAGTGAAAAACTGGGGCATATTAAAGCCTAGGTTTGATTTTAAATATTCCATTATAATATTATAATATTTATAAATAATCATATTTATCATTAAATATTGCCTTTTTATTATTTTTTTTCTACATGAATGACATTTAAATATTGTAGGATTTACCTTTAAATTTAAGAATTGTTTTTTAATACATTTTCATTTTATATATTTTATTAATATAGAAAACAACTGAAAAACCATGTACACTGACATTTAACAGGATTGTATTTATTTTTAAATACATTGTATTCATGTTTAAAAATGGTATTTTATATTTAAATATAGATGCAAAACTTGGGCATACAAATGACTGTATTGTATTTCTTTTAAATACTGTATTATTTATTTTTATATTATTATTATTAAAAAATATTAAAAAAGAGAAACTGAGCATACGCGAAAAAACGTTGACTATATTGTATTTATTTTAAAATATTACATTATTCATGTAAAAATATCTTTTTATTTTATGTTTTTTTAAATATAGATGAGTCGCCCAAAGACAGCTGGGGTGAGGCGGGGTACACCCTGGACTGGTGGCCAGCCAATCACAGGGCACATATAGACAAACAACCATTCACACTCACATTCATACCTATGGACAATTTGGAGTGGCCAATTAACCTAGCATGTTTTTGGAATGTGTGAGGAAACCGGAGTACCCGGAGAAAACCCACGCATGCACGGGGAGAACATGCAAACTCCACACAGAGATGGCCGAAGGTGGAATCGAACTCGGGTCTCCTAGCTGTGTGATCTGCGCGCTAACCACTCCCCCGCTATGCTGCCCTGTATGCCAAATTTGTAGAATTTATTTTGAAATCTATTTTTTTATCTATCTATGTATTTGATTTATTGAAAAATATTGTATTAATATTGTATTAATAAATATGATTTTTTTAAATATTTATTTTTAAATACATTTTGTTTTGTATTTTATTAATAGACAAAAACAGGGGGCTTACAGAACCAGAGATTTGACTCTACAGTATTGTATTTAGTTTAAAATATTTTATTGATTTATTTTACAATATATTTTATTCATAATTGTCCCCCCAAGCATGACACGTGCACACACACACACAAGCACACACCCACAGGTAAAATTCAATCCTGTAACTCTATCTTGACCTCTTGACACTCAGGTCGGCCTGTAACACAAGCCAACGCTAAGACAGTGTAGCACACACACATTTCCAAAGACACAGCAGTAGCGCAGCATGTCTGCTGGCCTCATGCAGCATGTGCACGAGTGCAGCCGCTGTGTCGTCACTCGGCCATACACAGCCACCCGCCATATGGTGGCCAGGGGCCGGCCTCGGTAATTGATGGTATCTGTCAATTTGTCCGTGAAGAGGAGGGGGCCTGAGATGGCCTGACTAAAAACATATCCAGGAGAGAGGTGGGGGGGTTGAAGGGACATGCTAGTGTTTCAGCCCCCTCCCTTTGCCTATTCATCCATTCATCCATACAATGAGTTAACTCCCACACCGTACACCACAATGGTGCGAGTGCTGCCTGATAAAGGTCCGTCTCTCACTTTCTACGGCTCCGGCCCCCCATCTGTAGGCTCGGGTGATGGTAAAAGGGGGGGAGGGCTCTGACTGTATGGTGCTGCTCTCCGCGTGATCCCCCGTCTCTCGGCTGCCGTGGAGTTAACCCCCAGACTGACTTTTTTGACTGGGGCACCAGCAGCCAGATGGCACGCACTGAACTGGGAGTCAGTGGGCAATGCTGGCAACGTGTCATGGGAGCCGGGCTAGCGTTGTCTTAATCTGCTTGGACTGACGGGAAATGAGCTGAAGCGGGCGATGAGTGATGCAGTGTAAGGAGGTGATGACCTCTGGGAAGATGTCATGTCAGGACACGTACATTCACCAGACACTTCCTTAGGTACACCTGCGCAATACATTGACATTCAGGAGAGCACGTTGTAAGATGACCATATAGAGCAGGGGTCTCAAACAAATGTGGCCCGCAGGACACTAGTTTGAGGCCCCCGCCTGGATATGAAAGTTTAATGTTAGTGCGGCCCGTGCAAGTCTGATATGGATGCTGTATGGTATCATGTACCCAGAAAAAATTATTACGTTTGATTAATGTTCATGTTAAAGGTTAAATAACTGTTAATAGTTATCCTCCCTATCCGTGTGGAAGTGGTAAGTTTTTGGCTATTTAAGTTTAAAGGAAATAACTTGAAGGCTACCGTTTAGGTCGCTAGCTCTCTAGTTTGCGAGTTAGCATGTGTCTCAAGACCCTGCAGTTGCGCAATATGTTGTAAATAAAAAGAGTATAAATGTGACTATAGTCGTGTTTTGTCATGTCTACAGGGCTCTAATAATGCTTTGTTCATTTTAATCTGAAAAAAATAATTTGTCTACCCACCAACTATATGTGGTTTCTTAAGTTTTTATTATTTGCCGTTTTATTATTATTATTATTATATTTATTTATTACTGATTGATTGATTTTCTTTGTTCTTGATTTGTTTATTTATTTTTCATCTTATTTTGTGCAGAAAAATAAAAATTAAGATATTTGAGAACAGTGGAATGTTTTATCAGAGCTTTTATTGTAGAAAATCGGAACCAAAGCACTGAAAAAGTTTTTAATAATGTGTTTTTTTTTTGGGGGGGGGGGCTGATGCGGCCCAGCCTCGCCCAGACCATAACTCCAGTGACCCCCAGGTAAATTGAGTTTGAGACCCCTGATATAGAGGATCTTTGTCTTGTGTTTTTGTAGTTAGCCCTTAAAAACAGCATTGTACTCCTATTATATAGAGGATCTCTGACATATTTATTTCCCTTTTCTGTACGGTCTAACACAAAAAAAATTGTGAATATGAGCTAGCTAACAATGGACGTCATTAGAAATACGTATTTTGATGCTAAATCCCGCACAAAAAACTGCCAGTGATCCATTTACATCCATTTACATTACATATTAACCAAATATTGTTATTGTGGTAGCTAACATGAAAAACTATATCTATCGGAACAGAACACCTTGCTAGCGGTTTGTGTCACTCACAGATGATCAAAATTATCAAAATAAGGCACAATACTGTAAGTATTATATGTTACCATCAATGTACTTGTTGCGCATGATCACAGCATGTATATAAAACGATAAAACGTTGTTAGAGGTTTATTTAGATGGTTTCGTAATTGTGTGTCCCAATGACGTGCATTGTGAGCTAGCTCATACTAACTCGTTTTCTGGCGTTAGAATGCACAGAAAAGGGAAATAAATATATGTTCATGCTTCACATAAGGATTGTGAATCATTGTGAATTATTATTATTTATTTGTTTTTTATTCTTTCTGCAGTTTCTCCTTAAATTAAACACCAGAATCTTTGACTAGTGTTTTCTTTGCCGTCTGTCCTTAAAAACAGAAGAGCCATATAGAAGAGTTATATAGAAGATCTTTGACTTGAGTTTTTATAGCAGGTCCCTTAAAACAGAAGAGTACTTTTGCAATTTTGCCAGAGATCCATATGATCCAGCCATATGGAGGACCTATGATTAATGTTGTTTTATTGCTGTGGCTCCTTTAAAAAAAACAGACCAATCCTGTTGTATTGAGGATCTTTGACTTGCTTAATTGTAGTACGTCCTTAAAGAACAATAGAATACTCCTGTCAGGTACAGGATCTTTGACTTTTTTGTAGTAGATAATTAAAAACAGCAGTGCTACTATCATATAGCCGATGTTTGGCTAATGTTTTTGCAGTACATTCATAAAAACCTTTTGACTCATGTTTTCTTTGCATTTGCATTTGCTCCTGTCATGTACAGGATCTTTGTCTAGTGTTATTATCTTTTAGTTTTTAAAACAGCAGAATTCCCTTGTCACATCGATGAGCCTTGACTTTTGTATTCGGTCCTTCAAAACAGCACAGTGGCCCTGTCATAGAGAGAATATTTGACTGTTGTTTTTGCAGCAGGTCCTGAACTAGCTCACTTGGATTTTTGGCAAATGAAATGCTGGATGTTGAAGTGGACCTATCAGTGTAATGGTAATGGTTTTATCTCATTTGAACATGCATCAGATTACAATTGAGTGCATCCCATAATCAGTTCACAGTTCCACATGTCCAAAAGGAGTAGGAAGAAGCAAAGCTTATTAAATCCTACCCCTCCATCTGGTACTTTTACAATCACTAACTGTTACATTTGTTCACTTCCTGCTTTCCATAATACAGTTTAAGGTTGTTTTTTTTAATAATGTACCTCGTACCGAAGTACAAGGTGATATGAGCATCCAATGCCATAATGGGTACCATAGTAAGTGTCAATATAGTGATATATATAGCACATCATGACTGGTTCAAGACTCTTCATCCTTGTATTTAGCAAACATCAACTGCTTGTATTGTTTCTTGAATTGGCTCATCGTTGTGCATTGTTTGATTTCCTTACTCAATCCATTCCATAGTTTGATTCCACATACTGAAATGCTATGGCTAGCATAACGTAGTCCTAGCATAGAAGTGTTTCAAATGTACTTCTTCCCTGAGATCATATTTCTCCTCTCTTGTAGAGAAGTATTGGATGACATTTTTAGCTAATTGCTTATTTTTAGCCTTATGCATTATTTTAGCTGTTTGAAGATGAACTATATCAGCAAGTTGAAGTATTTGTGATTTCAGAAATAAGAAGTTAGTATGTTCTCTGTCGGCGGCATTATGAATTATCCTTACTGACCTTTTTTGCAGTACATTTAGCGAGTGAAGATTGCTTTTATAGTTATTAGCCCATATTTCCACACAATAAGTAAGATATGGTAGAACCAGAGAGCAATAAAAAGTGTGGAGTGATTTCTGATTGAGTGTGACACGGGTCAAGGAGGTGACGACCTCTTGGAAGCTACGGGAGCAATGACACACAAACACCAGACACTTCATTCAGTACACCTGCACATGGAGATTTGACAACCCATTGAACACACTATTATTGTGAAAGAGACGACATGAACAAACAGCAATGATGGATGAGAAGGAGGCTCTGCTGTAATGACTTCTTTGCTAAGGAGACATTTTATCCAAGAGGAGACTAAAGGCAACATGAAGCAAAGTGTAGACTGAAGTAATGTATAACACTGCAGAGTGTAACGTGAGAATGCATGTTTATTGTCTTTCGTTTTAATTTAATGAGGAACTACACGGCTGTAATATTGGGAGTGAGAATGAACACAAACACATCCCGGTTCTCAGGATCACATGTGTTTGTGAGTTTTTCCACTTGTGCCTCCCACCTCCTCCCCATCACCAGGGGTGAGAGGGGTGAGGCAGAGGTGCACGGGTATGGGGGGTGAGAGGGTGAAAGCGTGGGAGAGAGACCAGCCAAGACGCCGGGGCTCGTTCCCACAGGCCAGACTTTTGCACAAAGACGTGCGAGCAGGGGCACGGCACCCCGGAGGGCGGAGCCCATACATGACACATATATGAGTACACACATATGATAGCAGCACACACACAACACCTGACTGACATGTCATATTTGCAGGGGAGCAAGCGACTTCATGGCTTTGTTACACAGATAGCATTAGCATACAAGCACATCAGAGGACAATAGAGGTTAGTTTTTAAGTCATTCTCTCTTGATTTGGTGGAAAACAGCCTGAACGGATCCACAGAGCAAGCATCCGTCCTGTCACAGAACCCGCTACTCAGACTTAAACCACGGTCACACAACAGCCCCCCTTCCAAAGATGCCTCATTGGTATCATCTTAGCGCCTTAGGGTCTGTTGCCTCACCCGTCTTCAGGGTTCATCTGGTGGAATATCCCAAAACATCCCACTTCTGTCACAGGACTTTGAGGAGTATTGCCCTCCGTTTGGACTCAAAACAGCGTCACACAAAAACCGCCGCTTACAAATTGATTTGAAAAGATTTGAACATTTCCAAATACTGTGTAAAAACAATCGTAAATACAAATAAATGTACACTTTATACAACTGCCATTACTGTGATTCTATTTCCTCACCCATTTCCAGGGGTCACCTATCCTAACAGTCCTTCCAAAACCAAAGACCACCTCACAGCTTACGATCCGGCATCTGCATCTAACACCATTTGGCATAGCGCTCCTGAGGACTAGTACCTTAAAACCAGACTTGAACCAAGGTTACTCAAAACATCTTCCTTGCATTATTGGTCTATTGGAGAGGGGGTCACCTGTCCCAATGGTGCTTCCAATTGGGACCACCAACATTGACGTGAAGATCAAACAGCTAACGTCTGATACCTTTGTCACGGCACACAGAAGAATATCACCCTCAACCCTAATTTGAAATGGGATCTCAGGGCTCTACATTAATTTTAATCCAGATAAAAATGCTGAATGGTCAAACAATAATTTGTGAAGCAAAGGTGATAAAAATCCACAGAGAAATGGAAGCGCTAGATTTTGTAGCTTGTGCAAAATCAGCACTTGGTATTGGATCTAATGGGTGGTGTTTCATTGTGACCACTTCAAATTGTCACAGCAATGTGATTCACTCACCTGTGCCATCATTTGATTTGCTGCCGCTAATAAAATACTTGTTTAGGAGGCACTGGTTCATCACTTTTTGCTGTTTTCCTTCACAAGTTGTTGAACAATTAGACCATGTTGGCAGAGACGCCATGATAGATGTTTTCCTGGTCAAACCATCGCTGATTGGTTGATCGCCAACAAGTAGGGGTGTGGGTAAAACGCGGACCGCGGTCTAAATAAACGATTCTGATTGGTCCATTTTAAGATTTGCAAGGATTGGTTTGCAAATTACCACCGGAATTAAGCAGTCCGTGTTTTACCAACACCCAACAAGAACCGCTTTTAAAATAACTCTTGGCAGTATGGCATGCCAAAGTGCACTTGCCCCACGGGAATATCACTGATTGGATTTACTTGCCCCAATTTTGTTTTAACTCACCCCGGGCCATCGGTACATCGTTATTGTCGAGCCCTGGATCTAATCTGCTCTGTTGCTTTCATACCATTTTTCTTCCATAGGTTGAACCTTGTTTCTGTTTCTGTGCATTAAAGGTTGAAAGGTCTGAGCCTAGGTAAACAAAGATAACTCAGGAATAGCTAGCTTAAACGTTTGCATGAATGGTTGTTCTTATCTGCAGGCTGCAGACCACACAATGGCAACAACAGCGAGCACGTGAGCTGATGACAGCCCATCCAGGACGGACTGGCACGGTCCCGAGCCTTCAGTTGGACCATTACTGCTGCAAAAAAACTGCCACAGAGGCTTGAATGCGAATCAAAGGGGTGTGTCACCTGATTGTCTCATGTAAGTTTCATGTGCAGGAGGCAGGGACCACGTCAGAAGCTGGAGTATATACTCGAGATTCCCAACCTATTTGCGCTTCATTTGTATAAGGCATCACTCAGGCCAACAGGCTTTGACAATTGAAGGCAATAAAGGGGCGAGGCCTGGCAGGGGCTCAATTAACCACTACTGCAGCAGGGGGAGAGGGAGTGGGGGACATGGACCAGGAGTCTGGCCTCTATAGGGAAGGAACAAGAGAGCTGCAGAGAGGGGGGTGTCTGGCAATTTGTTCAGCTGTCTGTCTGTCAAGTGACTCGGTCAGTTTGTCTCTCTGTCCTCCTCGGAGGAAGGCTAGATCTTCACTTAAGGTGCGTTCACACTTGTCATGTTTGGTTTGGTTAACTGGAACTCTGGTGGGTTTGCTCTGCTAGCACGGTTCATGGGTTGGCCATCCGAACTAACAACCAGCCAAATGGGTCTTGGACTATGCAGAAATGACAACTATGTAAGAGAAAATGTTCTTTAAAGGCATCCTTTAGAACAGGGGTCTCAAACTCAATTTACCTGGGGGCCACTGGAGCTAAGGTCTGGGCAAGGCTGGGCCGCATCAGGTTTCCCCCCCTCCAAAAAACGCATTTATTAAAAACAGAAAAATATACAAACTTTTTCAGTGCTTTGGTTCCGATTTTCTACAATAAAAGCTCTGATAAAACATTCCACTGTTCTCAAATATCTTAATTTTTATTTTTCTGCACAAAATAAGATGAAAAATAAATAAACAAATCAAGAATAAAGAAAATCAATCAATCAGTAATAAATAAATATAATAATAATAATAAACGGCAAATAATAAAAACTTAAGAAACCACATATAGTTGGTGGGTAGACAATTTTTTTTTTTCAGATTAAAATGAACAAAGCATTATTAGAGCCCTGTAGACATGACAAAACACAACTATAGTCACATTTATACTCTTTTTATTTACAACATATTGCGCAACTGCAGGGTCTCGAGACACATGCTAACTCGCAAACTAGAGAGCTAGCGACCTAAACGATAGCCTTCAAGTTATTTCCTTTAAACTTAAATAGCCAAAAACTTACCACTTCCACACGGATAGGGAGGATAACTATTAACAGTTATTTAACCTTTAACATGAACATTAATCAAAGTAATAATTTTTTCTGGGTACATGATACCATACAGCAGGGGTGCTCATTAAGTCGATCGCGATCTACCGGTCGATCGCGGAGGTGGTACTGGTCGATCGCGGCGTGACATTAAAAAAATATCCTAGCATCAATGCCGTCACTTGATTGATATACAGGGCAGCCATTCAGATGACAACTGAATGTTGCCCTTCGGGTGACCAATCAAATCAAACAACGTCTCTAAGTGCAGCAGAACTTACGATGTCAGCCTATCATCCATCCCCGGTACTTGATTGACATGCAGGACAACCAATCAGATGACAACTAAATTTTGACCTTTAGGTCACCGCTCATGCGTAAACAACGATGCAAAGTGCTAAGCTAGTCGGCGAATTGCGTCAGATTTTAAGCCCTCGCTAAAGCTTATGGTCACTAAAATGAGTGAAGTAGCTGGACCAAGTAAAAAGGCAAAAACATATCACTTCCATACGGAATGGGAGGTGGACTTTTTTTTCACAATCTCTTTTTCGAAGTGCGTTTGCCTGGCTAACCTGGCTATCAGCAGCTACTGTCCGGACTATGCATCCCTGGCTGATTCAATTCAGTGCAAGTCATCAAAGTAAACTCAGGTAATTACAAAAAATGTTAATAGCTAATTATGTGTGTTTTGCAATATTGGCTCATTTGGTTATGTAAGGTACATCAACATACATTGTACGTACAAATAATCCTCAATACATTTGAAAATAAATAGATGTTTTGCATTTTTGTAGTGGGTAGATCATTTTGACTCGGTCATTTTAAAAGTAGCTCGCATGCTGAAAAAGTGTGAGCACCCCTGCCATACAGCATCCCTATCAAACTTGCGCGGGCCGCACTAACATTAAACTTTCATATCAAGGCGGGGACCTCAAACTAGTGTCCTGTGGGACACATTTGGCCCACGGGCCGCATGTTTGAGACCATTGCTTTAGAAGCTTATGGTGAAATCTAATTTTTTTTTTTTTTTTTTACTTCTTGGACCAAATAAGTAGTTTTAAAAAGGCGGCCAAAGCCGAGACGAAATGCTTTTGACGCACCAAGAAAACGTCCCATTCAGTCCCAACACAACTCTAGCCAAGCCTACGTCAATATGGCGCTCACGCTAGTGCAAACACTCCCTAAAAACCCAAGCAGAAAGGAGCCAACAGTGCTTCTGTAGGGTACAAGTTCACTATGCCATCCATTCCCGGTGACAGTCATTTGTGTACCTTACACTCTCAGCACCAGCCAGCTACCTCCATTCAAATTCA
Source organism: Doryrhamphus excisus (assembly GCF_037039965.1). Taxonomy (NCBI): domain Eukaryota; kingdom Metazoa; phylum Chordata; class Actinopteri; order Syngnathiformes; family Syngnathidae; genus Doryrhamphus; species Doryrhamphus excisus. Next base: position 18,110,291 of record NC_136357.1, read on the forward strand.
AATTGAAAAGCCAGCAGGGGGACAATGCAAAGAGCAATTAGCAGTGGACTCCTCCAGTGTCTGGCCCGGAGACTTTTAGCCCATCATGCAGAGGCATTGACCCCTTTCAGATGCACCAAAAGGAGGAAGAAAAAAGATGGGCTGAGGGGAGGAAAAAAAAATAGTGCTGCCTAGCGACAGTGAAACGAGAGGAGAGGGGAGTCGACCTGCAAAGTTTGGACAGTGTGTTGGTTTTCCTCTCCCGACTTTACACTAGCGGACAAGAGTTAGAGTGTGATGGAGAGAGTGAACAAAGGGATGCAATCAAGTCAAAATTAAGTCAAGCCACTCTTTAAGTGCACTCCACACAATTCTGAACCAACCATCCATACTTTGCAAATTGTTTCGATCAGGAAATGTCTTTCAGTGCCTGACTTTGGGCTCCATAACCATCATACTGACTTCGCAAAAACATCACAATAGTTTTTATGTACACTCAACAAGAAATCCTTGCAATATAAACAATATAAACTTGGCGTAATGCTTGAGGATGAACATAACAATAAGCCCCCAATAAGCCCCGATCCCTGATGAATGGCCCACTGTTGGTCCAATCTGTATGGAGCTGCGCATGGTGGACGAGTGGTTAGCAAGTAGGCCATACAGTCAGGAGATCGGGAAGATCTGGGTTTGATTCTCCACTTGGGTTGCATGGGTTTTCTCCGGTTTCCTCCCACATTCCAAAAACATGCTTGGTTAATTAGCGACTCCAAATTGTCCATAGGTATGAATGTGAGTGTGAATGGTTGTTCGTCTATATGTGCCCTGTGATTGGCTGGCCACCAGTCCAGCATACCCCTGTGACCCTAGTGAGGATAAGCGGCATAGAAAACAGATAGACGGCTGTTCAGAAACACGCACAGGCATGACTTAGCAACTAATTGTCCATATGTCATTAACTATTTGTCTAATTAACATGCTAACATAGCATGCTAACATGTAATGCATGCCATTTAATGTCATGGATGTATAACAATGAATTGGTCGGCTCTGGTGGAGCAAGAACCCTATGGATTTCTGAGCTAAGATGCTTTGCCGGATATCAGCATGTTTTCCTCCAGCCCACCCAGACTTAACGCACGCTGTTTTTTAGAATAATCAAAGCACAATTGCATCCATTGTTAATGCGTGATATTGTGCAGATGTCTCCTCCAATGTCAACCTTCAGTCCGATGCGGTCCAACCTGCTTTCCAGCTGCACTTCACTATGCAGCTCGTGTTTACTTAACCTCTCTATCTGTCCATCACGGACCCAGAGCGATACAGGCTTGGGGGGGCGAGGCGGGGGACGTGTGTTTTCTTAGTACCCACAAATAGTGGCCTGTGAAGCGCACAGAGAGGTTGGTGTCTACGCAGTGTCTGTCTCCTTGCTCCTCTTGAGTGATGAGCCCAAAAGAAACACCCGGGGTTGCTTGCGTCTCTCCACGAGTGCTGACAAGGCCTCTTCAGCTGCGTCTCTACCCTCCCTGTGAGGTCAAACGCAGGCCGCGGCGATAAAGGCTGAACTTCTGACACTCGTCCCGGCGCATGAGACGGCTCATTGTGCGGCGACAGATAGTAGACACAATGAGCCCTCGTCTCAGCCCTGTTTTTTAACGCCGTGTTCCCTTTTGCTCAACGGAGGTGGTTGTGTGGGGATTCTCCTTTATGGTTGGTTAGTGACCCTTTAATCGTGCAGGGCGGCCCCCCCTTCATCTGATGTTTGTCCAAATTTCATATCAATGCAAATGAGGTTGGAGAGAAGTTCATCCCAGATCGCTTTGGGTGATGATTTGTTTTGTTTTGAGACGTGTGTATGGACTCAGAAAAGCAGGGTGGCGGCTACTCAATGCCACAACAACACTACTTTGCTCTTTCTCACGACATTCCCATTTTTTACATCCAACTGGATTTAAGATCACGGAAAACCTGTACACCCCCACGTTGAGCAATAATTGAACTATAACTTGTCAAGGGACAATGCGATAGAAAGTAAACTTGCATATACTTTAGAGCAGGGGTCTCAAACTTGCGGCCCGCGGGCCAAATGCGGCCCACGAGACGCTAGTTTGAGGCCCCCACCTTGATACCAAAATTTAATGTTGAAATGACAGCTTAAAGCTGTGTGCACACCTGACACAATTAACATGATTTTGCCCCGCCCATACTGTTACCTTACCCTGTTACCCCGCCCTGTTTTGCTTTGGATTAGCAATGAAGCTAAAGGCTTATGACGCTGGGTATAAATAAATGCAGGAAATGATTTGGAATGAAGGGAAAATACACGTCAAGATAAAGCATCTCATCAAACATGTTGTTAAAGTTACCACGCTGCTCCCAGATGGAACTGAGTATGATGCTAACTTGCTAATTGGGTCAAATTATTAAGTTTCATTCATGTTCATGTTAAAGGTTAAATAACTGTTAATACTGTACTTTTCAATCTGAAAAAAATAATATCTCTACCAACTGTATGTGGTTTCCTACGTTTTTCTTATTTGCTGTTTTATTATTATTTTACTTATTTATTACTGATTGATTGATTTATTGTCTTTATTCTTAATTTGTTCATTTTTTATCTTATTTGTGTATAGAAAAATAAAAATTAAGATATTTGAGAACAGTGGAGTGTTTTATCAGATATTTTGGTGTGGAAAACCGGAACCAAAGTACTGAAAAAGTGTAGGGTATAGCAGAAGCAAAAGCATTGAAGATAGTTTTTTTATTGATTTTTTTTTTCCAGTTTTTAATAAATGTGTTTTTTTTTTGAAAACCTGATGCGGCCCGGCTTCACCTAGAACCTAGTCCCAGTGGCCCCCAGGTAAATTGAGTTTGAGACCCCTGCTTTAGAGTCAGTGAACAGCTTACCCGTCCTCGGGGTGATTTACTATCAAGCCAGAGCTATGATTGGCTAAATATCTGGCAACACAAGTGCATAGCAAGATAATTGTGCTAATTGTGATAATAGTCATGCTGGATGAGTTGCAATTCATCGAGAAGCAACACAAGATAATTGTGTCTCGGCTACAGTCAGCTACAGCGGTGGTGGTAGGGTCATGGTCTGGAGCTGCACGAGTGCTGCTGGCACTGGCTAAGCTGCGGTTTATAGCCATAGTCATTATTTTCCAAATATATGGAGATGAAAGTGATGGAGTGGACATAGTAAGTGTCTCTGAAGCACCGTAGAGAAAGAGAATAAAGGTTGGGTGTTGATTTGTGTTTTATTGTTCCGTGTTGTCACAGTATAATGGAATTCATGCTTCCACTCAATGAATCGCAGCACACGTGCATCTCCAATGCACAATGACCTTGCAGTCACCTTTTTAAACAATAATGGACCACGTGGTACAATTTCTAGGCTGGCATTGTTTCACTTCAGGAAGCAAATGGCAAATTTGAAAGCATTCATCAAAAGGGATTGGACCCTGTGTTTGAGTCTACATGTGTCACAGCTGGGTTTCTGCAGCCCTGGACACAAGAGCGTAAGGTGGAAGAACATCAACACAAATGCACACACAACTTTAGACTGATCCGAACCGCAAACTTCTCGCTCGGAAAAACCATACTACTTTTTGCACGTTTGTCAAAAGAGCGCAGGCTCCTTTCAGCAAAACCAGGTGGCTAAAAGGGAACATTGTTTGCCACCACCCTCGCAGCCTCCCCCCTCGACACACAACAACTCATCACTTTTGCCTGGCACAGCTGCGGCTGTCGACTTCAACCATCCAATGCATTTAATAACCGTGACCTTCACGCTCAGCCTGTCGGACCTTTATTACAGCGGGAGCCAGAAGAAAGGCAATAAAAGGCCACAGACGGACAAGAGGACAACCCGGCAAACAGAGACGCTTTTTTACATGCCACCACATCTGCTGATGACTTCAATGACTTGGCGTTGGCGGACAAATGCCATTGGAGTACATCTTACGCTTCAAAAGACCAGTTTAAGATGGCTTCGTGCTGTTTGTACAAAACATGGGGTCCCCAAGCATTATTATTTTAATACTGAATCCAACCGTCTCAATGCTTCATAATCACACTAACTCCTCTGTATGTTAAGCTAAGCTAACTCTTCTATTTTTGAAGCGCGCCTTATGGAAAAAAAATATTGCAGTATATTTACAAATATAATGCAAATGTATTAGGAAATATATTTCCATATATGGGATCTTATGTTTATATTTTCCAATATATTGCAATATATGCATAGATCATATTCATTCATTCATTCATTTTCTACCGCTTTTCCTCACGAGGGTCGCGGGGGGTCCTGGAGCCTATCCCAGCTGTCTTCGGGCGAGAGGCGGGGTACACCCTGGACTGGTGGCCAGCCAATCACAGGGCACATATAGACAAACAACCATTCACACTCACATTCATACCTATGGACAATTTGGAGTCGCTAATTAACCTAGCATGTTTTTGGAATGTGGGAGGAAACCGGAGTTCCTGGAGAAAACCCACGCATGCACAAGGAGAACATGCAAACTCCACACAGAGATGGCCGAGGGTGGGAATTGAACCCTTGTCCGAGCTGTGAGGTCTGCGCGCTAACCACTCTGCCGCCGTGCCGCCCTGCATAGATCATATATATGTGTATATATATGTATATATACTATATACATATAAAAATATATTGCGATCAAAACCAAAAAGGCACTATATTTTTACACACACATACATATATATATACATATATATATATATATATGTGCTATTATTTTTCAGACAAGCTGTTATTAGATCCCAAAGTTTAACTTTAATCACGACACAATTTGGTATACACATTAACGGGACTGATAAGTCAAAAATGAACAAGATTGGTATAAAAAAATGGCTGCCATCAAGCAAAACATGTAGCATCCCCATGGGCGGGACTTAGCAACTAAGTGACAGATGTCTGGGCCATCAAAATGCTGTGATGTTTTTTTTTTTTTACTTGACTGACTTCGACTCAAGTCAACACACGCTGAGATTCGCTCGCTACACGGCGGCCTAAAAATAATATCTAGGTTAGAATGACTTGCCAAAGCCTCAAACACAACAAAGTCTCAAGCACAGCCTTTTCAGTGGGTCACCATGGCGACCGACCACATGCACAAGTCAGACAAGGGTGAGTGGTCAGAGTAAAAATTATCCTTGAACCTAAGTAAAACTAAAATCATGCTGTTTGGTAACAGCAGAAAGGACACGCCCCAGCAAAAACAAATAAACGGTGTGGACATTGAAAGGGTGAACGAAAATTAATTCTGGGGATCACAATAGATGAAAATATGAGCTGGAAACCTCATATTACAAATATACAACATAAGGTGGCCAGAAATATTTCAATATTGATCAAAGCAAAATTTGTTCTCAATCAGAAATCACTCCACATTCTTTATTGCTCTCTGGTTCTACCATATCTTACTTATTGTGTGGAAATATGGCCTAATAACTATAAAAGCAATCTTCACTTGCTAAATGTACTGCAAAAAAGGTCAGTAAGGATAATTCATAATGCCGCCTACAGAGAACATACTAACTCCTTATTTCTAAAATCACAAATACTTCAACTTGCTGATATAGTTCATTTTCAAACAGCTAAAATAATGCATAAGGCTAAAAATAAGCAATTAGCTAAAAATGTCATCCAATACTTCTCTACAAGAGAGGAGAAATATGATCTCAGGGAAGAAGTACATTTGAAACACTTCTATGCTAGGACTACGTTATGCTAGCCATAGCATTTCAGTATGTGGAATCAAACTATGGAATGGATTGAGTAAGGAAATCAAACAATGCACAACGATGAGCCAATTCAAGAAACAATACAAGCAGTTGATGTTTGCTAAATACAAGGATGAAGAGTCTTGAACCAGTCATGATGTGCTATATATATCACTATATTGACACTTACTATGGTACCCATTATGGCATTGGATGCTCATATCACCCCCTACTTCGGTATGTGAAAAAAATAAATAAAAATAAAAAAAATAAAAAATAGGTACGTGACAAAAAAATACAAAATAAATAAAAAAATAAAATAAAGAAAAATTTATAAAATAAAGAAACAAACAAAAAATAGGGTCGCGGGGGAATGCTGGAGCCTATCCCAGCTGATTTCAGGCGAGAGGCGGGTATACGTATATGTATTTACGGGTACATAAGGCATCCAGAAGACACATTGAAAGACATTGAAAAGGAACATAAAACTGTCAAAGGTAAAAGTAGTGCTGTAATCCTAATGAATGCGCCCTCAAGTATCGTGGTTAGGATAGAAAGATCCAGTCAGCAAACAAGTTGCAAGAAGAGGACTATTCACCATCATCATTTTCCATTACAGTCAAGATAATTGGTCTGGGATAAAGAAATAGTGCAGGACCAGCGCTCATCCATCTACTCCCTACATTGCTTCCACGTTGATTTAACCCACAGCAGAGGAATCAGTCGATGGCTTGTGGCCACTCGTTGACAGCTCTGAATTGTCGGGACGCCTGGGAAACTCTACCCCTTCCTGCAAAATCTGGAGTGACGTTTACAGGAGGCCGTTATACCCGCCTGACCGTTACCTTGGCGGCAGTCCAGGTGCGAAAAGGCCCGACTGCGTAAGTGTGAAGTGGAATGGGAACATACCTTCTGCACACGCTCAATGCTCGACAAACAAGACGGCGCTTTCTAACCCGATGGAGAGCGGGAAGGTGGTGCACGCTGACGTGTGCTGACTGACGTACAGTTAAATAATCCATGGAAGATTTAGGAAACTTCCTTTATGAAATGGACAGTTAGTTTACACACAACAAATATTGAATATGTCAACTAAGAGCCAAGCTTGACATCAAATTACCAAACCAAATAAAGGTTTGTATGCTCTGTTATTCCCATGATGATGGATGTGAAATGTATACTTTGTTTGTGTTTTATCTGTGTTGAATGAATATACGTTGAATATGCCAGAGAATAGTCACTGAAAAAAAATGGCAAATGGTGCTCAAACCACTTAAAGGGCAACTGCACTTTTGGGGAAATTTGCCTTATGTGAAACACAAACACATATTTCTTTCCCTTTTCTGTGCATTATAACACAAGAACAAGAAGTTAATATGAGCAAGCTAACAACAGACATTGGGATAGACCTATTTCAACTATAAATAAACGGTTTGATATCCATGCTGTGATCACGTACACTGATGATTGAACATTAAAAGTTAAAGTATCTTGCCGTATTTTGATGATTTAAAACACTACCCAAACTTCTTGATACACATATGCTAGTTCTGTCACAGCAGCGACAACACTTACGATGTCAACCATGGCTGAGTCTTCCAGCACAAGAAGTGCGCTCCGGTCCTCGGGTAAAAAATGCTAACGGCAAACAAGCATCTTGTTGAGTCTTGGTAGCAAAATGGAGAACTCGGTATCCACTCTTCCGTCTGTGAATGACGCTAAGACCAGCAATTAGCAACACATCGCGTTTAGTCCGCCATATGAAAATAGTTTCTCATGTAAGCTGCTACAATAATATCGCTGTAGCCTGGTTAATATACGAGGCAGTTACGTAAATGAGTTTTTTGTGAGGGCTTTCGCATCAAGACAAGTATTTCCCATGACGCTTGTTGGTAGCTAGCTTATATTAACTAGTTTTTTTGAGCTAGAATGCACGGAAAAGGGAAAAAATATGTGTACATGATTCACGTAAGGATTGTGAATGATGGACAAAATAAAAACAAAGTGTGGTTTCCCTTTAAGGGTTGATGCTTGTTACGCCATATTGAATATTGTGTTCATACGAAACAGGCAGAAAATCATGGGCATGGGTTTGCGTGAAGGATGGGAGTGGTGTGAGAAGATGGCCCAGTTGTGTGCCATTATGATTTCATTTTGATGGGCTTTGAATGCAGCACTTGAATTGAGCATAGCCTGTTTGATTTAAAAGGAAATTCCTGTCAATGAGATTCATTTGCCCTGAAATTAAGAAAAAAATAAAAACTAAAACCAAGAAATAAATAATAAATAAAAATACAATATTAAACATAAAAATATGAAAAAAATAAAATAAAATTATAATTAAAATTATATAATATTTGATATATTTGATGTTTTTATAAATATACAATATATGAAAAATACATGAAATGTGTAAATATATAAAAATAAAATAAGAGTAAAATAAAGGTGCAGTGAGGAGTTAGTCTGTGGCCTGTGAAAATGTTTTAAAAAGCTTTTGAGTCATCCTTCCAACAAACAAACAGTGTTTAGCAGAACAGTGGCAATAACAGGTGATAATAGAAACCTGAATTGGGACTATGTTTCTCCTAAGCTAAGTACATCCATGGTAACAACTCCCTCAGCACTATGAGGTAGCGAGGTGAGCCAAGGTTGAGCTCAAGTGGAGCAGGTTCGAACAAATGGTGTCTTTAAAAAAAAAAAAGGAGCCGTGCAGCTGCGGGAGAAAACACATTCCATTTGGCAACGGCAGGAGCCAAAAATTCCCAATGGCGCATTTACATGGACGCAGAGTTGAAAGCAGACGTCCGTATTTTTCTTTTTCTCTGCAAGCTCAAGAGCAAGAATCGGCCGCCATGTAAAGCCGTACGTTCACTCAAAAATGCACTTTATCGAGGCGCTGCAAGGTGTCATTCAAAAGACATATCTCCCCTCACATGAAAGAACTCCGATCAACCTCTCTCTCCATGTGCGCTACTGCTGACAAGCATGTAAGGAGTGCGCGGTACGGAGAGTCAGTGCTGGGAATGAGTGGTCCCGTCAGCCAGCCAGTCAAGCAGCAAGCCGGCGGGGAGGAGTGCTTGGAGGCAGGGCGGCAGGGCGGCTGTGCGACTGACAGATATGTGCAGGACAGCGTGCCGCAGACCCCTTCAAACACAGGTACATCAAGACTGGTGAGACCCCCACTTCTGCCAGTAGCTCCCCAACTTCCCACATCGTAAACTTATGGGCCCATTGCAAATTCCCATTAAAGGTTCTGGATGCAGTTCTCAAAGTGGCGACAATCCATCTTATGAGGTTTAATAACATGTGGGCAAACATGTCCTTTTGCATGATGGCAACCATGTTTTTCAACTAATCTTGCTCAAATTTGACATCCATGTGCTCACCAGTCCCCTAAAGATGTTTACCAAGGAAGGAAGTCATTCCAAGGAACTGTCTACTCCACATATCCAACAAGTGAAAGAAGACAGTAGACCGAGAAGATATGGTTGCAACAAAAACCTACTGTTTCTGCCTTTTCATCCCCCCCCCCCCCATGTACCCGGGAGGTCAGCACCCGGGTCATTTAATATAAGCCAGCGACCCGTCAAGCCGATTCACACCTGAAATTGCCTGGCGAGCGTTGGCGAGCGGCCTTGAATGGCAGCATTGTTGTCGCCGCGGGGGGTGGGAGGGCTCAGACAGCAGCGCCCCCGGCTGCCGACTTGCCACAATGGGAGCCTTAAGGGCCCGGAATAATTTGACTAAACACGGAGGGATTTGCGAGTGTGGATTATCACCGTTCAGCCACGCAACCAACTGACCAATCAGCCCCCCCTCCCCCACACAAGCCTATGTTAGAACAGCATTGTTTTGGGTAAGTATATAACGGATTTTAGGATTATTCTTGGTGGTTTGGGGTTGTGCATGTGATGTTTAATTCCCTTCTCCTTGGTCATGCATGTCAATTTCTATCCATTTCCTGCCCGGCCACAGGACCTTCAGATTTTTTTTTGCCTGGTTAGAGCGGACAGTCTATGGCACCTTCTTGAAGGCGGCGGATGGGGATGATAAGGAGTTTATATGTTTAAAAAGGAGGGGGTAAAGGGCGCAGCCTGCCTTTAGAGGAGCTTAGGGCCCAATGTGGCAAATGAAATAGAATGCCCAGAATTAATTCCAAGGCAAACTGGGTCCCATTCTATCAAACTAAACAATAGGTTGCTGCTGCAACCTGGTTACTGTTGGCTCAGTTCACTTTGGTATGGTCTTCTTTAGGGGTGTCTGATATGGGCAGGAAACTGACATGTGGAATCACTTGATGTCGCCAGTTCAGTATGGTGCAAAGCACTAGTCTACACCGTAAATGTATTGAACAGAGACAATGTAGAAACATAAAGTGCTTGAATACTTAAGTGTTTAGGTGTTAAAGTAAGTGACTAAGTGCTAAAATGCTAAACTACAGAATAAAAACGAGGGCTCTTTATTTCAGAAAGTAGCCAGGGTACGGTGTGTATTTGTTGCAAGGCAGAGCTTGGATGTGCTCGATCAACTGGAGTACTGTGATTACCACCTTTTTTTGCTTTAATATTTAATGGAGGCGTTTATCTTTAGAGGATGATGGAACCGGAGATTAATTGGAGGTATGGCGGCTATGGAAATGCATAGCTTTACTTTATTAAATAATACATTAATGCATAATTAATTCATTAATAATGATTACTGAACAATCAATAATTAAGATATAAATTATAACTTTTTAAATATGAGCTGGAAACCTCATATTACAAATATACAACATAATGTGACCAGAAATATTTCAATATTGAACAAAGCAAAATTTGTTCTCAATCAGAAATCACTCCACACTCTTTATTGTTCTCTGGTTCTACCATATCTTACTTATTGTGTGGAAATATGGGCTAATTGTCATGCCCTGTGTGGGTTCCTAAGTGACAGTTTGGGTTTGAGTTTACGGTCTGGGCTTTGGTTTCCTTTTGGCACGCTCTTATTTTGTGTTTGACTTCCTGTTTTTCCTTGTCTGCCTCCGTTGTCTTAGTTACCCACACCTGTCCCTAATTTGAGTGTCTATTTAGTTCAGGTGTGTGCGTCTCCCTTTGTGGGATTATTATCATTTGTCCTTCTGCTACCTGAGTTGCCTTTTTCCTGCTGCCGCATTTATTGCAAAAATAAATATTTTTACCTGCATTCGGTCCTGCTCTCTGCATCCTGGGGTCGCACCGCAACACAGACATGCCGAAACGTGACACTAATAACTATAAAAGCAATCTTCACTCGCTAAATGTACTGCAAAAAAGGTCAGTAAGGATAATTCATAATGCCGCCTACAGAGAACATACTAACCCCTTATTTCTAAAATCACAAATACTTCAACTTGCTGATATAGTTCATCTTCAAACAGCTAAAATAATGCATAAGGCTAAAAATAAGCAATTAGCTAAAAATGTCATCCAATACTTCTCTACAAGAGAGGAGAAATATGATCTCAGGGAAGAAGTACATTTGAAACACTTCTATGCTAGGACTACGTTATGCTAGCCATAGCATTTCAGTATGTGGAATCAAACTATGGAATGGATTGAGTAAGGAAATCAAACAATGCACAACGATGAGCCAATTCAAGAAACAATACAAGCAGTTGATGTTTGCTAAATACAAGGATGAAGAGTCTTGAACCAGTCATGATGTGCTATATATATCACTATATTGACACTTACTATGGTATCCATTATGGCATTGGATGCTCATATCACCTCCTACTTCGGTACCAGGTACATTATTAAAAAAAAAAAAAAGAACTCAAACTGTATTATGGAAAGCAGGAAGTGAACAAATGTAACAGTTAGTGATTGTAAAAGTACCAGATGGAGGGGTAGGATTTAATAAGCTTTGCTTCTTCCTACTCCTTTTGGACATGTGGAACTGCGAACTGATTATGGGATGCACTCAATTGGAATCTGATGCATGTTCAAATGAAATAAAACCATTAATTTGCCTAATTTAGGCCTAATTTAGACCTAATGCCTAATTTTCTCATACTATGTGTATTATATTGTATAATGGGTGATAGGAGTGTAAAGGTGAAGATATGGGTGTTATTTCATATCTCCACTGTCTTATATTTGGGGTCCAGTTATTGATACATGCAAACCAGCAGATGACACCAAGAAAAAAAGTTTCTTTTCTTCCCGTCACTCACACACGAACAGAGACCTGAAAAGTTTCAAGAGTTGTCTTATATTATTGATGAAAAAGGTATTCAAGGTGCTCTTATATTGGAGTCAATACGATGCTCTGTTTTAGTATAAACGAAATGACACTGTGAGTGTATTTCAAAGTAAAGTCACCAAGGTGTTTGTACTTGATTTGTACTTCAGTAGGATGTTTGAGTACTTTTTCCACCTCTCTGACTTGGAAAGAGTGCAGTGCCCAAATTTGTCGGGTCAGCGTCCTGAACATTCAGGAGGTGTATTTTCCATAACCAAAGCCAACTTGCTAGCGGGCGAAGTACAAGCTGATCCTGGTTAAAAGTATTTTTTTCAAGGCTACGAGTGAATGATCAGTATCAGGGGTGCGAGATGTTCCAAGATAATGACGGTGGGACATTTTCAGGAAGAACACCCCCATGTTGTACAACATCTGAACAAGCGGTCCCAAATGCTGTCCGCTGACTGGCAGCTTGCCTGATCCACTTCCTGCTTGGTTGCTTGTTAGCTTTTGGAGCCCCCTCAACACCACCTAACTCCGACCCACTTCATCCACCTGCGCTAAAATGGCCCTTTTGTCAGCAGGGGCCTAATTTGATCTGATGGAGTCTGCACATGTGGAACAGCTCAGAGCCATGCCGTTTTGCACGCGTGTGGACAAGGACTAAGGACTAGCAGAGCATTCGTGTCATATGAAGGATCTTTGACTGGTATTTGTTGGCAGTAGATCCTTATACACAGCAAAGCATTGCTGCCATATGCTGTAGAACAGGGGTCTCAAACTCAATTTACATGGAGCTAGGGTCTGGGCAAGGCTGGGCCGCATCAGGTTTTCAAAAAAAAAAAAAAATGCATTTATTAAAAACAGAAAAATATACAAACTTTTTCAGTGCTTTGGTTCCGATTTTCTACAATAAAAGCTCTGATAAAACATTCCACTGTTTTCAAATATTCATTCATTCATGCATTCATTCATTTTCTACCGCTTTTCCTCTCGAGGGTCGCGGGGGTTGCTGGAGCCTATCCCAGCTGTCTTCGAGCGAGAGGCGGGGTACATTCTGGACTGGTGGCCAGCCAGTCACAGGGCACTGTTTTCAAATATCTTAATTTTTATTTTTCTGCACAAAATAACATGAAAAATAAATATACAAATCAAAATCAATCCATCAGTAATAAATAAATATAATAATAATAATAAAACGGCAAATAATAAAAACTTAAGAAACCACATATAGTTGGTGGGTAGACAAATTATTTTTTTCAGATTAAAATGAACAAAGCATTATTAGAGCCCTGTAGACATGACAAAACATGACTATAGTCACATTTATACTCTTTTTATTTACAACATATTGCGCAACTGCAGGGTCTTGAGACACATGCTAACTCGCAAACTAGAGAGCTAGCGACCTAAACGGTAGCCTTCAAGTTATTTCCTTTAAACTTAAATAGCCAAAAACTTACCACTTCCACACGGATAGGGAGGATAACTATTAACAGTTATTTAACCTTTAACATGAACATTAATCAAACGTAATAATTTTTTCTGGGTACATGATACCATACAGCATCCATATCAAACTTGCGCGGGCCGCACTAACATTAAACTTTCATATCAAGGTGAGGGCCTCAAACTAGTGTCCTGCGGGCCACGTGTTTGAGACCCCTGGAGTGGAGGATCTTTGACTCTTGTTGGCAGTAGATCCTTAAACACAGCAAAGCACTCCTGTCATTTACAGAAACTTTGACTCGCACTTCTGCAGAGCGCTCCTGTCATAAATAGGATCATTGACTTGTATTCTTTGCAGTAGGTCATTAAAGGCCGCAGGGTATGATTCCCAATTCAGATTTTTTTTGGTAAAAATCTGATTTTTAATGTTCATATTACCAAAAATGTGACTTGTCAATGTGAGCGCAAAGCGGTCGGGAAGAAACACGCATTCATCCAACGTGGCATCCATTCCGTGTGTTTACGGAAGTAAAGATTGCTGCAGCGTGTGTGCGCTCCTCTGTGTGTTTGTGGCAATTTCAAGGATTTTGTGGAACGGGAGTCAATATTTTCTTAGCTCAATGATCCTGGACAGCAGATTAAGAAGAAACAGGGCAAGAATTTTGGCTATGTCAGTTTGTGGAAAACGTGCTGTTCCTCGGAGAGATTGGTTGGCAGGGACTGTGAGCCGCTTGACACGATTTTAAAATCATCCTCAGATGACATGAAGAGCTTTTGCCTACATCGGTGAGTACTTATGAAAGTACCGAAATGTAATGATGTATGGGTCGGATATACGTACGTATGCCACCTGACCTTTCATACTGCAGTCACATCGCATACATACAGTGCATCCGGAAAGTATTCACAGCGCTTGACTTTTTCTACATTTTGTCATGTTACAGCCTCATTCCAAACTGAATTAAATTAATCTCTTACCTCAAAATTCTACACAAAATACTCCATTATGACAATGTGAAAAAAGGTTTTCTTGACATGTTTTGAATGTATTCAAAATAGAAAACAAAAAAATCACATTTACATAAGTATTCACAGCCTTTGCCATGAAGCTCAAAATTTAGCTCAGGTGCATCTTTTTTCCACTGATCATCCTTGAGATCTTTCTACAGCTTAATTGGAGTCCACCTGCAGTAAATTCAGTTGATTGGACATGATTTGGAAATATAATAACTGTCTATATAAGGTCCCACAGTTGACTGTGAAGTCAAAAGAACTGTCTGTAGACCTGCGAGACAGGATTGTCTTGAGGCACAAATCTGGGGAAGGATACAGAAAAATTTCTGCTGCTTTGAAGGTCCCAATGAGCACAGTGGCCTCCATTATTCGTAAATGGAAGACGTTTGGAACCACCAGGACTCTTCCTAGAGCTGGCCGGCCTTCTAAACTGAGCGATCGGGGAAGAAGGGCCTTAGTCAGGGAGGTGACCAAGGCCCCGATGGTCACTCTGTCAAAGCTCCAGCGATCCTCTGTGGAGAGAGGAGAGCCTTCCAGAAGGACAACCATCTCTGCAGCAATCCACCAATCAGGCCTGTATGGTAGAGTGGCCAGACGAAAGCCATCAGACCAGAGAATTTTGTTTCTCATGGTCTGAGAGTCATTCAGGTGCTTTTTGGCAAATTCCAGACGGGCTGCCATGTTTCTTTTACTAAGGAGTGGCTTTCGTCCAATCAACTGAATTTACTGCAGGTGGACTCCAACTAAGCTGTAGAAAGATCTCAAGGGTGATCAGTGGAAAAAAGATGCACCTGAGCTCAATTTTGAGCTTCATGGCAAAGGCTGTGAATACTTATGTAAATGTGATTTTTTTGTTTTCTATTTTTAATAAATTCAAAACATGTAAAAAAAACCTTTTTTCACATTGTCATAATGGAGTATTTTGTGTAGAATTTTGAGGTAAGAGATTAATTTAATTCAGTTTGGAATGAGGCTGTAACATGACAAAATGTAGAAAAAGTGAAGCGCTGTGAATACTTTCCGGATGCACTGTATTGGATTTACATGCACATACGAATGAGGCCTGAGTCGCATTTAAAGAAACTGACATGAAAAAACATAAGAGGGTCACGTACTATATGAGTAAAAAACTCGGAAATGACCTGCAGTGTGAATATAGCCAAAAACAGACTCCTGTCCTGTAGAGGATGTTTGACTAGCGTGAACATATTACCAGCCAGCCATCCTTTTTTATGCCACTTATCCTCACTAGGGTATGCTGGAGTCTATCCCAGCCGACGTCGGGCGAGAGGCGGGGTACACCCTGGACTGATTGCCAGCCAATCGTAGGGCATGTGAACATATTGGTTAATGTTTGGCGTTTATGAAATGTTGACATGCATAACCATTAGCAGCGGCCTGTTTGTCTTTCCTCCGTTTAACCCACAACACAGAACTGCCCCCATCTCTTTTGACCACTGTGGGCACTGGGGGGTGGGGGGTGGGGTGCTCTACAGGGGATTTGAAGTCATTGCTCGTGGCAGTTGAGGTGTCTGCACAAATGCCTGTCATAAGCAATCCACTGGTATGTGTAGGGGCCTTGTGCACCAACCTAATCCAGTCAGCCAAGCCAGAATGGAACGGCGGCCGGGATTAGGAAGGTTGTTCAAGAAGTAGGTTGGGTGGTCTTTTAAAGCTCAACAATAAATATCATTTTTTATATATACCCCAGCAAAACCTATAGATCTGTAAAAGTCAACTTTTAATGATGTTCTAACAGTAATATTACTCCCCCACTCGTTGACTCCACTTTGGAGACAAGAGGCGCTCGAACCCTCGTGACATCATGAAGGAAAACCTGCCTTCCCTTCCTTCCTCATAGACATGATAGTGTCTCTTACCCGCCACTAGCTCGATGAACACGTCCAGCACTCCCCAACTGGCTGCTTTGTAACACTACAAACCAGGCTTCGCTACACATCTTGAATAGTTTCTGCAATGCAAACACCCTATTCTCTTCCAAAAAACAAATCCAGGCTTCGCTACACATATTAAAATAATTAAAGTAAATTAAATTAAAGTATGGAGCTCAACCGACTAACTGTCATCCAACTATTTTGTGTTTCTTTAGTTAATAGGCTAACCTAGCATGATGTTGCTATTAAAAAGTAATGTTAGCCCTTTAGCTCCCATAGCTATGCTAGTGTTGCTAACGTTAGTATCCTCCTGTCCCACTTCTTAATGTTATGTTGTTGCCTGTGATATATGGCACCCCTCCCCCAAACATATACTGTATCAACTGTATCAACAAACCCATCAATATCTTACATCATACATCTTAAAACAAAATCTGGAGTTCAATCAACTATCCGTCATCCAACCATTTTGTGTTTTTTTAGTTAATAGGCAAACCAAGCACGATGTTGCTATTAAACATATACTGTATCAACTGAATCAACAAACTCCAACAAATCAGGCTTCGCTATACATCTTAAAACAAAATCTGGAGTTCACCCAACTATGTGTCAGTCATGCTACACGCCCTTTTGTGTTTCTCGATGCATAGGAGAGGCTAGCATGATGTTAACGTGTAATGTTAGCACTTTAGATCACATAGCTATGCTAGTGTTGCTAATGTTTGTATCCTCCTGTCCCACTTCTTAATGTTATATTGTTGCCTGTGATATATGGCAGCCCCCCCCAGACATATACTGTATCAACAAACCCATAAACATGTTACATCATACATCTTAAGTTTTTTAGTTAATAGGCAAACCTAGCACGATGTTGCTATTGAAATGTAATGTTAGCCCTTTAGCTACAATTGCTAACGTTAGTATCCTCCTGTCCCACTTCTTAATGTTATGTTGTTGCCTGTGATATATGCCCCCCCCAACATATACTGTATCAACAAACCCATGAACATCTTAAATCATACATCTTAAAACAAAGTTTGGAGTTCAACCAACTATCCGTCATCCCACCATTTTGTGTTTCTTTAGTTAATCAGCTAACCTAGCATGATGTTGCTATTAAAATGTAATCTTAGCCCTTTAGCTACAATTGCTAAAGTTTGTATCCTCCTGTCCCACTTCTTAATGTTATAGTGTTGCCTGTGATATATATGCCCCCCCCCCACACACACACACATATACTGTATCAACAAACCCATGAACATCTTACATCATCATACATCTTAAAACAAAGTTTGGAGTTCAACCAACTATCCGTCATCCCACCATTTTGTGTTTCTTTAGTTAATCGGCTAACCTAGCATGATGTTGCTATTAAAATGTAATGTTAGCCCTTTGGCTCCCATAGCTACGCTAGTGTTGCTAACATTAGTATCCTCCTGTCCCACTTCTTAATGTTATGTTGTTGCCTGTGATATATGGCACCCCTCCCCCAAACATATACTGTATCAACTGTATCAACAAACCCATCAATATCTTACATCATACATCTTAAAACAAAATCTGGAGTTCAATCAACTATCCGTCATCCAACCATTTTGTGTTTTTTTAGTTAATAGGCAAACCAAGCACGATGTTGCTATTAAAATGTAATGTTAGCCCTTTAGCTACAATTGCTAACGTTTGTATCCTCCTGTCCCACTTCTTAATGTTATGTTGTTGCCTGTGAAAATGGCATCCCCCAAACATATACTGTATCAACTGTAAATTAAAATGTAATGTTAGCCCTTTAGCTGCCATAGCTACGCTAGTGTTGCTAACGTTTGTATCCTCCTGTCCCACTTCTTAATGTTATGTTGTTGCCTGTGATATATGGCACCCCCCCAAACATATACTGTATGAACTGTAAATTAAAATGTAATGTTAGCCCTTTAGCTACAATTGCTAACGCTTGTATCCTCCTGTCCTACTTCTTAATGTTATGTTGTTGCCTGTGATATATGGTACCCCCCCCCCCTCCCCAAACATATACTGCATCAACAAACCCATGTACATCATACATCTTAAAACAAAGTCTGGAGTTCAACCAACTATCCGTCATCCAACCATTTTGTGTTTCTTTAGTTAATAGGCTAACCCAGCATGAGGTTGTTATTAAAATGTAATGTTTGCCCTTTAGCTCACATAGCTATGGTAGTGTTGCTAGCGTTTGTATCCTCCTGTCCCTTAATGTTATCATGTTGCATCTGGTATACGGTGTGTGTCAAAAGCGGATAAAGTGGCCACACACACACAAGTCGGGATTAGCAGCAGTTTTCCCGTGTCTAAATTCCAACATCAAGGCTGACACACTTCCAACACACTGTTGTGGCACCTGTGAGACGTATCTAAAATGGCTTTTCATTCCTCTCTTTGTTGTTTCTCTCACGAGGCGGTGCTGTGACAAATTTGCTGTGCAATATCGCCCACTAATTATGTCAAGAATTCCCCTTGCTGATGTGTGTGTGTACTTTGGTCAGGCGTATAGCGCATCGTTGCACATAAGAGCAGGTCTCCGGGCTACAAAAAGCCTTTGGCAAAACCAACAGTTCCTCGCTCGCCGCTTCCTCCGCCACCGCAAGTTGTGTTGCACGTTCCACACCGACACGCAACACACACAACAACGCACACAACAACACACAGGCCCCTCCAACCAGACAGACTTAAGGTCCTAAGTGTTTAGGAAACGGGATCATCAGAGCTTTTTATTGCTTTGGCTTCCTATTGCTTTTCCCTGCTTGGGGGTGAGAAGGAGTGGGTTGGAGGGGACTGGGGGGGGGACTTCTGGGATGCATTTATGTTTCATCAGCCTTGGCAATTCTAGGAGGAATGACCCA
Source organism: Doryrhamphus excisus (assembly GCF_037039965.1). Taxonomy (NCBI): domain Eukaryota; kingdom Metazoa; phylum Chordata; class Actinopteri; order Syngnathiformes; family Syngnathidae; genus Doryrhamphus; species Doryrhamphus excisus. The sequence goes on from NC_136357.1 coordinate 18,129,456, forward strand.
TGAAAGGTCACAAGTACTTTCAAGTGGTTTAATGGGTCATATGTATTTTTCTATTATCCTTGTCAATAAAGTCATCAACACCACACCCTCTTTCACACACTATCACAGCCATGAGAGGAGACCCGACATTTGTTGTCCTTTTGTGCCTTTCATACAGAACCCAGCAAAGCAGAATACAGCATTACAGCAAATGTCTGCACATTCACACTAAATAATACAAATAAATTATAATTATATTAAGGAAATCTGTGTTTATGTTCATTAAAAAGCTACACACAAATTGTGTTTTTGAGGACAAGAGAGCAAAATTATTCAGTGACTCTTGAAAAAACTTACGTATCCGATGAACATGATAGCCGCTCCCCTGTGGGACAAAAATGAGCTCCAAACTAACCTCATTGCTTTTTTGATTTAAAAACAAAACGTCACATTTGGGGTCCAAATACTGGAAGAGCCAGACGGATAACTCTAGCTAGCTGGCTAGCTAGTTGCCGCCAGTGACAGCTAGACAAAAGTACACAAACAAAGATGCAAGTAAAGATAGATTTGATAAGGATGATAGGACACGCTGGCATCGACTGGCTTAGCCTGTGTCAAACTGAAACCAGGTTGATTCTTGTAGCAATACGGGGCAAAGTAGGCCCCTTCTCGGCTCAGTATGGGTGTTGGTGACCATACCATAGTGCTTTCCACCGCAGGTCAATGCCATGTTTTTTTATGGAAATTGGCTGATACTCACCGATGGCCCATCAATTAGAGCATCCCTAATACAAGGTGCGTTTTGAATTTTGAAATGACCAGATTTTCTATTCACTGTCAATATACCATTCAACGCCAAGAAGCAAAATACTACCAAATGAAAATAAGGAAGTTGAATTAGTAAGACTGTCAACATAAGGGCATGCCTTTGAGGCGTTGCCACAAATGAGTAGTGTTGTTTGCTTCACCGATGCTGGAGACCTGGCTAACTTGTACACTGCATATGTTGCATCTAACGTAACGCCTTCACACCTTATTCTTCCCGTCTGCCGATCGAATGAAAATATATACATTTAGTACATATAGTTAAATAGTAAAAATGGACACAAAAAGTGTACATCTGCGTCATTATTTCACTTTAAAATGTGGCATAATAGTCTTAGATAATAGTGGACATGGGAATTAACAGTTGCATTATTATTATCTCACAGTGATGCAACATATACAACGTTAAAGCGTTGCAATACGCTCTCAACAACGTGACACCAAAAGTGTAGTCTTATATTCTTTAACAAAGTCACAGCTTCCAATGGTGTAAAAACAATACCGTTTCCTTTCACATTTGGTCTAAGCGGACTGAGTGTGAGAGAGCAGCAGAGTGATCCAAAGTGTGTGTATGAGGGGGAGGGGCCGGGTACGAGCAGTAGGCAGCACAGAGAGAAACACTGTGAGGGAGTGACTGAATCGGCGCACAGGAAAATACAAAAAAAAGTTATATATCATCACATATATATCATATATTACATTACACGATTGATAAAGATGCACGTATTGTTGCACCCCTAATATATATGTATATTTGTTAAATTATCAAATCAACTTTATTTGTAAAGAACTTTTCCTGCAGAGACATGCAACACAGTGCATGTCTCACAAGTGCTTTACAGAATTAAAAACAATTACCACAATTAAAAAGAAAAACAATTACAAGAAAGCCCCTCCCTCCCACCCTTTATACTAGACACACACACACACACAAAAAACAAACACACAACCACACACAGTAGGGAGACATGGCATGGCACTAAGGAGGAGTCGCAGGCCGTGCCATCGGGGGACCAGCACCCGGGCCCCCCGACTCCAACAGACGGGTGGACCCCCACATTAAAGGGAGGAACCCCCAGCCGGCCGGGTCGAAGGGACCCAATGATGGCACCCCCTAAGCAGACCCAACACAGCCCCCAGTGTGGAGGACCCCTCTTGAAGAAACACTGGAGTTAAAAGCTAAAGAGCATAAAATAGGACTAAAAAGGTAAAAACGTAAGAAAAGTTTAAAATATTAGTTAAAAGCCTGATTTAAAAGGTGTTTCTTTAATTTTTTTTTAAAATATCAACAGTCAAATATTACGTTGCTATTAAATATGAATGTTATATTAAATATCATGCATTCCCTAACTTGATTTGCATTCTTAGAAGACTACTGGCATGCCTTCTTTTTCTTTCCTTCTTGTAGTTGCATGAGCAATACACACACACACACACACACACACCTGGCTTGGACAAATATTGCCCTCCACCCCTCCCCTCCCCTCCACCACTACTACTAAACATACAGCTTTGTTTCTTTGAATACGACTCTGTCCAAATACTTTTGGAGAAGGTTTTCCAATACTGATTGCATTTTGCAGGTGCATGAAGGGAGTGGGAGTGTTTTTGTTGAAAGACAGACAGGCTGACTAACGGGACAATAATAGAGCAGGGATCACGTCATGTCAGCCATCCATGCATCCACTCATCCTGACTGCTGAGTGGAGCGCTGCAGATCTGCTTCCCGTAAAGCTTGCTCGCTCACACACACACACACACACACACACACACACACACACACACTGCCCCAGAGGCTGATACCTCACTTCCCAACACAGCATTTCCTGAAACTGATGACCGCTAGAATGTACGCTGCAGCATGACCTGAGGTGAAAGCAAGAAAACGAAGCCATGACCTTAAAAAAATGTAAACATAACCAAAAAAAAGGTATGAAATAGCAAATAAATGCATCATATTCATACATTCTTGGTATGGTTTAAAGAAAACATATCGAGTTTCTACGGGAGGATCTTTTAGCAAGACGTTTAGGAGCGACCGCAACTTTTGTTTGACGTCCCCACAAAGGCCATGAACGCCTGGCGGAGCCCAAGAAGAAAAACACAGCCTTGGTAGGAGAGGGAAAAGTGTGGTTTCCTTGATTATTTGTCTCCTCGCTGCAGGATGGAAAAAGTGGGCTAGAAATATGACAATGAGCTGAAGGCTGTATGAGCAGCAAGGGCATGGCGGTCAATAATGGTTGGTGTGTGTGTGTGTGTGTGTGTGTGAGACACGCCTTTATTGCCTTTATACAGCAAAAGTCAGAAGGGGCGGAGGGGGTCATTTCCACTGAAGCTGAAGACTACACTTAATGTATCATTGTTACTCGCTGTGGAAATGAGAGCAAAAAATGATGGAATCTTCAAGAAAAACATAAAAGGTGAAAAGGGAGTGGTGTTGCAATACCACCTCCTGCTGGTCGCAGAGGAAACTGCATTTAAACTGCGTTTAATTTCCCCTCCTCCACTCCACAATCAAAACACATATATTTCATGAACAAAAACATGCTGAAAAAATACTTTCTTGAATAAAATATGTATGTTTGTATTTTTGATAATATTCCAAAAGAATAAAACTTTAAAAATGCAATTCCTGTGTTATTTTACTATTCATTTGCACTGCAGTACTTTACAACAACATAAAATAAAAATGTTTATGTTGTAAATGTTAAATTCTTTGTCATCTGATTCAACTATTTATTGCATCTTTTGCATCAGATTTGGTAAAAATTAAAACTATAATACGGCTGACTCTAGAAAAATGTAGTTTGAAAATCAAAAACACTGACACTGAAAATTTAAACATACTACGAAGTATGATTATTAAAGAATGGATGTTAAAATTATAAAATTATAAAATTATAAAATTATAAAATTATAAAATTATAAAATTATAAAATTATAAAATTATAAAATTATAAAATTATAAAATTATAAAATTATAAAATTATAAAATTATAAAATTATTTTGTAGTCAAAATAATTGTACTCAATTTGCTTAAAATGAAAATAAGCACATTTTAAATGATTTATTTTACTTTTAATTATTAATGCTTAAATACAATAACAATAACAAAAAACTCATAGTATTTTAGATTTTATTGTACGAGTGTACTTTAACACGCCTTTTTGTGTTAAATAGAAATAACTGCTTAAAATTGGTATGTCACGTCATGTCACTTTTTTACTACGTCACCCCTTCGCCCCGCCCACCTCGACGTGTCTCAACTTTGACAGCGCTGAAATGAAAACATCTCATAAAACGTACAAGACCTCAGAAGAACACTTTCCAGTAGATATACACATTCATATATACACTCATAACGGCATAAAGAGTGTATCCTTTCTTATTAATCCCATTTACTGCCACCGGCCCCCATCGGGTCCCGGGTGGGGGTCCTGTCATTAAGTGTGCTCGACCTAGCTCCTGTTATGGAGATGGAAAAATTCGGCAACACTGAGAGGCGACAGAGAAAGCAAAGCACCCTACTGATTTTGAACAGTACGCAACAAGAGCAGTATTGATTTTGCAGGATGTGACACCAAACTGGCAGGGGGGCAAATGGCCCAGCAGCCAGGTGAGTCATGTCAGTCATGTGACAGATGTGGTCAAAGAGTGCCAGAGCAGCTCCTCTCGAGCAGGTTAACCGCCTGACATGTTGCATATCCTAATTTCTTACATGCAAAGGGGAGTTCTGGAGAGTGGAGGCGGGGGCGCCCAACCGCAGGCCCCCACAGACGGGCTCCATCAACAGGCCCCCTATTCATCTACGGGGTCGGAACAACACAGGGGGCTTTCTGATGGCGCTGCGGCACCTGGCTGCTGATGGACGCAACATCAGAGGTCGGGTGGAGAGTGGCGGGCGGCGGGCGATGGTCACCACACCTGAATAACCTCCCCACCCCATCCCCTCCTTGTACTCACATCCCCAGTTGGCCAGCCACCAAAGCCACATGAAAAGTGGTGAAATCCTGGGAGTGTGAGAGGAGGTATGGAGGATTGGAGCTGTACAAACACACCACTCAGGTGCTGCACACTACACTTTTCATCCACGGGGGAGGGCAAGCCAGGAGATGGAGTGTATTTGTCCAGGTGTTGGGAGGGAGGGGGGGTTTGGGGGCACACCTCACAGGGACAGGGGAGCATCTATGCCAAGTCTGGGAGTCTTCCAAGTTCTTTTAGCAGCTGCCTAGGGTATTGACCAGCCATCATCTTACATGTGACAGTACCGATCAAACAACTACACACTTTCTATTTTTATTATAAGACAAAATTCTCTCCATTACAAAAAAGCCTGGGAGAGCTGACCTTTCCCCGCCTTTTGGGTGTTCTGTATGTAAGGCACCAATAACTATATACCAATAACCAATAACAAGGGTAAGACATTTCCCAGGCGTTGGAGAAAGCGGTTACATACGTACTGCAATGTGGAGACCAGTTTGTTGCTGTATGAAAGTACAGCACACAATTCAAGAGGAGGAACAAAAGGTCAACTTGGCAATATTCCTGCTTTGGATGTCGTGTCAAAGCTGTAACACAGGTGGGATATTTTCCTGTGTGCAAAGGATATTCTGCCATGTAGGGACCAGTTTGTCGCTGCATGAAAGTACAGCACACAATTTGACAGTTGGAACCCAAGTTAGGAAGTCCACTTGACTATTTTCCTGCTTTTTGGCTATGGTAATGGTAATGGTAATGGTAATGGTAATGGTAATGGTTTTATTTCATTTGAACATGCATCAAATTCCAATTGAGTGCATCCCATAATCAATTCCCAGTTCCACATGTCCAAAAGGAGTAGGAAGAAGCAAAGCTTATTAAATCCTACCCCTCCATCTGGTACTTTTACAATCACTAACTGTTACATTTGTTCACTTCCTGCTTTCCAAAATACAGTTTAAGGGTTTTTTTGGGGGGGGTTTAAATAATGCACCTGGTACCGAAGTATGAGGTGATATGAGCATCCAATGCCTTAATGGGTACCATAGTAAGTGTCAATATAGTGATATATATAGCACATCATGACTGGTTCAAGACTCTTCATCCTTGTATTTAGCAAACATCAACTGCTTGTATTGTTTCTTGAATTGGCTCATCGTTGTGCATTGTTTGATTTCCTTACTCAATCCATTCCATAGTTTGATTCCACATACTGAAATGCTATGGCTAGCATAACGTAGTCCTAGCATAGAAGTGTTTCAAATGTACTTCTTCCCTGAGATCATATTTCTCCTCTCTTGTAGAGAAGTATTGGATGACATTTTTAGCTAATTGCTTATTTTTAGCCTTATGCATTATTTTAGCTGAACTATATCAGCAAGTTGAAGTATTTGTGATTTTAGAAATAAGGAGTTAGTATGTTCTCTGTAGGCGGCATTATGAATTATCCTTACTGACCTTTTTTGCAGTACATTTAGCGAGTGAAGATTGCTTTTATAGTTATTAGCCCTTTTTTCCACACAATAAGTAAGATATGGTAGAACCAGAGAGCAATAAAGAGGTAGCATCAGAACTAAAACAAAGGTGGGACACTGCCTGTGTGAAAGGGTATTCCGCAATGCCAGTTTCTCCCCATCTAAAGTACTGTGGTGGCTTTTAAAAAGTCTGCAATCCGAAAAACAATAGCGACTGAAAAGCCTGTAATATGCATCATTATCAATTTCATAAACAATTCTAAAACCTAATCCAATATGCCAAGAAACCGACACATGGCACTGACACACGTCCTCCAAAGAATGGTGCACTGCCACCATTCTTGGGCACTTTGAAAATCAGCTTTCAGCCTTTGATGAATATACAAGCACTTTGCAAAGCTAAAAATGCAACATATAACATAGCACCAACCATTATAGCTTAGAAATAACTTCAATACAGGTTTACACGCCTTGGTTAAAAGAGACACTGAGCGCTGTTCAAAAAGACCCTCACACACACATTATCCTGAGAACAGAGCGCCGTATGCTGGTCCCGCCCCTGCCGTGCTGTGATATCGCAGTACAGTGTACAAGACAAGCATACAGAGGCCACGCAGACAAAAAGTCAATTTGTTCAGAGCAGCGCCGGCACAAAAGGCGCCAGTTGCTCGGCACATGGAGAGGCCCCCCACTTTAAGAGGCCAGGGGCCGTGATGCATGCGTCTCTGCCTCCACTTCCCTCCTGCAGCGCTGCAGTGCTTTTTCTTTGTTTATCTCCAGCCAGCTTCGGGAGAAGGGGGAATTAATTAAGAGCTGCTTTGCAGGTGGCCTATGCTGGCTTTTACAGGTCTGAGAACCAGCGTGGATGAGGAAGACGACCTGGCGGAAGGACGACGACCTCAGGTCATGAAATGACAGCCACCCGAGAGCGTTGGACAAGCAACTTGGTGGAATTGGATAGAAAAAAGGTTGGGACCAGTACTGGCCTCATCCCCTCATGATGGAGATGCTGACTAATGACCTTCATGCTTGGAGGAAAACACTTATTACTTGACTTGGACATGCACTTGTTAAGTCACCTTGTAATTAATCATTGAATTGAAGAACTTTTAGTTTAGGATGGGATAGGCTCAAGCACTTTAAAGAACCAGACAAGCAGCAGAATATAATGTTATTATAATCAAAATAAAAAATAACAAATACATTATAAAAGTTGAGTACATATTACTAAATGTTATTAAGTTGTATTACATTTTATTAAATAAGTAGGGAAATTCAGACCTCACAGGGTTCAATTCCACCCTCTGCCATCTCTGTGTGGAGTTTGCATGTTCTCCCCGTGCATGCGTTGGTTTTCTCCGGGTACTCCGGTTTCCTCCCACATTCCAAAAACATGCTAGGTTAATTGGCCACTCCAAATTGTCCATAGGTATGAATGTGAGTGTGAATGGTTGTTTGTCTATATGTGCCCTGTGATTGGCTGGCCACCAGTCCAGGGTGTACCCCGCCTCTCACCCAAAGACAGCTGGGATAGGCTCCAGCACCCCCCACAGCCCCCGTGAGGAAAGACGGTAGAAAATGAATGAATGAATGAATGAAAGTAGGGAAATTATTTTTAACTTTGGATGAAATGGACTCGAGCACAGCTTGACTAAAATGTCATGAAATAAAACAAATTAAAATAAGAAGGGACATAACTATTAATTTAAAATGGAAAGAAAACACAAGAATGAAATAAGACCAAAAAAAATTCTATGATTAAAAATGCTGATTTGTGCAGTGGTTGGGCACGACAGCAATACATATTTGGTGTGGATCCAAATGTTTCACCGCAGACACATGATTTCTATATATGAACTTGTATGTGCATGTTTTGGGAGGACTGCGTCACTTGCATGCGCCACTTCCTGTTCAGTCCCATTGACGGTGATGCTTCTCACACACAAAGTAACACCCTCTATGAGAAGTTCCTCTATGACCAATCCAAACCAACAGGGGTAAACTGTGTGTGTGTGTTTAGTCGACAAAGAAGTAGCCTCAGGCAGTATCGGGGTGGATGAGCTATCTGGAGATCCACATAAAAAGGCCAAGATGACAGCACAACATCGTCAATGGCGTGACACCAGGGTTTGTAACATCTGTTGTGGGAGTGCCCAGCATGGCTCCAGTCTGATGGTTTGCCATTAAAGCTGACTTACGAGCACACAGGACACAAGCGTGCACTGTCTCGCCACGCTTTTAGACACGGAGAACTATCCATACAAACAGCAGAGTGGATCACCACATGATCCCACACATATACATATATATATATATATATATATATACATATATATACATATGCATATACAGTGAAGAAAATAAGTATTTGAACACCCTGCTATTTTGCTATTTCTCCCACTTAGAAATCATGGAGGGGTCTGAAATTTTCATCGTAGGTGCATGTCCACTGTGAGAGAGATAAACTAAAAAGAAAAATCCAGAAATCACAATGCATGATTTTTTAACAATTTATTTGTGTGATACAGCTGCAAATAAGTATTTGAACACCTGTGTATCATCTAGAATTCTGACCCTGAAAGACCTGTTAGTCTGCCCATTAGAAGTCCACCTGCACTCCATGTATCATCCTGAATCAGATGCACCTGTTTGAGGTCGTTAGCTGCATAAAGACACCTGTCCACCCCATACAATCAGTAAGACTTTAACTTGTAACATGGCGAAGACCAAAGAGCTGTCCAAAGACACCAGAGACAAAATTGTACACCTCCACAAGGCTGGAAAGGGCTACGGAGCAATTACCAAGCAGCTTGGTGAAAAAAGGTCCACTGTTGGAGCTATCATTAGAAAATGGAAGAAGCTAAACATGACGGTCAATCTCAATCGGAGTGGAGCCCCATGCAAGATATCACCTCGTGGGGTCTCAATGATTCTAAGAAAGGTGAGGAATCAGCCCAGAACTACACGACAGGACTTGGTCAATGACCTGAAAAGAGCTGGGACCACCGTTTCCAAGGTTACTGTAGGTAATACACTAAGACGTCATGATGTGAAATCATGCATGGCACGAAAGGTTCCCCTGCTTAAACCAGCACATGTCAAGGCCCGTCTTAAGTTTGCATATGACCATTTGGATGATACAGAGGAGTCATGGGAGAAAGTTTTATGGTCAGATGAGACCAAAATAGAACTTTTTGGTCATAATTCCAATAAGCGTGTTTGGAGGAAGAAGAATGAAGAGTACAATCCGAAGAACACCATCCCTACTGTGAAGCATGGGGGTGGTAGCATCATGCTTTGGGGGTGTTTTTCTGCACATGGGACAGGACGAGTGCACTGCATTAAAGAGAGGATGACTGGGGCCGTGTATTGTGAGATTTTGGGGAACAACCTCCTTCCCTCTGTCAGAGCATTGAAGATGGGTCGTGGCTGGGTCTTCCAACACGACAACGACCCGAAGCACACAGCCAGGAAAACCAAGGAGTGGCTCCGTAAGAAGCATATCAAGGTTCTAGCATGGCCCAGCCAGTCTCCAGACCTGAACCCAATCGAAAATCTTTGGAGGGAGCTCAAACTCCGTGTTTCTCAGCGACAGCCCAGAAACCTGACTGATCTAGAGAAGATCTGTGTGGAGGAGTGGGCCAAGATCCCTCCTGCAGTGTGTGCAAACCTGGTGAAAAACTACAGGAAACGTTTGACCTCTGTAATAGCAAACAAAGGCTACTGTACCAAATATTAACATTCATTTTCTCAGGTGTTCAAATACTTATTAGCAGCTGTATCACACAAATAAATTGTTAAAAAATCATGCATTGTGATTTCTGGATTTTTCTTTTTAGTTTATCTCTCTCACAGTGGACATGCACCTACGATGAAAATTTCAGACCCCTCCATGATTTCTAAGTGGGAGAAATAGCAAAATAGCAGGGTGTTCAAATACTTATTTTCTTCACTGTATATGTATGTATATATATATATATGTATATGTATATATATATATACATATATATATATATGTGTGTGTATATATGTATATATATATATATATACATATGTGTATACATATATATACATATGTACAGTGAAGAAAATAAGTATTTGAACACCCTGCTATTTTGCTATTTCTCCCACTTAGAAATCATGGAGGGGTCTGAAATTTTCATCGTAGGTGCATGTCCACTGTGAGAGAGATAAACTAAAAAGAAAAATCCAGAAATCACAATGCATGATTTTTTAACAATTTATTTGTGTGATACAGCTGCAAATAAGTATTTGAACACCTGAGAAAATGAATGTTAATATTTGGTACAGTAGCCTTTGTTTGCTATTACAGAGGTCAAACGTTTCCTGTAGTTTTTCACCAGGTTTGCACACACTGCAGGAGGGATCTTGGCCCACTCCTCCACACAGATCTTCTCTAGATCAGTCAGGTTTCTGGGCTGTCGCTGAGAAACACGGAGTTTGAGCTCCCTCCAAAGATTTTCGATTGGGTTCAGGTCTGGAGACTGGCTGGGCCATGCTAGAACCTTGATATGCTTCTTACGGAGCCACTCCTTGGTTTTCCTGGCTGTGTGCTTCGGGTCGTTGTCGTGTTGGAAGACCCAGCCACGACCCATCTTCAATGCTCTGACAGAGGGAAGGAGGTTGTTCCCCAAAATCTCACAATACACGGCCCCAGTCATCCTCTCTTTAATGCAGTGCACTCGTCCTGTCCCATGTGCAGAAAAACACCCCCAAAGCATGATGCTACCACCCCCATGCTTCACAGTAGGGATGGTGTTCTTCGGATTGTACTCTTCATTCTTCTTCCTCCAAACACGCTTATTGGAATTATGACCAAAAAGTTCTATTTTGGTCTCATCTGACCATAAAACTTTCTCCCATGACTCCTCTGTATCATCCAAATGGTCATATGCAAACTTAAGACGGGCCTTGACATGTGCTGGTTTAAGCAGGGGAACCTTTCGTGCCATGCATGATTTCACATCATGACGTCTTAGTGTATTACCTACAGTAACCTTGGAAACGGTGGTCCCAGCTCTTTTCAGGTCATTGACCAAGTCCTGTCGTGTAGTTCTGGGCTGATTCCTCACCTTTCTTAGAATCATTGAGACCCCACGAGGTGATATCTTGCATGGGGCTCCACTCCGATTGAGATTGACCGTCATGTTTAGCTTCTTCCATTTTCTAATGATAGCTCCAACAGTGGACCTTTTTTCACCAAGCTGCTTGGTAATTGCTCCGTAGCCCTTTCCAGCCTTGTGGAGGTGTACAATTTTGTCTCTGGTGTCTTTGGACAGCTCTTTGGTCTTCGCCATGTTACAAGTTAAAGTCTTACTGATTGTATGGGGTGGACAGGTGTCTTTATGCAGCTAACGACCTCAAACAGGTGCATCTGATTCAGGATGATACATGGAGTGCAGGTGGACTTCTAATGGGCAGACTAACAGGTCTTTCAGGGTCAGAATTCTAGATGATACACAGGTGTTCAAATACTTATTTGCAGCTGTATCACACAAATAAATTGTTAAAAAATCATGCATTGTGATTTCTGGATTTTTCTTTTTAGTTTATCTCTCTCACAGTGGACATGCACCTACGATGAAAATTTCAGACCCCTCCATGATTTCTAAGTGGGAGAAATAGCAAAATAGCAGGGTGTTCAAATACTTATTTTCTTCACTGTATATATATACACACACACACATATAGTAATAATATGTATGTATATATGTGTGTGTGTATATATATATGTATATATATGTGTATATATACGTATATATACACACACATATATATGTATGTATATATATATATACAGTGAAGAAAATAAGTATTTGAACACCCTGCTATTTTGCTATTTCTCCCACTTAGAAATTCACTGTATATATATATGTATGTATATATACAGACATACATACATATTATTACTATCATTACTATCATATAATTATATATAATAGTAATAATATATATTATTACTATATATGTGTGTGTGTATGTGTATATATATATAAATTATTTTTATATGATATAAAATACTTATATAAATTCATTAACATAATCATTATATATTATTATATTTATTTAGTATTATTATAATATATATCATCACACCATTACATTATGTTTATTTATGTTCTACATTAAAATAAATGAATGAATTATCTTAAATGTAAAGTGCAGCAATAGATAAAGCTGTTGGATGCCGCATGCATGACACTTGCAGATACATCAGGAGGTTGCCTACAGCCTCAGCTGTATATGAGATTTTTTTGGGACACAGCACTAATTAGAGACCCTGGCAGTTACTTGCTGTTGTGGAACGCGCACCCGGTGGCTATAGGAGATGCGTTAATTTGAGTTTGAATTTACGGTATATTTGGTTGTTTTTATGTTTCTAATGATGTGATGCAAAACTGGAAATATTCCTCACAATGTACACCAGTTGAAGTTGGGACAAGACTTTTTCCCTTTGTCCTGTCATCTGCAGGATAAGTTGGAAGGTGGGACCAAGGTCGTGTAGAGGAGTGAAGAAGAATAGCATGAGAGGAGGTACAGTACCTTGTGGAATTCAAGTGGTGTGTGGAGAAAGAGTCCTGGACCGATGCCACGAAGGGGCAGGTCAAAAGACTGCAAAGCAAAGAGACAAGAAGCATTCTGACGCTTAGAACTCTCGTTTGACGACGTTTATGGACTTCTGGGTGGCTCTCAGTGGGCACAGACCATGAGACGAGGAAATAGAAAGTATAAGACTGATGGCTTTGGGATACTCTGTACCTACGAAGCACAAGGCGGCATTTCCATGCAAAGAGTGTGCAGAGTGTTGGAGAATGTAGCGTTAAAATGCAAAGCTGGGGAGGACAGTTAGTGAGGTGACACCTTGGTTATGAAATGCACAGATTTCTTTATGGCACAATCAATTATTTGAGCACTGTTATTTATGACTGAAAAATGTTACAATATTCATCAAAGACCTGGATACGACCTCTTCATGGCAAACAGCTTTCTTTTTTTACAAATTTACTTTGTAAAAAAAAAAATACCAAAAAACAAACAGGCTTCTCTACACATGCAAAATCCAAATCATTTCTGTCTATTGTCCAAACTGTAAATGTTCCCACTTACTGGTGGAAATTGCCTTTTTGTACTTATAGTACATACTGCACTTTTTGGAGAATTTTATGTGAAACATGAACACATTACTTTCCCTTTTCTGTGCGTTCTAATGAGAGAAAAAGTTGAAGTTAAAGTTATATGAGCTAGCTAACAGCGTCTGCAGTAAATGCCGTCACTGTACCAGACCGTCGTGGTGAAGACACAGCTGAGCCAGAGGGCAAAGATCTCAATGTACCTGTCAACTGTCGTCCAAGTTCATAGTTCTCATGAGTTCAGTTCACACAATCTAAATATGAATAGTTCACGTTCATAGTTCACTATTTTGAACGAGTTCAGTGGATTTTTTTTTTGGGGTGAAAAGTGCGAATGAAAGACTGGCCTTGTCATTAAAAGAAAACATTCATCACCATCTAAAACGGTTCTGTTTACAAATATGTATTGTATGTGGTTTTCTTTATTTATGCTTTTCAGCATATGCATGTTTATTTCTTCACACCCTGCAAACAAAATATAGTGTGGTTGCATGCAAATCAATTATACTAGAACCTAAAGTCTATCACATGAAATAGATTAATTTTTGCATATGAAACATATGAGTGGATAACGGTACATTATCAGTGAATAATGGTGTGGAGACCGTAGTGGTAAATTCAGTGGGTAAGGGCCCCTCAAATGTGGATATTGTGGTCCCCCGCTCTGACCGCTGTGTCACAGGCATGGTAGGCCCCGTATGTGAGGATGTAAACCCTAAAGCACTGGTGGGTAAGTGTGAGGAAAACCCACCGCTCTGATGTGGACTTTGCCAGAGAGAAAGGCATTCTTTTTGACCGGTGGTGTTCAGCTTGTAAAGCTAATGAGTTAGATACCGTCCATCCACACATCCATCTTCTACCGCTTGTCCAAGGTTGGGTCGGGGGGCAGCATCCCAAACAAGGAGGCCCAGACTTCCCAAGGTGTTCCCAAGCCAGTTTGGTGACATAGTCTCTGCAACGTGTCTTGGGTGTTCCCCGAGGGCTCTCTACCATCTGGCTCCTCTCAATGTGGAGGAGTAGCAGTTCCACTCCGAGTCTCTCCAGGATGGCAGTGCACTACCCAAAGCTCATGACCATAGGTCAGTGTAGGAACGTAGATCTGACTGAGAGAAACTGAGAGCTTTGCCTTTCAACTTAGCTCTCTCTTCCACACAACGGACCAACGTAGAGTCTGCATCACTGCAGATGGCATACCAATTCTCCTGTCGATCTCATATTCCATCCTTCCCTCACTCCTGAACAAGACCCCAAAGTTCTTAAACTCCTCCACTTGGGGCAGGATTTCATCCCCCATCCGAAGATTGCACTCTTTTCTGGGCAAGAACCATGGACTCAGACTTAGAGGTGCTGATTCTCCTGCTTCACACTTGGCTGCGAACCAATCCAGTGAGAGTTGAAGGTCACGGTTCAATGAAGCCAGCAGGACCACATAACTGGCAAAAGCAGAGACCCAATACAGCATCCACCAAAACAAAATCCCTCAACGCCGTTACTAAAAGTAATGAACCGAATGGGTGACAAAGGGCAGCCCTGGCGAACCAAACTCTAACACCGGTCGTACAGGGAACGGACACTCTGAATTAGCTTGTCCAATATCCCATACTCCCGGAGTCCCCACAGAATTCCCCAAGGAACACAGTTGACTGCCTTCTCAAAGTCCACAAAAACACGTAGAATGGTTAGGCAAACTCCAATGGACCCTCAAAGATCCTGCTGAGAGTGTAGAGGTGGTCCGCAGTTCCACAACCAGGACAAAAACCACACTGCTCCTCCTGAATCAGAAACTCAAATGGATCCTCCTCTCCAGAACCCCTAAATATAGACCATACCAAGGAGGCTGAGGAGTGTGATTCCACGATAGTTGGAACACAGCCTTCTGGTCACCCTTCTTAAAAAGGGGGACACCACCGCGGTCTGCCAATCCAAAGGTACTGCTCCCGACTTCCACGCAATGATGTCAGCCAAGACAGTCCATCAACATCCAGAGCCTTGAATTTGAGGTGAAACTCGTCCACCCCCGGAGCTTTGCTACTGAGGAGCGTTTTGACCACCCTGTGGTGGAACTGTCCGCATACGTATCCTCTGCCTTTGCTTCCTCTACGATAATTGGAACACACCCACCGGTCGCCCTTCTTAAACCCTTCTAAACCCACCCTTCTTCCCCTTCCTGAGACGGTGGATGGTGGTCCAGAATGTCTTTGAAGCCAGTAGACATTTTCCATGGCTTCTCCAAACTCCTCCCATGTCCAGGTTTTTGCCTCAGTGACTGCAAAAAACTGCTGACCGCTTGGCCTGCTGGTACCTGTCAGCTGCCTCTGAAATCCCAGGAGCCAAAAAGGCTCCACATGAAAATTGTTTTTTGATTGCTATCCAAAAAGGTTGTTTTGATCCAACCTTCAAACATTTCTATCCTTGAATGTGGAGTTCTGTATAAACAACTTAACACGTTTTTGTTTTTTCTTTACAGATCTCAATAGTAACTGACATATTCTTTACCACTTTGTAATGTAGTTGTTTGTCCACATTTGGCAACTCCTCCTCCCCTTGTGTTGTTCCTGTTGATGCAGGCCATCTTTCAATGTTTCAGTACAGCGGTCTTGGATTTCCTGTTAGTGAACTTGATGATGACGATGGTGCGGTGCTGTTCCTGACATACAGTAGGATGCAAGTGTACATGGATTGGATGTCAACATCTACCTCTTTAGATGTTAGGAAATCCACTACTTGTTGCTCCATTAAGGCGATGTCCATTTTGTCTGCTTGCTCACTGTTCCTGACTGCCCTGGCATAAGACCTGGGTTTGATCCTCAGCCTGTCACTATTATGTCATTCATCCTTGGGTTCTGTCATCGATTGTGTTTTTCAGCTCCTCAATTATTTTATCTATTTCCTCATTATCTTTTTTTAATGGTGGCATTCATCTCCTGTAATTCTTTATTTGCCACTTTCAAATCTCCTGCACTTCAATCATTGAAGTGCGACCCAGGGTGTCCTGGTACCAAGTGCACATGTGGACACCCTTATACTTGAACATGGTGTTTGCTTTTGACAATCTTTTGACAGACAGAGAATTCTGACAACATAACATAGCTCAGATTCAGATAAAATCAGTTCCTTCCAATCCCGCCTCTCCAGGTCTCACCGTCGCTGCCGACGTGAACGTTGAAGTCGTCCCCGAGCAGAACAAGGGAATCGCTCCAGGGAGAACTCTCCAGTACTCCCTCAAGGGACTCGCCTCTCACTGCTGGCAAAGCCAGAGTGGACTAAAGTCCATCCCCTGTCAAGAGGACTGGTTCCAGAGCCCTGCTGTGCGTCGAGGTGAGTACGACTATACTGTATCTAGCTGGTACTTCTCAACATTGCGTACCAACTTAGGCTCCTTCCCTACCATGTAGCCGAGGATCAGATTGCCATGGTCCCTGCCTCCGGCCGCCACCCACCTCACTCTGCACTTTGACCCCTTTGGCCACTCCCATGAGTGGTAAGCTCATTGGAGGGGGGACCCATGTAGCTTCTTCGGGCAGTCCCCGGTCGGACTCCACAAGGGAGCCCTGGTGATCCGCATTTGATAAAGAGAAAACATGGGCCAATGTTCACATTCATTGTTAGGGGTCTTTTGTGTCCCAATGAGTGTAGGGGCCAAGTTGTCGGGGGCTTTTATGCCCCAGGTAGGGTCACCCATGACAAATCGGTCCTAGGTGAGGGATCAGACAAAGAATAGCTCAAAAGCCCTTATAAAAAAGCAATAATCATGTTATATAAACATCTTTTCATCTTTTTGTGGACTCCTATAGAGCAGCTACACAAAGCTTTCTAGTTCTTCCAGAATCTGCACCTATTCAGCTGTATTTGTTTTGATTTCGTGGTTCCCGCGAAAGCAGTCTGTTTTCATGTATTCCACCCAAGGCCAACCCTCGCCGTTGTGGTTGTTCACAACTCGCAAGTCCACAAAACGACTTCCAGTTGTGTTGCTAGCTGCGAACGGAATAGGAGTTGAAAATAAACTGACGATGACGGATTAAAATGCATTTCTTTTGCTGGCAGGGAATCGGATTATTGAGGATGGTTTGGAATTTTGTGGGTTTTTCTGTAGTTAGTACTAGGGATCGACCGATATGGTTTTTTGGGGCCGATGCCGATACCGATTTTTTTCCACCACACTTAGCCGATGGCCGATTTTGCTTGGGCTGATATTTGTGGCCGATACTGCTTTTGATCCCTCAATTTACATGATGTTTAAACAAATAGTTATTGAAATGTAAACACTGCACACAGTAGGATTCAGTTTTCTTAAACACACATTTAAACAGCATTATCAACTTTAAAAGGAATAAATATTCAACCATGTACAAAACATTTCTGTCATAGTTTAAATTCATCTAGCATCGATGTGATGCTAGATGCTAGTGTGACGTGTACCCCCCCCCCCCCCACACACAAACACATCACACTGACACAATTTAGTACGATATATAAAACATTTCTCTCATCATTATCATTATCAAAGCTGCCCCAGCGGATGCCTGACTGTAAATCATGCGGTGGAAAAATACATCGGTGAACCCATGCGCATATCGGCCAATACCGATACAAGGAAAAAACGTAAATATCGGCCTGATATATCGGCCGGCCGATGTATCGGTCGATCCTTAGTTAGTACCGGAGGAGTTGCTTAATTATGCAGATCGTAGTAGGCGCTTCGTTTGATAAGGTCAAATTCAATGCTATTTAGCAAACGGTTCCACGAGCTGGATGAAATCGCAGGCATCGCTACACATGCTAAATCATTTCTGCAGCCAAAACACTACTATCCTATTCTCTAAATGTTTCTACTACATTGTTTTAAGTCAAGTCCCCTAAATTTTGGGACTTTGAAGTTTGAAGTTTTTGTTTTTTCTTCAGCGTCTAGGCTAACCTGGCAAAATGTTTCTGTTAAAATGTAATGTTAGCACTTTAGCTGACATAGCTAAGCTAGTGTTGTTTTGTGTTGCACTTTCTCACCCCTTAATGTTAGCGACACACACTTACACACACACACAATGCTGTGTCCCCATTACCAGTGTCGTCATGCTATCATGCCCAGCCCGGACAAAGGAGGATGGGAATGGGTATTGCGGGCACCAGATCGGAGGAGGGAGCGATGATGGATAGGAAGTGGATGTGCGGTGACAGAAAAGAGGCGGGACTTACTGAGTGTTGTCGGACACCACGGAGAGCGGGATGTCCTCACACATGCAGTCCAGCTCGTCGGTTAGGCTGCTAGCGCGGGTGATGTCGACGGACATTCTGTTGCCACGGTTCCTCTTCACTGGAAGCAGCAAAGACCGGTTTTTAGCGATGCCGTCGCTCGGTGGGATCATTTTGGAATGCATCATATTGCTTTTGCTTATGATACATTTGAACATATTTGAACATATGAACATTTTTATAAAGCATAAGTAAAGAATAAGTCAAGAAAGATACCTGGAGAGGAAGGGCAGCTCAGAGTGAAAGACGACCAAGAATGATGACAAGGACCTTTGGTGCCATGCATGCAAAAGATAATAAAAGGAACAAAAAAGATTTTAACACACCAGTGCAAATGATTGTTTATTTATGGGCTCAGACGGACAAGTACACAATGGCTAGTTTGCCTGGCTAGAGCCACACTGTCCACGGGTCCTCCGGAAAGAAAAGAGGCCGGGTCAAGACGGGTGCGCAGTTTGAGTCTCTTTGCTGGCACCGTTTTAATAAAGTCCACTGTGGGTACAAAAGCCTGACCAAGTCTCATTAAAATACTGTCTGGACAACATGGGAGAGGAGGGAGAGCTAATGATTAACTCCAAGCCGAGGAAGAAGAGGAGGAGGAGGATAGTGGATCAACAGTGTAGTGTAACGTCGACTGTAAAAGATGGAAGGACTCACCGGTTTGTTTGAACATCCTGGGGATTCCTGTGAAGAGAGATAATGAATATTAAACTACCTTTATGCTTAAAAAGGTTGCATCATCATTTCATGTTAGAAATGTGACTATAGAAAATGTCCTCAGTGAATATAAATATTCAATAATATTTATAAATATAGATATAAAAAGTACACATTTTAGGTTTGTATTTTAATAGGTTTTTAGTTTTTTAATGCTTCATCTGTTTACATTAATTGTATTATAGCGAGGCTGCACGGCAGACAAGTGGTTAGCGAGACCTGAGTTTGATTCTCCATCTTCAATACTCTGGTTTCCTCCCACATTCCAAACATATGCTAGGTTAATTAGCCACTCCAAATTGTCCATAGGTATGAATGTGAGTGTGAATGGTTGTTTGTCTATATGTGCCCTGTGATTGGCTGGCCACCAGTCCAGGGTGTACCCCGCCTCTCGCCCAAAGACTGCTGGGATAGGCTCCAGCACGCCCGTGACCCGAGTGAGAATAAGTGGAAGAAAATGAATGAATTAATATTATAGCGATCATTATAAATATATTCTAAATTATTCTATATTATATATATTATGAATATTAGAGATGGGAACTATCATTAATTATTATATATTATACGAATATAAAATATAAATTTATTATATATGTATACATTGTATGTAATCATTGGAAAAGTAATGACAATTAATAAGCAAATGAAATAATTGCTAATTATTGCTAAAAATTATAATCACATGTTCTTTTTATTTAAATATGTTTATTTTCAGTGAATAATATTTTATTCATAAGATAATTTTTTTAAATCCTTGATATGATTACATAATATTATATCAGTTATGATTAATACATTATATAACATATATTAAAGGTGATTGTTTATTATTATTATTATGACTTTCACCCATATTACCACATATTATTATATATATTGTACAATTCATTCAATATATACGGTATACATTTTATAGTATTATTGGAAATACATCTTTAGAATAATTAGCTTTTAAACTACATTACATAACTGATGATAAAAAATAAGAATACATTAAGTGAATCATTTCTGTCTACAAATGAATGTATCTCACTACACTAAATATGTTTGAGTGTGACTTCAGGAGGCGTTCGGACTCGATGCCCGAGTCCCCAACAAGTGGCTCCTCTCCATGTGAAGGAGGAGCGGATCTACTCTGAGCCCCTCCCAGATGAGTCCAGCGACCCCACAGAGGAAAATCATTTCAGACGCTTGTATATGTACATATTTGTTTTCAGCACACTGTTATAATATTACTGTTATTATTGTATTTATGCTTGATAAGACTTATACATTTGTTGATGAAGTTTGTGATCTAGTTATTTCCATTCCATATGTATATTTGATACATTCTATTTTAATAAATGTGCTGCTTTTAAGCCGTTATATATTACAGCGTCAACACTCAATTTGTGCATCTTTTAAGAACAGGAAGTTTATGCACCGCCCACTTTGCTAACCAAGCATCGTAAAAGCGTCATTAGTCACTTAGCGTGTGTGTGCGTGTGTGTGTGTGTCATGCGTGCCAACAAGCATACAGGAGCGTACGTTGAAGCATTCAAGCATCAATCTCACATCAAAAACAGTGACCTCTCGTCACCATCGAGATGCTAATGGCTTCCAGATGTCCCGCGAGAGACACCTGGCAGCCATCTTGGAACTGAGTGGATCCCTTGTGGCGTCCAAACAAGACAGCGACACACCATAGCTCCGCGCACAATGTGTAGTAGGACTACTGCTGTTTGTGCAGCTCGAAATACTGAGGATTATTTGGATTTAAAAACATGCAGCAATCTATAAATATTGTATTTAAGCCAATATTCTATGCATGTTTCTTATGGTATACAACCTAAACATGGCATCGCCAGAATCCTGAAATGAAAATTATGCGTAATAGTGCTGGATTATTATTAAATAACCAGTACTTTGCACTATATAATCACATTAGATTATTATTATAATAAAATTTGATACAAAAACTGTTAAAAAACATTTACATCCAACCACTGACTCAACTACGTGTTGTATTTAAGTGGCAAAGTCTTATACTATTTTCAGCACAAAATGTCCAAATGTTTATGATTATGTCAAAACTCCTACCTTCCACAGTGCCAGTGGGCTCCTGCATGAAGAAGGAGACATCTTTCTTCTCCTCAGAGTCGTCAATGTGATCATAGGTGATCTGAGGGATGGACACGGCCCTCTCGGAGGACACGCCGATGGAGCCGTTACCTCGTGATGACTTCAGCCTTCTTTTTGTGCCCTTTTTCTGACAGGAAAGTCAAAAACATATTGAAAACATTACCTGCACAATTAATACATTGCTTTATGATGGCAGCAGTTTGACCCCGGAATTGATTCATTGATTAAATGGTTAATTCATTGATTAATTTGTAACTAGAAATAAAATTTTATGTAAAGGGATCCATCATAATTATTTATTAAAAAATAATATCCAGTTAGACATTCCAGGTTTTGCATGTTTAATGCAAGCGCCGACCTGTTCCATGTTGTTTGATGGTCCTTGAACACACCATTTAAGTTGTTCCCACGCTTTCACCTTATATTTTATCCCAAATGCTGATAATATGTTTATTTTATGGAATATATTTTTTTACATTTATTGTAATTCACATTTATTCATTCACACGCCACATTTTTTTATTCATTTCTTTTTTATTAATTTTGCGTGGGTTTTCTCCGGGTACTCTGGTTTCAGACCTCACAGGGTTCAATTCCACCCTCGGCCATCTCTGTGTGGAGTTTGCATGTTCTCCCCGTGCATGCGTGGGTTTTCTCCGGGTACTCCGGTTTCCTCCCACATTCCATAAACATGCTAGGTTAATTGGCCTCTCCAAATTGTCCATAGGTATGAATGTGAGTGTGAATGGTTGTTTGTCTATATGTGCCCTGTGATTGGCTCGCCACCAGTCCAGGGTGTAATGGTAATGGTTTTATTTCATTTGAACATGCAACAGATTACAATTGAGTACATCCCATAATCAGTTCACAGTTCCACATGTCCAAAAGGAGTAGGAAGAAGCAAAGCTTATTAAATCCTACCCCTCCATCTGGTACTTTTACAATCACTAACTGTTACTTTTGTTCACTTCCTGCTTTCCATAATACAGTTTAAGGTTTTTTTGTTTGTTTGTTTGTTTTTTAAATAATGTACCTTGTACCAAAGTAGGAGGTGATATAAGCATCCAATGACATAATGCAAGAGTCTCAAACGCGCGGCCCGCGGGCCAAATGTGGCAGGACACTAGTTTGAGGCCCCCGCCTTGATATGAAAGTTTAATGTTAGTGCGGCCCCCGCAAGTTTGATATGGATGCTGTATGGTATCATGTACCCAGAAAAAAATATTACGTTTGATTAATGTTCATGTTAAAGGTTAAATAACTGTTAATAATTATCCTCCCTATCCGTGTGGAAGTGGTAAGTTTTTGGCTATTTAAGTTTAAAGGAAATAACTTGAAGGCTACCTTTTAGGTCGCTAGCTCTCTAGTTTGCGAGTTAACATGTGTCTCAAGACCCTGCAGTTGCGCAATATGTTGTAAATAAAAAGAGTATAAATGTGACTATAGTCATGTTTTGTCATGTCTACAGGGCTCTAATAATGCTTTGTTCATTTTAATCTGAAAAAAAATAATTTGTCTACCCACCAACTATATGTGGTTTCTTAAGTTTTTATTATTTGCTGTTTTATTATTGTTATTATTATTATTATTATTATTATTATTATTATATTTATTACCGATTGATTGATTTTCTTTATTCTTGATTTGTTTATTTATTTTTCATCTTATTTTGTGTAGAAAAATAAAAATTAAGATATTTGAGAACAGTGGAATGTTTTATCAGAACTTTTCTTGTAGAAAATCGGAACCAAAGCAAAGTTTATTCATTTTTCTGTTTTTAATAAATGCGTTTTTTTGGGGGGGGGGGGAACCTGATGCGGCCCAGCCTCGCCCAGACCCTAGCTCCAGTGGTAAACTGAGTTTGAGACCCCTGACATAATGGGTACCATAGTAAGTGTCAATATAGTGATATATATAGCACATCATGACTGGTTCAAGACTCTTCATCCTTGTATTTAGCAAACATCAACTGCTTGTATTGTTTCTTGAATTGGCTCATCGTTGTGCATTGTTTGAGGTCCTTACTCCATTAATCCTTAATCCATTCCATAGTTTGATTCCACATACTGAAATGCTAACACTATGTACCCCGCCTCTTGCCCAAAGACAGCTGGGATAGGCTCCAGCACCCCCACGACCCTAATGAGGATAATAATCTGTATAGAAAATGGATGGATGAATGGATAACTATCTGACCTACGACATGGATTATTTTTATTTTCAATAAATGGGCAAAAACATTTTTTTTCAAAAAATTTAAAAATGAAATTTCAAGGATAAAAATAAATGTAATGCATATTACAATAGGGCAATTGACGAAGAAGAATTTTGCTTTTCCAGTCCAACAAAAGTCATTATTATTATTGCAAGGTCATTTCAGTGTAAATTCCTTCTAAATTCTTATGGGATCAGAGTCCGAGAGCCACCGAATGACTCGGTGAGTTTCCACTGATCCGAGTGGCGCTAGTGAGTGTAGCAGTCCAAAAACCGCCAACGCCAAGCATAAAGAACCTCACTTATTTGGACTCAGCGGGTCAGACTGTGATCTAACACACTTTGAATGAGTCATTAGGAGGAGTGACGGTGGAGAGTTTGTTAGGGAGTGAAAGGATGGAGGGATGAAAAAGAGGAGAGTAAATGAGATAAAGATGGAAATGCACAACGGGGGCAAATGAGAAGGACAAATATGGAAACAAAAAAAAGTGGCGTTGGAAAGTCACATGCGGCGACAGAAAAGAGCGGAAGCGGCCTCCTCCGCCTCTCCCCCGTATGAGCGGCTTCAACGCTACACAAAGATTTTTTTGTTGTTCTTGGGCTAGACAAAGGTTTACTCCCATGAGAAAGGCAGCGATGACATCATCTCCACTGACTGAGTCTTTGTGTGCACCAGACAAAGGCATCGAGTCATCCTGGTGGAGTCAGGAGAGGGGGTGGGGGGGGCGCCTCTATGTGTGCCCTACGTGTGTGTGTGTGTTTGTGGGAACTTCACTTGCCCTTTTGTGCAGCATGGCTGAGGTGCAACACAGCTAATTTTGTTGTGAAAGGTGAACTGCCTAAGCAGACAACACAATGTGTGCTAAACATGCTAATCCAGACGCTAGGTATCGGTATTTATATATTTTGAAATGCCCGCAAGGCATGCTGGGTAGTCCAGCTGCAAAAATAATATAAACGTGTGTGATGTCAAAAGTATATTTAACTCCTTGTTTACTTCTACGACCTCCTCAACATTTTGCAATCTAGCAAAAATGTGACAACAAGCTACCTAGCATACTTTATGGTGGTAATACATTTTTTGTCATGGGTATTACATGTAGATATTTGATAGCTTGCATTGTTTTGGCGACTCCAGCTACAGTTTCAATGTTAAAGGTTTTTTTAAAAAAATAATTTGGAAATGCCTGGAAAGGCTGGATTAAGATGATTGGCGGGCCTAATGTGGCCCGTGGACCGGAGTTTGCCAACCTAGATTCTTTATCATGTCTTATTTTAACCTATTGTGTCTACTACTGTATATGGGGTAATATGAGTGTAAATATGACTATAGGCGTGTTATTTCACGTCTAGATGACCACAATTATGTTAAAAAATGCATTGCATTGCAAATGCATCTGCCCACACGCAAAACTTTAAATTATTATTATTTAATCTAAATTATTTAAATTATTTGTACAAATTACTGTTCACGCTGTACATTGTTGATCATATTTGATGTCATCGATTTATTCTCCACATTATTATATATTATTTATTATTATACGGGAGACAGGCAACGACATTTCGTTGGCAATTTCACTGCTGTGTTATTGTGCAATGACAATAAGCAAAGTCTATCTATCTATCTATCTATCTATCTATCTATCTATCTATCTATCTATCTCTTTAGAAGGTCATAAACAGGTTTTCTATGTTCTAAACTACAGAAATATTCCATTCATAAATAAGGAATCCTACTTTGCAAAAATTCACTTATCACAGCTGGGTCTACCACTAAATAATGGTGATAAATGAGGGATTACATGTACACTGAAACTCATACACTGTACTTGTCCAACATAAGAGAAGACATACCATATGTGACATTTAACAATGTAACTTTAAGGAATGGGACAGGAAGACACAAACGTTAGCAACACTAGCATACCGATGTGAGCTAAAGTGCTAACATTAGGCTCACATTTTAATGGCATGATATGTAAGCCTATTCGCTGAATAAACTACTACATCTGCACATGACTGACGGATGACGAGTTTCTACATTTGAAGGGCAATGCAGACATGATGCAAGATTAGTAGCGAAGCCTTTATAAACATCATAAAATAGATATTAAATAATGAGGCACCTTTAAGTTTTTTTTTTATCCATAATATTCCATCATAATTGCTTCTGTGTGAAGGGTGTCAATTACCGATATGTTGAGCTTCCGGATGTTGGGACTGGAGTTGTCCGGTTCCACCACAGTGATGGCCTCGGGAGTTAGCACGTACATTTTCCACGTCGCCACGCAGCCATTGGGTTTCTCCGCCGCATAGCATCGCCAAAGTGTCTGAGAAACACATACCGATTAAAAAAAACTAATACAGGAGACCCTCAACTCTCAAGGCACAGAAGCCAGAATTTGATAAAAAACCAGCAGCAAAACCAAAGTGATCCTGCAGAGGGAGCGTTGGTGGACACCTCAGCTCTACTGGGGTTTTTTGTGTGTTTATACACATTCCCAAAAAAGCTACTGCATGCCAGTATGTCAGTATCAGTGAACGTCTAGTGGCCTTAAAATGAGGAAAATAGCTTACCTGGATGAGTGAGGCCGCTGCAGGGATTTGTCGATTGAAGTGTTTCTGTCGCTGCTTCTGCTGGACCTTCAGGGCAAACCCTGAACCCAGGATTCCCTAACCAGGCAAGATGATCTTACAAGCGCAGAAAACACCATTTGGATTGAAGTAAAACTTACAGCTGGCAGAGCAAAGAAGGAGATGGCGAAGACGCTGAAGCAGGAGGCGATGGCCTTGCCGATCCACGTTTGAGGGATCTTGTCTCCGTAGCCGATGGTGGTCACCGTCACCTGGATGGAGAAAGCAAAGGAGCTTTGCCAACACAATTTTGTCATATCTACAGTCAAGCATGGTGGCGGTAGTGTCACGGTCCAGGGATGCACGAGTGCTGCCAAAACTGAGAGAGCTGCGGTTCATTGAAAGGGAACGTGAATTCCAAGATGTACTGTGACATGTTTGATGTTGTCACAGGGAATTCATGTATTCCTCAATGGACCGCCTCTCCACAGCTCTGGCAACACTCATGCAGCTCGACTGTAGACAATACACAATTGTCTTGGTAGTCTTGCCTACTGCGCGAGTGCTGTTGGAATTGGGAGAGCTGTGGTTCATGAATTCCATGTCACCACGGGAATCTCCCTCATGTGAACCACCTCTTGTCTTGGTAGTCTTGCCTACTGCACGAGTGCTGTTGGAATTGGGAGAGCTGTGGTTCATGAATTCCATGTCACCACGGGAATCTCCCTCATGTGAACCACCTCTTTTCTTGGTAGTCTTGCCTACTGCACGAGTGCTGTCAAAACTGAGAGAGCTGTGGTTCATTGAAAGGGAACGTGAATTCCAAGATTACTGTGACATGTTTGATGTTGTCACAGGGAATTCATGTATTCCTCAATGGACCGCCTCTCCACAGTGCTGGCAACACTCATGCAGCTCAACTGTAGACAATACACAATTGTCTTGGTAGTCTTGCCTACTGCACGAGTGCTGTTGGAATTGGGAGAGCTGTGGTTCATGAATTCCATGTCACCACGGGAATCTCCCTCATGTGAACCACATCTTGTCTTGGTAGTCTTGCCTACTGCACGAGTGCTGTTGGAATTGGGAGAGCTGTGGTTCATGAATTCCATGTCACCACGGAAATCCCCCTCATGTGAACCGCCTCTTGTCTTGGTAGTCTTGCCTACTGCGCGAGTGCTGTTGGAATTGGGAGAGCTGTGGTTCATGAATTCCATGTCACCACAGGAATCTCCCTCATGTGAACCACATCTTGTCTTGGTATCCACTTGTGTCTTGAATCTTGCCCACTGCACGGGTGCTGCTGACCCTGGGGGAGCCTTCATTTATGTGGAAACTCAGGATCCCTTCAATGAACTGCTGTTCCCCAGTGCTGGCAGTACTCGTGCAGCCCCGGATCACGGCGCGGTCACCATCACGCTTGATTGTAGGCAATATAAAATTGTCTTGGTAGTTTCTTGTCTCTTGCCTACTGCACAAGTGCTGTCGGCCTTGTGGGAGCTGCGGTTCATTGAGAGGGAACGTGAATTCCAAGATGCACTGTGACATGTTTGATGTTGTCACAGGGAATTCATGTATTGCTCAATGGACCGCCTCTCCACAGCGCTGGCAACACTCATGCAGCTCAACTGTAGACAATAGACAATTGTCTTGGTAGTCTTGCCTACTGCGCGAGTGCTGTTGGAATTGGGAGAGCTGTGGTTCATGACTTCCATGTCACCACGGGAATCTCCCTCATGTGAACCACCTCTTGTCTTCGTAGTCTTGCCTACTGCATGAGTGCTGTTGGAATTGGGAGAGCTGTGGTTCATGAATTCCATGTCACCACGGGAATCTCCCTCATGTGAACCACCTCTTTTCTTGGTAGTCTTGCCTACTGCACGAGTGCTGCCAAAACTGAGAGAGCTGCGGTTCATTGAAAGGGAACGTGAATTCCAAGATGTACTGTGACATGTTTGATGTTGTCACAGGGAATTCATGTATTCCTCAATGGACCGCCTCTCCACAGCTCTGGCAACACTTATGCAGCTTGACTGTAGACAATACACAATTGTCTTGGTAGTCTTGCCTACTGCGCGAGTGCTGTTGGAATTGGGAGAGCTGTGGTTCATGAATTCCATGTCACCACGGGAATCTCCCTCATGTGAACCACCTCTTGTCTTGGTAGTCTTGCCTACTGCACGAGTGCTGTTGGAATTGGGAGAGCTGTGGTTCATGAATTCCATGTCACCACGGGAATCTCCCTCATGTGAACCACCTCTTTTCTTGGTAGTCTTGCCTACTGCACGAGTGTTGTTGGAACTGGGAGAGCTGTGGTTCATTAATTCCATGTCACCACAGGAATCCCCCTCATGTGAACCACCTCTTGTCTTGGTATCCACTTGTGTCTTGAATCTTGAAACTCAGGATCCCTTCAATGAACTGCCGCTCCCCAGTGCTGGCAGCACTCGTGCAGCCCTGGATCAAGACGCGGTCACCGCCACGCTTGATTGTAGGCAATATAAAATTGCCTTGGTAGTTTCTTGTCTCTTGCCTCTTGCCTACTGCACGAGTGCTGTCGGCCTTGAGGGAGCTGTGGTTCATTGAGAGGGAATATGAATTCCAAAGTGTACTGTGACATTTTTTATACTGTCAAAGTCCATGTGAGATTTTCCCTCAATGAACCACCTCTCCCCTGTGTTGGCAGCACTCGGGGAGCACTCTGCAGGACCAATTTGAAGAAGGGTTTGGATTGTGGAGGTAAAAGTATTTGAATGGTGTAGACAGATTTAAATAATCAAAGAGGCTCCCAGTGTGAGGAAGTAAAAATGGTGGTACAGAAAGGGTTTGAGGGGTGGAGGGGTTTGATCAAATCCTGGCATCGGCTTGTCGTCCAGCTGTGCCCTGCACCTGCACATCCTGGCCAGAAAGTCCGTGCCAAAACTCGGCGCACTCTAATTCTTTTTTGAGCACGTACACACTCGACCAATTCTACTGGAACAGAATATCATGGCTCTCGAGTTTACAGTCTCAGCAAAACAAAAAAGGTGCAAATCCCCCTTCTCTTTTGTCGCCATTCTTCCCCTGCATTGTGCGTGAAGCGACACAAACAAGAGCTTCTTCGGGGGGGCGCAAAGGGCACCGTGACCCCCTCCAAGCCTTGTTACATAAAGGCAGTAATCCCACAATTAAAGTTTTAATTAAGAGAAGCGACACTTTATATCGCCGCTCCGACAGTCCTGCCAGCCAAACAGCCCAAAGGTGAAAGCTTTATTACCTTCCCCTTTGTCACAGCCTGATCCCCAGCACAAGACCGCCATAGGTTTCTCATTACGGCTCGCTCTCGATTCAAATGTTTAATTAACTGCTTCAGAAACTCCAGCAGAACTGCTTCATCACAACACATGCGCGTCAAAAAAAAAACAAAGCCCTACCCACAGCCGGGTGGTCATTTCCATCTCCACTTGAGAGAGCATTGTACATATCATTTGTGGCAGCTCTTCAGCGCAGGAATCTCTGATTTTCTGTTTTTTTCACGTGCATGTGATGTAGTTGCTCAAGTATGTTAGGAAGCCCAAGTGGCAGGATGCATTCAAAACAAACAATTGCAGACGCAGATGAGAGAAAACCATTGTTTTCTTTGACTTGTATGGAGTGTTTATGGTGCATGTGGCTTACCACGCCCCACCACAGGGCATCGGCATAGCTGGAGAAGCCCGTCTTGCCCTCCTCGTCTACAGCATCCTTCTCGGCCAAGTAGACAAAGTAGGATGAGAAGATGAGGCCCAGGAAGCCGATGTATAAGGTGGTGATCAATTCCTGCAATAATAGTAATGACAATAACATTACGTTTAATGCAGGGGTCTCAAACTCAATTTACCTGGGGGCCACCGGAGCTAGGCTCTGGGTGAAGCCGGGCCGTATCAGGTTTAAAAAAAAAACAAAAAAACACATTTATTAAAAACCGGAAAAAAAATCAATAAAAAAACTATCTTCAATGCTTTTGCTTCTGCTACACTTTTTCAGTACTTTGGTTCCGGTTTTCCACACCAAAATATCTGATAAAACATTCCACTGTTCTCAAATATCTTCATTTTTATTTTTCTATACACAAAATAAGATTTAAAAAAATAAACAAATTAAAAATAAAGACACTAAATCAATCAATCAGTAATAAATGAGTAAAATAATAATAAAACAGCAAATAAGAAAAACGTAAGAAACCACATACAGTTGGTAGAAAAATTATTTTTTCCAGATTGAAATGTACAGTATTAACAGTTATTTAACCTTTAACATGAACATGAATGAAACTTAATAATTTGACCCAATTAGCAAGTTAGCATCGTACTCAGTTCCATCTGGGAGCAGCGTGGTAACTTTAACAACATGTTTGATGAGATGCTTTATCTTGACGTGTATTTTCCCTTTTATTCCAAATCATTTCCTGCATTTATTTGTACCCAGCGTCATAAGCCTTTAGCTTCATTGCTAATCCAAAGCAAAACAGGGCGGGGTAACAGGGTAGGGTAACAGTATGGGCAGGGGCAAAATCATGTTAATTGTGTCCGGTGTGCACACAGCTTTAAGCTGTCATTTCAACATTAAACTTTGGTATCATGGTGGGGGCCTCAAACTAGCGTCTCATGGGCCAAATGCGGCCCGCGGGCCGCCAGTTTGAGATCCCTGGTTTAATGCATTGCCACCTTTAGTGCAAATATACAACAACCATCCATTCATGCAGTTTCTATTCCGCTTATGCTCATTAGTGCCACCGGGGTATGCTGGAGCCTATCACAGGGCACATATAGACAAACAACCATTCACACTCACATTCATACCTATGAACAATTTGGAGTGGCCAATTAAACTAGCATGTTTTTGGAATGTGGGAGGAAACCGGAGTACCCGGAGAAAACCCACGCATGCACGGGGAGAACATGCAAACTCCACACAGAGATGGCCGAGGGTGGAATTGAACCCTGGTCTCCTAGCTGTGAGGTCTGCGCGCTAACCACTCGACCGCCGTACCGCCAGGTCAATACAGTAATACATAATAAAAATATATATATTTGTTCTCTATTTTTCATTTTTTTGTCATTGATTCCTATTACAATAAACACATTTTGCCATGAACTGGTCTTACAAAGAAAGGGATATCTTATATGCGGGTCAAGACTATTATATTATAATTAAATCTAATGTCTTTGTGTATATCTTTGTGTATCTTCTATGAAGAGCCTAAAAAAGCCTACCTAAGGTTTGGCTACCTTACCGTCTGTGCCAGGAAAAAGGAACCTTCCGCTAAACAAAGCACATCATTTCATAAAAGCATCACCTGATGGCATTGATACGTCTTGCACTCTAGCACTTTACATGCTCATCTGCCGGTGCATCAAAGAGAGAAGCATCAGTCCCAATTACAGCCGAGAGGTCATCGGCCCGTGAAAAAGTGAAGCCTAACAAAAAAAGCTAAGGTCCTTCCTGTCGGACTATCTGCTTTAACCTTATAAAGCCTGGTGTGCTCGAGCTTATTTGTGCATGCGTGCGCGCATCTCAGGCAGAACTGGATTAGTCACGATGCAGTGAAGGTCGAGTGGGCAAAGCAGGGTTGTCCAATTAAGACCTCTATTCAATGAATCTCAAATAAATAAGTCAATAACCGTTCTCAAACTCAATTTACTTGGGGGGCCACTGGAGCTCGGGTCTGGGTGAGACTGGGCCGCATCAGGTTTTCCCAAAAAAAAAAAAAAAAACCGCATTTATTAAAAACAAAACATTTTTAAAAACTTCGCTTTGGTTCCAATTTTCTACAATAAAAGCTCTGATAAAACATTCCACTGTTGTCAAATATCTTACTTTTTATTTTTCTACACAAAATAAGATGAAAAATAAATAAACAAATCAAGAATAAAGAAAATCAATCAATCAGTAATAAATAAATATAATAATAATAATAAAACGGCAAATAATAAAAACTTAAGAAACCACATATAGTTGGTGGGTAGACAAATTATTTTTTTCAGATTAAAATGAACAAAGCATTATTAGAGCCCTGTAGACATGACAAAACACGACTATAGTCACATTTATACTCTTTTTATTTACAACATATTGCGCAACTGCAGGGTCTCGAGACACATGCTAACTCGCAAACTAGAAAGCTAGCGACCTAAACGGTAGCCTTCAAGTTATTTCCTTTAAACTTAAATAGCCAAAAACTTACCACTTCCACACGGATAGGGAAGATAACTATTAACAGTTATTTAACCGTTAACATGAACATTAATCAAACGTAATAATTTTTTCTGGGTACATGATACCATACAGCATCCATATCAAACTTGCGCGGGCCGCACTAACAATAAACTTTCATATCAAGGCGGGGGCCTCAAACTAGTGTCCTGCGGGCCACATTTGGCCCACGGGCCGTGTGTTTGAGGCCCCTGCGTTAGAGCCTTCAGGTTCAATACTGTCAATACATGTGAACTGCTTCTACCGACCTGTCGATGGATGAAGACTACAGATCCCAGCAGCCTCCACGTTCCCCCCTGCCTATCCACATGGAGCATACGCAGGATTTGCAGGAAGCGGATGCCCCTACAGCACATACACACACGTAGATATGTCAGCATCATGTGGGCATTCGCGGCGAGGAGCGTTCGTGCGATGAAGCTCTTACCTGATGGCAGATGTGGCAAAGACTTGTCCATTGGAACCCACAGCGAGCACAATAATGGAGGCAATGACCACAATTAAGTCTGAGATCGGGCAAGAAATGAAACGTTATCATGGCATTCATCTACATTGTAACTAAGCAGCCGGGTGCACCTATGATTGATATGGGCTTCCTGATGAAGCGAAGGCGTCCTTTGATGCCGGCATATTTGCTGCGACAGCCGGCAGACCACAGCCGTACCACGTACTCCGTTCCAAAGAACAGCACCAGCACAATTTCCTGTCGGAACACAAAGCCCCGTTAGTAGGAGGACAGAAACAACAATAAGGCATGGTTTGGAACATTTAAAACTGGGCTCTACATTAAAAACCAAAATGACTTGCCCATGGGGAATCCTTAAGGGAGAACTACTTGCCCCAACTTGCCCCATGTAAAATGAAAAGACTGCCATAATGATATCATCTCATTTTTGTGGCATCACATGAGAATCTCAAATAAAGATGAAGTGATTATCATTTCTCGTGGTTGTTTTCCTACATAGATCATGACGTTGCATGGAAATCTGGATTGTCAAGAGACTTCTAGGCACTTTGCCTTGATAAATAAAAGTACATTCATGATTGAATGAACATTAAATGACAACACAAGTTATTGGGTAAACATTCTTTACTATTGCAACCTGAGTCAGATCAAACTAACAGCTTTAATCTCTGACAAAGTAAAATAAACATCACATGATCTTAAGTTTTGCATGCAAAACATTGACAAGATTCCACCTTGGTGATTATATTCAGAAAAAGAAACACTTAGAAAACACTTAGTGGCCTTATTGGACTTGAAAAATAGACCCGAAAAAGTCCATAGAAGTTCAAATTGAGCCACAAACTGGAACATAAAAAATAACAACTAAAACATAGTTGTTGAACAATTAGACCATGTTGGCAGGGACACCATGATAGATGTTTTCCTAGTCAAACCATCGCTGATTGGTTGATAGCCAACAAGAACGGGTGTGGGTAAAATGTCACTGATTGGATTTACTTGCCCCGATTTTGATTTAACTTGCCCCGGGCCATCGATACATCGTTATTGTCGAGCCCTGTTTAAAAGCATAGATCCCCGTGGCATCCATCACTGGGCAGGTATAGGAGGCTGTGGGAGGTGTGGACCACCCACCAACCTCCAAGGAGAAACGAGGCTGAGTAAAATAGCTAATGAAAGCTCACAGTGGGATGGTACCACAAAAAAGATCATACAGTGGAACCTTGTTTTTTTTTTTTTTGCAGAATTCAGTTCAAAAAATATTGTCTGTGTTTTCAAAGATGTTGGGATGATATGTAGTATTCTAAACTGCCCACTAGGTGTCAGGTATAAAGCCTAATATAATATTTGCAGAGACAAACAAACAACAAACTTAATCGCTGGAACAACAGGCTTTTATTGCAGGCTTTTATCCCTAACACAAGCTACTGTTGTAGCCGTAAACTACGCCAAACTAAAACTCAACTCTGAACCCTCAACATCACTTCCTGTCCACCCCCACAATCTCTAACTTTAGCACCAGAACACATTTACTGCAACCACCAGAGTGCAGGCAGAGTTCAAAGTTAAAAACCACTGATGAACAAAAAGGTCTTTCAGACTCATCTCAATTTTTCCAGAAAAAATCTTGATGATCTCCAAGATCTTTGGGAAAATACTCACTAGTCTGACGAGACAAGAGTTCAACTCTTTGGAAGGTGTGTGTCCCATTACATCTGGCGTAAAAGTAACACAGCATTTTAGAAAAAGAACATTACACCAACAGTAAAATATGGTGGTGGTAGTGTGATGATCTGGGGCTGTTTTGCTCCTTCAGGACCTGGAATACTTGCTGTGATAAATGGAACCATGAATTCAGAATCCTGAAGGAGAATGTCCGGCCATCTGTTGGTGACCTCAAGCTGAAACCAACTTGGGTTCTTCAGTAGGACAATGATCCAAAACACACCAGCAAGTCTAAGTCCAGCAAAACTATTGAATCCTATTGAGATGCTGTGGCATGGTTCACACTCAAAAGCCTCCAATGTGACTGAACTACAACAATTCTGCAAAGATGAGTGGGCCAACATTCCTCCATAGCGCTGGAAATGACTCATTGCAAGTTATCTCAAACACTTGATTGCAGTTGTTGCTGCTAAGGGTGGCCCAACCAGTTATTACGTTTAGGGGGCAATCACTTTTTCACACAGGGCCATGTAGGTTTGGACTTTTTTCTCCCATCATAATAAAACATTTCGTTAATAAATTTCATTTTGTGTTCAGTAGTGTTGTCATTGGCTAATATTTACATTTGTTTGATGACATGAAACATTTAGGTGTAACAAACAAAAAAGAAATAAGAAGAAAACACTTTTCCATACCGCTGTAAATAAATAAACAGATTACTGTACTTTGGCTTCTTCTGGTCCTGCATTTCACTCAATGCATATTTTGCAGTTGGTCCAAGATCCTTTAATTTTTTTCTCTGCTTTCTTCTGCTGCTTGTGAAATCTCTCATAATAGTCTATTATTCTTATAATATTATTATGAGAAAACAGATACAAAAAAGTTGAAATAGTTGGAAAAAATTAAAATTACAAAATGGAAAAAGCAAAGTGAAGTGAAGAAAAAAGTGAAGAAAAGTGAAGAAAAAGTTGGTATTTTACAAAAAAAAGTAGCAATTAAAAAAATAGTATTATGAGAAAAAAAAATTAAGAATATTGAAAAAAAAATGTTTAATCATAATATGAGAAAAAACAATTTGTACATTTAGGAAAATTAGGTTGGGGAAAAGTTAATATCATAGGAATAAAACAATAAAACGAGAAAAACATTTACAAAGATTTTTTTAAATAGAAAGTGGAAACATTTGGAAAAGAGCAAAGACGGACACTTATAAAACTAATAACCTTTAACACTAATAAACTAATAACATAATATTAACATACATTAACATAATATATTAACATAATAATAAACTAATAACACTAATAAAAGGCTTTTTCACTGACTATGAAATATATACTGTATAATGTCTTAGTGGACTTTGCATCCTTTCATTTTTCTGAACAGTGGCTCTCGGTGGAAAAGGTTTATGGACACCCCTGATGTAAACATTTGTGACCTTCCAACATATCCCAGATCCTAAGCAGTAGTTATTATTGCTACTTTCCACCCACGTTGCAGTATGTGTCGTGTTTCGAGAAGCGTGAATTAATGAAGTCGTCCAGATAGTGATCGTGTTCCTGGCCACCAAGCATGGATAATATTTAGCCAGCGTGCAGCGAATCGGGGTGTGGGGCCGTGTGGGTGGGTGGCCATCGGGTACTTGTGAAACGACCACCCCTCGCATGCATGAAACTCTATCCTCTGAGTCCTGCTGCAATAACACTGCACAGCGGTGCCCCAAAACAATGACCTGTCAATCAAAGCCATTGTTATTTTGACTGGAGCAATGTTGCTTTTTTATGAGCAGAAAGAAAAAAAATGTGAGTGTGACAATTGTGTGATTTCAACTTGTGGACGCAAAGTATTGACCATGTGGCTCTCAGCTCATATTTCTCAGCTCTTTACTCATATTTAAATCATTGCATTAAATTACATTACAAGTGTGTTTATAATATTCAGACTTGTTGCCTGATGGATTGATTGAATGACTGCATGATGCAATGAGGGACAATGCAGTAAACAACAACCAAAAATATACAATATGAAATAATAAAAAATATATTTACAATACTCAAAATATTTCAAAAATACAATGAAAAACATTATATATATATTATTATTATTTATTGCATAAGCAATTTAATAAACTGTATATTTTAAAATATATAACATAAAAAGTCATTTGTCTCATTTTATTATTTGTTGTTATTATTATTACTACATATAAAAAAATGTTTTAATAATATAAGATCTTTCCTCATTGCATGATAAAAAACAGCAACTGCAACTGAAAATATCAAATAATAAATTACTTAATAATAAATCCCTAAATAATTACTACATGTAAAATATTTTAAAAAATATAACACAATATTATTTATTATTTAATGCATTATTTATTATTGTACCATTCAATTTACTTAACTGGTAGTGGTATTATTATTATTATTATTTATTAAAAAGTGTTGACTAAATTCCGATTTATTTATTTATTTGTTTACATTTTACGCCATTAACATATTGGAGACCATTAGATAGCTAGCCACAGCATCTCAATAGGATCCAGGTCAGGACTTTGACTAGGCCACTCCAAAGTCTTCATGTGGTTTTTCTTCAGCCATTCATAGGTGGACTTGCTGGT
Organism: Doryrhamphus excisus; assembly: GCF_037039965.1. Classification (NCBI taxonomy): domain Eukaryota; kingdom Metazoa; phylum Chordata; class Actinopteri; order Syngnathiformes; family Syngnathidae; genus Doryrhamphus; species Doryrhamphus excisus. The sequence goes on from NC_136357.1 coordinate 18,166,732, forward strand.
GTGTTTTGGATCATTGTCCTGCTGCAGAACCCAAGTTGGTTTCAGCTTGAGGTCACAAACAGATGGCCGGACATTCTCTTTCAACAGAATTCATGGTTCCATTGATCACAGCAAGTCTTCCAAGTCCTGAAGCAGCAAAACAGGCCCAGACCATCACACTACCACCACCATATTTTACTCTTGGTATGATCTTCTTTTTCTGAAAGGGGTTGTGGCTTATATGCCCCGCATATAGTTGAACTGAACGCAACGTGTTTGTAAATATCAAACTTGAATCTGAACTCATTCAGATTATGTGATAATCATTGCCACTGTTTAGGTCCAGTAATTAACTGATTTGTTTAGTATGGTGTGATTATCTTTAGTTGGCTGGCCACTCCTGGGAAGTATTGTTGTTGTAGCCATTTGTGGCTAATGGCTCTCACTGTGGTTTGCTGGAGTCCCAAAGCTTTAGAAATGGCTTTATAACCTTTTCCAGACTGATAGATCTCAATCTGATTTAAGTTATTTTTCAGCAGTTTTAACAGAGGACCATTTAGGTTTGGATTTTTTTTCTCCCTAAATAATAAAAAGTTAGCATTTTGTGTTCATGAGTGTTGTCATTGACTAATATAAAATTTGTTTGATGAACTGAAACATTTAAGTGTGACAAACATCACAGAAATCAGGAAGGGAGCAAACACGTTTTGACATCACAGTATATAATAAATTAATATTACAGGCCGAATGTTGAGACACACCTTCTCATTCAAAGCGTTTTCTTTATTTTCATTGTATATTCTCACTGAAGGCATTAAGACTGTGGAATTATGTACGTCACAAACAAGTGTGAAATAACTGTAAATGTGTGTGTCCAAACCTTTGGCCTGTACAGTAATGTCTAATTATCACTTTTTAAATTCCTTTCAGTTGACACATTTTTTAAATACTTTTTTCCTAAATTTCCTTTGAAGAACAAAAAAAAACCAAACACATCAGCCCCCGAAATAACCACCCAATCTTCCCCTGCGGGGTACTTCATCAGAACATCTGGTTAATATTTACATCTGGTTAATATTTACAAGTTGAGCGTTTGGGTGGAAAAAGTGAGAGGGGATTAAAGTTGGGTGTTTTTTTCAAAAATGGGTCAGGCAGATGTTAGTTCTTGATGCATATGAAATACGTACGTGGAGGCTATATGATGTTTACTGACCTCAGATATAATCTGCTCCAGACAGATGAAGGAAATGACAGATTAGAGAATATTTAGATGAGAAAGTATTTACAGAGTATTTAAGGGAATAGAGTACACCAAGCATTTGCGTGTAGAATTTTTTAAAAGCCTTTTCAAGGGTGGAAATAAAGCCGCTAAATTTTCTAAATGCTGTTCTTCATGGTGGCTCGAGGTGGAGTGTGTGTGTGTGTGTGTGTGTGTGTGCTTGCTTTACTTTGGCAGCTGCGTCCAAGGCCAAACATCCTCAAGGACCAACGTCCCCCTGCTGTGCCATCCAAAACAAGCAGCACTGTGATTCACACATGATGGATGACCCTGAACTTTCTAAGTATAGCTACTGTGACCTCACAAAAGATAAGCTTTTTAGCTTGACATTTTTTTTTTAAATATTGCAACATGACTGCTGCAGCCCAGACTCTTCATTTCTTTCCAGCATGCTTAACATGACTGAAAGGAAGTAGGCAAAAGTACAGCTGAATATTATTATTAATATTAATATTAATATATATATATACATATATTCACGTTGCGTTCAGTTCAACCTGTTAAATGATCACGTTAATGCACAACATTGGTGTCTCATTACATCTGGGGGGCATACAAGTCACAACCCCTTTCAGAAAAAGAAGATCATAACAACAGTAAAATATGGTGGTGGTAGTGTGATGGTCTGGGGCTGTTTTGCTCCTTCAGGACCTGGAAGACTTGCAAAACACACCAGCAAGTCCACCTCTGAATTGCTGAAGAAAAACATAAACATTATATATATAATGTTTATTTTTTCATGTTTATATATTATGTATATATATATATATATATATATATATATACATATATGTTTTTTTATGTTTATGTTTATATATATATCAAAATCCGGGGTGTGACTGAACTGTGTACAATAAACACCCAAGTGCTGAAAGCAGAGGAGCAGTGACATTGACGGAGGTCTTTAGCTCCCCTGGAAACAAAAATCTTCCCATTGTTGCCATTCTTCCTCTTCTAAGTTTCTTCAACTGGCTTACATTAGTGTATTGTTTGACTTCCGTACTCAATTCCATGATTTTCCTCCACATTTTGACTGATATGCTAAAATTCTCGAGTATTTTTAGTTATCCCAGAGGTCGTATTTTTCCTCTCTTTTGTGCAAATGAAATAAATATCCCTTTGCGTGACACCGACGTGCACAAAGGACGGGACAGGGCTCATATTTGTCTCTTACAGGCTATAAATAAATGAATAACCATGATAGTAGGTCTTCAAAGGGCATTGGCCAAAAGTTTACAGAACATGCCGTTCACTCTCCTGGCCTCTGGCTGGCCCCAACCACTCGGGAGGTGGTACGTGTGTGTGGGCGCAGTAGCTACGTGTGTATTTATATTCCCAGTGTGCTGCAGACGGATGATGCAAGCTCTTTGTAGAGTTTCCCAAACAGCAGCCGTCCACCTGTTGTAAGATCCCGATTTATTGCATCACTTAACAGCCTTAATGCACCGCTGACACAATTTGTAGCCGTTGGAGCCACATGCCACATGCAAGATATTCCCATGTTAACAATAAACAGGCTACTGACACACAAAAAAATCCATACAGGCTTGGGTTATGTCATTGGGTTGAAAGGCACGCACATAATAGAATTTTTACAGTTCAGATGGCTCTCAGGCGTCATAATACGGAGAGAGTCTGTCGCCATCATGTGGATGCAGGCTGGTACTGCAGTGAAGTGGACAGGCAACATCACTATGGAAGATGTGTGTGCGTGTGTGTACTGTGTAGCAGAATGTTATAGCAACAAAAATAATTTTGCTAAATATTAAATAGTGCATTAAATGTTCAAATCATTATCATCAACTATATAACTATCAGAAAAAAATATTGCGTCGCTAACCTTCACAGCCAATCAAATCAATAATATATTATAATATAAGAAAAACGTGTTCCATAAATATGCCTATATTAACATGTTAAATATTTTATGAAGTAGTACGTTGATTAATATAAATATAACAGAAATGATATAATATGCTAATCATTTCGATGCATTTATTAATTTATTCATCAGCCTTTTAAGACATGTATTTATTTACTCCTGCTGCGTGTTGAAAGTACAAGGAAATAAATGATGGTCAATTGCTGCCACCTTGCGGCCTCATCGTAATACTACATCAACAACTGTCAGACTGCAGCTTGGCCTTTCTGGCTTAAATGACGTCCTGGGCGGATTGACGCTGTGGCGCAATCCCCTTAACAAACTTCTACTTTTTCCAACTACTGATTTATTTCACAAGATCCCCTTAAATTGTTTTTTTTTTAATGAAATCACATTTACACATTGGAAACTCTTTGGAAAAATAAATGAACAGCAGTTAGTCTATAGCCAACAAGTAACGTTAGCTTATTTGATCATATACATTCCATAATATGGTGTCCATAAATGGATGCTATATCGCCATATCTTTATACCTTTACGTTTGATCATGTTTGGGGGCACAAGTATCACTCCTTTAAAGAGCACCCGTCTGCCGTCCACAGCGCCCCCTGCCAATTGCCCATATGGTCCATCGCTACGTAGATCCACCACTGGCTTTAACTTCTTTCTCTTTGGGTTTTTTTTCCCTTCAGGGGTCGTCGCACCAAATCAATCTCCTCCATCCAACCCTGTCTTCTGCATCTGTCTCTCTCACACCAACTACCCTCATGTCCTCCTTCACAACATCCATAAACCATCCTTCTACCTATATATTCACTATCTCTCCTCTGGACATGACCCCCAACCATCTCAGTCTGGCCTCTCTGACTTTATCTCCAAGGCCTCTAACATTTAATGTCCCTCTGATGTACTCCTTCCTGATCCTATCCATCCTGGTCACTCCCAATGAGAACCTCAGCATCCTCATCTGTGCTACCTACACTTCTGCTTCCTGTCTTTTCCTCAGTGGTACGGTCTCTAGACCAAACAACATGACCAAAAGGTCACAAAAGACTCCACAACAACATCCAAAGAACTGCAGGCCTCACTTGCTTCATAAAAAGTGTTCATGACTCCACCATAACCATAACTAGCCCGGCTAGCTCAGTCGGTAGAGCATGAGACTCTTAATCTCAGGGTCGTGGGTTCGAGCCGCACGTTGGGTGCTTCTTTTACAAATTTCCCCACTGAAGGACGAATAAAGGCATATCTTATAAGAAAGACACTGGGCAAAAACGGCCTAATTTTGCCAGAAAACATCTTGATGATCCCCAAGACCTTTGGAAAAATACTCAGTGGTGTTGATGCTGAGATGCTGTGACCTTAAAAAGCCTCCAATGTGGCTGAATGACAACAATTCTGCAAAGATGAGTGGGCCAACATTCCTCCACAGCGCTGTAAGAGACTCATCGCAAGTTATCACAAACGCTTGCTTGCAGTTGTTGCTGCTAAGGATGGCCCAACCAGTAAGTTTGGATTTTTTTCTCCATTAATAAAAAAGTTCATTTAAAAACTGCATTTTTTGTTCAGTTGTATTGTCATTGACTAATATTTAAATTTGATATTCCTAATAAAAAAATGATTTTTTTAAATAGTGGTTTTATGTTTGTATATGCACTCACCATCCAGAAAAGCGATCCGGCGGCAAAGTCTGCATACTGCTCGATGGTGGACAGGACACTGAAGATGAGACACACCAGGACCATGAGGAAGCTGGGAGGAAGCACACAGCAATGCAAATAATCAGTTAATTGCTGTGATATATCATATTTTGCATGGCTTACATTGCACTTTAGCAAGTCTCCGACTTGATTGCTTTTAATATGAAGAATAATGGAAGAAATATCTTACATGTTCCTGTTCTTAACAATATAAAACTATAAAAACATGTTTGGTGTTAACATTTTGGAGAATCAACCGCTGATGACTTCATGGACGAATGGTGAGCATGTAGGCCACACAGTCAGGAGATTGGGAAGACCTGAGTTCGATAGGCTCCAGCACCCCCTCGACCCTCGTAAGAATAAGCAGTAGAAAATGAATGAATGAATGAAGTTAACTCATTCAACCCCAACCATTTTTCAAAATTTTACCCCTTTAGTCCCAGACATTTAATGGTAATGGTAATGGTTTTATTTTATTTGAACATGCATCAGATTACAATTGAGTGCATCCCATAATCAGTTCCTAGTTCCACATGTCCAAAAGGAGTAGGAAGAAGCAAAGCTTATTAAATCCTACCCCTCCATCTGGTACTTTTACAATCAGTAACTGTTACATTTGTTCACTTCCTGCTTTCCATAATACAGTTTAAGGTTTGTTTGTTTTTTAATAATGCACCTCGTACCAAAGTATAAGGTGATATGAGCATCCAATGCCATAATGGGTACCATAGTAAGTGTCAATATAGTGATATATATAGCACATCATGACTGGTTCAAGACTCTTCATCCTTGTATTTAGCAAACATCAACTGCTTGTATTGTTTCTTGAATTGGCTCATCGTTGTGCATTGTTTGATTTCCTTACTCAATCCATTCCATAGTTTGATTCCACATACTGAAATGCTATGGCTTAGACAATTAAGACAATTTTTATACAGCCATACAGTCTACAGTATAGCTATGGAATCTAACAGAAAGATGAGACTCTCGACTTTCATCAGAAAAAAAAAGTTTGTTTCTACCTTTTTCCATTCTTTAATAATCAGCAATAGAACATTTGTAAGTTTCAGAAAAATATCAGTTCCCAACAAAAAAAGCAAGATAGCATAACTTTCACTTTGATCCTTTTTTCTTGTTTTTGTGACTATATCACAACATTTATTCATTAATTTTCTACCGCTTATCCTCACGAGGGTCGCGGGGGTTGCTGGAGCCTATCCCAGCTGTCTTCAGGCGAGAGGCGGGGTACACCCTGCACTGGTGGCCAGCCAATCACAGGGCACATATAGACAAACAACCATTCACACTCACATTCATACCTATGGACAATTTGGAGTGGCCAATTAACCTAGCATGTTTTTGGAATGTGGGAGGAAACCGGAGTACCCGGAGAAAACCCACGCATGCACGGGGAGAACATGCAAACTCCACACAGAGATGGCCGAGGGTGGGATTGAACCCTGGTCCTCCTAGCTGTATATCACAACATAAACAATAAAAAATGTTGTTTTCCATCCAAATAATGTATGTAGTTTCTAAACATGCAAACTGTCCATGGTGACAATAAATGTCAGTCAAATGTAGTGTGGATGTTGAGAGTGGCATGGGAATTTATTTCAGCCATGGGAAGGATGTACATTTTGGGACACATTATCAGTAGCGTATCTTTGAATAAGCCTGTGCCCCATATCCAGTCATTAGTAAAGTAGTGCCTGGAAGGTGGGGGGAGATGTGGGAGGGGGCAGTGAGTTCCTGTCCTGGGAAGAAGTGCCCATGAGCCTGATAGCTGGATAGACAGAATTTCCCTTTTTGAGCTCCAACCGAATATTTAGTGTACATTAAATTATAACAGCACAGCATTATGCATTTACTCATTCATTTGTTTCACATTTGAATTTGCTTGAGACCTTTAGGAGGGGGCTGGTGGGTCAGGGGGGAAGGGTGGATCGGCTTTGCCAGGTCTTTTCCAAACCGTGGGCGGGATTAAGAGCAGAATCATTTGTGTGTGTTTTAACGATCCCAGAAATAATCCTTTGGACACATCTTTGGAGTGCTTTTCATGACATGTAGTGATGTTTGCATGCGGCGGCATCGGACTCGCTTTTTTTAATAAATAAAAAAAAAACAAGCGGTACAGCAGAGCAGAAGGTGCATTGTGCTGCTGTGTAATACAAGATGGATTACACGCCATATGCTGAAAAATGTTATGCAAGTGTGTATTATCATTCACATTGATACATCCAACAAGCATCTAATAACAGTGGATCTCAATGTATCTTATTTTTACATCTGCAAAGTGCAAGCACATGGCAGACATTATGTTTTTGCCAGAATTTATCCGTTTCTCTGTTTGTTTGTGTTCAAAATAACTTGGAGAAAATCTGAATGGATGGAATTTTCAGCAATTGTCGGAAATGGAATAAGGAAGAGCTGATTAAGGACTCTTTAACATTGCGAGATAGGACTATTTTCGGCATTTGTGCATATAACGCCACTGGAAAAGGGCAGGCCACTTTCCGACTAGGATTATTGTTTTGGTGTGAATCACAATATCAGTCTGTGCATCTCGAGTTAGAGTATGATTAGGGGAAACACATTTTGGACACCCTTCAAGTGTCATGCCTGAAAGACTCTTAAAAGTCTTAAAGTCTTTGACACATTGGGCAGATGGGCCAGTGATTTTACTGACTGAGGATTACTTGACCCCAAGCAACCCCCCCCCCCCACACACACACAATTTGTGAAAATGAAAAGCCCAAAGGCACGCCAAAGGTTACCATGGCGGCGAGGCTCAACGGAACAATTCCAAGACAAGAGGAGAAGGGCTCAGGTGAGGGTTTAAAAAGAGACGTTCCGGGGCGGCACTCCCTTGACGCTCCACCCGGTGCCATGTCATTGACATATGGCCACTGCCGTGTTTGACATGACTACTATAAGAACATTTTGGGGGTTATATACAAGTAATACTGTGCTAAATCCTTGTTGTATGCAGTATACCTTCCCAAGGGATAATATTATCAAAATGAATGTACTTTAGAGTAGTCAGTGGACACAAAATGAGCCAACACACTGTCATTGGCGTCTAAATAGCTGATGACTCCAGTGAGGAGGCAGATAATTGTGTCTTGTGCCACACGCAATAAATCATGATCACAATATTAAGTCCCACTGCAACTGACTTAGAGCGGTATTTCTACATTTCCTGAAATGTAAAGGCTACTTACTCATTGACTTAGCAATAAATCATGACCACAATATTAAGTCAAACTGCAACTGACTTAGAGCGGTAGTTCTACATTACCTGAGATGTAAAGGCTACTTACTCATTGACTTAACAATAAATCATGATCACAATATTAAGTCAAACTGCAACTGACTTAGAGCGGTAGTTCTACATTTCCCAAGTTTTAAGGGCTACTTACTCATTGACTTAGCAATAAATCATGACCACAATATTAAGTCAAACTGCAACTGACTGGGAGCGGTAGTTCTACATTTCCTGAGATGTAAAGGCTACTTACTCATTGACTTAACAATAAATCATGATCACAATATTAAGTCAAACTGCAACTGACTTAGAGCGGGAGTTCTACATTTCCCGAGTTTTAAGGGCTACTTACTCATTGACTTAGCAATAAATCATGATCACAATATTAAGTCAAACTGCAACTGACTTAGAGCGGGAGTTCTACATTTCCCGAGATGTAAAGGCTACTTACTCATTGACTTAGCAATAAATCATGACCACAATATTAAGTCAAACTGCAACTGACTTAGAGCGGGAGTTCTACATTTCCCGAGATGTAAAGGCTACTTACTCATTGACTTAGCAATAAATCATGACCACAATATTAAGTCAAACTGCAACTGACTTAGAGCGGTAGTTCTACATTTCCTGAGATGTAAAGGCTACTTACTCATTGACTTAACAATAAATCATGATCACAATATTAAGTCAAACTGCAACTGACTTAGAGCGGTAGTTCTACATTTCCCGAGTTTTAAGGGCTACTTACTCATTGACTTAGCAATAAATCATGATCACAATATTAAGTCAAACTGCAACTGACTTAGAGCGGTAGTTCTACATTTCCCGAGATGTAAAGGCTACTTACTCATCGACTTAGCAATAAATCATGACCACAATATTAAGTCAAACTGCAACTGACTTAGAGCGGTAGTTCTACATTTCCCGAGTTTTAAGGGCTACTTACTCATTGACTTAGCAATAAATCATGATCACAATATTAAGTCAAACTGCAACTGACTTAGAGCGGGAGTTCTACATTTCCCGAGTTTTAAGGGCTACTTACTCATTGACTTAGCAATAAATCATGATCACAATATTAAGTCAAACTGCAACTGACTTAGAGCGGGAATTCTACATTTCCCAAGATGTAAAGGCTACTTACTCATTGACTTAGCAATAAATCATGACCGCAATATTAAGTCAAACTGCAACTGACTTAGAGCGGTAGTTCTACATTTCCCGAGATGTAAAGGCTACTTACTCATTGACTTAGCAATAAACCATGACCACAATATTAAGTCAAACTGCAACTGACTTAAAGCGGTAGTTCTACATTTCCCGAGTTTTAAGGGCTACTTACTCATTGACTTAGCAATAAATCATGATCACAATATTAAGTCAAACTGCAACTGACTTAGAGCGGGAGTTCTACATTTCCCGAGATGTAAAGGCTACTTACTCATTGACTTAGCAATAAATCATGACCACAATATTAAGTCAAATTGCAACTGACTTAGAGCGGGAGTTCTACATTTCCCGAGATGTAAAGGCTACTTACTCATTGACTTAGCAATAAATCATGACCACAATATTAAGTCAAACTGCAACTGACTTAGAGCGGTATTTCTACATTTCCTGAGATGTAAAGGCTACTTACTCATTGACTTAGCAATAAATCATGACCACAATATTAAGTCAAACTGCAACTGACTTAGAGCGGTAGTTCTACATTACCTGAGATGTAAAGGCTACTTACTCATTGACTTAACAATAAATCATGATCACAATATTAAGTCAAACTGCAACTGACTTAGAGCGGTAGTTCTACATTTCCCAAGTTTTAAGGGCTACTTACTCATTGACTTAGCAATAAATCATGACCACAATATTAAGTCAAACTGCAACTGACTGGGAGCAGTAGTTCTACATTTCCTGAGATGTAAAGGCTACTTACTCATTGACTTAACAATAAATCATGATCACAATATTAAGTCAAACTGCAACTGACTTAGAGCGGGAGTTCTACATTTCCCGAGTTTTAAGGGCTACTTACTCATTGACTTAGCAATAAATCATGATCACAATATTAAGTCAAACTGCAACTGACTTAGAGCGGGAGTTCTACATTTCCCGAGATGTAAAGGCTACTTACTCATTGACTTAGCAATAAATCATGACCACAATATTAAGTCAAACTGCAACTGACTTAGAGCGGGAGTTCTACATTTCCCGAGATGTAAAGGCTACTTACTCATTGACTTAGCAATAAATCATGACCACAATATTAAGTCAAACTGCAACTGACTTAGAGTGGTAGTTCTACATTTCCCGAGATGTAAAGGCTACTTACTCATTGACTTAGCAATAAATCATGACCACAATATTAAGTCAAACTGCAACTGACTTAGAGCGGTAGTTCTACATTTCCTGAGATGTAAAGGCTACTTACTCATTGACTTAACAATAAATCATGATCACAATATTAAGTCAAACTGCAACTGACTTAGAGCGGTAGTTCTACATTTCCCGAGTTTTAAGGGCTACTTACTCATTGACTTAGCAATAAATCATGATCACAATATTAAGTCAAACTGCAACTGACTTAGAGCGGTAGTTCTACATTTCCCGAGATGTAAAGGCTACTTACTCATCGACTTAGCAATAAATCATGACCACAATATTAAGTCAAACTGCAACTGACTTAGAGCGGTAGTTCTACATTTCCCGAGTTTTAAGGGCTACTTACTCATTGACTTAGCAATAAATCATGATCACAATATTAAGTCAAACTGCAACTGACTTAGAGCGGGAGTTCTACATTTCCCGAGATGTAAAGGCTACTTACTCATTGACTTAGCAATAAATCATGACCACAATATTAAGTCAAATTGCAACTGACTTAGAGCGGGAGTTCTACATTTCCCGAGATGTAAAGGCTACTTACTCATTGACTTAGCAATAAATCATGACCACAATATTAAGTCAAACTGCAACTGACTTAGAGTGGTAGTTCTACATTTCCCGAGATGTAAAGGCTACTTACTCATTGACTTAGCAATAAATCATGACCACAATATTAAGTCAAACTGCAACTGACTTAGAGCGGTAGTTCTACATTTCCTGAGATGTAAAGGCTACTTACTCATTGACTTAACAATAAATCATGATCACAATATTAAGTCAAACTGCAACTGACTTAGAGCGGTAGTTCTACATTTCCCGAGTTTTAAGGGCTACTTACTCATTGACTTAGCAATAAATCATGATCACAATATTAAGTCAAACTGCAACTGACTTAGAGCGGTAGTTCTACATTTCCCGAGATGTAAAGGCTACTTACTCATCGACTTAGCAATAAATCATGACCACAATATTAAGTCAAACTGCAACTGACTTAGAGCGGTAGTTCTACATTTCCCGAGTTTTAAGGGCTACTTACTCATTGACTTAGCAATAAATCATGATCACAATATTAAGTCAAACTGCAACTGACTTAGAGCGGTAGTTCTACATTTCCCGAGTTTTAAGGGCTACTTACTCATTGACTTAGCAATAAATCATGATCACAATATTAAGTCAAACTGCAACTGACTTAGAGCGGGAGTTCTACATTTCCCGAGTTTTAAGGGCTACTTACTCATTGACTTAGCAATAAATCATGATCACAATATTAAGTCAAACTGCAACTGACTTAGAGCGGGAATTCTACATTTCCCAAGATGTAAAGGCTACTTACTCATTGACTTAGCAATAAATCATGACCGCAATATTAAGTCAAACTGCAACTGACTTAGAGCGGTAGTTCTACATTTCCCGAGATGTAAAGGCTACTTACTCATTGACTTAGCAATAAACCATGACCACAATATTAAGTCAAACTGCAACTGACTTAAAGCGGTAGTTCTACATTTCCCGAGTTTTAAGGGCTACTTACTCATTGACTTAGCATTGACCCCACCTCATGACCTTTACGACATTGAACTTTGCTGAAGCTGACAGCCTCCGGAGGGACGGGGAATGATCAGGCGAGCAGTGCAGGACGTGAGGAAGGGGACGCAACTGTCCATCCAAATAAATAGAGGTCATGTTAATGTCAAATGAAACAAAGGGTTAATCTGGTTATCGCTAAGTAGAAGAACAAACAAATCTTGTTTTGCATTACAGGTTGAGACTTTTCTTTAAAAGAGGACCTATTATGCTTTTTCCACTTTTCTGACCTATAAATGTAGTTAGAATGTTGTATTCTTGTGTTAAACGATGCCAAAGTTTCAGATAATGAGGTTTGCGCTTTGAAAGAAGTTTGAGCCCTGAAAGAAGTTTGGGATGGCTCAAAACACTTGGTTTCAAAAGGCGTGGTAAAACTGCCCCTTTTGTGATGTCACAGAAGGACGGACTTTCTTTTATAATAAACTCTGTGCCTTCCCCTAAGTTCTGCTTCCCCCGCCCTCCTCGAAGCACTGCTCCACTGTCTAATTGCTAGCAATGCCTCGAAACGCAATGGCACATTTGTTTACAATTCCTAAAGACAATTCCATGAGATACAAGTGGTTGGATTCCTGATTCCCTACCAGCAAAAAAAATGCATTTTAATCTGTCAACGGCATTTCACACTGGACTGTGTCGTGAACATGGGCCAATATGCAGCTGGGCTAGCCAACAAACTTGCTGAAACCCTCTGCCTTTCCAACGTTACTTGGTCATGTGGAAGAGTCAAAAGAGCAAACAGTAAATAACAATTTATCAGTGTCCTAACTAAGTAATAGAGCAAAAGCACTTGTCTGTGTAGCATTATAGCATACATTGGTAATGGTAATGGTTTTATTTCATTTGAACATGCATCAGATTACAATTGAGTGCATCCCATAATCAGTTCCCAGTTCCACGTGTCCAAAAGGAGTAGGAAGAAGCAAAGCTTATTAAATCCTACCCCTCCATCTGGCACTTTTACAATCAGTAACTGTTACATTTGTTCACTTCCTGCTTTCCATAATACAGTTTAAGGGTTTTTTTGTGGGGGTTTTAAATAATGCACCTCGTACCGAAGTAGGAGGTGATATGAGCATCCAATGCCATAATGGGTACCATAGTAAGTGTCAATATAGTGATATATATAGCACATCATGACTGGTTCAAGACTCTTCATCCTTGTATTTAGCAAACATCAACTGCTTGTATTGTTTCTTGAATTGGCTCATCGTTGTGCATTGTTTGATTTCCTTACTCAATCCATTCCATAGTTTGATTCCACATACTGAAATGCTATGGCTAGCATAACGTAGTCCTAGCATAGAAGTGTTTCAAATGTACTTCTTCCCTGAGATCATATTTCTCCTCTCTTGTAGAGAAGTATTGGATGACATTTTTAGCTAATTGCTTATTTTTAGCCTTATGCATTATTTTAGCTGTTTGAAGATCAACTATATCAGCAAGTTGAAGTATTTGTGATTTTAGAAATAAGGAGTTAGTATGTTCTCTGTAGGCGGCATTATGAATTATCCTTACTGACCTTTTTTGCAGTACATTTAGCGAGTGAAGATTGCTTTTATAGTTATTAGCCCATATTTCCACACAATAAGTAAGATATGGTAGAACCAGAGAGCAATAAAGAGTGTGGAGTGATTTCTGATTGCAAACAAATTTTGCTTTGTTCAATACTGAAATACTTCTTGCCACCTTATGTTGTATATTTGTAATATGAAGTATTTCCATTTATTGTGATCCCCAGAAATTTATTTTTGTTCACATTAGCGGGGGTTACTAATAGCCTTTTTCCACTCCAATTAGTGATTCTACCCAAGTTTTTTTAAACACTGTAATCCAGCAATACACATTACAACGGAAAACTGCTAAAGCTACGTACCATTGAGAGACGTCTTGAAGTAACCTCTTTCCTTGAGAAACTTGGGACTGTCCAGTCTCTACTTCCGGATCGGATTCGGGATCCAACACATATGGCTGTATGTATGAGCTCTATGAGCGGCAGCTCCAATGTGTAACGTTACCTTTTGGTAGTGGCCTGATTTATTGTGAGCGCGGCGCTGACACTTTACAGATATAGACCGTAAACATCAGGCAACATGATTTCTCCTATGCATGTGCAATAAATGTCACCCCCCGCGCACCCAAAAAATTTTATTAAGATTGGAAAAATGACAACATAATTGAAATAATTACAATTTAATTATATACCTATGTCTGTATTTATACCTTTCGAACGCACACGGCACTACCAGCAGAGGGGATGTGTCTGCTCCTGACAGGACAGGACAGGGTTAGCCAACCTTGTTTAGTCGAGGCCAAAACCCTTGGGATCTGATTAAAACAAAACAGCTGTGGCTTTGGCTGGAATTACTGACGACAGCGTCCCTGCAGTGAGTACAAAACCCACTTCAGCATCACTTGTGCAAACGCTGCACACGTTTAAAGGGGACCTAACATGCTTTTCCTCTTTTCTGATGTATAAATGTTGTTACAATGTTGTATTCTCGTATATTAAATGATGCCAAAGAGTTAGATAATGGGATTTGTGCATTTAGAAGTTGGGCAGTTTTGGATGTTTTTTGTAAAACAGAGTACTACTGACATCAATGCAATCTGCGATTTTGTTATATGGGCTGCAGATTGCCTGCACTCTGTAAACGTGGACCTACGTATACGGAAGTCCTCGGGAGCGTGTGGGAGTGTGACTGATCACAGCGGATTGGTCCTGCCTGGAGGCAGGCCATGGTTGGAATAAATTAAACAGATCAATTTGGTCGCAGGAAATCCATCAAAACGCTGTAGAAAGAGGTGAAGAATTAGGAAGATCTAAAAAGCTTTCTGTGCGAGTTATTATGTGCAGCTGCTCTATCAGAGTCCACAACGCAGTACAAAGCACAGAAAAAGAAAATTAGGAAAACTACACTTTTGGGGCAATTTTGCCCACAGTCCTTACGTGAAACTCCTTATTATGAACACACATCTTAAAGTTAGCATGAGAGAGCTAACGATGCACGTCATGGGACACACCTATTTCCATTTTGTTATTGTTTTATGATATATATATACATGCTGTGACCATGCAGTAACAGGTACATCCATGATATCCATGGTAATGTAATGGTAATGGTAATGGTTTGATTTCATTTGAACATGCATCAGATTACAATTGAGTGCATCAGTTCACAGTTCCACATGTCCAAAAGAAGTATATTTTCATATTCATCTATTGTGATCCCCAGAAATGTATTTTCGTTCACCCTTTCAATGTCCACACCGTCACAATCTATTATCATCAAACCATCTTTTTAGTGTGACCATTTCTTCTCTGACCTTTCTAATGATTTCGTCTGCACTCCCTCCAGAACAAAAAGCAGTGGTATCATCCGCTAATAATACCAGCTTTAAATCTTTCGTAACTTTGGAGATATCATTGATGTACAAGTTGAACAGTTTTGGCCCCAGTATTGACCCCTGGGGAACTCCACACGTAATATATGAACTTGCAGATGTGTATTCTCCTAGCTGTTGTACGTATTGCTTCCTGTCAGCTAAGTTCATGATGTCATATTTTGATCATTTTAAATATTTCAACTTATTTCCCGGCCGTACTGATTTCACATCGCCCATAGATAGGAACTAGCACTAGTTCCGTCAACAACAACAGCGTGTCAAGCACGTGTTAGTTTGTAACTGCTAATCAGACTTTGTGAGAGCTGCTGACGACAAATACTTTTGGACAAATGAGGATTCAGAACCTGAATATACAAGGGATGAGCAGCAAGTTTTAGCAGCTGAGGGGTGATGGAGTCAGGATCTTGGTGTAAATGTGGAGCTTCCCAAGTCATCCCGACAGGCTGCAGTGAGTGGTATACAGCGTCACCACCAATGGAAAGGCTTGGTGTTTGTGGCGACTGCATCACAATGAAAGATTATCTTGATTATTATCTGTTCTTTTATACTCTGAATAAACCACACCACATTATATCACAATGTCATAAGTGACAATAAAAACTGACATTAATTCCACATTAATTCCACGCCATATTCAGCCCAATGCCCCTGTCACTACAGGTGCAAACATGTTGTTTGCTGATGCCTGTGAAACAGTGACATGCAGTATTGCAATTAGCACAGAAAAGCTTCTAGAACCACATCAGAAAACTGGGTTAGATATTGGAAAGTTTTCGACCAAAGTCTGTTTTCATCACTGCTGCTTGTAACAATGAGTTATCCCCCAGCAGCTAACAGCAGAAAGTCCATGTTATCAATAAACCAAATGCTCCTTGTCGTGTCTTTGGGTGAAAGACAGTGGTTTCATGTGATTTCTGAGTTTATTGTAAAATTGTAAAACGGGTTCATAGTCGTTAAATAAATATGCTATAATGTAGAGTAAAACTGGTTAAGAAGCAAAGATTAAAACAAGATCAAAGTTGGAAAAAAAATTGTAATCGCCAATTAACCTAGCATGTTTTTGGAATGTGGGAGGAAACCGGAGTACCCGGAGAAAACCCACACATGCACAGGGGAGAAAACATGCACACTCCACACAGAGATGGCAGAGGGTGGAATTGAACCAGTCCCTACATCATGCAATGTGAGTATTTGTATTTAAACATGAGTAAAATAGCTAAAAAGCTAATAGTTAGCATGGCGGCACTTAGCAAAATAGTACGAAGTACTGAAAGTGCCAAGACAGATCAGTAGTGTCCTGAAATCATGCCATGTGTATTTGCATTTAGACATGAGTGAATTAGCTAAAATGCTAACATGCTAACACTTAACATGTTAGCACCTAACAAGACCGATTGTTCCAAGGCAGTTCCATAGTGTCCCTACATCATGCCATGTGTGTATTTGCATTTAGACATGAGTGAATTAGCTAAAATGCTAACATGCTAACACTTAACATGGTGGCACCTAACAAGACCGAATGTTCCAAGGCAGTTCCACAGTGTCCCTACATCATGCCATGTGTGCATTTGCATTTAGACATGAGTGAATTAGCTAAAATGCTAACATGCTAACACTTAACATGGTAGCACCTAACAAGACCGAATGTTCCAAGGCAGTTCCAGTGTCCCTACATCATGCCATGTGTGCATTTGCATTTAGACATGAGTGAATTAGCTAAAACGCTAACATGCTAACACTTAACATGGTAGCACCTAACAAGACCGAATGTTCCAAGGCAGTTCCATAGTGTCCCTACATCATGCCATGTGTGTATTTGCATTTAGACATGAGTGAATTAGCTAAAATGCTAACATGCTAACACTTAACATGGTGGCACCTAAGAAGACAGAATGTTCCAAGGCAGTTCCATAGTGTCCCTACATAAAGCCATGTGTGTATTTGCATTTAAACATGAGTGAATTAGCTAAAATGCAAACATGCTAACACTTAACATGGTGGCACCTAACAAGACCGAATGTTCCAAGGCAGTTCCATAGTGTCCCTACATCATGCCATGTGTGTATTTGCATTTAGACATGAGTGAATTAGCTAAAATGCTAACATGCTAACACTTAACATGGTAGCACCTAAAAAAGACCAAATGTTCCAAGGCAGTTCCATAGTGTCCCTACATCATGCCATGTGTGTATTTGCATTTAGACATGAGTGAATTAGCTAACATGCTAACACTTAACATGGTAGCACCTAACAAGGCCGAATGTTCCAAGGCAGTTCCATAGTGTCCCTACATCATGACATGTGTGTATTTGCATTTAGACATGAGTGAATTAGCTAAAATGCTAACATGCTAACACTTAACATGGTAGCACCTAACAAGACCGAATGTTCCAAGGCAGTTCAGTTCCATAGTGTCCCTACATCATGCCATGTGTGCATTTGCATTTAGACATGAGTGAATTAGCTAAAATGCTAACATGCTAACACTTAACATGGTAGCACCTAACAAGGCCGAATGTTCCAAGGCAGTTCCAGTGTCCCTACATCATGCCATGTGTGCATTTGCATTTAGACATGAGTGAATTAGCTAAAATGCTAACATGCTAACACTTAACATGGTAGCACCTAACAAGGCCGAATGTTCCAAGGCAGTTCCATAGTGTCCCTACATCATGACATGTGTGTATTTGCATTTAGACATGAGTGAATTAGCTAAAATGCTAACATGCCAACACTTAACATGGTAGCACCTAACAAGACCGAATGTTCCAAGGCAGTTCCATAGTGTCCCTACATCATGCCATGTGTGTATTTGCATTTAGACATGAGTGAATTAGCTAAAATGCTAACATGATAACACTTAGCATGGTAGCACCTAACAAGGCCGAATGTTCCAAGGCAGTTCCATAGTGTCCCTACATCATGACATGTGTGTATTTGCATTTAGACATGAGTGAATTAGCTAAAATGCTAACATGCTAACACTTAACATGGTAGCACCTAACAAGACCGAATGTTCCAAGGCAGTTCCATAGTGTCCCTACATCATGCCATGTGTGCATTTGCATTTAGACATGAGTGAATTAGCTAAAATGCTAACATGCTAACACTTAACATGGTGGCACCTAACAAGACCGAATATTCCAAGGCAGTTCCATAGTGTCCCTACATCATGACATGTGTGTATTTGCATTTAGACATGAGTGAACTAGCTAAAATGCTAACATGCTAACACTTAACATGGTAGCACCTAACAAGACCGAATGTTCCAAGGCAGTTCAGTTCCATAGTGTCCCTACATCATGCCATGTGTGCATTTGCATTTAGACATGAGTGAATTAGCTAAAATGCTAACATGCTAACACTTAACATGGTAGCACCTAACAAGGCCGAATGTTCCAAGGCAGTTCCATAGTGTCCCTACATCATGACATGTGTGTATTTGCATTTAGACATGAGTGAATTAGCTAAAATGCTAACATGCTAACACTTAACATGGTAGCACCTAACAAGGCCGAATGTTCCAAGGCAGTTCCATAGTGTCCCTACATCATGCCATGTGTGTATTTGCATTTAGACATGAGTAAATTAGATGGAATGCTAACATGCTATCAATTAGCATGCTAGCACCTTGTAAGATAGCATCAAGTACTGAAAGTGCCTATGCACTCCTGTAGTTGTAGTGTCTCGACATGATGTCTTATGTGATTTTCCAATTCGCCATGCAGTCCTGAACCATGGCTGACAGTAGTCATGTGAGTAGTAATGTGAGGATCGATACCAAAATAGCGATACCATTGATAACACAGCTTAATGCTTTATCATGAATTGTGCTTCATTTGAAAAATACTACTTTTAAAATGTACCAGACACATGAGTTGTGGACAAAGTATTGTTATTGTTATTGATCAGTATCAACACCACCCTAAATTTGGCGTGGTATCGGCTGGGAAGGGAATTAGTGGAGTCTCACATGACTACAAACAGGGCTACGAGGAGCATTTTCCAGTGGGAGGTTGAGCAGAAAAGGATGGAACTCCATTAAACCGTACCAGGTGGCGGCCATTTTGACTGAGAATCAGCACACAGTCAGAAAACTTCATGCCGAACAAAAGCTTCTTGCGGACAAACAATTCAAGATATTGACACCACTGTGAGCGTCGGAGGCTTGGGCTACGCATAAATATGTTGACATCGAAATCGGGGGATAAATTAAAACACAACAGGGCTTGTTAAAAACAAGCAACAATTTACGATTTTGAGGAAAAAATGGCGGCTTCTTCAAGGGCCAGTCCAAACAAAGCAGGGATTGTGAAGTCATGCATTTTCAACCTCAAACGCAAAAAATAACAAAACAATGACTTGTACACTTTATTGTTTTTTTATTGCTCCTTACGAAAATAAACTTGATATGAAATGATTTGAAAGGATGACAGATGTGTTTGCCATGTTGGTGCATTAATGACGTGCCAATGATACAGATAAGCCTATTTACTTCAGCATTTTTTCGGCAGGTTTTAGCCCCCCTCGATCTTTGGCTGGAGCAACTGGGCTGCTTTTAGCCTGCATTATGGATTTACTCTAGTCGGACTTTGCTCTGCATGATGTTTTATATGCTTATTCACTCAAACATATAAACAGATCAATAGGTTCTCATACATTAGTCAACATATTTTGCTCCAAGAATGTTTTTTTTTTTTTTACAGTAGCCTTAATCTGCTTCTATCCAAAATAGTGTTTTGGATAATTCCTCTGACAACAAAATGTGAATGCAACTTCACTGGGCAGCGTTGCTTTGCTCTGCACTCATACGGGATTTATTCACGTTCCTTGCTTTGTGGATTATCATTGTGTTTATTTCTATTGTGCAAGGTGGCAGCTATTATTAATAACCGGAAGGAGAAGCGTGGGCAGTAATTAAAGTACCAAGTCACTTTCAAGTCAGTTTCAAGTCACTTTCTTATTAAAGGGCAAGACAAGGTGCTTACCCAGTATGTTTACACTACCACTAGATGGATGGATGGATGGAGATGGATGGATAGCGATAGCGATGGATAGCGATAGATTGATGGAGATAGATGATGGAGATGGATGGATGGATGGAGATAGATGGATAGATGGATGGATGGATGGATGGAGATAGATGGATAGATGGAGATAGATGGATGGATGGAGATAGATGGATGGACGGATGGATGGATGAATGGACGGAGAAAGATGGATGGATGGATATAGATAGATATGGATGGACGGATGGATGGAGATAGATGGATGGATATAGATGGATGGATGGATGGAGATAGATGGATAGATGGAGATAGATGGATGGATGGAGATAGATGGATGGACGGATGGATGGATGAATGGATGGAGAAAGATGGATGGATGGATATAGATAGATATGGATGGACGGATGGATGGAGATAGATGGATGGATATAGATGGATGGATGGATATAGATGGATGGATATAGATGGATGGATGGATGAAGATGGATGGATGGACAGAGATAGATGGATGGATGGATGGACGGACGCAGATAGATGGCTGGATGGATGGACGGAGATAGATGGATGGATGGATGACGGAGATAGATAGATGGATGGATATAGATAGATATGGATGGATGGATGGATGGAGATAGATGGATGGATGGATATAGTTGGATTGATGGATGGAGATGGATGGATGGAGATAGATGGATGGATATAGATGGATGGATGGATACAGATGGATGGATGGATGGAGATAGATGGATGGACGGAGATAGATAGATGGATGGATTGATGGACGGACGGAGATAGATGGATGGATGGATAGATGGACGGAGATAGATGGATGGATGGATGGATGACGGAGATAGATGGATGGATGGATGGACGGAGATAGATGGATGGATGGATGACAGAGATAGATGATGGGTGGATATAGATAGATATGGATGGATGGACATGGATGGATGGAGATGGATGGATGGAGATAGATGGATGGATGACGGAGATAGATGGATGGATGGATAGATAGATATGGATGGATGGACGGATGGATGGAGATAGATGACAGATGGATGGATGGACGGAGATAGATGGATGGATGGAGATAGATGGATGGATGGATGGATGACGGAGATAGATGGATGGGTAGATATGGATAGATATGGATGGATAGACGGATGGAGATAGATGATAGATGGATGGATGGACGGAGATAGATGGATGGACGGATGAATGGATGGAGATAGATGGATGGACGGATGAATGGATGGAGATGGATGGAGATGGATGGAGATGGATGGATGGAGATAGATGGATGGATGGACGGAGATAGATGAACGGATTGACGGAGATAGATGGATGGACGGATGGATCGATAGATAGAAATAGTACAAATTCATTTATGTGTTGAGGGTTTTTAGTGCATTTTTGAAAGGCTTCGCTTCAAAAATCCGTGGTGTTGTGTAAACAGGGTTAGGGTTAGGCTACCAA
The DNA here is from genome assembly GCF_037039965.1 of Doryrhamphus excisus. Classification (NCBI taxonomy): domain Eukaryota; kingdom Metazoa; phylum Chordata; class Actinopteri; order Syngnathiformes; family Syngnathidae; genus Doryrhamphus; species Doryrhamphus excisus. The sequence continues at coordinate 18,188,702 of NC_136357.1, forward strand.
GAAATGCAAGTGACCCACACTGACGGTAATCCCTCATAAGCAGATATCCAACCCTGCATACATACTGCACATGTATACATGCTTACATGCAGGATTCTCTTTCAATAATCTGCCGGGTTATAAATACACAACACACAAATGCAGACAACATCTGGACGTCTGCGCTTTTTCGTCCACCAACATGGACAGGTCCAAGGCCCCGCCCCTCCAACTGCTTTAATGGCAGCAAGACCTTTGCATGGATAACACCTGCTAAGGCTAAAAATAGATGCATGGTGAGAATTTACGGATATGTTGTGTTTATGACTTGCGTTATGGCACCATGTTTGGGTCGTCTACTTATGTAAAAGACTCAAAAAGGAGTGTCGGGAATGTGACGGGAATCCCTGGTTGTCTGATGGCGTGTTAGCATGTAGGCCTTACTTTACACACAATGTACACGCTAGCCAGCATATGCCAACTTTTATCAGATTTTATGCAGGGTTGGCCAACAAAAATCTAACTCAATTTACAATTTGCACCCTCTTGTGTAGAATGGGGATGATGGCCCTACGCACAGCACATTTTACGTGTGGGGAGGGGTACCTCTGCATAAACTGTAGCATTAACAGCAGCGGCTGTAGTGGGTCTATGTGAGTATCTGCTGTGTGTGTGTGTGCAGTGGAAAATGTTTGAGTGATGAATAAAGCCAGCACCTGTATGCATGTGTCACAGCAGACTATTAGGGCTGTTATGAGTGCTCCCTTTATGCCCACTGCCAATCAGTGAAGAGGCCCACAGAATAGATGGCCCCCACTAATAGCCATCAACAAGTGATAGTTACTTAAAAGGAGGGCTTTCAAAAGGGTTTAATTTTAAATGAAAGGCAGGCTCAGGTTCTCCCTCCTCCCTCCAAGCAAAGCATTTGAGTCTCAATTATTGCTCAGGGCACAGGGGCTCTATAGGGCACAGTTCATAAACAGGGTGCTTTACCAAAAAGAAGGGTAAATTCTAGGGGTGCTCCGATCGATCGGCAACAGATTGGTTTAGGCCGATATCAGTGAAAAAGGATGATATTGACACTTTAAAATGCCGATCCCATCCACCTGCTGCAAGCATGTCTGCCATGTGTAGGACTTCCTGTCTTTGTTGTTAAAAACAGTAGAACAATCCTGTCATATAAAGGATCTTTGAGCAGAACCTTTGCTGAACACTCGTGTTAAATAGATGATTTTTGAGTGGTGCTGTTGGCATTACTCTCCTCATATAGACAATCTTTGAGTAGTGTTTTTGCATTTGGTCCTCAGAACCTGCAGAACACTGCTGCCATATACTGTAGAGGATCTATGAGTAGCATTTTGTCATTGTTTCTCAGCAAAACACACAGATTAGAAGCATTTTTGCATAAGGTTCTCAAAAATATCAGAACACTATTGCAGGTCACGGTAAAGCAGCAAAGAGACAGCCGGCCAATTCCCGGGCCCCGTTCAGCGTGCATGTGGAGCAACAGCAGCACTAATCCAGCAGCATCCTGTTAAAGTGAGACGCTAACAGACAGGTCAGGATGCTGCGTGCAAAGCAAACAATGATGAAATGATGAAAGATAAAAGGCATCAGCCACAGAAACAGGAGCATTTAACAACACAATGACACACACTGCCACATTCAAGCTGTCCTAACTCGGGGGGGGAAACCCGTTCAGTACAACTTCTGGTGGTGTCATTCATATTTTACCCACAGTAATCTGCTCTGAGTCCACTGGCGCACAGTTTAAAAGGAATTTTATCAATGAAGAGCCATTCACACCACCATTTTGGGCCATGGAATTGATGACACTTTAAAGTGGCACAAAATGTTGCTGTCATACATTAAAAGTTTACATCATAAGTCTGCATATTCTTTGTGTGAATGCTGAAAGTCGCCCATTTTCATGTATTTATTCCACCTATTCTTCCATTTGACATGCCCTACTGGTGGCAAATTGTGGCAAAGTAGAAAAAGTTGTATAGCGCAGCTGTTGCGTTTGGATCCAGACCCAGAGATGGTTGGTTCAATTCCCAATTGGAGCTCAAACTACCAGTTTACTCTTATTTTCAATCTACATTTTTGCGTATTTCCACAGCATTTCAGTCCAGCTTCGGCTTCCAAAATTTCGATTTTAGTAGTAGGAACACTGGAAAACAGCTTTTGGTGTCCAAAACTTGACAAAGACGATGGATGGCCAATGATTCATCTTTGAAGTGGAAAAATTTAACCCTTCATATGACCCAAAACACAACTTTTACAAGAACAACATAAGAAAAAAATGCATGGCGGTGAGTTGTAACTTAAATGTAAACTTATGATGTACGTGATACATGATTTTTTTGTTTATATATGTATAAATATAAATATATCAACATATATATTTGGTTTTAAAAAATCTTAACTTGGGCAGCACGGCGGTTGAGTGGTTAGCGCGCAGACCTCACAGCTAGGAGACCAGAGTTCAGTTCCACCCTCGGCCATCTCTGTGTGGAGTTTGCATGTTCTCCCCGTGCATGCGTGGGTTTTCTCCGGGTACTCCGGTTTCCTCTCACATTCCAAAAACATGCTAGGTTAATTGGCCACTCCAAATTGTTCATAGGTATGAATGTGAGTGTGAATGGTTGTTTGTCTATATGTGCCCTGTGATTGGCTGGCCACCAGTCCAGTGTGTACCCCGCCTCTCGCCCAAAGACAGCTGGGATAGATCTAGCACCCCCCGCGACCCTCGTGAGGAAAAAGCAGTAGAAAATGAATGAATGAATGAAATCTTAACTTGAGAAATGACAGCCGTACCATTGCTTGGCCAATAGGTAACACCCATTCAAAGGTTCCTCAACAAGTTCCTGTCTTAAAAATCTCAACCACCATCCACATTAAACCTCAAGCATCTTCACACCAATAAAGGAAATTGACATTGAATTGAAAAATGCCTTATGTAAGTCAGTGTGTTTGAAGTGCAGGTCAGCGTGCTCCCCTTGCAGGTCACACAATGACGCCAACATGTTTCATGCATGAGGCCGCCTGTTTGTTAAGAGCCAGAGGTATGGTTGACCAGACCACACTGACCTGCTTCTGATGGACTGTCTTTAAGCAAAGCACAGACGACCAGCAGAAGACACACACACACAAACAAAAAAAACGACTGTACTTCTGTTACTGGTAGCCAGAACCTAATACTGGAAGGAGCACCGCTCGCTAGATGCAATTAACAAGAGAGGGGCTGCAGGTGATGAATGCACATCATTCGACCTGTATTTACCAATGAGCGCCAATACAAGATAGTGAAGCTCAGTTTTGATTGATGTAAAAATATCTTTATTATGTGTGATCTGTGTCCCTAGAACCAAATGTTCCCAGTATCAAAACTAAATGATTTTTTGTTGCTTATCTGAGATGTATTTAAAATTGTTGATGACAAGGTACTCACACAAGGAAGTGATAGAGGAAGCATTTCAGTCCAGAAGGTCTCTCAAGGAAGTTGTAAACATCGCCCTGCATGCTAGTCTTGACGTACGGCCGCTGGAACTCCTTTTGGTGGTGATGTAGCCAGCTTGAACGTGGCAGCGGCGGCGGCGCCTGGGCGACGGACGGCTGACCATGCAAGATGTGCAGTTCCGGGTCCTTCGCCGCGGGGATGCCTGATCCATTATTCACTGCCACGGGGTCCAGTTCCAGTGAAACAGGAGAATAGCGGCCTCCGATAGACGCGCGGGCTTCGGGGGCCACACAAGATGGAGAAGGGTCGGCATCCATCTCCTGGTCAAGGCTGAGGCTGGTGCTGGCGTAGCCGTTGGGTCCGCACCGTGTGAAGGGCCCCACCAGCCTGCTGCCGTAGTCTCGCTGCAGGTGGCACGTCATGTGGAAGGACCTGGCCCGTCTTTCCCCCATTTTTCTTCCCAACTTTGAGCGTCCTCGATCTGCCAGATGATGATCCCTGCAGGCTGAGAGCGGTTTTTGGTGGTTTTAGGTGCCCAGCAGGGGGTGAAGGCCTAGAGAGGCATGGCTAGCTTCCTGTTGCGGACGAGCACTCTCTCTGCGGAGCTGCATGCGCATCCATTCCTGCAGTAGAAGGCGTGACATGAGACATGGAGATAGTGTGACTGAAAGTTGGCCTTGCCCTCTTTTGGACGAGACCCTGTTCATTTTGCATTGGCCATGAAAAATACACGACTTGGATACTGTAAACCACATCAATACATACACACACTTTCCTCATATAAGGCTGTTTACTTAACTGCAGAGAGTACCACGTTGCAATCGGGGGTAAGGCGATCATTAGGGCAGGGCTCTATGTTTAACATTTTATATAATATTCAAAATGGTATACACTGTATGCAGAGTCCATTTGCAAATCCTTTGTCTTGTTTTTTTTTTTTAAACCCGTGAGAAATGAAAGTAAAATTTACCAAATCAGAGCTGGATAAAATATTTAAAAAATGAAAAATATTCAGCATTGCTTTTTTTTTAACAGAAATTATCAATGACATTCATGCTTAATAACATAACATAATATGATAACCCGGTCGACTGGTTAGCGTGCAGACCTCACAGCTAGGAGGACCAGGGTTCAATTCCACCCTCGGCCATCTCTGTGTGGAGTTTGCATGTTCTCCCCGTGCATGCGTGGGTTTTCTCCAGGTACTCCGGTTTCCTCCCACATTCCAAAAACATGCTAGGTTAATTGGCCACTCCAAATTGTCCATAGGTATGAATGTGAGTGTGAATGGTTGTTTGTCTATATTACATTGGAATATATATTGTTTGAATTAGATACCATTATTTGTGGAATGTTAAAATATATTATTGTACGTGACCAGTCCAAAGTCAGCTGGGATAGGCTCCAGCACCCCCGCGACCCTCATGAGAATAAGTGGTAGAAAATGAGTGAATGAATGTATGATAACACAATACATGATTTATAATATTAGATTGGAATATATATTGTTTGAATTAGATACCATTATTTGTGGAATGTTAAAATATATTATTATACGGGACCAGTCCGAAGTCAGCTGGGATAGGCTCCAGCATACCCCCTGCAACCCGAGTGAGGATAAGTGGCATAGAAAATGCCATGTATGTAATACAAATACAAAAAATATTTTATAAAATATGTCAATAAAATAATAATAATTATTATTATGTATCTGTCTGTTCATCTTAGAGTCTTAGAGTCATAAAATGGCTGGGAATATGAAGGATTCACGTTTAAACACAGTTTTAGACAAGTACAGGAAAGGATTTTCCAAATGGTTCTATTACAGTATATCACATGGTGACCCCTGCCAGCATAATACGAGCGCAAGAGGCTTGTCGTGTTCCCAGAAGGGAGCCATACGTGAGGCAGTGACAGGTCAACACACACACACACACACACAGCCGCTCTATCGGGAGGATTTCCCGCTATAAAAACAGTGTTACGTTGTGTCATCCTCCTCATGGAGGTCAAAACCTGTCTCATCGCCCATCTGGGGAGGTAAAACAATTGCACAGCACTCTGGGAACATTTCAAGGCGATCCCCCAACTGGCTCTTAACAGTTCAAACCACTTCCCTTTAAAGAACTACAGAAAGATTTGCCTCTTCATGGTGGCTTCTTTTGCTGATGTTCTAAGTCCCGGAGTTACGTACATGGCGTGTATGTCGCTAAACTTTTAGACAGTTTATATTGCCACTGACAACAGTGGCGTGGCTCGGTTAATAGAGTGCATGCTTCCCAACCCAAAGGTTGGCAGTTCTATTCCCGAGTAGGCATAAAATTAAATGACATCAGATGGTTGTTATTTCTACAGGATTTTGGTACAGCAGATTCTAAACTATTGTGACATTCATTCAACGTTCCAGCATATTTCCACAGCATTTCAGTCCAGCTTCAGCTCCCAAACAGCTACTATGTTCATTCTACATATGTTCATTCTACATTCCCATCCCAAAGGTTTGTAGTTCTATTCCTGAGTAGGCATAAAATTGAATGACATCAGATGGTCGTCATTTCTACCGGATTTCGGTACAGCAGATTCTACACTATTGTGACATTCATTCAACGTTCCAGCATATTTCCACAGCATTTCAGTCCAGCTTCAGCTCCCAAATGTCTACTAAGTTCATTCTACATTCTACATATGTTCATTCTACATTCCCATCCCAAAGGTTGGTAGTTCTATTCCTGAGTAGGCATAAAATTAAATGACATCAGACGGTCGTCATTTCTACCGGATTTCGATACAGCACAATCTACACTATGGTGACATTTATTCAACGTTCCAGCATATTTCCACAGCATTTCAGTCCAGCTTCAGATCCCAAACGGCTACTATATTCATTGTACATTCTACATTCCCATCCCAAAGGTTGGTAGTTCTATTCCTGAGTAGGCATAAAATTAAATGACATCAGACGGCCGTCATTTCTACCGGATTTCGGTACAGCAGATTCTACACTATTGTGACATTCATTCAACGTTCCAGCATATTTCCACAGCATTTCAGTCCAGCTTCAGCTCCCAAACAGCTACTATGTTCATTCTACATTCTACATAGGCTCATTCTACATTCCCATCCCAAAGATTGGTAGTTCTATTCCTGAGTAGGCATAAAATTAAATGACATCAGACGGTTGTCATTTCTACAGGATTTCGGTACAGAAGTTTCTAAACTATTGTGACATTAATTCAACGTTGCAGCATATTTCTACAGCATTTCAGTCCAGCTTCAGCTCCCAAACGTCTACTATGTTCATTCTACATTCTACATATGTTCATTCTACATTCCCATCCCAAAGGTTGGTAGTTCTATTCCTGAGTAGGCATAAAATTAAATGACATCAGACAGTCGTCATTTCTACCGGATTTCGATACAGCAGATTCTACCCTATGGTGACATTCATTCAACGTTCCAGCATATTTCCACAGCATTTCAGTCCAGCTTCAGCTCCCAAACGTCTACTATGTTCATTCTACATATGTTCATTCTATATTCCCATCCCAAAGGTTGGTAGTTCTATTCCTGACTAGGCATAAAATTAAATGACATCAGGCGGTCGTCTACATTTTTATTTCCGTACCTTTTCAAAGCATTTCAGTTTTGCATCAGCTTTTCAGAATTCACACGCAATGTCGACTGACATTGCAACATCCAGTCCTTGATATTTTTTGTTATTTGCTATAGGGAAATAAGTTTTCCCAAGGCTTTTTTTTGGACAGTTTATATGAACACAAAAACAGAGAGATCATACATTAAAAGACCAATATCATACTCGGTTGAAGTTTTCTGGATGTTTCTATGTACATCTTGAACAAACAGCATCAACACTAAGGGACAGTGACCAGGCATAAAAGAGCAGCACTTGTGAGTTAAACTATTATATACTGATTATAAAGTGATTATTTTTGGTATTCTAAGGCTTAATCTATGTAATCTGCTGTTGGGGGGAGGAAGTTATGCAAGTGTTTCCACTTAGATTTGCTTTTGACAGTTTATAATAACATTAAAGGGAGACTTATGAGACAAAAAGAAGTAAACTAGAAACTAGACAGTTAAACTGCCCCAACCTTACAATCCACCAATAACACAGTTGGTTTAGGGTTGCTAGATGTTTCCTTTTTTACCAGTTTTGTTGATAATTAATCATCAAAGTGAGCTCAGACTAGTGGTAAAACTTTGAGTAGCCCCTAACTCTGGTATGTGTATCTTTGTGCTGACTGTGTTGGCAATTGGAAAAGGTGTAATGGAAAAAAAGAGACAAAAAAGTCCTTTCAATAGGTTTGTCAGCATAATCGGGAGAAGACATCTGTCCTCAGCTATAGAGCCACCAATGACGAGGACCACATGGACTGCTCTCCTCCTGTAGATTGAGTTTCTGGCTCTTTTCACACACACACTTTCCGTCTACATGATATGGCATTGAACCACTGGCAATTGCAAGGACGCGTCGGGGAGAAAGTGTAAACAACTATCGTAGCAGAAAAGCTTACCTTCAATCACCAAAACGCGCTTCCAAAAGCTAGCAGCGGGGGGAAAACATAAATATATCCACGGATTCGGCTTTTAAACGCAAACCCAGATGGAAACAACATCCAAATGCGATTCGTCTAATGAGCAAAGATAACAAATTGCAAGCTAAACGTTAGATTTTGGCCACACAAGCGAAAAATAAACAGAGCGCACACAAGTGTCAAGTCGGTGTCTGTCTGTGGGACTTTGAAGTGCATCTCTGCCTGGACATGGTGCCGAGTTCAAAGAAACTTGATTTTTCTGGCTTTCACACAAGTGCTGCTCGTGTTTTTACTTGGCGTACCGACGCTTGACTGGTACGATATTTTAGGCGTCATTTTTGGCCATTTATTTGTATTAAATGTTATTTTTTGTAATCATATGCGTCATTTAGCTCGTTATTGAGTCAGCCCTTTTCGTCGATTGCATCCTGGGAAGCAGCGATTTACGACGGTAAGTGAATGCGCCTCATAAGAGCCAGAAGGCAGCAGCTGGTCAATTCACGGACGTTCGTGCCGACACAAATGACAACCTGAAACAAAAATGTGTAATTCTCTGTTATACTTAATTGTTTATACGTAATTGTTTGCATGTTCCTTCGCGTATAAAACGTTTTCATACAAGCTTTTCATTCACCGGTAGGGGTAGCTAATGCACGCCTATCAATGTGTTGGCAAGTATGTATAATTTTGTCATTCGTCGACTTCCGTAGTGAGTCGGGAAACATGGCTTCTCACACTAGCAAGATATTACTGTCCTTTGGTAGATTAAACGTAACCGGCGTTGGACTACAAGGTTTGGTGAGCAGGGTGACATACTCGACTCAATCGTCTATACATTCCCCTGTAAATAAAAGTGAGTATTATACAAATGCATGTTCAATAGTTGACTCGGCACATCGTGCTTAAATAAGTGTGTTGTGCTAGCGAGGTCGCATGTCCTTTTACCATCCTAATGGCTTTTTTGGCAATAATTAAGTGTTTTTTCGATTTCAAGAGGAAATGCCGGTGTGTATTATAAGTGACCTGGCTTTTTTTTATTGACTAGTTCGTGTATTTAACATGAAGTTTTTACCTTGTGTCCCATAGTCAAATTTCGTTTTCATCGGCGCATATTGATGACGTACAAAACCAGACGCCATTATTTACCTTGTTTACTGCAGCTTTAATAACAACTTACAAAACATTTGACAACAGAATACATTAACATATATTTTAGTTATCGTTTCAATGAAATTATAAACGACATGTGGCCCATATGGGGTGGGGATCTATTTTCAACAAAAAACTTGCTCCTTTCTTAGATCTTCCCGAGAGAGGCAATAACCCAAGAGCATTCAGAAAGCAGAGAAAAGATGTAAGTCCTGACATGTACGATATATCTTGTTTTATTAACATGTAAGGAATTGACATGGTCTAAATGTGTGCGGGCTGTCAGGAAGGACCACCGAGGACGGAAAAGATGTCAGCCGAGCAGGACTGGACCAATGTCTATCCAGCAGCCACCCCCTTCAGAGCGAGCGCTGTCCCTATACCTGTGAGGATGGGCTATCCGGTAAAAGGAGGCGTACCTCTGGAGAAGAAGGGCAACCTGGAGCTGATCAAGGTCGGACATTGTTATGTTATTAATCATCACTTGACTGTCTCTGCGGTTTGTCCATATGATGCCACGGAGGTCAGCATGCTGGCGCCTAACCCTTGCGGCCATTTAAAGTTCATACCTGGTTTAACAGTTAAGAAGTGTAGTGTTAAAGTATGTGAAATGTGTATAATCTCTCACTTAAACTGTCTTTCAGGTGCCAAACTTTCTCCACCTGACACCGGTTGCCATCAGGAAACATTGCGAAGCCCTCAAACGTGAGTCCTTTAATTGTATTTAGATTTTTATTTTGTTAGGAATAAAATAAATATAAAATATGTGTGTGTTTTAAGTATACTGTATTTTTGTAACTATTTTTTGGTTCTGAGAATTAAAATAAAAAGTTTCCCATTATGCCATCCAGAATTCTGCACCGAATGGCCGTCATCCTTGGACACAGACACCAAGTGTGACCAGCACTTCCCCGTCAAAGTGGAGACCAGCGACTACATCTCTGCCGGCCTCTCTATCCGAAACCCCTCCGCCCGTGTTGTTCATCTCCGAGTGAGTGATCCCCCCCCCCCCCCCCCCCCTTGGTGACCTTGATGCCGTCATGCGCTCCTGCCGACCTCTGACGTATAGAGAAATACACACGGTGAGATTAGATTTATGGATAAGGAAGAATAATCGCCAGCTGACGTGGACTCATGCGGAGATGACTTTTTGCCCTCCAGCCAAGCAAGCGTGGTAGTTGGATCTTTACATTATGTTATGGTGTATCATCCTGAGAACTCTTGCTAATATTTGCATATGGTAAATTGTGTAGGTGTGCCTAATGCTGTGGCCAGTCAATGCATTTCACACATTTAGTTTGAATGATGTCTGCACATCCTGCAAAGCTGAATTAGGATTTAAGAAGTAGTAGTAAGAATTTTTTAATTGGCAGGTTTTTTTTATACTATTTGTAATATAGTATATGTGCTTACTTAATAACACAGCATATTTAAACAAAACATACATATATTTCACTATAAACAAGCATTTTAAAAAAATGTCATACTAGGTCAGGTTATTTATTTATTTTTTTTACCTTTTTAATCACTGGCCATCTGCTTCAGCGACACTTTCCCCGTTTGATTATTTCAGCAAGGTAGGAATTACTGTGACATTAATCCCGCTGGATTAGGCAGAAAGATAATCTAACAGTTAGATTGTGAACAAATGGGCCCCAAAATAAAAATGGATTCAGTTGACTTGGTTGGAAAGGATGATAAAATAGAATGTGTTGTCTAGTTATAATGAAATTAATTTAATTCAAAGTACATATTGGATTGAACGTTTAATCCCATCATAGCACCTAAAAAATGTTGTCATGTGTTTGTAGATGATTCGCAACAATCACTCCTCTACCTCCTCTACTTTATGTTCTGTACATCTTGTCTTCAGCAAATGTCGCACGGAGGTCTAAGAGGCTTAGAGGTTAATTTTGGGTCACAGCAGCCCCATCTGAAAGTATACCGGTTTAATCAAAAAGCGTCTACGCCTTTGTGATTATCAGTCTCATCTGCAGTCTGACGACATGACGGTGACACCGCAGCAGGGGTGCGTGTTCGGCCAAAGCATCGCCACCAGGGGGAGCCCTTGCAACACGATTCAGGCTGTTGACTGAAACTACGAGTTATGCAATTGTGTGTGTGTGTGTGTGTGTGTGTGTGTGTCCCTCAGGTCAAGCTGTCCGCTTTAAACCTTGATGACCACGCCAGGAAGAAGATGCTCAAACTCGTTGGGGAGAGATACTGCCAAGACACCGACGTCCTGACCATCACGACTGACAGGTCAACACTCACATTGAAAGTCATGGTTCCCCTAAAAGCAGACTGCAACTTTATTTAAACGTAAACATACATCTTTCTATTTCATAGTTGTCCGCTGAGGCAGCAGAATTATGACTACGCCATGTACCTGCTCACCGTCCTTTATCACGAGTCCTGGGTGAGTGCTAATACGCTTGATTAGCAGCTAGAATCACATTTTATCGCAGCATAATTCTTATTTTATTACTCATTTCAATGGATTGCTTTTTCCCCGTTTTTACTATAATCACGTGCAAATCAAACAATTGTCACCAGGCCACACTTTGGTCACACCTGACTTTTCCGAATCACATTACACCGTTATTCAACATTGTAAAAGAGCCAATGATCCAGTCAGTGCCTCTTTACCAGGCCACTTCCTGTTTTCGCTTTACACACTGGAAACCAACGAGGGCGGTGTCCGGTGACATGAGTGCCCCCTCCTATCAGGTGTCGCCACTGATACTCCACTTAACATGAAGTGGACATCGTCTACTGTGCGTCCTCTCCTTCCCATCGCAGGAAGTAGAAGACAGCAGTCTGCTGCCCTTTAGGCTGAAACAATGGCGGCCACAGTGCGTGTGGAGACTGTGGGAGTCGTGTGATGTTTTTGTAATGCTAGTTGACAAAGAGGCGGCTTGTTAGACGCCACATAGAGGTGATTTTATACCTTAAAGTTCCGGGTAAGTGTTGGGGTGAGTGGTCAGGATGCTTCCTGTTAGCGGCTCCACTTAGCGCTTTCAGAAATCTACTAATGGTTGCTTTCTTCAGAAAACCGAAGCCTGGGAGGCCGAGAAGACCGTGGCGGACATGGAGGACTATTCCTGGGAGGACAGCCCATCCCAGAAGAACATCATGGACACGCTGATACGCACCAAGGCGGTGGCGGCAGAAGACGGAATACGAGAGCAGCTTCTGGGCAGGAGCGAAGTGCTGGAGTACAAGGACTCTGTCACCAGACTGAAGAACGAAGGAGAGAGCGAGAGCGCCATGCTTCAGTACAAAGAGGCTGTGAAGAAAGTACTCAAGCTGTGACCTACACTTCTAAAGTATTCATCTTTAAATGTCATATTTAAAGAAATAAAATGCACAACTTCAGGAGCTCTCTCTGACCACCCTGTACTTGATGAGACGCATGGACCCGCTTCTCTGTGGTGCCCGGTAGCCTCCCATCCCCCCCCTCCTCCAGCTCACAAGCAGCTGCACACAGCAACAACAGCCCAGCAGCAGCACCGCCACACAGCTCAGCAGAGCCACCAGGAGGCTGCGCCGCCCTGCTGCTAACCCTGCGATGGCGTCCTCACCACCTGCTGCTGGGCTTCCGTGCTCTCTGGCTGATGTTTGGGGCTGGAATGTGGATGTGGAGAAGGTGTGATTCTTGCTAGCGGCGCCGAGAGAAGTAGGAGGCGGCGTGGCGGTCCTGCTGGATGGAGTTATGGTAACGCCAGGAGAAGCCATGGAGGTTGTCCTGAACGTGCTTGAAGATGATGGTGAAGTGGTTGCTGTTGGAGGTCCCTTTGCCGCAGCATCGGCGGTGGCGGTGGCGGTGGCGGTGGCGGTGGCGGTCGCTGGTTTAACGGTGATGGGAGCCGGCAGGTGGAAGAATTGCCGCTTGTCCGAGGGTGGCTGCACCTCAGAAGCGTTGACTCGACTGAAGTGATGCGGGAGCACCCGTACGTTAAAGTTGAGGTGCTTCCCGAACACCAGCAAATCAGGATCCATACCTTTCATCAGGTAAGAATGGATACGGCATGGATGTAACGGATATACAAATAATTTCAAGCGCATGCTGAGGTAGATAAAGCTGCTCTTAGATTAGGCAGGTGTCTTCAACTCACCCTTAGTGATGTTGTAGAGGACCACCTTGTCTCTGTGTGTGATGATGCAGCTCTCCAAGGTTGGGCAGTGAAGGTGTAAACAGTTGTCTCGTGTTGCATCATAGTCAAAGATGGCCACATTGCAAGACGCTAGCAACGCCACAAGAACGCACGCATTCACTTCAAGTCGACATTCAGTAGTAAAAAGTTGGACTCACCATTTGTGGTCAGGCAGCAGCTCCGACTGCACCTCAGCGCACTCTCCTCCTGGTAGCTCCTAACGAGACTCGCTCCTCTCCTACCCGACTCCTCTGTGTCGATAAGGATTCCCGGGAAGTGTCGAATCCAGCAGTTTTTGTAGTAGGAAGTGGGCGAGCACCGCGACTCCACGCGGCACACCAACACGCCCAGGAACAGTGCCAGTAAACCCCATGAGACCTTCATGGTGGGCGAGGGGAGAGGAAATCGGAGCAGCAGGGGATTTTTAAATAACTTGACAGGCCAAAGGGGGGCGGTTTTACTGCCAGCCCTCCTCCAGGTGAGTCATTGGTACGCACCTGGAGGAGGCGTTGAACCACCATCTTGGTCAAAATAGTGGCTTTAAAATGAGCCAATGTTCCAAGTAGAGTTGAACTCTTATGGCAATTATAGAAATACCACAGTTGGAATATGAAAAATGACTTAAGGACAAAAATGGTTAAAAATCATCATTAATGTAGATGAAAATACAATTTAAAATTTTTAATTAATATTATTAGGAATAATAGAATATGAATACAAATATGACTAATACTATAACAGATGAAAATAATAATTACAAAAAATACTAAAAATAATAAAATACTGTTAATTTTTAAAAATACATAATAAAATTACTTTGACTAATAACTTAAATACCATACTACTAAAATAATTTTAAATAAAATGTACACTACAACCGATAACTTCTATTACAAATGCAAATATTAAATATCAGTCCAGGACAAAAAATATTTTTCAAATAGTAAAAAAATTAAAATCCTTTTAGAAGTAATTCAATACATTATAATTTTGATGTTTAAAAAAAAATACTTTTAAAATAAGTACAAAGTAAGGCCTAACTGCACAATAATGTGTAAATTAAAATAAAATATATACATAATGATGGCATTGATCAAAACCTGCACATTTGAAAAAGAAAATACTAATAAAAGAAGCACCAGAAGTAATTTTTATAAGAAACACATTTTATCCGACACTTCAGGCCAAATAACATGATGCAATCAGCAGAAACTGTGCTTCAAGGTAGCAGTGTTATTATTATTATTATTATTTTATGTGCCTTTTTGTAGGAGTCACTTCCAAGCTGTAAGACAAAAACAAAGACTTAAAAACACCCAAAAATGACAAAGTGAATACAAACACTCTTTTTTTTTTTAGATGTGGCACTTGACAGTAGAATTACTCAGAAAGCTCACGTGATTGACACTGAAAAAGAACAGGTTGTGCAATTCTTTGCTCCTACTTCCATGCCTGTCATTGTTGTTCATCGTTCAGTCAGTAGGTGGCACCCTTGACGCCCTGAGTCAGCCTGCACATGCGTGACACAATCAATTCAAAACAAGCACTACTAGAATCAAATAAAGATTTCAAATAAAATTAAATAAAAAAAAAACAACAATGACAACGTTCTCATGCAAGTCTTTCATGGCCAGGCAGGTCTACTGTGGTGCCGAGACCCCAGTCCATCATGGTCCTTGTTTCCACCGCTAAGCCTGGTTGCGGTCTCCACAATCCTCATCATTAGGGGGCGTCTCTCTGGGGGCGTCGCGTTCAAGCTTGAAGCTCGCGGAGGATTGTGTGTCCCAATTATGGGGGAGCGGGGGCGGGGGCTCACGGCCGTGTCAGTCCTTGACCAGCCGGTAGATGTGATGCTGGGCGCCATGCTCGCTGGTGGACACCTCAAAGACGTAGGCCACGCAGAGCAGCGTCTCCAGGGTGTCCCTGTTGGTCACCACCTGTATCATAAAAGACAGGTCAGCTTCTTCATATGTTAGAGTGCGTTACCAAAAGGTACTGCCAATGCTCCACTTCTCCACCGTGTCTCGTGTTGAAACCGGGTCCGTAGTCCATGCAAATGCACCGTATGCCAGCAACCACAGGGTGGCGCTACAGCACAACACAAGCAGGAGCGGTGCACATTAATGCCATTGAACAGTTTGTTGTGTCATCCATTGTGCTCACTGTGTGAGCGCACGTGCGTGTGTGCGTGGCGGTCATGTTGAACAGGAAGTGAATCGGCGCATTCACTGACAGGCCGGATGTCATGCTGTCATGTAGTTGGCCGTGTTGGCTCAATATGGCCTTTGTCCCTTTAAGAAAAAAACTAAGCAGCAAAATACTGCCCTCGCACCCCAATGACGTTCAAGTGGACCCGGTGCTTAGCTTCTTTTTACAATTTTGCAACAGTTATTAGCAGACACGTCTGAAATGTGAAAGTAGATTATTGTTTTTATGTGGATAGCTTCCTTTTACACTTAATAGTAATAATACATTAAATTTGTATATATATTCAAAATACTCAAAGACACTTTACAGAAGAATGGAGTTGAATAAAAGCAAGTAAACAGAGTAAAAGATATGTTAAAATACAACATTGATTGGTTAATACACAGTTAAAAGATGAGTAAAAGCGGGGAGGGGGGGTACAGCAATCAGGTATAAAAAGTTAGACATTAAAAACAGATTTAAAGAGGTGGGTTTTTAGTTGGTTTTTGAAACTGGGAAGGTCAGGGCAAGCACGGAGTGAATGGGGCAAAGAGTTCCAGAGGGTGGGGGCAGCGATGGAGAAGGCTCTGTCTCCCCAGGTTCGGAGCTTGGTCGTACAGGGGAGTGCCAGGAGGTTGGAGCTTGAGGTGCGAAGGGGATGCGGGGGATTGTGTGGATGGAGCAGGTCTGTGAGATATGGGGGGGTCAGATCGTGGAGGGCTTTGTAGGTTATGAGAAGAACTTTGAAGTGAATGCGTTGGGGGACGGGAAGCCAGTGGAGGTTTTTAAGGACTGGGGTAATGTGTTGACGAGAGCGGGTGGAGGTGAGGAGGTTGTGAATATATTGTAGTTTGTTGAGGGTTTTGGAAGGTGTACCGTAGAGAATACTGTTGCAGTAGTCCATTCTGGTTGGGATGAATGCATGGATTCAGCGGCAGAGAATGTAAGTGATGGACGGAGTCGGGCTATGTTCTTAAGATGGAAGAATGCAGTCCGGGTTAACTGTTTGAAAAGGGTGGGGTCCAGGAGGATACCAAGGTTGCGGATGAGCGGGGATGGAGTGAGGGTGGCGCTGTCAAATTGAAGATAGAAGTTATGGGTGGGTGTTGGGATGTTTTAGGGACCGATGATGATAATATCTGTTTTGTCACTATTAAGTTTGAGATAATTTTAAAAAGTTTTGATATCAGCTAAGCAGTTGGTGAGGGTGGAGTAGATATTGGAGGTGATGGAGGTGGTAGAGATGTATAGTTGAATATCATCGGCGTAGCTGTGGAAATTGAGGCCATGACGATGGATGATATTGCAAAGTGGAAGGACGTAGAGGATGAAGAGAAGAGGACCAAGCACCGAACCTTGGGGAACACCTTGAAGTAAAGGGGCTATGGAGGAGGAGCAGCTATTTATGTGCACAAACTGTTGACGATTGGTGAGGTATGATTGGAACCAGGACAGAGCAGAATCTGTGATATTGAGGCTGGTTTTGAGGCAGGACAGGAGGATGTCATTTGTGTGACACTTATTGTTCAAGACAAAGGCCTAAAATATGGACTCACATTGACCGTTTCTCTTGGTGCATTTTATTATGGTGAGCTTTATTTTACACTTGTATGACAAGCAATGTTTGCCTATTCATTCTGACAGTTTGCTGCCAGTTTGCAAAAGGAGGCTTAAAAGAAAAAGGAGAACAACAGAATTTGTATCAAAAGCGTTTTAATTAAAGTTTTACCGTGGTTAACTTCAACTAAGCATGTAGAAAAACTGTATCAAAGATTGAGCGTCTTGCTGGTTACAAATTTGTTTTTTGCTTTTTTTCCCCCATGAAGCTGATAATTCCTGGCTGCACCCCTCCTACTTGCTGTAGGATATGAGAAAAATAATCATAAAATCACCTTAATTTAGACCAAATATATTTGCTTTTTCAAGACAACAAAGTGGTGTGAAAAAGTGTTCCCTTCCTGATTATTAATTTTTTTTTTGCATGTCATACTTAAATGTTTCAGATCTAACAAATGTACTTATTTGTTAATGGCAACACAACTGAATAATATATGCAGTTTTTAAATGAAACTTTTTATTATCAAGGGAGAAAAAAGATCCAAACCTTCATGGCCCGGTGTGGAAAAATTGATAAAACATAAGATAGTCATTTCTAAAGTTATGGGACTCTAGCTAACTACAGTGAGAACCCAAGACCACAGCAACGACGTATCCAAGAGGTCACAAAAGACCCCACAACAACATCCAAAGAACTGCAGGCCTCACTTGCCTCAGTTAAGGTCAGTGTTCATGACTCCTCCATAAGAAAGACACTGGGCAAAAACGGCCTGCACGGCAGAGTCCCAAGACCAAAACCACTGCTGGACACAAAGAACTCATTTTTCCACCCTTTGGATTGAGTTGTGGATTCTTTTAGAACAGTTACACACAATAACCCGCACAGCGAGAGGTCTCAACTTCCGGTATTTGCACCTATTCCAGCTGTATTTCCTTGGATTTGTGGTTCCCTATTTTTCTGTTTTAATTTATTCCACCACGGCCCGCCTCTGGGCACGCCCACTCCAAAGTCCTTCCTGGTTGGTATAAGAGTTGATAATAAATGAATAGTCTTTGGGGAGGTCATTGAAAAGTGTTCAGGAGCTACTGGCTGGAGATCCCTGACTTACAGTGTAGGAACTGTTCTAATGGAGGGAGAAGCTGGACGCAAAAGCGCAAACCTCAAAACCTACAACATTCTAAACTACATTTATAGGTCAGAAAAGTGGAAAAAGCATAATAGGTCCCCTTTAAGGCTCATCTCAATTTTGCCAGAAAACATCTTGATGATCCCCAAGATATTTGGGAAAATGATGAGACCACTGATGAGAAAAGTAACACCACAGTTCAGAAAAAGAACATCATACCAAGAGTAAAATATGGTGGTGGTAGTGTGATGGCTTGGGACTGTGCTTCAAGACCTGGAATACTTGTTGTGATAAATGGAACCATGAATTCTGCTGTCTACCAAAAAATCCTGAAGGAGAATGTCCAGCCATCTGTTGGTGACCTGAAGTTGAAACCGACTTGGGTTCTGCAGCAGGACAATGATCCAAAACACACCAGCAAGTCCACCTCTGAATGGCTGAAGAAAAACCACATGAAGACTTTGGAGTGGCCTAGTCAAAGTCCTGACCTGGATCCTATTGAGATGCTGTGGCTAGCTATCTAACTGTCTCCAATATGTTAATGGCATAAAATGTAAACAAATAAATCGGAATTTAGTAAACACATTTTAATTAATCATAATAATAATAATAATATGACCACTACTAGTTAAGTAAATTGAATGTACAATAATGCATTAAATAATAAATAATAGTGTTGTATTTTAAAAAATATTTTTCATGTAATAATTATTTAAGGTATTTATTAATTGATATTTTCAGTTGCTGTTTTTTATCATGCAATGAGGAAAGATCTGAATATTGTAATATTGAACATTTTTTAATATGTAGTAATAATAATAACAACAAATAATAAAATGAGACATATATATATATATATATATATAATATATATTTTAAAATATACAGTTTATTAAATTGGTTATGCAATAAATAATAATATATTTTTGTAATTAACAAATCATAATGCATTGTATTTTTGAAATATTTTGAGTATTGTAAATATATTTTTTTATTATTTCATATTGTATATTTTTGGCTGTTTTTTACTGATTTAAATATAAATATATAAGTATTTAAATATGAGCTGAGAGCCACATGGTCAATACTTTGCGTCCACAAGTTGTGCAGATCAAATGATTTTTCACAGAAATCGTCCAATTGTGATCAGCGACATCCCTTTACTCCTTTTTACACGTCTGTATTTGTCACATGATGCAAGATTTGCGTCATGCTGCTGCGTGTGTGTTTGTACCTGAAGGATGGTGAAGTTCTCCAGCACGCTGTTCATCATGTACTTCTCAGGCAAGTGTTTGAGCTTGTGGATGAAGTTGATCATGTACTCGCATAGCGGCGAGCGGTGGATCCGGAACACGTAGCGGCCATTCTCGAAGCGGGCGTACTCGGTCTAAGCGGACAATACAAAACAAAAACAAGCGCTAAAACACGACAATAAGCAGTGCGAGGGCCGAGGAGGCCAGGAGTTCTGCCAACACATTAGAGAGGGTGAAATGAAGCGGCGTGTGTTGTGTTGGCGGCGTGATGAAGCGTGATGAAGTGTAATGTGTGTAATTCAATAGGGCCAATCCAGCGTGCAGCACGCTGGATGTGACAATGAACATAATTCTGGTGACAACACTAATCAAATCATGATGCCATTAAGTGTCAGCATGAGACCTCAACCCAAGGCTGTGTGTGTGTTTATATTGTACAATCCATCAGGCGGCAGCAGGTGTGTGTTTGGGGGGGGGCAGGGGCCTACATTGGGTCGTCTATTTAACAGGAAGCATAATCCTGATTCATCTGCTGGATTTTTTTTTTTCCTAATGTCAATTTCCTGAGCACAGATCAGCGCTTGCTGACTGGAATCCACCACTATCACGATGTGCTAATAATACTCAGATCCGCATGAAAACAATACTTTTGTATACATTTGTTTATTGCATCAAGGCCTTTTGACTTTGTCAGGAAACTCTATTTCAACAAAATAAACCCCAAAAA
Organism: Doryrhamphus excisus; assembly: GCF_037039965.1. Taxonomy (NCBI): domain Eukaryota; kingdom Metazoa; phylum Chordata; class Actinopteri; order Syngnathiformes; family Syngnathidae; genus Doryrhamphus; species Doryrhamphus excisus. Next base: position 18,208,857 of record NC_136357.1, read on the forward strand.
TTTTTTTTACAAAATTTTAAAATGGTCTGGTTGAAATTATGACCACTGTATTGTTAGGGTCGGTTTCCACCCGATTATAATAATATGATTATAAAGCAATATTTTCAGCCAAAACTGATTATTATTATTATTATTATATTTGAACCCGTTTATGTTGACGCTCCTCGGACTGGCTTACTCATGTCGACATAAGCAGTTGTGGAAACAAAAGCGAGCCATTCATTGATTTAGGAACAAAATAATTATGATATTGGATCTATGGTACTTTATCGGCATAATTTTCCTTTCGGATTCTACCATCTAACAGAGCTGCTTTGGTAAGAATAATACTGCACTGCTTTTATTTTGAAGCTTACTTTGCACTGAAGAGGGATTCACTACACAGTTACATAAATGCTATGAAACTGGACAGTAGTTCAGTGGTTGTTGTTGCTTCTGGCTGCATAGCAATAATGAGGAATTTAACAATACCACAAGACATGGCGACACAAATGGACCCATTTTTCATAGAAGTGACCCTTTTGGCTCCATATTGTAGGCGGGACTTTTTTTTAAATAAGACGAATACGGTGGTTCAGGACGTAATCAGTTGGTCAACATAGACAGCTTCCCGACATAATCGTACAATTCGCCAACCAGCTCCTCTTCTCATCATGGAAGCTTCAGGGGATTCTCATTTTGACCGCTTTTCCAGTATACCAGCAGAAAAACAAGGTCCACACATGTGAGGTGAATTCACTCATTTGACTGATGGCTGATTTCACATTTACAATTTGGATCATGGAAAGAATGGCAAGAAGTACAGTGAACCAAGATCTGGACCAAAGTTTTGGTGACAATGAGGGTGAGGACAGACCAGCATAGCCATTGAGATGAGGAGGAGGACATTGTGGAGTGTGATCCAGAAGACATAGATGATGCAAGTCAGATGAAGAGGTTGCTGGTGGTGAAGCTGTTCTATATCCCTCAGTAATAGCCAGGCAGGGCTCTACATTAAAAACCAAAATGACTTTCCCACGGGGAATCCTTAAGGTGAGAACTACTTGCCCCAACTTGCCCCATGTAAAATGAAAAGACTGCCATAATGATATCATCTAATTTTTGTGGCATCGCATGAGAATCTCAAATAAAGATGAAATGATTATTATTTCTTGTGGTTGTTTTCCTACATCATGACGTTGCATGGAAATCTGGATTGTCAAGAGACTTCCAGGCACTTTGCCTTTTAGAAGTTGTGCACCACAATGAAACATTATTGAATAGACACATTTGTGTACTAGTAAAGTGTTTTGAATCCAGAAAAACATGCTCAACGGTCAAACAATAATTTGTGAAGCAAAGGTGAGAAAAATCCACAGAGAAATGGAAGCGCTAGATTTTGTAGCTTGTGCAAAATCAGCACTTGGTATTGGATCTAATCGGTGGTGTTTCATTGTGACCACTTCAAATTGTCACAGCAATGTGATTCACTCACCTGTGCCATCATTTGATTTGCTGCCGCTAATAAAATACTTGTTTAGGAGGCACTGGTTCATCACTTTTTGCTGTTTTCCTTCACAAGTTGTTGAACAATTAGACCATGTTGGCAGGGACGCCATGATAGATGTTTTCCTCGTCAAACCATCGCTGATTGGTTGATCGCCAACAAGAACGGGTGTGGGTAAAACGCGGACTGTGGTCTAAATAAACGATTTTGATTGGTCCATTTCAAGATTTGCAAGGATTGGTTTGCAAATTACCACCGGAATTACGCAGTTCGTGTTTTACCAACACCCAACAAGAACCGCTTTTAAAATAACTCTTGGCAGTATGGCATGCCAAAGTACACTTGCCCCACGGGAATATCACTGATTGGATTTACAATTTTGTTTTAACTTGCCCCGGGCCATCGGTACATTGTTATTGTCGAGCCCTGCCAGGTAACAAAAAAACCTTTAATTTATGAATATGATTCTTTTGAGGTTAATTTTACCATTTTTGGAAATGGAGGGGTATAGTGACAAAAAAAAGGCCTACATGCCCACACCAAAAGTATTAAAACCAACATTTTCATGGATGAGGAAGCCTAAGAAAGCAACAAAGACATGATGGTAACTTATTATTTTTTGTGTATTTTATAGCTGATTTAATACACGGGTCAAAACCGAGCCGTTAACATAAGAGATGATACCAGCAAGCTAACACAAGAGGAAGGTTAAACATGTTACACAAGCCTCACAGCTCCTTGGCTGCTAAACAATAGCAACCATTTAGTGACGTGTGCTCATGCTGGCTTTTGGCGGCTCTCGCTTCAGGATGTAAGGAGCACAGTTCGGGATCCAGGAAGCTGATTTTGGTGGAGAAAAAATACGTCCTAAAAATCTCCTCCCCCTCCAAGCCCTCCTGCTAGCTTGAGGTTGACATTCTACTCTTATTTTGGCTCAACATTTACAATAAAAGTGATTGTAATTATTAATTACAACATTAGAATTAGTCTCAATTCAGCTCCAGAACCGTCGCCTTCTCTCTTCAATTGCCATTGCTCATAATCCAGGTTTTAAGCTCTAAATATCCCTCCCACACACACTTATTCAGCAGATGGGTTTGGAGTAACCGTGTAGAAGTTAAACATAAACCCAGCAATCCAATACATAAACCCAGCTTTCACTTTCGTGTCTCATAGCGGTCAAGGGCCTGGTGAACAATGTGTGAAATGGCAACACTTGACAACAAAAATATCATTGAAGCATAAAGACTACAGCTGTCAACAATAGACTCATTTATCTCATTAAGTATGTTAATAGAGTTGCAGGGATATGCTGGAGCCTATCCCAGCTGTCTTCGGGTGAGCCACCAATTAACCTAGCATGTTTTTGGAATGTGGGAGCAAACCGGAGTACCCGGAGAAAACCTAATTACGTTAATATTTATATAAATAATTAATATTCATCATATAAATGTTATTAGTACTTAATATTAATTAATATTATATTAATATTAATCATTTTCTCCTTTGGTGGTTGTGTGCTGTCTGCGGGTTTGAAAAATTGTGCGGGCCATGTCTGTTGTTGTTTTTAAAAACATTTTATAAATCCATCCATCCATTTTCCTCCGCTTATCCGGGTCCGGGTCACAGGGGCAGCAGTCTTAGTAGGGAAGCCCAGAATTCCCGGTACCTGGTGACCTTCTCCAGCTCCACCGGGAGGACACCAAGGTGTTCCCAGGCCAGCTGTGAGACATTATCCCTCCAGTGTGTCCTAGGTCTGCCCCGGGGCCTTTTCCCGGCTGGGCATGCCCGGAACACCTCACCAGGGAGGCGTCCGGGAGGCATCCAGACTAGATGCCCGAGCCACCTCAACTGATCTGCACAAGCGGCTCTAGACGCCAAGATACTTCTTCCTTCACCTGGGGCAGGACCTCATTCCCAACCCAGAGGGAGCACTCCACCCTTTTCCGACTGAGAACCATGGCCTCTGATTTGGAGGTACTGAGTCTCATCCCAGACGCTTCACACTCCGTCCTAAACCATTCCAGTAAACGCTGAAGGTCGCAGCCCGAAGAAGCCATAAGAACCACGTCATCTGCAAATAGCAGAGATGAGGTTCTAAGGCCCCCGAACTGGACTCCCTCAACACCTTGGCTGCGCCTACAAATTCTGTCCAGCCGGGGTTTTTTTTATAATTCATTTTGTTTAAAATTCCATTTCAATTTTTTGTGTAAAAATTTCAATTTTATTCTGTCCTATTTAATTTTGTTTATTTCAATGAAACACTTTAATATTTGGTTAAATTCAGTCAAATAAAATAGTAATTAATTACACTTTGGTTACTTCAACCATAAGTGAACTTGATGTTCAGAGCCGATGCAAGATGCAGACACCAAATGACGCTCTCACCTCCACTTTCTCCACCACCTGCTTGCCGAAGGAGCAGACCTTGGTGGACGAGGTGATGATCATGTTCTCGGAGCTCTCATACTGGCTGGAGACGCCATAGAAGAAGCTGCTGTCATCTTGCAGGTTGACGCTCAGGTCCGCCTGGAAGGGAAGACATGTCATCTTGAAGGCTCTCTTTCAATGAATGGCTGAGTAAAGAAAACATTTTAAAAAATGTTTAAATGTTTAAATGTTTAAATTTAAAAAAAAAATGTTTCAGTCTTTCCCCAAGTGCGGGTGCGGATATAAAGTCGTCCTTGTAGGCGGAGTGCGTCAGGTGCCAGTTTGACAAAAGAATCTTACGGCTCAGCCAAGCTGGAGAGAGTAATTCTCTGCAAAGCCACGAGGCATCCAAAGTGACGATCCTACTTGACCTTGGATAATGCCGCCAAACCAGCCTTGAGATTCTCAAGATGCTATTTACCTCCTCGTGGACGCACGGCTGCTAATGGATGACGACCATTTTCAACCATGGCGGTAGATTTGCATCAACACTCTCTTTTCAAGTTGTGACATTTTGTGTTTCCATGAAGAAGAAGAAAACTCCTTCCTAGTGGACATGATACCACTTAGCAAGACGACCGATGACACTTTTGGAAATATTTATTGAAAATATAGGCTTCGCTACACATCTGAAAAACAAAACCCATGCAACTGCAATTCTAGTTGATCGTTTTTACTCCGCAACAAAAGTATCGTATAAGCTGGTAGCTGCACTGGACTATAACCGACACAGGTCCACGCCATGAGGTGGCATACTGGGGCACACACCAGTACGTGAGGTCAGGAAAAAACCTGCATAGCTCATGACTGACTCCTGACAAAGAGGAGCTACTGTTTCCTCACGGACTCACGAGTGGCACATTATTTATACCAGGGGTCTCAAACTCAATTTACTTGGGGGCCACTGGAGCTAGGGTCTGGGCGAGGCTGGGCCGCATCAGGTTTTCAAAAAAAAAAAAAAACGCATTTATTAAAAACAGAAAAATGAATAAACTTTGCTTTGGTTCCGATTTTCTACAATAAAAGCTCTGATAAAACATTCCACTGTTCTCAAATATCTTACTTTTTATTTTTCTACACAAAATAAGATGAAAAATAAATAAACAAATCAGGAATAAAAAAAATCAATCAATCAGTAATAAATAAATATGATAATAATAATAAAACAGAGAATAATAAAAACTCAAGAAACCATATATAGTTGGTGGGTACACAAATTATTTTTTTCAGATTAAAATGAACAAAGCATTATTAGAGCCCTGTAGACATGACAAAACACGACTATAGTCACATTTATACTCTTTTTATTTACAACATATTGCGCAACTGCAGGGTCTTGAGACACATGCTAACTCGCAAACTAGAGAGCTCGTGACCTAAACGGTAGCCTTCAAGTTATTTCCTTTAAACTTAAACAGCCAAAAACTTACCACTTCCACACGAATAGGGAGGATAACTATTAACAGTTATTTAACCTTTAACATGAACATTAATCAAACGTAATAATTTTTTCTGGGTACATGACACCATACAGCATCCATATCAAACTTGCGCGGGCCACACTAACATTAAACTTTCATATCAAGGCGGGGGCCTCAAACTAGTGCCCTGCGGGCCACATTTGGCTCGCGGGTTGCATGTTTGAGACCCCTGATTTAAACAATTAGTAGTAATTGTGAAGTAAAGGAAATGTCAAGAGATTAGAATTTAGCCGTAAATAACAGCAGAACAGCAGAAAGGACACGCACCAGCAAATACAAATAGGCGGTGTGGACATTGAAAGGGTGAACGAAAATAAATTTCTGGGGATCACAATAGATGAAAATATGAGCTGGAAACCTCATATTACAAATATACAACATAAGGTGGCCAGAAATATTTCAGTATTGAACAAAGCAAAATTTGTTCTCAGTCAGAAATCACTCCACACTCTTTATTGCTCTCTGGTTCTACCATATCTTACTTATTGTGTGGAAATATGGGCTAATAACTATAAAAGCAATCTTCACTCACTAAATGTACTGCAAAAAAGGTCAGTAAGGATAATTCATATTGACACTTACTATGGTACCCATTATGTCATTGGATGCTCATATCACCTCCTACTTCGGTACCAGGTACATTATTTAAAAAAAAATAACAAAAAAACCTTAAACTGTATTATGGAAAGCAGGAAGTGAACAAATGTAACAGTTAGTGATTGTAAAAGTACCAGATGGAGGGGTAGGATTTAATAAGCTTTGCTTCTTCCTACTCCTTTTGGACATGTGGAACTGGGAACTGATTATGGGATGCACTCAATTGTAATCTGATGCATGTTCAAATGAAATAAAACCATTACCATTAATTAGCGGCACAGCTGTATGAGAGTTGAAAGTTGAAGAAAAAGGTAGCGGAAATAGAAATAAGATGACTGTGAACTGATGCACATGTAGTCTCTGGCCGTGTTTGCTTGGATGGTTATCACGCATAAAGATATGCCTGGGGTGTGGAGGTGGGGGGTCATGACCACCGGCCCGTGCCGAGGTAGAGGTTGTCATGCCGACGGTGACAAGCAGATGGGCCGCCACCAAAGCTATGGCATTCTAGATTGAATTTCCGGCAAACGCCCCTGTCGGTCACCGGCTGGGCCTGACACGTCCCCGGCACCCCCTCCCCTCTCCTTAGCACCGGTGGCCCTGTCCTAACAGATTGTCGCACGCTTTTGAAGTGCCCGGGGAATCGGATTTGCGCCGCCTCTGCTAAATTGTTGCACAGCCCGGCTGGCCCGGTGTGATCTAATCAGCCAATGGCGCGCTGCTGATTGTAATTGGATGAATTCCCTCGCAGGCTGTAAGGTAGGCCATGGTGCTCGGGCGAGGCTGGATGGAGCCTCGGGGATGAAGACAAATAGAGGAATTACACTCAGATGAAGATGAAGGTGGCCATGTAGCGATGAGGGGCCGGGCAGTGTCTCAACTAACCATTAGGAGGTGTGTGTGTGTGTGGGGGGGGGTTTAAAACAGACCAGCTGTCAAAGTGAGAATGCGGATCCAAAACCAGATGATGCTCTCTGTTTCAAGCATGGGCAGGATCTGCATGCACTAAAAGGTAAATACTGACAGAATAGAATAATTCCTTCAATCCTCATATTACAAATATACATTTTCAGTATTGAACAAAGCAAAATTTGGGAATTTGGGAAATATGGGCTAATAACTATAAAAGCAATCTTCACTCGCTAAATGTACTGCAAAAAAGGTCAGTAAGGATAATTCATAATGCCGCCTCCAGAGAGCATACTAACTCCTTATTTCTAAAATCACAAATACTTCAACTTGCTGATATAGTTCATCTTCAAACAGCTAAAATAATACATAAGGCTAAAAATAACCAATTAGCTAAAAATGTCATTTGCAAGTTAACTTAAATATTTCAGATCATCAAAAAAATACAACACAACTGAGCAAAAAAATCTGTTTTTAAAGGAAACTTTAAAAACGAGAAAAGGAGAAAAACAAAGCTACATGGCCCTGTGTGAAAAAGTGGTTGCCCCCTAAAGCTAATAACTGGTTGGGCCACCCTTAGCAGCAACAACTGCAATCAAGTGTTTGTGATAACTTGCAATGAGTCTCTTACAGCGCTGTGGAGGAATGTTGGCCCACTCATCTTTGCAGAATTGTTGTCATTCAGTCACATTGGAGGCTTTTTAAGGTCACAGCATCTCAATAGGATTCAGGTCAGGACTTTGACTAGGCCACTCTGAAGTCTTCATTTGGTTTTTCTTCAGAGGTGGACTTGCTGGTGTGTTTTGGATCATTGTCCTGCTGCAGAACCCAAGTTGGTTTCAGCTTGAAGTCAACAACAGACGGCAGGACATTCTCCTTCATTTTTTGGTGGACAGCAGAATTCATGGTTCCATTTACCACAGCCCCAGACCATCACACTACCACCACCATATTTTACTGTTGGTATGATGTTCTTTTTCAGAAATGCAGCATTCCTCAACACCAGATGTTCTTTTTGTTCAGCAGTGGTCTTGGAACTCTGCCATGCAGGCCAATTTTGTCCACTGTCTCGTTATGAACCCCACCATAGCCTCTTAACTGAGGCACGTGAGGCCCACCATTTTTTGATGTTTTTGTGGGGTCTTTTGTGACCTTTAGGATGAGTTGTCACTGCACTCTTGGGTTAATTTTGGTTGGCCGACGACTCCTGGGAAGGTTCACCACTGTTCCATGTTTTCACCATTTGTGGATAATGGCTCTCACTGTTGTATGCTGGAGTCCCAAAGCTAAAGAAATGGCTTCATAACCTTTTCCAGACTGATAGATCTCAATTAATCCCACTTAAGTTAGTTTTTAATAGCGGGAAATCACTTTTGCACACATTCACACATTTTTTTCTCCCATAATAATGAAAAGTTTCATTTCAAAAATGCATTTTGTGTTCAGTTACATTATGTTGTCATTGACTAATATTTACATTTGTTTGTTGAAAAAGAGAAATCAGAAAGGGGAAAACACTACCCATTTTGGACAGTACTTCCTGCGGTGGCTATTGTTTCATCAATGTAAATGAATGTATTTTAATTACTGATACCTAGTGACCAGTGTAGAATACTATTTATCATCATAACCTCTTTGAACGTGTCTTCTGAATGCCTTGTGTTTGTACTTTACTAGATTTGGCAATTTTTATGCTTGAAAATGCCTAATTTAGGCCAAAAATACATTAATTGGGATGTCTGATGTCCGGCTTTTTTGCTGATAACTGAAATGGCAACATTGTCCAACTTTCAACAAATCAGCAAAAGGCCCGTGTAAACATCCAATTTTGTCAGATGTCCTGTACTGTATAATGGCTATTACTGAATTCAATGGCTGCCTGCTTCTTATGAATGCCTCCATCCTCTTGCCAAAATACCAAAATATCATTCTGATACAGTGCATCCTCTTTTCGACATGCTGTGATTGGCATCGATCCCAATATTGCGATATTGTTGGAAAATACTGTCAAGCCAAAATTTAAGACCGACTGATCTGAAGTCTCCATTTCTCTCGCCTCGCTTTTATGGTGGCCTCGCTCTCTTTTTTCCATGATGATATATACCGTAGACGACAGGGCTCATCTTGCCCTCCATCAAATGCCACCCGGAAATCTGACCCGCTGCCCTTCCCACCAAAGACCGCTTCCAAAACCATGTCACTCACACTCACACACCCTTTATCCCGCGGCGATAAATAATGCGAAAGTCCGATATGCAAGACGGACCTAATGGCATGCGCATAAAAGCCACAGGACTGCGAGGGCGGCACTTTCAACTTGACATTGGTGTTGTGTGACCATGCAAAGCGTAGAAGTTTGCTCCACTGTATGCGTTACAGTTAACCTAAGTGGCCTCGCTCTAACGCTGCTGTGGAAACACAGCCAACATGCAACAATTATTTCAAAAAAAATATCATCATTTTGCATCCTTTCACACCTCCCCTATGTAATCCTTCATTCCTAAAAACTAAAAAGCTGCTAAAGCATGAGCTGTTGCCTCATATGCCTTATAACAATATTGGTTAATATCCATAAAAAAAAATTTTAAAAGCAATTCTCATTTAAAAGGGTTTTATATCTTTTTTTTTTTATAAGGCCAGTTTAGTTCCCCCAAAAGCACCCTCCCATTGCCGCCACCTCTGGCATGCTGTGCACATGTTAATCTGTTAATTCCTTGTCACTACAGTGACCCTTTGGGAAGCTGTGGTCACATGACAGGCCGTTACAGAACACCACCATCGTACATTGCTGCCAATATATCACAAAAGTGACTACAGTACACTCCTATGACAGTACTGTACTGTACATATCAGGGGTGTCCAAACTTTTTCCACTGAGGGCTGCAAAAAAGGGTGTAGGACCACTTTGTAATTTACATTTTGCAAATCAACCCATGTCGATATGCTAAAAAGTCATATATATTTCAACATATTTTGGTCACTTTACAGTCAATTTTTTCAATGTATTATATTTTATTCTAATGATATGGGTTTATTCCCATATATTTATTTTATTCTACTAATAAGTATTTTCCAAATTAATTGTTTATATTTTTTATATTATTTAAATATTCCAATAATGAAGCAATTTTACTTATTCTTGGCCTAAATGTGGCATTTTCAAGTCTAAAACTAAATCTAAATGAGCTAAATAAATGAACTAAAATACAAACACAGGGCAGAAGAAGCGTTGTAATTGTGAATGTAGTATTCTACATTGGCCACAGGGTGTCAGTAATTGTTCAGTTAGTGAAAGGCCTAACAGAAAATGCTTTTATTCCAAGATTAAATTGTCTCAGGCACAAAAATGCATGTGCATATTGGGTTATACAAGTGTAAAGCCATTTAAAGCCTCCATGATAATACACTGATGAGACAATAGCCACCAAAGGAAGTACGCTGCCGAAACAAAAAAACAAAAACATGGAACTGCTTATCTTATTTATAGGGATGTAACAATTCATCCATGGTATCAATGTATCGATTTATATTAAAATCTGATCTGTGCGAAATATCGTAATTTTGGCCCAGAATTACTGTACACAGTAATTACATGTAATTTGTAGTGTGGCATGGAAACGATACAGCATGCTCCTGCACTGCAAGCACTTGGCCTACAAGTGGCACTTTACTGGCTGCTGAAATTGGATCAACACAATCATTGAAAAGTCTGAAGTTTTGTCATCTGTGTTGGTTTTAGTGTGCGTTTTGTGGGAACAGATCTAAAAATAAGTACATAAGGAGGGTTGGGGGGGGGGCAGAAAAAGTGTCGGACTCAGTGTAATAGCACAGGGACAGGTGCCCCAGCTCATATTTCCCTCTGTGAAGTTCAGACCTGCCACTCTCCCCAAGGCTGCTACACACACACACACACACACACACACAAGCAAGCGTTGTGCGTCAGTGCTTTGTGTGTTTGCGTGTATGAAGAAGCAGGCAGGTCATCACAGTGCTGACTGTGCGGTTGAAATTGTCCTGAAAGTCCTTTTCCTCCCCGTACGTAAACTATCACGGCGCCGTTAACACTGCGAGGCCATCAACAGATGACAGGTGCAAGTAAATATTAACATGCTGCACTTCACCTTCATGACTTTGGGAGGGCCGCACGCGCTGATCATTGACCTCCAATTGAGGGATTGGCCAATATTTTACCCAACTTGAGAAGTGATCAGACTTGAAAGTGAAAGACGACTTACCCAGAATTTGACCAAGAAGAAGGCGTTGAGTGGCCCCTTGTCGTACAGCTCCTTCAGGCCTCCTTTCTTCTCAGGGAATTTGTCATAGATCTGTCTGACGTCCACCGACTCCAGGTAGGGGTCGCTGTAGCTGGGGTTGGACTGGCCGATGTGCACGAAAAGATGTTTGTTGAACTGGAGAGATTGGAAACAAATAACTATCTACTCCAAGCGCATGGGTGTTATCTTGTGTTATCTTATATAACGTATTTTCCGGACTATAAGTCACACTCTTTTTCGTAGGTTGGCTGTTCCTGCGACTTATACTCCAGAAAAAAACATATATAACTTCCCAGACAGCCACAAGAGGGCAATCTAGACTTTTGCACCGATATCTCCTATTCTTTAACAATTCGATATTTAAACAGTAGACCAGGGGTCTCAAACATGCGGCCCGTGGGCCAAATGTGGCCCGCAGGACACTAGTTTGAGGCCCCCGTCTTGATATGAAAGTTTAATGTTAGTGCGGCCCACGCAAGTTTGATATGGATGCTGTATGGTATCATGTACCCAGAAAAAATTATTACGTTTGATTAATGTTCATGTTAAAGGTTAAATAACTGTTAATAGTTATCCTCTCTATCCGTGTGGAAGTGGTAAGTTTTTGGCTATTTATGTTTAAAGGAAATAACTTGAAGGCTACCGTTTAGGTCGCTAGCTCTCTAGGTTGCAAGTTAGCATGTGTCTCAAGACCCTGCAGTTGCGCAATATGTTGTAAATAAAAAGAGTATAAATGTGACTATAGTCGTGTTTTGTCATGTCTACAGGGCTCTAATAATGCTTTGTTCATTTTAATCTGAAAAAAATAATTTGTCTACCCACCAACGATATGTGGTTTCTTAAGTTTTTATTATTTGCCGTTTTATTATTATTATTATTATATTTATTTATTACTGATTGATTGATTTTCTTTATTCTTGATTCGTTTATTTATTTTTCATCTTATTTTGTGCCGAAAAATAAAAATTAAGATATTTGAGAACAGTGGAATGTTTTATCAGAGCTTTTATTGTAGAAAATGGGAACCAAAGCACTGAAAAAGTTTGTATATTTTTCTGTTTTTAATAAATGCGTTTTTTTTTTTTTTTTTTGGAAAACCTGATGCGGCCCAGCCTTGCCCAGACCCTAGCTCCAGTGGCCCCCAAGTAAATTGAGTTTGAGACCCCTGCAGTAGACGTTAGCTTACAAAGACAACTGAGAACACTTACAACTTGTTAGGGACTGGCCATAAAGCGGAGGCTACTCTTACTGCCATGAAGAAAACTGTTACTGTACTTAAAAGTGTTTATGTTACATTAACACTGGACACCTTTTCTGTTCATGTTTATTTTTGTGTAGCTGAATAACCATTGTGTTAGCATACCTTACACCTATTCAGCCTGTTAGCTATTCTTTTATGTTTTTTTATGTTTTCATGTTTTGGTCAAGTAGTTTGTAAAATAAATCACCCACAAAGTGTGCGACTTGTACTCCAGTGTGACTTATGTATGTTTTTTTTCTACCTAATTATGCATTTTTGGCCTTGTGGGACTTACAACATACATACAAGTTTCATTTCTAGAGAAGAAACTTGTGGACCAGGTCTACTTACAGTCTCTGGGTCTTGAGGTTGTTCCAGGAAGGCGGAGAACTCCAGCATTCGCAGCTTAGAGCTGGCGATACTTCTTCCCTGCCAAGGGGGGGCACCGGGTGACATAGACAAACCCGCAGTGCTTTCATAACCTGCAGAGTGGAGGATGTGCAGGTTTGAGTGCAAAACGTAAAGATTTGTGCATCGTCATCCTCATCAATGTGTGATATTCCGTTGCCAAGGTGATGTATGTCAACACAGCAAGGGAGAAAGACAGCCCACCTGTTATGGGGGCGGGGCCGGATGCTTGCATGGTGTAAGTCTGCTGGGAGAAGGGCTTAATGCTGGAGGGACCAGACAGGCATGTTAGACACCATCTCTGCCTTGTGACCCCATCTCACATACTAATTGGACCGCCTGACCTCGAAAGGCGCAGGGGGATGGAGCACGGCCGAATGCCCGACGTCTGACAGCTGACTTTATCATTTACACTCATACGCTTTCATTTCATTCTCAGGTTCATTACGCAAATTTGAAATGCATCTGATGCATGCTATCAAATGAGAAGTCAATGGTTTTGTATGAGATCATAAAATCCAAAATGGAAACTCACTCCTCATGGCCTCCTGGCTGTCCTGGAAGCGGCCCGTGCCAAAACTGGAAGAAACCCAAAGCAAAGTCACATTATATATTTATCTATTACGTTACGTATCTGACAAATGCATGAGACAGTCGACAGTCGTCCCTCGTTTAGCGCAGTTAATTGGTTCCATTCGCACGGACAGCGTACTTCCTGGTGGCTGTTATCTTATCAACATAACGTTACTGACACCTAGAGATCAATGTGGAATACTGACTTCAATGGCTTTATTAACAAGCAGAGAAAACATATGCAGTGAACATTCGCACAGGAGCTGCTGTCAGACACTCTCTACACTGCTAACCTGCTGCTAGCGCTCAGCTACAGTCCACTCTTGCAAGCTGACGTTACGCACAAGGCACAGATACTTTAGTACACTTCATATATTTTGAATGTACTGTCGTTAATTTCATCATTGTTATGCCTGAAAATACTTATGTGTCATTTAGCCTAAGAATAACTTCCTTAACCCTTAGATGCATAAGTGGGTCAAAAATGACCCGGTCAGGTTGTTTTCTTGAAATATCTTCATAATGAAACATTTTTATTATTTCATATTCCAGGTATTCCTCAAAACACATGTTTTTGATATAATGCCATTCACTTTATACATTTTAAGAAATTGTAGTTTTTGTGTTACTGCCCCAACCTTCCATAAGTGGGTCAAAAATGGCCCGCATGCATTTTCTATGGAATCCAATAGTAACCTTTGATTCTTATCAACTTTGGCTGTCAGGCATAAATGAACTGTAGACCACACAGACTATATCAGAAGTGTCACCCCTCAGGAAGATTATTTTACACATAAATTGCTAATACAACAAGTATTATCTTCATATAGTGATTATTACAAGTGATTATTCCTAACCAAAATGGCAAAATTGGCAGAAAAACGCATTGATTCCAGTATGGTCATTTTTGACCCACTTATGGAAGAGTGTAGGGTCCAGTCACTCGTGCATCTAAGGGTTAAATATTCATATTGTTAAACTCATAATAGACCATAATTGACCACAAAAAACTGCGATGTCGCAAGGGACGACTGTCCATCAGTTTCCTTTTTTTTTAAATCAAATTTGGCCTCGGTTGTTATACACTGTCTCAGTTATTGTACAATATGGCACTTAACAAAGTGCAGATTCATTTGGCAAACTCGAATGAGAATGTTCCACAAACTAGTCTGTTTGCCACATCAACGATAAATGTAAAGCTGACAAAGAAGGAGAAAGTAGCTAATGGGGTAAAGGTGTTACCAAAACAGAGATCACAATCTGTAAGTATTAGTTATATTATTGTTAGGTGCCGAGCACTGAGCAATAGTGGGGTCTTCTTGAAACCACTAGATTTTATTATATTATTATATGTATTCATTGATTTTCTACCGCTTATCCTCACGAGGGACGCGGGCGTGCTGGAGCCTATCCCAGCTGTCTTCGGGTAAAAGGCGGGGTACACTCTGGACTGGTCGCCAGCCAATCACAGAGCACATATAGACAAACAACCATTCACACCCGGAGAAAACCTACGCATGCACGGGGAGAACATGCAAACTCCACACAGAGATGGCCAAGAGTGGAATTGAACTAGCTGTGAGGCCTGCATGCTAACCACTCGACCGCGTGCAGCCCGTTTCTGATATAAAGATATAAAAACAAATAAAAAGAGACAGATAATTACTGCACGGTATGGGTGCGACACACCAATGCCGCCTACAAAGACCGCTATTAAAAACACCTCCAAAAACACTGCAACCATGTAGTACCAGGTACATTCATAATAACATTTAATACTTCCTTCCTGGGCGCATTGATTTCACAGAGCACACAAATGAATACCTACACCTAGCATTGACTTCTTTTTAAAATGTCTGCTTTTTTTTCCCCCGATCTGGAAGTAGAGACTGAACAGTCCAAAGTTTCTAAAAAAAAAAGTAGTTTTCGCATTTTAGCGTTTTCTATAACATCAGTTTTTTGCAGGACTACCAGTGTTTAAAAAAAAAAACTCTGGTAGACCCATGTATTGTGGTGGGAGATAGCTATTAGCAACTCCAAACGCTCCCTGTATGCACACTCTATAATGCTACACAGACAGCCGCTTTTGCTCTATGACTTCCACAAAATAAACACAATTAGGACACTGATAAACTGTTACTTACTGCTTGCTCTTTTCACTCTTCAACAACAATTGTCCATCCATCCATCCATCTATCCATCTTCTATGCCGCTCATAAGCAAGATTTGAAAAACACGGCCACCATCATGCAAACAGAGTGGAGTCAGCTCCTTCACATGGAGAGGTAGCTAGTTGAGGTGGCTCGGGCATCTAGTCCGGATGCCTCTCGGACGCCTCTGTGGTGAGGTATTCTGAGCATGTCCTGTCGGGAGAAGGCCCCAGCCAGACCTGCGAAACGCTGGAGGGATTATGTCTCATAGCTGGCCTGGGAACACCTTGGTGTCCTCTTGGGAGAACTGGAAGAGGTGACCGGGGACCGGGAAGTCTGGTTTCCCAACTGAGACTGTGACCCAGACACAAGTAAGTGGAGGATGGCTGGATGGATGGATTCTTCAGAATTTAAATAAATTCAACCAATTTTAGCCCATGACAGAGCTCCAGCATTGGCTTGTATAAAATGGTCCATCAGTTTTCGTCTGAAATTCAACAAATTCATCACAAAGAAATTAGAAACTAGCGTTAGAACAAGAATTGGCATAAAACTAGCTTTTTAACACGCATGTAAACGCCTTAATTAGATCGTGTTTGGCTTTTTTAATATCAAATTAGCATACCTAAATTATACGATTGCATGTCTGTTGTACTGGTGCAGAGCCAATGTTCTTCCCATGTCCAGAGCAGGGGTCTCAAACACACGGCCCGCGGGCCGAATGTGGCCCGCAGGACACTAGTTTGAGGCCCCCGCCTTGATATGAAAGTTTAATGTTAGTGCGGCCCGCGCAAGTTTGATATGGATGCTGTATGGTATCATGTACCCAGAAAAAATTATTACGTTTGATTCATGTTCATGTTAAAGGTTAAATAACTGTTAATAGTTATCCTCCCTATCCGTGTGGAAGTGGTAAGTTTTTGGCTATTTAAGTTTAAAGGAAATAACTTGAAGGCTACCGTTTAGGTCGCTAGCTCTCTAGTTTGCGAGTTAGCATGTGTCTCAAGACCCTGCAGTTGCGCAATATGTTGTAAATAAAAAGAGTATAAATGTGACTATAGTCGTGTTTTGTCATGTCTACAGGGCTCTAATAATGCTTTGTTGATTTTAATCAGAAAAAAATAATTTGTCTACCCACCAACTATATGTGGTTTCTTAAGTTTTTATTATTTGCCCTTTTATTATTATTATTATTATATTTATTTATTACTGATTGATTGATTTTCTTTATTCTTGATTTGTTTATTTATTTTTTATCTTATTTTGTGCAGAAAAATAAAAATTAAGATATTTGAGAACAGTGGAATGTTTTCAGAGCTTTTATTGTAGAAAATCGGAACCAAAGCACTGAAAATGTTTGTATATTTTTCTGTTTTTAATAAATGCGTTTTTTTGTTTTTTTTTTTAATGACACAGTCCAGGCACTCCAAAGAGTTATTTTTTCAAACCAGAGTCAGCTAGTTTTCCTCGTACCTGACAGTTTCACCACCACTCTGAGGAAGACTGCATGTGAGTAGTCAAAACTAACTTTGGTCTGTGAAAAGAACTGTTTAGAATGTTTGAACCAGAGACCAAATTAGTATTAGTATTGGTAACGTACAATATTGTACAAAACCAAGAGTGTACGAAAACCGAGGCAAGATTGTGGCAAAAATGATCCACAAAAACCGAGGTTTGACTGCACTGTGCACTGATACTCAAACAAGGGACCAGCTCAGAGACTCACACCACCAGTCGTGGGATAAGCCGGCCTGGAGAGACCCTGGAGCGCCATCTTGTTCTGGAAAGCGGTGGGTGAGATGATCTGCGCTGAGGACATGGTGGCCATGCTCTGCAGCGCCTTGTCTTTGGCCGCCTGGTCCTACAGAGGATGACGGAGAGAGGGACACACAGTAACGCAAACGGAGAGCTCACACATTAGCCCCCCCCCACCCCACTTGGCTGTTAATCCTAGCGCAGCCTGAAAAAGGGGTGCTCGCAGCACAGGTGAAGATAAGGTGATATTCCAGACAAGAGTTTGGTTTATTGCTTCGGCGGGGCGATGACAAACAGCTTCTGTTGGAGGACACGGCAGGTCGCAGGGTGACCTAATCATTACCGGCAAAAACTGCAAAGCCCTAATGCCACCAAAAAGTTAAAAACCACATCGTCAGCTGCTCATGGACTATCTCCTGTGCTTTACGGTAAGGTGATCCACTTCTGTGTCAATCCACTGTGGTTTCCCAAGAACACTGGACTATAACGGCAAGGCCACCAGCCGCATTCTTCCCCTCATGATCTGGATAGCACAAGGGCAAAGCTGAAATATGGGAGCCGGGGTGGCATGTGGTCTGGATCTCAGTTTCAGCAAAGTAGTATTTAAAAAGCCCCCACTCCCCGTCACATTTGCTAACCCTGTGACCAGTGCAGGGCCCTGCCAGCTGAAGACTACTGGCTCGCGTCCAAGCTGCCACTGCGAGTAAGCGAGGGGGGAAATGCAAACTGAGAAAGGGCTGGAAGGACTGGGATGTGTGTGTAGCACATGTTGAATGTAATGCCTGCAGGGAATCGTGCAGGGATGCATTATATTATTCCCTGACAATGGCGTTTATAAGTAAGCCCGAAGGCTTCCTGAAACGTCACGTTTAAAAACATCAATTAGAGGCTGCAATTAAACCAACCAACAGCCTTTGCCCATCTAATAAGTGAATGTAGATACAAGACATTCTCCATTTTTATTGTAACATGTACAGTCCAATACAAAACATCCATCTCTTCCTGTTTAATTATGTTCGTTTGTTTGCTTGAAAAACAAAAAGGTTGACTCACGTAGCGTACCTTCAGCTTCACCTGGATCTCCCTGGCCTTTCGTCGTGCTAGGACCTGGATATGACTGGACACCTGAAGGAAATACACAAAAACAGTATCGTAACTATATTGCATGTCATTAATATATTGGACACATAGGTTGTAGACCAGTGTTTTTCAACCTTTTTTGAGCCACGGCACGTTTTTTACATTGGAAAAATCTTGTGGCACACCACTAACCAAAAATGTTACAAAATGTCACCACGACCTCACACGTGCATCAATAAGTCTATGGGAGGAACAAGGTAGGTGTTGCCACACGGACCAATATTACATTGCTCTGCCAGTCTTTACACCACAGACACTCCACAGTAGCCACATTTTTACATCACCACTTTTTCTCTTTCCGAATGACCTTTCGGGAAACAATGGTATCCATAGAAAGGAATATTCCAATCTCTTGTCTACATGCGCCGTGAAAATCAAACAGAATAGTCAATAGGGCATGCCCAATAAAACGTAAACATCACCATCACGTGATACCGGCTTCCCCAAGTTTTTCTTTCACTTGTTGGAATAACTCCGTATTGCCAGTTTTTCGTCTGTCCAGTCTTGAAATTTAGTTTGAATCAAAAACAAACTTTGCTTAGTCCAGTGCCGATTGCTGGCCTCCATTTTTAAAAGTGGAGGCCAGCGTGGATCTGCGTGTTACGTCATATCTGAGCATGCGCTGAAAGAACGCACCCGGGATCAATTTAAACAGGAAAAGATCAAATTCAATCTTGCTAATATTTTATAATTAAACTTGGGACATGTTTTATATAGATATACTTTTCTTTTTTAATAAAACTGGACTTGTGAATGGCGTATAGAAGGGTTTAGATTCTGTTCCACAGATGGCGCTAATGCATACAAAAGCTGCTTGCCAACCGCCAATAAATAACAGAAAAAGAAAAACACCACGAAGAAGAAGACAACTTTCCATTTGAGCGGGTACAAGATACCTCAATCGGATTGGTTAAAGGAATATTCCATCCCTGTTCAATTCTTTCCGTTTGAGCAAATAAACCAAATGCAATTGGAATATTTGGGTCCATGGCTATTGACATAATATTTGCAAATGATGATAAATAAATGTTAATTATAAAAAGTGATATTGGATAATTCCTCACGGCACACCTGACGGTTTCTCAAGGTACACTAGTGTGCCGCGGCACAGTGGTTGAAAATCACTGTTTTAGACTATGTTGACTGTTCTGGTTAGCAATGAAGGGATTTCCGTTAAATGCAGTTTAACTGTATTGTGTGTGATTCCAGGTGTGACCTCCATTTTCCTTAAATATCAAATACACCGATCCCTCCATTTTCATCCACTTATCCAAGTCCAGGTCGCTGGGGCAGCAGACTCAGTAGTGAAGCCCAGATTCCCGGTACCCAGCCATCTCTTCTAGCTCCAACACGGAACACAGAGGCATTCCGAGAAATAATCCCTCCAGCGTGTGGGATCATACGCAGATCAACCTGTGAAGTGAGAGCTTCGCTTTCTGGCTCGGTGCTCTCTTTACCACGACATTCCGGTACAGCACCACATTCCTGCGGAAACTTCCCCAATCTGGCGCTCCAGCCTTCCCACACTCGTGAACAAGACTTTGACATAGTTGAGCTCTTCTACCTGGGGAAAGACGTCACTCCCAACCAAATGTGTGCAATCCAACTGGCTGAGAATAAAGCCTTCATCATTTGGCGTGATGACGCTTGTCTCCAACTAAACCTAACAAAGACCTAAGAGGTGATTGTGACATACGCCAGCAAGCAAAGGCAAGTGGCAGAGGCCATCACTACAACTATTGGGGGCGAGTCGGTATAGGTACTTGGGCACAATATTTGATAGCCTTTTGAGTTTTTGAGTGAGGACATCTTCAAGAAGTGCCACCAAAGACAGTACCTTCTGAGGAAGCTCAGTTCATTTGGAGTGAATAAAAAGGTTTTGCTGGCTTTTTACCATGCCTTTATTCATCCAATCACATGGCTTTAGTCACTTCATCTTCAGGACCAGACACATTTACTCAGCATTAGAGGAGTTTGCTCCAAAATCATTGGACACCTTGTTAGAGCTTGAGCTCAACATAGCAACCAGCAAATCAACCGCACTGCTCACAAGATCCTACAGAACCCCTCACACGCACTACACGCTGTTTTGGAGTGGATCCCATCAGATCAAAGGCTAAGATGTCAACGCTGCAGAGCACAAAGGCGCTTCACGCTTAGCTGCGAACCGGCCCAGTTAACGGTGACGATCAGGGCCAGATGGGGCCATCAGGACCACATCACCCGCAAATAAATGCGGTTCTAAGGCTTCCAAACCAGACAACCTCAACACCGTGGCTGGCCCTAGAAATTCTGTCCGTAAAAATTCTGAACAGAAATCAATGAGACTTCCCAAACATGCTCAATGGGTAACATGTCGGGTGAGTTTGCTGGCCATACAAGAACTTCCAGAGAAGAGCTTCCAGGAATTGTGTTCAGATTCTTGCAGAATGCGACCGTGCATTATCCTGATGCTAAATGAGGTGACGGACTTGTAATTAGGTGTGTTCAAGAGGTCCACCTTTTGGGGCAGTGCATTATCATTCATTCATTCATTCATTTTCTACCGCTTTTCCTCATGAGGGTCGTGGCCAAGGGTGGAATTGAACCCTGGTCTCCTAGCTGTGAGGTCTGCGTGCTAACCACTCGACCGCTGTGCCGCCAGAGTGCATTATCAATGAAAGTGAAAACTTCTCTTAACTAGATTACATTTTTTATTAAACTTTTATGAAAAGGGTACCTAAGGGTAAAAAATCTAACTTGATTTTAAAATATTATAATATTAACCACATTGATTCGATGTGGCAAAGTGATGGCTGGACAGCACTATCACCCCATAGCCAGGTCTTGTGGACATTCTTCTATATGTGGGTACTCTCTGAGTAATCCGGTGTCTCCCCACCCAAGACCAAAGATGGTTGTATCGATCTTATAAAATGATCCCAGCAGAGCAGCAGGTGTCCTTCTGTCCTCGTCGCTTCTCTCATCACAACTCTCCCACTGACTCTGCCAGATGACTTAGCAGGAGGGATCTCTCTGCACACATCCATCATTGCCCCTGCATCAGTCCCTGTGTATCAGATGCCACGGTTGAGGATAAAGTTCCAAATCCCTCTCCCATCCCCGCTTTCGTCCCTCCTATCCACATTGCCGTATTCCCCAGCTTCTACCCGCTTCAAACAAGCGCCTCATCCTTGCGAGGCGCAAAAAAACGTCAACATATGATCCCTGTTGCATCTGCACACCGGGGCTGCTGGCCCCCAATCAATCGTCAGTGAAGGTGGTAAGGGTTAGAGGGGCGCTGCCCCTGGGGGGGTTTGGGGCATCACTCAGCAAGGTGGACTTTCCGAACGTAGCCAAAAATAGGGACAGCTAACAAGTGGCAATGAACTCACCTGCTTCCTGGTCCGCGTTTTCCCAGTGCGGAGTTTGATGTAGCGGGCTATGAGCTCATTGCGTCCTGTAATGAAAACAACATCTTTCATGTAAAATCCAGAACATACCACATTGACCCTTAAACAAGAGTTGGACTTAAGTGTGGGAAGAATCTAGAGATTTGTACATGCTGCATGAAAAAGTCTGCCTTATGATGCTAGTATGGTCAGTATGGTACACAACTATCATGTAATCCATTGGCTATGCTCCAATTGGGAATGATACTCAAACATTAGAATTCCATAACTTCAGCAAAATGAAGAACAAGATACTGTTTTTGTCAAGAAGTACCAGTTTGAACACACAAAATTAAAAAGTGATGCAAATAAAACTGCAACATGGAAGGATAATCATGTCTAAAGCAAGCATGAAGAAAAGGATTAGGGTAGTTTCAGTCTTTGTGAAGGCCCTGATCCTCGGCCCACTCTTGTTCTTTCACTGCGTGTGCAGATCAGTGCACATCCACTAATGACAGACAGCTCACACTGGCGGAGCAGGTGTCATCTGCTTGGAGCTACCAGATCCTAAGACTGGACCCCGGGACAGACACCCCCCCCCGGCCGCTGACCAAAAAAAAAAGGCCCAGTCTAGTGACACTGCCAGGCAGCTGGTGTGTGTGTCAATGTTTATGGAATATGCCTTTACGCCCCACAGTAAATCTTGGCCTTGTTCCCCCTCAATGCCACCCCCGTCACACCCACCTTAGCCCGTTGAATGGCTCCAGTTACGCTGGGGCAAGGGGGGCGTGACAGTCATCCGACTTCTTTAAGCCTCTTGTTTCTCCCCATACACAAGTTCAATACAATTAAGATGTTCAGTCATTGTAAATTTACTGGAATTTTACTTTTCCATATTAACACACATTAAACAAAAATTGGGATTTGACTGTACGTCAAAGCGGGGTATTGTCTGTGTACAATGGGCGTGACAGAAATTGATGATCTATCCTGCACAGGCCTTGTCTTCAGACCCTGGACCCTGAATCCAGACATTTACATTCAGTGGTCTAAGGAAGTATCTACATTTTATGTAACTTCTGAGACACACCCGGAAGTGGAAGTTAGCTTCTTTCGTGATTTTATAAATTTACATGAGGTATACGAGTTTCAGTCAGGAAGCCATCTTGGCCGGGCAGATTGCCATGCCCTCTGCTCTGTACATGGGTTTGGTTAAGGGGTTAGGGCACACTATACCACTTCCATGTTAAAATGCCTTTTAAAGCTGTATTATGCTGTAAGTTTGTCCCGGTATCAGATACTCCGCCACTCCTTGTGTGAATGCTTGGGGAAGGTCCCATCAAAAATACTTTCCAACACACACCCACCAGATCACAGGCCAGCCAGTCACACACGGATGAGATCATGCTATCCAATTAGCCAGCCAGACAGACAAGAAGACGTATAGCGCCAACCGAGGCTGCAGTTTGATGTTTATCAACCATGCCTCCACAAGGGGGGTTTGTCAAGGGCGTGTGTGAAATTGGAGCAGCAAATTGACATGCGATGGAAAGATATCTTGGAAAATTGAGGTTTTGCTTTGTCATACCGACCAAACAACAACCAAAATGAATGAACCATATTACTTTTAAACTCATATGCAAGGGGGGCTATTTTTGGAGTAAAAGTCAATATGACCCTAAAAGTGCCATTTCATCAGTTTTGCTATGAGGTCATGAGTAGGTGCATAAGGTTACTAAGGTCCCACCCCTCCAAAGTCAATCCACGGTCCACGCGGATCATAAATCTGCATCAATGGCCTGGTGTGATCGCTCCCTCTCAGTGCATTCCACACATTCCTTTACACTGACACTGGGTCCTGCATCTGCTGCTCCAACGTAAGCCCCACATGTGCATGTCCTGTTTGTGCACAACAAATACCCCCTATGGATTAATCATCAGGCAAACAATCAGAAGAATCAGCTGCAAAGACTTGGGCAAGAATATGCAGTACAGTATATCTTCTCAAGGAATACGAGTATAGAGTTACCAACCAATGACAATTAGTCAACACAAGTGAGTAGCAAGATAATTGTTTCTTGTCTACTATCAAGCCAGTCAAGTGGTGGTGGTGGTAGTGTCACGGTCACTGGGGAGCAGCACTTCATTGAGTCGACTCATGAATTCATGCCACATTCTGATGCAGGGCATTAACACAATCAATACTTTATTCATAAGTGCAGTTTTATTAAAAAAGAAAATATATATCTATATAAAACATGTCCTGAGTTTAATTATAAAATATTAGCAAGATTGAATTTGATCTTTTCCTGTTTAAATTGATCCCGGGTGTGTTCTTTCAGCGCATGCTCAGATATGAATGACGTAACACGCAGATCCAGACGTTCTTCACTTTTAAAAATGGAGGCCAGCAATCGGCACTGGACTAAGCAAAACTGGCAATACGGAGTTATTCCAACAAGTGAAAGAAAAACTCGGGGAAGCCGGTATCACGTGATGTTGATGTTTACGTTTTACTGGGCATGCCCTATTGACTGTGCTGTTTGATTTTCACGGCGCATGTAGACAAGAGATTGGAATATTCCTTTCCATGGATACCATTGTTTCCCGAAAGGTCATTCGGAAAGAGAAAAAGTGGTGATGTAAAAACGTGGCTACTGTGGAGTGTCTGTGGTGTAAAGACTGGCAGAGCAATGTAATATTGGTCCGTGTGGCAACACCTACCTTGTTCCTCCCATAGACTTATTGATGCACGTGTGAGGTCGTGGTGATATTTTGTAACATTTTTGGTTAGTGGTGTGCCACAAGATTTGTCCAATGTAAAAAAAAAAAAAAAACGTGCCATGGCTTAAAAAAGGTTGAAAAACACTGGTGTACACAAACTGGGTCTGATCAGGAAAACCAAAAAGTCACATTCAGGCATCAGAATGGCTTAGTTTAGTGTTATTTTCCCCCCACCCCCTGTGATATATATATTTTTATACTTTATTTTTATTTATTTTTATATTTTTAAAACAAAACGTACAAACACACTCAAAACAAAAAGGGGGCACTGGACATACACGTCACACAATTTGGCTATCACACATTCCCTGTCATGGTGCAATTTGAGTCATTTCCTTGATTTTTGTCCGTGAACAGTGTCCATTTCACCCATTTTTCTCCACACATGTCTTCTTTAGTCCTCAATCTATGTGTCAATAGTTCCATATCATTTCCACATCAAATATATATATTCCATATCATCATATTGTGTTCATCACACAAAGCCAGTCCTCCAGTACCGGGGGTCTTGGATGAAGCCATTTTTTGGTAATGGCTTTTTTACCTGCTACCAACATGATTTTATACAAATACCTATCTTTTCTTAGCACAGAGTTTCCCACCAGGTGGCCCAGATACAATATCTCACATGAAAAAGTCCCACTGTAACCCAAAATCCTCTCCATGGTTTTACATACCCTCTTCCAAAAATCATATTTTGATGATATTTGGGCAGAGCCAGAACACATGTGAATGGTTGACATGGACTGTACCACACTGACGCCAGCATGGCTGGGTAACTTTCAGATATTTTTGTTTAATTTCTTGTGTCATGAAAAATCTAATTATGTTCTTCCAGCAATGCTCCCTCCAGACCCATGATGATGTTGTGGTGTTTTGGGTCATAACCATACCCAACCATTCAGCTTCTGTAATGTTTGTTTTGAGTTCTTTTTTCCATTTTTCTTTAATATAATGAGTATTTGCTTTTCCCTCCATTAAATGTTTATATAGTGTGGGTACTATCTTGGTAGCTTTTGATTTGTATGCAGACATCGCCATTTGAATCAGCCCATGTCTTCTTCTATTCATCCAGAATTGTATTTTCCTGTCATAGTATTTTCTCATTTGTATGTATCTAAAATGGTCGTTTTCGCCCAGGTCGAATAGTTGTTGCAGTTCTTGAAAGCTCATGAATTTCCCCTTATTTACTATCGTACACCATGCGGTTATACCTCTTGGGATCCATTGCTGGAAGGTCTTATAATGAATGGAACAAAGTTCTTATCGTATGCTATCCATTGTAACAGACAGAGGTCATCCTCTAATTTGAGTTTCCGTGTTAGACTGAACCATAGTTCCAGTGTAAAACTGGTCACATCATCGACACGGTCACACCCCTGTCTCCCTCTCTTGTCGCCCGCAATGGCACTTTGAATTTCTCTTCCATTAATGGTCTGTTCCAAGTTTTTCCATTTTGATACAAAATGTACATCACACCAACATAGAATCACTCATCTGTGCAGCATGGAACATTTTTTTAAGGTTTGGTAGTCCCATGGCCCCCTTGTCTTTGCTCAATTGCAATGTTTCAAATTTGACCCTTGGCTTTTGGTTATGCCACACAAACCTTGAAATCATTTTGTTCCATTGTTTAAACTGTTTTTCTGGAATATTAATTGGTAGTGCTTGGAATAGATAAAGAAGCCTTGGGAGTATATTCATCTTCACTGTCTCCATCCTTGAGCTAAAATCGAATACAAGAACTTGCCATCTTTGAATATCATTTCTAATAACTTGGTCTACCTTAACATAATTGGCATGGAATAGTTCGTCCATTTTTCGTGTTAAATTAACCCCTAGGTATTCCCCCGTGATATTTTGTGCAGTGTTATCGGAAAACTATCAACTATGAAAATGTATTGGTTGAATGATAATAAAAGATAAATCGAACAGATAGAATCGGTCTCATGGTCTCGCCTTTAACCTGGTCGGCAGGCTAGCGCTGCAACCGTGCTTATGTTTGCTGTGGCGCCGCTTCTACCTCTCTATAAAGCGGCAAGCTGTGATACGTGGATCCACTGGTCCGCAGTCCACCAAGTGTAACGACTAGCAGCCACAGAAGGTGTTTCTCCAATGCCGTGTCTACATAATCAATGCTTGCCGGTTGGAATTCCAGGAATGATTTACCATCATTTACACTCAGAATGTCAAGACCAGTTGAAAAATTGCATTGGATCTTAAGACGGTTTCACAGAAGGCCTCCACTGTCTGGAACTCAAACATTAATTCATTCATTCATTTTCTACCGCTTTTTCCTCATGAGGGTCGCATATAGACAAACAACCATTCACACTCACATTCATACCTATGGACAATTTGGAGTGGCCAATTAACCTAGCATGTTTTTGGAATGTGGGAGGAAACCGGAGTACCCGGAGAAAACCCACGCATGCACGGGGAGAACATGCAAACTCCACACAGAGATGACCAAGGGTGGAATTGAACCCTGGTCTCCTAGCTGTGAAGTCTACATGCTAACCACTATCCCACGTGCTGCCCTCAACTCGAACATCTCAGATGGTATATCCTTGTAACGTTACCAAGCTAATGCTAACAGAGCGAACAGGAGAACGCCCAACCGCAAAAGTAACTAAATGCAGTGCAACGGAATATCTCCCGGTCAAACTTCACTATTACTGATAGTCGTAAACAGCATTTGAAACCCAGTTGAGGTGAAAGGTAGTGTTTACAAAGCAAAATACGGATGCAACTAAGTTGAGCCTCCTCCATTGTGTTGCTCTGTCCTCGCCCACGACTGC
Source organism: Doryrhamphus excisus (assembly GCF_037039965.1). Taxonomy (NCBI): domain Eukaryota; kingdom Metazoa; phylum Chordata; class Actinopteri; order Syngnathiformes; family Syngnathidae; genus Doryrhamphus; species Doryrhamphus excisus. The sequence goes on from NC_136357.1 coordinate 18,236,256, forward strand.
TGAACACCAGTCACTCATTACATTGGCTGATCCGGACATAGACTGCGGTCGCCTGAGCTTTCTGATATGATGTTTTAATTGTTCCTGAATAGAAATATTTTAAAAAGTATCTGTGCTAATTAATTATTGTGCCATCCCGAATACCGTATTAGGGTTTGGCTCCACCCCTAATATGCACCTGGAATTGCATGGGTGACTACATCTTCCTTCATCACAAGCACAGGTATTACAGTTTGTAGCAATCATCCCATTAGAAAGGTTAGCCAGTTTGTTACCAATAAATAAATGTTCTTTACAATTTGAGACAAGTGTATTTCATTTTACTGGTTATGGTTTGGAGCTTTTTTTTACAATCAGTGCGCAATCGCAAATATGCGGGAAATCACATTTAAGTGGTCAAGACTGTAAGCGAAGCTGTCACTTGACTGGCAAAGATGACACCTGAGTGAGGACTCCCTGTTTCTTTTCCACTGACCTTTACATCACATTTTAATGAGATTCCCTTGAGAGCCATAAAACATATTTATATCACCGGAGCAAAAAACAACAATGGGACGACAGGTTGCGCGAGCGAGGCTTAGCGGGCTAACGTTAGGGTGTGCGCGAGTTCTTTGTTGTGAAAGTGTGTGAAAATCCTGTCAGCATTCGGGAAAGCTTTGCTGACTTCATTCACAGCAGCAGCAGCGATGGGAGCACTCTCCACGGACAGAACCATGGAAATCCTGGCTAAGTGCTGCCCTCACAGCTGTTAGCAAATGCAACGTGACCAACGCAAACAGCTGCATCAAACAGGATGTGATAACTAGATTTAAGCCTGCTAAATGACTAAATCATTCCTTTTCAATCCAGGTGGAGAAATTGCCATAACAGCATGGAAGTCTGTAAAGCGGGGAGATAATACATTTCCAACGCCACATTCATGCAGCTGCACTGTACTACAAGGTGGGGATGGAACGGGATACAATTATTAACAACCATAATCACCGTTTGTTACTTACCTCCGGTTCGGTTCCTTTTCGTGCCCAGTAAAGGAACAAAGTGCAAAACCAGGGCTCGACAATAATGATGTACCGATGGCCCGGGGCAAGTTAAATCAAAATTGGGGCAAGTAAATCCAATCAGTGATATTCCTGTTAGGCAAGTGCACTTTGGCATGCCACACTGCCAAGAGTTTTTTTAAAAGCGTTCTTGTTGGGTGTTGGTAAAACACGTACTGCGTAATTCCGGTGCTAATTTGCAAACCAATCCTTGCAAATCTTGAAATGGACCAATCAAAATCGTTTATTTAGGCCGCGGTCTGCAGTCCGCAGTTTTGAGATGGTTTGACTAGGAAAACATCTATCATCGAGTCCCTGCCAACATGGTCTAATTCTTCAACAACTTATGAAGGAAAACAGCAAAAAGTGATGAAACAGTGCCTCCTAAACAAGTATTTTATTAGCGGCAGCAAATCAAATGATGGCACAGGTGAGTGAATCACATTGCTGTGACAATTTGAAGTGGTCACAATGAAACACCACCCATTAGATCCAATACCAAGTGCTGATTTTGCACAAGCTACAAAATCTAGCGCTTCCATTTCTCTGTGGATTTTTATCACCTTTGCTTCACAAATTATTGTTTGACCGTTGAGCATTTTTTTCTGGATTAAAAAACACTTTACTAGTACACAAATGTGTCTATTCAATAATGTTTCATTTTGGTGCACAACTTATAAATATCACTGCTTACTACAACTACGATGTGTAAGGTAGTATGGCATGCCATGTTAACATACATCTACACTATTTTTCAGACATTCCTCCAAATACAATGCGTCAGTACTACAGTAAACCTCGGATATATCGGACTCGGATATATCGAAAATTCGCTCACAACAGACAGATAAAAAAGAACCGATTTTTCTGTAATGCATTTCCAATAAAAATTCATTGCATATATCGGATTTTTTATAATGGATTTCGCCTATTTCGGACAAAATCTCCAGTCCCGTTCTAATGCATTTCCATTAAATTTCCCTCGCATATATCGGATGGCCGCATCGTGGCGCTCCGATTCGCCGAATCGTGGACAGGCCGCTATACGACGTCATTTGCAGCATTGCCTGCGCGATTTATATTCACGTTTATTATTCAGATTTAGGACAAATATAAAAGTGAGTGACGTCAATAATACTAGCACAGCAGTGAATGAGATCTTAACCTCACTATTGGAAATAACGTAGGCCTGACGGGCGTAACAGGGCCTAGCTTAATTAACAATTTGTTATGCTCAGAGTCCAATAAAGTTAAATTCTCATTACCTTACGTCTCTTTTCATTGTCCAGTCCAGGTACATTGGAAACATAGTCAAGGAAGTGCCTTTTTATAACGGATAAAATCCGATTTACGCATATACCGGATATAAATCCGATATATGCGTAAAACTGACATTTTCCGGTATACGCATATAACCGATTTCGCTTATATCGGACAAAACCAGTGGGAACAATTGAATCCAATATATCCGAGGTTTACTGTATTATCTGATGAATTATCTGCATATATTGCTGCTAAATATATTAACCACAAGAAATAATAATCATTTCATCTTTATTTGAGATTCTCATGTGATGCCACAAAAATGAGATGATACCATTATGGTAGTCTTTTCATTTTACATGGGGCAAGTTCGGGCAAGTAGTTCTCACCTTAAGGATTCCCCATGGGCAAGTCATTTTTCTTTTTAATGTAGAGCCCTGAAAACATAAACATGCTTTCAAAAGGGTTTGCAACTGCTGGCTACTTCTGGACAGTACTTGTAGCCCAGCATGAATACATTTAAATTTTTGTCCAACTGCAACTCCAACATATATATACACTATATACAACAAAATGTATGTTATCTTTAAAATCCCAGTACACTTGCATGAAGCCCAGTAAACACCATGAATGTTTTTTTAATCGCCCATTATTACACACCATAGGTCAATAACTTCATGCAACACACAAAAAGAGTCCTGCTTTAATTGAAAGTACCCATTCTGGCTGCAGTTTTGTGGTTACTGTTACACTCCTGACACTGTTTTTTTTTCTCTCCGTGATCCCAGCACAGACCCTACGGTCAGAATCACTGAGAGCCACACATGGCAGGAAATGTCTTCCTTGGCAGACATATGTCAAATTACCACGGGCGCGCATACTCGCCTCAATATCCTTGACACTGTCCCAAATAAGTTGGCGAATACGCCTGCTGGTAATGAGCTCAAGGGGCCCGAAGAAATGTGGCAAATACATGCAGAATATGAGGAGAAAACATTCCATTCAATGAAGGAATGGGTAGAAGGCGCACATTCCTTCCGTGTCTCTGCTGGGAGACTCAATGTCATATTGTGTGCCAAAGAATGGTATTCATTCCTCGGTGGGGAATTCAACCTAAAATTCCAAGTATGTCGCATTCAGCCAACAGACACCTTGTTATGTTGTTTTGTCTGTGGCTCCGTATTTAGCTTGTGCAAGGACACCCGAGAAGTTACCTTTTGGGAAAGAATTAAGCCATCGCTTCATCCATGTTTGGTTTGGTCACCCAAGTGACGCCATGAGCGCTTTGACAATATGGTCAACAGCGAGGACCTGCTAAGTGGCTTTGATTGGCATTGATCGGGAAGGCGGCCTCAATGGTCCGAGTTGCTGGCCACTGGTGACCTTGGGGTTGGGTTCGGTGGGGGGGATTGTGATACAATGAACAGAGCTGCAGGGGCTGCAAAGCGTGGACCATCTGGGCTGCGGTTGAGGAAGGGGGGGGGGCTGAAGTTGGACCATGCACAGTTTCTTGTTTTAGGTAACCACACCCAACTCAACCCAACAATTATGCAAACGGTTTGAAGCCAGAGTTGAACCAAAAAAGACAGCTTCAGTTAGAACCAATTGTGGAAAAGCAAAACTCTCAGAAGCTCCAAAACATGTCCGAACCAGTCACAGTGGAAAAGGAGCATATGTGAGCTAAAGTTAAGTTAAGATTACATGCTGGGTTGGCCTTTTGGTAGAATAAAAACTAAATGAATAGACTTAAATGGCAGATAGATGGCAAAGGTCAGTGCTTTATTTTAAGACGTTTAGCAAAGTCTGCTTTCTTCAACACCACCTCCCTCCCCTTTTTTATTTTCATTCATTCATTTTCTACCGCTTTTCCTCATGAGGGTCGCAGGGGTGCTGGAGCCTATCCCAGCTGTCTTTGGGCGAGAGGCGGGGTACACCCTGGACTGGTGGCCAGCCAATCACAGGGCACATATAGACAAACAACCATTCACACTCACATTCATACCTATGGACAATTTACAAAAGTGTCATGTTCATCATGTTCGTAAGGTAGGTGGAAAATTTCAATTTCAAAAATGAGCGTTTGAGTACCTCTTCTGATCACTTTTGGGACACACATTACTGTTAGAACATGATTGAAACTATAACGTGATGTATATGTTGTATGTACGTGTTTGGAAGAACCCTTCTGGCAGCAAACGGAGACTCGTTCTGAATGATTTTCAAGCAGAAAAGGTGCGGACGAGGTAAAAAGCCCTGAAATAGCACTCATGCACTCCACAGGACAGGTGTGACAGAGTTCTGCCGTGGGGGCCCAGAGGCCATGCAAGACACCACTGTCCACCTTGGTGTTTATTTGTCCGCCCCCCCCCACCCGCCGAGGCGCTCAAAGGGTAAACGTCTATTCTGGTTTAGGGTTACAGCTGAGCTGCCTTGAACCCCCGGGCTCCCAAGTGCACATGCCATTCCTGGCAGGCCAATGCGCTCCCCAGTGCCCGCCCACAGGGAGGAAGGGGCACTTGTTTTTTTCCTCACCCACGTTTACCCGTACAAACACTCATTCGCATGACACAGAATGAGCTACCTGAGCCCCCCCCTCAGCGTGATCATATGCGGCTTTTTGGGGGACGTGGGTTAGGTATCAGAGGACAGTCATGACCGCAAAAGGTGGGTAGCACTTAGGCACGGTGACAACACAACACAATGACAGAACGCCTTTCATTGCACCGATATTTCTATCCGCCGTAGACAACGGATGACACGCTGGTGTCAAAGCCATCAGTTAACCAACATCTTCCATCTAGCTAAGGAGGAGGAACGCCAACAGCCTACCTTTGCAATACCTGCTCAGACTATTCTTAGCCATGCAGTTTGATCTAAAAATCACTATTTTACAGCCATAGCACCATTCGACCATAATAGGCCTTAATTGTCACTTGTATACATCCATCTATTCATTTTCTACCACGTATCCTCATTAGAGTCCCCAGAGGCGTGCTGGGGCCTATCCCAGCTGTCTACAGGCAAGAGGCGGGGTACACCCTGGACTGGTGGCCAGCCAATCACAGGGCACTTATAGACAAACAACCATTCACACTCACATTCATACCTATGGACAATTTGGAGTGGCCAATTAACCTAGCATGTTTTTGGAATGTGGGAGGAAACCGGAGTACCCGGAGAAAGCCCACGCATGCATGGGAAGACCATGCAAACTCCACACATAGATGCCCCAGCAAGGAATCAAACCCGGGTCTCCTAGCTGTGTGACCTGCACACATACCACTTATCATATTCACACTTCATAAACCTCCATTTTGATGGAATGGAATTTTGCACGGAAAAACCGCAACTAAAAACTGGCAAAGCTTTGGCCGACTTGTAGCATTTAGTTTTGCGGCCGAGTGGAAGTGACAGAAAACAGAAGAAATGAAAGAAAACATCTGATTAAGTATGAAAGAAGTTAAGCAGAAGTGCATATTTATCTATTATGATCCCTGAACAATCATATAAATAAAAGGAAGACAGAGTGGGTGGGTGGGGCGTACCGTACATCTTGCCCTCATCAGAGAGGATGATCTTCCTGCGGCCACAGGGCGGGTAGATGGCCAAGGCCTCCTGGAAGCTCTGTTCGATGTCGGGGCTCCACACGCCCTCCGCATCGTTCTCCAAGGGTTTGTCAAGAGTGTCCCCCAGCTCCTCGCTCCCACCCCTGGGGGAGGGAGCCGGCACCCACTCCGTAGACGTGGTGGGAAGATGGGAAGGAGACCACAGAGCAAGGATGGGGATGTCGATGTAGATGCTTGGGGTGGGGAGGTGGTGGTGCTCCTGCCTGGCGGGAATCCACCAGTGTGAGGATGTTGGCAAAGGACCCCTGCAAACACAAGAAAATAATCATAAATGACTATTTATTTTGAAGATTGGATTCATCGTCGTATAACTTGGGGCCACACGCCAACAAGGTAGGTGTGGCAATGTGCTTCAAAGCTGGTTGCCACCATGCAGACATGTCCACAGTGTACTGTGATGGACTTCTTTTCACTGTGGACGTTATTCAACGGCGTAGCTATAGTAGTAGTTGCCCCTCACTGTGTCTGGTTTATGCTAGGGGCCGTCAATAAATTAGTTGTTTTTGTTTGTCCAACAAAAAAGTTGTTGGAAAAAAAGTTTTTAAATATCAAGTTTATTATGTATATTTAATTTATTTATTTGGTTTGATCTACCTTTTAGTTATTTGAATTATTTACACATCTGTCGTTATCATACATATTTAAATTTTCTGTGTATTTTATTTGTATTTATATGTATTTTGCTTGTTCTCATTGAGCTATTTTGTTTGAATTATTACAAAGCAAATTACAAATATTTAGCAATTAGCAAATATACAATTTATTTATATCACAGATCTATTTATATTTATCCATGTTATGTATTTTATTACCTTTATTAACTACACTTTAAACATCTGTCTATTTGTATTTCTGGTTCCTTGTCATGTTGCACATTTGTGCGGCTACATGGTGGTAGAGGTCAGGTAGAGGTCATGGGCCTCAAGCACACCTGCCCCACGGGCCAATGACAAAAATTGATGTAAGAATTGAGTGGCAAACTAGGAACTATCTATAGGAAGATATAGATTTATAGACTTACTGCTCTGTGTTACATGTAAAAAAATACATATTGCAACATAAAGTGTCTTCCAATGTGTCACAAAAGCCTGTACTAACCCACAGCTGCTCAAAGCGACATGGATTAGGTTAGCTCAGGCGGGAAAACAAATAAAGGGGGATGTTAACGTGAAGATGACAGCAGTCTGGAGGGTGACTGGGGGGGCGCTGGAGGGGTCCAAAGTCAATAGATGAGGAGCCACATTAGAGGGGGACCACTAGCCAGACACACATACATGCCAAGAGGACCATAGCAGGATATTAAGGCTGGCTGGGGGGGGTTAACGTCATTACATGATGACTGCAGCTCAATTTGTTGTCATTTTTATCAGTTAAACGTATTTATAATGGATACTTTAGAATTCCAGATGAACAGCCAGATGCACAAGACTGACATCCTGTTTGCCCCCGACATTATCTTATATAAGAATGAGCCCGAACATTGGTGACACCTCTTCCTGTCATTCAGTGGGTGAGTAAAATGGAAGTGAGCCAAGACGGAAGTGCTTGCTCAAGCTTTGTTGTTGTGTACTTTTCCTGCCTCCAGCATGTCCATTTAGGGCAGGAAAAAGACAGACGGGCCGGGGGTGTCACATTTAAGTTTTCAAGGGTTTCCAATCAGATTGGTTTGACTGGGGAAGGGGTAAAAGCAGTCCTGTGAGTGAGTCAAGTGTGTACACGGACACATCCAATCCAATCCAATCCACTTTATTTATATAGCACATTTTATAAACAGGAGTTTCCAAAGTGCTGTACAGACTAGTAAAATAAAAAGTAAAAATAAAATACAATAAATAAAGGTACAAATTGAATTTAATCCAAAATTAAAAGTTCAAATAAGAAATAAAATAGTAAAACAGATATTAAAATATTAAAAACAATAAGCAAAGCAATAAAAGTATACAAAAAATAAAACAAATTAATATAAAAGAACTAAAAGACACAGGACCATACGATCACTCTGGTCCCCTGGTCTTAAGTCTCGTCTTGGGCACCACAAGTTGGAGCTGGCCCACGGACCTCAGTGACCGCGCTGGAGAGTAAATTTGGATGAGGTCCGAGATGTATTTGGGGGCCAGCCCATTCAACGCCTTAAAAACAAACAATAAAACACATGCTACACGGCAGGGTTAGTTTAGTCTTTTTAAAATCAACTCAGTCCTCCGTAAGTGGACCAAAAAGTACACCAATACACCAAAAAATTACTATAAAATGAATGAACCAATGAATTATGTTCAACATTTAAAGCTAATCAACATAAAAAGGTTTATGTTTTTTTAAGTGTGCAGGAATAGTCCGAAGTTTGGGACCCACTGCAATACATCATTGGCCAATTTTGCATCGTATGGAAGCTTGGCTAGATGTAGCTTGGCTAGAAAAAAAAAACAAAACGCATTTATTAAAAACAGAAAAATATACAAACTTTTTCAGTGCTTTGGTTCCGATTTTCTACAATAAAAGCTCTGATAAAACATTCCACTGTTCTCAAATATCTTAATTTTTATTTTTCTGCACAAAGTAAGATGAAAAATAAATAAACAAATCAAGAAAAGAAAATCAATCAATCAGTAATAAATAAATAATAATAATAATAATAATAATAAAACGGCAAATAATAAAAACTTAAGAAAGCACATATAGTTGGTGGGTAGACAAATTATTTTTTTCAGATTAAAATGAACAAAGCATTATTAGAGCCCTGTAGACATGACAAAACACGACTATAGTCACATTTATACTTTTTTTATTTACAACATATTGCGCAACTGCAGGTTCTTGAGACACATGCTCACTGGCAAACTAGAGAGCTAGCGACCTAAACGGTAGCCGTCAAGTTATTTCCTTTAAACTTAAATAGCCAAAAACTTACCACTTCCACACGGATAGGGAGGATAACTATTAACAGTTATTTAACCTTTAACATGAACATTAATCAAACGTAATAATTTTTTCTGGGTACATGATACCATACAGCTTCCATATCAAACTTGCGCGGGCTGCACTAACATTAAACTTTCATATCAAGGCGGGGGCCTCAAACTAGTGTCCTGCGGGCCACAATTGGCCCGCGGGCCGCGTGTTTTAGACCCAAGGTCTAAAGCATGTCCATCAATCCTTGTCTACATGGCGGAAAATTAATAACATGTCTTGCAAATCATCATCACTGGAGGAGGACTAGCTAAAATAAGACACAGAAGCTATGTTAACCGCTAAGCAAGCCAGTGCCAACACAACTTTATTTATTTGGACCCAAATCTCATTTCTGTTAGAGGTTTCTTCCAATGAGGGAGTCTTTCCTCACCTCCATCACCAAAGTGCATGTTGGTGTTCTTCTCCATGTGTAAACTGCCATCGGGTCACTTCTGTTGTGAATTATAGATATCAAAATTCCTCAGTTATCGTACAATATTACACGTAAAAAACGTTTTACCCTTTGGTACGTTCAATCGTTCCTTAATTGGATCTACATTATTTGGTCTGGCAAAAATCCGTTTTTGTTCATTTGGAATGAATTAACAACAAAAACATAGGTCCAAATGTACAAAAATAAAAAATAATATTAATACAAAAATATGACCTACATTGGGAACATTTTCAAGCTGGAGTCAGCTCCGCATTACAGGTCACTACAGGTCACAGTGAGTCTTGTTAAGATAATCAATCAGTCATTAGAGCGCTGGCCCAGTCAAGTCAAACCCAAACACACAACACCATAACGCATCGCACATCCAACCCCAACGAGGCCCCTCTTGCCTGGATCCGCTCAGCAGGATAATCCACCCAGCTGGTGCTGAGCGGTCAGGGGGGTACAAAGCCCTCAACCACCCTTGAACGTAAACAAAGTCAGGGCAGCAAAAATCTTAAGTTAGTTGATTTTTAGGGCTTTAGGGCTTGTTCGTGTAACCCAGCGTTTTACGATTTCCACCTACTCACCTACTGAGTAGGAAATGGGGACGTATAGCTAGCTCAACAGATTTTTCCGGCCTTCAAAACAAAATGACGTTACATTAATAAAGCTATTACAATTACATGTGCAACTACTTCTTCTTTATCCACAATGGTTATGATTGCTTGTTGAGCAATTTGTAGCAATGAAAAGTTAGAAAAGTTAGCAAAACTACATCAGTTTCTGATATACTTGGCAAAATTTCCAATGATTTTTTATTAAAAAAATAGGATGGCAGTAAAGCTTTGAGAGGGAGTTTATTTGCATTATATTCATTATTTACCGTAGTTTCCGTAGTCAGTTGCACCAACCAAAAATGGACAATAAAGAAGAAGGCTAAATGGGTGTCTGTTAACGTAACGTGACTAGGTGGTATGTTTACATGATGTATTAGCTAGGGTTGAGCGATATGGACCTTAGCATGACAATATAAAACTATATAAAATGTCAATTCGGCAGAGTCTAACATTCCAATTAATAGGTCAGAAAGGGAAAAAAGCATAATAGGTCCCCTTTAAATATTTTAATCGAGTGACAGCCCTAATCATTACATGAATATGAATGAAATGAAATATTATGTATCCATCTTCTTCTGCTGTCCCCTGGTGTAACTGGAAGAGGGACCAGGAAGTATGGATTTTCTTACAGTGACTCCTGCGACTGTGATCTGGATTAACCTAAATATGTTTTTCTTTATTTTTTTTCAGCTAATTATCACCTTTTGCTGCCATCTTTGTTTGGGTTTTGGTAAGGATGCAACATGTGGTATTCAATATCCAATTCTAGCGTATCTAAGATGCTTGCCACATTCAAAAATGATATGAAAAGCTAGTGATTTAGTGTTCCAGGTGAACAGTGAGATGTGTGTACGTGCTCCACTGGTGCACGCTAATCATGTGGGGAATGTAAAAGCACATAAGGCAACAGTATGGGATCAGGCCAACATACGATGGAAAGTCGCATTGAGAGGCGCCGAGAACTGCGGGGATGGTTTGTTGTTTGATGGGGTTTTTGTTGTTTTGCTGACAGAGCATGTTCACGGGGACGCACCCCCCCAACCCTCTGAGAGCCTCACATACATACACACACACACCTACAAGAGATTAAATAGACCGCGTTCCTATTAACATGGCATTAAACTTAAAACAATGCCTACAATTAATTGATAGGCTTCCCACAGGAAATAATGTAAGTCCAATTCCAAAGCCGTTCCAGGCATCCAAAAATACCATGTGTTACAACCTGAGACACAGTGTAAGAACCGAGGCCACTTTTTGACATTCTCGCCAAAACCCAAATCACAAAAACTGGATTTTTTGTGAACCAACTGTGTGGTGCAACAGCTGGAGCCGACAGATTATTAACTGATTAACTGATTATTGATTTAACAAGGTTGCTGGCTAAAGGCCCCGTCCCACTCTGTCCTTCAACAATTCCACCTGCCTCCATCTATATATAAATGTCAATATTAATAATAAATATGAAATAATATTAATAATAAATATTATTATGGCAAATTCAAATGTTTTGGGTCGTGGCCTGTAAACAGAGCAACATGAGCCATGATTAAATACCTCTTTTTAAAAAAATGCACGCTTAACTCAGTCAATTCATTCCCAGCCATTTTTCAAAACCACAACGATTTTGACAGATTTTTCAACTTTGGCTTATGTCATAACTGAACTATCTAAACAACTGCACCACAGCATAAACACAAAGAAGGGTTGTTTTGCATCGAAATCATTCACTCACAAATATAACCCTATGAACTATTTCCTATTTGCACATTTGGAACTGAACTGCCAAATTGTCCCTACAACGGGTGACCTGCATGCTACACTCCTCCACGTTCTTCCACTTCCTCCATGTTCTTTCATGAACCGTATATTTTAACAATTCAAATTCACAAGCCAAAGCTCTTATCAAATGCACTTCTGCCATCTCGTGGCCACTTTTATGGCTTATAATCTATATAAATGTAAAAGACATTATACGTCTTTGGGATTGGGCGTTCAGGTTTATAATAAAGTATAAATACGTCTTTGGTATTGAATGAAGGGAAAGGTGTTTAAAGTCACTCTTAAATGGACAAAAACTTTTATGGTCAGCCTTACGCCATTTGACACGAGGCATGACTAATCAACTTACAATCAAACTGTTACAGTTGCTACCGTGCTAGCACCAGGGTTGGTTTGGATAGTTTATTTGGATCACCCTTACCTTGAAATACTGTTATTTTGGACTACAATCAACGGCCAAGAAACCAACTGCGATCCAAACGCGATCCAAACCTGGACATGATCAATTTTGAGCACACCCAAAGGTTGGAACAGCTAGTTACATCTCGGAATATCTAGATCAGGGGTCTCAAACTCGTGGCCCGCAGGCCAAATGAGGCCGGCGAGACGCTAGTTTGAGGCCCCCACCTTGATACCAAAGTTTAATGTTGAAATGACAGCTTAAAGCTGTGTGCACACCAGACACAATTAACATGATTGTGCCCCGCCCATACTGTTACCCTACCCTGTTACCCCGCCCTGTTTTGCTTTGGATTAGCAATGAAGCTAAAGGCTTATGACGCTGGGTACAAATAAATGCAGGAAATGATTTGGAATAAAAGGGAAAATACACGTCAAGATAAAGCATCTCATCAAACATGTTGTTAAAGTTACCACGCTGCTCCCAGATGGAACTGAGTACCATGCTAACTTGCTAATTGGGTCAAATTATTACGTTTCATTAATGTTCATGTTAAATAACTGTTAATACTGTACATTTCAATCTGAAAAAAAATAATTTCTCTACCAACTGTATGTGGTTTCTTACGTTTTTCTTATTTGCTGTTTTATTATTATTTTACTTATTTATTACTGATTGATTGATTGATTTATTGTCTTTATTCTTAATTTGTTTATTTATTGTTTTATCTTATTTTGAAAAATAATAGAATAATAATAGAAATAAATAATAATAACAATAATAATAAAAATGAAGATATTTGAGAACAGTGGAATGTTTTATCAGATATTTTGGTGTGGAAAACCAGAACCAAAGTACTGAAAAAGTGTAGGGTATAGCAGAAGCAAAAGCATTGAAGATAGTTTTTTTATTGATTTTTTTCCAGTTTTTAATAAATGCGTTTTGGGTTTTTTTTGAAAACCTGATGCGGCCCGGCTTCACCCAGAACCTAGCTCCGGTGGCCCCCAGGTAAAATGAGTTTGAGACCCCTGATCTAGATACATCCAAAAGTAAATAAAGGCTCATGGCTACTCCCTGAGGGAAAAAGCTTGCAATAGTTAAGAACAATGCTGGGGGGGAAATATTGTTGTGCATTCTTGAGCTTTTTTGTAAAGTTCAATAAATATACGAATAAATATTCAATAGTTATATCAACCAGAAAATTGAGTCAAACACTCCTCTCAAGGCACACACTCCAGTGAAGGAGTGGGGACGAGGGGGGGGTCCACAAAGTCTTTGTTGTCCAAGGCTCATATGTGAGGCATTATTCTCCATTCTCATGCGAGCGGAGGAGGAATGCTCGCTATGTAGGATGAGCACAGAGGCTCTGTGGAGAAGACATGTATCCTTGCACACACACACACACACACGTGCACAAGAAAAGCGGAGTGCATACATTTACAGTATCATTCATACAGCAAAAAGACAAACATCCAAATTCCTCAGAGAGTTGCAAAGCGAGGCCGTGACAGCTGTGTGTTTTACCGCCCCGCGCCATTACACCTGTTGCCTCATAGCAGCACTCCTGCCGTCCTGTCAGCTGCCCTGCGGGACACCGGGACACCGACACACACACACACACACAGCAAGCTTGAACCCTGACGAACAATAATCTCTAACACTCGGCCTTTCAGATCCAGCAGCTGCGCCAACTGCAATGTTCACGGCAAACAATGTTGACAGCGCAACTTGTGCATCTTCTGCTTTTTCATGATATAAAATGTAAAACATTTTCATTCAAGCAGATTTTTGGTGTGTTTTTTTATATCTCCCCACACAAAAATAATAATTTAAATAAATAATTTATAAATGCGTGATAATACATATTTTCACCTTCGCTAGTAGGCTCAAAATATAATAATAATAATAATACATTTTATTTGTATAGCACTTTTCAAAAATGGAGAAAAATGGAGTTGAATAAAAACAATTAAACAGAGCAAAAGATACGTTAAAATACAACATTCATTCATTTAAACCAGGGGTCTCAAACACGCGGCCCGCAGGACACTAGTTTGAGGCCCCCGCCTTGATATGAAAGTTTAATGTTAGTGCGGCCCGCCAAGTTTGATATGGATGCTGTATGGTATCATGTACCCAGAAATAATTATTATGTTTGATTAATGTTCATGTTAAAGGTTAAATAACTGTTAATAGTTAACCTCCCTATCCGTGTGGAAGTGGTACGTTTTTGGCTATTTAAGTTTAAAGGAAATAACTTGAAGGCTACCGTTTAGGTCGCTAGCTCTCTAGTTAGCGAGTTAGCGTCTCAAGACCTTGCAGTTGTGCAATATGTTGTAAATAAAAAGAGTATAAATGTGACTATAGTCGTGTTTTGTCATGTCTACAGGGCTCTAATAATGCTTTGTTCATTTTAATCTGAAAAAAATAATTTGTCTACCCACCAACTATATGTGGTTTCTTAAGTTTTTATTATTTGCCGTTTTATTATTATTATTATATTTATTTATTACTGATTGATAGATTTTCTTTACTCTTGATTTGTTTATTTTTTTCATCTTATTTTGTGTAGAAAAATAAAAAGTAAGATATTTGAGAACAGTGGAATGTTTTATCAGAACTTTTCTTGTAGAAAATTGGAACCAAAGCGAAGTTTCTTAAATTTTTTTGTTTTTAATAAATGTGTTTTTTTTTGTTTGTTTTTTTTTGGAAAACCTGATGCGGCCCAGTCTCACCCAGACCCAGCTCCAGTGGCCCCCAAGTGAGTTTGAGACCCCTGCATTAGACGTTACCAATGCTGTAGAAAACCTAACACAAAAATACTAGAGCTACTTACCATTGAGAGACGTCTTGAGAAACTTAGGACTGTCCAGTCTCTACTTCAGGATCGGATTTGGGTTCCAACTCATATGGCTGTATGTTAAAAGATGATATTTTTAAAAGATAGAAAGTTGGGTTTGCAGCTTCTGGAAGTCCTCCAAGCACGCTAACACAGCGAGCCATAGGTGGAATACATAAAAAAAAGACGAAGCACGAAATCCAAAAAAATACAGCTGAATAAGTGCAGATTCTGGAAGAACTAGAAAGCTTTCTGTGTGGGTTATTGTATGTAGCTGCTCTATAGGAGTCCACAACTCAATACAAAGGGCCAAAAAATAAGCATAATAAATAGTCAAGTTGCAACAGGACAGACCTGTTCAGATCCGGCACATGTTTTCCAAAACAAAGTGTAGTGTAACATTTTTATGATTTTAATGTAAATATGTAAATAACAGGTTATACATGTACCCACAGTATAAAGCAGAGCGGTGCTCACACAAAGTCAGCTGACTGATGTCATATGACATCTATGAAATGACAGTTATGATGGTGACACACAACCAACACTACCTTTGCAATCGCCGTAATGGGCGACCCTGATATAGCATATATGTCCATTCATATACTGTATTTCTTAACATTGTTTTAAAACCTAATTTCCAAAGAGTGGCGGCTTTTACTGGGCTGTGGCGTCCTACTACGGTCCTTTACATGGCGCAGAAAAGCATGTCTTTGAAACGTGGGAGAAAGCTGGAGTACGCACGGGCAGAATATGCAAACGCCACGCAGAGATGCCCAACTGGGAGATCCACTACTCACCTTGCCCTCCAAAGTACAGTGGGGGCAGCTTATGCTAAACAAGCCCAAACACAATGACAGTCAATCATTGTCCATTTCAGAGTGTGACGGACCAGAACCCCATAAACTGATTCTGACTGTAATATCAGGCCAACTTGCAAACAAAAACAGTAAAGGTTTTTTTTAATTAATGCAATAATAAAATAATGTACTAAATATGTTATATGTACTAATTAATCCCAATCAATGCCTTCATTTGACACAACTACTAATAATACTACATTTTGTAACCTTTTTTTTATTTATTTTAAAACATTTACAAAATTACAAATGGCCCTAAACACTTTCATTTTTAATTTACTCACAATGACTGGAATATTTGAATAATTGAATGGAGCCATTAAAGTTAACAAATTATTGAGACAACCGCTCAACTGTGTCATTTGTGGACTGACAATCCTGGGAATTCTGTTGAGTCGACAAAAACAAAAACAAATAAACTCACCCTAATTAGTTTGCTTGGCTAATATTTGACCATAAACAATGGTTTGATCCCTCGGGAAAGAAAAAAAAAAGCCAGGAAGTTGGAATGTTGGAATTTTGCAGTGAAAATGTTAAATATTTGAGGAATATTCTAGACATTATATTTTAGACATGTCACACTAAATCATAGTTAACAACAGCATATTGTTAAATATTAGTTCATATTATTATTGAACTAATATTTTGTTTTTCTTTATGCAGTGCTGTTGCTGATGTTATGTGTCAGAAATGTATAAAGAAGCATTCATAATATGTAGTAAAAGTATGTATGTAATAATGTAGCTATTAATATGCATGTATGTATTTTTATTTATTTTTCATTTTTTTATTTTATGTATTTTTTATTTTATTTTTTTTATTTATCACCCCTTTTAGTCAGCTTTATCTATCAATCAACACATCAATTACAAACACATGTCCGTGTGTGATAATGTAAGTGTACCTTTGAGGTGGTTCTACCTCCACTTAATGAGCAGTTTAACCTTTATAGAGATTTTTTTTTTTACAACAAACAACTCAAGATAATTACTTTCCTCAGCTAATATTTGATCGTAAAACAATGACACGATTCCCTTGGAAAATTTTTCAAAAAGGGGAGAAAAGAGCTCCATTTGAATCACAGGAATTGAAACGGTTGAGGACTTCTGTAGTCATTTATTTATTTTTTCCTCATTTTATATTCTCATACAATCTGTCCATAATAGCTGTTTTGTGGTTATTAAACTAATTGGCATTTGTCTTTTTTTCCATAGTTTTATCGCAATTATCTGTTATCCGTGACAAAGTGTATATATTCATCAAATAATTTGCTATCGGTAAACTTGAAAACAAATATCAGGACGCCATCTTGGACGCCATTGTTATTTTCAAACAACTTTATTGATCACGCTGGGAAAGCGACTAGCAATTATTTACACTTGTAATAAAGCTGACCAAATTAGTCGTTTCTTCATCCACTAAGAATTGAACATTTCCTCCTTAAAGTTTACAGCAAACAAATAAACCAAACCCAATTACGTTTTTTGGCTAATCGTTAATCGCAAACTATGACGTGACTCCCTTGGAAAAAGTCCCATCAAATCTCCAACTGAATCACAGGAAGTCAAACCTTTGGATGGTAAAAATGTTGGAATTCCGTCTTGAAAATAGGGAATATTTAAGGAATGCTCTCGCCGACTGTGAGTGGGAATCCCTCAAAGTGGGAAAACTGACTTCCAAAAGTCTTCCCATCACATCCGAGAAAATATACCCAGGGTGAAGATACGAGTGTGAAAAGGAATCGGAGAATCTTACCTGCTGGGAGTCGCAGGTGGAGCAACAGTTGGCTTCCTTTTCTCTTTTGTTCTTGCTTTTGTTGGATTTTTGTTGAATGTACTTTTTGCCCCGCAGCTACTCTTCGTTTGAAGCCGGAGGAGGAATGTGTGGAATTAGCCGTGGTATGACATGAAGCAACGAGGAAAAAAGCAGCAGAAAAGCCCAGGCAGGAGGGAAGGGAAGCAGGGGAGGCACAAATGACCGATCACTACGTCATCACGGAGGGGTGGAAGTGAGGGGGGGGGGCTAAGTTTATTGTGTCATCAAAAACTATTCAGAATGTTTATTGAAATAGATGTTCCTTTTTCTCTTTTCAGTGATGTAAATGTGCATTCGAACCAACTATTTGCCAGCACCTTGTTTCACTGCGTTATTGTGTCAATGAATCATTTTAATAGCTTCTGCAAAAAATGATTAATGTAAATACGTATACGTATGTATATGTAATATGCTGTGCATTTAGCAGAAGATTATATACCGTGTTTTGGATTCATTTATTTGCAATATATGTATTTGGTCATATCTTATACAAGTCTTTGCTTACTTTATATTTTATACCCAAACTCAACTTGTACAACAAGTAAAAAAAAACAAGTTTTATACACCACTTTTACCTACATGTGTATAACATTTGTTTCTTATAACTATTATTTAAATTTCATATTTATGTATATCTGTCAGTTTTTTACCCCCTTTTGTCTACGTTTTTCTATAGCCAACCTAACTTTACATATATATGTATTTAACATTTGGAATAATTTAATTAATAATTTCATTAATTAATTAATCGGACGTGGTTTTTTTTCTTCTTTACATTTTTTATCTACTGGAAACTCCTAAGTTTAACATTTGAACCTTATTTGCAAAGCTGCAAAATACTATTGAACTATTCCGCCTCCTGGTGGTGATATTACGAATTACATCATGCAATGGCTGTATCTGCAGTCGACAGCTTGTCATACTTATATTCATATTTTTAGTAGAGCCGCTTCTCCTTCACATCGAGAGGAGTCAGTTGAGGTGGCTCGGGCATGTAGTCCAGATGCCTCTCGGACGCCTCCCTGGCGAGGTGTTCCGGGCATGCCCAGCCGGGAAAAGGCCCCGGGGCAGACCTAGGACACGCTGGAGGGATTATGTCTCACAGCTGGCCTGGGAACGCCTTGGTGTCCTCCCGGTGGAGCTGGAGGAGGTGGCCGGGGACCGGGAAGTCTGGGCTACCCTACTGAGACTGCTGCCCCCGCGACCCGGATAAGCGGAGAAAAATGGCTGGATGGATATTCATATTTTGTGGTTGAAAATATAGATGCATTTCAAAATTATTATTAATTAATGATTTATGAAACACTACCCTGAGATCATTGAGATGTACAGCAGATTTAAATGACATAATTCATCTTCCAACCCGACTCTCGCACAGAGCAGAGAGAACATATGGAAAACGCAGACAGGAAGATGATTCCACTGACTTTATTGACTTTATGGAAAGCTACTACCACACAGGACATTCTTCTTCATTTTGGTGCTCATCACACAAATTCACAATTAGCAGTGGTGTGCTCACAAACAAGCAAAGTTTGTTAAATAAAGCCTATGAACAAACTACAGGAGGTTTCTCTTTGCACTGAAAAAGGAGATTATGTATCTAAAAAAAGGATATAAATTAACTTAAAGCCTCCTGTTGAAGAAGTTGTACTAAGTGTCAAAACTTCTATAGGAAATACTTGGAATGCTTAAGAATGATTTGTTTCCCGGGAATGTGAGAAGAAAGTTGCTGAAGTATTTACACCTCATTCCAAACGGGAGGTACGCACTCTGAAACTGGAAGATGCCCTAAAAAAATTACTGGAAGGGTCCTCCAGTACCTCCAGAAAAGGGTCACTTCTTCGAGAGGAATTTCATCTTGTTTCCTTGAAAAAAAAATAAAGAAAACATCTTAGTCTGACGTTTAAAACAAAGGCCCTGCTGCCCATACAAAGTCTCACCTAAGCCTTTCAAGAACTTGTTGACCCCTCGCTGTTCGCTGCCAGGAAGCGAGTCCAGATATTCCTGCGCTCTCACCTCAAACAGACCTGGAATAGATCGATTTTATTACACCTGAGGCTCAGAGCTACACATATTCACATAGAAAGGCATACACAAACAAATAAAATAACGAAGCAGCTGAGCCTTCCAAAAAGTGCAGGGGTGCAGTAGAATTAGCATGCTAACTTTGTCAACCTGGGAACCTCATTCCATTCTGTGAGGCTTCAGAATCAAATGCACAAGCTAACATAACAAAGTTTGGCCTTGGAATTCTGGTTTAACAAATATTATTATACCAAAGGAGCGGGGATGCAGAGATATTGATGCTAACTTTGTCAACTTGGGAACCTCATTCCATTCTATGAGGCTTCAGAATCAAATGCACAAGCTAACATAACAAAGTTTGGCCTTGGAATTCTGGTTTAACAAATATTATCATACCAAAGGATGCAGGATGCAGAGGTATTGATGCTAACTTTGACCAGCTAAAGGAACCTCACTCCATTTCACCAGTCAGTGTTGGTATTAGTTTCCATCCATTTTCAAAGGCATCAAGTGTAATCGAATAAGCGATTATACGCCCTTCCACTTTCATGAGGAACAGAGCTAACCCTCTTCACACGCACATGCACAGGCTAAATGTAACAGAATCAAATAGGTCCACCCATTTTGTTGCAAACGATGGCAGTACCAAGATTTTGGGGATGTAGTATTGAAGTGCTAATTTTACTTAAAGAACCTCACTCCATAGTAAAAAAATGTCCTGCTATTTCGTTAGAGGGCAGAATTCCAACGTTTGCTCCAAGAAGATCATACATTCATTTTCCAACAGAGGTTCAGAGGTAAACCTTTTTCCATTCAAACATAAGCTAACCAGCTAGCAAGATAAAGTAAGACCAGTCATCTGAATACCGAAAATAAAAAACTAATTTTATTTCCACAGCAGCCTGTTTAAGCGGCAAACATTATGCTTATTAATTAATTAGCAAAAATTATATTAAAATTCTATAAATACATCAAATATTGCATAATGTATGTAACAAAAAGTAAATATAATAGTAAAATAAAATAGTATAAAAATATTTCTATAATAATAAAAAAGTATAAATAGTACACATACATAGTAAAAATACAAATCAGTAAAATATTTTTATAATATAAAAATTCCAATTCTAAAACGTAAAAGTATTGCACTCTCTGCTGGTCGGTGCTGGTCCTTTACGTTTGCATTGCGAAGATAACCTCATCTTCCTCACAGCCAAAATGTGGAACAATCAGAAGTCTTCTTATATCTCAGTACCTCTGAGGCCTTGTCTGCGCAGCTCCCGCTCCTGGATGAAGCCCGTAAACATTTGCGTCTCCATGAACACCTCCAGGAACCTCCTCAAACTCTTGGAGGTCACTGCCTTACGGAAGGCCTCTCGCTGAAAGGAGGAGGAGGAAGAAGGCATGGTGGGCGAGGTGGGAGAAGAGAGGGACGACGACTCCTCCTCCCGCTCAGCTCCGCCCATGAAGAGCGAATAATGGCCGACCATTTCCACAAAGAAGCGCACAAAAGCCTCCGACACCACGGCGCTGAGGGAACTGGAGTCTGGGAGGAGATGGTGCGGAAAAGAAATGGTCAAATATCTCTGATATTTTTTGGAGCTGCGTAAACGCTGGTCAAGAACCATATAACGGGGGAGCTTTGCTGTTTTTGAGAATACTTCAAAAAGGCTAGATCAAATATATAACAGGAGTATTCTGCTGTTGTTCAGAACATACTGAAATAACACCAATTAAAGATCTTCTAAATCAGGGGTCTCAAACACGCTGCCCGCGGGCCAAATGTGGCTCGCAGGACACTAGTTTGAGGCCCCCGCCTTGATATGAAAGTTTAATGTTTGATATGGAAGCTGTATGGTATCATGTACCCAGAAAAAATTATTACATTTGATTAATGTTCATGTTAAAGGTTAAATAACTGTTAATAGTTATCCTCCCTATCCGTGTGGAAGTGGTAAGTTTTTGGCTATTTAAGTTTAAAGGAAATAACTTGAAGGCTACCGTTTAGGTCGCTAGCTCTCGAGTTAGCGAGTTAGCATGTGTCTCAAGATCCTGCAGTTGCGCAATATGTTGTAAATAAAAAGAGTATAAATGTGACTATAGTCGTGTTTTGTCATGTCTACAGGGCTCTAATAATGCTTTGTTCATTTTAATCTGAAAAAAATAATTTGTCTACCCACCAACTATATGTGGTTTCTTAAGTTTTTATTATTTGCCGTTTTATTATTACTATTATATTTATTTATTACTGATTGATTGATTTTCTTTATTCTTGATTTGTTTATTTATTTTTCATCTTATTTTGTGCAGAAAAATAAAAATTAAGATATTTGAGAACAGTGGAATGTTTTATCAGAGCTTTTATTGTAGAAAATCGGAACCAAAGCACTGAAAAAGTTTGTATATTTTTCTGTTTTTAATAAATGCGTTTTGTTTTTTTTTGGAAAACCTGATGCGGCCCAGCCTTGCCCAGACCCTAGCTCCAGTGGCCCCCAGGTAAATTGAGTTTGAGACCCCTGTTCTAAATGGTAGGAGGACAGCTGTTTTTGAGGACCTCCAACAAAAACATTTGTCAAAGATCCGCTACAGGTACTTCACAGCGCTGAGCAAATGCTATACAAAGATCAAGTATATGTCAAGACAGGTGCACGCTCGTGTTTTTAAGGACCTACTGGGACAACCATCATCAAATTCTGCTGTTTTTGAGCACCTGCTGCTAAAATACAAGTCAAAGATTCTCTATATGACAGGAGTATCACGCTGTTTTTCAGGACCAAGTACATAATGCTAGTCAAAGATCCTTATATGACAGGGCACTCTGCTGTTTTAAGAGATTTTGGCCAACAAAAAAAAACAAAATACACACACAGTCAAAGATCTTCAACTGGTACCTGGCAGAAGGACTATGCTCCTGCTAGTCAAAGATCAAGACAGGAGTGGTCTGCTGTTGTTAAGGATTTATAGGAACAGCAGGACTCTATTTCTCTATTTTCTCTATTTCAGATTTTAGAGGACATACTGCATGCTAGTCAAAGATCCTTTACCTAACAGGAGCTGTTTTTAAGGGACGACTTGAACAACACAAATCAAAGATTTTCTCTATGACGGGAGTAATCCACTGTTATTGATGGCCTACTACAAGATGCTAGTCAAAGATCTACATGTCAAGACAGGAGTGTTCTGCTGTTTTTAAGGGTCCACCGGAACAACACTGATCAGAGATTTTCAAATTGAAAAGAGTACTCACTCTCCTGGTTTTGAGGAAAAATGAGAAAAATGCTAGTCATTAACTTAATGCAACAAAAGTGTTTGGACGCCTTTAAGAACCATCTGCAAAAACACGTCTGCTGTTTTTAAGGACCGACTGACTGGAGCAACACTAATCAAAGATGTTCTACAGCAAGTTTTTTTTTTGTTGTTTTGTTTTTGTTTTTTTTGTCCCGTCCAGCCATTGGGGCAGATAGTATTGTTGATCTAAATGCCCTTACATGCTCGACCAGGGGTGGGCAAACTTTTTGACTCGCGGGCCGCATTGATTTAACAAAATTGACGGGGGGGGGCATACTATACATTTTACACGTAACAGTCCACCTGGAATTATGATCATGATCCCAGGTTGCATATTATTAATAATAATAATACACTTTATTTGTATAGCACTTTTCAAAATACTCAAAGACGCTTTACAGAAAAATGGACTTGAATAAAAGCAAGTAAACAGAGTAAAAGATACATTAAAATACAACATTCATTCGTTTATACGCAGTTAAAACATGGGTAAAAGCGGGGCACAGCAGTCAAGTATAAAAGTTCATTCATTCATTCATTTTCTACCGCTTTTCCTCACAAGGGTCGCGGGGGGTGCTGGAGCCTATCCCAGCTGTCTTCGGGCGAGAGGCAGGGTACACCCTGGACTGGTGGCCAGCCAATCACAGGGCACATATAGACAAACAACCATTCACACTCACATTCATACCTATGGACAATTTGGAGTCTCCAATTAACCTAGCATGTTTTTTGGACTGTGGGAGGAAACCGGAGTACCCATAGAAAACCCACGCATGCATGGGGAGAACATGCAAACTCCACACAGAGATGGCCGAGGGTGGAATTGAACCCTGGTCTCCTAGCTGTGAGGTCTGCGCGCTAACCACACGACCCTGTGCCGCCAGTATAAAAAGTTAGACATTAAAAACAGATTTAAAGAGGTGGGTTTTTAGTTGTTTTTTGAAACTGGAAGGTCAGGGCAAACACGCAGCGAATGGGGCAAAGAGTTCCAGTAGGGTGGGGGCAGTAATGGAGAAGGCCCTGTCACCCCATTAAGTTTAAATGAAATACTTTGGAAAGAACGGGCGGGCCGTATTCTAACACTTGGCGGGCCGGATGTGGCCCCCGGGCCGTAGTTTGCCCACCCCTGTGCTAGACAGATTTGCTCTGTGTCAGGAAAGGTGTTGGCTACAACTTCCCTGTACCATGAAATTTTATTTGCCGTTATTTGATGTTTTTGTTATGCCATTTGGAGCAACTGGACCGGAGCAAGAAGAATAACAGAAAAGAAGAAGAGAAAGGTGGGGGGGGGGTCAACAACAGTGACAAACAGAACAGTTAAATGTCAATGATGGCTAAGGGTCACAATGGAGATGATATGAGTGTAATGAAACAGTCCAACTTACCAGTAGTAATAGTAACAATGAAGACATGAACCGTGATAGTAAACACAATTACAGCCATACGGTTACAGTAATTAAAATCTCACTGCTTGACATCATTATTACTGTAATAATAGCATACCAATAGCATATAAACATCAGGGATAAGATGGTAGATTGTATAGAGAAGCACCCATGTGCTGTGAGTGTCCATATGGAGGTGTGTTGTGTATGTGAATGCGAGTGTGTGAATGTGTAATTGTCACTGAGAATGACAAAAGGAGAGAGACTGCCTTCTACCACCCAGCAAACCCCGCCCCGCGCAGCCAGGTCAAGCCCCCACCACCAGAGATCCTCCGGCCTCGTGGGTGTGGGCAAAGCCAGGGCCGACTCCCCAAGACCCGCCCCCAAAGCAATTCCCCGAAGAGGCCAGCAAGAGGCCACGGAGGAGCAATCCCAACCGGCAACAGGGCGCCAGCAGGCCGGAGGAGAGCCGCACCCCTGAGACCAGCGGCAGACCATACCCCACTAGGGCAGAAGGGCATGGAAGGCCACACACCCGTGGGCACAGGGGAGCCCCCGCCAGCCGGAAGGGAGCCCGCCCACGGCCGGAGGCGCCGCCCCCCGCCCCCCACACACCCCCAGGAAGTAGAACCCGGCCCGCCCCAGGTAACCCCAGGCCTGACCACCGACATAGGACCGCCCCGGCCAGGACAGAAGAGGCCCGAGAGAGGCACACTGCCCCATGGAGGACCGGGCGGTATAGATGGAACGCCCTGCGCCAGACCCCTGCAGAGCCCCCCCCCCCCCCCCCCCCCCGTATATCTATATGGCCATATACCCACATACACACCCACACACACATATACATATATATATATATATATATAATTATAATAAAACTAATCATTATTTATCTAAGTATTTAAAACAATAAATACATAAAATTATCTCAGACACACGCGCACACCCCATCCACTCAATACACACACACGCAAGCACACACTGTGGACGACCCCGGGTGGGGCGTCCGGGGCATCACAGGGCGGGGGACCCAGGGGTCCCAGACCCACAACCAGGCCCCGAGCCCAGGGAGGTACGGACCGCCAAGGCATAGCACCCCCAGACTCCCCTCGACCATGGCATCAGGGCTACGGCAGTGTGGCAGACAAAGGAGCGGGTGAGGGGAGGAGGCCCGCACATGAGCAAGCGGAGGGGGCGAGCAGGGGAGTGGTGAAGCGCTCCACCGCGCCGGCCGACACCCGCCGGGCAGCTCACCCCCGTGAGGGAGAGCCATAGCTCCAAGTCATGGGGAGGCCAAGCACCAGAGCCGAGGAGTTAAGACCAGCGCAAGGCCACCGACGGACCCCACCATCCACCGGGAGGGCCAACCCCCCCCCGCCCCCAGAACCAGCAGCGCTCCACCCACGTACCGGAGAACCATCCCAGACGAGCCATAAGGCAAGACTGGGGATGGGCAAAGACAGGGACAGCGATGCAGCAGAGCATAGGACCAGTGGCAGCAGACACCCAAACGCCCGGAAGAGCACCACCCCCCCAGCAGGCCCCACTCCGAGGAGCATGCTCCCCATCCTCACACGCCACCCAGGCCCCCGTCCCCATGAGCAGGATCAGGCCCCCTCCCAACACACAGCCCGGTCCCCGCAGCAGCCACCACAGCGCAACAACCCCAAGCCACCACCGTAGACTTCAGGCCACCAGCAGCGCGGACCCCACCACCTGGAGGCCGGCCAACGCCCCCCCAAGGGCACGTTGGCGCCCGCGACCCAGGACAGACCCAGGGAGGTAGCGCCAACCATGACCCCAGGGCAAGCCCCGGCGTCAGCTGGTTCCAGCGGGACCCCCGGGAAGGCCAGGCAGAACAGACCAAAATATCCTGCAGCCCAGGGCACCCCGAGCGAGCCGCCAAACCCCAGCAGCCAGCGGGCCAATCGCGGGGGTAGGTAGAAGGCTCTCCGGTCCAGCCCGCTACACCTGTGTGTGTGATGATGGTATTGTGTAGATTGTGCAATTAAAAATAGGCCTGCCCCGTATGGCTGACCTATGTGTGTGGTGTATGTGTATGTGTGTGTGTGGAGGGAAGCTGAGCAATGGTGGGTCTACAGCAAGTTTTTAAGGCACTGCTGTAAAACATCTAGTCACAGATCCTCAATATAATTGATGACCTACTGCAAACATACTTGTCAAAAATTGTCAATCGCTGTTTTTGAAGGCCCTGCTGCAAAAACACTAATCAAAGATCCTCTTTGTGACATGAGAGCTCTGCTGGGACGAGCGATGTGAATTCATGGGCCAGATTTAGCCTGCGTGTCGCCATTTCAACATTCCTGCCGTCGTGTCGCTCACCATTGGGGAGGTCTCCTTTCTCACCAGCCAGCTCCCTCCTCTTCTCCAGCACATGTTCCACAGCTGCCTGCAGCTTGTGAGGGAGAATGGAGTCCTCGTCGTCCAGCTGGAGGAGACAAACATGCTCAAAGTCTGCCACTTGTGTGCATCACATTTATGGACGCATTGTTTTCCATGTCTC
This sequence comes from Doryrhamphus excisus, assembly GCF_037039965.1. Taxonomy (NCBI): domain Eukaryota; kingdom Metazoa; phylum Chordata; class Actinopteri; order Syngnathiformes; family Syngnathidae; genus Doryrhamphus; species Doryrhamphus excisus. Next base: position 18,263,105 of record NC_136357.1, read on the forward strand.
TTACCTGCCGGAGGAAGCGGCTGTTGCCGAGGTCGACCACCAGGACCTGCGGGAGACCCAATGTCACTTCCTGTTATTCTTCTGTTGGACCTTCAAAGCATCAAAGTGGTCACACAAATGACTTTCTATGTTCTTACTTCTTCTATCGGAAGCTCTTTCAGGCGAGGCAGCGAGCTGGAGAGGAGTCCCACGATGAAGGGGGTCGGGGTGCAGACGATGTCCAGCATGGAGGGCGGGAGCACGGGAATGTACGTGTGCTGCCAGGTGAACGGGTAGAGGAGCGCCACCACGGCGTGACAACATTGTGACAAGGTGCTGCCGAAGACAAGGCGTCATAAACAAGATACACAGCGGTGGGAACAAATTTGTCACACTTAAATGTTTCAGATTGTCAAACAAATGTAAATGTTAGTAAATGACAACACAACTTGTACACAACATGGAACAGTGGTGAACCTTCCCAACCAAAATCTCATTTCAGCCAAGAGGTCACAAAAGACCCCACAACAACATCCAAAGAACTGCATGCCTCACTTGCCTCATTTAAGGTCAGTGTTCATGACTCCACCATAAGAAAGACACTGAGCAAAAACAGCCAAAAGCACTGCTGAACAAAAAGTACATTTAAAACTTCTAACATCTTCTAAAATCTGAAACTTATCTAGTGCGATACTTCTATGATGACATCACTCTTGGAGGTGGTGCACATCAGACACCCTAGTATTGTCAAACAGTAGTAGTGCAGCACTCATTTCTACCACAAGGTGGTGGTAAATTGCACTACACTCCTGAACTGTCTTTACCAGCAAAGCCGTTGTTACAATTAGGCCACACTTTTAACTTCATCTACTCTCGTTTTATTCATTAAGGCAACTGATTGAGGACCCCAAATTTCCACAAGTGTGGTATTATGATACCTCTCATTTTATTGTGTTTTTATTTAGTCCTGAAGAGATTGAAGCTGAACCAGGTGTGAATGAAGTGGCACTCTTGTTCGCTCCAAAGCCCAACTCCACTCTGGCATCCATGACAGTTTTCCAAAGGAGAAGCGACGGTTCCCAAGGCAACCAATAACACTGCAGCATTCCTTCCGCTTGCACTTTTTCATTTCTTTCATATCTTTTGTTCAATACGAGTCACTCCCTCTGGACAAGGCCACAACTAACGTATGCAAATAAGGGAGACAAACCTGAGTTTGTCGGCGGTGAAGATGACCCTGCGCTCCAGAAGCAGGGAGGCAAACACTCGGAGGAGGAGGCGGAGACTCAGCGAGGAGAAGAGACACTCAAAATCCACATGTTCCAGGCGAGAATCGGACGGCCGGCACAGCTCGATCACCTGCAGCCGGGACGATCAGTGAATCTGCAAAACTACCTGACTATCTGAAGTGTCCTTACCTCCGTTCCTGAGCCGGGTAGGAAGTTTTTGACAGTGATGGTCCTCCCCGGAGCGGGAAAAGGAGCTTCCATGATGCCTCTCATGAAGGGCTGCACCAGAGCAGGGGAGATAGCGCGTCTCTTTTCCACCTCGTCCAGGATCTTAGAAGATGGAAGCAACATCAGAGGAGTGTGTGGAGCCGCCTGGCTTGGCCCAGCAAGGTGCACTGTATTCAGGCACACACTTGTTGCAGCCGGTGTGACGGCACAAAGATCTCTGGCAAACCTTTTGCACTTTTCAAATACTGCGGCGCAAGCATTTCCGGTGGCTGATATTTGCTCAACCATTTTGGAGTTCTGTGTTAATTGCCTGGTGTGGCTGTTTTTGGTGAGTCTGTTTGTGTTTCCCTTTTGTATTAGCAGCTTTAGCTAGTTGTTATATGCCCTGGTTTTGAGGATTGTTTTTTGTTTCGTCCCCAGTTTTTGTTGAGTTTTATTGTGATCCTGGAATTTGATGCTTGATTTTTCTTTGACCTACCAATGACCTTCCAGGTATTTTCTTTGTACACTTTGGTTACGTCCCACCTTGCCCTATTGGCTGTAATTCAATTGAATAGGTGTACCCAATGCTGTGTCTCAGTTGGTGGCGGAATGTTATTGATAAATGTTGACACTAGTTCATTTCTGTCACATTGGAAGGAGGTTTTCTTGACCAAAGCACTAAAATAGAATTTACTGACAACAGCTCAAAAGGACATGGCCACTTTAAGGCTTTAAAGGGCATAATTGTCGGCCAATTTATGTCCCTCTTAAGCAATGGTGTGCGTAAACAGGCATTTACAGGTGGAAATGCCTGTAAATCTTAGTTTCCACTGCAGTAACCACATCAGCTGCAGACACACATACAAGTCCTACAAAACAAAGCTCCAAGTATCCTTGTGGGAAACAAGACCGCACAAGGAGTGGGAGTGGCGCTGCGGCCACAGAGCTTGGCAATGCTTTTAGTAGGATCGGTATATGTGCAGCATAGCGGTGAATTGAAAGCATTTTCTCTACCTTGGAGAAGAGGTCAAAGCAGCCCAAGCGACTGACGATGCAGTAAACTTCTGGGAGCCTCCGGCCTTTACCGCTGGGCTGTGGACAACCAGAGACAGAAAGAGAGAGAGTGTCACATACATGATCACAGGGTGAGAGCAATACCGAGACAAGAGATAGAAATATTTCATATTGCAAACTTACCAGTAATCGTCTGCAGTAGCCAAATCGCCGACTTCCGTCCTCACCAGTCAGAACAAATGAAAATGTCTCACTGGAGAAAAAGACAGCAACTTAATATTCAATTTTACAAACTAAATTTTTCTGGCCTCAGTATACGGCCATATGCATGCAAGACAAAATATATATGTAGTATTCTGGCCACTAGGTGTCAGTAATATTCCGTTATTGAGGCAAGACATTAGCATCATGGGCTGCCGTGGCATGTCCGACATGATAGAGTGAAAATATGTTCTCCTCCCATTTGGTGTGGAAGTGGTACATTTTTGGCATCTATGTCCTTCTTTCCCAGTCCATTTTAAACCCCTTCTTAAGCTTAGAATAAGTAAATAAATTGGAAGCTAACTAGTTAGCATTCTAGCTTTAGGGTTATGGTTTGTTTTTTTACATTTTTGAGGTACCAAGCCATTCAAGTAAACATATTTACATGACCTGCTGGTATGTATGTAGATGACTGACCCCTCAGCCTCCTCAGCCCTCCATTTGCATTTATTTTTATTTAATTATTAGCCATCACCTCTGCAACAACATGAGAAACCTCCAGGAAGGACACACTAAATCAGTACAGGCAAACAGCAGCCTGCGGGCTACAACAGGCCCGCCAAAGGTCTTTTCCAAATAACTTCTTTTTAGCTGGCAACATGACTTGCAGTGCGACTGCAGCATGCTTGAGTCGCACAGGGACCAATCATATGCAATTTGTAGCTTGCACAAAAATGTTTGTTTATTTTATCTAAGTTTCATGTTCATCTTATTATTCTTCTGTTAGTAAGCTGGGAAACACTCCCTGTTGTTACTATACATCCGACACAATGACACCGACCTGGGGAAGTTGTCGACAGGCGCCCAGTCTTTGGCGTCGGGGAAGCAAAACTGAGGGATGACCTTTAGCTGGTCCTCTGTCTCCCGCATGAACTTGAAGTTCCTTTCGAGCTGGATGGGGGAAAAAAAGGAACCTTATCATTATATATCCTCCATGATAACTTGTAATAGCAATCTTTTTTTTTTTTTGATAGGTGGTTTCACTGGTTGTGCAAATTAGAGGTTAGGTTTAGCACGGATGGAAAATGTAAAATTTTTTCTTCCATGGACAAATATCTGCCAGGTGTCATAAACTAGCCGATTTGGGGGTTTATTTCAAGAATTATTCAAAGAAAAGTGCAAACCAGATATTTTACTCGTTCAGGGATCCAGTATGGATTTTCCAGAGCATTACATTATGATTTTATATTTACAACCTTACCATGCTAACACAAGTACAATGATAGGAAAAAGTGTTTGCCACCCTCCTTATTTCTCTTTTTTTTTGCACATTTGTCACACTTAAATGTTTAAGATCATCAAACTACTTCAAATATTAGTCAATGACAAAACAACTGCACACAAAATATAGTTTTTAAATTAAACTTTTTACTATAGAGAAAAAAAAATTCAAACCTGCATGGCCAATGTGAAAAAGTGATTGCCCCCTACTGCAATCAAACGTTTGCCGTAACTTGCAATGAGCACTGTGGAGGACTTCGGGCCCACTCATCTTTGCAGAATTGTTGTCATTCAGCCACACTGGAGGCTTTTCCAAGATGAAGCACCTTCTTAAGGTCACGCCACAGCATCTCAATAGGATTCAGGTCAGGACTTTGACTAGGCCACTCTGAAGTCTTCATTTAGTTTTTCTTCAGCCATTCAGAGGTGGACTTGCTGGTGTGTTTTGGATCATTGTCCTGCTGCAGAACCCAAGTTGGTTTCAGCTTGAGGTCATCAACACATGGTCGGACATTCTTTTTCAACAGAATTCAAGGTTCCATTGATCACAGCAAGTCTTCCGGGTCCTGAACCAGCAAGATAGCCCCAGACCATCACACTACCACCACCATATTTTACTGTTGGTATGATGGTCTTTTTTCCGAAATGTGGTGTTACTTTTACGCCAGTTGTAATGGAACACACACCTTCCAAAGAGTTACATTTTTTCTCGTCAGACCACAAAGTATTTTCCCAATGGTCTTGGAGATCATCAAGATGTTTTCTGCCAAAATTGAGACAAGCCTGAAATGTTCAGTGGTTTTCGTCTTGGAACTGACCTTAAGTGAGGCAAGTGAGGCCTGCAGTTCTTTGGATGTTGTTGTGGGGTCTTTTGCGACCTGTTGGATGAGTAATCGCTGACCTCTAAGGGTCATTTTGGTTGGCCGGCCACTCATTGAAAGGTTCACCACTGTTCCATGTTTTCACCCTTTGTGGATAATGGCTGTCACTGTGGTTTGCTGCAGTCCCAAAGTTTTAGAAATGGCTTTATAACCTTTTTTTAGACTGATAAATCTCAATTAATCTCAGCTGTGTTATGTTTTAAAAGGGGGGAATCACTTTTTCATACACCTTTTCAAGATGGATGTTGAAGGCTGCTGTTATTCATTTTCTGGCCTCTCCTTTGCTAAAAAAGTACCTTTAAGTTTGTTTTGTAGTTTACCTTGAGAGGGAACTGCTGTGTGACTTCAGGCAGGTATGGAACCCCAGCTTTGGTCTTGTGAAGGGCCACTACGATAAAATACTCAAAGAGTTTTCTCTCCTGCAACTCTATCAGATCCCTCTCCAAGGTACGGTACCGCCCCGTCTGCCTCAGCATGGACTGGACCGACACCAGCCTCTGGCTATGGGCTAAAGGAAGCCAAAAAAGGCATGAAATGCAAAGTCCTTGTCCTGTTCACATGTGATAGTAAAGTGCACTCCCACCTTTTAATTTCTCTTCTGTGTCACTTTCTGACTCACTGTTCTCATCTGTCACTGCATTTGAAAGAGACAACATGACAAAAAGAGATGATTTGTTTTCACAATATCTCATTTGGACGTCAACAAGTGAATCCCTCACCTCTTCCCGAGCTGGATTCAGTGGACTGCGACACCTTCTTCATGCGCTTTTTACCTCGACGAGCCTCAAAGATGCCATTGATTTTCATCACCATCTGGAAGGGGGATAGAAGCAAAAACATGTTTCACTTTCAACAAAAAAAGGCCGGCTTCGCAACACATCTTAAAATAAAACTCTGCCAGGTAAGTAACCATCAGTTATCTACAGATGAGGGAGCTGCAAGATTAATTGTACAGACATGATCGAAATAGACTAACGTAGCATGATACTGCTGATGTAATTTTAGCACCTAAGCGCTCATAGCTATGTTCATGTTTTGGCCTCCTGTCCCACTCTTAAATATTACGTTGTTGTATTCCATGTATTCCACTGTATATGGACTCTGTTATGTTGGACAAGTGTAGAGTTAAGTGTAAATGTAAGTGTAATTTAAGTCAGAGGAGGAAGTGGCCGGTGTTGATTGAGGACTGTTGCTAGTAGCGGATTTGCTAGTAGTATTGAAGATAAACTTACATAAATGTTTGCGTAAATTTATGTAAACTTACCAGATATGTTCCTCTAGCGCCACCGAGTTCCCAAATCACTGCTTTTTTCTTTACATCGCTATATTCTTTTGGTGAAATAGCTCCGTGAAATCTGACACAGCAAGTGTAGTGTACTGATTAGCATCCTGTCTGTTCATTGGTCGATCAATGAAACTCCTACTGATTGGTCTTCGTCAGGGCGACAACGATCAAAATTATACAATATTAAAAAAATTATATATATAAAAAATATATTTAAAATATATTCATTCATTCATTTTCTACCGCTTTTTCCTCACGAGGGTCGCGGGGGGTGCTGGAGCCTATATAAAAATATAATAATATATATAAAAATAATAAATAATCAAAAAGCAATAATTTATTAATAAATACATTTTTGAAAAACGCGTCAATGTTCCATGTTCCACCACTGAGACTTTATTTAAAATAGTTCCAACATACTTCACCGTTGTCCCTTTGCGGTTCGACTATCGTTCCCTCACTTTATCACTGTGTTGAAAAATCTATCATTTAATAATTGATCACTTTTTTTGTTGTCTATGGCCCATTTTTAGTCTCAATAAATTGAGACATAAGTAATATATGTAGTATTGTGGTGACAAAGTGTCAGTAATGACACCAAGCATTGATGAAACATGACATTACATCACCATCGTCCTCAGCCATGGCATGTCAGAGATGATAAAGAGAACAAAGTTATCCTCCCATTTTGAGTGGAAGTGGTAAGTTTTGTCTTTCTTCAGCACAATGTTAGAAACCCTTTCTTAAGTTAAAAATATTGGAGGTTAACTACTTAGCTATGCAGCCTTGGTCTTCTATTGCGTATCTGTTGAGATGGCAAAAACCATAAATGTGTTCCCTGTGCTCAAATGATTCAATTTATTAATCCTACCTTGCGGAAATTCATTAACTGTGATAAACGAGAGATGACATGATGATATGATATGATGATATGGAATAATACGACTTTAATTAAGCATCTGTCCTGTGGCACACTATACCTTGGGGATTTTCCTCCGCCGCCGGTTGTACGGGTCCCCAGAGAGGCACGGTGTGTCGTCGGGGCTGCTGGGTGTGGAAGGGGGACTGATGCGAGACGGTGAGGACATGCCAGCATCCTTGTTGGTTTTCCGTAGTTCTAGAACTTTGAAGCTGCGTCGCTCTGAGTTTTGTCTGAAGAAGCCTGGCTTGGAGGACAGCTTTTGGAAAAATGACAATAGACATGCATGAGAGTGTCATTTCGTATAAATGTCTGGATGTCCAATGTCATACCTTAGTTGGAGTGTCAGGAATGGGTGAAGAGGAGGCGGGTGAGACACATTTGCTACCAAGGCAACTTCTTTCCAGCTCTATGTCTTCGTAGGGATTCTCCTTGCATGGAGGATCTTCAAAAGAAAACAGACACGTGGATTACTCTGACACCTTCAGAGTAGCACCAGACATCGAGTTGACAGTACGGGATTCTAGCTCGATGCCTCTGATTTGGTGGACCGTGGTGCAACTCAGTCAGATCATTCCTGCTCAAGATGTGCAAAGAGCAAACAGACATGGTGGCGTGCTTATTCAGCTCAATGTGGCAACGCTGAGCATCAAGCATTCCCGCTAACACCGCCAAAAGACATAGTATTTTCCTACTTATTTTCATTACGCTTCACTTTAATTTATACCCTTTAATAGAATAACCATCTCCCAAAGTAGTTTTTTTTTGACGCAAACACTTATTGGAGAGGGAATATAAGACTTCTTTTTATGTAAGAAGTTTAAAAGAAGCGAGATCAGAGACAGGAAATGATATGGCAAGGGGTGTCATCCAAGAATATTTAAGCACGTACTTTGCGTCCAATCCCAGTGTACTGATGTCATCCCTATGCTGTTATGCATAGGGATGTTATGAAATGTGATGGATTAACAAGCAATTTGAGTGCTTCTTGTATCTCATCTTCATTGGAAGAGTGTAAACACGTGTCTCCTTCACTGCTGCTTTCTTTCTTTTTCTATCTTTTGTAGGATTTTTTCCCTCTGCAGCTCTAACCAATCCATTCACCAGATGGAACCGGTAGGAGTGATTCTGTGTGTATCGCATTCACGGGAAATCAACACAGCATTTTTTTCACATCGCTCAAGCGCACTGTCATAATAATCTATGGCAGGGGGCCACTTTTATGCATTTTGTGCAGTAAGGACACTAAAAGCAATGCAGTGTAGGTCAATACCTACAAAACAGTAGGTAGTTAGTGGAATAGACACCAAACAAACTACAATAATGGCCTCCGGGCCACACTTTGAACACCCTTATGGAATGTTTTGATCTGTGCGCAATGTGGCTTTGCATCAGTCTCCCAGGAATGTTCCCGGGATGCGCGTCCTGATGACACTTGCTTTTCCACCACATCTGGAAACACTGACAGACATGAAGATTTTATAGTACATGCACAGCCGATTGAAGCCAGAGCCAACCTTCTATATTTGACTTCATCAGGTTGAACGCACACGTCTGCACATTCTAATGCCAAGCAAGGCAAAAGCTGGAGAAAAAATAGTGGATTAGATAACTAGAGGCGCATTAAAACAGTAGAGACGAAGAAAAAAGAGGAAAAATGGTGTGCTGTATTTGTGTTAGCAGTTAGTAGTTGGGATGTGCCAGTTATGAATGAGTCAAGCTTTTTTTGTATCGGGACTCACGCCTACGCTTCTCCTCGTTAACTTGTTCGCTGTGGATGGAGCAGGTCTGTGAGATTTGCAGGTTATGAGAAGAACTTTGAAGTGAATGCGTTGGGGGATGGGAAGCCAGTGGAGGTTTTTAAGGACAGGGGTAATGTGTTGACGAGAGCGGGTGGAGGTGAGGTTGTGAATATATTGTAGTTTGTTGAGGGTTTTGGAAGGTGTACCGTAGAGAATACTGTTGCAGTAGTCCATTCTGGTTGGGATGAATGCATGGATCAGGGATTCAGCGGCAGAGAATGTAAGTGATGGACGGAGTCGGGCTATGTTCTTAAGATGGAAGAATGCAGTCCGGGTTAACTGTTTGATGTGGGGTTCAAATGAAAGGGTGGGGTCCAGGAGGATACCAAGGTTGCGGATGAGCGGGGATGGAGTGAGGGTGGCGCTATCAAATTGAAGATAGAAGTTATGGGTGGGTGTTGGGATGTTTTTGGGACCGATGATGATAATATCTGTTTTGTCACTATTAAGTTTAAGAACATTTTGTTCCATCCAAGTTTTGATATCAGCTAAGCAGTTGGTGAGGGTGGAGTAGATGTTGGAGTTGATGGAGGTGGTAGAGATGTATAGTTGAATATCATCGGCGTAGCTGTGGAAATTGAGGCCATGTCGATGGATGAAGGATGTAGAGGATGAAGAGAAGAGGACCAAGCACCGAACCTTGGGGAACACCTTGAAGTAAAGGGGCTATGGAGGAGGAGCAGCTATTTATGTGCACAAACTGTTGACGATTGGTGAGGTATGATTGGAACCAGGACAGAGCAGAATCGGTGATTTTGAGGCTGGATTTGAGATGGGACAGGAGGATGGAGTGGCTAATGGTGTCAAAGGCTGCGGTGAGGTCTAGGAGTATGAGGATGGTAAGATGGCCGGAGTCGGAGGAGAGATCATTGGTGATTTTAAGAAGAATTTTGACTGACTCATGGGACTCAACAAAAACTGTAGTTTCAATGACTCTTCAAAGTGCTCGACAAGCATCATCAGCTTCAAAAATAGACATTTTTTATTGGCATATCCATCTTTTACCAGCTTAGCTTATGATTGTAATGGCTGAGGTCATTTTGGAGTGGGAACCTCAGAAAGGCCCCTGGGGTTTAAAAGGTTACAGGACATCAAAGATGGAAGCTATAAAGTGTGCGGTATCCCTCAACTATAACTAAGCTTAATTGCAGCAGTAAAGTAGTCATTGCATGCCAACTGCAGAGGAAAATCTAAGACGCATTAAAGCTATTATGTGTCAATAAAATGGCCGCTGTTGGCAGTCCCCCCGTGTTACGTTATGATATGAAACAACAGGCTTCAGGTGGGGTTGGTAAAACACTGCAGACAATAACGCAGGAATCTAGGTCGGGTTTCGGCATCATCTAATTTTTTTAATAAAAGCGGAGCAGCATGCGTGCCTCTAAATTAAAACCAGGGCAAAGCAAACACAAGTTCACTTCTCCAACGACACCCCCGCACCCCTGCCCCCTAATACGCAGTTACCGTTCAATCCACAAGGAAATGCTTTCAATGTAAACAACCACTCTTTGTTTACCTATTATGTCCTCGTAGACGTTCTCTTCCGATAAAGTGCGTGTGAGGCTCAGGCGGGACTGAGCGTACCAGTCTACCCTGCAGCCTTCTGCAGACGACTGGAGGAGATCCTCAAACTCGTAGGACTTCCTGGAGAGGACACAGCACAACAGGGAATATTTAGGCGAGGTAGCCAGCACTTTACATTGAGCCAGGGCTCAAGTGGACAAGAACTGCAGTCTGCCAATTAGTGATCCCTGGCCTGTAGTATTGTCCATGGTGTGACCTGTGTCAATTTTTTAAATTGAATGTCCTCTGCATGCTTTATCATTAATTGTAAGCCTAATGGAGATGTTACAGCAATACATTATATTTAATAGTATTATCTGGGGTTTCTAATTTGAAATAGCAAACAAAAGACTTGACGCAGCACACTTAACGAAAGAAAGGGAGGCCTCTGAATATGGAATGTAACCCATCCCAGCCAAGCTTCTAACAAGAATCCAGGCCACTGAGGGAGGAGGTGGGGTGGGGGAACAATAGATGCTCTCTAATTCTGTGAAGTCTTGGAAGCTCCAGTTAAGGTCTACATTACACGTTTCTTATTGTGCAAGTCAGTCCTCGATAACATATGTGCCATGGAAAATGGCCTGTGCACATGCGTTTTGATGCCAAGGTTTTTTTTTTTTTTTTTTTTTGACATTGTTCACTACATCTTCCTCCAGTGACGCTCTGGAAGACGGAATGAGTTATGTGTACATTCCTCACATCCAAACAGTGAGCTAATTCTGTGGGATTGAAACAGGGTGATGTCACACTGGTGCTTCTGATTTACAGCAGATGTCTTTCAGCAGGCTTGCACAGGTTAACTCCAGATCCGGGTTCAGTTGGAGACAAATACAGTATTGTCCAAACAATGTGGTTGCGTTACTAATACTTGAGCATTAGTCATGTGGGCTGTTTAGACCAGTCAATTATTTTCTGTCATGGCCCCCAGGGGATAGAAATGTTTTCAGTATTTTACAAGAAATGGTTTAGACCAATGGTCTCAAACTCGCGACCCGCGGGCCAAATGCGGCCCGCGAGATGCTAGTTTGAGGCCCCCACCTTTGATACCAAAGTTTAATGTTGAAATGACAGCTTAAAGCTGTGTGCACACCGGACACAATTAACGTGATTTTGCCCCGCCCATACTGTTACCCTACCCTGTTACCCCGCCCTGTTTTGCTTTGGATTAGCAATGAAGCTAAAGGCTTATGACGCTGGGTACAAATAAATGCAGGAAATGATTTGGAATAAAAGGGAAAATACACGTCAAGATAAAGCATCTCATCAAACATGTTGTTAAAGTTACGACGCTGCTCCCAGATGGAACTGAGTACGATGCTAACTTGCTAATTGGGTAAAATTATTACATTTAATTAATGTTCATGTTAAAGGTTAAATAAGTGTTAATACTGTACATTTGAATCTGAAAAAAATTATTTCTCTACCAACTGTATGTGGTTTCTTACGTTTTTCTTATTTGCTGTTTTATTATTATTTTACTTATTTATGACTGATTGATTGATTTATTGTCTTTATTCTTAATTTTTTAATCTTATTTTGTGTATAGAAAAATTAAAATTAAGATATTTGAGAACAGTGGAATGTTTTATCAGATATTTTGGTGTGGAAAACCGGAACCAAAGTACTGAAAAAGTGTAGGGTATAGCAGAAGCAAAAGCATTGAAGATAGTTTTTTTTATTGATTTTTTCCCAGTTTTTAATAAACCCAGAACCTAGCTCTGGTGGCCCCCAGGTAAATTGAGTTTGAGACCCCGGGTTTAGACAATCAGTCAGTCTTGAATTGTCCAGTGCAGTTGCAGTGCAAGAAGGACTGCTTCCTAGCTCGGGAAAGAAATGAACACTTCCCATCATGTCTTACCTGTTATTGTTGTCATGGGATTTGTCCGTCCACACTCGCCTGCAAACTCCAGGAGGTGGGCAGGTGGGGAGAGGTGGAGGCGGAATGGACGGCAAAGGAGGCAGAGTCCTCTTCCCCTTACAAGATCCTGGTCCGGACACTGGGGTAGAAGGCGGTGTGTGGTGTTGGAACGTTCTCTGAGGTTTTGGCAAAGGGTTAATCGATGGAGCCCCTGGTTCACTGTACACGTTCTCCAGATCGCCATCTCTCCTCCGTCTTGACCCAAAAGTACCAAAAATGGGTTCATTGAGCCTCTTTTCTGATTCTTCCAGCTCATCTTTGGAAGGTGGGCAGAAGTAATTCCCTGGAAAAGCCAACGACGGTCCATCGGGAACTTGTTTTGTTGCTTTTTCCAGTTTCTTAACATGAGTTAAAACTGATTTCTTGTCTTGAGGCTGTTCTGTTGCCTTCACAGCCCTCAGTCCTCTCTCCATGATCAGTTCTTTGTCTCTGTTTGTTGGGCCTTCTGGTGATTTACTCCTCAGGTCCCCAAGCTTTCCAACATTCTCCTTTCCTGAGTCCTGCCTTTCCCAGCTGACAAACCTCTTGCTGTTGGTCCGCTGGACTTCCGGGGCTTTCGATTCTTTTTTTCTCACAGCCTCAATTTCCTTTTGTGTTGTGCTAAGTGGACAAGTGTCCGTGGAAATGGCCTGGCTCGTCTCCTTTTTGCCCTCCCATTGGGAGATCTTATCACGGATGCTTGCAGCCTTGACTCCTGCCTGGCTTTTATTCAACTTCCCGCACTGTCCGTTCTCCATGTTAGGAGTTCTCGGGTCATTTGTGGTGGAGGAGGCTCTTCTGTGTGCCAGCATGTTGTCAGAAGGACCCGGGCTTCCCCTGGGACGATTGGCGGGCACAGCAGTGTCCCTTTTGTCTCTGTCCCCTGTTAACCCGCACACCTCTTGGCGCTGGGGCACCACAGACGGAGCCTCCCCAACCTTCAAGCCACAGCACTGGAGCCTGGATGAGCAACACAAACAAAGTCAATGCTTCATCTATACGGGCCGACTGTTGACGTGAATAGCAAATAAAAATAATCAGAGATGCCAGTTTTATGCTTTAGGACAGTGATTTTCAACCACTGTGCCGCGGCACACTAGTGTACCTTGAGAAACCGTCAGGTGTGCCGTGAGGAATTATCCAATATCACTTTTTATAATTAACATTTATTAATCATCATTTGCAAATATGATGTCAATAGCCATTGTGTCAATAGTATACATGGACCAAATATTCCAATTCACTTTGGTTTATTTGCTCAAACGGAAAGAATTGAACAGGGATGGAATATTCCTTTAACCAATCCGATTGAGGTATCTTGTACCCGCTCAAACGGAAAGTTGTCAGGGTGCCTTCTTCTTCGTGGTGTTTTTCTTCTTCTGTTGTTTATTGGCGGTTGGCAAGCAGCTTTCGTATGCATTAGCGCCATCTGTGGAACAGAATCTAAACCCTTCTATACGCCATTCACAAGTCCAGTTTTATTAAAAAAGAAAATATATATCTATATAAAACATGTCCTGAGTTTAATTATAAAATATTAGCAAGATTGAATTTGATCTTTTCCTGTTTAAATTTATCCCGGGTGCGTTCTTTCAGCGCATGCTCAGATATGACGTAACACGCAGATCCAGATGTTCTTCACTTTTAAAAATGGAGGCCAGCAATCGGCACTGGACTAAGCAAAGTTTGTTTTTGATTCAAATTAAATTTCAAGACTGGACAGACGAAAAACTGGCAATACGGAGTTATTCCAACAAGTGAAAGAAAAACTCGGGGAAGTCGGTATCACGTGATGTTGATGTTTACGTTTTACTGGGCATGCCCTATTGACTATTCCGTTTGATTTTCATGGCGCATGTAGACAAGAGATTGGAATATTCCTTTCCATGGATACCATTGTTTCCCGAAAGGTCATTCGGAAAGAGAAAAAGTGGTGATGTAAAAACGTGGCTACTGTGGAGTGTCTGTGGTGTAAAGACTGGCAGAGCAATGTAATATTGGTCCGTGTGGCAACACCTACCTTGTTCCTCCCATAGACTTATTGATGCACGTGTGAGGTCGTGGTGACTTTTTGTAAAATTTTTGGTTAGTGGTGTGCCACAAGATTTTTCCAATGTAAAAAACGTGTCGTGGCTCAAAAAAGGTTGAACAACACTGCTTTAGGAGACTCACCTGGCAACTACAGAAGACTTGTGGGTACATTGAAAAACTGTGTTAATTGTTAAAAACATTCTGTTATACGGTGGATCCACACACGTTCGCGATTCAACATCTGCAAATTCCCAAATGACCGTATGTCATTACTGGAAGCATGACATGAAAGCAGTGTGGGTTATGTAGACTTGGCCTGGAGAAACAACTTCTCTAGCCGCTAGTCCCTGGCGCTAGCCTGATTAGCAGGCTAAATGGAGCATCTTAATAATAATAATAATAATAATACATTTTATTTGTATAGTGCTTTTCAAGATACTCAATCTTACATTATCATTCTTTAGCGATGAGCACCTATATCGATTTTTACTATAAATGTGTTTAATAAGTATGTGAGTCATATTGTTTTTTAGGTCAAATGTTGATCTGAAATCGGAGGAAAACAATGAATTTTTTTTGTGGGTATTCTCTTGTAAAATAATAATAATAATAATAATGTATTTGCGTGAAGAACCACATTTTGGGGCAGATCTGCACTAGTTGGTAAGGTTTTATGAATCTACAGAAAATGTTGTGTTTTTCTTTCTAGTGCCAATGCCATTCAGGCAAATCCAAACAGACCTGCCTGATCTTTATGAGGTAAACAAGAATTCTAGTAAAGGGGGGTGGGGGGCTCAGACGTCAGCGTGGTGCCTCTGAGTCACTCCTGCAAGATTACTGGGTCATGACTCTTTGAACCCTTTCTAACAAGGTCAAAGTTTACATGCTAGACACTATAGAGGAGACTAAAGCGGACAAAGAAGTGGGCAAAGTGTAGATGTGCATCTTAAAGATGGCTGAATTTCCAACAAACAGAGGAAATGTGGTCCTGATGACGTTATGCGCTATAAAACGTAGCATGCATGCTATCGAGGGGGAAATCACAAGGCAAAATGACTGATTCAAGTTTGTGTTCTAAAGAAAATAAGTTGTTAAAATCGTGCCTGACGAGAACATGGAGCCAAATAATCCTCTTCCAAATTTGGTTTTATTAGTTTGGCTATCCCTCCGTCTTTGCCTGGGCCCATTTTGCTCTCGTCCTTTCTACCCTCGTGTCTCTCAGTGCAAACAGTTTTTATTAAGAATGAAGCAACAAGGGGGGGGGGTAGGCGAATCCAGGGGAACCGTGTGGGGGGTTTGGACAAAGGTGAGTTTGTTTATGATTAGGAGAGAGACGTCAGAGGTAGATATTGAAGTGGGCAATACGGACAACTTGTCAAACAGTGGATGAGGGGATGGAGATGTGGGTCATTGAGGGCAAAGGGAGGGGAGACGCTAGGAGGACACAAAGGATCTCTGGCCAGCTGAGCTAACACTCAATAATGAGAAACCTGAAGAACTACAAAATGTAATCCTTCTACCAGACATGCACAAATCTAAATGCATTCATTACAATATAAATAGCACTAATGAGCATTAAAGTGATGACATACGGTTCTATGTAGAGGGGTCAGAAATGTATTCAACTGTGGCGGGGGGGTGTGGGACGATAACAGTAACCAAATGCCAGATGGCCTTGCTCTTGTCCTTTACGGACTCGAGGTACGAGATGACCAGTTTCATCGGCATCCTGCATCAGTAGCATCAAGTCAATCAAACAATTCAGTAAAATGAAGAGCTGGAGAGACGTACCCGTTGACTGATTGGTAGATACAGTTGTCAGTGTTTGTACAGAGCAGCAGCGCCCTCCCACCAGTCATTGTGCTAGCAGCTGGCATCCTACAGGATCACAAAAGAGGGGGAAACAGTTGACGAACACAATGCAACAAGTACAGATTTGATGTGAATCTTTCACAGGTCTGAAGGGTGAAACATACAATATGAACATTTGACGTCTCCTATGCTCCATAAAGTTAGCTAAAGTTTTCCAAGAATCTGAAATTCCCTTCTGTTTTTTATTAGGATTTTGAGTGTGCACTGCCAAGACAAGTGCGAGGGGAGAGTGCGTCGCCAGTTTGAAATTATTACTTGGTCCATTTGTCAGAGCGTAATGAAACCAGAGCCTCTTGCGAGACACAGTGGTAAGATCTTCCACATGGATCATCAAATGTGAGGCCTCGGTGCGTAGTCGTCACCGACTTTGGGGGTTGATCATGGAGGCATTTGGACGTAAAAGGAGAATAGGTCAGGTCTATGGCTCGGAGCCATCCATTTGTTTTGAGTAAGACACTACATGCTTTGTTCGCTGCTTGCATGCTCACATACAAAGCCTCGTAAAAACAGCATGCATGAGAAGCTTCAGCCAGATGTCCTGGGAAAATTCAATGGCATTGATAGGCTTTTAACATTTCCTGGTTGGAACAAATCTCAAATCTTCAACCCTGAATGATTGATAGATAGTTCTCATGACAGAATTCAATGCTTGTAATGCGGTTCGAAACAATTTTGAAAATCACGCATTTGGTGCGCATACATGGATACGGATAAAGTTGCCAGTGATATTCTGCAAGTCTTAAGCAGTGTTTACACTTTCATGCATTTTGAGCTTCATTAATTCCTATTTTTAAGGGCCGACAAGATGTTGAACTCTTGAGAAGAAGATCATTGCAGAAAAGAAAGGTCAGTCTACATCAGGGGTCTCAAACTCGCAACCCGCGGGCCAAATGCAGCCCACAAGACGCTAGTTTAAGGCCCCCACCTTGATACCAAAGTTTAATGTTGAAATGACAGCTTAAAGCTGTGTGCACACCGGACACAATTAACATGATTTTGCCCCGCCCATACTGTTACCCTACCCTGTTACCCCGCCCTGTTTTGCTTTGGATTAGCAATGAAGCTAAAGGCTTATGACGCTGGGTACAAATAAATGCAGGAAATGATTTGGAATAAAAGGGAAAATACACGTCAAGATAAAGCATCTCATCAAACATGTTGTTAAAGTTACCACGCTACTCCCAGATGGAACTGAGTACGATGCTAACTTGCTAATTGGGTCAAATTATTAAGTTTCATACATGTTCATGTTAAAAGTTAAATAACTATTAATACTGTACATTTGAATCTGAAAAAAATTATTTCTCTACCAACTGTATGTGGTTTCTTACGTTTTTCTTATTTGCTGTTTTATTATTATTTTACTTATTTATTACTGATTGATTGATTTATTGTCTTTATTCTTAATTTGTTTATTTATTTATTTTTATCTTATTTTGTGTATAGAAAAATAAAAATTAAGATATTTGAGAACAGTGGAATGTTTTATCAGATATTTTGGTGTGGAAAACTGGAACCAAAGTACTGAAAAAGTGTAGGGTATAGCAGAAGCAAAAACATTGAAGATAGTTTTTTTTATTGATTTTTTCCCAGTTTTTAATAAATGCGTTTTTTTTTAAACATGATGCGGCCCGGCTTCACCCAGAACCTCGCTCCGGTGGCCCCCAGGTAAATTAAGTTTGAGACCCCTGGTCTACATTATATCACAGCTGCAGAAAGAGAATGCACAAAGAGCAGGAAGGAAGCATAAATTAGAAAAAAGGCACAAATAGTAAGAGTGGGAGGGGCAATTGCTGACCAGTTTACTAAATTAATAATTTTCAAGCAAAAGATGTTGCAATGATATTTAGCATTCTACACTGGTCACTAGGTATCGGTAATGTTACACTGATTAGACAATAGCCACCACAGGAAGTACTATACAGAACAGGAAGTACAAAAAAGAACAAGGATTATTCCCACTGCCATCACGTGAATATGTTGTGTCTTATTTAAGTCTTATTTTTTTATTATTATGTCTACTATAACGGGTAATGTGAGTGTAGGTGACTATAGGGGTGTTATTTAGTGTGACTTTAGTGACTTTTTTGTTACTAACAAAATAATCAGCATTTTCCTGTTCTGATTACTTTTCTTATTTTAAGTAAGTTTTAGTTCCAAATATGATTAAATATGATCCAAAAAGTCAATAAAAAGTCAAAACCAAACATACAAAGCTATTTTACCGGTAGAAAATAATGGCAATTCAATGCTGTAATAATGATAGTTTTGCATGCAGGAAACAATGACAAGCTTCTTCTTAATATAGTCTTTCCTCTCCAGGATGGAACCTATTGATGATGTGGCAAGTGGACTAGTTTGTGTAAAAGCCAAATGAATGCCTTATAGCAGGGGTCTCAAACACGTGGCCCGCAGGACACTAGTTTGAGGCCCCGCCTTGATATGAAAGTTTAATGTTAGTGCAAGTTTGATATGGATGCTGTATGGTATCATGTACCCAGAAAAAATTATTACGTTTGATTAATGTTCATGTTAAAGGTTAAATAACTGTTAATAGTTATCCTCCCTATCCGTGTGGAAGTGGTAAGTTTTTGGCTATTTAAGTTTAAAGGAAATAACTTGAAGGCTACTGTTTAGGTCGCTAGCTCTCTAGTTTGCGAGTTAGCATGTGTCTCAAGACCCTGCAGTTGCGCAATATGTTGTAAATAAAAAGAATATAAATGTGACTATAGTCGTGTTTTGTCATGTCTACAGGGCTCTAATAATGCTTTGTTCATTTTAATCTGAAAAAAACAATTTGTCTACCCACCAACTATATGTGGTTTCTTAAGTTTTTATTATTTGCCCTTTTATTATTATTATTATATTTATTTATTACTGATTGATTGATTTTCTTTATTCTTGATTTGTTTATTTATTTTTCATCTTATTTTGTGCAGAAAAATAAAAATTAAGATATTTGAGAACAGTGGAATGTTTTATCAGAGCTTTTATTGTAGAAAATCGGAACCAAAGCACTGAAAAAGTTTGTATATTTTTCTGTTTTTAATAAATGTTTTTAATTTTTTGGGGGGGAAAACCTGATGCGGCCCAGCCTTGCCCAGACCCTAGCTCCAGTGGCCCCCAGGTAAATTGAGTTTGAGACCCCTGCCTTATAGGATGCTGTAATATTGTGTCAACTGACAGATTTGGGTGTTGGGTATTTGATCCAAGATGGCTGAATAAACAGGCAATGTTGCGAGTATCATCCATCCACATCGTTATTAATACCACATGGGTAAAATACAACAGTTTCGGAACGCACAATATCCTATCATCACATTCCTCAGGATCTTCTGCCAACTTCCACATATTGTTGTCCCAAGTGCTAAGTCTGCAAAATGCCACCGTTTTAGGACATTATCCATAAATGCTTTACATTCTTTATAAGTGGACTTGTGGGACTCTAAGTCATGTCTCACTGCTTTGTCATCCCCTTCAGCTCCTGGCCTACCCCCCCTTGTGGGCTTTGCATCAGCCTTCACTGGACCAAATTATTTTCAGATGTAAGCTGGGCACAGGTCACAGGTTTGAAGCAAAACAACGACTGATTTTTCTCCTCCTTTTACCAAATGACATCAATAACGTAAATGCTGTACAGGGGCTCACATGGGGGGGCTCTAAAGAATGCGTAGTGCCTTTTTTGAGTGAATGCTGCTGCATATCATAGAGAGTGGAAAGATGGGAGCTGTAAAAGAGAAGGGGGATGGGGGAGACCGGGGTTGTCAAAATAGGAAAGTGGATATTGCAAAGAATAATACAAGTATATGGTTGCACACGAGAAAAACGCTGCAGACTTCCAAGCCATCCTGCTTCATTGTTTTGAGCCTCGGGGCCAAAACATGAAGCGCTTTTCCAATACATATCTCAGTGCCTTAAAAGGTAATTTGGCATTTTAACTGGAGTGGCTTCAAGATAAACACAGCCAGGTTTGAGCATGTCTCCAACTTGACTCGCACTGCAGCATGGCACTTCCCAGAACCTGCATCAACCTGTCAAGGAGCTCCTCCGAATTTAGTAAACCTGACAGATTTGCCAGTTTTACAGGTTTGGGTCGCTCAGGAAACGGCAGCCACAAAGCTGGGCATCCTACGACTATCCACAGCTAACGGTGACCTCTCCCCCCCACGGAAAAGATGTAACAATGAAGTGGGGTGAGGGAAGCCATCTCCTGAGGCCAACAAAAACATCACCGGAAACGGCAAGCACTATGAGGTTACAAGAAGTAAAGTTCTATCAATGATATTGCTGCTAGCCATCATTGAAAACCAACAGAAAAGTTCAGGTGGTTTGCAAAAAGAGACAATTTAAACCACACACATACTTTCAAGTGTACAGAAGAATCCAATAAATGTACAATAGGGTGCATCAAAAAACACAATTATTGAATTTTGATATGGCTGGGTACTAAAAGTGTTCCAATATATGTAGAAACAACACATACAAAATATTTTTCCAATCCATGATTATTTAGGGGTGCCCCCATACATCTGTTTTTGTGGAATAAAGTGGTGAACAGTTCAATGGTCGCCATGGAGATTTGAGGTCAGCAAAGACTGCAGCTCAAGAACTCTGAGGTGATCTTTATGTTTTTGTTGGTATTTATACTCCTATTACATATTACTAGCAAATTTGTGGTTTTGTCTTTGTCATTTGAATGATTTGTAGTCATATTTATAGGTATTTAGTGCTCATTGCCTCTACTGTAGCTAACATTAGCTAGCTACAGTTTGCTAATGACAGTTAGCTAATAGCTGAGCAAGCATAACATCAACAACAGTAATATAGAGTAGACAGTATTACTGATGCCTCATATTTATGGAGAGTGGTACTGTTTTCCAGGTCAACTTTTTGGCAATTCCACATTGGAAATTGCACATTTTCCGAAATTTTACAAAAGTTTATGTGTGAGGTGGCACCCCTGAATCTCAATGGATTTCCTCAAAACTTTGCAAAAGACATTTTTGTGTTCATTAGAAAAAAATGGAATGTCAGCCAAGTTGATAATATGAATTTAAAATTTCCCATTCAAATTTGATGCACCCTAATGTACAATCATTTGATGAGATCACGCTGTAAATTCGAGGTCATTGTTTCCTTGAATCAGCACTTAGGATACATGGCCTTGAGCCAAAGCCCATTTTGCAAATCAAAAACATAAATCCTCCATCTCTGTGTCCACAGGACATACAAAGCCGACTCTCAGTGCTCCGATTCGCTCCCATAAAAGCCTTCCAGCGTTTGCCAGACAGAGATAGCGGTGGGTCACACAGAGAGCATCAGCGCTAAGAATCAGTTGCATAACAAACCCCTGCAGCCGATTTCTATACACTAGCTATTCAGCTAGTAGTAAAACAAACCCAGAATTGCATACAGCAGATCCCTGTTATTTGCGGGACTTAAGTTCCGCGACCGCCCGCGAATACGGTAGCAAATAAACGCGAGTAATAGAAACGCTCATATTAGAATATGTCAATGCCCAACTTTGCCACAAAGTTTCAGAGATCTGTTGTTTTTGTGTAGTCCTTATAACCACAAAGGTTAGTTTTCTCCATCAATTATTCACTTTATCAGTAAATGTTTCTAATTCGAGATTTGGACCCTTGATCAGTTTGCTGGAAATCTGTTGGGATTTTGACGATCATTCACAATGACATGACATGAACATATATTTCTTTCTCTTTTCGGCGCATTGTAACACAAGAAAACGAGTTAATTTCAGCTAGCTTACAATGCTATCATTGAGATACACCTATTTCGAATATGTATCTCTCCTAAAAAACAATGTTTCATGGTTTGATATTCACGCTGTGATCATACATTAACACGTACAGTGACGATAACATGTAATATTTGCAGTATCTTGCCATATTTTGACTGAATTGTATTTTACGGATTGATACATATAGTTATGCTAGCTCAGTCAACAACAGCGGCGACAACACTTACAATCTCCATGGTCATTGGGATGGCCGTGTCTTCCAGCACAAGATGTGTATGCCAGTCCTCTGGCAAACTAGCATCTTGTTGAGTCTTTGTAGCGAAATTGAGAGCTAGGTATCCACTCTGTGATTAGTGATTAGCGCGGAGTCGTGTTAGTTAGCTAGTATCAATGCGTTGTGCGTTTTAAATCATGATTTTGCACAGTCCATCTTGCTTTTTAAGAGGGCAATGAAATCATACTCCTTGGCGGGAGTACGAGGACAATCACGCGGCATGCTTGTCTTTTGGAAAGATTCTCCAAGATAATGTTGAAAAATGAAACGGAACAAGTTGGAGCCCTGCTTCCCTTCACTGACACTCACCAACCTGTGAGTGTGAACGGGATTTCTCCTACTGACAGATACCACATGCTCCATTGGCTGTGAAAGCCGCTGACAACAGCAAGACAAGAGCTGACTCGTGCCAAGGAGATGCACACTCAGGGGTTCTGGACCGGTGGTGTCCACATGTAAACATCATCTTTTGGTGTTGGGAGTATTCACCGGAGCTCCGAGTGCAGGTGGTGCTGCCAGTATTTTATCAGGCTTCTAGCTTGTTGTCAGTGAGCTCCTGAAGGCTGCACCAGTGGTATTTTTTCCCTCTCTCCCGAACAGCTGCTTCTCATAAAGATCCTGTGCTCCATCACACCATCCAGCCCTGCAGTAACAGCTAAACGTGACCTCATCGTCCCTCGCTTGTTCTTCTCCTGTCTCTTTCTAAATGCCTAAAAAGGACAAAAGTCACCGACTGCATTTAGCCGCCTCGGACGGAGACGTTGACACTGCACCATACAAGTTGCTTTAAAAATAAAAGTGGAGCAATGAAGGAACGTGATAGCCCAAATTTGGATTCATATAATGCAAAGTAGGGAAAAAGATTTATTTTCTTTAGTTTTTTTCTGCACCCATGCTGAGTAGAGGACTCAATCCTTTAAAGATGTGGTTGACTTCGGCCCCAGCCAAATCTCTGTCTGCTATCAATTTAATACACCGCTGAATGTTTGGCCAACTGCCTGCGGAATGGCAAACCTCTACAGTCTTTCTATCTTGCACACCACTTTGCCTGCTTCCTGAAGAAGAAGACTTGATGGTAAAGGAAGGACGTATGGAGGGGAAGGAGGGGGAGGTCAGGCAAATAAACAATGGAATTTTATCTAAGCTCAGCAGTCTCCCTCACTCCGCTCTCTCTCGTCGAGTCCCTCGCCCGACCGGGCCCCCGCTGCTTTCCCAAGCTGATTTCATAGCTAAGCGCTGGCCATTAGCCAAACAGGCCAACTCTGACTGAATGCACGAATGCAACCGGAGTCCGGACATTTATTGGTCCTGTATTTCCCCCACAATGTCAACCGCCAAAGCAACACACACATTTCATCCATTCTCGCACCCTGCAGGCCGAGGTCCAGTCCAAAAAACATTAATAGCTTTTTCATCCTGCTGTGCTGTGCACTCTCCATCGTCTCATTCCATTGTTCAGAGAGGATAAATGTGAGACAGCGGTAAAAAAAAACAGACGGGAACTGACGGGGGTCAGCACAAACAATCAATCTGCCTCCATGTTTTATTTTAATCTGTATCAATTCTATTTAAATATACAACACGATTGTTACATTTCCTTGACTGACAGATACATACAAATATAGCTTTTCTTGTTATTGTGCCTCCCTATTCCAATGGGATTCATAAGAATGGGCTAAATTATTACCTCGCAGAATGTGTAAACAAACACCAAATTATACTGAGAGCCTCTGATCCAACCAAGTGGAGGCTCCCTATGATCTCTGTGTAATGAGTGGTTATTTTCTTGTTTATGTTTATGCTGGCAGACAGAAAGGAAGGGTTTTTTTTTGTGTCTTGCAGGAAATGAATTGAAAGGTTCAAGGCTTCAGAAAGTCATATGTCACTTATGCATAGACTTGTTTCCTAAATAGGGACAAAGCAAGGTTACAACGGCACAAAACGGAAGGAAAACATCAGACAAACTCAGCTAAATCTTTGACGTCTGAGCCCTATTTATTAAATGACCGTCCCGTAACAGTTTCCCTGCAGACTTTTAGCCTTGGAGATTCTATTGCATATTCCAGTGAGTACAAATATAGCTAAGGGTTGATAAGCACAGTTTGGAAGGAGCAACCCGAACACTGCAACGTTAATACAAAGTGAACCTTCAAAGACTAGTCACCATGGATGAGTAGCTTTCTAAAAATACACCCCAAAGTGGGTTGAATATGAAGGAGGACAGGTTTATTAGGCAAAACGAACAAATCTCTCCCTGCTCCCTGATCTGCCAGATCATGTTACATCTCCTTAAGGAGGTGGAGAGACCCTCCCAAATTAGCGCCTCCTCCCGACTGTCAAAAAGATCCCATCAACCAAACCCTTAACTCATCCCCAGTCTGCTCCCAATTATCCCGCTGGCTTCACGAACCAGAGACCGATGCCAATGATTGCTCAGGCCCTCTTAACCCCATCCAGCACTGTCTGCGTCAAAGGTAAACGCAGGCAAAAGGGGGGCTTCAGGGGAGTGTTTTACGCTGCATGGAGCGACTGGTCAATCACAGAGCGTGAGGAGTGAATTTATAATGAGCATTTTCTTTAAACACAAATTCGAATAATGATGAAATGTACTAATGTCATACTCGTATCCAGCAAAAACTATTTATTCTGCCACATATTATCATTGCATTCATGAAAAAATGCTCTCAAAATAATGTTGATGATATCATATGTAGGGTGGCACGGCGGTCAAGTGGTTAGCGCGCAGACCTCACAGCTAGGAGACCAGGGTTCAATTCCACCCTCTGCCATTTCTGTGTGGAGTTTGCATGTGCATGCGTGGGTTTTCTCTGGGTACTCCGGTTTCCTCCCACATTGCAAAAACATGCTAGGTTAATTGTCCACTCCAAATTGTCCATAGGTATGAATGTGATTGTGAATGGTTGTTTGTCTATATGTGCCCTGTGATTGGCTGGCGACCAGTTCGGGGTGTAGGAAGAAAAACAATCAGACTGCACTTCCGGAATAACAAACAAAAAATAAACTGTGTACATACATTTATTCTGTATATTTTGTATTTTCATTCTTTTTTTAATAGATGTGCCTGCACCTACTTCACCAAAACAAATTTCTAGTATGTGTTTGATCATACCTGGCAATAAACCATTTCTGATTCTGATTCTAATGTAATGAATGAACAGGAAGCAGCAATGGTATGGATGCACCTGCAGATGCAGAATTCTGCTCGCAGCAATCCTTAAGGCCATTTACAGGAAATCCAGCCCAACAAAAGAACACAGGTATCTTTTCCTGGCAATCAACCCCACTGTTTATCAGGTGGTGATAAACTTTCATGAGTGAGGCCATTTATAAGATACAGTCATAGATGGGTTCCTTGTCTAAACAGATGTTATCTCACCGTGTACTTAAACTTTACCTCAAAGACCCGCCTCTTACAATGCCTCGGCTTTACGGTGAGCAACATCCAAAGGGATGGAATCTTCCAGCCAGGTGAGAAATGCACCATCATTTAAAAACACGCCCGTCCGGATATCTCATGTTACATCCTATTCTGGACCTGATGTTTAAACCTGGATCTTCTCATCAACCTGGCTGCCTGAGAACTCGAACATCCTCTGGGCTCCTGATCAAATTTCTCCTCCAAGCCACAGTCTCTTAGCTCCAAGCAGCAAAGCCAAACTCTTCTCCTATTGCCTTCTTGTTTTCCTCTGCAGGATTCATCTTTGCAAAGTCCCTACGAGAGCCTCTACAGTCCCATGGCTTCTCTCCTCCTGCACGTCTGTGCTGAAACAGATTTTTGTCATTCCCACCCAGCATCCCAGGGGAACCCAACGAGGCGAGAGCTTGGGAAAGTGCACTTCCGGAGTGTACACTCTAGAGTCAGAGGCAACTTTTTTGACCTCCACACACCCGGTGACCGACATCTGGGGGCCTGAGCCAAGAACATGGAGAAGGGTGTTGAGTGTACGGTTAACATGCGTCCTCAGTTGTCTGGGAATGTCCGAGTTTACAGCTGGGAATCCTGTACCCAACGACATGTTTCACTTTTTAAGGAAACTATGTTGGACTTTGTTTTATTTGTTGTCATCGTTTGCAGGGTTCAGCAAAAATGTGCTTTTCTGTGTTTCTGATTGACTGAGAATGCAAATGGTTTGGTCCGTCTATCCATCCAATTGTCCTAGCTCGATTGTTGCCAAACAATATTCAGCTTTGCAGGTACCACCGTTTTTGCCAACCATACAACCGATTGGCTTGTGGCATATGAAGTCAATCCACCATTCATTTGTAAAGTGGAAACAAATATTGAGGAGAAATTGACAAATAAAAATAATATTTTGAATGGTAGCTTCAAAGCCTTGGCAGATGGCTCTCACAACAAGACCAAAATTATTTGCATGTACTGTCGCTGTGATTTGCCAGTCCGTCGAATGGCAGAGGTACTAGAGTACTGCAGGTATTTTGTCATTTGTCATTTGAGTGTGGTTTAAATTGTCTCTCAGAATTTTTTTTTTTTTGCTTTAAACTGTGAGATAACATTTTAGTTAGTAGGCATAGCTGGGGATAGCTATTTGGGGTCTTGTGTCAACATGACCAAGATGAGAATGGATATAAATAGCACTAGCAGTGCGCTAGCTAGTCACCAGGAAAGATTTTCAACACACTGTATCAGCAAAACATATGTACATTATCACTGTAATTTATCGTATTTATTATGTAATACAGATCCCCCATCCACCAGTACGAGCCTGGAGGTAAGAGGGACAGGAGCTCTTTAAAATACTGTATACTGGTGCCTGATCTTGTAGTGCCTAATACTCTATGAAAGAAAGAGAATTTTAACCGGTGTGTCTTATCTTAATAAACAACAAAATATATGGTAATGGTAATGGTAATGGTAATGGTAATGGTAATGGTAATGGTAATGGTAATGGTAATGGTAATGGTAATGGTAATGGTAATGGTAATGGTAATGGTAATGGTAATGGTTTTATTTCATTTGAACATGCATCAGATTCCAATTGAGTGCATCCCATAATCAGTTCCCAGTTCCACATGTCCAAAAGGAGTAGGAAGAAGCAAAGCTTATTAAATCCTACCCTTCCATCTGGTACTTTTACAATCACTAACTGTTACATTTGTTCACTTCCTGCTTTCCATAATACAGTTTAAGGTTGTTGTTTTTTTTTTTTATGTACCTCGTACCGAAGTATGAGGTGATATGAGCATCCAATGCCATAATGGGTACCATAGTAAGTGTCAATATAGTGATATATATAGCACATCATGACTGGTTCAAGACTCTTCATCCTTGTATTTAGCAAACATCAACTGCTTGTATTGTTTCTTGAATTGGCTCATCGTTGTGCATTGTTTGATTTCCTTACTCAATCCATTCCATAGTTTGAGTCCACATACTGAAATGCTATGGCTAGCATAACGTAGTCCTAGCATAGAAGTGTTACAAATGTACTTCTTCCCAGAGATCATATTTCTCCTCTCTTATAGAGAAGTATTGGAAGACATTTTTAGCTAATTGCTTATTTTTAGCCTTATGCATTATTTTAGCTGTTTGAAGATTAACTATATCAGCAAGTTGAAGTATTTGTGATTTTAGAAATAAGGAGTTAGTATGTTCTGTGTAGGCGGCATTATGAATTATCCTTACTGACCTTTTCTGCAGTACATTTAGTGAGTGAAGATTGCTTTTATAGTTATTAGCCCATATTGCCACACAATAAGTAAGATATGGTAGAACCAGAGAGCAATAAAGAGTGTGGAGTGATTTCTGATTGAGAACAAATTTTGCTTTGTTCAATACTGAAATATTTCTGGCCACCTTATGTTGTATATTTGTAATATGAGGTTTCCAGTTCATATTTTCATCTATTGTGATCCCCAGAAATTTATTTTCGTTCACCCTTTCAATGTCCACACCGTCTATTTGTATTTGCTGGTGTGTGTCCTTTCTGCTGTTACCAAACAACATGATTTTAGTTTTACTTGGGTTCAAGGACAATCTATTATCATCAAACCATCTTTTTAGTGTGACCATTTCTTCTCTGACCTTTCTAATGATTTTGTCTGTACTCCCTCCCTCTATTTATACATCAAACTATTGTGATATTAAACCCTACTGTGGGTTATCCCTGCATTCTTGCCATGTATTGTATTTTTGGTGATTATTTTTCAAATGTAGCCACTATAAACGTCTTTCACCATTCCTTCTCACTGAGTGCCGGTCACCATTGTACATAAAGATGCACAATATATATTTAAATTGATACAATAATTCTCTGCTTCTCAAGACTGACATGATACTGATAGCTGATAGCCTTTGGTTTGAGCACACCTGCTGGTAATAAGGACTCGCACAGACTACCACATGACTACTATTGGGAGAACCAGAGTATGGAGGGGGGAGAGATCAGGGGAACCGGAATATAGAGCGAAAAAAGCCATCTGACATGGCCCGGCAAGGTGGGCTGTATTCAGGTACACGCTCCGAGCAGTTGGTGTGACACCACAGATGGTCTCTGGCAAACATTTTGTAATGTCATGGCACTGACGCTTCAGGTTTTTTGGGGGGGCTCGATGGGTTCTTTGGTACAAAGTCCTTCCTGCTTCATCCTATTGTCCATTATATTTGTCAATGATACGTCCAATCACTAATACACTCGTTACTAACCCTTCATTCTTCAGTTCATTGTTAATAATCACCTATTATCCAACTATGTTGTGTTATGTCCAGTTCATACTTATTATTTATTAGGATAGCCATATGAAGTAGTCACAGTGACTATTTTACCATATTATTACATTACTTTACCATTCCTATGTATTTAAACCAGCAAACACGTGGAATACAGGAAGTGAACAAATGTATTGCAATTGATGTAAAACAGATGGGGGTAGGATTTTGGACACTTTTGGACAATTGCAATAGAATATGTGATATACAATATGTGATGTATTCCAATGTAACCTGTATGCATCAATCAAGAGAGGTGTGTTTAGTTTACATTTTTACATTGTCGTGCTGTTCAACCTCAAACACTAAAATGTTGTATGTTGACGTGCAATGTTGTATGTACACTAAAATGTTGTATGTTGATGTGCAATGTTGTATGTACACTAAAATGTTGTATGTTGATGTGAAATGTTGTATGTACACTAAAATGTTGTATGTTGATGTGAAATGTTGTATGTACACTAAAATGTTGTATGTTGAATGTTGTATGTTGACGTGCAATGTTGTATGTACACTAAAATGTTGTACTTATGTTGAATGTTGGATGTTGATGTGAAATGTTGTATGTACACTAAAATGTTGTATGTTGATGTGAAATGTTGTATGTACACTAAAATGTTGTATGTTGAATGTTGTATGTTGACGTGCAATGTTGTATGTACACTAAAATGTTGTATGTTGATGTGAAATGTTGTATGTACACTAAAATGTTGTATGTTGATGTGAAATGTTGTATGTACACTAAAATGTTGTATGTTGATGTGAAATGTTGTATGTACACTAAAATGTTGTATGTTGATGTGAAATGTTGTATGTACACTAAAATGTTGTATGTTGAATGTTGTATGTTGACGTGCAATGTTGTATGTACACTAAAATGTTGTATGTTGAATGTTGGATGTTGATGTGAAATGTTGTATGTACAATAAAGTGTTGACGATTTCATCATGTGACATTATAGGTAAGGCTGAGCATTGTATTGTATTGTATAATGAGTGTCCTTCTAGTCTCTCATTTTAAGGTGCACTCCAACATCCGATTCTAACCATTCCATCCTCATAATGTGTGGTTTGTTCAAATCTGGAACTACTCAAACGACTTGAAGGTCATTGCGCTTACTGTGTTTCCAACATTGCACCAAACTAACAAAGCGTGCGTTAACCCTTTGCTGTTGTCCTCGGAATGTTCACTATAATATGGCGAGGCAGGACAAAAATCAGACGTGCGTGGTCACATTTGAAGTCCACTTTGAACCCGGATGGCCACCTTCTCCATGGCCAGGCTCGGGCAAAAGCTAAATGCATGTACACTATCCTATTTCTCTGCATATAAATGTGTAATGGAGTGTGTTTGAGGGTTGGGATCTGCTCTCCAAAACCACATCAAGTCATACTGTGGAGACGTTATGATGTTTTTTCTAGCAGCTGGGACCATCACGGGTATATGTGATGTTTTTGGCAAACGACCCCCCAAAAAATCCTGCCGTCATACTGTAAGTGACGCTTGCCTTAGATGCCCTAAGGTCATACAATTTGGAATACAACTCCAAATAGGAACAAACTGCGAGGAATTATGTTTGATTTTAGAGGTTTCACTCGCCATCGGTGTGTGTGCGTGCGTGAGGTGTCGGTGTCAGGGTTGAAAGTGCAAAACCCTCCGACTACCAACTCTGTGAGTAGCTCTGCTATTCTGTGTGCCGCCATTCATTATCCATGCCTGCATGTTTGTATCATTGCTTGTGTGTGGTGCTTTGGCTCTGACATTGTCATGTGTCTAATATGGTGCACATTATCCATGCATGTGTGCACATGCGTGGGCATGCAAAGGGGAGGGCTTGGGGGTGTTTTTGGTCATGACTTAAACCATGGCCATCTGCCACCATTTCAGATAGACAATATCTCCTGAAGGAGAGGGGATTCTTTCACCGTCACCACAGGACACGTTCTTTTCAGAGCGTCGCCATGGTAACAACAGCACAGTGACGAGGGGACACCGGTGTGGTGATGCGTCGCCCCACTGAGTGCCTGTCAAAGAGCAGTTCCTGTAAAGGGACGGGGGTGCGAGGAGGGTCAGAACCTCCTGAAGCCCTGCTGTCACCTTTTTGTGAGCGGGAAAGAATGGAAAAACAAACTGACTGTGCCCACTGACACACACATACACAGTATGGGGACAAAAGTATTAGGACTTCTGGCCATTACCAATACAGGAAGGGCAAATAAAAGTTGCAAACCACATAAGGTAAGTTACACTTTTAAAAATGCTGGGTTGTTTTTTTTTGACCCAACCGCTGGGTTGAGCCAGTTGGGTCATTTAATTGGGTATTTTTTATTGAATTGGGTATTCTGAGAACCCAATTCGCTGGGTTATGTCTGTTGGGTGCTAAGTTATTTGCTGTTGGGTTGTGATTTCCATTATGTTAAAATAAAAAAAAATATATAGTATATACATTTATATATATGGTATATTGGCAACCCAACTTGGTGGGTTGAAATAACCCAGCAGTGTAGTAAATATGAACCCAGCGTTGGGTCATATGAACAACCCAATTGTTGGGTTAAGATAACCAACCCAACTTGTTGGGTTAAAATAACCCAACGCGAGGTTGGTCCAATATTTAACCAGCGCTGGGTTGGGAAACAACCCATATTGTGTTGTTTTTAACCCAGCATTTTTAAGAGCGTATAGGCCATGAAAATCACAAGCTAAAAGTTACCATATTTACCCACACTAAACTTCCCTCTGTGACTCATCAACAAAATCCATTTGTTCACTTCCTCTCAGCAAAAAAAAGGGAAAAAAAAAGAAAGGAATGACAGACTTGTCACGGGAGTAAACATCTGGTGTGTCGGTGCATTGTTCTCTTTAAATTCCCTCTTGCACAGCATGCACGCAAACCAAATGAAGGAGATTTATGAGTCTATATTCCATGTGATGGAATGTAAATGTGTTTGAATGTAAACAACTGACAGAGCCATGTGTACACAAACAATAGCTCCACACCACCGAGCCAAGATTCAGAGATTGCAATCTTGCTGACGAGAGCAGACAGACAGTCCCTATCTCTTTATGACTTATATAAACCTTCTCTCCACACTTAACTTACCCACAAAAGCAGGGATATTGAACTACATTTACCACAAAGACTTCTTACTTCTTATTTTTTAGAATTAAATAATCTGTAATGTCATACTTTCACAATTTTACCTTTAGCATAAATGAAATCCTAAATGAAAACAGAAGCGTACTCCGCTTTCCTCCTCCCACATTCCAAAAACATGCTAATCCAGGCAAATCCAAATTGTCCATAGGTATGAATATGAGTGTGAATGGTTGTTTGTCTATATGTGCGACCAGTCCTGGGTGTACCCCGCCTCTCGCCCTAAAACAGCTGGGATAGCAAGTGTGTGCTGAAGCTAGATGCTAGCCGGTGTGGCGTGATGTCACTATGCCAGTAATGTAGTCCTTCGGTGTAACAACGTTAATAACAATGATAATAATAATGTCGCTGTGGTTAATATGCAGGTCACATTATATAAATGGACTTTTCAGAAGGTGGAAAAAGTGTGTCATGTTACGTGTTTTTTTTATATCTTTAAGATGACAGGAACACTGCTGTTTTAGAGCATCAACTGAAAAAAGGCTTGTCAAAGATCTTCTCCAATGCTTTACAGGAACTATTGCAAAATGCTAGTCAAAGATCTTCAATATGACAGGACCACTGCTGTACAAAAAAGCACACAAGAACGTAGACACTATACACTACATACAGCTGTGTACATCAAGCCACAGGTTTATTGCACAGTTATCGCACTTGTTTATTGCATGGTTATTGCACAGGATTTTTGGAGCAGTTTATATTATGGAGTCTGACAGCTGAGGATGATGAAAAATGATGGTCAAAAACCATCGACATCAACTCATTGGCTGATCTCATGTCACTTTGGCCCAGGTTTGGCCCACAGGCTGCCATTTCAACACACCTTCACTGTGTCAGCCAAAGCTAGCTCACTGAAGCTAGCATGAATATGAAACTTACATCTGAAGGCAGTGCAAATATGTGTCACTAAATCAGCGCTCTTGGGCTGCCGGTGCATTGGAGTAAATCAGCCGTCCATGCTCCTGTTCTACGTCGTTAAAAAACCAACAGTAAAACTGTGCATCTGTCTCGCCTGAGGAAGCCCAAAAAATGGATTGTGTTGGCTGAGTGATGAGCATCTGGTCAGGGTCAACGCTTATAGGACATAGCGGACATTCCTGTTAACTCTGCAGCGTAACACGGAACACGGCATCTCCAATGTATTTCCAAAATTTTTATTTGCTATCAAGGTTATGTTTGAGCGCAGTAAAATCTTCATGTGTCTGTGTCATGTGACTGTGTGAACCCATGTTGACCACAGATGCCTAATAAAGCCCTAAAACATCTAAATGCATCACTTCCTGTGTGTGCAGTGTGGGCCAGATGTCGTCAGCTGACTTGAGCGTGAATCACTGTGCTGCATCATTCCACTCAGTCAGTGACTTGCTGACTCCTTTTCCATACCTGTGGAATTACCATATTTGCTACCACAATACCAAAACACTTTTACGCATCAATACGTGGGTAAAACTATGGCACCGGTCGTTCAATCTAATATGGTGGGCGGGCGGCACGGGAGAAAAAAGTTTCCTTTGAGCTGGGGCCTATACGAGCTGAATACAGCAAAATATACACTATTGTTATTGTGAGCCACGTGAGGTACTCTGAGATTTCGAACCCTACTCCCAATACCAAAGTCCAATTTTTATCCACTTTTTGTACTACTTAATATATAGGTCTATTAATTAAGGCCTGCCATCTAATTGAGTGGAGGCCATTGTTTCTTCATTATCGCTATTCGATGCAAGGCACTACAAGTCCTCCCAGCTTGCCTGTGCACCCGAACAACCACGCATGCATAGGGAGGATTTCTTTGAAGTAGGGTATTTATTTAGGGGCACAATATATGTTTTAAGCACTTCTCTTGCGCATAATTGAAACGAAAAAAAAATTGTATCCACTTTCTGAACTACTTGTCGAGTCTTTTGTGAGTTAAAGGGCATTTATTTAGGGAAAGGATATGCACCCAAACAACCACGCATGCATAGGGAGGATTTCTTTGAAGTAGGGTATTTATTTAGGGGCACAATATATGTTTTAAGCAATTCTCTTGCGCATAATTGAAATGAAAAACATTTTTTAACCACTTTCTGAACTACTTGTTGAGTCTTTTGTGAGTTAAAGGGCATTTATTTAGGGGAAGAATGTGCACCCGAACAACCACACATGCATAGGGAGGATTTCTTTGAAGTAGGGTATTTATTTAGGGGCACAATATATGTTTTAAGCAATTCTCTTGCGCATAATTGAAACGAAAATGCTTTTTTATCCACTTTCTGAACTACTTGTTGAGTCTTTTGTGAGTTAAAGGGCATTTATTTAGGGGAAGGATGTGCACCCGAACAACCACGCATGCATAGGGAGGATTTCTTTGAAGTAGGGTATTTATTTAGGGGCATAATATGTTTTAAGCACTTCTCTTGCGCATAATTGAAACGAAAAAAAATGTATCCACATTCTGAACTACTTGTTGAGTCTTTGGTGAGTTAAAGGGCATTTATTTAGGGGAAGGATGTGCAAACACTACAAAATAATAAAAAGGGCATATTTTAAAGGTTGAAATGGTAATACCGGTAATGCTAATAATAATACGCTTTGCTAACTGTAACACAAAGCAGACGTGCCGATGTGTTTTTTATGGATACTTTACATCATAGTATATCTACATGGGTTGGTTTTAGCCTCATTTTTTTAATTATTGATAATCTCAAAACAGCACCAGAAGGAATTTTGAATTTTCAGTATCAACATATGTTGAAGCACAATGTATGACGTTTACTTGCAGCTAGAATATAAAACTGAAAAACATTTTTGTATGCACTTCCATCTCCTGTAAGTTATTATGTATGAAGCACCGGGGAATTAATTGAGGCCTGGCGTTTATTACAGCGGAGGACACTGTTTCAATATCAAGTCAATTTTCCTAAAGCAACAAGTTTCCATGCCGGCTTGCGTAACCCTGACAACAAAACTGGCACTGCATGAAGACCCCTGCTTTTGTTCACACTGAAGAATGCTCATCCTCTCCTTTCCTGAACCCGCCCTCCTCCTGGTCCACCTCCCTTTAACCTGCCAATTGGTGATGGCTTCAGCATGTGCACTGACTTTTATCCAAATGTTTTCATTGACGGCACAGTAACTGTTGGAAAACAGCGTCCAGAGGTGATCACATGATCACACAAAGATACCTCAGTGATCTCTCAGCTACACACTATATTGTATTCCAGGTAGTAGCAGATAGGCATAAACATCCATTATAGACACAACCAATGACATTAAAGGTCACTTCAATCACACTTTTCATTCATCTTTCCAAAGACATGTCAGCACACACTCCTAACCTTTCCGAGCTGGCCGAGCCCCGAGGAAGCGCTCCCGTGGTAGTAGTTGTCTTTCATTTTGCGTAATCTGACGCAGCATCCACTTCTTCTCACATGGCTCTCTACAACCTTGTCCACACTTCCAAGCACTGTCCCCGGCTCCTCTCAGCGGGAATTGCCCCCACTTCCAAACGCAGCCAGTCCCTCCCACAACACTTTCACGGGCTTGAAGACCAGGCAGAAAAGTTAAGGAAATCCCGCCTTCCACATGGTTACAGCTGAGATTTTTTGCATCCTTCTTCCCCTCTGAAGCATTCACACACTCGGACTACTATTCCTCAATGATGCCTCCCCTCTCTCTATCTCTTTCTGTTTGCCCTCCTCAAAGTTTTCCCCAGTCCTCCATTCCTCAGGCCATCCCCCTCCCCTTCTCTCTCTCTCTCTCTCTCTCTCGCCTCCAGCTCTATTTTCCATCATCACCCCCACTCCTCAACTCCTCCTATCCAAACCAAAACCCCCCACTGCTGAACTAATCTGCAGCTGGCCAGAGGATTGGAGCACGGGTTGTCAAGGAAACCAAGTGTCCTGTTCCCAAAAAACAGGGGAAAAAAACAGGAGTGGAGATCAGGAAGGGGCTAAACTGAATGCATGAATAACTTCACTCCTTTGAGAGTCAATTAAAGATGTTTATTCTATCTCTTTTGCTTTACGCTTTTCAAAAACAAACATGACAAGATCACTTGATTTTGTTCGGTGGAAAAACAAAACAAAGACAGCAGAGAATGTGGCTGGATATTGCACATTGATGAGCGGTGTGATTAATGATTAACAGCTCCTCCTTGGCAAACGTATTATTGCAAACATGCAGACACGCTGAAATGTGTCATAGTTTTTAGATCGAGGGTCTGGGGGCAGGATGATGAAGGATGAGCAGCATCAAGTATTCTACAAAAAAGGTTTTAAAGGGGACTTATTATGCTCATTTTTCAGCCCTTTATATTGACTTGTCGTCTCCTATAGAGCAGCTACACACAATAACCACCACAGAAAGCTTTCTAGTTCTTCCAGAATCTGCACCTATTCAGCTGTATTTCTTCGAATTCCGTGCTTCCCGTGAAAACAGTCAGTTTTAATGTATTCCACCCACGGTCCGCCTTCAGGCACGCCTACTCCGCTGTGGTTGGTCACACTCCCGAGTGGTTAAAAAGACTTTCGGTTGATAAACGGTATATCTTTTTAAAATGTCTGCTTTTAACATACAGCCATATGTGTTGAATCCTGAATCCGATCCAGAAGTAGAGACTGGACAGTCCAATGTTTCTCAAGAAAAGAGGTTCCTTCAAGACGTTTCTCAATGGTAAGTAGCTTTAGCATTTGAGTGTTGGGTTTTCTACAGCATTGGTAACTTCTAATGTGTTTTGCGGGAACACCGGTGTTTAAAAAAACATTTCGTGGTGGGAAATGGCTATGAGCAACTCACTTTCTGTATGCACACTCTATAGTGCTACACAGGCCGCTTTTACTCCATGACTTACACTAAATAAACAGTTAGGACACTGATAAATTGTTACTTACTGCTGGCTCTTCTGACACCTTGACATGACCAAATAACGTTGGAAAGGCGTCGGGCTTCAGCCCATGTTCACAAAACAGTCCAGTGTGAAATGCTGTTAACATATTAAAATGCATTTATTTTTCCTGGTATACCTAGTAACGTAAACACAGAAGCAGAGCTTGGGGGAGGGCAGAGAGCTTATCTGGCTTGCAGCCACACCCATATGAGGCAGCCTGCTCTTCTGTGACATCACAGAGGCGAAGTTTTACCACGCCTTCTGAAACCGAGCGTTTGGAACCATCGCAAACCTCTTTTAGCGCTCACTTCCAAATGTGCAAACCTCATTATTTGAACTTTGGCATGGTTTAATATGAGAAGACAACATTCTATTTACATTTATAGGTCAGAAAAGTGGAAGAAGCATCAAAGGTCCCATTTAAGTATTACAAAAAAATACTTGGTGTGCACCAAGATCTCTGTTGGCCTCAAGACTATCACAAGCACAGACCTACATTTATAACAGCGATTCTAGTATTTGTTCCATTAAATGTTATTTGTTCATTCTCAGGCAATTATTTTAATTCTGTAGCGTTTGTCTTGGCTGCACTGCTTCCAGTAGTGCATGTGTATGTTACGTTGAGATTATAGCTTCTGTGTGTTGTCATATCAACGTAATCAGCCCAAGGCTTTGGTGTGCTGGCCGTGTCACATACACACTATTAGCAATGGGGCTGTTTTTTTGTTTTTTGTTTTTTTTTACCAATTGGACTTCAGATTTGCACCCACAGTGACATCAGCATTTTTCTGTCCTCTGACTGATTGACCAGAGCAAAACATTGTGGGTGTGTAACTTGGTTTGACAAGCACAATGGCTGACTGAGAAGGAAGAATTGACATCTCAAGCAAGTAGATGTATTTTGAGATTTCTATTATATTATTAGTTAAATCTTGATCAAGGTGCAGTTGGCACAGTTAAAGTGTAGTTTGAAACCCTGTCATGGACAAATTTTGCTATAATGTTTTTTAATGATAATGGCCCTCAAAGTTTCTGCCAAAAAACATCTGTCCGGTAATAGTAGTTTATTATTGCCCATAGTCATAGTACCCTTACCCTATTCGTGTTAATATCACCTTGATTGTAGTAAGTATTGTGTCCAGTGACCTCCTGTTCATTTCCTGTTCATTTGCACCAAAATGCAAATAAATGCAATCAAATGGCTCAAGAAGGTCACAACATAGTCTTTTTAAAAAAACAAACAAACATAATGTTCTGATATTATTTCATGATGGCGAATGTGCAGCTCACACAATTCCACAAACTTCCATTTCCGGGTCATGTGATTGTTATTAGACAACTGAGTGTTTGTTGCTCGTTGTTCAGTGGACAGTAAACGGTTCATAGCACTTATCCTCAACTCCTGTCTCGTTCTGAATCACATGTCCATATTTGGGAATTGACGTCAGTAATATGTCGACTGACAATGGCATCAACACACATCTGTATCGGCGCTAACGAGGCAGCTATGGCCGACCTATGGCAACACAGCACACACTTGTGGTTTCAAAGCATCGAAGCCCAGATCCGACTATATAACACAGAACCTGCACTGGACATCCACTTTCTCTCATACTGCAGGAACGGTGTGAAAGGCAATTTTAGTGGTTTTGAAATTGTGACATTTTCATACGGTGATACACCTGAACCGGTAACCAGCCCAAGGCGCCTTCATAAAGTCTGTGAATCATCATCTCAGCTGAAACTATCCGGCTGACCTCTGAGCCCAAAACCCTCACCCTGCATTTGGTGTGTCCATCAATAGCTGTATTAACAGGGGGGTAGAAGGGGGAGTAACATCTGTTTGGCGTTTCTCCCACCTTATTGTGTTTGTGGTGTCCTCCACCAGGCCTACAGCTGGGTTTCAGGGAGTTCACTGAACCTACTGTCCAGGGGAATAACCCGTGACTGGGAACATGGCTGGTCCAGGTTCTCATCCTAATGCGGTTGATAGTTTGCATGCAAGCGCTCCTATACAACACAATCAAAATGTTTTAGCCGTGTCTCTTCATTTTCTTTTCTTAATGACCCAGAAGGATTTTGCACTGCGGCTTAAACATACTAAAGCAATACTAAAGCTCAGGAAAAAGCAGTCTCCTCTCAGGAAGTTGTGCTATTTCCACTCATATCCACAACAGATGGTACTACAAAGGGTCTGCTATTTTATGACCAGTATACACCCACACATCTGAGACATAATCGTCATTTAAAGACACATTAGGACCACCATGACATTACTATATATGTTTACCATTTATTTTTGACACTGTGAAATGATTCGTCTTCTACCCAGACCCAGCAATGCGTTTGTAAATTGATAAATCATCACAATGCAGAATCGCATGCAAACTCTAGTAACTCTTTCTGTGTTTTTTCACTAGAATTGTAAAAATGTAATCTAAAAAACATAGCCATGTAGAGCCATCAACTGCTTTACACAGGAAATATAATAAAAAACCAAAAAAAAAAAAAAAACAGTAGAAACTTTGACAGCAGTTGGTGCTACAGGCTATTGTGACATTGTCACCCAGGACAATTATTTAATGCAACAAAACTGCTGTAAACTGTTTTCCTTAGTCCAGGGGTCAGCAACCTGCGGCTCCAGAGCCGCATGTGGCTCTTCAGACTCTTTATTGTGGCTCCCTTTGCGATGCTTGAATATTTTTAACACCCGAGTGGGGAAAATGCACGTCTTTTGTAATGAGTTTTAAAAAATCCAACTTTGTCTGAGACCATGAATGCATCCTGAGTGAGTTCTGACTGCTATCCAGTTCAGTACATGAAGAAAAACAAGTAATACTTACCTACAAATCTAAAAAATAAATTCGAGATAATTTAAAAACAGCGGCATGGGAACTTGTTTTTACGTTTACAGTAGTTTACACATACATTTATGTAAGTTTATCTCCAAAACTAGCAAGAGTACTCCAACTCATCTTTTCTTATCTGAACTACTTTGATACCCCCAAATTCCCTCCAATGTTGTTTTAAACATACTATATGTTTTGCGGCTCCAGGCTATTTTTCTTCAGTGGGCATTGGGTAAAATGGCTCTTTTCATAGTAAAGGTTGCCGACCCCTGCCTTAGTCCATATTTTGATTGGCAACCCACACACTTCCCATGTCCGGCTTTATTTCCTTATTCGGTTATGGGGCGGGAGAGTTATATTAAATTAGGTGTACAATGTCGCTATCTGTCGGGCAGTCATTGTCATTGCATGAAAATTGAATGGGATTTAATTAAAGCTTTTTACTGATTTCACTTACCTTTGAAAGAAAGTCGCTGACCTTTTCATCATGGCGGATGAGTCATCATCAGTCGCTATCACGAAATTAAGCTAGCAAAAAAGATCAACATAACACAATTTGTTCGTTTTTTTTAACTTTAAATATGAGCGTACACTATCCATAAAACGCCCCACACGTACAAATAACATCACCACACGCAAGAACGAAGACAAAATCAAATAATGCGTCCAAAAAAATGTGTTTTAATAAAACATTTTTTGTAGGCCGTGTTGCTTTAAATGCAGATCACGTGAACCTCATTCTGTTACGTCATATACCCGGAAGTAAAGAAGCCGTCATTCCTTGCATTCATCCGTGTTGTGGTGATGACTGTGTTGGAGAATGGCAAGAATATGAAGACTGTGGGGATGATGAAGTAACTTCTTTACTCAAACAAGGAATGAGACTAACTAAACACTTAGCTATGATATTTTTTGTAATAGTTTTTCTAGTAGGTAACAACTGACGTGTATAGCCAAGTACTCTGTAGCTCACTGTACTGTAGCATGTTGTCTAATGCTTTGCTAAATGTAGTATGTTAGTTTGGTGTCACAAATCGCAAGACATAGACGTTTTAGATGCTTTCCAGGCCCATTTGTCTGTGACATAATTAATATATGATGGCAGTGTTTGGAGCAAGAGCGGTTCTTCGAAACCTGAGGTCCACGTTTCAAAGAGCAGCCGTTTTTAGTAGAAGCACATTAGTCAAGAGTTCCCGGCCTTGTCTAGTCGAGAGAAGACAGATTTTCATCCACATCCCCAAGGTTACATTGCTGTGTTGGGGCACCGTCAGTGCAACCTCCTTTGTAGCAAAATGCCAAGAAGCATCTGTGCCAGCACAAATCAAACCGAGAAATTCACTTGTCAAAGTCCAAGTACACAGACTGGTCTTCCTCCTCCACCTTGGCCTGCGTGCATTAGTCCTATTCCTGAAATTTGGTCCCATTCTTCTCCTCTCCCCTTTGGTTCTGGTCTCCACTCGATGGGCGTCGTTCTGGCTGGACGCCCTGCTGTGGGTGACGGAAAGCTCGGGCGCTACCTTCATCAAGCTGGGACAGTGGGCCAGCACCAGACGGGACATCTTCTCTGAGGACTTCTGCGAACGCTTCTCCAGACTCCACGTGAAGGTGCGACCCCATCCCTGGGCTCACACCAAGCAGTGTCTCAGGAGGGCCTTTGGGGATGGATGGAGAAATGTGCTGATGTTCGAGAGCAAAGAGCCGGTGGGTTCAGGTTGTGTGGCGCAGGTTTACCGCGGCTGGGCCAAGAAGGACCAAGTGAACGACCCGGCCTTCCAGACACTGGTGGAAGAGTTGGATAAAGAGGACCTACTGGAAGCGTGGGAGATTCCCGGTTTGGGAGGAGTGGCAAGCTCCCTGTGGAATCTGTGGAAGGGGAACACTGACGATGAGGGCCAGCATGAGCAGAACATCTCACAGAAAGATCACATGATACCTGTCGCCATTAAGGTGAGTTGACCAAACCGCATTCCAGTGGCACACAGGTAAGGTATTATAATGGTTGTGTTGTTCTTCAGGTGGTCCATCCAGGCATCAAAAGGCAGGTGGAGATCGACCTGCTGCTGATGAAGGCTGGTAGCTGGCTCCTGCACTGTCTGCCTGGACTCAAGTGGCTCAGCCTGTGTGAGATTGTTGCCGAATTTGAGAAGCTCATGACCAAACAGGTAAGCGAAACCCCCCCAAAATGTTGCGTGTATGTCAGGAACACGCATTTAATCCAAGTAAAGAGAGAAACATCTACATAGGAAATAACGTAAATGACCTGAACTATTATCGCAATAAAATCTGTACAGGTGGTCCGTTTGTACGGTAGATGAGTTTTAGTGTAAGTCGGAACTTGTACCAAAATGAGTCACTTACACTGTACACAGAACACACAAAGGACCTATAAAATGCAGTAATAACACGATAATATAAATAATATAAATATACCAGGCCAGTCTGGAAGGATTAGCTTCCAGATCTCTTTGTAACAGCGCACCGAATCCATGACCACTCTAGCATTTATGAGCATGCAATCATCTTTTTCCTTAATGATTGTCTTGATAGTTGAGCACTTGGCAACAAAATAGTGGCCAATATTGGTTTCATTTTATTTTACGCTTGGGAGAGTCCAACAAGTAAACAATTAAGCAATGCTATTCTTCCTTGTTGTGGCTTCGCTGGCATACACTGCATTCACTGCATTCATAGGTATGTTTCAGCAAAATACCTTTTTCAGTAATTGATGAGGCAATGGCCACCGCAGGAAGTACTGTATAGAACAGGAAGTAAAAAAAAAAACTAGAAGAACAAGCAATTCTCCCAGTGCTAACATGCGTCCGTATTTTCTGTTATGTCTACTATATTGGTTCATAGGAGTGTAAAGGTGACTATAGGGTTATTTCATGTTAAGAGGACTCTAATAATGTTCATTCATTCATTCATTTTCTACCACTTTTCCTCACGAGGGTCGCGGGGGTGCTAGAGCCTGTCCCAGCTGTCTTGGGGCGAGAGGCGGGTACACCCTGGACTGGTGGCCAGCCAATCACAGGGCACATATAGACAAACAACCATTCACACTCACATTCATACCTATGGACAATTTGGAGTGGCCAATTAACCTAGCATGTTTTTGGAATGTGGGAGGAACCCGGAGTACCCGGAGAAAACCCACGCATGCACGGGGAGAACATGCAAACTCCACACAGAGATGGCCGAGGGTGGAATTGAACCCTGGTCTCCCAGCTGTGAGGTCTGCGCGCTAACCACTCGACCTCTAATAATGTTAAGTGTATTTAGTGGGATTTCGGGTCTGGAACTATTTAATCGTACTGTAGCACATTTTATTTTATTTAATTCAAGACTCTTTTTTTTTCGTTGCAGATTGACCTTCGTTTCGAGGCCAGGAACATTGAGCACTTTCGGGAGAACTTCCGCCAGGTGGATTACGTGAAGTTCCCAACTCCCTTACGGCCTTTCGTCACCAGGACCATTTTAGTTGAAACCTTCGAGGTGAGGACAAAGGGACGTGAAATAGTCGGCGGTGGTTTGGGTTACACAAATGTGTGTTTTGTTGTCATTATTCCTGTTATTCACGGCCCAGGAGAGCGAGCCCATTTCCAATTACCTGAGAGGCGAGGTTCCTCAGGAGGTGAAGCAGAAGATTGCCAGGATGGGCGTCGACACCCTGCTGAAAATGGTAAGCTACTACTTAAATAACCGATTAAAGCGGTTAAAGTTCCTGAGTTGGCAAACGGCAATGAAATGTTTCTTTCTCTTCCAGGTGTTCGTGGACAATTTTGTCCACGGTGATCTCCATCCAGGAAACATCCTGGTGCAGTGTGTGGACCCAGCGGCAGGCTCCAAGGGCAGCGGTAAAACCACCCTCACCGACTTGTGGGACACGGTGGTGGTGAGCTTCCGACCCGAGCCCAGTCCCTTCAAACTGGTGTTGCTGGATGCCGGCATCGTGGCCCAGCTGAGCCAGCACGACCTCGCCAACTTCAAGGCCGTCTTTACCGCCGTGGTGCAGCGTCAGGTAGACTCATTAAGCCGGGGGCCTTTTGACCGTGGGACATATCGCAGTTATGGTTACCCTTATGGTAACTTCTGATAATTAGCATTTTACTAACACGCTTAAGTTGAAAACACAAGTCAAGAAATTTGAGAAATCATTTTAAATGGAAAAAAATATAGTTTTAGGTCATTTATTTCTGTTAGCATATTTTTAAATGATAACGATAATAAAAATGTATACATAAGTTTTATGTTTCACTATAAATGTATTCTATAAGCTAGATTAAAATATATTAACATTTACATGAGCAATAGTAATAAAAGTATTATTTATTTTAAAATACTAAACAATTTAAAATGAGTTATATATTTTATTAATGCGTAGACTATAACAATAATATACTTTAAAAGGTATAAAAATGTACATAAATAGTAGTAATGAAATGACTTTGATGTGCCACATAAAACGATACCGGGGGCCAAATGGGGACCCCCTGTGCTTTAAGCCAATAAAGACCACAATGTTCGGACCTTACTGGCTTTTGTGTGGTCAGGGCGATCGCGTCGCAGAGCTGATCCTCCATCACGCTCGGGCCAACGAGTGCAGAGACGTGCCGCTCTTCAAGAAGGAGATGGCGGAGCTGGTGGACGGAACCCTCAGGAGAACGCTGTCTCTCGGAAAGGTATTCCATGTAGTCTGGCTCACAGATTATTCCCAAAATAAGACATGGCCGCCTTGGGGATGATTAGGACTACACTAGAAAAAGAAAACCACAGAAAAGAGAGAAAAAGTGGAAATGAAATCGGAAGCTGTGATGTACATACCAGTCAAAAGT
Organism: Doryrhamphus excisus; assembly: GCF_037039965.1. Lineage (NCBI taxonomy): Eukaryota > Metazoa > Chordata > Actinopteri > Syngnathiformes > Syngnathidae > Doryrhamphus > Doryrhamphus excisus. Next base: position 18,307,760 of record NC_136357.1, read on the forward strand.
TTGGAGATGCTTGAATGGGTAGACTGGTATTTTTGGCTTTGGACCCGGACTACTTTGGATGGATTTTTGCCTGTTAAATAGTGTGTAGCTATTTAAGTGTGTAGTAAATGTAGCTAGTCAAGAGACAGAAAATGATTTTTTATGCTGCTGAAAATTCAGCCCCTGCAACCAATTAGTTCATTTTGACTTTTTAAATATAATGGAATTTTTTAAATGATATAAATGTATTTTTTGTTGGAAAATTGCTGCATTTTATATACAGCTGATGGGTTATTGGGGTAAGGTGTTGGTTCAAGTGGAGGCTTATTTCCATGAAAACCAACAAAGTGTAACAAACAGCAAATGATCTTTTACCTGCTGACATGACGTGTTTGTGTTGCAGGTCCAGGTCGCGGACTTGCTATCCAGAGTCTTCGGTCTCCTCATCAAACACAAAGTAAAGGAAAAGGAAAACGTCTCAGGAAGGCCGCTTATGATATCGATAACGGTCTTTGGTCTTTTTCCAGGTGAAGCTCGAGAGCAACTTTGCGTCTATAGTTTTTGCCATCATGGTGCTGGAAGGCCTGGGCAGGTCCTTGGACCCCAACCTGGATATCCTGGACTTGGCCAAGCCTTTGCTGCTCAAGAACTCTTCCTCTTCATAATCACACATTACAAGTTTTGATGCCAAAATACCTCAACAAGTTTTGTGTCTGTAAATATCTGGTGAATGATCACAGTGCAATGGTGCAAGAAGAAAAAAAAAGGAATTTCCTCATAGTGGCAGAAGGTTACTTAACTGCAGAGAGTATGTGGCGTTACGATAAAAGGTTATGGTGTTTGGTTTTGTTTATTTTGCATACACAATAGTGTATTGGAAGTCTAAAATCTAGCCTGGGATTTTGACTAAACATGCTTTTTATTGGGAACACAGTTTTGTGTGTCTGTAGCTTTAATGCTAATGACCTGTTGTGTACTCGATCCATTTGTGACATATGCACCCTAACTCTATACATGTCCAACACAACATTGAAGAGTGAGCGTGAGAGGGACACAATCGCTAGCAACACTAGCCTAGCTATGTGATGCTAAAGTGCTAACACTACACTCACATTTTAACATGCTAGACTAAAACAAAATCCTCAAACTTGGCTCCTACAGTACGTCTATAGTTGATTTTAAGATGTATAGAGAAGCCTTTTTAAAACATTTTGCAAAGTTGATACTGGTCACATTTTGGAACATATTAATATACAATTTAAAATGAATAAAAAATCATGTTTGCGTAACGGGACCTTGAGGTCATTTATTAGAGGGGAAGCTTTAAATTGTGCAGATACATTTTCCAATATACTGTATATCTTTATTTTTCCAGAAATGTGTTTATATTAAACTACATAGTGTTTACAGTACACAACAGGTGCATGGAGGCATGTTTTATGATAGGGGTATGGCATCTATTGGAGCGGAGGCCACTATTTGAGGAATGCTGTGAGTAGTTTAATAGATTTTTTTTGTATTTTTAGGTCATGAATGTATTTTTATGTTTATTTTTCCACAAAAAATATCTGATCTGTTACCTCATAAGTTGGTGGGAACACACGCGATGAAACATATCCATCCATAATAAAGGGAATCCATGCTAATTTGTTTTCCGGAGCTTGACTGCACCAACATGTAGAGCAAATGCACCATGCGGTCCGCTTGTTTAGCATTTTATTGAAATCAGTTGATGAAAAACACAGACAACAGACGCACTTTTGTCATCGGGAAGAACAGTCAGCATGGCTGAGAGTGAAATAAGGATTTTGGTGCCAGGAAAAAAAAAAAAAAATCACATTTGCGATTTTTTTTTCTCTTGGAGCAGCTCTGTTCGGCTAAGGAGGTTTAAAAAATTCTAATGATAATATTAACTAACAGGAATAATAATAGAAATACTCTAATAGACAAACACAATCACCTCAGAAGATTCTGTCACGACAACCATTTTTTTTCCTTTTCTTTTTTAAATGAATTAAATATTTTTTTAAAAAATATCTCACCATTTACTTATACTTGTTTTTTTTTATTTATTGCAAAAAATAGGCAACCGGACTAGTTGTGATAATGTGAGTGGAGCAATAGCAGAATAAGTGTTGGCAGCAGCGGCGGTAGTGGTGTTGCAGTACTGTCATTCGGCCACCAGGTGGCGGCATAGTCATCCGGAGGAGGTGGCTTTGCTGCTCTTCATAAATTTGACTCGTGGAATGATGCTCGTGTGCGTTGCCAAATCTGAGTCTTATGTACAAAAAAGGGGGGAACAAAAGGGAGGAGGGGACGAGTACCATTTAACACCAGAGTTAAATATTCCTGGCGGTCCATAACGGGAACGCATCATTTACCAGTGCACGCCCATGCATTTTTCAAAAGAAGTCCCTTCTTGCTTTGTGGAGGCCATTCTTGGAGGAAACATGGCTGTAGGTTGAAGGTCATGGCAGGTGAAGCTCGGCAGTAATCCAGGTAGAGTCTTCTTGAAGTGGGGGTGAGCTAGCATGGAGTTTCTCTCTCTTGACATGAGCAGCATCCATCCACTTTGGGATGTTCCGGAAGACACAAAGTCTTAATCCACAAGCTCGTCTTTACATTCAGGACAACACGGAAGGGCTGTAGTACCACAGGCTGCCACCAGGGGGGAGGGTGAGGCTGTTAAGGGGCAGCTAAGAAAAAAAAAAGGGTTTCCGGAGCGGCAGTTGGATGGTGGACTATGAGTTGAGCCACGGGTGGTTGAGGCATTCGCCCGCTGACGCCCTCTTCTCAGGCACCATCTCCAGCATGGGCAGCAGGAAGTGGGTGAAGTGGCCGGCGTCTTCGTGCGCCCAGCCGTACTTCTCCACCAGCACATCGAACAACGACCATGGCTTCAGCTTGGTGATGTGTCGCAGCTCGCCTACACGGATAAAACATTTTAAACCAAAAAAAAGCACAATTAAGTGATGGAAGACATCATAATCATGTTTGATTCGGCCCGTCATGCAATTCCAGCATAATATACCGTAAATGCTCCGGTGAACCTCCTGATCGCCGGGTTAAAAAAAACATTAGTTGTGACTTTAGGCTAAAAATAAAAATCTAATTAATAAAAAATCCAGCAGCTTTATCTACTACTGCATGCCCTTTAAATATTTCTCATGCACCCCACATCATTATTAGAGCATTTACGGTACATAATATATTTAACATTGGTTAGCTTGGTGCAATAAAAAACAGACACATCATTAGGTACACAAACATCCAATACAAGAGCTTGAAAATATTACAATATTTGTGGCTTACTGTGTGATAATGCAGACATCTTGGCTTTTTTAGCTTTAGAAGGTTCGTTATCGCTCTTGTGTTCGGTATCAACATGTACCTAATGTTTTGCAGCAGGACGACAACATGCTTGTAGTTGAACATCAATTGTAGCCACATTACACACGGACTCAATCAAGCTGGAGGACGGCCGCATGGCTTAAGAGCCAATAGGCTAACTTAGCATGATGCTAAAATGTCCAAATGCAGCATCACATTGTGTTAGTGTCCTCCTGTCCCGCTCCTTAGTGTTACGTTGTATGTGATATATTAAGATGGCGTCTTGTTACAGTGTAGGGGACCTTTCAGGCCCCGCCTACCTCCTCTGGCCCCGCCCACTGACACAACAGGCACTTTTTTCATTGTTTACCTTTCTTGGAGAAAAACTCTCGGCTGAACTTCCCGGCAGCGAACACTTTGCGTGGGACCTTCCCGAGGAGCTCCATGATCAGAGCGATGTGGTCTGCCCACCACCACATACGTCACAGAGGGGACAGGCACATTACAGCATGCACGCGCACGCACACACACACACACACGCAGACGCCGGCTGCTTGAGACGGACACACACTTCCGCCTCTTGGACGCATGACGGAATAAATGTGATAGGTTGAAAAGTTCCTGATTGAATTATGAATCATCGTCATGTTCGTCCGTGATGGATGTCCGTGTGTCTCCGCCCCCGACACGTCTCCTTGGCAGCGCTACCTCTTCTGTTGAAGAACTCCCGGGAATATTTTCCAGACAGCGCAAAGTGCCTTGGAATACAACCCAGCAGCTCTATAATGTGGGCTATGTGGTCTATTGGGGGGGGGGGGGTAAAATATAACGCAAAAAAAAGATGGAACAACCCCAAAAGATAAAGATGATGCATTAAAAAGGGAGATGAAGGAGAAAGGGAGAAAGGGAAAGACAGTAAAGGAGAAACATCAGTTGTTAGTAACATGCTAACATCAAGCTAAGCTAGCTAGCTGGATTTGGTCTGAAAACCCGCAGAGGCGTTACCAACAGTGGCCATATTGGGTGGCCATTGTGTCCTATAACCCACGGGGGCGCCATTTCGGAACGTGGAGTTACACAAAGACACTAAACGTTTAGTTTTAGCTATCCATTTATCTTTCTGTTTATCTTTTCTGCCATTTAGATTATAACCCATGGGGGCGCCATTTAGGAATTTTCAGTTAAAATCGAACAAAAACACATTTTATTAATACAGTACTGTCTATAGAGGTAGTGTATGATACAACACAATCTTCTGTGGCCATTGGATCTTATAACCCATGGGGGCGCTATCTCAGAATGTGTCGTTAAACAAAGACACTATTTTTATCTACTGCTTTGTTTTAGCTATCCATCTATCTATCTATACATACATCTATCAGTGATACAATACTTTTTTTTCTGCTGCCATTTTAGATTATAACCTATGGGGGCGCCATTTCAGAATGTGTCATTAAACAAAGACACAAAACATTTGGTTTAGGCTATCCATCTATCTTTCTGTCTATCTATCCATAAATCTATCTCTCAAGTGATACAATACTTTTTTCTGCTACCACTTTAGATTATAACCCGTGGGGGCGCAATTTAGGAATTTTCAGTTAAAATCGAACAAAACCACATTTTTAGTACAGTTTTGTCTGTCTATAAAGCTAGGGTTATACTTTATAGACACAATATGACAAAAAGATAACATATATATAAAATATACATTTATGGTTGCCTTTTTTGTGTGTGTTTTTTTAATGATAGATACCAATGATGGCAAAGAGGTCAAATTTGATGACTAGACATGAAAAAGAAAATATGTATAAAACATCACTAGCTGTCATTAGCATTCTGCAAACATCTTCCTGTTCCCTTCTCACTTGGGGTTTTGTCCTGCTGAGTAGTTTTACTTTATTGTAGCTTTATTGTACGGCCGTTAACCTCTTTTTAAATCTGTGTGCCAGTTCGGGATGTTAAAATAAGGCTTAAAACAGTTCATTACAAAACATTTTTGTCTGGGGTGTGTAATTTTATTTTATTTTAGCGTTATTATTATTATTAGCGCTTATTTTACATTTGCATGACAGCCCAGAGCATTAAAAGGAGCCATTAACTGACTTTCCATTGTTTCTCATGGAAGAAAAAACGTGGACTTGGCTGTGATTGTGTTGGACTTTGGAGGGTCAGCAGTCGTTGGGAGTATTTAAAAGCAGTAGGGCGGACATTTTACCAGACTTTTCCACCTTAAGTCATTCCATACCCTTATTTTCCGCATGATATCAAATAAAGATGTAAAACATATCGTGATAAACAAAGCAGTTGTGCATCCTCACCCTCATCCCTGGAGTAGTCCTCTCCTGAGTGGGGTTCAAACAGGTAGTCTCCCGTTGCCAGCTCAAAGGCCTGCCAAGACACCAGAGGGCGCACTTCTTAGCAATGTGCCATGCATCCATGCCAGTAGTATTTGTTTACCATGCAGGCGGTGCTCCAGATGTCTGCAGGAGTGCTGTAGCCTGCTCCTATCAGCACCTCGATGGAGCGGTACTGTCTGGTCTGGATGTCTTCTGTAAAGTGCTTGTGCTGCAATGCAGGAGGAGATGGATTTGGCTATGTGGCCGTGTTGATTATCAATTATTCACATCACACATACTGTATACTCTATACTGTATACTGTATGGACCACACCATTACTATATCAAAACCTGTGAGCACAAATGCACATAAGCACTTGCAGTAAAAATATATAGATTTCATATAGGTGCATATTTAAAAGTGGCGACTTGCAGCTGTTTTCTTCAACATTTTTAATCGTTTTTTTCAAGTAACAGCACCCTGGACAGCAGCCAATCACAGGGCACATATACACAAACAACCATTCACACTCACATTCATACCTATGGACTCTCTATCTATCTATACAGTACATCTATCTCTTGAGAAATACAACGCATTCGTCTGCTGCCATTTTAGATTATAACCTGTGGGGGCGCCATTTAAGAATTATCAGTTAAAATCGAACAAAACCACATTTTTAGTACAGTTTTGTCTGTCTATAAAGCTAGGGAATAATACAACACAATCTTCTGTGGCCATTGTATCTTATAACCCATGGGGGGTGCCATTTCAGAATCTGCAGTTAAACAACTACACTTTTTAGGTACTGTTTTGTTTTATCTATCCATCCATCCATCCATCCAACTTTCTGTCAATCTATCTATAAAGTACATCTATCTCTTGAGTGATACAACGCATTCGTCTGCAGCCATTTTAGATTATAACCCGTGGGGGCGCCATTTAGGAAATTTCAGTTAAAATCTAAAAAAACTACACAGATCTATAAAGGTAGTGGGAGATACAACAGATTCTTCTGTAGCCATTTTGTGTTATAACCCATGGGGGCGCCATTGCAGAATGTGAAGTTACACAAAGACTATTTTATCGACAGTTTAGAATTTGCATTTAAAATCAAACAAAAACACACAATGTTATGTGCAGTTTTGTTCATTCATCTACAGTACTGTATATGTCGAGTGATTATAACCCGTGGGGGGTCATTTAAGAATATGTAGTTAAAATTAAACAAAGAAATACCTCTTTTACAGTTTTATACATTTTTACATCTCCGATCAGTGCAGTCATGTCTAAACCCAAACATTTTAGCCACCATAAGCATTGGCGTGGCGACTTGCAGATGTTTCCTTTTTCAAGTAGCGGCACCCTGGACAGCAGCCAATCACAGGGCACATATAGACAAACAACCATTCACACTCACATTCATACCTATGGACAATTTGGAGTGGCCAATTAACCTAGCATGTTTTTGGAATGTGGGAGGAAACCGGAGTACCCGGAGAAAACCCGCCCACATGAAACAATATAAAATAAAGCAGAATAACACAAATGAAAACCAAAGCAAAACAAATGAAAAAGTCTCACCACCCAGCAGGCATTTCCAAGGTCAGCTATTTTCACTCGAATGGATTCGGCATTGCGGGGGTCGAGTGGGTTAATGAGCAGATCTGCAGCTCTGGCCCGAACTGGAAATGCATATATAGTGTATGTATATACATCTATCTATGTATACTTTCATAATAATAATATTATTGCTCCTTTTATTGCAACTTTATTGAAAAGTGTCAATTAGTTGATTACCTTTGGGCGTTTCTCCCGTGCTGGAGGATGACACGGTGCGGCTGCGGTCGGCCACGGGGCTGTCCGGCGACTGCCCCGCTCCGATGTCGGCCGTCTCCACGCACACAGGGTTCCCCGGCTCTGGGTCCAGCGGCAAATCCGGAAAGAGCGGCACGGCTGCGGCGCGATGGCGCTCGCTGGAACCGTTGGTCAGGCCCGCCTCGCTCGCCTCGACCGCCTCGCCGTTGTACATCTCGTAGCCGGAGCTGAGCGAGAGGTCCCGGTCGGTGTAGCTGAGCTCGGACTCCACCAAGGGGCAGAGGAGGGGCTCTGGGGTGGGCGAAGGGGGCGGGGGCACGGAGGGGTTGGATATGAGGCCCTCGGAGCCAAGTAGAATGTGGCCGTTGGTTTTGGCCAGGCTGCTTTTACTGGGGAGGGACTTGATGGGGGAACTGGTGTCTGTGAGGAGGTCAGCGGTGGTGTCGTCGTCCTCATCGTCCTCCTTGGACTCTTCGTCCTCCACCTCTTCTTCTGGCGCCTTCTCCTCAAGCTCAGTCTCTCCCTGCTCTGTGTTTACTCTCTCTGGATTCTCCTCCTCCTCGGGCTCTTCCTCCGCCTCCTCTTCCTCCACCTCCTCCTCTGCTTGTGTTGAATCGCCATTACCTTCCACTGAAACCGGAGGGATGGGGGCGTCCTTTTCAGCCACGGGCGTGGGCTCCTCGTCCTCTGCGTCTTCATCACGGTCATCTTCAGCGACGGCGGGTACCTGGCTGGGCTCCTCGGTGGACGCCGCGCCTAAAAAGCAGAGAGAAAGGTGCCAAACGGAAAGGTTGGAGCCTGAGAAGACAAGAGCGTGGGCAAAGCGTTTTGGAGCCCATCCATTTCCTGTTCATTCACAGCCAGACGCTTTTTGCACTAAAAAAAAACATTCGACGTTTTCACAGATTTTGAACTGAGAATTTTCGAACCGGGGCGGCACGGCGGTCGAGTGGTTAGCGCTCAGACCTCACAGTTTGCATGTTCTCCCCGTGCATGCGTGGGTTTTCTCCGGGTACTCCGGTTTCCTCCCACATTCCAAAAACATGCTAGGTTAATTGGTGACTCCAAATTGTCCATAGGTATGAATGTGAGCGTGAATGGTTGTTTGTCTATATGTGCCCTGTGATTGGCTGGCCACCAGTCCAGGGTGTACCCCACCTCTCGCCCCAAGACAGCTGGGATAGGCTCCAGCACCCCAGCGACCCTCGTGAGGAAAAAGCAGTAGAAAATGAAAGAATTAATTTGTGAACCGAATTGGCGAGTCAAGTTTTTGCGTAACCCTGCCGACTAACTAAGAACATGCCACCGACAGACAGGAAGTCTCTCTTTCTAGGTCCCGCCCCCTGTCCACGTCTGACAGTGAGGAGCACCAACTTCTTGTTTGTTCCAGTGCTTTCTACTCACATGTATGATTGGTCAACCGGATGGGCCGCTCTCCAACTTCCTCCTCCTCGTCTTCCCCGTCCTCATCCTCCTCGTTCTCCTCATCGCTCTCCCCGGGGGCCATGCGGGGGCCCGGCGGTGGTGTTGTTGTTGAAGGTGGCGTTGAAGGCCCCCCTTCATGCTGCTGCTCCTCCTGCTGTTGGACATCGTCTTCTGTGGCTTCTTCTTCTTCTTCTTCACGCTCCTCTTCCGCTTCTTCTTCTTCTTCTTCTTCAGCTCGCTCCTCCTCCTCCTCCTCTTCTTTCTCCTTCTCGGCTTCCCTCTCCAGAGCTTCTATCTCCAGCATCCTCTTCTCCAGCAACTCAGCCTGACGCTTCTGCTTCTTCTTCAGCTTCTTTTTCTTGTTCTTGGACAACTTTCCCGCCTGGGAATTAGAGAGGGGGGGCGTCGAAAGCAAACAGGAAGTATGAATAACAAAGAATATTACACCATCATGATAAAATATGACTGCTGAGGCCATTTAAATGTGAGTGTGTCCGTGTGTCATACTCACATCAGTCGTACTCACCGGTTTGAGTTGGGGGGCTGTGCTAACTGACACACACACACAAGAGAAACAACACGTGTGAGTCACCAGACAGGACAGTCTTTTTCTCACACCAAATTGGGGGGGGGGCTCCTTCACACACCCATTACTTATAAGAGTCATAACAAGATACAATCCATCCATAAATAATAATCACAATACAAATATTTTATTAACACAGCTTTCATTTAAAAACAATTTAGCTCAATTTTAAACCCCATAATAAACCACAAAATATATACATTAAATAAAAAGTCTCAAATTGTTATGTCACGTAATGCTGTGACTGTGTTGTATTATTTTTGGGATAATTTAATGCCCGATAAAAATAAATACAAATATGAAAAAATATACCGTGATTTTTTGGTAATTTAATGCCGTGACTGTGTCATTTGTTGGGTCATTTCATGCACCACTAGTAAAAAAATACAAATACTAAATAATTAATATTTTAAAAACATTTCATGCTGTGTAACATAGTAGTACTCGGTGATATGAGCATCCAATGCCATAATGGGTACCATAGTAAGTGTCAATATAGTGATATATATAGCACATCATGACTGGTTCAAGACTCTTCATCCTTGTATTTAGCAAACATCAACTGCTTGTATTGTTTCTTGAATTGGCTCATCGTTGTGCATTGTTTGATTTCCTTACTCAATCCATTCCATAGTTTGATTCCACATACTGAAATGCTATGGCTAGCATAACTATAATAATTTTTTGCAGTACATTTAGCGAGTGAAGATTGCTTTTATAGTTATTAGCCCATATTTCCACACAATAAGTAAGATATGGTAGAACCAGAGAGCAATAAAGAGTGTGGAGTGATTTCTGATTGAGAACAAGTTTTGCTTTGTTCAATACTGAAATATTTCTGGCCACCTTATTCATTAATAAATCATTGCCGTTTCCTGGATGAACAAGACCTATCATTAGACCAAAATTTGGACAAAAACTTGTATTTGTGGCCTATATGAAGAATGTTTTTGCATAAAAATGGCTACATTATTCATTCATTCATTCATTTTCTACCGCTTATCCTCACGAGGGTCATGGGGGTGCTGGAGCCTATCCCAGCTGTCTTGGGTACACCCTGGACTGATGGCCAGTCAATCACAGGGCACATATAGCCAAACAACCATTCACACTCACATTCATACCTATGGACAATTTGGAGTGGCCAATTAACCTAGCATGTTTTTGGAATGTGGGAGGAAACCGGAGAACCCGGAGAAAACCCACGCATGCACGGGGAGAACATGCAAACTCCACACAGAGATGGCCGAGGGTGGAATTGAACCCTGGTCTCCTCGCTGTGAGGTCTGCACGCTAACCACTTGTCCGCCGTGCCGCCTGCTGTGTAACATTACAATATAATAAATTTGTGGTTTCATTCATGAATTAATGCTACTATTGATTGGTTTCCATGTCAAGTAGATGCTAAATACTAAATGTATTGATGCAACATTCATCTGGTAGAAAATAGGATTGACTGGGAATGTCTGTGACGCTTCCCAACTGTAGGGGGAGCCAGGGAGCAAACAATGACAACAATCATGTTTTTTCCTGATTGGCTCTAAACCCAAAGTTACGGTACTTGATCACAGATGTTTCAACGTTTCAACCTTACCTGCCGAGCCGGAAGGGGGAGGAGCTCCAGCTTTCTGCCACTCGGCGGCCTCCATGGCCATGCGTCTCACGAAGGTGTCGTCCACGCACATCAGGATGTTCTCTGGCTTGATGTCCGTATGGATGATTTTACATTTGGTGTGCAGGTAATCCAGGCCCTGCAGGACCTGTCTGATGATGCTCTTGACACACGGCAGCGGCAGGCCCTGGTAGTTGGACTTAATGATCCACTTGAGCAGGTGGTGCCCCAGGACCTCAAACACCATGCACACATCTAATGAAGAGTAAAGGACACACACACGCGTGGACTATGTCTCACACACTTGCACACACACGTACACGCAAGGATACGAATGCCGTTGAGTCCAGAGATCTTGAAATCATCTATAAGCTGGACCACCATGTCCTTGTTGGGGTCTACGGGGTCGCTCTCTCTGACCTGAGCCACAAGAGGACCACAAGATTGGAGGACAGGAAACACATGTGAACATGTGGAACGCGGCGTGGATGTGAAGATGTGATGCTTACACATCGCAACAGTTTGATCTCATCCAAGGCCGTCTCTGTGTAATGCTGGGCGCTCTTCACAACCTTCATGGCCACAAAGTTCTTCACTCTGTGACAACACACACACACACACACACACACAGTCATTAGAGTGCTTAAAAACAACAGTGCTTATCATAAAAGGCCTTCATGGCTCTCCCACGCTGACACTGAATGAGGCAAACACGGCAATAATGATGCATCAGCTCATCATCAGTCCTCCATGCAGACGTATTACGAATTCTTGGGGTATTTTGCTTGATTTTGTTGGACGTGCGAGTGTGAGAAGGAGTAAATGAATAGTAAATTAATAGTCAAAAATGTTCACCAAAGTGTTTTTGTGTTTTTGTACATTGTCTCGGTTTTTGCAACAATTTTTTTTGAACAGGCGCGGACAAACAGCTCATTAGCATTAAATCTATGGACACACAAAATACCAAGGGGATTTCATCTGTTCCAGAGTCAAACTGTGGTCATCAGAGAACCAGAAAGCAACGGTACAGACGAGGTCATTTATTTCAACAGGAGGATGCAGTTTTTCAGTTCCGATCCAATTACGATACTGGAATCTGATATCTGCCAATACTGATACAATTCCGATACAAGAGCTCTGATATTGTTATAGCTATGCTGACTAATACTCGTATGGATACTTTTGCTTTCCTTTATGTTGCTGATGCATGTTGGCTACGTTTGATGATATTCTTCTCGCTATGTTTACTGATACTCTTTTGACTACATTTGCTGATATTCCTCTATCTACGTTTGCCGATACTCTTTTGGCTACTTTTGCTGATAATCTGGCTGCATTTGCTGATACTGTTTTGGCTACATCTGCTGGTCTTTTGGTTATGTTTGCTGATGACTTTTGGCTATATTTACTGATACTCGGTATCAGTATTCTTCTGGCCATGTTTGTTGATACTATATGTATATATATATATATATATTTTATATTTGCTGATATTGTTCTAGCTATGTTTGCAGATACTTTTTCTGGCTACATTTGCTAAAATTCCAGCATATTTGCTGATACTATTTTTGTTACTTTTGATGTTATTGTTCTCCCCACATTTACTGATTTTTGGCTATATATGATATTTGCTGATACTTTTTGGGCTATATTTGCTGATACTCATTTAGCTGTGTGTGCTTTTTTTCAGTTACATTTACTGATACTCATTTGGCTACTTTTGCTGATATTCTTCTGGCCACGTTTGTTGATACTCTTTTGGTTATATTTGCTGATATTGTTCTAGCTATGTTTGCTGATATTTTTTTGGCTACATTTGCTGAAATTCCAGCATATTTGCTGATACTATTTTGTTACATTTGCTGTTATTGTTCTCCCCACATTTACTGATTTTTGGCTATATATGATATTTGCTGATACTTTTTGGGTTATATTTGAGTCTTTTGGCTATGTTTGCTGATACTTTTTGGCTGAATTTGCTCATACTCATTTGGCTAAGTGTGCTTTTTTTCCAGCTACATTTGCTGACACTCTTTTGGCTACATTTGCTGATATTCTTCTGGCCACGTTTGTTGATACTCTTTTGGTTGTATTTGCTGATATTGTTGTAGCTATGTTTGCAGATACTTTTTTTGGCTACATTTGCTGAAATTCCAGCATATTTGCTGATGCTATTTGCTGTTATTGTTCTCCCCACATTTATTGATTTGTGGCTATATATAAAATATGATATTTGCTGATACTTTTTGGGCTATATTTGAGTCTTTTGGCTATGTTTGCTGATACTCTATTGGCTAAGTTTGTTAACGTTGTTGCGGCTATGTTTGCTGATACTTTTTGGCTTAATTTGCTGATACTCATTTGGCTATGTGTGCTTATATTTCCAGCTACATTTGCTGATATTTTTTTGGCTAGATGTGCTTATATTTTCAGTTACATTTGCTGATACTCTTTAGGCTACATGTGCTCGCCTTTTGGCAATTTCTCATATTCTTCTAACTGTGTTTGCTGATACTCTTTTGGTTATATTTGCTGATATTGTTCTAGCTATGTTTGCAGATACTTTTTCTGGCTACATTTGCTGAAATTCCAGCACATTTGCTGATACTATTTTGTTACATTTGCTGTTATTGTTCTCCCCACATTTACTGATTTTTGGCTATATATGATATTTGCTGATACTTTTTGGGCTATATTTGAGTCTTTTGGCTATGTTTGCTGATACTCATTTGGCTTAATTTGCTGATACTCATTTGGCTAGATGTGCTTATATTTCCAGCTACATTTGCTTTTTACAGTTACATTTACATTTGCATACTCTTTAGGCTACATTTGCTGATATTCTTTTGGCTAGATGTGCTCGCCTTTTGGCAATTTTCATATTCTTCTAACTGTGTTTGCTGATACTCTTTTGACTACATTTGCCGATATTCTTCTGGCCACATTTGTTGATACTCTTTTGTTACATTTGCTGTTATTGTTCTCCCCACATTTACTGATTTTTGGCTATATATGATACTATATGATATTTGCTGATACTTTTTGGGCTATATTTGAGTCTTTTGGCTATGTTTGCTGATACTCTATTGGCTAAGTTTGTTAACATTGTTGTGGCTATGTTTGCTGATACTTTTTGGCTGAATTTGCTGATAACCATTTGGTTTTGTGTGATTTTTTTCCAGCTACATACTGGTATACTGGTTTGGCTGCATTTGCTGATATTCTCCAAAAGCAACTTCATACCTGTACCATTAATAGAGGCCACCTAGGATGGCCACCTGGAACTGATTCATTTCTATTTTCCAAGTGGCCTTTTAATAAGAGTTGTTGTGCACGTGTGAAGGCGTTAATGGAAGCACAACGCAACTAAGTGAGGTTTGTTCCTTGTTGACAACAAAGAGTGATTACTTGGCGGGCATCACGTAACCCAACACCGACTCAATAGACTTACATTAGTGTAATTAACACCAGTGGCCTGGGTACATGCGTGTGCGTGTACGTGAGAAAGGTGACACTGGGTTCATGTTACACTCGACAGACTCAGACTTTAACAAAAACATTATTATAGAGCTATAGTGACAATAATACATATACATGGAATTGTATATACGTCTATATGTGTCTGTGAGACTCACTGTATGTCCCAGCACAGCCATACGGTGGAGAAATGACCCCACCCCAACTTCCTGATCACATGGTACCTCCCGTTGAACAAATCCCCGATCTTGACCGGATGGTAGCCTCCTGAGAGACACAAAAAAGCAACATGAAATGTGTTACACTAAAGTCAATATTCTACACAATGCGACTGTTTTGCACCAAGACACGCCAGTCTATTATTAGCACAGCGGCAGCAGCAGAACCAATGATGTAATAGGAGTTGTTGTAATGGGCAGTTAATGGAACAGAGGAGTTATTCAGATGCATTCATGGTGACGCGAGTTGTTGTCTAACCTTTGCAGTAATCTGATGGGTCCTCCTGCTCCTCATCATCGGAGCCCAGGATCTCCTCCTCTGGCTCCGGGGGCCCCGCCGGCTCAGGGGGAGGCGGAGGGGGCGGCGGGGGAGGAGGGACACTCACCGAGGCTTTCTGCTGCGTCTCAGGCCTGGACAAGAAGGACAATTAAAAACATTTTTCTTCACATTTCTCTTTCTCGCTGTGACTCACAGCTAAGTGCGCACGGCGAGTGTGATTCATGCTAAAATTATAAAATGTGACATTTTCGCATGAAATCTGTCAAGCGACACGCTTGCGCTCAACAGAGACTGCCCCCCTTTTTGTCCAGGACAGCGCTTTGTTTTAATCCAAAATCAAAATAAAACGACAGGAAGTGATGTCACGAGTCCACGGTTTGAAATCGTCAAACGCGTCATGCACGGAAAACACACTGGCGATTAAAATCCTCAGGTAAAGGCTGTTTTCCACACCAAACCACGTTAACAACAATGAAAGAACATGAGGGTCCAACACATGATCCAAGAGGAGACTATGGGCAGCAATGAATGGAGACTGTGGTGTAATATACTGCAGCGGTGGGGCACATCAAACACCGTAAGAGGCAGGGGGACTGTGGTAGCTCCACGACAGCTGGGCTTTGCTACACGTCTTAAACTCAAACCCGTGGAGGCTGCTGTTGAAATGTTTGCACGTTAGCTCACATAACTATGCTAGTCTTACCGCCTGTCCCACTCCATAATGTTCGTACATTGAATATGATATAAGGCAGGGGTCTCAAATTCAATTTACCTGGGGCCCACTGGAGCTAGGGTCTGGGCGAGGCTGGATCAGGTTTTCCAAAAAAATAAACAAAAAAACGCATTTATTAAAAACAGAAAAATGAATAAACTTTGCTTTGGTTCCGATTTTCTACAATAAAAGCTCTGATAAAACATTCCACTGTTCTCAAATATCTTACTTTTTATTTTTCTACCCAAAATAAGATGAAAAATAAATAAACAAATCAAGAATAAAGAAAATCAATCAGTAATAA
The DNA here is from genome assembly GCF_037039965.1 of Doryrhamphus excisus. Classification (NCBI taxonomy): domain Eukaryota; kingdom Metazoa; phylum Chordata; class Actinopteri; order Syngnathiformes; family Syngnathidae; genus Doryrhamphus; species Doryrhamphus excisus. The sequence continues at coordinate 18,323,841 of NC_136357.1, forward strand.
ATACATAAATATAATAATAATAATAATAAAATGGCAAATAATAAAAACTGAAGAAACCACATATAGTTGGTGGGTAGACAAATTATTTTTTTCAGATTAAAATGAACAAAGCCTTATTAGAGCCCTGTAGACATGACAAAACACGACTATAGTCACATTTATAATCTTTTTATTTACAACATATTGCGCAACTACAGGGTCTTGAGACACATGCTAACTCGCAAACTAGAGAGCTAGCGACCTAAACGGTAGCCTTCAAGTTATTTCCTTTAAACTTAAATAGCCAAAAACGTACCACTTCCACACGGATAGGGAGGATAACTATTAACAGTTATTTAACCTTTAACATGAACATTAATCAAATGTAATAATTATTTCTGGGTACATGATACCATACAGCATCCATATCAAACTTGCGCGGGGCGCACTAACGTTAAACTTTCATATCAAGGCGGGGGCCTCAAACTAGGGTCCTGCAGGCCACAATTGGTCCGCGGGCCGTGTGTTTGAGGCCCCTGATATAAGGTAATATGAGTAGGATTCCTCATTGACAAGTGGAAAATTCTCATGTTATAGTATAGACTTGTTAACAACCTTCTAAATACACTTTTTAAACATTAGTAGAGCCCTCTAGACATGACATAGCACCCACATAGTCACTTTTACACTCCTATTAACCAACAACATGAGAAAAGACAAAATGTTCACACAAAAGTGCAAAGTAGCAAGGAACACGATTCAATTTTGAGTCAAAAATGTTCACCAAAGTGTTTTTGTACACTGTCTCGGTTTTTGGAACTAATTTTTTTGGACAGGCGCAGACAAATAGGTCATTAGCATTAAAGCTACAGACACACAAAATGGCAGAAGAAGAGGACCTGGAGTATAGATGCATAGCTGTACTCTACTGTACCACGCAACAATCTGGCATTGAGACACAACACATCAACACAAAGCCAGCGCCTGAGAGCTGCTTTTTAACCACCGTCACAAGCACAGACACATGATGGAGCCACTCGCTGCGTTGCCGTGGCAACAGCAGCAAAAGAAGGGGTGAGGGGAAGTAATCTGGGGGAATCCGGGACACAAAGCGTTAAAGTGATGCTACACAACGGACGTTCTTCCAGAGCAGCGGCGAAGGGCAGAAGATAATTTGGCATTGAGGTTTCATTGCAGAGATTTTACAACGCACACGTTGATGGCCGCGTCCTTGCTCAGGGATGTTGCCGCTGCGTCTTTTACCAAAGCGGTCACGTACCCAACGCTGTCATACATCATGTCTAAGGGTTTCGAGCCTTAACTCCGCCCCCCTACGCTCATAACTTCCTGGACGAGAGCCCAGCAGCTCCAACATGAGGAACGAAAAGACGCTGTGAGGCTGAAAGATGAGCGGGATCAAAGATGCAAAGAAAAAAACAGCAGTTTAATAAAAATATTTTACAAATTAGATAAAAAAGATAAAAAAAATTTAAAAACAATTTAAAAAAGATTTATACATTTAAATATTATGATTTATTATTATTGATGATATATTATTTTATATTCTGATATATTATTTATAAATTAAATATGTACAAATGTATATTAAAAATCATAATTTTTTTCTTTAGATAAATACAACACAGTTATATATTATATTATATTACATTATATATAATAACTTATTTAATGAGTCATATGATGACTTTCTTATAATCAATAGTACTGACTTTTGTATTATTTTTGTATTATTATTTTTACATTATAATATTAGAATGTAAAATATTATAATATTATATATTATCACCTATATCACCTATAATGGCGTGGTCTGTAGTTAGCATCGGGTGACGAGAACAAGCAAGCTCCTGATGTAGCTTAATATTATAATGTAATTTTATAATGTAAAATATTATAATATTATATGCGCCATAATTTTAGTATTCTATTACAGTGTAAATTGAATATATGTTTGTATTATTATTTATATTATACGTATCATTTATATGTGGACTATTACTGCTGCTTAGAATATTATTTTTAATTTGATTATGTTTATATTTTTTATATTATTATTTATATTATTATACAATGACAAAAAAGAATAGAAGAGATATGAATGTGCAGAGACACGGAAAAAAAGTAGTAGCATGAGAAATAAAAAAACAAAACAAAGAGTCAATGTTCCCTTCAAAAAAAGATGGAGGTGGACAAAAACAAACCACAACAAGCAGCAGGAAGGAGCCGTCGTTTGTGTAGGAGGCAAAGCAGAAGCATGTCCTCTCTGATGTTTCTTATTCCGTGCAAGACAACAACAAAGCATGCATCTCTGCTGAAGACATTCTCCATGGTGACGCCAATCATCTGTGATGAGCTCACCTCCTGAGCCTGGCTGCTTGAAGGAGCTCTAAATACTTCCCTCACCCTAATGGGGACTCATTTTCACATTAGGAGAACCAATTTGCTCTTCAATGGGAGCGTGTGCAAAGTGACCGTTCCTTCAAGGACACCGTCTTGTCTTGTGTTGATTCATCCACCAGTGGGCGATTGAGCTCCAAAAACCCAAAGTTCACTGCAAAACCTTTAGCGAGGGCTTCACCTATAATGGCGTGGTCTGTAGTTAGCATCGGGTGACGAGAACAAGCAAGCTCCTGATGTAGCTTAGTTGCATTTCAAGCATTACGAGATGTGTCGTCTACAAAAGCATCAAACTGCAGGTCAGAAGACATTGGCAATCTTCCCTTGCTCTTTATACACAATCCACTTCATTATTCACGGCAAATAATACGTTGTTATGTATATAATGATGACAAATAGCAATAAATGCTTCCAATGCATCAACCGCCTCTGGAAAGCCAACCACTGACAGCTCTAGAAGGCGGGACTTCAACCAGCGGGTCGCTTTTTATGCAGGTGGCAGAAAGTGGACGTGTCAGCAGAAAAAGCAGCAAAAAGTGATGTTACTGTAATTGCGCTACTTTTCAAGCACATTATTCGTAACATTGAGATATTCTTCACTCTTATCATGGCTTTTTAAAAACATATTAATGAATAAATCATATTGTTTTGTGGTTTAATACAGCTTGTTATTACTAAACAGACGGCTAAAATGGCTAAATGAAGTAAAATACAAATATAAGGCATTCGGAAGACACATTCAAAGTTGTTGTGGTGATATGTGCTATTCCACATTGGCCACTAGGTGTCAGTAATGTTACTGTAATGTTCGGTAAGACACACAAGCAGACTTTTAGGCTACGTTCCAATGGCAGTTTGAGTTGAGGCTCGAGTTAAGGCTCGTCTATGACATCACTGCCCACGTCACACGCAGACCACTTGCAGGTACTATGGAAAAGTGGATGTGGGAGGAGTCAAAGTGATAAATGGAACGCACCCTGTTCACTTTCAAATTGAACTAAAGTTAGGATGGCGGTGGAGATTCCCTAAAGGACAAGTACCGAGGGCACGGGTATAAAATAGTATAAAATAGGTCAAAATATTCAGAAAAAGTTGTTTAGAATCAGAATAAAAAGTTAAGAGTATTATATAATATGACAAGAATTGGCTTGCTGCCTAGTCTAATTTCTCAAGTCTTGGGATCCATGTGGACTTGATATCAAAATGATTGATAACTTCATTCATTCAATTTCTACCGCTTATCCTCACTAGGGTTGCCTATCCCAGCTGTCTTTGGGCGAGAGGCGGGGTACACCCTGGACTGGTGGCCAGCCAATCACAGGGCACATATAGACAAACAACCATTCACACGCACATTCATACCTATGGACAATTTGGAGTCGCTAATTAACCTAGCATGTTTTTTTGGAATGTGGGAGGAAACCGGAGTAGCCGGAGAAAACCCACACATGCACGTGGAGAACATACATGAACTCGGGTCTCCTCGGGTCTGCACGCTAACCACTAGTCCCCCGTGCAGCCCATGATTGATAACGTTTGCCAGAAAATCACCAGTATAACCAATCATCATGGAGTCCTCCAGACGTCCAAATATTTACCCGGCAATCCTCAAACACAAAACAACTCAAGGAGAAATAGTTTTTATGATGTCGGAACGAGATGACGGCATGTATCTACAAGGTCACACTGTGACTGCGTCCTGAAGGTGTGATGAATGAGGACACATTTGTCTTTAGACTCCATCCAAGACACAATGAACTAATAATGACCAAACTCCAGACACACCCTATGGAGGCATCTATTGACACAGAGCTAGATTTGAATAACCTGGCGGAGAAAAAGCTCAAGTAAAAGCTGGCCTGGGCTCCATCAATGCAGAGGTCGCCGTGAGTATATTTGACAAATGTAAAAAAAAAAAGGGGGGGGTATGACATGGACACAAAGGCTTCTTTGCTCAATCATCCCACTACACAGCACCCTGTTTGTTTGCCTGGGAGCACTTTGGCGGCGGCTGCAAACTGCTGACTTGGCACGGCAGGGCTGCAAATGTCAACAGTGTGGCGGCAAAACAGCGGCAAGATTTACCCTCCAAACAAGCAAATACAGAACATGCACGTCCACTCGTGTGAGAATACACTTTCACCTTGACGCAAATGTCCTCCACCTTTGATTGTTTGGCTTTTACTCTCAAAAAGCGTTTGTTAAAGCACGCACTGCTACTATGTTGCCTGTGCTATGAGTCTTCTGACAAATACACCACATGGTGGCGCTCTTATTAAACTGGTAAATTGATTTGACTTGAAATTCAAATTTATGTTTGCACAAATTGATTGAAATATATGGCTTTCATGGGCTGCACGGTGTTCGAGTGGTTAGCACGCAGACCTCACAGCTAGGAGACCAGGGTTCAATTCCACCCTCTGCCACCTCTGTGTGGAGTTTGCATGTTCTCCCTGTGCGGTTTCCTCCCACATTCCAAAAACATGCTAGGATAATTAGCCACTCCAAATTGTCCATAGGTATGAATGTGAGTGTGAATGGTTGTTTGTCTATATGTGCCTGTGATTGGCTGGCCACCAGTCCAGGGTGTCAGTCCAGGTGCGACCCTCATGAGGAAAAGCGGTAGAAAATAAATGAATATGGCTTTCACATAAAAACATCTTAAGACATCATATATTCTTAAGTACATTGAACACAACCCATGGGGGGGGGCACACATCACAGGTCCTGGATGCGCTCCAGTAATAACCACGTACAGGATTTACAAAACCGACCCGTGCCGAGCCGCCATGATACAGTTGACCGCTCACCGGTTCAAACTTGATGAGTCATCCCTTAACCGGTTGTCACCGTGGTAACCAAGCTTTTCCATCCCCTTAGCAACAACAGCATCGTCCTCCGCGCTGAAGGCACCTCCAAGGCGTAGGATTAAGACCGTCGGCCTCCTTCAGCTTGAACCCGTTCAGAGGTCTCCGATTGATTTGCGCGGCTTTCATTCCATCCTGGCCCGTGTCGGCAGCACAGCTGAGTCACTGCCTGCTTTCCTCCGGAGCGACTGTCTGAGCCCAAACCTGAGACCTCGCTACTATTTTCAGGATGCGCCGTGACGTCACTGCATGAAATGCCCCAGCGGAACCGCTGCTTATCCCATATAGCCGCACAAAGGCTCCAATGCTCAATGCCAATTGTTGATGTTTTGATATTCAGAATACTTTATATCTGTTAGATGATGTTTCTACTGTCACCCACACTTCAGTCGAAACATGAAACACCATCTAAAATACAGCTTAATTTAAGAAACTCAACATATTGCTTCATTGCTCTCCATATTGTTGCATTTAGCTGGTTTCAGTTTCAAATTCAGTCTGAAACAAATAGAACACAACAGTTTCTCAATAGTAGTTCAGGGTGGAGGGAGGGGGGTTGGACACGATAATATTTCTGTCCCACACAGAAAATAATAGAGAACCACTGCATTACAAAATCACGCTTCAAGTATCACTCCCTCGCTGTATCACGTTTGTTTTATATGAATGAAATCATGATGTCTTGCAGTTGATTACGGCCTAATAGTAAAATGTATGCATATTAAAGCAAATGTTATGTATTCATGGTCTAAATCAGGGGTCTCAAACACGCGACCCGCGGGCCAAATGTGGCCCGCAGGACACTATTTTGAGGCCCCCGCCTTGATATGAAAGTTTAATGTTAGTGCAAGTTTGATATGGATGCTGTATGGTATCATGTACCCAGAAATAATGATTACGTTTGATTAATGTTCATGTTAAAGGTTAAATAACTGTTAATAGTTATGCTCCCTATCCGTGTGGAAGTGGTAAGTTTTTGGCTATTTAAGTTTAAAGGAAATAACTTGAAGGCTACCGTTTAGGTCGCTAGCTCTCTAGTTTGCGAGTTAGCATGTGTCTCAAGACCCTGCAGTTGCGCAATATGTTGTAAATAAAAAGAGTATAAATGTGACTATAGTCGTGTTTTGTCATGTCTACAGGGCTCTAATAATGCTTTGTTCATTTTAATCTGAAAAAAATAATTTGTCTACCCACAAACTATATGTGGTTTCTTAAGTTTTTATTATTTGCCATTTTATTATTATTATATTTATTTATTTATTTATTACTAATTGGTTGATTTTCTTAATTCTTGATTTGTTTATTTATTTTTCATCTTTTTTGTGCAGAAAAATAAAAATTAAGATATTTGAGAACAGTGGAATGTTTTATCAGAGCTTTTATTGTAGAAAATCGGAACCAATGCACTGAAAAGGTTTGTATATTTTTCTGTTTTTAATTAATGTGTTTTTTTTTTTGAAAACCTGATGCGACCCAGCCTTGCCCAGACCCTAGCTCCAGTGGCCCCCAGGTAAATTGAGTTTGAGACCCCTGGTCTAAATAAAGCATATTCATGCAAAAAGAAAATGTAGCTGAACTTAGTTTACAGCACAGAAGTTATTGTTCAGTATCCTTGGCACTGATTGGCTCAGCTTCACACAGCATCCACCCATATGTTGTGTCTCTCACATGTGCTTCCCTTGTTCTTGTTCCACAGGAAAAACCATGTTGTGAGTGAGTGATAAAAATCCACAATTCCAAACTCCTGTAAATTCCACAATGGCTTCTAAATGTACTGCCTTTTCTACAGTCTTCCTTATTTCTGTCATAGTTTCCATTGTAATACAGTACATTGATATTCAATTTGGTTATATGAATTATGGTGATTATGTGGTGTTGTATCATGTCTAAAGGGCTCCTAACGTTTTTTTGAAAAGTATTTAGAAGGTTTTAAACAAGATTTCTATGCTAAAAATCATGAAACATTTACATTGATTCATATACAGTGCATCCGGAAAGTATTCACAGCGCTTCACTTTTTCTACATTTTGTCATGTTACAGCCTCATTCCAAATTGTATTAAATTAATCTCTTACCTCAAAATTCTACACAAAATACTCCATTATGACAATGTGAAAAATATTTTTTTTTGACTTTTTTTGAATTTATTAAAAATAGAAAACAAAAAAAACACATTTACATAAGTATTCACAGCCTTTGCCATGAAGCTCAAAATTGAGCTCAGGTGCATCTTTTTTCCTCTGATCATCCTTGAGATCTTTCTACAGCTTAATTGGAGTCCACCTGCAGTAAATTCAGTTGATTGGACATGATTTGGAAATATAATAACTGTCTATATAAGGTCCCACAGTTGACTGTGCATGTCAGAGCACAAACACCAAGCATGAAGTCAAAAGAACTGTCGGTAGACCTGCGAGACAGGATTGTCTTGAGGCACAAATCTGGGAAAGAAAGCCTCTCCTTAGTAAAAGGAACATGGCAGCCCATCTGGAATTTACTCTCAGACCATGAGAAACAAAATTCTCTGGTCTGATGGCTTTCGTCTGGCCACTCTACCATACAGGCCTGATTGGTGGATTGCTGCAGAGATGGTTGTCCTTCTGGAAGGCTCTCCTCTCTCCACAGAGGAACGCTGGAGCTCTGACAGAGTGACCATCGGGGCCTTGGTCACCTCCCTGACAGTTCTTTTGACTTCATGCTTGGTGTTTGTGATTTTTTTGTTTTCTATTTTTAATAAATTCAAAAAAAGTAAAAAAAAAACCTTTTTCACATTGTCATAATGGAGTATTTTGTGTAGAATTTTGAGGTAAGAGATTAATTTAATTCAGTTTGGAATGAGGCTGTAACATGACAAAATGTAGAAAAAGTGAAGCGCTGTGAATACTTTCCGGATGCACTGTATCACAGAAATTCATTTATCACTGTCAGGTCTGGAACCAATTTAACAGCGAAAAGTGAGGGATCACTGCAAATTACTGTGCATGTATATGTTCACCGTTAGATAATTGGATTTTATGAGCCCTTTTAATATTTTTTGTAAAAGCTTGGTGTTATTGTACCAACATTTCAGTTTGTTCTCTTGGGTCTGGGTTGAACGTGTGACGTGCGAGGACCGCAACGCTTGAGTGCACACAGGAAATAATGTACTCCAAGCTGACCAATCACAGCCTTTACAGTTTATAGGTTAGATCTTTTCGGAGGTGTGCGTCACACTACCTATTGACTACCTATTGAAGACATGTTGGATCAGATACAATTCAATTTTTCTCTTTCCGTTGGTAATAATACACTACGTCGCCACTGACAGGCTTCCCGCTGACTACACCTTAGGCTTTGGCCACCATGAGAGCAAACAAGCCCAATCTCCACAATGAGGAGTGAGTTGTGTGCTATTGACGCTATAAATAAAACAAAACAGGATGTGCTCTGTTCCCCTCACCGATCCATACGAGCCCCAATTGACAAACTCAGGCTGAAATTCCCCCCTGCGGGCATCCCATGGATGCAACGCCACACACAACTTTTAACTCTGCGGTGGGTCTCAAAAACTGCCATTAAAATGTGGTGCGGGAGTTCACCGATGCAAACTTGAAAAAAACTGTACACATGCAAAAATACTGTTAAAGTCAGACACACATTCCTTACTGGACAGATTGGATTATAAAACCAGCGAGCGTGGAAATAAATTTGCATGGGAAGAAAACAAGAGTCAGCAAAATAAGCAATTTTAACTCCGGCAGCGACGTCAGACCTCTGCCAAGGCTGAACTGATCAAATTTGTTCTTCAGTTGTAAATACTCCAATTAACTCTGCAGTCCATCATCCACTCAGTCTATTATTCAGTAATCTCTCGCCATTCTCGCCTTCACTATAACACGGTTTTTCAAAAATATATTTATGGTAATGGTAATGTAATGGTAATGGTTTTATTTCATTTGAACATGCATCAGATTACAATTGAGTGCATCCCATAATCAGTTCCCAGTTCCACATGTCCAAAAGGAGTAGGAAGAAGCAAAGCTTATTAAATCCTACCCCTCCATCTGGTACTTTTACAACCACTAACTGTTACATTTGTTCAATTCCTGCTTCCCTAATATAGTTAATTTAATTTTCTAATTTTTAAATTTTTAAAATTTTTAAATTTTTAAAATTTTAAAATTTAAAAATTTTTAAATTTTTAAATTTTTAAATTTTTAAATTTTTAAATTTTTAAATTTTTAAATTTTTAAATTTTTAAATTTTTAAATTTTTAAATTTTTAAATTTTTAAATTTTTAAATTTTTAAATTTTTACATTTTTAAATTTTTACATTTTTAAATTTTTACATTTTTAAATTTTTAAATTTGTACATTTAAAAATTTAAAAAATAAAAAAATAAATTAACTATATTATTTTAAAAAAATTAAAATTTTTAAATTTAAAAATTTAAAAATTTAAAAATTTAAAAATTTAAAAATTTAAAAATTTAAAAATTTAAAATTAAATTTTTAAATTTTTAAATTTTTAGTCACGTACCAAAGTACAAGGTGATATGCTTATCCAATGCCATAATGGGTAACTGTTACATTTGTTCACTTCCTGCTTTCCATAACACAGTTTAAGGGTTTTTTTTTTTTAATAATGCACCTCGTACCAAAGTACAAAGTGTCAATATAGTGATATATATAGCACATCATGACTGGTTCAAGACTCTTCATCCTTGTATTTAGCAAACATCAACTGCTTGTATTGTTTCTTGAATTGGCTCATCGTTGTGCATTGTTTGATTTCTTTACTCAATCCATTCCATAGTTTGATTCCACATACTGAAATGCTATGGCTAGCATAACGTAGTCCTAGCATAGAAGTGTTTCAAATGTACTTCTTCCCTGAGATCATATTTCTCCTCTCTTGTAGAGAAGTATTGGATGACATTTTTAGCTAATTTCTTATTTTTAGCCTTATGCATTATTTTAGCTGTTTGAAGATGAACTATATCAGCAAGTTGAAGTATTTGTCATTTTAGAAATAAGGAGTTAGTATGTTCTCTGAAGGCGGCATTATGAATTATCCTTACTGACCTTTTTTGCAGTACATTTAGCGAGTGAAGATTGCTTTTATAGTTATTAGCCCATATTTCCACACAATAAGTAAGATATGGTAGAACCAGAGAACAATAAAGAGTGTGGAGTGATTGAGAACAAGAATTAACAAGACCTGTGATTAGACCAAAATTTTGACAAAAACTTCTATTTGTGGCCTATATGAAGCATTTTTTACATAAAAATGGCTACACTATTCATTCATTTTCTACCGCTTATCCTCACGAGGGTGGCAGGGGGTGCTGGAGCCTATCCCAGCTGTCTTTGGACGAGAGGCGGGGTACACCCTGGACTGGTGGCCAGCCAATCACAGGGCACATATAGACAAACAACCATTCACACTCACATTCATACCTATGGACAATTTGGAGTGGCCAATTAACCTAGCATGTTTTTGGAATGTGGGAGGAAACCGGAGTACCCGGAGAAAACCCACGCATGCACGGGGAGAACATGCAAACTCCACACAGAGATGGCCGAGGGTCTCCTAGCTGTGTGACCAGCGCGCTATCCACTTGCCCACCATGCAGCCTGGCTACATTATATAAAATACAAATATAAGACATTCAGAAGACATATTTAAAGACATATTGTGATGGTTCCTGGTCAGGAAACAGGAAGTAAAAACAACAAAGGAAAATCAAACTAATGCATGATTCTATACTGTGTAGTGCTATCTTCGACTCAGGATTTTCATAGTTAGAGTTGTGCGGAGACAACTAATACGGTAATTAAATGTTTCATACGTATATAGGTCTTCTCGTGAAATATACATCATTTTCAACTGTTTATTTGCACAAATTAGGTTGTTTTTCCATCAAAATAGGCTGTCGATAACAAAAATCAAGACAAATGCATTCTCAGCAGCAGCCAGGGCACGCCCCAAGTAGGCAGAACGATACCATCTTGATCACATGATATTTTTATGTGATTCAACAGCGAGATTGACAGTCAAATCAGACTCAGACTGATTTCATAACGTTGCTGCGTTATGGTTTGAACATCGCATGACTATGGACGACCAAGCAAATTATAGGTATTTTTTGGCCATATTATGGATTGTTATGCATGAAATTAGCTAATTAACTAAAATACAAATACAGTCTAAGCCAGGGGTCTCAAACTCAATTTACTTGGGGGCCACTGGAGCTTGGGTCTGGGTGAGACTGGACCACATCAGGTTTTCCAAAAAAAAAAAACACATTTATTAAAAACAAAAAAATTTAAAAAACTTCGCTTTGGTTCCAATTTTCTACAATAAAAGCTCAGATAAAACATTCTACTGTTCTCAAATATCTTACTTTTTATTTTTCTACACAAAATAAGATGAAAAATAAACAAATCAAGAATAAAGAAAATCAATCAATCAGTAATAAATAAATATAATAATAATAATAAAACAGCAAATAATAAAAACTTAAGAAACCACATTGGTGGGTAGACAAATTATTTTTTTCAGATTAAAATGAACAAAGCATTATTAGAGCCCTGTAGACATGACAAAACACGACTATAGTCAGTTTTATACTCTTTTTATTTACAACATATTGCGCAACTGCAGGGTCTTGAGACACATGCTAACTCGCAAACTAGAGAGCTAGCGACCTAAACGGTATAATAGCCAAAAACTTACCACTTCCACACGGATAGGGAGGATAACTATTAACAGTTATTTAACCTTTAACATGAACATTAATCAAACGTAATAATTTTTTCTGGGTACATGATACCATACAGCATCCATATCAAACTTGCGCTGGCCGCACTAACATTAAACTTTCATATCAAGGCGGGGGCCTCAAACCAGTGTCCTGCGGGCCACATTTGGCCCGCGGGCCACGTGTTTGAGACCCCTGTGTAAGCATTAAGTGTAAGCATTAAGACCACCATTGAGAGGCACAATAGGAAATCTGTCCAGTCAAGCTAACTATATTTGTCCTTACTATTAAAAAAAATAATAATCCAACTGTCTAAAACACACTGTACTGTGCTGTTGCTCGATTCCCTTCACCGTATGTGTATTTTTTTTTTGCATAAAACTATTAACCAAGCATTGTGGGAACAGCCTCCACACATAAAGCAGATGGGGGATCCACCGCATATATGTTACTTTGTGGTCTGCAAAGTGCAGCCATTCACTGGCATTGTGTATTCATGCATTCCAACGACACCACCCACGCCCACTCCCAGCGAGCATGTCAGACATGCATATTTTCAATGCAAAAACAAACATAAATGTCAGTGCACCGTGTCGCCTGTGGAACCAGCAAAACGAGGAAGCAAGGACCACTTTGATTTTAATTAGGTTAACACAATTCACTTAAAGGGGACCCACTACGCTCATTTTTCGGCCCTTTGTGTTGAGTTGTGGACTCCTATAGAGCAGCTACACACAATAACCCTCACAGAAACCTTTCTAGATCTTCCAGAATCTGCACCTATTGCAGCTATTCCTTGCATTTGTGACTCCCAAACAACTTCCTGACTACTCCGAACAACACTTTCTACTATGGTGGGTACAGGAGTTGATAATAAATGAATAAAGGCTGGAGTACACACTGCTGGTGTGGTGGAGCTCATAAGAAAGAAGCCGGTACCGGACATGGGGCTGCTACGTCCAACCTCACGTGACCGAGGGGGAGCACTAATTGTCGGACACACTTTGTCAGAGGCACCGCTGGTGCCGCGGAGCTCAGAAGCCGTACGTGAGGGCACCGGGTTTACTAACTGCAGACAAGTTTGGCACAACATCAGTAGTGGAAATGTGGTCATTACATGTTTTTTGCGGGACTACCATGTTCCAGACACTGAGGACTGTTCTCTCCACCTCTGTGGACGCACAGAGTGTCCAACATGAATGCACCTTTCTTAGCGAAAGTGTGCTTCTTCTGACTTCAGCAACAGTTTGGCGGATATTTCACATTCATGTTCATATTTTTTCTTGCTGGGAATCAACTATAATAACTTCTGCCTGAGCTTGTTTCTGAGCAGAGCTTGGGTAAGGGCAGAGAGTGTATCGCGCCTCAAGCCATAAGCCCATAAGGATGGTCGCTCCTCTGTGACATCACAAAAGAACAGTTTTGCCACACCCTCTGAAACCAAGTGTTGAGTAACTTCTTTCAGGTCTCACTTCCAAATGTGCAAACCTCATTATCTGAAGCTTTGGCATAGTTTAACACGAGAATACAACATTCTAACTACATTTATAGGTCAGAAAGGCGGAAAAAGCATAATTGAGCCCCTTTAATAAGAACCATGTCCAATTGGCCTACATTACACCACACAACATTGCAAGTCACTACATGTACGTCACTAATGCAGCTGCCAATGTTGACATGATTTGTCGGTTCATTCATATATACCGTCTGGCAAGTATGCATTCAAATCTACCTTTTTCCGAAGGCTCTGTAACGCAGTCGCAGCGCCCAGAAGGCCAGACTCCATTTCTTCAAGGCCGCACAATTAAACTTATTTTCCATAAGCCAAGACAGAAAGATGGACACATGCAAGAACAACACAGTCTTCCTCTAAGCCCACAGTGTTGAGACTTTGGGTTCCTCCCCGGGTCACATGATGCGGTGACACCCACATGCTAGCGATCCTCCCGAATGCCTCTGTATCTGATACAGTATGTGCAATCAAATACTGTACATGCACACAAACGTCACATACAGATCACAAATTCAACACCTACAGGTTAATTGCAAAGCTCCTTCCGCACAAAAACACAACCCAAATGAAACGCTTTGATGTTAGTTCCAAAATGTAATGCCTCGTTTATCGTGGTTAATTGATAAGTGAATTTCCCAAGTAGAGTTCCTTATTTATAAATTGAATATTTTGGTATTTAGAGCATACAAAACCTTCTAGATATTTTTTTTTACATTATGAGAGCCCTCTAGGCATGAAATAACACTGCTATAGTACTCCCACCCCCCCTTACTTATGGATTCTGTACAGTACTTCCTGCAGTCATCAGTGTTGTAACATTACTGACACCTACTGACCAGTGTATAATACTACATGTCAGAACATGACTGAATGGGTCTTCTGAAAGTGGTATCTTTGTATTTTACTTCATTTCACTATTTAGCATGTTGGCCACACAGATTGGGAAGACCTGGGTTTGATTCCTCGTTTGGGCATCTCTGTGTGGAGTTTGCATGTGCGGACCTTTAATCATTTTTATCTCATTTCACTTATACAATTTCTTCTTCTGTTACTCTAGGACAGGGGTCTCAAACTCAATTTCCCTGGGGGCCACTGGAGCTCGGGTCTGGGTGAGACTGGGCCGCATCAGGTTTTCCAAAAAAAAAAAAATGCATTTATTAAAAACAAAAAAATTAAAAAAATAATACAATAAAAGCTCAGATAAAACATTCCACTGTTCTCAAATATCTTAATTTTTATTTTTCTACACAAACTAAGATGAAAAATAAATAAACAAATCAAGAATAAAGAAAATCAATCAATCAGTAATAAATAAATAAATATAATAATAATAATAAAATGGCAAATAATAAAAACTTAAGAAACCACATATAGTTGGTGGGTAGACAAATTATTTTTTTCAGATTAAAATGAACAAAGCATTATTAGAGCCCTGTAGACATGACAAAACACGACTATAGTCACATTTATACTCTTTTTATTTACAACATATTGCGCAACTGCAGGGCCCACGGGCCGCGTGTTTGAGACCCCTGCTCTAGGACTTTCATATGATAAAAAATTGTAATCAGATTAATCCGTTTTGAAGTAAATGTTAGCAACTACTCTACAAGAAGCAATGAAGTCTGTAAAATTAAATAATTTTTTTAAAAATCCCAACATTTTTACAACTATAATGATGAAAATGGTAATATTAATGAAAATTATAATAATGGTGATAATAATAATAATAATGGTAATAATGATAAAGATTATAACAATAATGATAATAACAATAATAATATTACAATGTAATAATAATAACAGGGGAAAACAAGACTGTGTCATGAACATGATTATATCTTGTAAAAAGGGGTAGGCATTTATAAGCTTTTGCTTCTGCCTACTCCTTTTGGGCTTGGGATCAGCTAGTTGAATACAAATGTAAATAATGGAAAGTTATATTTTGATTGATGTAAGAAATGCACTTTAATGTTTCATATATTTGCCCAAATAAAATTAAAAAAACAAAACTACATGGTCCTGTGTGTCCTATTGCATTTGACGTAAAAGTGTTGTGCATTTTAAAAAAAGAACATCATACCAACAGTAGAATATGGTGGTGGTGGTGTGATGGTCTGCGCTGTTTTGCTGCAGATCTTTGGAAATTGGTCATTTTAAAAGTAGCTCGCAGGCTGAAAAGGCGTGAGCTCCGCTTCTCTAGCGCTAGCCTGATAACCAGGCTAAAGGCAGACACCGACACTCAGATTTACTTGTACCTTGAGGGTTCTGGAGCTGTATCCCATCTAATCATCCCATCTAACACTTTTACTTCACAGCCCCATGGCCTCCTCCTCCATGTCAATGAAAACATAAGTTCCCTGGCAGAGGTAATAAGAAAGTGGCTTTGGAAGACCACAACTTCACTTGGCAGGCTGTGTGAAAGGCACATGTGTTTCAGAACAGTTGGAACAGTGTTCTCAAACACAACATGAACAATGTTGTCTCCAGCAGGCTGTGACTTGGTACTGTTCTGTGTGTGTAAATAAAAAGTACAGCCGCATCTATATGTATGTAAAATGGCTTCTTTTCACATACATCTGCACTACGCAACAAACATCCAGGCGTGATTAACATTCCGCCGCCGGTGACCTAACATCACCCCGCAGCCAGAATCCTATCTCTTCCCTCGCTTCTTCCTTTGTCGTCATCATCACCATCTCTCCCAGAGGCCGTCCTATCTCTCAGTAAACATCTAACACAATCCCCTCCCTCCACCTCCTGTCTCTTCTCACATGGGCAACACATGAAATAGTTCCCCATTGAAGAAATCTACGATACACCAACCACCAAAAGCAGGCTAGGACATTCAAACTGGACACGGACTGAGCAATCGCCATATACTGAAAAATGGATGCAACTTTGCCATTTTCATATTTTGTAAAGCAACATGTAAAGCAAAGTATGTTCGCCTACAGAGAACATACTAACTCCTTATTTCTAAAATGACAAATACTTCAACTTGCTGATATAGTTCATCTTCAAACAGCTACAATAATGCATAAGGCTGAAAATAAGCAATTAGCTAAAAATGTCATCCAATACTTCTCTACAAGAGAGGAGAAATATGATCTCAGGGAAGAAGTACATTTGAAACACTTCTATGCTAGGACTACGTTATGCTAGCCATAGCATTTCAGTATGTGGAATCAAACTATGGAATGGATTGTATGCATTATGCATTATGGCATTGGATGCTCATATCACCTTGTACTTCGGTACGAGGTACATTATTTAAGAACCAAAAAAAAAGCAAACAAACAAAAAAAATATTAAACTGTATTATGGAAAGCAGGAAGTGAACAAATGTATCAGTTACTGATTGCAAAAGTCATTGATTGTAAAAACCATTGCCATTACATGTAGATATGCTAAGACACTTCAAGAAAAAAGTGCATCTCAGCTTTGTTATATCAAAATATTTAAAGTTTCTTCTCATAATTTAGAATCACATAATCATGACTTTATTTTCATAATAGGGCTTGTCTTTATCTCCAACCAGCTTTGTTTGTCATAATATTACAACTTTTAAAAATGCAATTTTTGGTTTATTTTTGTCAACTTGTTACCTTCTTTTTTGTCAGAATACAACTTCTTTCATCTTGATATTTTGACTTTATTCTTGTCAGATTGTTTGGTTTTATTTTCCAACTATTTCAACTTTCTTTGTCTACATTTTCTTCTCATAATTTTGTCTTTATTCCCACAGTATTTGATTTTTGTATTATTATAACTTTGTCTCCAAAGTAATTTTCCAAATAGTACAACTTTATTAGTTGTTTGTTAGTTTTTCACAATATTACAACTTTTTAACACTAATTTCATTTATTTTCTTTATTTCAACTCTATGCTACTATAATGATGTTATTCTTCCTCAGTTAATTCTCGGAAAACCGTTTTTTTTCTTTTTATATAAAATAGTAATTTGACTTTGAATTGTATTTATATTATATCGTCATTAGGGCTGTCAAAGTTAACACCTTAATGACATGTTAACAGAAGTTTCCTTTAATGGCAGCCATTTTTTTGACAAGCGATTAATGTGCGCTACTCCTGTTTGACCCTTGACCCACACCATAGTTTGATTGAAGTACTCTGTAGCCACAAACTGGAATAAATATTGATGGGAAATGGAGAAAGAAAAACGTATTTAGATTGGTAAAGTTAGCTTCATGGACAGTTCAGAAATCGATATCTTTTTACATAAAACATTCACACATCGAACCATTTACCACGAAGAGATTTCTCACAAAAAATATTTCTATCTGCGATTAAATGTGATTAATTGGGAGTTAATTGTGGAAAACGTGATAACTCACAATCAATATTTTAATCGATTGACAGCCCTAATAATTATAGTTCCATGTGTCACGGTCCATTAAAAAACAGCTGTGGGCTGAAAATGGCCTCCCCAGACCATAGTTTGGGCACCCCTGCTTTAGATGTTGAGAAACCAGAAGTGTTGGTCCCAAACACAATTACATGGTTTATAGGAAAGACCCCATTTGTATTGTGTAATCTTCAACTAGAACAACAAACATCATCAAATCGTCAAATCAGTGACCCTAATGCTACCTTTGACCCTTACATTGCACCGTGAAAGATCAGGAGCATCGCTATGGAGACATGGCGCACCGCGTGGTAGGGTGTCTTGTTCCCTGTCACTGAGTGTCTGACTCAGTGATTCCCATTACTGATTAACTAGCACTTCATTTTTAATTGAGTCAAGTGGTGGCTCTGCAGTGGCGAGCTCTGCCCATACACATTTATTTTACTGTAGTTCTTTATTGTTTTAAATTAAATTAAATTAAATTAAATTAAATTAAATTAAATTAAATTAAATTAAATAAATTAAATTAAATTAAATTAAATTAAATTAAATTAAATTAAATTAAATTAAATTAAATTAAATTAAATTAAATAGGGCTCAACAGAGAAAAGAAGGTCATGCATGAAGATTGCCCCATCTTTCTTGAATGAGGACAAAAGGTTTTGAAAAAGGAGGCAGCAGAAGAATAGAAGCCACTCATGTGCTTCTCCGCCGACATGAGAGGATGATAGTCGGAGGGGATGGAGGGGGGGTTGTTTGTAATGGGAGGCGTAATCGAGGCCATGAAGCAAAAGGCAGCAGGGCAGGCAGGCTAGTTTGTTAGCTCGCACCCCGCCACGCTTCATTAGATGTTGTCGTGTTGCAGCTTGGCTGGGTGCTGCCTGTGTGTGTGTGTGTTTGTGTCTGTGCATGATGTGTGTGTCTGTAGTAATGTGGGTCAGACCAGAGAAGATGGTGGCGGCCACACAACCCCCGTTGTAGCTTCACGCTCTACACATTACAACGCTTCTCTGGTAACGTTTCTCTCTTACTGCATGTTAAAAATAGAATACTTCCATAGTAATAATAGTATAACAAAGATAGTTTGGTTTTATACGCATGTGCTGCCATGAAGTTTAGATTTTGTGCACATAAATCTCGACCCACAAGAATTGTGCTGTCATTGCCGTCTTAATCGTTATCTTTAAAAGACCAAACATCTTGTTGAATGAGCTTGCGATGGAACATGGAACCTTGGAACCTCATTGGGCACACTCCACGAGTACCCGGGTGTACTGCCCCAGAGGCTAGAAAGTGTTGTTCAGAGTAGTCAGGAATTTGTTTGGGAGTCACAAATCCAAGGAATAGCTGCAATAGGTGCAGATTCTGGAAGATCTAGAAAGGTTTCTGTGAGGGTTATTGTGTGTAGCTGCTCTATAGGAGTCCACAATTACGAAACAAAAAAGTCAAGTGGTAGAACCAAAAAAATGACACCTTTGCTGACAAGATACAGGGTGGTCCTCCACCAAAATGAAGGCCCTTACTGGTGCCGACTGCAACACAATAACCATCAGACGGCATCTGTGGGAAAAGGGTTTCAAAAACCACCTTCAACTCCACAAAACTGCCTGTTTAGACTTTGCCAGGGAGCATCAAACACGGGACATTGGAAGGTGCGAAAAGGTTTTATTCTCTAATGAGAAAAAATGTAACCTTGATGGTCTAGATGGCTTCCAACGTTACTGGCATGACAAGGAGATCCCACCTGAGATGTTGATCAATGCATCATGATCTGGGGTGCTTTTTCATTCAGTGCAATACTGGAGCTTCAGGTGGTGCAGGCTCGTCAAACGGTGGACGGTTACGTGCAGATGTTGTAGTGGACATCCCTCATGACTGAGGGCCCTGGTCTGTGTGGTAACAGTTGGGTTCTTCAACAGTTCCCAATGCTGGCTTGACCAATGCCTTCTTCAGGGAGAATAACATGACTCTTTTGGACCATCCCATAGAGAATATTTGGGGATGGATGGCAAGGGAGGTTTATAAAAATGGCCATCACTTCCAGACAGTTGATGAAGCCATCTTCACCACTTGGAGAAATGTTCCCAGTAGCCTCCTGGAGACACTCGCATCAAGCATACCCAGACCAGTTTTTGAAGTGATTAAAAGGAACGGTGGAGCTCCTCATTACTGAGTCCCACTGAGAAATGTCTTTGTTGTGGTTTGGAGAGTTTTTTGGGAATTTTTTGGTCTTAAACTTTTGATCAGCTGATCCGCCTCGTTCAGTTTAATTGTTGTTTTTCAATAAATTACTAAATTACTAAATTAATAAAGTGCTTTTTGTGACACTTCTTGCAGCTCTACTTAAACCCTCATTAAGATCCAATTGTGCAAAAAGGTACATTCCAGCTATTATTTTATGCATGTATAAAGAGAATTATTCCCAATAAAAAGTATTTGGGTGTCTAGGACAAAATAATTGTATTATTTCCAATGAGGAAAATAACTTTGGTTTTCATGTGTTTCAGTTTTGGCCTAACCTTTTGGAAAGAATTAAAGGCGTGGATTAAGTCACACAACATCCTCATCCTCAAAGGCAAAAGACGACACATGGTGTTTAAAGAAGGCAGTGTGTGATCTCTCGCAACTTGTGTTTCAAGCGGTGTCAAATAAAGGAAAGATGAGATGGCCTGGAACATTTTAGACCATGTTGGAACAACTCAAATCTTTCAGGTATAAATCGACTGTATTTTCCGCCCCATAAGGTTCACTGTGTAATAAGACGCATGCTAAAACATACGGTTGAAGCACCGAAGAACGTCAGTCTGAGGCAGCGCCACCGTTACCGTGTCAACTTTGTCATGAAACATGGCGGGTTTCCTCTCATCATTGTCAGAGTCTGTCATCTGTGGTCCCCGGGTGCTACGTCACTTTGAACGCCTTGTCTTTTGTTAACCCTCCTAGAATGCTAGCAAGCTCTCAATTCATGTTGTTGGACCAACCCGGAGGCGTGGCGGACGTTAAGATACGTGCTGTGCGTATTCCGTGTAGTTCTCTGATTGGTTTATTATTGTCAACATAGTCCCATAGCGTCCTCACTGTGTCAGCAGGAAATGGTCTACACACAATAAAGCGGAACGCTTACCCAAGTAGAACAACAATTTTACAGATTTTAAGTGCGATTTTAAGTGCGACTTATAGTGTGGAAAATACGGTACTTTGATCCCTCCATCCTTCACTTCATTACCTTCTTTTTCTCCCTTTTCAGCGCCTTTCTTCACCTTTCACCTGAACGCCACTCTCTTTTAAAAACACACTGATTGAAATGTGTTGACAAAGCATACACAATTATTCAGGGTGGATCAAAGGCAACGCGGTTAGCCCAACGCCTCGAACGCCTAACACTTACCTGTTTATTTACTAAGACCTGTGAGAAAGAATCTTTCTCTTGGAAATTAATAAGGTATCTATCCATATCTAAAAATACTTAAGAAATGCTGGAACATTGGCGCCTTAATAGTCCCGACAGCATTTCTTCGCCTGTGCTTGTCATACTGAATGCAGTTAAGAGAAAAAAAATCTGTAATTCTTTTATCTTTTAAATAGCAAAAGGGCAAACAGAGACAATTGCTTGCTTTCAACACAACACGGCCACAGACAAGTGGATACTGGCGGAGGGTGCAACCATACATGCATTCGGCAAAACCGTGACCTGAAAACCAAGCTAGGTACCAAAAACAATAATTCGAGCGTATCGTGACACCCCTACCTCACACATGGGGCATCCCTGCCTTTGTTATGACTCTGATAGGACCTCAAAAGCCGGAATATTGCCAGTTCGTCTTTGCCCACACAGAATAGCGACACATGAAGATGAATGGGTCTCTTTCAGGGCGATGTGAAAAAGGCTTTAGCTGCTCTGAACCTTCAAAGGTGATCCCTCTGCAGATTTTACCATCCATATCATCGCTTTGAAAAGCCTTGTTCTCTTTTTTTTACATCCAACTCCATCCATTTGCCTCAGCTCTCATAAATCATCCAATCGGTTGAGCCTTACCATTGGCAAACATGGTCCTGCACATCCCAGCAGAAGAACTCAAGACCAGTTTGCAAATATTTGCCTGTAAGCGTCTCCAGCCAGACGGAGATGTAGGTGGGAGAATTACCCGCAAAAAGACACAACGGAAATAACGTTTCACCATTAGGAGTGCTTAACACTAGCCATCAACCAATATGTTTTTTTTCTGGGACGATACCAATTTTAAGAAGTGGCAAGTCTCCACTCCACTGGGGTCACGAAGCCAGCCTTGTTCCACAAACAAACCAATGCGACCAGATGTAAATAGTGATATAAGACACATGACTGGTTCAAGACTCTTCATCCTCGTATTTGGCAAACATCAACATTCAGCCAAGTTTCCGAGATTGTCATTACTTTGAAGGGTTCCTTGAATAGATTTGAATATTGTTTACATTGTTTACAAATAGATTGTTGTACATGCTTCTGCAGTTTATGAATGATTGACAACTTGTTGCCAATATTCAAACTCATTCATTCATTTTCTACCGCTTTTTCCTCACAAGGATCGCGGGGGTGCTGGAGCCTATCCCAGCTGTCTTTGGGCGAGGTGGCCAGCCAATCACAGGGCACATATAGACAAACAACCATTCACACTCACATTCATACCTATGGACAATTTGGAGTGGCCAATTAACCTAGCATGTTTTTGGAATGTGGGAGGAAACCGGAGGAAACCAAATGTGTACCAAATTTCACAGCGATTCGCCAAAACTAGCTCAAGTTACCGCGGATAATTTGGAGCGCAGCATTGGGCTGTGTGAGAGATTTTCAGGTCAGATTTGGGGGTTTAATAACAGCGCCACCATGTGGTTTATTCATCAGAAAAATAATATCACAGGCAACACAACAGCGGGGCATGTTTTGACACATTTTGCAAGTTGCGGTTCAGGACTAGAAATGCTTGCACAGGCACATCCAGTCATAGATGGCTGTAAGCTACACTATTATTGGAATATCATCAGTTTAAAGTGAACCAAGCCGTAAAACCGTAAAAGCTATATGAATACTTTTGGGACTCCCCGTGGTCATACTAGTAATAGTATTGTAGAGGTTAAAAGCTCATGCAAACACCTTGAAGTCATGGCACGGCTAAGCTGCCCCTGAAGTAGCTGTGCAGAGCGAAGCCGACAAACACTGAGCTGTGTTGTTATTCGATACGTTGGACGGCCGTCATGACTATGAGTGTACTCTTGGCCCATGCCGGCCGTGCAACAATGGGCCGCTGCTTAACTCTTAATTACGGTCAGACGACTGCGAGTCGACACAATGTAGGGATGGAAAGACGAGACTTGATTATGCCGTGACACGTATTCTGACAATTCCTTGCAATTTGATTGACATTGAAGCTGCTGTTTGTCTGAAAATGTACGTATGGGATGAAAGAAACATAGGAAACTCTTCTAAATATTAGAGATGTTCAATATTGGCTTTTTTAAATCGATATAGACATTGGCAGTACTGGAAAGTTTGGAAAGTTGCACATTTTGTACATCCCTATAAGACCAAACTAATGTGCAAAGGATGAAAAGCTGGACTAATTCATTCATTTTCTGCCACTTTTTCCTCACAAGGGGTTGCTGGAGCCTATCCCAGCTGTCTTCGGGTGAGAGGCGGGGTACACCCTGGACTGGTGGCCAGCCAATCACAGGGCACATATAGACAAACAACCATTCACATTCACATTCATACCTATGGACAATTTGGACAATTAACCTAGCATGTTTTTGGAATATGCCGAGGGTGGAATTGAACCCTGGAATTGAACCCTGGTCTCCTAGCTGTGAGGTTTGCGCGCTAACCACTAGACCGCCGTGCCGCCCCTCATTCAATCAGTGAAATGATAAACTGGGCTCATTCCGCACGTCACGCATGAATGCAGCACGAAGGAATGGACTTCGGACTTTGACTTGTACGGCGCTTTTTCTAACTTCAATGTAGCCAACGTTTTACCACATTCACCTTCTGATGACGCAGCAGTACAAAAAACTTGCCCAAGGATACTTTAACATGGTCACGGGAGGATGGAGAATCAAACTAGCAAACTTCAGGTTGGGAGACCACCCCTCCCCCACCTGAACCAACAAAGTAATCATTCAGATTTACTTATAGAAAAACATCCTTCCTGCTGCGGTCTCCTCGCACATTGAGGCGTTCAGGCGCACTAGTGATTTTGAGTGTTAGGTGCTAACTGTTTTTCATTTTTATTCACGTACCCCCTGTGGCAATTGGCGTACCCCAGTTTGGGAACCACTGCTCTTGAGGTTATACATTCATTCATTCATTTTCTGCACTTTTCCTCACGAGGGTCGCGGGGAGTGCTGGAGCCTATCCCAGCTGTCTTCAGGCGAGAGGCGGGGTACACCCTGGACTGGTGGCCAGCCAATCACAGGGCACATATAGTCAAACAACCATTCACACTCACATTCATACCTATGGACAATTTGGAGTGGCCAATTAACCTAGCATGTTTTTGGAATGTGGGAGGAAACCGGAGTACCCGGAGAAAACCCACACATGCACGGGGAGAACATGCAAACTCCACAGAGATGGCCGACGGTGAAAGGTGGAATTGAACCCTGGTCTCCTAGCTGTGAGGTCTGCGTGCTAACCACTCGTCCGCCGTGCCGCTCTAGAGGTTATGCAATAAAGTGTAAATCAATCTACCTATATTGATAACATGAATATCTGCATATGAAGGGGCCTGGCGTGCGGTTGGCTGGATTGCGGCGGCATATCCGCCTGATTGTACTTGGCACGCCATCGGAGGCTACCTGAGTCATCCTGTCTGCTCGTCCGCCCGGGGCGCTCGTCAAGTCGAGATCTTTCATCGCTAGCACGCTTGAAGAAGGAAGAGTGTGGCAGTGTTCCACTTGCATCTGAGTGGAGTAAATACTCCAACTGCAAGGTTCGACGCCTTCAGGAGTCACTGCTGGTACATATTACGCTCAGGAAGTGAGCTATGGAAAAAAGGGGCGATTAAATAAGCTCTGCTTCTTCCTACTCAGGTTTGATGATGTAAACATGTGATGTACTTGGGCAGTACTTATGCCAAAAGTTTGATTTTAAAACAATGAGTGTGCTACAAATGGCTTCAACTTAAAAAAAACAAGGGCATTGATCTTGGGAATGAAGCCAGCCCGTGCGTTGGTGAGATGTTCCGTCATTACTGTCTTTGTTATGAAGTCCAGCAGCTGAGAATGTTCAATTACCCGCTTTGTTGGCGTGCGGCTGACAATGCCTTGTGACTGCAGCTCGTAGTGCTTCACGCCACACATGCAAACTAGCCTCATTGTCCAGCGGATACGCGGCGCTGAGGGGCGCTGCTAACGTTGACGCACAGTGACACTCTTGCTGCGTAAGCTCCTGCGCCGTTGAGACTGACCATGTGTGGCAGTGGATGGAGGATTGCATGGACTACACTAGGGGTCTGTTGACGCCATTTTTATTCACAGCAAATTGCATCAAACAGACGAGCTTATATGAATATCAAATGGAACGGAAGCCTGCACACCAGCCTGTTGTTTCAATAGAATATTATATCTTGTTTTATATTATATATATTATAATACTGTGGCACTCAAATAGCATTTAAAAGAAAATGGGACCACATTTCACATCCATAATATAAGGTTTGACTGTAAAAACAATGCTTAAGTTCAATAAACTTGCACTGGCTGCACGATGTAAAGTGGTTAGCGTGCAGGCCACACAGCCAGGAGACCCAGGTTCGATTCCCTGTGTGGGCATCAGGAAATGAATGGATGGAAACCTGCACCGGTTTCTCTGAAAACATTTTGGTTTGTTTCTTTCGGCTTTTTCCTGATTCCGGAGTTGACACAAGCGGATCTTCTGATCCGTGTACTGATTTTTTCTTGAGCACTTTATATTTCGGATGCCCTTCCTGACGAATACCAATGATGCTCACTAGTGCTTCGAACCCAGGACGTTAGCTCCGAAAATAATATATATAAATAACAACTTAATAAGTGTCTCTTTAACAAAAAACTGCAATAGTAGCTGATATTGGGATTTGCCACTTGGTGATGGCTGTTAACTATACGGGTGTTTTTCAACCTTTTTTGAGCCACGGCACGTTTTTTACATTGTAAAAATCTTGTGGCACACCACTAACCAAAAATGTTCCAAAATGTCACCACGACCTCACCCGTGCATCAATAAGTCTATGGGAGGAACAAGGTAGGTGTTGCCACATGGACCAATATTACATTGCTCTGCCAGTCTTTACACCACAGACACTCCACAGTAGCCACGTTTTTACATCACCACTTTTCTCTTTCCGAATGACCTTTCGGGAAACAATGGTATCCATGGAAAGGAATATTCCAATCTCTTGTCTACATGCACCGTGAAAATCAAACAGAATAGTCAATAGGGCATGCCCAGTAAAACGTAAACATCAACATCACGTGATACCGACTTCCCCGAGTTTTTCTTTCACTTGTTGGAATAACTCCGTATTGCCAGTTTTTCGTCTGTCCAGTCTTGAAATTTAGTTTGAATCAAAAACAAACTTTGCTTAGTCCAGTGCCGATTGCTGGCCTCCATTTTTAAAAGTGAAGAACGTCTGGATCTGCGTGTTACGTCATATCTGAGCATGCGCTGAAAGAACGCACCCGGGATAAATTTAAACAGGAAAAGATCAAATTCAATCTTGCTAATATTTTATAATTAAACTCAGGACATGTTTTATATAGATATATATTTTCTTTTTTAATAAAACTGCACTTGTGAATGGCGCATAGAAGGGTTTAGATTCTGTTCCACAGATGGCGCTAATGCATACGAAAGCTGCTTGCCAACCGCCAATAAACAACAGAAGAAGAAAAACACCATGAAGAAGAAGGCACCCTGACAACTTTCCGTTTGAGCGGGTACAAGATACCTCAATCGGATTGGTTAAAGGAATATTCTATCCCTGTTCAATTCTTTCCGTTTGAGCAAATAAACCAAATGCAATTGGAATATTTGGGTCCATGTATACTATTGACATAATGGCTATTGACATAATATTTGCAAATGATGATTAATAAATGTTAATTATAAAAAGTGATATTGGATAATTCCTCACGGCACACCTGACGGTTTCTCAAGGTACACTAGTGTGCCGCGGCACAGTGGTTGAAAATCACTGAACTATACAATACTTACATTTCTCTAAGGTGTATGTATGTTAGTGCCAGCAACTCATACAGTAGTTTGTACAGATGAGTGAATCAATAAACAACTTTATCTACCCTTTGTATGTACTTTTGGTGTAAACTCATCACCAGCATTAACCCTGGCTAGGCCAACATTGGTTCTATGGTGGCTGTGTTATGCAATATGTTGTCAAGACAGCTACATGTTCTTCATCTCCACAAGTTGCTAAGACTTTTCACATTTCTCTCTCCAATTATCGCCTGTTTCCGATTAACAGTGTCTGCTATGTGCTTGAGGTAAATTTCGTTCCCAAGGAAGAAGCAAATACAGTGTTGTGAGCTAAAAATAGCTTGGTAAACACAGCTTTTACTTAAAAGCTGCTAACGTTCTTGTAAACATCAAAAGGTCAATGATCCACTCTTAGCCTGAAGCCTCAAAGTTGTCGTCAGTGCTAACAAAATGAACCCAAGATGAATGGACGGCTGTTTTAAGACGCACAATTGTCCAAACATGAAGGTTGTGTTCACTGAAGACCAGGTCTGAATACGTCTACGTGACGGTTGTGTGACTGACAGGTGATTTGGGATCGTCACCAGCCCTCCATGACCCTGAAGTGGATAAGTAGGATATAGAAAATGGATGGTGTGTGTGTGAGACAAAGCGGTTGTGTAAGGATGCTCCATTTCAGCAGCAGCATGCAACACTCATCCACTGCATTGTTTTTGATTCTGGCTGTGACCCAGACAATGGCAGAACCCAAGCAGGCCATCCGTGAAGACAAGAAGAAGACGGCCCGGAGCATGCAAGGTGCATATAGCGAACATGAGGCGCTCTGAAAGGAGGACATGCTGGCGACACACAAGGAAGCAGGAGGTGGAGGAGGTTACCTTTCCGGGGACGAGGATTTCTCCGAGTTCACTGACATGAGCGGAACCTGTGAGCCGCTCGCTGGCCGAGGGACCGAAATCGAACAGAGGAGGCGCCTTTTTTATCCTCTCCCGGTGTTTGGATGTTGCTGATGTGTCTGAGTGAAAGGAGAGGAGAGGGTTACTGTCTCCCCCCTCCTCCTCCTCCTCCTCTTCTTCCTCCTCCTTCTCCTGTGTGGCTATGTCCTCTTTCTCCAAGTAGGATGGAGGACAAAAACCAGCTGATGGCGAGACTTTTAATGTCAGAGGCGCCCTTTGCCACCTTCCTCCCTTCCTTTCCTTCCTTCCTTCGCCTCCTTCACCTTGCCTCGGTCACTCCAGTCCTCCTGCCCTCCCTTCCCCGTCCTCCAAGGCCGGGCCACCTGAGGCGATGGAAAGGAGACAAAAAGGTCCGTCCGGGTCCAAGTGTGTGTTTGTGTGTGTCTGCGTGGCCGTGCTCGGCTGTCCAAGTGTGTGTGGCTGCCTCTCTCAGGCCTTCTGCAGCTCTGCACAACAACAGAGCCCAGAGCCTGGCGGAACATTCCACTGCGTGCGCGTGCAGAGGGGTGTCGCCTTGTGACAGCAACAGGAAAATAAATGCATTTTTCCTTCTGGCGTACTCGCTCTCCCCTACCCTCCCTTCCTTTCCTAGTCCCTCCCCCACCTCTCTCACTTCCCAATTGCCTTATTACGACATCCTGTATCTCAGGGCAACGCTACACAGATCTGCCTCACTCCCCCCTCCCTCCCTCCCTCCCTCCCTCCGTAGCTTCTTCTCCAAACCTCATTTCCATCCCTGCCTTTTTTGGGAAACCGCTCCAATAAGTGCAGTTCCTCCGAGCAGATGGCTCTGCTTCTACATGAGTGATCAGTCGCCAGAGGGCGCACCATGATGGAGTGTTTGTGTGGGGGGGGTCTGTCTCGATCCCTCGGTCTGACCTCAATATTAGCGTGTGGGTGCACGGATGCATAGATTTCTCTATATGTAGCTGCGTGAGTGTGCATGGAGAATTGCACAGTGGGGAGGCTGCAAGGGGTATTCTAAGGATACAGCTGGAAAGTACATCAAGGGTGTCCAAAGTGCGGGCCAGGGCCATTTGCGGCTCAAAGCTTGTTGTTTTTATTGCTCCACAGCATACTCGAAAAATAAAATTAAGCACGAAATCTAAAATAAAGATGAATAAAAAAGGTGAAGATACTAATGCGTGGTACCTCGGTTAACGTCTGCCCTAACGTGCTATACAGAAATAAGATGAGCGGGATCAGGCAGAGGATGCATCATGTCCCCTCTGTTAGCTAATATTTTCCCAGACGATAGGGGCAGTGTAGGGCGTCTACGGCATGATACACAAACTAAATTTGGTAGGTGCACAGTGCGGAAAATTTGGGCCAAGTGGGCGCTGCACGAAGGGGTGTGGCTGCAAAAGTGATGTAATTTGGTCACGCGGACCAAAATAACATCCCAAAATAACATCCGGTTTCCTTGCACTGCCATCTTGGATCAAGCGCCCAAGATTAAATCTGCCAATATTTGCACATAATCAGCAATTCTATGTGGGTTGCGGGCCATTTTAGGACAAAAGCGTTTGTTTATATCAGAGCTGTAGAGATACACAACGTTACAAATACATGGACCATACCAAGACAAGGGCGCAGGACCTCTGAATTTTACGGCTTAAAAGAGAATACCATCATCATTTCAGAGTCTATCAACCTGACAGCAAATCCAGGGGAAAATATTACATTTATAAATAAAGAACCCTATTTTGCGGAAATTCACGTATCACGGTCGGGGCTTCAACTGATTATACGCGATGAATGAGGGATACTGCACTAACAAAAACATGTGACACGTCACGTCAAAGTGGGCCAGCAATTAATTCATCTATCACCCACTTAACAGTTAACCACATGCTTGAAAAACAAGTTCATCACAGTTTTATACTACAATCACAAAACAGCAGCAAATTGCAAAGTGACATTAAACATTAAAAAAACACTTAACAATAAAGGTACACAAAATTACAGTAGTTAATGAGAAACAAATTTACCTAACACGAACCACGACTCGTTCCTCAGTAACTACTCTAAATGTATGTGCTTAGTCATTAGTTCCTGTGCAACTACTGTATGTTTGTGCTTTGCTTTCACACATAAAAAGATGCCATTTTTGCCCCTTTTCCACTCTAACTGGTTTGGAGCTTTTTGCCGCCGGTTATTTGGTGCTTTGCTTTTCCATTGTCATGGTTACACAGTTGGTTCGAATTTCGGGGTCTTTTTTAGTTCAACTCTGACTTCAAAAGCTTGCTGGGCTGAGTGAGCAAACCGTTTGCATAACGAGGAGGCGGACTTTACCTATAATAAAGTCTGCAAATTACCTCCATTTTATTACAGAGGTAGTAATAAAACATAATATTGGTTTTTATATATATGTTATATACAGTAATTATTTGAAAAAATATTTCCCAAAATATACATGATTTAATATTACATGATAGTACAAAAAGTTCTACCTACTCAAATGCCTCAAGACTAACATTAAAAGATATAAATATATTTGAAGACCGTACTATAATAATAAACACATTAAATTGTGTGGAACCAGCTGATATAAAAGGGAAAAAAACTTTGTCATAATAATTGTGTTCTCCAAACTGCTATTCGTTAGCCAATGACTCCCTTAATAGTGGATGGCAGTGGAAGAAATAATAGGATGTAATATTTCCACTTTAAAGGCCTAACCAGATCATTTGGTGGCTGTCGGTTGTCACGCTGCTTTTTGAATTCCCTCCTGTGTACATGCGAGGAGCATCTTTGTAAGCATTTCTTGGGTCAGGCTAGGTCAGGTCGCAGAGGGGTGGGGTGGGGGGGTGCCGTTTGGGGACACTGCCCAAGTGATGTGGGCAGATTATTCAGGAGGAGAAATGCCAATTTAAGAAGCCCAGAATACATACACTCCATCAAACACACACACACATTTAAAGGCCGTCTATCAGCAAGGCTATCAACGTGCAAATTCAAAGGATGCTCTCGAAATGGCGATGGAGCCAAAGCACACTAAGAAAGAAGGGGGAGAAGTGAGGGAGGGAGGGCAGAATTGGAGTGGGGGGAAGATGATGACTCTCATGAGCAGATATATTTTCGGAGCAAGTATTGAGGCTGCCGCGAGCTATCTTTAAGCGGCCTATTTCTCCATATTGCCTGGTGGATGGAGGCTGGCTGCAAGGGAAGAGAGAGGAGGATGCATACACATCATCCTGGATGAACAAAGCAGCAATGAATCAAAGATACTACACTGAAAGGGAGGATGCTCCTTTTTTAAAAACAGCGGATGTGCTCGTGTCAGCAGCTGTAAACACCACCCTCAAGTGGAAAAATGCACACGCGCACAAAACGCTGGGCGCAATTACGCGTGTTCGGTAATTCGGATCAATTGACATATCGACGACCTTCCTGAGTAGCCATTTTTATGCAGTAGGTAGGCAGCCGTCTTTGGATCACCTGATTGCACTATGATGACGCACGACAAGCGCTATCAGTGGTGTTTTTGTTCAATAACATTAGGGATATGCTACAAATAGAACAGACAGAAGAATTATTTTACTGTGTTTTATACCTCAGCTAGCCGTTGTCATATCAAATATAGACCTCTATAAAATGCAAGCATAATCTGGGTCACCAAAATATTGTTCACACTGAGTTAAATCTGCAGGATGCAGTTAATCCACTTGGTGGAGCTCACCCCCCTCCCTCTCTAGTTGGCATTGTGAGACTACAAGGTGACATTCAAGTAGGTCCAACTTTGTCACTTAAACCTTTACTTCCAGGACAAACTGTCCATCTACTGAGTGACATAAGAGCTTACACGGCTCATTGCTGACCCCTAATGGTCACTGGGAGAACTGCAATCACAAAGGACTACTGCAAAAGGCAAAATCTTCCCACTTTTCCCCCTCATACTGTACTTTTTACATAATATTGTAATGAGTAAATAAGCAGTAATGGTAAAAACTACTATAAAATAACTATAATAGAAACATTGGGCAGCAGACACAGTGCTAGTTGGGACAGACTGTCCTTTTCACAATAAAAGCAGCTTTGCTTAAAAACAAACTGATGGGTTGTGAAGGACACACACACGCACACACACACACACTTAGGAGCCGACATTGCAAGTTTGATGCTGTGTGTGTGTTGGGGGGGGGGGGGGGTATTGACTTTGTTGTTCCTGAGCCTGCATTCATGGTTAATTGGAATGGATAGAAGGGAATTTTTAAATCAAGGCGGTCTGATCAATGAAACAAGGTGATACAAGATTTCTCTCAGAAATGTACTGTTTGACACAACAGTGGAACAAATTGTTATTGGAGGAGACTTAGTAGACAATTTCCGGAAGACAGCAAAAAGTGTTTTCCAACACGGAATGCGGCGCCAAAAGCCACACTGATAGTAGCAAAGCCATAATGGAGGCAGGATGATAGATTTATGATAGTGCCTTTTAGCCATGGGAATCGTGAGCCTTTTTTCTGTATCGTCTGTGTGAAAGGCACCAACATGGAATGGGAAGACAAAGTCCAACCACACCCGGAATTATGTCAATTTCCCATCAGTGTGAAAAGCACCGTCACGAAATGGGGACGAAAAGTCCACCAACACAAATTTCATAGTCATAATGGAGGACGCGGGATGGCTGTGTTGCCAATATCGCTATGTTGTCTTTTTCCTGTGTCTCGTCTGTGTGAAAAGCACAGATATGGAATGGGGGGACAAAATCTACCCCAAAATGTTCAGGCTTCAGAGCTAGATCAGAGACATGACAGGGATGATGTCTTAAGCCCCTTTCATACTGGACATTAAAGCTGGAAATGTTTCACTTTTTCCCAGTGTTGCTGGTCTGTGTGAAAAGCACCAACACAAAGGATAATTTTTAGGCTTCCGAGTACTAACATGGGCAAAATGACGGCTATTACGGCCTTTTTCACACGGCCTATGAAAGAGCAGGAATATTTGACCTTTTCCTCTTATCACTAGTCTGATAAGCACCAGTTCCAGGCAAGTTTCTGGCTGCAGAGGCAGTTTGACAGCCATAAAGGAATCAGTATGACGTCTCGAGCCACTTCTAGTATGCCGGCTCTAAAAAACAAGAATGTTGTACCTTCTTCCCTTGTCGTTGGTCTGTGTGAAAAGCGCTAACAAACCAAGTCCACAAGGAAATAATCCGATTTCAGAGAGTCATAACAGAGACAGGATAACGCCTGAGTGAAAAGGACCAACATGGAATGGGGAGACCAGGACTACCCAGCAATCTTCAGGCTTCAGAAGTAATATCAAGAGTGTAATATCTGCTGCAACTGTTGCTACACCTATTTTATGTGTCATTGACATCACTCTGGGTTCTGTGTAAAAGGCACTTATGTGTTGGCTCTTCAGTTATCACTCTGATGCAGCAATTTTGAGGGTTAAGAGGCTGCTTGTTTACATAAGACACAGTTTTGGATTTGTTCTGAAATTCTTACTGAATGAGTTTCACAGGATGGCAGCGACCAGCAGAGGACTAACTGGAAGTCAAAAATGGGGGGATGTTTCTTGTGTTGTACCATGTGCACCAAAAATACACACTTTAAGGGGATGGAGTGAGGTTCCCCAAGCTATAGCAAAGTTAGCATGCCAATAGCGCAAAACTGAGCAATGTAGGAATACTAAAAACGAATACTGTAGATCATAACATTGTTTTGAAAGTATTTCTGAAGGGTGAAGTCAACTTACCCCGCTGGGACAGGCGTTCTTACAAGAGCGAGCCGATCATCAACATTTATGAGCGCAATCACTCCTCATTTGTCCCGAGTAGCGACTCAGACTGGAGACCGAAAGAAGGCTCGCTGTGTTATTATGACCACTGGCCTGCTAGAGACGGTGTTTCTACGGCAACAGGCACAACAGACACACACACAGCAACATGCATGGCGGGACGTTATTTTAGGGAGCGGTCTAAAGACAGTGAAGACAGCAGGGATTAGGTAGGTATAAGTGAACTAAAAAGGATATAACAAAATACAAAGTTTGTTGGTTTAAGTCTGTTTGTCAATCTCAGGGGTGTCCAAATTTTTTCCAGTGAGGGCCACATTAATATTTTGTAGTTATGCTAAAAAGTTATGTTTTTTTTCCCAAAAAATTGAGCATATTTCAGCCTTCTCACATCCTACTTCCTTTTCCTGACCCCTCCACTTGCCCAAGGTCAAAGGTCACATATGCCCCCCCTTTTCAATGCTGTCTTAGTCGTATTACGACTTTGGTGTAATTTTTGACTTTATTCTCAAAATCTCATATTATTTTAATACTTTGTTGGAACAGTCATTGCCTGAAAAAAAATGTGATTTTTTTTGGCACATTTTTTTTCATTGGGATATTTTTGGTCACAAGGAATAAATATGTCGTTTTGGGGGGAGGATTATTTGGCATGGAATTCTAGACTATTAACCTAAATAATGGGAACATAATGAGGAGCCCCCCCAGTAGGGCGCGTGGAATTGCCAGGGGGGTCGCGAGAGGTTTCATTTTCTACCAACATGTACAAATATATAGTACTTAACATGCAATTCATATTAACTCATATTAACTCTCTAACAAGATCTCAGTGTATAGACTGGTCATATATCTCATCTCGTTTCATATTATCTACATACTGTATTGTATATAACTCTGGGAAAAACTTTGATTTTGTTAATACTTGGGTTGTTTATATTGTTTATTTTTCTATATTGTGTATTTTGTACTGCCTAACTGACTCTGTACTCGTGCAATACAAATTTCCCCACAGAGGGACGAATAAAGGCATATCTTAATCTTAATTCGGCCCCTGAATACGCTGCTTTCCAACCCACGCACACGCGGAGAGAACACGCAAACCCCACACAGAGATGCCCAAACGGGGAATCGAACCGTAAATCATCCCGTGCTGTATATTTCTAACAAACAGGTGTTGGAGGTGGAGGACGGGGGTGTTCCAGCACATACCAACACAACTAGCGGGGCTGACCACACTGATGAATGCTTCCTGTGGGTGCCAGTGTGTGACGTCTCGCCAATCACATCTCGCCATAAAAGAAAGAGCCCCCACTCACTCGCTCTTGCACTCCCAATTCGCATGCACTTTACACAACCACTGCAGACAGTCGTATTTTTCACCTAGACCACACACACACACACAAACACACACAACAGCGAGAATCGATGGTGACATTTAAAGCCACGGAAACAGTGGCTGACACATTTGCAAATATGATTAATCTTGCAAAATAACAATGGCCCATGGAGGCTAAGGCATGAAGTGCTTTAAAGAGAGCTGCAAATGTTCTGCCCACTTCCACACATATGCGCACCCCCCCTCCCACCCAGCATCCATTGCATGTTGGCCCATTGTGCACCCAGTCTGTGTTTCCCAGCGTCTGCATAATGTACATACACACATGCAAACAAAACCCCACCAAGGCTCCCCCTCTCCACACACAAGCCCGACTTACCTGCGATGATGACCCGGCTTTTCCTTCTTCCCCTTCGGCCTCCTCTTCCTGGCATGCATGGCTATCACTGCCGGGTCCAAGTGAGTTGACATCGGGTAAACGCGAGGTTGCACGGGAAGCAGGGGAGGTGTGCAGCCAAAGGCAGAAGGGGAATCGGGTGAGAGAGAATAGACACACGTTAGAAGGCATGAAGAGGGAAGGCTGGCCAGCCGGCACCGCTGCACTTCCGGTTCGGTGCAGACGCTAAATAAAGCGAAGACATATATACGATATATACGCACCTTTTGTCGATATCATGTTGCCGTCCTCTTTTTCTCGCTTAGCGACAGCCGACACACACTTTACTCACACACACGCACACACACACACTTTCCACGAGCATCCACAACCTGCTTTGGCTGGTGAGCACTCCTCCTGTCGACCAAAGGCGAAATTGCATGCAACGTCTCAGGCTCTTCTTCCAGTTTTATCCTGGCAAACTGAAACAGGATAAACAGGATAAACAATAAAATAATATATATGACTGACTTTATATTATATAATACATTACGGCAGTGAAACTGCAGTAGTTCTTTATTTACCAACACATAAGCTCAATAGCAGCTTTACGCTAAAGTAAAAGAAAAGGCACCGCTGGGATTCGAACCCAGGATCTCCTGTTTACTAGACAGGCGCTTTAACCAACTAAGCCACGGCGCCGGTGCCAATACGCTAACAAAATACTAATATGGCTATTAATTGCGGTATTAATGCGGTACTTTCTCGTCTTTTTCTTTGTTTCTTTCGGCCGTTCCCTTGGTTAGGGGGTCGCCACACTAATTTTTGACTTGAGCCCTTTATATTCCGGTTGTCCCTCCTGACGCATACCATACTAATTCATAATAACATTATCAGTTTCTTGATCTTAACCGAACGAACCTGAACACTGCAAACTCTGCAAAATATCTTCCAAAAAGGCTAAATGACACAACCTCACGGACGCCGTAAGCGACTTTCTTCTGTCGCAAAGTATCATGACTCACCCACAATGCGCATACAATTGTTTTAAACTCCAATAGAGCTTCGTAATGTTGAAGATCCCATTAAAACGGGTAATCTGGTTTGTTTCACACCGATTAGTCAACGCTGTTGATTTATTGTTTTGTCATAGAAGCCGATGCTTGCGTTATAGATTAGTTTAAAGTTGATTACGAGCGCTTTGATCGCCCGTCTTGTAAGATCTCTGGCCAATGGCGTGCAAAGTGGGAGGGCGTATGAGCAGGACCCGGAAGTAGTGACATAAACACGCAAGCGCATACATACACACACGTGTAAAGACGAGTGGCCTTCAATGTGGTTCTTGTGACTGTTTTAACAAACAGGTAGGCGTAACCCGATGTTTGCGTAGAATTTGTATTCAGTTATTTAGCCTCTAACGTCCAATGTTTGCCACATCAAACATTGTGTTCTATTTCATGACACTGCGAATTAGCACCTTTGCTAACACAATATTGTGCCGCAACATATGGGTCAATGAAAACTAAAGCTAAACAACCCAGCTTCCTTCCAGCACCCACACTTCATACAAGGAGCGATTTGCCTCTTTTGATAAGCATTTTGCAAACAAGATGGCGCAGCGTAAGTAATTGGACAACAGCACAAAGAGAAAATCTGTAGCTAAGATTATATATTATAAAATCTATAGATAAGATTAGCCAAAGTTGTTTTGATTGCTAAAACAGTGTCATGTTTTACGGTGTCGGCTAATCTGTGGAGCTACGATATCAAAAGCGGGGTCACCAACTGGCAGAATTATATTCAGTATATTAAAGTACCTTGTTATGATGCACATTGCAGATAACCTGCTGATGAAAGTTAGTATTTCATAGTTTGGTTGCAATTTAGGTGTCCCCTGCTTTAATGAAATGCATGCATGTTCAAGACTAACGATTCATATGTACATGTGAAGTTGAAGTGCAATATCTTAACAAGCTTAACAGAATTGCCCCCTTTTGCCCCATAGTCTTCTTACAATGGATGAGCCAACGTCTTCACCAGTTCTAGTCCAGCCTGGGGAAAAGAGAGGCTGTCCAGAGGATGAGGAAGAAGTCATTCTACCTAAAAGAGCAAAAGTTGAAGATGAACACGAGAATGGCGCTCCTCTTCCTCCTCAGCAGCAAGATGACGAGGACGAGCCAGAGGGCGAGCCGAACGACGATGGCGAGGAGGAGGGAGAGACGTTTGCTGACATGATGAAGCATGGCCTCACAGAGGTGGATGTGGGTATCTGCAATTATGTCAGCAACCACGAAGGTTTCTCGGGAATCCTGAAGGAGAGGTTTGTCCGCCACAAACGGTCCATGCTTTACTTTTTCAGACTGACTGATTATTTGGTTTTGTTTTGTCAGGTACTCTGATTTTGTGGTGAATGAAATCAGCAAAGAAGGGAAGATAATTCATTTAGATGACCTAACTATTCCTAAAGAGCTTCAGGTAAACCCACAGTGCCAACACATTTTGTCTATGCATAGCAGGGTTATTCAACTCTTTGGGGAACGCCGCACAGTTGCCGAGTGGTTAGCACGTGGGCCACACAGAGATCGGAGAAGACCTGGGTTCTCTGCCGTTTTTAAGGATTCACTGCCACAAACACCAGTCAAGATTCTCTATATCACAGAATACCTCAGCTATTTATCAGGATCTACTGTTAGTCAAAGATCCTCTATATGAAGAGGAATCTGCTGCAAAAATGTCAAAATGTTGAACTGAATTCATGGGCCAGTGTGATGTCCATCAGATGACTAGCCCTGAGATGGACAATTGTAAATACTGTTGTTGCAGAGCAGTGACTGGGCCCATGTGTTCCTATCCATGCCTTTGTCCCATCAGGAGGAAGCAGCAGCAGAAGAAAAGCAGCTGAATGAGTGCAACATCCTCACAGAGGAGCAGAAAAAGCAGCTCGGGGATCTTCAGCTCTTCAAGAACAAGGAGAGCTCCGTCTCCATCGAGGTGGGCTATCTGGATCTTTTTTTATATTTGGGCTGTGTGTCATATGTGGTCTTTGTACCAACACAGGGGGACGATTCGAAGGACAAGCGGACGCAGGTGCACAAAGCCATCAAAACTCAGTTTCCCGGCCTGGAGACAAAAACGGAGGAGAAAGACGGTCGCAAGTTTATAGTGGCCTACCATGCTGCTGGGAAGAAAGCTCTGGCAGGTCAGTTAAGACCAGAACCATCAAGTGGAACCTCTGAGGTCGGATACGATCCTATCTGGAAGTGTAGTTTGAATTTCATTAAAATAATCTGTTCCGGGGTCAAGCCATCTCCATTAACATGTTAAACCACCGTTACGGAAAAAGGCAAAGAAAAACCATAACGTGCACATATTGAATATTTTGCTCGCCGAGCTGATCTTGCATGTCGAAGGCTCAAATGGGCTGTAAGTCGCTGCATGTTTACTTGGCGTCTTTCCGCAGACCTAAAAAACCCAGTATGTCCCTCGGCATGACTGAAAAACACTTGCATGAGTCTGCTCATGAGAGTAACATTTGGACTGAATCATCATGCATCATGCCTTCCAAAGATTCCTGAAATTCATTCAAAGTTCAATAGTGGACTCACGCATGCAGCTCATCCCCTCACTTATATGCCTCATTTCTTAGTAACGCTCTTTTATCCTGTCCTCTATACTGCTCTACTGGAGATAGAGGTGAAAACATCTGCAGGTAAGTTGAAAGAAGCTGTTATAGTAACAGTTTCACATATTAAATACTCATAAGGGGTGTCACTGTCAGTAAAGGTAATAAAACAATGTCACACAAGTATTGACTGGAAGCTGGATTGTTTTTTGTTTGTTTGTTTTATTTTCTGTCTTTATTTAAGCCCCAAGGAAACACTTCTGGCCCAGAAACCGGGGAAGTTTCTGCCACTTTGTGCTCTACAAGGAGAACAGGGACACAATGGACGCCATCAATGTGCTGTCAAAGTTCCTCAGGTAGACATTTGCTTGCATCTGCACACATACACACACAGATACATTACATCTAAAAGAAAAAATATTTAATATTGCAGGCAAATTATTGTATACAATATTATATTTTTGTGATGTTTTATAATTAATATTCATTCATTCATTTTCTACCGCTTTTTCCTCACGAGGGTCGCGGGGGTGCTGGAGCCTATCCCAGCTGACTTTGGGCGCCCTGGACTGGTGGCCAGCCAATCACAGGGCACATATAGACAAACAACCATTGACACTCACATTCATAATTAATATTTTATTAAATATTTATTTTCGGTATTTATATTTAAGATAAAAATGCCTTTTTTTCCATTGGCTGGTCAAATGATTAAATATTTTAATCAAGTTAATCACTATTTAAGTTCATTAATCATGATTAATCGCCATTTTCAACAGTGAACTATAGGTATTTATATTTAAGGGAAAAATGCCTTTTTTCCATTGGCTGGTCAAATGATTAAATATTTTAATCAAGTTAATCACTGTATTTAAGTTAATTAATCATGAATAATCGCCATTTTCAACTGTGAACTATAGGTATTTATATTTAAGGAATAAATGCCTTTTTTTCCATTGGCTGGTCAAATGATTAAATATTTTAATCAAGTTAATCACTGTATTTAAGTTCATTAATCATGAATAATCGCCATTTTCAACTGTGAACTATAGGTATTTATATTTAAGGAATAAATGCCTTTTTTCCATTGGCTGTCAAATGATTAAATATTTTTATCAAGTTAATCACTGTATTTAAGTTCATTAATCATGATTAATCGCCATTTTCAACTGTGAACTATAGCCATGGATTGCGTACACCAGTAAATCACGTACTAAAGAGACTGTCGTGGAAGACCACCACCATATACAAAGCAAGGCTCTGCATTTTTTTCAGATTTTTATTACCATAAGAACAAATTTGCACTCTTGCACTCTCCTGACATCATCATCATCATCATGTTTTCCCAGGCTCAGACCCAACATGTTCTCCTACATGGGCACCAAGGACAAGAGGGCCATCACCGTGCAGGAGATCGCTGTGCTCAAGTGAGTGTGTTTGGCTATGTTTTTATGAGAAGCATTTTGTTGGATTCATTCAGGAAAAACCTTCTCCGTCTCCACAGGATTACAGCGGAGAGGCTGGCCCACCTCAACAAGTGCCTCATGAACCTCAAACTGGGCAATTTCAGCTACAAGAACCACCCTCTGAAGCTGGGGGAGCTGCAGGGGAACCACTTCACTGTGGTCATCAGGTATGCGTGTTTGTCAAACCATCAAACGCTTCACCAATTCGGTTTAATTTGAAATGCATCCCACTCTCATGCATCAGGAACATCTCAGGAACCGACACCCAGGTCCATCAGGCCGTGACGTCCCTCAAGCAGACAGGCTTCATCAACTACTACGGCATGCAACGCTTTGGCACCACGGCGGTGCCTACGCAACAAGTTGGCAGGTAACGCTGTTGCAGGGATACACAAATGCTGCTTATGCTACATGCTAACAGTTGCTCTTTGGTCCTGACAGGGCCATCCTGAAAAACGACTGGAACCAAGTGGTGGATTTGATTTTGAAGCCTCGACCCGGAGGTACGAAGCCCACCCGTCTGCCCGTAGTAGACTTTGTGTAGCTCCGCTGGCATTTTGTGTATCGTACGCAGCGGAGAAAGAATTCCTGGTCCGCTGCAGGGAGGAGTGGGCCAAGACTCAGGACCCGGAGGCAGCCCTGAAGAAGCTGCCCAACAAGCGCTGCGTGGAGGGTCAGCTACTACGAGGTCTCTCTAAATTTGGCAAAAAGAACATCGTCACTGCATTTGGACTGGTTGGTGTCCTTCATATTGGCATGCTTGAGAAAATACGATTCCGGTGTTTGTGCGGGAATGTTGTGGTTGTCTACAGCCGTGCCTTTCTTGTTTTCCGTAGCACCCATTCACAAAAAATGGCATCTAAAAGCACTTTTCATATGGAGCAGGTTTAGACCTTGGCCAGACCCAATACTCAATGGGGTTGGTATTCTGCTAACCGCTTTCAATCACGCTTCCTCATCTGTTTGTGCAGATCCCGCGGAATAACCGGCTGATGTACATCCACAGCTACCAGAGTGTGGTGTGGAACACCATGGTGAGCCGCAGGATCGAGGCCTTTGGACTCAAAGCCGTGGAGGGCGACCTGGTGCTTCAAGGAAGTTAGTGTCTATCCCTTTGGGACAAATGGATTCAAATCCACACTAATGTCCTTGTTTCCTAAAGCTAAAGCACACATCCTGTCAGAGGAAGAGGCCAAGAGCCACTCCATCCATGATATTGTGATGCCACTGCCTGGGTACGACGTCATCTACCCATCGCATCATGGTACGAATGCCACATTATAGCATTATGGCATTTTACAACAATTCTGTGGTGGCACAATGCAGTGGTTCCCAGGACGGGGTCGTGGGTTGCAGGGAGGGACATTCCAGAGGATTCACAACATATGTTGCGTGTAGCACAATGGTCAAAACACCGCTATGATGAAGAAATCAGTTTCGTTTTAAGATGTGTAGCGAACCCTGATTTTTTTTTTTTTCTTACAAAAACCTGGCAACCATTTGAGCACCTCTTCCCTTAAAAGTATAGCAAACAAGTAAGGGGGATGATAGATTTTTGTCATCTTTAGTGCTCCTATAGTGCAGGTTCTCAGGACATGTTACCTTTTAAAACATTATAAAAAAGTCACTGTGGCAAAATGGGGGACAAAACGGTAATTTCTTCACGTGTGCTTCAGTGGGCAAAGGCTACAGAGAACTGCTGAGCTCAGATGGGCTGGACATCGACAACATGCGGCATAAAGTGAAGGACTACTCGCTGGCAGGAGCCTACAGACGTGTCCTCATCAGGCCCAGCGATGTCAACTGGTGGGTGCACCTTCACATCACATGTGGAATCTTCTAGAAGGCTGTCATGGCATAAAGGCGCCGTCCAACTCTACATCTTCTTTACTGTTCACTTCCTGTAGGCGTGACAGTGCTTGTGTCATGTGGTACGTTTATGTCTTAGGGAGGTGATCCAGTATGACGACCCAAAGATCTCTCTGGTGCACACCGACTTTGAGAAAATGGAGAACAAACCAGCTCCAGTCTTCAACAAAGGTGACTAAAAACGCAACGTTTCCCTCCAACACGGTGGACACGCCTCATCCTCTTTTCGCCCGTGAAACAGAGGGCAAGTACCGAGCCCTGCGCCTGGAGTTCTCTCTGCCGCCCTCGACGTACGCCACCATGGCCGTCCGAGAGGTGCTCAAGTTGGACACGAGCATCAAGAAGCAGACGCAGCTCAACACCACCTGGCTGAACTGACGACAGAGCTTCTTTTTACGCTCAATGTAATAAGATCCAGTTGTTACAGAGTAATGATTGCAATCAAAACAGGAAATCAGCAGGTTCGCACGAATGGACTGCTGCAGAGCATGAACGGATACTTCCTGTTGTGGACAACTACAGTTCATATGAGAGCCTGTGACGTGCTTTCTTTTAACCAATTTATCAGCGATTGAATTGATAACTTTAGTTTTTTAACCTGCTTTGTAGTTATTGGAGAGTTTTTCTTTTTATTTGTTTTTCTTTTAGTTCATAAAATAACATTCAGCTGAAGGTAAATATTGGTTTCTCGTTTAGAGAAATTAAAATCATTGACAAGTTTATATTCTGCATTGTTTAAGTCTTACTTAATAAATTAAATTCCATCTCCGAGTTGTTGAAAGTGAGGAAATGTTTACCTGA
Organism: Doryrhamphus excisus; assembly: GCF_037039965.1. Classification (NCBI taxonomy): domain Eukaryota; kingdom Metazoa; phylum Chordata; class Actinopteri; order Syngnathiformes; family Syngnathidae; genus Doryrhamphus; species Doryrhamphus excisus. Next base: position 18,367,129 of record NC_136357.1, read on the forward strand.
GGGTTGCTTCTCATGGACTCACATGGTTCATACAAGAGTACTCGATCCACACCGGAAATTGGGGGGGGGGGGTTGTAATATTTATTCTTGTGAAATTGCTACAATTAGCTTTGTTACAAAAATGTTTTTGCAAAATCTTGCATAATTACTGCAAAATTGTAATTTGCTGTCTTTAACTTGTTCCCTTTTTTAAATTCTGACTTTGAAGCCTACCTTTGTGGAGCCACTTTCAATATATGCAAACTTTTGTTGTTTATAGGTGGCTAGCTAGCTCAGCTAACTCTGTAAGGTAGTTTGTTTGCGACGACGGGAAGAAGATTGATTGACAATGGTGACAGCCAATCAGAACGCAGAACACAATAGGCAGGTTCCCGTATGTAAACATACAGAAACAAACACGTGTGGAGCGACACACGTCTTCAACGTGGACAACCCCCTCTACTGCTGAATACAACTTGATGCCTATTTCTAGATATAAAAATCTCAATTTAAGAAATACCCACATTTACTTGCTGCATTGACAGATAATTAAAGTTTAAAATTGTTCGTTTCCCCAGAAACTAGTCATTTTAATCTTACAATTAGCCTGCCTTTTTGCAGTAAACAACATGATTAAAGCATAAGCAGAAATTGAACCAGCTTCCTTTGGGTTTGAAAGCACATACTTTATGAACCAAGCCACGCCATCGCAACTGCAAAGTGATTCAGTAATAGAACATTTTAAGCGACTTTTCACTACACGAGGGTGCCATTTAAATTGGCCATTCATTTGTTATGAGAACATATACACAGAAAATATAAAATTGCACTAAATGTGGGAGTATTTTTGAAAAACCTGAATAGGTAGCACACTTGTCCTGAGTGAGCTGAACATTTTGATGTTGGATTTGTTTGAATTGGTTACGAAATGGAGGAGTAAATGGAAAAAAAAGTGGAATGACTAGATGAAAATGGCCGACTACAATAATAGTATGTGGGAATGCTTTCAGCAGTGATTTTTCTAGTTTCCTTCTACCCACCATGTGCATTTGTGTGTACATTCACTAGCAAGTGAAAAGGCTGGAATGTATCTGAAAACATTCGTTCCCATAACAACGGCTTGATGGCAGCGACCCCCCCCCCCCCCACATGGTAACATGTACTTCCTGTTTACTGGAGCATCACACTGTGACCCCATGCTGACCTACTCAGGAGTCTAGTAGTATCAGTAAAAATGAGCTCACAGCAACATAAAAACGTTTTTTAAATGTACATTTTCATTGTCACATTTTAAAACTCTCAAAACTGTTTTTAAAGCAGTGTGCATTGTTTTCATTGCAATTCAGTAATTATTATTTTCTTTTTAAAAACTATGGCTGAATAGAAGTTAAATTACTTTTTTTGTACTCAGCTTTATTTGGAAAATTACATAAAAATGTCACCCAAAAATAAAAAATGTACAGCTATTTATGTATGGTTAATAATATTACATTTTGTGCCATTTTAATCCTGGTTAAATAAAAGTTGAATTAAATGCCAAAAAAATAAGAAAAAGAAAAATAAGCAGAATAAAATAAAATGCTGTGCACGTTTGAAATTTTTTACTATGTTCTTTTAATGATGTTTAATAAAAGTCAGAATGCAAAGAAAAAACAAAAATGCACACAGCTGTAAAAAAAAATCACATTGTTTTTATTGCATTAATTTGCTTTAATTTTGGCATTTTTTACTTCTTTTTTCAACCTCCTGACACTTGTGCTCTTGTTTGCGGTTCATCTTTAATAAAAAGTCAGCTTCTGTGCTACAAACTCAGAGTCACGAGTATGCAAAGTCTGAGTGTGTGTGTGTGTGTGTGTGGTTGGCGTTTGTGTCATCTTGCTTGTTTAGGAGAGAGACAAATAAAAGTGTTTCTCCAAACATGTGTGTACACGTACATTGACTAGGACTCATATAGTTTAAGTATAGTCTTTAGCATCTGTGTGTGTCTGCAAGCAGAAGAGGGGAGAGGAATGGGGGGGGGGGGCATTGTGTCTCCTAGGAGGTATGTGTGAGTTTGGGGTTTGTGTGTTTGCGGGTCTCGTAACAGTCAACCGGTGTGGTCTGCTGTGAGAACAAGTGAAAGGATGGAGGTTATGGGGGAGGGCGGGGGAGGGGGTACCTTATATATAACCACAAAGACACTTTCCTCATCATGTGGATTTAACAAGACTGATGCTCCCAACAGTGGACTGTGATTCATTTTAATTAACGCTGATACATTGACAGCAGGTACAGGTATGTGACTTTGGCAAATATGCATGCTTTGGTGGTTCAACGCTTACATCACATCCATATTGTGCTTTGATATTGTTATTTATTGTAAAATTCAAAGTGCACGCTGACATTCTAACATTCTGATGATCTGATGTAGGAATCACTCAGTATTGCTTTTTGAAGTGATTCAAAGGGCCCATAGGAATTTATGAACCGAGCCAATCTCGGATCTGGATTAAAAAAAAAAACTTACAAATGTTGTTATAGTTATAATAATATGCATGGTATTGTAACAAACCACACAATTTCAATTTAAGTTTGCACATTCCAATTATTAAAATCAGTGGTTGCGACAACATGAACACAAACTGAGGGAAAATCAATAACCAAAATGAGAGCACGTCTCCACACCGCCACTTGCTAATATTTCAAAAAATGTCACATTACCATAACTTGGCTAACACACTGTTCATATACTGCTTATTCACCGAATATAAACATTTCAGAGTTTGCAAGTTTTAGTTTAGTTGCAGACTTTGTTCGGACATCCAGCATCACCCATTGACCATGCAGTGTATAATACTACATATCATCACAACACTTGAAAATGCGCCATTTAGGTAAAAAAAAAAATCAAAAATTTTTTGAATAATAATACAATGTATTCAACTGCAAAACAGCAAGATTTACTAATTAATATATTTTGGAAAAACATGAAAAGTAAACGGCACGGCGGTCGAGTGGTTAGCGCGCAGACCTCACAGCTAGGAGACCAGGGTTCAATTCCACCCTCGGAGTTTGCATGTTCTCCCCGTGCATGCATGGGTTTTCTCCGGGTACTCCGGTTTCCTCCCACATTCCAAAAACATGCTAGGTTAATTGGGCACTCCAAATTGTCCATAGGTATGAATGTGAGTCTGACTGGTTGTTTGTCTATATGTGCCCTGTGATTGGCTGGCCACCAGTCCAGGGTGTACCCCGCCTGGGGATACACCCTGGACTTGTGAGGATAAGCTTGTGAGGATAAGCGGTAGAAAATGAATGAATGAATGAACAGTCCTCACTTTTCAGACAGTTGCCATTCATGATTATTTTGCATTGTTTTCTGCATGTAAAACTATAATTATTGTTTATAAAATTGATTTTTTGGTGGTGATATTTAAAATTATTTTAACACCGGGCCTTTCTTTACTCTTCTAGATCAGCATATAAAAGCCAAAGAGGACGAAAAACCAACCGATTTTGGGTTTTCCATCACATTGTAGCTGCCGAGCTGTTCCCATGATTTGGATGGAAAAGTTTTAAATAAAGGCCAACATGTCAGACGCAGACTTCCTGACCTCGCCTTCATCATCTCCTGCTACTCTCCTCTTCCAATGTGACTACGCCGACTGGTCCCCGTCCTTGTCCATCATCCCGTCCATCTACCTGATGGCCTTTGTGGTAGGCTGCCTCGGCAATGGGCTGGTGCTCTGGGCCTACCTGGACCGAGCCGAGGGGAGGAGGTCCACGGAGAAGAACGCTGGGAGGTTGTGTTGCCAGCAGCAGGGCAGCGTCGTACCAGCTTCTAGTGTTCTACAGAAGAAGAAAAAGGAGAAGTGCGAAAGAAGATGCAGATTCTCCTCCAGCGCCTCCTTCATTCCACGCCCGTCCCGGTCACTAACAGACTCCCTCATAGCTAGCTTAGCGTTAGCGGACCTCTGCTTCCTGGTGACCCTGCCCCTGTGGGCGGCCTACACGGGGCTGGGCTACCACTGGCCATTCGGGCAAGTCCTCTGCCAGCTCAGCAGCTTCCTCACCGCCCTCAACATGTACGCCAGCGTGTTCAGTTTGAGCATGCTCAGTGTGGAGCGCTACTGGGTGCTGACTGGACGCCGGCACTCTGGCACCCCACCCGCCCGGTGGGGCTGCCCCAGTCGGACAATGTGGGTGCTGGGAGGGACGTGGGTGCTGGCGGGGGTTCTGGCACTTCCTGGTTTGCTTTTGCGGTCCGTCCAGGAAGTGGAGGAGGATTTCCTGGTGGAGGAGTCGGATTCTGTGGTATACTTGTGCCAGATGGACTACTCCATGCTGACCGGCTCAGACCTGGACGAGGAGGAGAGGGAGGCAGCAGAGATGTGGTGGGCGGCGGCACTCAGCCTCAAGTCCACGCTTGTGGGCTTCCTGCTCCCTCTCGTGGTTTTGCTGATGTGCTACTGCTCCCTGGCCCGCCTCCTCAGCAGACATTTTGGACAGGGTCCTCGACCCGACCGCCGGCGCCAGCGCAGACTCCTCAGGGTGATCGTGACCCTGGTGATGGCCTTCTTCCTCTGTTGGCTGCCTCTGCATGTCAACAAGACCTTATCCATGCTGCTGGAGTTGGGATTACTCCCGTACTCCTGCACCGTAGACCAGATACTCCTGGCGGCGCAGCCGTACGTCACCTGCGTTGCCTACCTCAACTCCTGCCTAAACCCCCTCCTCTATGCTGCATGTGACCCATCCTTCCACAAGAAATGCAAGTGGACTCTTCAGCTGCTCTTGTCCAGGACGGCCTGCAGGAAAGACGGGAAGGGAAAGGAGGTGAAGAGGGAGGCGCCAAAGGAGGAAGGGAGCTCAGGCTTGCCCATGAGGACACGGGAGGAGACGGCAGATCCGACACAGGATGCTGACATAATCACTGAGGGGTGAGATGGCACAGAAGCGGGGTGGGTTACATCCATCCTGGCCAGAGCCCAGACCTAAATACAATGGGGTGGTGACCTGAAGTGCATGGGGTTGTTTGCTAATTTTCGCTAGTTTGGCTAGTTTGGAGTCCTCCGGCCATTGAAACTGCATGTAAAATACGCATTTTTTGTTGCCCCATGCATAATTACGGTAATACCACCTGGCAATTGTTTATTCTTTTAATACAATTTAAATTGTCCAAACTGACAGATGCCATGCTGAATGACTTAGACAATATTTCTGAGAATCAAACACAAGTTGTAACTGTTGTGCAGTTTTCAAATAAATAAATATGCAACACTATTTTTGTGTTTATGTATTGCAAAATGTATTGTAAATGTGTTTATGTATTTTTTAGGAAATGTCCTTTGCAGTGAACAGTATCTTCTACCAAATGAATCACGTTTTAATCCCTAATCAAAAAAGGGCAGTAAGGATAATTCATAATGCCGCCTACAGAGAACATACTAACTCCGTATTTCTAAAATGACAAATACTTCAACTTGCTCATATAGTTCATCTTCAAACAGCTAAAATAATGCATAAGGCTAAAAATAAACAATTAGCTAAAAATGTCATCCAGTACTTCTACAAGAGAGGAGAAATATGATCTCAGGGAAGAAGTACATTTGAAACACTTCTATGCTAGGACTACGTTATGCTAGCCATAGCATTTCAGTATGTGGAATCAAACTATGGAATGGATTGAGTAAGGAAATCAAACAATGCACAACGATGAGCCAATTCAAGAAACAATACAAGCAGTTGATGTTTGCTAAATACAAGGATGAAGAGTCTTGAACCAGTCATGATGTGCTATATATATCACTATATTGACACTTACTATGGTACCCATTATGGCATTGGATGCTCATATCACCGAGTACTTCACTACCAGGTACATTATTTAAAAAAAAAACCTTAAACTGTATTATGGAAAGCAGGAAGGGAACAAATGTAACAGTTAGTGATTGTAAAAGTACCAGATGGAGGGGTAGGATTTAATAAGCTTTGCTTCTTCCTACTCCTTTTGGACATGTGGAACTGGGAACTGATTATGGGATGCACTCAATTGTAATCTGATGCATGTTCAAATGAAATAAAACCATTACCATTACCATTACCATTACCATTACCATTACCATTACCATTACCATTACCATTACCATAATCTTTTCTATGCTTTTGATGAGAGGAACAACCGATTCAATTTCAAAAATTTACTACTTTCCTATATATTTTTTTTTATTTGACACAGTAAAACTTTGGCTAGCGTCCTGAATTCGTTCCAGAAGGTCCTACTCTAACTGAAACCTATTTTAATCTGAATCAATTTTTTTCCCATAAGAAATAATGTAAACTCAATTAATCCATTCCAGAAAGCCAAAAATGTTAAAAGAAAACAAATTGTTATAGTTTTACACACAGAAAACACTTCAAAATCCATATGTGATGAATGAAAAGAATAAATGCAAATGTATGGTTACTTTTACCTTCACTGAAGACATGAGGCAAAGACAACAAGAGCCTTTCATTTGCCATTTTTATACATCAAGAATTTTTTTTCTGCATGTAAATCTATAATTCCATCCATTCAGCCATCCATCTTTCCATCTTTTTCGGCTTATCCAAGGTTGGGTTGTGTCCTGCCTCCCGGCCTCGCGTCGGAGGGGAGCCCCGGTGCTTCCACTTCCTGTTTCCATGTCTTAGCAAGCTGCTAACAAGAACGTTTTGTGGTTTAAAATAAGTGTCTTTTGCTGGTAGGGAATCAGGAACTCCAACCACTTGTGTCTGATGGTGGCGTCTTTAGGAATTGTTAACAAATGTGGCTTTCCCGTAGGAGCTATTGCTAGCAACGTAAACAGAAGAGCAGCGAGAGTTTAAAGAAATCAGCACGTCTGTGACATCATAAAGGGGCAATTTTACGACACCTTTTGAAACCGTTTTGAGCCATTCCAAACTTCTTTCAGGGCTCACTTCCAAATGCTGAAGCCTCATTATCTGAAACTTTGGCAACACTACATTCTAACTATATTTATAGATCAGAAAAGTGGGGAAAGCATAATAGGTCCCCTTTAATATTTCAGCCTCATGCTGCTAAAATGTTATTTTTTCCTCATAATATTGCATTATTCTCAGTTCTTTTTTGATTACATTTTTCCTCTTAACACTTTCTTTCTCACCGTATTCCTGTAAGACTACTGATGTTTTTTTGTCAGTTTTCTTGTTAAATTATATTTTTTTAAATGTGCCGCGGTCCAATAAAAAAAAGGCCACAAATGGCCCCCCGATGCACTAGCTCCAGTTGTGTGAGAAAAAACTGTTTTAAAAATTTGTACTCACAGTGAGCAAATGAGTGATTAGAAAAAATGAAGATGTAGGCACCACAAAATCAGTTTTTCAGCAATATTGCTGTATATATGTATGTATGTTGCTGTAATATGTATTATGCTCTCTGGAGGGAGGCTGGCTGTGTCATGCGTTGAAAACCCATGTGGCACTGTCAGATCCAGTACTATTCATGTGACAGTGATACTTCGACTCATAATATGTATATTTGTGGCATGACGAGGGAGCTGCGTGGAATGATATAGCTCAGGGGTTTACCAACTTTACCAACTCAGAGCACACCTTTGTCCTGTACAGTCCTAACATACATAGACAAAATGCTGCATTCTCAGAGCACTTATAAAAATTCAGGATTGAAATGAAAGCAGGGGGATAAAGGAAGCCCAATGTTAGAATAAAATGTAAATACAATTATTATAGTGCTAGTCAATGTTAGAATAAAATGTAAATTCAATTATTATAGTGTTATCACCCTTATATCCGTTTGCTTAGACAATAGTCTTGAGTGTTTTGAAACAGGAACATTCCATGACGCTGACCAGCTACTCCTAGCACCACTAATCTTGCAGGTGCCTGGGAAGTCCAGCAGCAACCTTGAAGATGTTTCTGTTCATCATGCAAAATGTGCCAAGATAAGAACACATGCACAAAAAGTAATTATTCTCACATACACATACACACACACACACACACACACACATAGACAACGAGTACAGTTGTGCGACTGCTTGCTTCCCCCTCCCCTTAAAGTTGCACGACCATGTATTAGGGACTTCCTAAATAAAAAGAGCGGAGCATGAATGGCATATTCAGAGTGGAGCGCATGTCAATGGGTATGCTTCACTCTCCTCGCTGCAAGAAACTTTGAATTTTGTCGTCTGTCTCGTCTGTAATTAAGTGTTTTTACAAGTGTCACATGAGTTTGAACCTGACAGTCAACAACACTCAATGATTACTTAGGCCTATAAATAGTTTTGTAAATCGTGCATTAAATATTTTACAATAAAATAATTTTAAAAATAATATTTGTAAAAATAAATCATTTTTAATAACCTCATGGCCCACCTGCAGTACCACCACGGCCCACCAGAGGGCAGTATCCCACACTTTGGCAATCACTCATATAGCCAATATTAGCAACAACGCCACCTAGGGTAGGCCTAGGACCCTGCACAAGGCAGACGCAAGTTCACTAATAACATACATGTTACAATATTAAAATATACAGTTTATTAATTTAAAATCTTCTAAAAACAATGTTCTTGAAATAGGACGATGATTGGACACAAACAAAACAAACAAGATCCAAATCAAACTAAAAGCAAATGAATCAAACACCGGTATTTACAGTTATATGTACAATACAAGGCATCCAAAACCAGCAGTTGTGGGAGGAGTTTGCCAACCGTGACCAGCGATTGGTTGCCGGGATTTGAGGCGCCCAGCCAACGCGAGAGGTGAAGCTTGGTCCCGCACGCTCCCGCTCTCCGAGGCACACAAACACAATGAGTAATGGGTAGAACAATGAGTAATGTATTAAAAACAACTGAGCCCAGCCAATGGGTCAGATGATGAGGCCTGCTGCCTACCCGAGCACCAAACGCTGATAGCTGATAACTCGCTGACCCAGAAACAGAAGCAAGAGGATGCACGCCACTCCAGCTTGCATTTAAATGCCCTCCTCTAATTAGCACATGATCAACCGGTGAGCAAACAAGTGCGCGCCAACAACAGGTAGGGGGAGGGCAGGAGGGGGAGCTCTCCACCCTGCTACATCCTGGACATTCACACGATAATAGCAGAGAGAGCGATACCAGTGCTGTCCAGAGGAGGCCGCTGTGACTCTTCAACTGTATTCTTTCCTGATTGTCTTCGCTCAGTCTGACCCGAAGAGTCTACAGCAAAATGGGGACAGCTTTAGTTTACGATGAAGAGATGACTCGCTACAAACTGCTCTGGATTGAGTAAGTAAGGGAAACAGGAGATATGACCATTTAGCTTAACGCCACAACCGGGAGCTGTCCATCGGCATTTGCTGCTTGGCTCCACTAACTTTTGTTTCGACAATTCCGTCTGACAGACACATGTGTATTCGGTTTTGACCTCACTGCTAGTTGTGATTTGTGCCGTTCGGTGTTTTATCACTTCTATATTTATATTTATTTATACTTCTATATTTATCACTTCCATATTTACAGCGTATGTACCCATGTTCTTGCTTGCCCAGAAATAAGGCTGTTTACACTGCTATTTGGGAAAGGAACCGTATTGGCTATTGTGGTTGTCGGTCGGACATGTTTAACAGGGGCACCCCAGTCGAAAAGTGGGGCAATGAATCGAAAATTATAAATATCCGTTGGACTTGTTTTTGAGAGAGGTTGTGTACCACACGTATACACATTAGCACTCACTAAAATGATTAAAACTTAGTTTTATGCATTTGGGACCAAATATGAGGTGAAAGAAAAGGGGGAAAAATGCAGTATAGTATCTGTGTGAATTCTCTCTTGGAGATGAATTAAGTATCTATCTGTGCAGCCTGTGAGAATGGGAGAAGGTGCGTTCAAGGACTGTCAAACTAACTGCCCGTGCCCAGGCCTGAGATTTAGCGAGATGTAATCACAGATGCAGTTCCAATTGCATATGTAAGATTTTTTTATGACACTCTTATTTTGTTTACACAGTTCGATGACTGCGGACAAACAGTGGTTTTATTTTAAAGGCCGAAAGTTTGTCATGTGTTTCTTGAGACGAGCTGGGTGCAAGAATGATCGTGCTTCTCGCTCAGAACCTTTGTCATTTTTTCATTCAGGCATTGAAAAACGCTCCTTACATTAAAGCGCTAAACTGAGCTAAACTCGATTGCTTCCATTCACACGCTGTTTCCCCACACAATAGTTCCTTCTCCTCACAATGACAGGATTTAATTTGCATGAATGTCAATTCCTGCAAAATTCTGCATTTAACAATAAATTCCATCTTTAATGGGAAATTTCGTGGAAATCATAGGACCCTAAATGCTGTGGTGCCAGTGTTACAATTTTGTTGCTTGATCTGGCGACATTCCAACCCCTGGTGACAACATTTTCTTAAATGAGACTAGCCTCAAAATCACTTGGGGAGTGTTTTAGTATTTGGGGACTCAAAAGTGAAAGCACGTATTGTTCTTCTTTTTGTGTTTGTGCCTGTACTTCCAGCCCAGTCTGTGAGATTGAGACGCCTGAGCGTCTGACAGTCAGTCATGAAGCATTGATCCGGAAAGGCCTGGCTGCTCGATGTGTTTCCATCCCTGTACAAGAGGCCACAGATGAGAATATTCTACTGATTCACAGGTGGGTCGACGTCCCAAATGTTTCTGTACTTAGTGTAGTACTGCCAAAATGTCATTATACTGACGATAAAATCATTTCATATTGTAGCAAGGAGTACCTGGAGGCAGTGAAGAAGACCCCCTACATGACGCTGGAAGACCTGAAGGACTTTACCCTGCAATATGGGGACGTCTACTTTCACCCAGTTAGTGGTATTACTTTTCCATCCAGAACTCCTGTGGTCTTCTTCTTCCAGACGGGTGAGCAAGTTTCTTCTCACTTTGTGCTCCAGAACATTTATCACTGTGCCAAACTCGCCGTGGGAGCCGCAATGCAACTGATCGATGCCGTTATGACCGGGAAAGTGAGAAATGGCATGGCTCTGGTCAGGTAAGGCAAATGTTGTACGTGTAATTGTACTTAGAAAATCAGAGCGTACCACATGTCTCTGTTTGTCAATAGGCCCCCGGGACATCACAGCATGCGCAGTGCTGCCAATGGATTCTGTGTGTTCAACAATGTGGCCATAGCAGCCAAATATGCCCAGCAAAACTACGGAGTTCAAAGGTAATGTGGCTTTGATGAGTGTTTTTTAGTTATATATTTTTAAATTATGACATGTTTGTATATTTGTAGGGTGCTAATAGTTGACTGGGATATACACCACGGTCAAGGGGTGCAGTATGCCTTTGAGGATGATCCGAGGTATGTTCATACAAACCAAATTTGTTTTATTTTACCGTTTTATATACGGTGTAATGAAGGGGTCTCAAACTTGCGGCCCGCACCTTGATACCAAAGTTTAATGTTGAAATGACAGCTTAAAGCTGTGTGCACACCGGACACAATTAACATGATTTTGCCCCGCCCATACTGTTACCGTACCCTGTTACCCCGCCCTGTTTTGCTTTGTATTAGCAATGAAGCTAAAGGCTTATGACGCTGGGTACAAATAAATGCAGGAAATGATTTGGAATAAAAGGGAAAATACACGTCAAGATAAAGCATCTCATCAAACATGTTGTTAAAGTTACGACGCTGCTCCCAGATGGAACGTACGATGGAGTACGATGCTAACTTGCTAATTGGGTCAAATTATTAAGTTTCATTAATGTTCATGTTAAAGGTTAAATAACTGTTAATACTGTACATTTGAATCTGAAAAAAATAATTTCTCTACTCACTAACTGTATGTGGTTTCTTACGTTTTTCTTATTTGCTGTTTTATTATTATTTTACTTATTTATTACTGATTGATTGATTTATTGTCTTTATTCTTAATTTGTTTGTTTATTTTGTGTAGAGAAAAATAAAAATTAATATTTGAGAACAGTGGAATGTTTTATCAGATATTTTGGTGTGGAAAACCAGAATCAAAGTACTGAAAAAGTGTAGGGTATAGCAGAAGCAACAGCATTGACGTTTTTTTTTTTGTTTTTTTTTCCAGTTTTTAATAAATGCGTTTTGGGGTTTTTTTTGCAAACCTGATGCGGCCCGGCTTCACCCACCCAGAACCTAGCTCCGGTGGCCCCCAGGTAAATTGAGTTTGAGACCCCTGTTGTAATATATATTTATCCTCTTTCTCCAGTGTTCTTTACTTCTCTTGGCATCGCTATGAGCACCAGAAATTTTGGCCTAATCTTAGAGAATCAGACTACGACTGTGTTGGCAAAGACAAAGGTGCTGGGTTCAACATAAACGTGCCGTGGAACAAGGTCAGTGACAGTGACTCATTTTTAATCGTTGGAGCGATGACTAATTATCATCAAAAATAGATTTCAATCAGATGATAACACACTCTGCGGGTGAGTTGCAGGGATGCTAACTGGCGCTTTGAAAAGCTTAGATTGGTGGGGCATTTGGGGGCGAGCACTTGGCAGGGTTTTGTGAGTTTGTGGCTCGCAACGTGATCATCCGTCAGGCAGCGGCTATAACGCCCCAGTCCCAACCCACTGTACTTGGAAGTGTGGGCAAAATCCGGGGACGAGTACCGCCTCAGAACGGACTTGGGAGCATACAGACACTATGTAGCCCTATTAATGCAGGAGGAACTTTTGTTGTGTGCGGGGCTGCGTTGGACTCCGGATGATGAGTGAGTGTTGTGCACACCGATTCAAGTCCAAAAACACTTTATTTATACCCGAGGGGCAATTTAAAGGCCACAGAGAGCAGCATATGGAATAAAAATGTAAGAAGCAGACAAGGACAAGTAAAAGAGCAGACACTACTGAACACACACATACCTAAAATAATAAATAGTAATGACATTTTTTTTTAAAATATAACAAGCTAGATGGAGGTTGTGCGAAATCTGGATAGGGAGGGGCCCAAGTTCAGAAGCTGGACTGTGTAGAGACAAAGATAGCCCTCCTCCTTTGTGTTCTACATCGTGGGCATCTTAGTCTACGACCTGATGGAAGCCACTCAAACACGGGGTGTAGCGCATGAGAAGGGTCCTGTAGAATCCTATATGCAGTCCGGGTTATTTGCTGATCGCAGTGTAGAGAAAGAGCTTTGCGAGTCGGGTCCTGTAGATGCAGTGAATAAAACGATGAAATGAATGAAAAGGTCAAAATGTTCTCAATAAAAGCATAGTAGAAGGTCAGCAACATTTTTTGTTCACTCCAAAGGAACTCAGCTTCCTCAACATGTACTGCCTCTGATGGCACTTCTTGAGGATCTCCTCTGTGTTGGATGAAAACCTCAGAAGGCCATCAAATATAGTGCCCAGATACCTAATCTCCTTAACCACCTCCACCGGTATATATCACAGAAATCCCGGACACAGAAGAGGGAGTCGGCCTGTTTTTCATTCAGGTTTTCAATTCATAATGTCAGAAGACTAGAAATAAATTCATTGTGAAACACAAAAGCTGACATGTATACTAGCATTTGTTAATGTGGTAAAAGCAGCATCTTGGCGTTGTTTGGCTCGCACAAGAAACAACCTTGGTGACACCTAATATAGCTAGTAATACATTTCAACATTTACACTGCATGTATGTGATTGGCATTGGTATCAGTATCGGCTGTTGCGGGTATGCTGGAGCCTATCCCATCTGTCTTTGGGCGAGAGGCGGAGTACACCCTGGACTGGTCGCCAGCCAATCGCAGGACAATGTTTTTTTTTTTAGCCTTTCTACACAATCCAGAGCTTCTATGTGTTGCCTTGATATACTTTTTAATGTTTCCAGACTGGAATGCAGAACAGTGACTATCTTGCCGTCTTCTGTCACATTCTCCTGCCAGTCGCCTATGAGGTGAGCCAAACCATCCAAGTTAAATTAGTAACAGATGTCAAGCAAATCATCAACTGAACTTTGATCGGAAATTCTTGGCGTAGTTTTGTCCAGACCTGGTGTTGGTGTGCGCCGGCTTTGACTCCGCTATCGGTGACCCTGAGGTACTGTATGACGGATCTTCGAAACTTTTCATTAGCTTATTATTAATTATTTGGGCGAGGCAAGTTACACCCTGGACTGGTCCCCAGCCAATCAATAATAGGTTACATATGAAGAGCTTGCAACCAAAAGGCGCTAAATCCAATTTTCACTAAGTTGCATGTTTTTCATGAGTTTAATAGACCTCTGTCATGTGTATCCAAATCACATATTTTGGTCTTGAAATCATTTTAAAAAATATGAAAAAAAGTGATATGAAATGTATGCTTTCAACCAAAAGGCGCTATTTCCATTTCAGATTTCAACCAAAAGGAGCTAAATCCCTTTCTTTATTCTTTATTCTGATTGGCCCAAGTTTCCCATCTATTGATAATCTGACCAATCAGAGAGAAGAATACAATTGGCACTGCACATACAGAAAGCCAGTATCAGTGCGCATCCTGTTTTGTTTGTGTACATTAAGTACACGTATGATAGTTACAGTATGTTATGCAATTCAGGAGAACACAAATTTTGTTTTTACAGTATTCTGTAACATGGAAGTTTTTTTCACGCCATAAAAGGCATGTCTCTACCTTGACACCTCCAACTTTCATGAGAAACATTATTTTACTTGTACTAAAAAACATACAATGTAAAGAGTTTGTAATGAGATGATTTTTGTCACTGTCACCTTCATGGTGTAGTCAAATATGAGCACTGCTTTTAATCATTTTTTTATTAATTTAATTAATAATAATTATTTTGTATTGTATGTTGAGAATGGCTTCTGTGTTGTAATTATTTTATTAGCATAGCACATTAAAGCACCTTAAATTATTTTACAACAATGCCATTGAAGAAGTTAAAGGTGACTTCAAATTTATTTCAGCCAAAAGGCGCTAAATCCATCATTTCAGCCTAAAGGTGCTAAATCCGAAAAAAAATTAATAAAAAAAAATATATAAAATACATGGTGTGTGCAGGATTTTTATAGCATGCATTTTTATGACCTATATTGATAGCTCTTTCATTTGCAATACAGACTTGATGACCAAATAGATTGATATGTGGGTAGTTAAAAATCATTGATTTTCTCGAAATCAGTCAAAATGGATTTAGCGCCTTTTGGTTGCAAGCTCTTCATATCGACATTCATTCACACTCACATTCATACCTATGGACAATTAGTAATCACCAATCAACCTAACATGCATGCTTTTGGAAACCAGAGTACCCAGAAAGAATGTTCTTGCTATTCATTTGTATTTGCCACAACTATTCCTTACTTTTTCAGGGTGAAATGTGTGCCACCCCAGACATTTTTGCCCACCTCACGCACCTGCTGATGAACCTGGCCGGAGGCAAATTGTGTCTCATTTTGGAGGTCAAATAAAAGAAATGACATATTAATTTTTGGTATCGACACTGACAAACTGGATTAGAAAACTTTATTTGTTTTATTTAGGGAGGATACAACCTGACTTCTCTCAGCCAGTCTGTGTGTCTCGCTGTTCAAACCCTGCTTGGAGATCCTGCTCCCCGGCCTGCAAACCTCCCAGGACCCTGTAAAAGGTTCCATCATTCAAATATTTCTTTGTTTCTACACAATGTACTCAAGCTGCTTCTATTTCAGTGCACTTGAGTCCATCCACAGTGTGCGCTCAGCTCATCGGAAGTACTGGTCCTGCCTTAAACACGCCGGTATTCCTTTATTTACCACAAATGAAGGACTCCACACATATTTTGAAATTATTCATATTTTGTTTTTTACTCTTCTTTAGCTGAAAAGCCCCCTTCAGACGTCAGCACAAAGTGCATGGAGGGTGGAGATTCCACAGTTACCGAACCTAACACAGCGTGGCCTGAGCCTCCCGTACAAGTCCCGCCTCCCTTACACACTGCAGCAGTGCTCCCCGAGGGCGTGGCTTGTCCCGACAGATGCTCCAGCTTACCCCAGGACCCAGATTCAGAGTATGAGCTTGTTTTTGTTGAATTGCGTTGAGTCTAATGATGAATGATGCTTATTTTTTCTCTCTCGCCATTAAGAGAAGGATTTGACGGTGGAGCTGTCTCTAAATTATCCAGTGTCACTGCACTTGCTGCGGGAATGAAGAAGAATGAGGTACAAAAAAAATACACAGAAACCGCTGGCCCATTAGGCAACATAAGCCTAGCAAAGCGCTAAGCGGGGGACCGCATAAATATCAGGAATAAAATGTCTGAAGTCATGCCAAGGCCTCACAAAACACACAAAGCCTGATTTCGGGGTATTTTACAAAGTGAGTTAAGTGGGTTAGTCAGTTGTGTTGAGTGTAAAACCAGACTATAAGACAGCTTTTGCTGGGTAGCTGTCTTTATAAAACAGCCATAGTAACTTCGGCTAAACTCTTAACCAGGCCGGGACCAGGTTATGTTTAGGCTTTCAGGTAAAATAAAGGTTATATAATGGGGCCCTATTATGCTTTTTCCACTTTTCTGACCTATAAATGTAGTTAGAATCTTGTATTCTCGAGTTAAATGATGCCAAAGTTTCAGAAAATGAGGTTTGTGCATTTGGAAGTGAGCCCTGGAAGAATAAGTTTTAGAAAGGTTTTTCTAACACTGGCTCTCTGTGATGTCACTGTGCCGGACTTCCTTATATGGGCATGTGCTGCAGGCCAGTCTGTGTATCATTACAGTGTGCCTTAGGGTTGGGCGATATATCGATATTTTTAAAAATATCAATATCAAAAGTAAGCATATTGTTCATATCGATATAGACTGGATTTGATACGGAGGTCTCATGTTTCAAGATGGCGCCGCCCGAGTGCAAGCTAGTGAAGGCAGCTCTGTGTCTTCTTTGGCGTTTTTAGTGTTTAATAGTGCTTTTTATACTTCGTTATTGTTTTTGTGCCATACAACCCCTTAAGCAAGTGTGCAGCTGTGGGTGTTATTACGTCTTATTACGATTGTCGCTGTGTGCGCCATTGTTGACACTCGGGAGCAGCTGTTAGCTTTGAGCATCCCTTAGCTACACCGAATCATCGGATATCCCCGCGGAGATATTGAGGTGGAGCGAAAAAGACGTTTTAAAGGTCGCTATATAAAGATGGCATGAACCATATTTACCGTCTGTCGTAATGTTGATTCTTGTATTTATAATGTATTATTATTTATTCAATGATTTATAGATTTTTTTGTTGTAAGGGTATTTATGTTATTTCCTCTTTTTTGTATTTATTTGTAATTTGTTAAATATCTGCGGGAGGTGTCCTGATAACTGAAAGTGAATTAACCAGTGTCAAGCTATGACCATTATTATACAAGAACAGTACAGGCACTTTTTCAGCCAAATTCAAAAATACCTCATTATCCAACCACACGCCAGCAGTCGAAACCTACTGCCGATTTTTGATGATATTCCTGAGGTCAGTACACTTTGTGTATTCTCTTACTGTGTCATGTGCATTCTTCCTTACATCTCATTGCCTCCCAGATTCGTAACGGCTTGGCCTTGGTGAGTGATGTTTCCATGGCGATGACGCCGCTCATCTGGCAATTGACTGCTCTTGAACAACGGTACAAACAAGAGGATCTTTTTTTTAATGCGATTAATTGTGATGAAATCATCTTTTTGCAGAGTTTTGGCTGTTTGGGTTGGAGACACTGGAGTCCTGAGTGAGCTTCCAGAGGACGGGTGAGTATAGTTTATAATGAATCATTGAATAAAGTGATCAAACTGGGTGAATTGATGAGACATTGTTCACGTTTAGGAAAACACTCACAGTGCACTTCAGCAATGAGGCGCCAAAGGAGCACATATGCAGATATTACATACCCGTTTGCCTCCAGAAGGGCTTCATGCAGGCTGCCTTCAGCCTCCTCCTGCCTCTCGGCTACGAGTACGACCCCGGTCTGGTCCTGCTGGCCCGGATGCCAGGGAGCAGCATGGACGAGAGTGTGTGGCAGCAGCTTGTTGGCCTCCTGCAAGGCCTGGCTGGGGGTCATGTGCTTGTACTCCTGCAGGTTAGACTGTAATATACTGCTGAAGTACACACCCTGGTAGTGATGTGGGTAAATTGCAGTTTCATTACAAAGAAATTGCATGCATTTGTTAAAATTGTGTAGAAATGCACCGCATCAGACTGGCAGCTGTTTCTAATATTTTGTCCCCCATGTGTAGATAAACAAGATACAAAATATTAGAAGCACCTCCTCGTATGATGCCGTGCAACCACATTAAACATGAAACTACTACCTTTCTCACTCCTCTTGTGCTTCCATATCAGGAAGGTGAGAAGGATCTGGTGGGAATGACAGCGTCTTCCCTCTCTGGGAGACCCGCGTTCTCTCTGGGACAACTTCCTGCTCCACTAGCTGAGGACGTGGCGGCGCTGGAGAGCCTGAGACACCGACTACAGACTGACTGGAAGCTACTGCAGACGTCAGGCGAATTTAATGTGACCTAAATAACACCAGCAACGACATTAGGTACACTTGCGCCACCATTTATGAGAGCTGTATTCATTGATGCATATGTTTATTGTTGTGGTTTGTACAAGTGCATTGCCTCATACAGGCATCCTAATATATCGGTTTATGTAGCAACACCATCACAATAATACACATACAGCATAGGTATACTGTATATTTGTGTATACTCACAAATTCATTTGCTAACCAAGACGCATTTATACATCTTTTGCGGGTTTTTTTGTGTGTGCAAGAGGCCAAAAGATGTGATGACGCGACTGCACAATAGAAGAGATATGGTGCAGTTTTAAGTGGCCACAAGGTGGCAGAATTGCATTAAGAGCTCAGCATGCATCTTTCCATGTAAAAGAGCACTCCATTCCAAGCAGGAAGTCAAAAAGCATGGAGCCCTGCAGCATTGAAGGGACCACCCACTTCAGTTCCAAATGTGTACATTTTTTTATTTTTATGTAAAACATTTTTTGTGTTGTTTATGTTGTGGCATAGTTGCTTAGATATTTTTGGCTAAATATATCATGGTGAAGGTAATGGTTTACTTTGATTTGGACATGAATCAAGTTACAATTGAATGCATCACACAATCAATTCACAGTTCCACATTTCTAAAAGGAGTAGGAAGAAGCAAAGCTTATTGACAACTATAAGGTATATACAACCTTTTTTCTGATTAAAGATGAGTCTATTCTTTCTTTGTGTGTACCATGTTTTTGGTAATGAAACTCTGAGAATGAATGTGATGACCACTGAAGCTGAAATTAATTTTGTAGATATATTTTCCTCTTTTCAAAGATAAAAGTTTTGACATTCCTGATTGTGAATTATATTGAGTAAAAGTTCCAGAAAAGATGCTAATAACTGATTTGTTTACCTTACCTTATAAAGACAAAGTAGGGCGTAGTTCCGCGTGATGCCGACAGGGGCGCTGTGACGCGACCACCGGCGGTCCATGTGAGTCAGCCGTGAGTCGGTCCAGCCTGTCTGCCCTTGACTTAACCGGTGTGTGCTGTGCTTTTTCCTGCTGTGGTTTAGTGCGGAACAGAGATTGTTATCACTATTTGTGTGTCTCTTTGTGTGCGCTAGAGACATACAGTGAACATTGGCGCATATATATATATATATACACTGTATATACTGTATGTATTGTATAGATTTGAAAGATGTCTGCAAGCTCGCAGTCCGTCAAAACCAAGAAGGACGAGTCTTTTCTAGGCAGACTTGGGGGCACGCTGGTCCGCAGGAAGAAAGCCAAAGAAGGTAAGGATATTTGTGTTATTTTTGTATTTATTTTACATTTTATCGAACAGGAAATACTTTGTTTGCTTGATTACATTTACGTCGTTTCAGTCACGTGGTTAAATAATCGGTTACATTCTTGATGATGATGATGATGCTTCTGCTCGGATGCCTCATCTCTTTTCTAAAATCGACATTACAATAACGTAATCCTAGTAAAATAATGTCCGAGACGTGATAAACACAAATAGAATCAGAGTAACTAACATGGACGCGGAGATGGAGTCCAAAGTAGACATTTTAAAAGGCAATTGTAACTTTGCTATCAAGTTGTCAGCTGTTGTTTACCTTTATCTGTGAGAGTGTGCTTGTGTATGCTAATAAAAGAGACAGCTGCATACTTGAACGCCTCACTGAGCATGGGTGCTTGTATTTGTTGGGTGTCCACCAGTTGCTGTACTGATCCTATAGTATTATGTATGTATTGTACTCTGTACCATAGCTGTCGGTGAGAGTACACTATGTTATAGATTTATACTATCCCCATCCATGGACTTATACAACCTGTATACAACACAGCAGTTTAGGCCAATGTATATATTGTATAAACACTATATATTTGTCTACAGTATACAATACTACAGCATGCTTCTACGCTGTACTGCAGGGGTCTCAAACTCAATTTACTTGGGGGGCCACTGGAGCTAGGGTCTGGGTGAGACTGGGCCACATCAGGTTTTCCAAAAAAAAAAACGCATTTATTAAAAACAGAAAAATATACAAATTTTTAAGTGCTTTGGTTCCAATTTTCTACACTAAAAGCTCTGATAAAACATTCCACTGTTGTCAAATATCTTAATTTTTATTTTTCTGCACAAAATAAGATGAAAAATAAATAAACAAATCAAGAATAAAGAAAATCAATCAATCAGTAATGAATAAATATAATAATATAATAAAACAGCAAATAATAAAAACTTAAGAAACCACATATAGTTGGTGGGTAGACAAATTATTTTTTTCAGATTAAAATGAACAAAGCATTATTAGAGCCCTGTAGACATCACAAAACACGACTATAGTCACATTTATACTCTTTTTATTTACAACATATTGCACAACTGCAGGGTCTCGAGACACATGCTAACTCGCAAACTAGAGAGCTAGCGACCTAAACGGTAGCCTTCAAGTTACTTCCTTTAAACTTAAATAGCCAAAAACTTACCACTTCCACACGGATAGGGAGGATAACTATTAACAGTTATTTAACCTTTAACATGAACATTAATCAAACGTAATAATTTTTTCTGCGTACATGATACCATACAGCATCCATATCAAACTTGCGCGGGCCGTACTAACATTAAACTTTCATATCAAGGCGGGGGCCTCAAACTAGTGTCCTGCGGGCCACATTTTACAACACTACAGTGTGAATCTATGCTTTTGTGCAATACTATAATATGGGCTGACATGTGACACTACTGTAATATGTGCATATACTATACTGTGCACAACACTCCATTTGTTAATAATAATAATACATTTTATTTTTTATAGCGCTTTTCAAAATACTCAAAGACACTTTACAGAAGATTGGAGTTGAATAAAAGCAAGTAAACAGAGTAAAAGATACGTTAAAATACAACATTCATTAATACGCAGTTAAAAGATGAGTAAAAGCAGGGCGGGGCACAGCAGTCAGGTATAAAAAGTTAGACATTAAAAACAGATTTAAAGAGGTGGGTTTTTAGTCGTTTTTTGAAACTGGGAAGGTCAGGGCAAGCACGGAGTGAATGGGGCAAAGAGTTCCAGAGGGTGGGGGCAGCGATGGAGAAGGCTCTGTCCTGTTGTCCTGCTAATGCTAAAGCATACTTGACTAAACAACACTATATGAGCAGATATAATATAAAAGTATGTTTTTCAGTTTGCTGGTGTTGTGGTTGACATTGGGTGTGGTGACTTTATTCTCAAGAGGAAACACCCGAAAAAGATGAGTCGTATCAGGAGATGTTTCATAACTTCATTCTGAAATATCTCACCCCCACCCCATATCACATATTGTTGTTCTGTTCTTGTTTTCGCTTCTTTGTTGAAGTTCTGCATGACACAACAGCTAAAATGTGAAAGGAAGTGTGTTTCTTCTGACAAGATATGTGTTGATTGACATCCAAGGAATTGCAGTGTCACATCCTGACCCTTTTATCTGAAAGTGTTGCACTTTAACATTCATGTTTGGCTAGGATGGAGGCAAGAAGTAGTAAGTAGTATATTTTTCTATCCCAGCTTGCTGTTTTTAATTTATTGTTGCATGTAGTGTTGATTGTCCATTGCTGTGATGTCATCCTCCATGCTGCTTATAGCCACTAGGGGGCATCTTTGCAGGGATTTGCTGTGTTGGATTCATCAACATTATACTTCTGCAAATGTTTCTTTCGGCAGTGACTGCGAGAGAATCATATTCCTTAGTGTTATTGTAAATATACACCGAGAGGGCTGCCCCCCTTCCCCACCGTTGTCGTTGTTTCTGCTTTGACTCACCAGTCCCGTGCTGGTTTAAATAACCAGAGCTATATTTAAGACCTGGTCATTCTCCTCCATATACTGCAGCATTATTTATATCCTCCTTCCATGAGCGGAATCTAGTGATGCAGGCGTCTTAGTATAGTAGCTATTGTAGTTGTATGCTATGTTGTCTTTGCCTCTGATTAGCAAAGTGTTTAAAGCCACAGACCCGTACTAAATAGTGGACCTGCTCTGATGCTGCACTACACTGTAGTGACGCGATGGGGCTATATAGTTGATACTTTTGAATCCTTTTGTTTTTCAAATCATGTTTCTTGTATCTGATTGTGTATTATTTTGCTGTTATTACTGAGTAAGTCATTTTATGGAAGATTTTAGCGGTTTTAAGTACACATCCAGTTTACCTACCTATTTCATTGTACAATGGTATATCAGTTTTTTATTCCTAAAAAAACAAAGCAGTTTTTTAGCAGGAAATAATGTAAATTAATCCCAATGAATCCCTTACAGACACCACAAAATATCAGTTTTATAAACTATAATTATAGTTTTACATGCAGAAAACAATGCAAAATAATCATGAATTCAACTGTCCAAAAAGTGAGGACTGTTCATTCATTCATTCATTTTCTATCGCTTATCCTCACAAGGGTCGCGGGGGGTGCTGGAGCCTATCCTGTCTTCGGGCGAGAGGCGGGGTACACCCTGGACTGGTGGGCAGCCAATCACGGGGCACATATAGACAAACAACCATTCACACTCACATTCATACCTATGGACAATTTGGAGTGGCCAATTAACCTAGCATGTTTTTGGAATGTGGCAGGAAACCGGAGTACCCGGAGAAAACCCACGCATGCACGGGGAGAACATGCAAACTCCACACAGAGATGGCGAGGAATGGAGTGTGGAATTGAACTCAGGTCTCCTAGCTGTGTTATTTTTGTCATATTTTCATTTGGATAATTAAAGGGGACCTATTATACTAATTTTTCGACATTTTTTATTGACTTGTGGACTCCTATAGAGCAGCTACACACAATAACCAGGACACAAAGCTTTCTAGTTCCTCTAGTTCAGAATCTACACCTATTCAGCTGTATTTCTTTGGATTTTGTTCACAACAGTCTGTTGTGGTTGGTCACAATATACAAGTGCATAAAAGGACTTCTGGTTTGTGCCGCTAGCTGAGAACGGTATAGGAGTTGAGAATAAATGTCAGATTTTCTGCCATATGTTTCTCAATAATAAGAGGTTACTTCAAGACCTCCATCAGTGGTAATGGTAATGGTTTTATTTCATTTGAACATGCATCAGATTACAATTGAGTGCATCCCATAATCAGTTCCCAGTTCCACATGTCCAAAAAGAGTAGGAAGAAGCAAAGCTTATTAAATCCTACCCCTCCATTTGGTACTTTTACAATCAGTAACTGTTACATTTGTTCACTTCCTGCTTTCCATAATACAGGTTAAGTTTTTTTTTTTTTTTTTTTTAATAATGCACCTCGTACCGAAGTACAAGGTGATATGAGCATACAATGACTTAATGCGTACCATAGTAACTGTCAATATAGTAAGTAGCTTTAGCATTTTACTGTTTTCTACAGCATCGGTAACATCTAATGTGGCCACTAATTGTGGTGGGAAACGGCTATTAGCAACCCCTCTCCCTGTGTGAAAGCGTTTTTGCTTCATGACTTAATAAACATCGTTAAGACACTGATAAACTGTTACTTACTGCTTGCTCAGTCCACACGACCAAGAAAGGCGTCGGCTAATCCTGCTGTTTACCTGCCCATGTTCACAAAACCGTCCAGTGTGAAATGTTGTTGACAGATTAAAATGCATTTTGTTTGCCGGTTGGGAATCAGGAACTCCGACGGTTGTACCTGATGGTGGTGTCGTTAGGCATGGTAAACAAATGTGGCTTTGCTAGCAAGTAAACAGAGGAAGAGAGCTTGGGGGAGGGCAGAATGCTTATTTGGCTTACAGACAAGCCCATATAAGGAAGTCCGCCCCTCTGTGATGTCACAAAGGGGCAGTTTTACCACACCTTTTGAAACAGAACGTTTTTAGCCATCCCAAACTTCATTCAGGACTCACTTCCAAATGTGCAAACCTCATTATCTGAAACTTTGACATCATTTAACACGAGCATACAACACTTATTGGTCAGAAAAGCGGAAAAAGCATAATAGTTTCCCTTTAACATTCTTCCTGATGGGCTGGTAGAAATCATGGTCCTGCTGCCTTGTAATTAAGGCTTTGGCATTCATTTTTGACTTCAAATGACCAAATATGGCTACTTGTGCTATTAAGGGTTGCTACCGCAGTGGAAAACTGAAGTACAGCAAAATAAAGAGCTCCAGCCTTTGCACTGGATTGAATTAGCGTAATTGCGTTAGCTGTAATACAGTCAGCGCTTGATTGATTGTCTGCTGCAGTGGGACATGTCATTGGCTTCATTTACTGGCAGCTCAATTAGAAAGTCAGCTGTCTCGCTGCTAAAAGATTGAAAAATCTGCTATTGCTTATATGAAGGGGGATGTTATTCCGGGCTTAGGCATCATCATGCATGCCCTTATGTGCAAACACAAGCATTGGCTGTTGTTGTGTTTACCTGATAGTGGTCAGTGCAGTCTGTCCAAGAAGGGGTGTGTTACGTGGCGACACATGCACATACTCACCAGTATGTGCATCTCCAGTAACTGGACCGTTGAGGTGGGGAGGAGGTTTGGTCTGACAGAAATAAACACGCCCCCCACCACCCCCCCACCCTCCATGCCTGTCTCTACAGCCACATATTGACGCACGCACGTTGACGATACAGTGCATATATTTACTGCATAGTGGAATTCATCATCGTCTATTGGGAGTTTGTAGTGGTGCCATGGCGGGGCTGCTTTGTGGAACCAAAAGGAAGAAAGCAGGTAGATTTTTTTCTTGCATGGGAACATGTGGCGCTAGTTGATATGCAGGGAATTATGAGTGTAAATTTAAGTGTCAAGCTTTCTGCAAATAGCCTGGACATTTTTTGTTGTTGTTTTGCTGCACCGTTTGAGCTCCTTTACCCAGATTGTACTTGACACATAAGTGGACAAAGCTAGACGTAATGCAGTCAAATGGGCCAGGAGGGAGGAAGCAGAGCAATTAGGATGAAAATTACCAAGCCAAATCTTGATCCATGACGAGATTCCTGGGAATGTTCAGAACACGCCTTCCCCTTCAGCAAAAGTACTTTATAGCTTTGAAGTTGGGATTTTATATAAAATATAAGTAACTTGTAAATGTATTTTTGCCTCATTTGGATGCATAACCCTTATATTTAGGACATAGGCCTATAATAAATGTATATATTGACGCTGAGGATTGCTGTCCTAGAAATAGAGCATCCCAATCTTTATCCATTAAAGGAAAAAAGCCATTTTCAGAGTGGATCCTCTCAGACCTTGATATTGATTTAGTTCCACCCATTTTTTTTTTTTTTTTGCATTGCATTAGTTGCACTCCACCATTTTTTAAAAACTAAATCCATGCACGACTGGCCATATTTTGAAGGTTGTATACAGCCAAACAGGAAATGAGAAGAGATAAAACTGATGACAGGCCGTGCACCAGTTTTCCAAATTCTTTTCCAAAAAATACTGGGCTGTGTTTCACACTTGTACTACAATACACAGTGTAGGCTTATTTGTTACTATAGCACAAAATATAAAAGTATACTACTACTAATATTGGTTAAAGTAGCTCAAATCACTATTTTGAGGTTTCAAATGTCCAAAACAACACAGAGACAAAGAGACAAACTAATAAAAAGTGAAAATAGGTTCTCTAGCCGTGACTTTGTGTGGCAACTGTGCACTAATGTGTGTTTTTGTTGTGCGACTAGTGAGTGACCTCCACGAGGAAGGCAAGAATGCCATCAACGCTCCAATGCTTCCCTCTGGGACAGACATCCATCCTGAGGACACGCTGCTGGGTATGGTGTACACACATGTACTACGACTATGACCGAGAGGGTTCTAAGTACAGGAGAGTAGACGCCTGAAATTGTAGATTTGTGGTGACAAAGGAGATGAACATGGATGGAAGACTAGCCGATTCACGAGGAGGTAAAAGTGAAAGTGAAGGAGCAGGAAATGAAAAGTATGCTTCCATCAATTGCTGTTGACATTTTTACGGCTGCCAGGTTGAAAAAAAACACTTTCCCATCTTCACCAGAGGAGAACGCAGAGAGGATCATGCTGGACCCGACGTCGAGGGACAACCCCAAACTGAAAGATCTGCTCAAGGTTTTACTGAAACGCTGTTTTTATTAATTTAAGGAATAATGAATAATGAGGTTGGCTTTGTCGTATGCAAATGTGTTTAGGTTCTGATTGATTGGATCAACAGTGAGCTGGAGGAGGACAGGATCATTGTGAAAGACTTGGAGGAGGACTGCTATGACGGACAAGTTCTGCAGAAGTTATTTGGTGAGAAACAACACAATCAATTTATTATTTATTGATTTTCATGATTCCATGACATTTGCAAACTTCTGTTGCTGATAGAGAAGTTGTCAGGCAAGAAGCTGAACGTGGCCGAGGTGACCCAATCTGAGATTGGCCAGAAGCAGAAGCTCCAGACGGTGCTGGAGGCGGTTAACCAAATGCTGCGCCCTCACGGCTGGTCCATCGAGTGGAGCGTGGACTGTGAGTTTCGCCCTCACGGACTGACATCACCTACTTAGACGCCAGTACGCAATACATGGGAAACCATGGAAACGGGAATAATCTGTTCAACTATTGCCATCGTGAAACTGGCACGTAAATGTAAAAAGAAGTTAAACCCCGTAATACCAGCAATAGGAAACTATGGGGTTTTGGGATTTTGGTCACCATTCACAATTGTTATGTGAAACATAACAACATATTTTTAGCCATTTTCTGTGTGTTCTAACTAAAGAAAACAAGTTAGTATGATGTCACTAACAATGCACGTCATTGGGACCTAGCTATTTTGGTAGCTACATTGATATTTTTATATTAGCAGCTAACACGAAAGACTATATTAATCTGGCAAAGTAACTCACCGCAGAAGAGCGTATACCTAGTTCTTAATTTTGCTAGAAGACTCGACAAGATGCTCGTTTGTGGTCAGCATTTGTGACCTGAGGACTGGAGCACACGTCTTGTGCTGGAAGACACAGCCAACCCAGTGTTGTCGCTGTTTCTATTGTACTGTTGCCTGGGCTAAAGCAACGCATCTAGGAAAGTTATTTTGTTATCGGCAAAATACGGGAAGATACTGTAAGTATTATATGTTATCATCTATGTACCTGTTCATGTATGTATATAATGCATGTATATAAAACGATAAAACTTTGTTTTTTTAGAGGGTTTTGTAGTTGAAATAAGTAGGTCCCAATGACGTGCATTTTTAGCTAGCTCATTTTCTCTTGTTAGACTGCACAGAAAAGAGCAGGAAATATGTGTTCATGTTTCACATAAGGATTTTGGATGATGGAAAAACATTTTGAAAAATTCAGTTTTCCTTTGACGTTGACAAGTACGGTGCCATGCTCAAAGGTATTGGGGCAGTGCTGGAGTCATAAGGCCGCATGATTGTCATTCCTCTGCTGCACATCTGTTTGCTTGTGCTATCATGCGTATATATGATATGTACGCTATGGTACTGTATACACCAGTCGCTCTCTCACAGTGTGTCTCTCTGTGCTGCCTGCTGCTCGGCCCCTCCCCCTCATACACACTGGAATACATATATCAGTCTATACACACACACACATATATATATATATATATATATATATATATATATATATATATATATATATATACACACACACATATATATATATATATATAATATAAGACCACACTTTGGTGCCTTGCTTTCAAGGAGAACATTTTAGTTTTCACACACGTTTTAGAGATCGTATTGCAGCGCTTTAACGTTGTATATACTGAATGTCTGTGAGATAAAAATACATACAACTGTTAATTCCCTTGTCCATGGTTAGTATTTGGTTCGAACAGAGCCAAATAATAACCTATAAGAATTTACATTATTTCTATTATATAGTATATGTGTATATATAAATATATATATATATATATATATATATATATATATATATATATATATATATATATATATATATACACATATATACATATCAGAGGGTAACCACATTTAGGTTTTACTGCATTCGTTAAAAATATATATATTATATTATATATATTATTATATATTTATATTTTATACATATATATAATTTATATATAATATATATTCTACATATTATTATATATATTATATATATATATCAGAGGGTAACCACATTTAGGTTTTACTGCATTCGTTAAAAAAAATATATACTATATTATATATATTATTATATATTTATATTATATATATATAATTTATATATAATATATATTCTACATATTATTATATATTATATAGATATATATCAGAGGGTAACCACATTTAGGTTTATATATATATATTTATATTATATATATATATATTTTAACAAATGCAGTAAAACCTAAATGTGGTTACCTTCTGATACCTTCTATATATATATATATAATTATTATAGGTTATTATTTAGCTATATATATACTATATAT
Source organism: Doryrhamphus excisus (assembly GCF_037039965.1). NCBI lineage: Eukaryota > Metazoa > Chordata > Actinopteri > Syngnathiformes > Syngnathidae > Doryrhamphus > Doryrhamphus excisus. Next base: position 18,395,982 of record NC_136357.1, read on the forward strand.
ATATATACATAAGCATTTTTCAGGATCGTAAAAACACACAAACAGTTTGTGTTGGCTGGGAATTGAACTCTGCTCAACTGCTTGGAAGGCAGCTACGCTAACCACTATGCTACCAACACTGTGTGTGACTGGAATTTTTATAGGAGGGGAAGGTTACATGCATGAGTCCACATCTGTTTTGGATTTCTTCCCAGGCATGGACGCATGGACAATCCAATGCAAAAGTTCTATTCAATAAACAATCTTTTATTTTGGGTTGTACTTTTGGTCACTACCCAAAGTGGGACAAGCACTGTCATCAGGGAGAAAATAGAAGGAGAGGAGAGATCAGGATGGCTCCTGGATGCCTCCCTGTTGGAGAGACCATGTCTCTCAACTGGCCTTGGAACATTGTAGTTTGCTTTGTTTTTCATTGTTTTTGACATTGCAACCTGCAAGTATGGATTTACTAAGTGGGCTGTTGTTATGTGCAGCCATCCACTCCAAGAATCTGGTGGCCATCATCTACCTGCTGGTGGCGCTGGCCATGCACTTCCAGGCAGCCATCCGACTGCCTGAGCACGTCTCTGTCAAGGTGGTGGTGGTGAAGGTGAGGTGCCTCCTTACGTGCGACCCAGAAACACAATCGTCACTGTCATTCTCTCCTCCTGCTGCCTGAGAAGAAGCGAGAGGGCATCCTGCAGACCGCTCTGCTTAACAAGGAGCTGACCAGCACCACAGAGTGAGACCTCCTTTCATCTACTCTTTAATATTTGCTTCATGTTGATGCATAATATCCATTCAATTGAATCGTTCTTCATTGTTTCTCAGAATGATGATGGGAAGGTTTGGTGAGTATTCATCTTGTATTCGCATCGTATTTGTGGTTTGCATTTGTGATTTGGAGCGGCACGGGGGTCGAGTGGTTAGTGCGCAGACCCCACAGCTAGGAGACTAGGGTTCAAATCCACCCTCGGTCATCTCTGTGTGGAGTTTGCATGTTCTCTGCGTGCATGCGTGGGTTTTCTCCGGGTACTCCGGTTTCCTCCCACTTTCCAAAAAGGTTAATTGGCCACTCCAAATTGTCCATAGGTATGAATGTGAGTGTGATTGGTTGTTTGTCTATATGTGCCCTGTGATTGGCTTCTCGCCTGAAGACAGCTGGGATAGGCTCCAGCACCCCCGCAACCCTTGTGAGGAAAAGCGGTAAAAAATGAATGAATTTGTGATTTGTGTATACTTAGTTTTTTTCTTTTCTCTGCATTCTAAAGATATAAAAACAGCTAAAAGGAGATAGCTCACCTAATAAGCCTGCTATTTAAACACCTGTAAAAACTATTACATGACTTTAGTGTTTTATATACATGCTGTGACCATGTATACAATCATAATAACATGTAATACACTGCTCAATGGACTAGACTAGATTTGGGGAAAAGGAGAGGAGGAACGGGGATTGAACCACCAACTTCCTGCGCCACGGACCCACTGACAGGAAATAGTGTTTTTTTCCTCTTGTTCCAACAGAAAGAGATGCTTTTGATACGCTGCTGGATCACGCGCCCGACAAGCTCAATGTGGTGAAAACGGTGAGAAGCATCATCATCATCATCATCATCATCATCATCACTTAGGTTGTTACTACTGCCTGTAGATTTAAATATTCTAACTGTTCATGTAGTCCCTCATCACCTTTGTCAACAAGCACCTGAACAAGTTGAACCTGGAAGTCACTGAGCTGGAATCTCAGGTATTCATCCCCACACGTGTAGTACTGGCCACTGGAATCATCATCATAACTCTATCTTTTCTAATGTCTTCAGTTTGCTGATGGAGTTTACCTCATCTTGTTGATGGGCCTGCTGGAGGACTACTTTGTACCACTTTACAACTTCTTCCTCACCCCAGAGAGCTTTGAGCAGAAGGTTCAACTAGCATTATAAATATCAATAGGGGATATATCAGCTGTTATTGTCCATACATGTATGCTTTATTTCTGTCTTTACTCAGGTACACAACGTAGCGTTCGCCTTTGAGCTGATGCAGGATGGCGGACTGAAAAAACCCAAAGCCAGACCAGAAGGTAAAAACTGTCACAATAATGCTTTATTATTTCATTGTATTATTACATTATACTATACGTTTACTACATTATACTTCACCGTGTTCTCACAGGAGGATGGAGGATTCATATGTTTGTCACATGTATGTGACAATATATACAATATATACATGTGTGTGTGTAAAAAAACACAAAGAAAAAGATGAAGTGGATATTCTTATATTTATTAGTATTTAGAAGAAACGTACATTGACCTTAAATTACGTGATTTCTTTGAACGCAACTCCTCTTTGCTCATCATAACACGGTTTAAAATGTGATTGAAATGTTCTGCTGCTAGACTAGTGTTAGACTAATACATTTTTATCTTTTAGCTTGACTGTCGGTTCACTAAATACATGCAGACATCGTTGCTAATGGTGATTAATTCATTTTAAAACTGTGATTAATTAGACTTTAAAATTTAATCATTTGACTAATCTCTAAAAAAAGATACAATTGGTGGAAATATCAGGACTCGTCTTGATTATTTCTATTATGATTTATTATTCCTCGAACATTGCAACTTTTCTGCTTTCATAACTTTGACTTTATTTGACGTAATTGCCTTTTTTTCTCTTAAAATTGCCACCTTTTTGCTGGCAAAGTATGATTATTATGACTGTATGAATTGTAGCATTGGGACTTGCAATTTTTGTGCTAATTTTCTGGTCACATGACAATGTTATTTTTGTAGCTTTGGGAATATTTTTCTCCTTATTTTACTTTCCTGTATTTTTTGTTGTTGTTTCTTTCATTTCTTTTGAAAGAAAAACTGTAAGTAAAAACATATTCAGTATATTCTGTTGCTGTAACACCATTTTTCTAACAAATAGAAGAGAGACTAATAAGCAATAGATGATGTGAAGGCCGTAAAGTATAGTTGTTATGTCAGAGAATGTCCACTAGAGGGCAATGTTGTGTTTCACCTGAAACTCCACGCCTTGCTTAATGTTTCATTGAATGAAACGGCAGCCTGCCGCGTGTCACACATAAATACACATTAATATCATATTCTACTTTTAAAGAGCAGTACTAGGATTAAGAAGCAATCCAATTTTAGTGACTGATCACCCACTTAAGCTGTAATCAACATTTGATGCTATTAAGGTCATTTAATGTGTGCTTGCAGTAGAAAGTTGAAAGGATGCGTTTGTTTTATGGAGTTAATGTCAGCATCAAGTCACTATGATCCATGTAGTGTAAAAATAACAATGAAACTCAGATTGTTATGTTTCATTCTCAGTATACCTCTTTGGAAACGTCTCATTTTGTGTGCTAAGCTATTGTTTAACCTTGAGTTCCAGTGATATTCCTTTGTAATGTTATTCGGCAAAACTATTTATCTCCTGACAAGCAGCAAGACCTACTTTTGCAGAAAGAAATTACAATATGCAAATAAGGAATGCATCTTATGATAATTACCAGTGAATTCTTATTTTGACCCATTTTGAGCTGCGTGTGAAGAAAAGGAGTGCTGGACATGCTATAATTACTTAAGTTGGATTTATTTCTTTTAAAAAAGAATTAATAAATATATCTTAAAAAATAAAAATAATGTTTTTTCATTATCCTTTTGAGATATTATTTCTCACTTTTATTTCATTAATTAAAGAATTTCTTATTAGCTGTTAATTTAATGTATCAATATTATTGTTTCCTGTGCATTTAATTACTGTTTAATGTAAATATGAATTATTTTTAAAATAGCAAACATTATCTTCCTGTGAAATGCTGGAAACAAAACAAAAAAAACGACAGAAAAGATATAGGATTTTTTGTTGTTGACAGAGATTGATTATGTTTTCAAGCAAGAAGAAAGCTTTTTTGGTGTTTACATCATCACATCCAATCATATTGAAAAACTAATTACATATTGAGATTGCCATTGTCAGGGCCTTTAATTTGACATGTAACATGATGTGGTTTGTTTCATCTTTTTATTAACCCTTTTTACTCGAACCATATGAAGGAAAAATGTATTTTGTCTGGGACAATTTCTGTGAGAAACTGAAACTTTTACCCGTAAAATGCTGGAAACAAAACAAAAAAACGACAGAAAAGATTTTTTGTTGTTGTCAGAGATTGATAATGTTTTCAAGCAAGAAAAAAGCTTATATGGTGTTTACATCATCACATCCAATCATTAGTTAAATAATTTCTTATTAGCTATTAATTTAATGTATCAATATTATTGTTTCCTGTGCATTTAATTACTGTTTAATGTAAATGTGAATTATTTTTAAAATAGCAAGCATTATCTTCCTGGAACAATTCAGTTGAATTAACTTCTTATTTTGGTGTTTTGTCCTCAGACGTAGTCAACCTGAACCTGAAGTCCACCCTGAGAGTCCTCTACAACCTTTTCACCAACTACAAGAACTCCGAGTGACAACTTTTCAATCCAATCTGTAAGACGTGTCTTCGATGGCGTCCAAACGGGACTCTCAAGTCCTTTTATTGTGCAACTTCACAGGACGGGGCCTTGGAAGGATCCTCGTAATGTAATGAAGCCTCCGTTGGAGCTCTATTTATTTGAACTTAAGCTCAGCCTGCCTCCGAGTTGCGCAGTGAAGCATTGAAATGTGCAACCATGACTGAAAATGTTCACCAACGTGATGTGGAGTCCACCTTCTTATTGAAAATGTTGCACAGTGTTAAGCAGGAATATTAAATGAACGTTTGGACATCTTCTTCAACATTTAGTTTGTCCATCCATCCATTTTCTACCGCTTATCCTCACTAAGGTGGCGTCGGTGCTGGAGCCTATCCCAGCTGTCTTCGGGCAAGAAGCCAATCACCGGGCACATATAGACAAACAACCATTCACACTCACATTCATACCTATGGACAATTTGGAGTGGCCAATTAACCTAGCATGTTTTTGGAATGTGGGAGGAAACCGGAGTACCCGGAGAAAACCCACGCATGCACGGGGAGAACATGCAAACTCCACACAGAGATGGCCGAGGGTGGAATTGAACCCTGGTCTCCTAGCTGTGAGATCTGTGCGCTAACCACTCGACCGCCGTGCCATGCTTACTTTTGATAAAAAATATTTTTTTAAAATATCGATATATCGCCTAACCCTAAGGCACGGTTTAATGATACACAGACTGGCCTGCAGCACATGCCCATATAAGGAAGTCCGGCACAGTGACATCACAGAGAGCCAGTGTTAGAAAAAGCTCTCTAAAACTGAGCGTTCGGAGAAAACCCACGCATGCACGGGAAGAACATGCAAACTTCACACAGAGATGCCCGAGCGGAAATTCCAACCCAGGTCTTCCCGACCTCCTGACTCTTGACACATAAAAAGCTCTATAAGTCAGGTTTAAAAAACAAAGGTTTAAAAAAAAAACAGTGGCAGCTGCGGCTGTAGGTGACCTCTTTGCATTTCAGGTCAATAAACCTGAGCGTTTCCTGATAAACACATCTCGGAAAATGTGCTATTGATTCCAACATGACATCTAAACGGCCGTGAGGTGTGTTTAGTGTCTTTGGGTGACGTCCGGCGTTTAGTCATGATGTCTGTGACGCATCCTTCCTAAGTGCAAGCGTTGCCCCCGCCCCTCCCCTAAGTGGGCTCCTGCCGTCAGAGACGGTGGCTATCGACTGACCTTTCAGACAAGTCCCAGGAGGAGGCCCGGACCCCCGCCCCCCCTCCCCCTTTTCTGTGTGAATTATTGAGTCAAAGCAAGAAATAACCGCTGTGAATCAAAAGCGTATTTGGAATTGTGGGGTTTATTTTAGACCTTGGTTGCTATGGTAACCTTCCACAGCACCTCTCTAAATTACCCCTTCATCTAACAGTCAGGTGGTCCCTTCCCCGTCTTGTCTTGTTTCCTTCTTTAAAGTCTGTTTTTGGTAGACTCCACAGAGGGAAGACACAAATCCACTGGGTCCAGCTTTGAGTGGTCCGGGACCACCGAGTGTCACGTTTCTCCAGTGGAACGGGTCATGCAGGATGATGGACTCCTTTGTTGCTGTAGCGTTATTGCAGGATCACAAATTGCAATCCATTTATTGGTTATGTTTTCAATTTGCTTCAACCAAAAATATGATATTTTTTATGTATTATTTTTTGGTTGTCGCTTGTTCCTTTTATAAATAATTAATATGTCATTTTGAATTGATATTCATAATTTCTTAATTTGTCTTTATTATGTTTTGGTATTTTACGTCAAGTAAAATGAATTGCAGTCATTGATTTATTATAAATTATAATTAGTTGTGTATTCATGCGTCACAGTCTTAATTGTGTACATTTACAGTATTACTCTGTATTTCTTCACACCAACTAAACTATATTCAGTATTATGTCTTAATTGTACATATTTAATGTATATTTTGAAATCAATATTAGTGATATTATTTGCAATATACTGTATATATATAGTATAATATAATGTGGTTATATACTCAAGTATACAATATAATTATTTTTTATAAATAAAACAATATATTATATGTGCTATTATATTCATATTTAATATTATTTATTGATTTCTGTATTGTTACATTGAAAGTATTTTTTATGTTACCAAAAATGACAGTCATTGATTCATTATTTGTTACAATATCCACGTATTTATTATTTATTATGTCCTATTAATAATTATATTATGTATTTATTATTTATATTTATTACACTTTTTTCCAATTTTTCCTTAATGTATTTTTTAACCTCCATTCCTTCATTATACTCATCATAAGTTCATTTATTAATTGTACCTTTCATGTGCTGTATTATTTCTTAATTTTGCTATTTTATTTATTTTTATTCATGTTCAGAAAATATTCATTTTTTACATGAATTTTAATGTAAGATAATATTAATAAATTGTATTTTTTCTCTATATGAACTTATAAAATATTTATTATTTAAAATCTAAATATGTAAAATGGAAATGATTGTAGGTTTTGTTGAGTTATTTGTAAATGTGAGATGCCACCATCATGGCTTGGTCTTGGTCTTGGTGGATTTAATCCAAGCCCCCATGGTCTGGGTTCTCCAGTCCTTTGGCACACACAGCAAGTCATACGGAAACTATCTACAAAGACAGAAGAAGAGGAAGCACCAGCACCGCCACATCCTCTCCACCGTGCTCAGCTTCACTTCCGACATGGTGACATTTTAGATTTTCAACAGCTTCTTGTTCTTCCATCACCGCGGTGACGCTTTGTGGACTTAAGGCCTGGTGAGTCACGGCATTGAAGGTAAAAGGCTTCAAAAAAGACTTTTTTATTCATGTTCTTGTTTGACGGACTAGAAAGACTCGCTTCTTTTTCCTCGCTCTCAAGGTCACCTTTGACCTGATGGCATTTTTTGGGTTTGTTTTTATAGCATTTCAATCATGTTTAACCCAAAAAGAGTTTATGGCAGCAAAGTCAAACGTATACCACACACATGTGAAATAGAGTTGGGCAATATCGGCATATTTTAGCACCATAGAATGGTTCATGGTTTTTGTACGATTTCCTACTAAAGCCTCCTGCTAACATGCTGTTAGAACAGGGGTCTCAAACACGCGGCCCTAGTTTGAGGCCACCGCCTTGATATGAAAGTTTAATGTTAGTGCGGCCTGCCAAGTTTGATATGGATGCTGTATGGTATCATGTACCCAGAAAAAATTATTACGTTTGATTAATGTTCATGTTAAAGGTTAAATAACTGTTAATAGTTATCCTCCCTATCCGTGTGGAAGTGGTAAGTTTTTGGCTAATTAAGTTTAAAGGAAATAACTTGAAGGCTACCGTTTAGGTCGCTAGCTCTCTAGTTTGCGAGTTAGCATGTGTCTCAAGACCCTGCAGTTGCGCAATATGTTGTAAATAAAAAGAGTATAAATGTGACTATAGTCGTGTTTTGTCATGTCTACAGGGCTCTAATCTTAATTTTAATCTGAAAACAATAATTTGTCTACCCACCAACTATATGTGGTTTCTTAAGTTTTTATTATTTGCCCTTTTATTATTATTATTATATTTATTTATTACTGATTGATTGATTTTCTTTATTCTTGATTTGTTTATTTATTTTTCATCTTATTTTGTGCAGAAAAAAATTAAGATATTTGACAACAGTGGAATGTTTTATCAGAGCTTTTGTATATTTTTCTGTTTTTAATAAATGCGTTTTTTTTTTTTGGGAAAATCTGATGCGGCCCAGCCTTGCCCAGACCCTAGCTCCAGTGGCCCCCAGGTAAATTGAGTTTGAGACCCCTGTGTTAGAATAAAATGTAGATAGAATGAATATAGTGTTAGTTATCACCCTTATATCCATTTGCTTAGACAATAGAAAGTGTTTGTATGTGCTGAAGAAGAAATGTTCCTGTGACCTTAATCAGAGACCCCCAGCGACCCCCAGGTCCTGGAGGTCCCTGGATGTGCCAACAGCCACCCTGCAGATGCTCATGTTAATCCTGCAAGAATGTGTCAAGATAAAACAATAAAAGTAATCACTCTCACATATACACACACACATAGACAAAGTGGTGTGTGTCGAGTGGTTAGCGCGCAGAAGTCACAGCTAGGAGACCAGGGTTCAATTCCACCCTCTGCCATCTCATGCGTGGGTTTTCTCCGGGTACTCCGGTTTCCTCCCACATTCCAAAAACATGCTAGGTTAATTGGCCACTCCAAATTGTTCATAGGTATGAATGTGAGTGTGAATGGTTGTTTGTCTATATGTGCCCTGTGATTGGCTGGCCACCAGTCCAGGGTGTACCCCGCCTCTCGCCCCAAGACTGCATACTCAGTATGTGGTGGGTATGTGATTTCACTCTCCTCGCTGCGAGTAACTTTGAATATTGTTGTCTGTCTCTTCTGTATTTAAGTGTTTTTAAAAGCGTCACAGGAGTTTGAACCTGACATTGTTTGTCTCCAGTAGCACCAGAGAGGGGCACTATGGAGGCTGACAAAGACGAAGACAACATGGATTATAAAACCTTCCAGGGTATGTTTGTGTTTCACAAAATGTAAACAACTTGTGTGTCAACTTGTCATTGAAATGCCATTTAAATGTCATCATGGCCTTTCTAACAACCAGCAGGCAGCATAGAACCTGCGTCCTAGTGGGAAGGACCATTGATACAACATGACTTCCACACAAACATTTTAAAGCGCATGCAGAGGTATGCCGATAATACTTCAAATGCAGCTAGTGCCATCAAAACTACTGTACATCATGAGGTTGCCTACAGCCACAGCGTTTAGTACACATTTTTGGAAGACAAATAATGTGAAAATAGAGCAAAAGTGTGTAATGTAACCAGAAAAGGTTGAAGCCATAAATACAAATGGATGTGTCTGTGCTCTACGCAGCCGACGAGAGGAAGATGATCCAGCCGGCGTCCCTGAAAGATCCCAAACTGGACAAGCTGAAGGAGGTAGGAGACCACAAATCTGCTTAGGTTTAATTCCGCAATCCGCAGCTGGAGATAAACGGCGGGCAGAGAAATAGGTTTGACAGTGCAGGAATAATACCCCATGCTTGACAGGGGTGGAAGGTCGACTGAAATTTTAATGAACATCATTACGGGGGGGTGGGGGGGGGGGGTGATGGGAAGCACGGTGGCTCAGCCTGACAGGCTCTCCTGGGCCAGGCTCCAAAACACCTTCTGATAGCCAAGAAGAATAAATCCAAGGAGCTGATGTGCTTCATATTTACATGCGTCGTCATTTTCGATCCCGCTCAGGTTTCTCTCGTCTCAGCAGAAGTGAAAGTAAAAGGAATGTTTCTCACGTAGAGACAAAAGCTCACCAAAGTGTTGCGTCTCACCAGGCTCTGTTGGAATGGATCAATACCACTCTGAAAGCAGAACACATCGTGGTCCAAAGTCTGGAGGAGGATCTCTACGACGGCCTGGTCCTTCATCATCTGCTGGGTGACATCATGCTTTCACTTCTTTCTAGTCATAAATGATGAACAGAATGGATGACAAAGGGCAGCCTTGGCAGCGGCCATCATTAGCCAGAAACAGCTTTGTTACTGGACCAAATGGTTCCCGGAGAACCCCCCACAGGTTCCACGACATACAGTGTTTGATGGCCCACCATATTTTGCATGTCAACACCAATGGCTATGGTTATTCCAGACGATGATGATAATAAAGATCTTGCGCCCTGCAGCCAGGCTGGCTGGCGTGCGCTTGTCCTTGGAAGAGATGGCTTTGACCGCCTCGGCTCAGATCCGCAAGCTGGAAGCGGTCCTGGAGGAGTTGGACCAGAGACTGGGCCAGCAGGAGACCAAGTGGGACGTCAGCCGTGAGTCACACAGAAAGACTGGGTCTGCGCCTCCCGAGTAGCTCGTTGACAAATGTTCTCTTCTGGCAACCTCAGCTACATCTGCTTTTTGCTTTGGACCCAATTGGGAAGCATTTCTGAAGAGCTCAAATGTTGGCTGCTAACAAGCACAGCATCTTGGTGATGATGTCAGCTTTTGGGATGGCTTTAAGTTGAAGGTTGGACATGTAGAAAGTACAAAAATAGATTCTGGAAAACTATAGAAATTTGTGTTTTTAGTGTTTTTAATAATAGGAAGTAGAGCTGATGACAGTTTACAAACAATAAAAAAAACGTTTTTGGGTCCCATGTTGTCACAGTAACTACTGGTAAAATACTGGTATATCTAGAAAGTCCTCATGAAGGCCTTTAATATGACATGCGACATGATGTGGTTGTTTTCAAGGAAGAAAAAAGCTTTTTTGGTGTTTACATCAACACATCCAATCATATTGAAAAACCAATTCCATATCGAGATTACCATTGTCAAGGCCTTTAATATGACATGTGACATAATGTGGTTTGTTCCACCTTTTTATTAACCCTTTTTACTGGAACCATATGAAGGAAAAATTTATTTTGTCTGGGACAATTTCTGTGAGAAATTGAAACTTTTACCCATAAAATGCAGAAAACAAAAGAAAAAAATGACAGATAGGATCAAGGATTTTTTTTATTTGTTGGAGAGTAATGACGTTTTTCAAGCAAGAGAAAAAAATGCTTTTTTTGGTGTTTTACATCATCAGATCCAATCATATTGATGAACTAATTACATATTGAGATTACCATTGTCAAGGTCTTTAATATGACATGTGACATGATGTGGTTTGTTCCACCTCTTTTAAACCCCTTTACTCGAACCGTATGAAGGAAAAATGTATTTCGTCTATGACAATTTCTGTGAAAAATGAAATTTTTACCTGTAAAACGCTGGAAACAAAAGAAAAAAACGACAGATAGGATCGAGGTTTTTTCTATTTGTTGGAGAGTGATGACGTTTTTCAAGCAAGGGGAAAAAAACGCTTTTTTGGTGTTTCCATCATCACATCCAATCATATAGATGAACTAATTACATATTGAGATTACCGTTGTCAAGGTCTTTAATATGACATGTGACATGATGTGGTTTGTTCCACCTTTATTTAAACCCCTTTACTCGAACCGTATGAAGGAAAAATGTATTTTGTCCATGAAAATTTCTGTGAAAAATGAAACGTTTACCTGTAAAATGTTGGAAACAAAACAAAAAACAACAGATAGGATCTAAGATCTTTTTTATTTGTTAGAGAGTAATGACGTTTTTCAAGCAAGGAAAAAAAAATGCTTTTTTGGTGTTTCCTTCATCACATCCAATCATATAGATGAACTAATTACATATCGAGATTACCATTGTCGAGGCCTTTAATATGACATGTGACATGATGTGGTTTGTTCCACCTCTTTTAAACCCCTTTACTCGAACCGTATGAAGGAAAAATGTATTTCGTCTATGACAATTTCTGTGAAAAATGAAATTTTTACCTGTAAAACGCTGGAAACAAAAGAAAAAAACGACAGATAGGATCGAGGTTTTTTCTATTTGTTGGAGAGTGATGACGTTTTTCAAGCAAGGGGAAAAAAACGCTTTTTTGGTGTTTCCATCATCACATCCAATCATATAGATGAACTAATTACATATTGAGATTACAGTTGTCAAGGTCTTTAATATGACATGTGACATGATGTGGTTTGTTCCACCTTTATTTAAACCCCTTTACTCGAACCGTATGAAGGAAAAATGTATTTTGTCCATGAAAATTTCTGTGAAAAATGAAACATTTTCCTGTAAAATGTTGGAAACAAAACAAAAAACAACAGATAGGATCTAGGATCTTTTTTATTTGTTAGAGAGTAATGACGTTTTTCAAGCAAGGAAAAAAAAAATGCTTTTTTGGTGTTTCCTTCATCACATCCAATCATATAGATGAACTAATTACATATCGAGATTACCATTGTCGAGGCCTTTAATATGACATGTGACATGATGTGGTTTGTGACAACATGATTTTTTAATATGAACTGATCTTCGGTGTCTTTCCTAAAAGTAAGATCGATGGACAGCAATAATTAATCACCTTATTTTACTTATTAGCAGGTTCAAAGCCTGGTGGTGCCATCAAATATATGAAAAGTGGGCCGAAAATGTAATTTATAAGTAGCCAAAAAGCGAATTTGTACTAAATTCACTAATTTTGATTATTCAAAGACGGTGCATTAACGGTTGATGCTAAGGAGTTCCACAGCCGTTCCATTTTGTGAAATGAGTCAATAGCTTCTTAAACGCCTGTATAATGAAGCAGGCACAAACCAGCAAGACTTGCATTGCAAAGCTGCATAAAAGCACCAATTAGAGTGAATTGAAAGAGCAGCCGCCGCTGAATAAACGCTGACCCTTCTCCTGTAAAACTAATTGTTGTTTTGGAATCATTTAGCTCGACTTTGTGCAGAAGTCTTCTCTTTGTTGCATTTCATGTTTGCACTGCCTCATTACTGCACGTAACCTTCCCAGGCAGGTGCTCAGGTATTTTGGGTTATTTCTTAATGGGATTCTGAAGGTGGATTCTGCTGTTCCTTTCAGTCATACACAAAAAAGACCTTCTGGCTACGCTTCACCTGCTGGTCGCCATGGTGAGACGTTTCCAGCCTGAAGTGGAGCTGCCCGCTGATGTGAAGGTTCAAGTTGCGGTTGTAGAAGTAAGTAAGCCGGTGCCGCCGGTCTTTGGAATACACATGAAGCAGTTGCTAGCTGGTGTCAATGTCTGTACAGGTGAGCAGGAGAGGAATCAGATCAGACGTTCAAACAGACGTTCTAACTGAAGACAGGTGAGAACATTTATGGCCCACTGAGGGATATGAGAGTCATTTTCTTTTTACGTTTATTTTACCAGTGGAGCCAACTCAGAAGCCCTCAGCGCCACTGAAAGTGAGTCATTTTTTCATTTAATTCCAAAACAGATAAAAAAATTTTGTTGTTTTTTGATTGTTTATTTATATTTAAAAAACTATATACTATTACATGAATTAAAAAAAAAATTTAAATGCAAAAAAACACAATAAAACGTTATTTTTGTTTATATAGTATATATATATATATGCAGTGCATCCGGAAAGTATTCACAGCGCTTCACTTTTTGTACATTTTGTCATGTTACAGCCTCATTCCAAATTGTATTAAATTAATCTCTTACCTCAAAATTCTACACAAAATACTCCATTATGACAATGTGAAAAAAGGTTTTTTTGACATGTTTTGAATTTATTAAAAATAGAAAACAAAAAAATCACATTTACATAAGTATTCACAGCCTTTGCCATGAAGCTCAAAATTGAGCTCAGGTGCATCTTTTTTCCACTGATCATCCTTGAGATCTTTCTACAGCTTAATTGGAGTCCACCTGCAGTAAATTCAGTTGATTGGACATGATTTGGAAATATAATAACTGTCTATATAAGGTCCCACAGTTGACTGTGCATGTCAGAGCACAAACACCAAGCATGAAGTCAAAAGAACTGTCTGTAGACCTGCGAGACAGGATTGTCTTGAGACACAAATCTGGGGAAGGATACAGAAACATTTCTGCTGCTTTGAAGGTCCCAATGAGCACAGTGGCCTCCATTATTCGTAAATGGAAGACGTTTGGAACCACCAGGACTCTTCCTAGAGCTGGCCGGCCTTCTAAACTGAGCGATCGGGGAAGAAGGGCCTTAGTCAGGGAGGTGACCAAGGCCCCGATGGTCACTCTGTCAGAGCTCCAGCGTTCCTCTGTGGAGAGAGGAGAGCCTTCCAGAAGGACAACCATCTCTGCAGCAATCCACCAATCAGGCCTGTATGGTAGAGTGGCCAGACGAAAGCCACTCCTTAGTAAAAGGAACATGGCAGCCCGTCTGGAATTTGCCAAAAAGCACCTGAATGACTCTCAGACCATGAGAAACAAAATTCTCTGGTCTGATGAGACAAAGATTGAACTCTTTGGTGTGAATGCCAGGCGCCATGTTTGGAGGAAACCAGGCACTGCTCATCACCAGGCCAATACCATCCCTACAGTGAAGCATGGTGGTGGCAGCATCATGCTGTGGGGATGTTTTTCAGCAGCAGGAACTGGCAGACTAGTCAGGATAGAAGGAAAATGAATGCAGCAATATATAGAGATATCCTGGATGAAAACCTGCTCCAGAGCGCTCCTGACCTCAGTAGACTGGTCATGTACCTTGACCATATAGACAGTAGACATTAGCACACAGCCAAGATCTCAAAAGATTGGCTTCAGAACCACTCCGTGAATGTCCTGGAGTGGCACAGCTAGAGTCCAGACTTGAATCCGATCGAACATCTCTGGAGAGATCTGAAAATGGCTGTGCACAGACGTCTCCCATCCAACCTGATGGAGCTTGAGACTTATTGCAAAGAAGAATGGGCAAAACTGCCTAAAGATAGGTGTGCTAAACTTGTGGGATCATATTCAAAAAGACTTGAGGCTGTAATTGCTGCCAAAGGTGGATCAACAAAGTATTAAGCAAAGGCTGTGAATACTTATGTAAATGTGATTTTTTGTTTTCTATTTTTAAGAAATTCAAAACATGTCAAAAAAAACTTTTTTCACATTGTCATAATGGAGTATTTTGTGTAGAATTTTGAGGTAAGAGATTAATTTAATTCAGTTTGGAATGAGGCTGTAACATGACAAAATGTACAAAAAGTGAAGCGCTGTGAATACTTTCCGGATGCACTGTATATATAAAAAATAACAATAAACTCTTTTACTGGGCTATAGAACAGGGGTGATCCACCGGTCTCTAAAAATAGTCCAACATAATATTTACAATACTATTGTACTACTACTAAAAATCTAGAAAATCTATAAATATACAAAATATTTCATTTATTTTTGTTTAATTTTATATTTAAATAATCCATAATATATTATGGCTTGCTATGCAGAGTAGGTGGAACTTAGTTCCATGGACCAATTTAACAAAAAAAACCCCATACATTATATATATTTTACAATAATTAAGATTGTCTGTAAATAATTTGCAAACATTTTAAATTATTTGAAAAATATGATTAATTTATTTATAAAAAAAAACCCTTCAAATGAAACATCTTCCCATGGCCTCATGCATTTTTCTGGCCCACCAGGAGATGATCCCATGGAGCATCTGCTGAGGCTGGAGGCTCAAGAGGTTACAGCGGTGAAGCAGGTATATAACGAGAGGAGAAGGAAGCAAGGAAGCAAGGAAGGTTGGAGGTGCCAATTTGTAGCCACCTCCAGAGGGAATAAAGTGATGGAGTGGAAAATGAATCATCTTCCTTGTCGGGAGCCTCAGGTGGGAACAACAAAGTAGTATTCAATATGTCTGCCACTCCGTCTTGTAGGCCATCCTTCACTTTGTAAACAAGAACATGGCCAGCGTGGGACTGCGGGTGTCGGATTTGGATAAACAGGTATGATTCCAAACGGGAGTGGTAACGTCAGGTCCGCTTGCACCAGACTCAGTTTGGGTTTTGGGTTTTTGTTTCCATGCAGTTTTCTGATGGTGTCATTCTGCTGCTGCTGATTGGACAACTGGAAGGTTTCTTCATTCCCCTCTCTGACTTCAGTCTGACCCCCGTCAGCCATGAAGAGATGGTACGGACTTAGACGAGGAAACTACAGTGAATTGAATAAATGTGCAGTATTTAGCAGTGTGTTGCACATACTGATGTATTGTGTGTGTATTGTGTGTGTGTGTTCTCCTTGTAGCTGCACAATGTGAGCTTGGCCTTGAGCCTCCTGAGAGATTTGGACGTACGGGTGTCCACGGTTGAAGCACACGGTGAGAAAAGACTCTCAAGCGGTGCAGAACACAGCAAAAACGGACGTGCACAGGCAGCATTTATCTCCTTACAGAGTAGATCATCTCCAGTGTCCTTTCAAGCTCCATGGCGTTGCGACGTGTTTTTGGTTCTGAGCTCATGTTGTAAATAAAAACTTAACAAGAAAGTTGTTTTTGTAGACGTGGTCTGTCAGGACGTGGCCGCCACCTTGAAGGTCCTCTACGCTCTCTTCAGGAAGCACGGGGGCGCCTAAAGGCAGCTGGACGTGGAAGAAGGACGAGGATCGGGCCATGTGTGGTTGGAGCTGGAACTAAAGGATGTAGTTCCACTCCACTCCTACAGGTGGCAGTAATGTCCATGTGTTTGCAAAAATAATTGGGATCAAAATATTTGAAAAAATAGAAGCCATCTTTTTGTTTTTGTTCTTCTTGTTTTCATACATCATAGATGTCATTTAAAATTGTAAAATTGTTTTTCAAAATAATACAATTATTTAAAATTAAAATTAAAATTAAAATTAAAATTAAAATTAAAATTAAAATTAAAATTAAAATTAAAATTAAAATTAAAATTAAAATTAAAATTAAAATTAAAATTAAAATTAACAGTAGTTTTTGTTTTGTTTTTTCATACATCATATATTTAATTACAAATTTTTCACAATTACAGAAATAAATGGCTGGTGTCTTCACTAATATATACAGTGAAGAAAATAAGTATTTGAACACCTTGCTATTTTGCTATTTCTCCCACTTAGAAATCATGGAGGGGTCTGAAATTTTCATCGTAGGTGCATGTCCACTGTGAGAGAGATAAACTAAAAAGAAAAATCCAGAAATCACAATGCATGATTTTTTAACAATTTATTTGTGTGATACAGCTGCTAATAAGTATTTGAACACCTGAGAAAATGAATGTTAATATTTGGTACAGTAGCCTTTGTTTGCTATTACAGAGGTCAAACGTTTCCTGTAGTTTTTCACCAGGTTTGCACACACTGCAGGAGGGATCTTGGCCCACTCCTCCACACAGATCTTCTCTAGATCAGTCAGGTTTCTGGGCTGTCGCTGAGAAACACGGAGTTTGAGCTCCCTCCAAAGATTTTCGATTGGGTTCAGGTCTGGAGACTGGCTGGGCCATGCTAGAACCTTGATATGCTTCTTACGGAGCCACTCCTTGGTTTTCCTGGCTGTGTGCTTCGGGTCGTTGTCGTGTTGGAAGACCCAGCCACGACCCATCTTCAATGCTCTGACAGAGGGAAGGAGGTTGTTCCCCAAAATCTCACAATACACGGCCCCAGTCATCCTCTCTTTAATGCAGTGCACTCGTCCTGTCCCATGTGCAGAAAAACACCCCCAAAGCATGATGCTACCACCCCCATGCTTCACAGTAGGGATGGTGTTCTTCGGATTGTACTCTTCATTCTTCTTCCTCCAAACACGCTTATTGGAATTATGACCAAAAAGTTCTATTTTGGTCTCATCTGACCATAAAACTTTCTCCCATGACTCCTCTGTATCATCCAAATGGTCATATGCAAACTTAAGACGGGCCTTGACATGTGCTGGTTTAAGCAGGGGAACCTTTCGTGCCATGCATGATTTCACATCATGACGTCTTAGTGTATTACCTACAGTAACCTTGGAAACGGTGGTCCCAGCTCTTTTCAGGTCATTGACCAAGTCCTGTCGTGTAGTTCTGGGCTGATTCCTCACCTTTCTTAGAATCATTGAGACCCCACGAGGTGATATCTTGCATGGGGCTCCACTCCGATTGAGATTGACCGTCATGTTTAGCTTCTTCCATTTTCTAATGATAGCTCCAACAGTGGACCTTTTTTCACCAAGCTGCTTGGTAATTGCTCCGTAGCCCTTTCCAGCCTTGTGGAGGTGTACAATTTTGTCTCTGGTGTCTTTGGACAGCTCTTTGGTCTTCGCCATGTTACAAGTTAAAGTCTTACTGATTGTATGGGGTGGACAGGTGTCTTTATGCAGCTAACGACCTCAAACAGGTGCATCTGATTCAGGATGATACATGGAGTGCAGGTGGACTTCTAATGGGCAGACTAACAGGTCTTTCAGGGTCAGAATTCTAGATGATACACAGGTGTTCAAATACTTATTTGCAGCTGTATCACACAAATAAATTGTTAAAAAATCATGCATTGTGATTTCTGGATTTTTCTTTTTAGTTTATCTCTCTCACAGTGGACATGCACCTACGATGAAAATTTCAGACCCCTCCATGATTTCTAAGTGGGAGAAATAGCAAAACAGCAGGGTGTTCAAATACTTATTTTCTTCACTGTACATTTAATCTTTAATTTACCATATTTTTTTCACACCCCAATTAAATAGTGTAAGTGTATTCTATCTGTGACAGAATTATTACAGAAAAGATGGGGAAAATTAAATTTTTGGGTGGATTTTTCACAATTACAGATTTTTAATTTTTTTTCAATATTTTAAATATTGCCCCAATTAAAACATATTTGTTCATTATATTCAACTATTACAGATTATAGTTTTTTTTAAATAAAATATGCTCTTGAATATTTTTTGCAGTTACATATTTAATAAACATAGAGGGGAAAATGAAATATATATGCATCTTTTTTGTTGATTGTTTTGTGATGAAAAAAAGGCCAAATTGCTACCTTAATAAAAAATATTGCCTTAGACTGGCCACAATAAAAGGCCCCTCTGAAATGTGCAGAAGCAAAGGGTGTGAGAAATGTAACAAAAATGTAAAAAAAAATCCCTATGAGGCCTTGGTTTAGCGCGCTAGCAGGAATGCTAATGCTAATTTGCACATTTATCATGTTTTTTTGTCCTCCCCCTTTCACAATCCGTCATCTCCCTTTTGCTTGCTGCTGCATGAACAATGACATTTGCTCTTTTCTTCCTATTCTACCGCCTGCCTCCTTTGTCCTGCTTCGGTGAATGCAAATGTCATTTCAAGCCCCAAAATGAAATAAAAAATGTCTCCAACAATGAGCCGCTGACAAGTCGTCAAAGGTGGGAGTGGGGGAGGGGGTCCACATCACAAAACCCACGGTTGCCTTAAGACGACATTCAGCGCTTGAATGTGGAAAGCGAACAATATTACTTTTTAAAATCCCATTTAGCACCTTAGCCAAGGAAATACTACTTATGTGTTGTCACATGACCACATGTAATCATTAGAGTTCTTGCATCGAGTTGTTTTCGCTGACGGGTGGCATTTGGGAAGCCAATTTGTTTGTAAAATGTAAAATATTCCCCTCCCATATGACATTTACACGGCTGTTATTGCGTTGGTCTCACACAGATATTACCATGACTCACGTATTAGTTCGTATTAACGACGTACAGCCCGAGAAACAACATTAATGTCAATTACACTCGCTTATAGGAGATTTAACGCCACATTAAACCTTCCTCTTCCTGTCACTCACCACATTGTTTGTCTTTCATCATTACAATACACGCTTCGAGCCTCATGTGTTTGTCAGTTGCCATGACAACCAAGAGCCACCACCCTCCCCTTGTAATTAGCCACTGTAAAGTACACTGCTACAGTACATACGTGGGCATTATAGCAAATCCCCACAGCAAAACTAATAGAGTCGCCCGAAAATACCATATTAGCTAATTATAAGTCAAATCAAGGCAGCATGGTGGTCTAGTGGTTAGCGCGCAGACCTCACAGCTAGGACACCAGGGTTCAATTCCATCCTCGGTCATCTCTGTGTGGAGTTTTGCATGTTCATGTTAATGCGTGGGTTTTCTCCGGGTACTCCGGTTTCCTCCCACATTCCAAAAACATGCTAGGTTAATTGGCCACTCCAAATTGTCCATAGGTATGAATGTGAGTGTGAATGGTTGTTTGGCTCCAGCACCCCCGCGACCCACGTGAGGATAAGCGGTAGAAAATGAATGAATGAATGAAATAGCAGTTGATATACGTATATGTTTTACATTTTCCAACTAGTTATACTTTCTTGTAAATTTTCTTCTCGCAATTATGACTTTCTTCCTGTAACATTTGGACATTTTAACTTTTTCTGGAACCTCCTTTTCCAAAAATCACAACTTTATTTGCTGTTTTGTTTGTCTCTCATAAGATTGCGACTTAAAAAAGAACATATTTTTTCTTCAATATTTCAATTTTGTACTGCTAAAATTACATAATTTACTCTCATAATATATATATATTTTCTCGCTAGGTTACCACTTTTTTGCTGAATATTTTGACTGTAATTCTTGTAAAATTAGAGCTGATTTTTCCACTTTTTCTGGGTTACTTTTTAGGAAGCAGCTGTGGGTCACACTTTGGACACATGAGATTCCGGATCGTTGACAACAGCAGAACGGCTAGTGCCTTCCTTATTTTGCAATTCATAAGACCCAAACAGAGGATAATTAGGTTAATTGGCCACTCCAAATTGTCCATAGGTATGAATGTGAGTGTGAATGGTTGTTTGTCTATATGTGCCCTGTGATTGGCTGGCCACCAGTCCAGGGTGTACCCCGCCTCTCGCCCGAAGACAGCTGGGATAGGCTCCAGCACCCCCGCGACCCTCGTGAGGAAAAAGCGGTAGAAAATGAATGAAGTCAAGTCAAGTCTATTTATTCATATAACCCTTAATCACAAAGTGCATGAATATAAATATCTCTGTATTGGATGAGTTTGGTTGTGCAGGTGTACCAGTGCCCTCCTTGATTGGCAGCAAATAAGAAGATTTTCATCAGCAGGTTCGCTAATCAGCAACCACAGGTAGCCGGAATCATCATCAAGGAACGATGTGTCAAGTGTTTCTGGTGTGTTCCGTCAAACCGGAGTGTAAAAGCGTGACCCGTGAAAGAGAATGACGTGAACTAAGCATAATGTGGACGGATGACAAATAAAGATGTTGCTGTGTGTGACTTGGCCGTCATCCGTGCAGCCGGGGGTAACTTTTAATGGTGGCGTCGTCAGGGCAACACCAACACCAACATCCGCTTTAAATGGACCTTTCATGCCACAGAGGAGATGAGACAAGCTCTAATGGACTTTTAATAGACTTAATCCTGGCAGGATGTGGACCAGACTACTCAAGAACAGGAAGCGGATGTCTACACGTCGACATGTTGTTCGATAAACGCGACCGAGGCTACTTGACTGGCAGGAGGAGCAGCGCTCGTTAGAGGCTTTTGCCAACAAGCTTCCTGGTTGGGACACCGGGACAAGCGGCAGGTGTTTACCAGGAATTGTGGTGTACCCAGGTCACATGCTGCTTGCTTTTTGCTGCATGGCAGCCATTTAATTCTGTTGAATAAAAAGCTACTGAGCTGATAAAAAAATGTATAATTCTTTTTCCAGCAATATATATTGGGATGTATGCATATTTGTACTACTCGAAGGGATGTCTGTATTTCTACCCTGTGGATTTATTGTTGACTTGGTGCTGATAGTGGAGATAATGACAGCAACATGGGTTGGTGCAAAAGTGGACCAAATATACATTACTCTGTGGATGTACAGTGCATCCGGAAAGTATTCACAGCGCTTCACTTTTTCTACATTTTGTCATGTTACAGCCTCATTCCAAACTGTATTAAATTAATCTCTTACCTCAAAATTCTACACAAAATACTCCATTATGACAATGTGAAAAAGTTTTTTTTTGACATGTTTTGAATTTCTTAAAAATAGAAAACAAAAAAATCACATTTACATAAGTATTCACAGCCTTTGCTTAATACTTTGTTGATCCACCTTTGGCAGCAATTACAGCATCAAGTCTTTTTGAATATGATCCCACAAGTTTAGCACACCTATCTTTAGGCAGTTTTGCCCATTCTTCTTTGCAATAAGTCTCAAGCTCCATCAGGTTGGATGGGAGACGTCTGTGCACAGCCATTTTCAGATCTCTCCAGAGATGTTTGATCGGATTCAAGTCTGGACTCTGGCTGTGCCACTCCAGGACATTCACGGAGTGGTTCTGAAGACAATCTTTTGAGATCTTGGCTGTGTGCTAATGTCGACTAATGGTCAAGGTACATGACCCGTCTACTGAGGTCAAGAGTGCTCTGGAGCAGGTTTTCATCCAGGATATCTCTATATATTGCTGCATTCATTTTTCCTTCTATCCTGACTAGTCTGCCAGTTCCTGCTGCTGAAAAACATCCCCACAGCATGATGCAGCCACCACCATGCTTCACTGTAGGGATGGTATTGGCCTGGTGATGAGCAGTGCCTGGTTTCCTCCAAACATGGCGCCTGGCATTCACACCAAAGAGTTCAATCTTTGTCTCATCAGACCAGAGAATTTTGTTTCTCATGGTCTGAGAGTCATTCAGGTGCTTTTTGGCAAATTCCAGATGGGCTGCCATGTTCCTTTTACTAAGGAGTGGCTTTCGTCTGGCCACTCTACCATACAGGCCTGATTGGTGGATTGCTGCAGAGATGGTTGTCCTTCTGGAAGGCTCTCCTCTCTCCACAGAGGAGCGCTGGAGCTCTGACAGAGTGACCATCGGGGCCTTGGTCACCTCCCTGACTAAGGCCCTTCTTCCCCGATCGCTCAGTTTAGAAGGCCGGCCAGCTCTAGGAAGAGTCCTGGTGGTTCCAAACGTCTTCCATTTACGAATAATGGAGGCCACTGTGCTCATTGGGACCTTCAAAGCAGCAGAAATGTTTCTGTATCCTTCCCCAGATTTGTGCCTCAAGACAATCCTGTCTCGCAGGTCTACAGACAGTTCTTTTGACTTCATGCTTGGTGTTTGTGCTCTGACATGCACAGTCAACTGTGGGACCTTATATAGACAGTTGTTATATTTCCAAATCATGTCCAATCAACTGAATTTACTGCAGGTGGACTCCAATTAAGCTGTAGAAAGATCTCAAGGATGATCAGTGGAAAAAAGATGCACCTGAGCTCAATTTTGAGCTTCATGGCAAAGGCTGTGAATACTTATGTAAATGTGATTTCTTAGTTTTCTATTTTTAATAAATTCAAAAAAAGTAAAAAAAAAAACGTTTTCACATTGTCATATTGAAGTATTTTGTGTAGAATTTTGAGGTAAGAGATTAATTTAATACAGTTTGGAATGAGGCTGTAACATGACAAAATGTGGAAAAAGTGAAGCGCTGTGAATACTTTCCGGATGCACTGTATGCATCATCTGAGGATTGGTTCTGGAGACCTTTATCAAGGCCCAAAGAAGGCCAGCATTGTTAGTCCAGTGAGCGGCATCATTCCAACTATCATTGGATCATGCCATTCAGGCTTTCTGGGGAGGAAAATCAGGAGGATATTCAGGAGGAGGAGCAGTGTGGTTTTCATCCGGGTCTTGTTCCTCGAGGAATTCTGTGGTGAGTACTCCAGGAATATGTGGTACCGGACCACCTAATTCAGAATTTGGTTCACAATAAGTCGGACCAGCTTCCAGTGAGGGTTGCCCTTTGTCACAGATTCTGTTTATTACGTTTACTTTACCGCTAAATAAAATGTAAAAACATTTATATATAATAATAATAGTAATATATATAATAATATAATATATAATAATATAAAAATAAATGTTTCATGTAAAAAAATATCAATAAAAAGTACAACAAAAATATCAATTAATAAAATGTAATGAATAAAATGAAACAAAATGCATATATAGATGTTAAATAAAAATAAATGTCAATATTTTCAATAAATAATAATCTCTCCCTCAAAGAGCAGCGGACAGAGAGGGATTTCAACACAGTGGAAAAGATAAAACTTTATTTATTTCTCCCTGTTGTGACGATACAAAGTCAACAAGTGCAATAAACGATCCAACTGAGAACGGTTACGCAACATTCTATCTACAGTAGTATAAGAAATACTCTGGACAGAACGTACACTGAACATTGGTACCACCACACCCTGAAAAAAGTGAGGTATCAGACTACTACCAAGCTTCCGTGTGTGTGTGTGTGTGTGTGTACAGGTGGCTATTCAACTGTAAGGCAACTGTTACCATGACAACCTGTAGAGAGACTGGAACAGATGTGTGCTCCACATCCTTTTGTTGAGTTTTTTTTTTTTTGTCCACCAGGGAGGATGATACAGTGTCGCATCACGTCAGGCCACACTGCTTCAGACAAAACAAAACATTAAAAAAAAAAAAATCAATGTGTCACACATTCGGAGAAGAAGACAATAACATGATGATTCCGGAATGGAACTTATTAGATTCCCCAAACTTAGCCAGCACTGACGACTAATTAAATCCCCTTTGAGCCGCTGCTGCTGCTGTGTGATGAATTACATAAAAAACTTGCCTCCCTGTTGGTCAAAGAGCGGGAATAAGCGGGAATGGGGCGGCAGCTGCACGAGCACAAGAGCAGGAGAGCGTGAATTAAAAGCACCGCTGATCTCCGGGGCCAATTATTTCTCCTGGACAAATTGTGTTCCCGTGCCCCTGAAAGCACACGGCAGCCAGCCAATTAAACGTTAGCCTCTCCGATGGGAGCGAACATCCCAGCAAATGCTAATATTATTGCAGATAAGGCGGAAAGGACATCTGGAAGTTGTGACTTCACGCTGCAACGTGTCATGGTTTAGCCCAAAAGTTTTTAAAAGGGGACTCGTAATACGGAGAACAGCATCTCTGTGGTTGCCATGGTGACACAGCATGACCTACTTTAGTCGCCGAACGCTGGGAGGATTGCTTTGTTCACGCTGCTATTGTGACTGCTTTAGTGACTTCTGCTAGCCTTTAGCACGTCGCTTCATTAATTTGGATTGGTTGCTTTAGCTTCCCTTGTTTTGGCAATGGCTTCAATTCAGCATCACAACTTGGAAAGGGCACTCCGGGCCAGTAGAGGGCGGCATATTAGCAAAGGAAAGCCTTGGTTCCATCAAGCAGCACAGCACCACTTTGTCACGTTTACTTTTTTAACTAGATGAGGTTATAAACGCAGCTGGCTAGCGCGGCTATCGCCATCACAGTGGAAATGCAAGCTGACCAAAACCGTACCACCCCCCGCTGAACTGCTTCATAGAAACCAGACTTACCTGTGGATTTTTCTTTTGCAAGAAACAAACGCTTGGGAAAATTACATACAGTCAAACCTCAGTTTTCCAACGCCCAGTCGCCTTGGTTTTCATACACTGCCTCAGTTTTTGTACACTGTTATGTGTAACATAGCAACTGCCTTAATTTTTCTCAAAAAATTTTCACCAAAATTTTGCCTCGTGGGTAACAAACGAGCAAAATGACAAATTTGACAAACATGTTTGTTTTCATACAATCTTGTGTGTCACAAACGAGGTCATTTGTTCGTTATTTCGTTTTCAACAAAACTTTTGCCACAATTTTTGACATTTTTTTTGGTACACTGTCTTGCTTTTTGTACATTGTGCGCAAAAAACTAGCCCATTTGTTACTAGATTCATCTTTAGCTGAAAATATTTGCAGTGGTTTTCATACATTGTAAGCTATGTGTAACAAATTGTTAGTTGATTAGTTTTTTGGACAAAAAAAGGAAAAAACAGAAAGAAGCCAATTGGGTAGTTAATTTGTTTTTCAACAAAACATTTCGCCAAAATTTTGCCTTAGTCTTCTTACAATGTTGTGTGTCATAAAATAGTTCATTTGCTCGTTACATTTTTGGAAAATTTTGCGTAGGCTTTCGTACATTGTCTCAGTTGTCGCATGTCGTGCATAAGAAACTAGCCCAATTGTTACTTCATTTGACCAAAACTTGACCTCGGTTTTGGTACACTGTCTGGTTTTTTGTACAATGACAAAAAAGCTAATTTGTTCATAATATTTCCCCTATTGAATATCTGGAACAAATTCATTGGCTTTACATTATTTCCTACACTCTTCCTTCGATTTTGTACATTTCGGTTATTGTTGGACCTTTTGAAACCATTTAAAAACCATTTAAAAAGCGAGGTTCCTCTGTACATCTCAACACATCTCACACTATCAAGGCCTAAAATGTACCAAGAATCAATAAATAAAACATATCATTTAAGCAAATACGCCAAAGTGAGCGCTTACGATTTTAGTGCTTTGTTGTCTACGTTGTCACATAGATTGCGATGGCAGATTTGCATATAACATCGTGATCAACGCTTCCCATGGATACATGACTTACATTCAACCACGTTAGCGCCTTGTTCTCGTGAGACTTTAGATTGAACTCGTACCGAAAGTGAACAACCTTATCTTTTTCTTTTAATGAAGCTTATTTTTATCTTTCCCCTAAACCATGATGATGAACAATCTTTGCTCTCGGGTCATTTGAGAGTCGTTTTGAGTCTTACTATGGTGCTAATATTGCAAATTTGAAATGAATTGAATAAAATGCAGTATGATACGGTCATCGTCATTAACACAAACTATCTAAGCCATCAAAAAGCCAGTTAATAAAGTGAATAAAACACTAATTACACGGGTGTTTTTCTACAATATCCTACTAAACTCCCACGAGAACAGACAGTATGAATACAACTGTGACACCTCGGCATCCTTCACTGTACATTATTGCTGATACGTTACAAGGGGAATGTTTTTATTTCGAAATTGAAGCGGGGGGATGATACCGTCACAGGACGTTTTGATCGTGATCGTGTGATATCAATGCATTGCAGTATTGCTAGAGGAAGTGCTCTTTCTCGTGAGGATGGTTGCTAATGACGGTTACCATGGCAGCCGCTCACAAATGGTCATGGCGTCCCCGATCCTTCCTGGCTGAAATAACTTGGCTCCGTACAACAAACACAAGCACGGATCACACGTGAAGAAACAACAAATAAGACGCTTTTTGAGCTACAGCAGGAACAAAAAAAAACAAAAACGGCGCGTCCTCGTCAAAGACACTTTACGATATCGAGAAAGCACTCGTGTGGGGACTCCAAACATGTGACTGTCGGTGACGTGGGGAAGAAAAGGCTCGTCTAGTCTATGTGAGATTGATGCTCAGCATCAAACGTACCATCCTCGCCTTCCCAAACCAGCACGCACATAAATAAACCAGCAAATACAGAAGAAGTGTCTAACTGCTACGCAACACAAACTCACACAGCAGTGCTTAACATCTCACAACCTGCTCAACTTTACCGCAAGTTCATCCAGTTGTTTAGGGGTCTGGGTTTGGGTTTGGGTATCTTCCACTCCGCTTCATTCCGTGTCCTGACAGCCTTGAGGGGCTTGGCTTCAGTGTCACTCACTCACTGCTCGGCTGTGTCCTGTTAAAAGCCTCTGCTGTCTGTCCGTTGGCGCTTTGTGCTCATCAGAGGGCGGGTGGGTGTGGGGGTGTTGCTGAGGAGCGGGGGGTCCCTGCCAAAGACTCCAGGCTGGCAGGCTAAGTGGATTCCATGTTTCCTCCGCACCATGGAAGGAAACGGTGTGTTGCTACGCTTCTGTTGGTGAAAAAAAGACAACAATGAGCGGCCAAGCCAAGTCTTGTCCGTTACAGTACTACAGTATTATAGTATACTACAGTATACTACAATTTACTACAGTATAAGTGTTAGGTTTCAAGCTTTGGAGGAGACTTGGCTAAAAATGCAAAAATACACGGCCCTCATTCTCATGTCCGAAAGTTGCATTACTGTTGTTGTACATGCAACACTCCATAGCCTCTACTTGGCTGCGGCAGCCAGTTTTCTTGCTGCCCTCATTCTCCATCCTTCCATTTTCTATGCCGCTTATCCTCATTAGGATTGCGGGAGTATGCTGGAGCCTATCCCAGCTGATTTTGGCCGAGACGCGGGTAATCCCTGGTCTGAAGTCCGCCCTCAGTCTCCTTTCAGCTAAACTTTGATGACATGTCCTCATGCTATTACTGTCGCAGTACTTTCACTCTGTTTTTGTTTTACCAACCTCAGTCTCCCCTTTGTAAAAAAGTGAAGAAACATGCTAATGTTGTTGTAGCTTAGCATGGAGGCTGCGGTACAATACTCCACAGTTTCCACTTGGCTGCACCTACCGGTTTTCTTGCTGCCCTCAGTCTTCGCTTGAATACAATTTGATGACATATGCTAATGTTATATAACAGTGTGGTTATACCTCAGCTCTGGGGGGTGCAGTACTACACTCCACAGTTTCCACTTGACTGTAGCTACCAGTGTCCTGGCTGCCCTCAGTCTCCTCTCAAACTAAATACGAGGACATGGGCTAACATCAGCTCACCATGTTTCTTAATGTACTCCACAGTCTCCACTTTGCTCCTTTTCTGACTGAACAACAGAAGAGCCTCATTCTCTTCCAATGTTTTTGTTCCTTACAAATGATGCGTTCAATGTCTTCATCAAATAATCATTCATTCATTTTTTACATTTTATATTTTATATATTATTTTATACTTTTGGCCATACAGCGGACCAGCACCTAATAATGTTGTTTGAATGCTGTAAGAAGAGATGGTGTAGTGCTGCTCATTATCACGACATGCTTTAGACAAAGACATGAAAGATATTCTAATGCTGCACTCTGGAGGGAAATAAATATAAATACTCAAATGGAAAATAAATGCGTGACAACAACATCTAATAAAAGATTATAGAATGTTTAAATAAAGTTTGCAGGTGGCAAAGCTGGTGGGATTTCTGCACAGGTACTTCTTCCCTCTCGCAAGCACGCCACGGCAGCAGTGGCTTGTTAATTAACTGACACCACATGGTCACCGCTGATCTCCTCTGACAGGGGCTTGGCGCAATTCTCTCACCGTGCCAGCAGTGATGACATCATGTATAATCATCATCGTATTATTATGAATATCACAGGAGAGCAATGCAGAAAAGGATGAGAGCTTCATGTGCTCCGCTGTAAAGGTTAACAATGGAGGTCTACGCAGTAGTACATGTGTTCTGAAGATGTGTTTACTTATGTTCGGCTGAGTGGACCCACTTTTCTGAGCCATTACCCTGCACCCTCCTCTCCGGGGAGGAGGATACACACCAAAAGACCATTTGGTACCGCACTAAATGTGACACACAAGTACAGTATATCAGCCATCGTGGTTACTTAGCACATGTAGGAAAGTACCACTAATAAATTACATTTTACATGACATGTAGTGCAACCTCCAACGCCCTTGAGGTTACATGTGACCTCAATTTGGGGGAAAATACGCTTCAGACACTGTCAGACGTCGAGGGAACCTCATGAGAGCTCAGTTTGGCGAGCATCTGAGCATTGCAAAGGATTTCCTGTATCTCAGCTTCGTGGTAAAAGTTGGAACTTTTTCTACTTATGCCACACTATTTGCTTTTTTTTATTGTTACAAATACTTCACTTTCTTCTTGGACTGTATTTTTTCTCAAAACATTATGACTTTGCGCGCATATTTTGACTTTATTATTATGGGCATGCACTGCAATGCAGTGAGGGCCTCCCATTTTTTTACGCTTAATGTGGCCCAAACTGCAAGAAGGATCCCCACAATCGTGACACTCGGGACTAGGTCACTATTTATTCTTTGGAAAGATTTGTGTAACCACGGCGATGCTATTAATGAAAACATTCAAAATAGGCCTCGAGATTAGGTACACCCAAATCTATTTAAAAAAAAAACAAGCTGAATTTACAGACTTTTCACAATCTTGTAGCTCAGCCATACGGTCACGTAGAAACGTGGTTAATGGCTCATTTTGGGACAAACTTCTCAACTCTCTCAGTGACTAATTAGTTTTTTCATTGGATGTTTAGCAGGGCCCAAATCCACCTCGTCTGTCACTCTAGCGCCAGCGTAGGAGGCTGAAAAATTACTTTTTTTTGTAAACAACTGCTCCTGCTTCTAGCCGCAATGTTTTAGCTAGCTTGGTTTCTTTTGGTGTAGACATAGGAATCTTTGTCCCCTTTCCAAAAATGTCACTTTTATGTCAGAGAGATGTACGGATTGCCTTCTGTGGCCCTTAGAAGCGACAAAAGTCGAAATATTCTCCCATTGACTCCCATGTTAAAAATGTCGTCTTTTTTTCTCAAGCTCTTCAATTGTCTATGTTTTCGACTCATCAATCTACCGATTTGCAAAACGAGCAGATATACGCGAAGCCCCAACTCTCGGGCCACTCATGGTCGTCTTGTGGTGTCAATATCTGTGTTATCATCATGTCGGGAATCGATAGTTAGGTCTCGACCCGTTAGGTATCACTACCTCTCTGCCCTTTAGCGCTAAATGACAATGCATGTCCTGTATGCAATTTTAAAACAACACATGACACCAGGAGTGCCTGGCCACTTTCACAAACTGTCCATACAGTCCCCTCCCAAAGTATTGGAAAAGTGAGGAAAATTCTGTTATTTTTGCTGTAGACTGGAAACGTTTGGGTTTGACGCCAAAAAACGAACATGAGAAAAGAGACATTTCAGCTTTTATTTTCAGGTATTTACATCTGAATGTGATAAAAGTAAGTATTTGTGATTTTAGAAACTCCTTATTTGTAAAATCACAAATACTTCAACTTGCTGATATAGTTCATCTTCAAACAAAATACAAGGATGAAGAGTCTTGAACCAGTCATGATGTGCTATATATATCACTATATTGATACTTACTATGGTACCCATTATGGCATTGGATGCTCATATCACCTTGTACTTCGGTACGAGGTGCATTATAAAAAAAACACAAACAAAAAACAAACAAAAAAAAAAACCTTAAACTGTATTATGGAAAGCAGGAAGTGAACAAATGTAACAGTTAGTGATTGCAAAAGTACCAGATGGAGGGGTAGGATTTAATAAGCTTTGCTTCTTCCTACTCCTTTTGGACATGTGGAACTGGGAACTGATTATGGGATGCACTCAATTGGAATCTGATGCATGTTCAAATGAAATAAAACCATTACCATTACCATTACCCTAAACTATTTAGAAGATAGATTTGCAAAAGAACATCACATTTTTAGGTGAGCAAAAGTATTGGAACAGGCAGACTTAAAATGAATTAAGGTGAATAATTTTGTTACAAATCCTTTGTTTGCAATAAGTGCATGAAGCCTGTGACCCACTGACATCACCATTCTTCTTTTGTGATGCTCTTCAAGGCTTTCACTGCAGCATCTTTCAGTTGTTGTTTGTTTTGGAGGTTACTGCCTTCAGTATCCTCTTGAGCTGGTAAAAAGTCTGGACATTGACTTAGCCAGTCTTAAACCTTCCACTTCTTTCCCAGGTGAACGCCTTTGTGTTTTTTTTTTTGCAGTGTTTTGGAGTCATTATCTTGTTGCATGACGAAGGATCTCCCAATCAGTTTGGATGCATCTTTCTTTAAATTCGCAGACAAAATATTTCTGAATTCATTTTGCTGCTGCCATCATGGGTTACATCATCCATGAAGATGAATGAGCCCGTCCCAGAAGAAGCCATGCAAGCCCAGACCATTACATTGCCCACCATATTTCCCAGATAAGCTTGAATGTGATGTCATGACATCAACGTTGAATGTCATGAGTAGATCCTTTCTTTCTCCAAACTTTAGCCTTTCCATCACTTTGGAAAAGGTTCATCTTTGTCTCAGCAGTCCATAAAACTTTGTCACAGACCTTTTGAGGCTTGTCTCTGTACTTTTGGCTAATGAGTGGTTTCATCTTTTGGTGTAGCCTCTGTACTTTTGTTCATAAAGTCTTCTGTGAACAGTAGATGCTGATACCTTCACTCCTGCCCTCTGGATGTTGTTGCTGATTTCACCAACAGTTGTTTTAGGTTTTTTTTTTTTTTTTAGAGCTCTCATAATGTTCCTGTGGTCAACTGCTGTTGTTATCCTTGGTCCACCCACGTCTGTTCCTTAGTACACCAGTGGTTTCTTTCTTCTTAAGGACATTCCAAATGTTTGTACTGGCTATGGCCAATGTTTGTACAATGGCTCTGGTTGATCTTCCATCTTCTCTTAGCTTCACAATGGCTTCTTTTTCACCCATAGACAGCTCTCTCGTTTTAGACATTGAAAGTGTGAAGGAAAATACATTTCTGGGGATCACAATAGATGAAAATATGAGCTGGAAACCTCATATTACAAATATACAACATAAGGTGGCCAGAAATATTTCAATATTTCAATCACTCCACACTCTTTATTGCTCTCTGGTTCTACCATATCTTACTTATTGTGTGGAAATATGGGCTCATAACTATAAAAGCAATCTTCACTCACTAAATGTACTGCAAAAAAGGTCAGTAAGGATAATTCATAATGCCGCCTACACAGAACATACTAACTCCTTATTTGTAAAATCACAAATACTTCAACTTGCTGATATAGTTCATCTTCAAACAGCTAAAATAATGCATAAGGCTAAAAATAAGCAATTAGCTAAAAATGTCATCCAATACTTCTCTACAAGAGAGGAGAAATATGATCTCAGGGAAGAAGTACATTTGAAACACTTCTATGCTAGGACTACGTTATGCTAGCCATAGCATTTCAGTATGTGGAATCAAACTATGGAATGGATTGAGTAAGGAAATCAAACAATGCACAACGATGAGCCAATTCAAGAAACAATACAAGCAGTTGATGTTTGCTAAATACAAGGATGAAGAGTCTTGAACCAGTCATGATGTGCTATATATATCACTATATTGACACTTACTATGGTACCCATTATGTCATTGGATGCTCATATCACCTTCTACTTCGCTACGAGGTACATTATTTAAAAAAACAAAACAAAAAAAACTTAAACTGTATTATGGAAAGCAGGAAGTGAACAAATGTAACAGTTACTGATTGTAAAAGTACCAGATGGAGGGGTAAGATTTAATAAGCATTGCTAAACCATTACCATTACCATTACACCCGGGCAATAAAACACACCTGTCAGTCACATGTTACAATACTTTCCCTCACCTAACCCAAACCTTTCCAGTTTACAGCACAAATAACACAATTGGCTTCACTGTTCCAATACTTTTGGAGGGGACTCTAGGACTCTTGCCCGAAGACAGCTGGTATAGGCTCCAGCATGCCTGTGACCTTTGTGAAGATAAGCAATACAGAAAATGGATGGATGGACTTTGTAAATATATGTATCTTTTCTAACCCCGTTGTTAGAGCCATCTAGACATGATGTCACCTTTACACTCTTATTATTCCTTGTTTACGAGGCACAGAAAACGACATATTACTTGTATTTCAATATTTTGGACCATAGTACCTTGAACGTGCAATTTTATTAACTCATCTAAATGATGTATTCGTATCCGGACTCGAGTATTGTAACGGATACTCGAGATTGAGTATCCTTAGT
Organism: Doryrhamphus excisus; assembly: GCF_037039965.1. Taxonomy (NCBI): domain Eukaryota; kingdom Metazoa; phylum Chordata; class Actinopteri; order Syngnathiformes; family Syngnathidae; genus Doryrhamphus; species Doryrhamphus excisus. The sequence continues at coordinate 18,429,405 of NC_136357.1, forward strand.
ATAAAGCAGGGGTCTCAAACACGCGGTTTGAGGCCCCCGCCTTGATATGAAAGTTTAATGTTAGTGCGGCCCGCACAAGTTTGATATGGATGCTGTATGGTATCATGTACCCAGAAAAAATTATTACGTTTGATTAATGTTCATGTTAAAGGTTAAATAACTGTTAATAGTTATCCTCCCTATCCGTGTGGAAGTGGTAAGTTTTTGGCTATTTAAGTTTAAAGGAAATAACTTGAAGGCTACCGTTTAGGTCGCTAGCTCTCTAGTTTGCGAGTTAGCATGTGTCTCAAGACCCTGCAGTTGCGCAATATGTTGTAAATAAAAAGAGTATAAATGTGACTATAGTCGTGTTTTGTCATGTCTACAGGGCTCTAATAATGCTTTGTTCATTTTAATCTGAAAAAAATAATTTGTCTACCCACCAACTATATGTGGTTTCTTAAGTTTTTATTATTTGCCGTTTTATTATTATTATTATTATATTTATTTATTACTGATTGATTGATTTTCTTTATTCTTGGTTTGTTTATTTATTTTTATTTCATCTTATTTTGTGCAGAAAAATAAAAATTAAGATATTTGAGAACAGTGGAATGTTTTATCAGAGCTTTTCTTGTAGAAAATCAGAACCAAAGCACTGAAAAAGTTTGTATATTTTTCTGTTTTTAATAAATGTGTGTTTTTTTTTCTTTTTTGGACCTGATGCGGCCCAGCCTTGCCCAGACCCTAGCTCCAGTGGCCCCCAGGTAAATTGAGTTTGAGACCCCTGGTATAAAGCATTCAGAAGACGTGATATGAGGTGTAATACTGTGTTTGACTTGTTGTGTGCGTCTTTATGAAGTCGGGCCTCGTCAGCTTGCTGGTGTTGATAGCTGAGTTTAGCAGTGTAGAGAGTGGCCGACAGCAGCTCCTGTGAGGGTTCACGTTAACTTTTATGTTATAAATGGCAAAATTCATATATTTTTTTAATGTAAATGTTAACAGGCTATGAATTCCTATGGGAAAAACAGTTTAATGTAAGAGGTTGAGACTTTATTCTTAGCTAAGTGTGTCCTGATTATAAGAAAGTAAACACACTGATTACATCAATGGCGGAGAAGTAATCAACAGCATGAATTACCATATCTTATCTTTCTGCATTCTTTTTTCCTTGGCCCACTTTTATCAATGAGAATTTTTCCTCCTGCTTTTTATAGCCTTAAAGCCGCCTTGGCGGGTGGGTCATCCTTGTCCCCCCCCCTTCAAGGAATGATGAGTGCGATGGCGGCGAGCACAACCGATGTCTAATGAGGAGGCCCCGTGGACGCATTCACTCTTAGTTAAGCATCTATTCACTGGCAGAGGGGATGTCTCCTAAAGCATCCCTCCTCCTCCGTCTACCGCCGGCGGGCTCGTCCCTTCCGACTCATTTGTCAAAAGTGTCCGCATGAAATAATCAAGACCCGAGAGGGATGACCAGCGCTAGACAGACGTGCTGTAAGCGTGCTGCGTGTCTCAGACGCCGACATGAATAAAAATGTGACTGCACATGACACAAATACCGTATAAGACTCTGATTGCACTTTTGCAATAGGAAGGCTTCCCAAAAGGATAAAAGTTCCCCTCCCTCGGCTCCCGGCTCACGTTGTAAATCATCTTCCATGTTCTGGTGATGCTCTCCTGCACCCTGAGATTTTTACATTTCACAGTTCAGTCACATAACTCTTCTGTTCATGATGAAGCGCTACGATGGCAACGGCAGCAACCAGAGAGAAAACACAGTAGTAGATATCGCAGTAGTAGATATCAGTGTCTCATTTCACTACTGCACCTGTACTGGAAGTACTTGAAGGTGATATTGTGGAAGTAAAGTCATGTACTGTAAGGAACGTCATTCTTTTCAATGAATAAAGAACTCTTGCATGTACGAAAAAACACTGTGGTAACGCCAGTCTAACATCACCACAAATGTTTATCAATTATCAATTTCTGCTTCAATAGTGTGGATAAATGTGCATATTTTACTGCTTTCCCTCACAAAAAATTGATTTATTAATTTTCTTGATTTAATGCAAAGTTCTGTAAATGTTGTTTTTGCATATTTCCTATGCTATTTACTGTATTATGTTTACTTGTACTGGTTTTGCCGTCATAATTATGACTTCATTTTATTAACATTACTTTATTAATATTATGTATATTATGGAAGTATTTCAATGACTATTCTATTCGCATGTCCAAAAATTCCATAAAAATAAAAAGTAATAATTATGTCGGAATTTTCATTTATTGTTGGTGAATGTGTTCTTTTTTAAATGTATATTATTATAAGTGACTATTCTGTTCAATTTGATTGTCACAAAATTCCAGAACAATTAAGAGGTAATTATGACAAATTATTATTGGAATTTTTAGTAATGTATTTTTAATATACAATTACAGTATGTATTAAACAAATATTTAAGTATTTAAATGACTGCTCTATTCAACCCACAACCCAAATTTAAAAAATGATTCAAATTTTTTTTTTAAAAAACCCTAATCTTCCCATTAAAAGTTTCTGTAAAATGAGCGGTAAATTCATATCATAAAATAATTGTACTTTTTGTACTGTTGCCCTAGTGATGGTACTGTGGCCGGTCATAAGGAAAGAATACTGTCGTTGCCATGACAATCCTAGATGACTTACTTTAAATATGAGTGGACCAGCCAGGACACAGCCTGTTGTGTTGTGCTAGCGTGAGAGCATTTATTTCCTGGTAATATTAATATTCAGTAGATGGGCTTAATGGACTGAGCTGAGAGCTTTCTTAAAAGCAATTTCAACTTCCTGTTTACTTGACCATTGTTCAAATGGAAGCATCCCGTAGCAGACAGTGACTCACCATGCGGTGGAGGTGTTGTAGGGCAGCAGCGTTGGGCTGTGGCTCTCCCCTCTGAGGCTGTGTCGGGGCTGGTACTGGCCCGCCATCATGGGCTGAGCTTGGGCCTGCGCTTGGCTCTCGTCGTCCATGGCCCGATGCCACTGGCTGCGAGCCTTCTTCAGCCAGCGGCCCCCGAGGCCCCACTTCTCCAGGTAGACCCGACACAGCTCATAATTGATGGCCGAGTAGTAGAGGAAGTCCAGAGCCAGCAGGACCATGACAAAGAAGCCGTAGATCCACACTCCCACCAGGGCTGTGTAATTACTGCATTGAACACATCATCAATCATAGCTATCTTAATGGATGTCATTAAAACACCACAATACATGTCAGACACACCAAACCTGTCATTAAAATATATTAAACCGATTCAACGTCATCCGAGGAGGACAAACGGATGGAAATTAAAGCTTATTAAAAGATACTGTCATCCCTCTTAGCGCAATTAGCTGTTTCGTGGAAGACTACGCCTATTGTTAGTTTAAAAAAAGTCAAGTATTTAAATATTTTTTACATCAATTAATAATTTCTAATCACAAAAATGGTTAAATGAAGCCAGACGATGCATTCACAGACATTGCGATGATATGTATTATTCTACACTGGTCACCAGGTGTCAGTAATGTTCCATTGAGGATACAATAACCAGTGCAGGACGTACTGCATAGAAAGTAAAGTAAAAATGTCTACTATATTGGATTATAGCGGTGTAAAGGTGATTATAGGGGTGTTATTTCATGTCTAGAGGGCTCTAATAATGTTAAAACCTATTGAGAAGGTTGGAAACTATGAAAAAAAATTACATTTTTGAAGTATAACCTTCACACTTAACTCGTAACTTAACTCGTAACTTAACTCGTACAATTACGAGAGACAAAACAAAACAAAGAATTTTGGAAAATTTGTTTGGGAAAGGGTTACATCACGAGAATAAAGTCAAAATATTATGGGAATAATGTCGGAACATTAGTGTCATTGAAGGAGAAAACGTGCATGCCTATATCACTATTATGTTTTCTTTAAATATATACGTATAACTTCTGCACATATTCACATATTTATTGATTTAATGTTCCACTTATTATCATAGCATTTCATTTCCATGCAAGCTATTGTGTCTGTTTCACCTTTCAGGGGTTGTATTTGAGTCAAGGTGAGGGCAGGTAAACAAAAATACACGTGTGCAAAAAACTATTGAGAAGGAATTCTATCCTCCAACTATGGAAAAAATCCCTTTTCTAAATAAGGAATCCACTTCACTCATCATGGTCGTGTCTGGAAAAGATGAGGTGACTGTGTATACACTCCTGATCAAAACCAGATCAAGACCAGTTGAAAAATTGCAAGAAGTGACATTTTGTACTGTAGGAAGTTGTCAGTAGAGCTTCAAAATGCTAAACAAAAAAAAAGAAATTGGAGTGAGGCAAAAAAAAACATTTTGATTTTATTGCAAACAAGCATTAAAGTTAATTAAATCCAAAATGGTAATACAATTTTTAAAAAGCGACTTCATCATGAGTAGCTGCGCCCTTCATGTTAATCACCTAAGAAAATCATTTTGGCATGTTTGATGCCAGTGTTTCCGGACGGCTAGTTGTGAAGGGGCTTCACGGAGGGCATCAACTGTCTGGAACTGATGGCCATTTTTATAAACCTCCCTTGCCATCCATCCCCAAATGTTCTCCATTGCATTGATATAAGGGGAAGATGTGTGATGGTCCAAGAGAGGCGGGCATTGTGAAGTGCAGTAATGTCCACACAAACAAGGGCCTTTAGTCATGACGGACGCTCCCTGCAACATGTCCACATAACCAGCCGCCTGCCATCTGACGCCCCTGCACAAACATAAAGCTCCATTGTTCCATTGAAGGATCATGATGGCGCCCCTATCCACTGTGCCGTGTGGAAAACATCTCAGATGAAATCTCCTTGTTCCGGCAACCCCGGCAGCCATGATCATACAGTATAACCTCCACTTTGATGATTTTAAATGACTGCTTGTTAAAAAGTACATAAGGAAAATCTGCAGCACCCCCTCTTTTTTTCCAGGGGTTAAAGATGGATTTATGTGGAGCGCACCACGCCAACTGTCGGGGATTCCGCCCACGTATGTAAAGCACAGCAAGGTAAATAGCTCCCAGAGAGATTTGAGCTGTCGCCCAAAAACTGGGGTAGCGAGAATCTCTGGGTGTGATGTGCCTCTTTGAATTTGGAGGCTTTTAGATGGGAAATATCACATGTGGCACAAAAAGTGCCACAAAGTGTTTGTGTACTGTGAGGATGGATACAAGTATATTTTAGGATGCTTTTCTCATGCGAAATCAAGCATCCGTACAGTATAAAAGAGTGAAAGTGAAAAGGTGGCTTTCTTGGACCACATGTTCATTTATGAACAAGGATACTACACAACCCAGCAGAGCCAATGTTGTAGTACCAAAATAACAATAAATAATAGAGTGCAGCCTGGGGCCCATTTGCGGCCTGCGGCACACTCTAAAAATCCGATGAAACAAGACAACAGCAAAGATGGAAGCAAAAGTTACAAGGAAAAATTTGTCATCGTAAGGGAAAAATAAGTGTTAATTTTCCAAGAATAAAGTCGTAATATTCTGAGGAAAAAAAACAGGTACATTTTTTAAGCATAACCTTCACACTTAACTCGTAACTTAACTCGTACAATTACGAGAGACAAAACCAAACAAAGAACGAAACGGCTAATTTCGGAAAATTTGGTTGGGAAAGGGTTATATTACAAGAATAAAGTCAAAATATTATGGGAATAAAGTCGTAACGTTAGTGTCATTGAAGGAGAAAATGTGCATGCTTGGACCTATATCACTATTATGTTTTCTTTAAATATATACATATAACTTCTGCACATATTCACATATTTATTGATGTAATGCTCCAGTTATTATCATGGCATTTCATTTCCATGCAAGCTATTGTGTCTGTTTCCCCTTTCAGGGGTTGTATTTGAGTCAAGGTGAGGACAGGTAAACAAAAATACACGTGTGCAAAAAACTATTGAGAAGGAATTCTATCCTCCAACTATGGAAAAAATCCCTTTTCTAAATAAGGAATCCACTTCACTCAACAAAAAAAAGAAATTGGAGTGAGGCAAAAAAAACATTTTGATTTTATTGCAAACAAGCATTAAAGTTAATTAAATCCAAAATACTAATAACATTTTTAAAAAGCGATTTCATCATGAGTAGCTGCACCCTTCATGTTAATCACCTAAGAAAATTATTTTGGCATGTTTGATGCTAATTTCGGAAAATTTGGTTTTGAAAGGGTTACATTACAAGAATAAAGTGAAAATATTATGGGAATAAAGTCATAACATTAGTGTCATTGAAAGAGAAAACGTGCATGCTAATAATGCACTTTTGGATCTATATCACTATTATGTTTTCTTTAAATATATACGTATAACTTCTGCACATATTCACATATTTATCGATTTAATGTTACACTTATTATCATAGCATTTCATTTCCATGCAAGCTATTGTGTCTGTTTCACCTTTCAGGGGCAAGTAAACAAAAATACAAATACACGTGTGCATTGATGAAATGGATTGATCATAACCTTGCCACCAAAGCAAAAATGTTATTCCATAATCAACACTGGAAAAAAAAGGATAAAGGCAGGAGAACTACGGCCACTTTAACCCACATGGATGTGGGAAAGAGCAGCACAAGTGTGACAAAGACACCAAATATCATGACCTGCTGCAGGGCACTGTGGCATGCTGGGAGGGCATTAGTGGTGGAAGCTGTGTTTTTGTCACCCAATCCTCCCACTGAGAGCGTCGGCAGGCCAACAGGCTGCGTGTCCTTTACTCCAGCTAAAATGAGGGATGAGTCCACCTCCACATTCATCGGCCTGTTAAATTCATTTCAGAAACATCTGCACCGACTGTCTACCGGCACTTTCGAGGGATTTTAATCAGGGCCCACTTGGCTCAGGTGCTGCTTGATGTAATAATCCACGCTTGACTCCTGACCAAGTTGAGCTTAAGAGTGTCCACAGTGTTCCTCCATCTCCTGCCCACCGCTAAGACCACCGTGCAGCCCACTTTAAACCATTAGTGAAGTGTAAAAATTGAACTTCAGATTAATAGTACAGTAACACCTCGTTCCAGACCCGACTGCGACAAGTGATTATTCTTCAATTATAATTGGAAGATATTTGTAGTTTGACCATAGAAAACCTGTTTATGACCTTATGAACTTTATAAGAGCCCTCATGATATGAAATATCACCCATTTTGTCTCTTTTATGCTGCTTTCGAGCGGCACGGCGGTCGAGTGGTTAGCGCGCAGACCTCACAGCTAGGAAACCAGGGTTCAATTCCACCCTGGGCCATCTCTGTGTGGAGTTTGCATGTTCTCCCCGTGCATGCGTGGGTTTTCTCCGGGTACTCCGGTTTCCTCCCACATTCCAAAAACATGCTAGGTTAATTAGTGACTCCAAATTGTCCATAGGTATGAATGTGAGTGTGAATGGTTGTTTGTCTATATGTGCCCTGTGATTGGCTGGCCACCAGTACAGGGTGTACCCCGCCTCTCGCCCAAAGACAGCTGGGACAGGCTCCAACACCCCCGTGACCCTCGTGAGGAAAAGAGGTAGAAAATGAATGAATGAATCCTAGAAAACCTATTTATGACCTTCTAAATTTGTTTTTAGCATTATTAGAGCCCTCTAGACATGAAATAACAACCCTATAGTCACCTATTGCCACTGACTTAGTGATTGCAGCAGGTTAGTCGTGTAGAGAGCGGCCTACAGCAGCTCCTGTGTGAATATTCGCTGCATATGTTCTCTGCTTGTTAATAAAACCATGATTAATATCTCCTTAACCACAAACAGCCGCAGCAGAGTTGTATTCTACACTGGTCTTAAGGTGTCAGTAAAGTTACATTACATTGATGAGACACTGTCAATGCTAATGGTATGATGTTATGATCAATGCTAATGTTATGATAGACAAGTCTATCTATGTCAAAGATGGCATATAATATCTTCTAAAAATACGTATACTATTTTGGTTAATACATGTGTACAGGTGACTATGGGCGTGTTATTTCATGTCAGCAGGGCGCTAATAAAAAGTGTATTTAGAGGAATAAAAAGAAGTTTTCTATGCTCTTGACTACTAAAATGTTCTGTTTATGAATATCGAATCCTACAAATCTTACGAAAACTGGAGCCTACAAAACCATAATTTGACATTGATACCTCTGTGTTTTCATAAGATTCGATTTACCTTAAAGAAATGAACGTTTTTATTATTTGCAGAGTGCCTTTTCAATGATTTAGTACCATATAGCGCATATGTATCAGGGTAGTATTCCAAATTGTCCATAGGTATGAATGTGAGTGTGAATGGTTGTTTGTCTATATGTGCCCTGTGATTGGCTGGCCACCAGTCCAGGGTGTACCCCGCCTCTCGCCCCAAGAGAGCTGGGATAGGCTCCAGCACCCCCCGCGACCCTCGTGAGGATAAGCGTTAGAAAATGAATGAATGAATGAATATGCAGACCAGGCTCAGTATGTTCTTCCATGACGTATCCCAGCTTCTGTCCCAGTAGAAATTGAGGAATTCACACCAAAGGCTTGTTTCTGGCATTGTCAAAAGTTATAAAATCCAGCTAAATAATTGATCCGTCTGGCTTTGTAGCAGAAGGACACCAAAGTGTAGAAATGTGCAGTCTCGAGCATGCTAAGTTAAAACAAAGCAAAAAAATGTCCTGATGACTCACTTGTGTGAATATCCGTCCGTGGCGGTGGTGAGGTTGATCTGCATGACCATCTGGAACTCGGTGTCGTTGCAGCAGTACTTGAAGGCGGTGTTGTTGTGGTGGCAGCAGAACATGTAGGTCTTGTTGTCTGACAGGCGGGGGCAGTGGAAGCCGAAGTGGTAGCGCCCCTTGTGGTCGGAGTAGGGCTCGCACACCCGGTAATGAGCCGAGAGCGCTGCAGTGGCGACAGGCGGAGAGTTAGAATGCCGTACGTCGTATGCTTACTGTAAATATCATCTCTGTTATTATGAGCATGTCCCTTTTCATCTCGATCAATGAGCTGATTAGATGTTTTTTTAAGTGTCTCCTTTCTGCGTGTGCTTTCATCACTGCAGCTTCAAATTCAGAAAGCACTGCCAGCAAAAGATTCAGATCAAGGTTCTGATAGAAGCCTTTCAGTCGGGGTCCGACCGGCGTTTGAAAAGAGGTGATCTCTTTCAGCTCATAATCAGCCCTGCGGATTTTTTTTAACAGAATTGAATAAGAGCGGAGAGGATTAGACGCATGGGAGGACTGGTGTCACGGCATAAAACATTTCATCTGAACTGTACATGTTGGGGGTCATGTTAGGGGGCATTTGCGTCCCATAAAACCCTGCACGTAAAAAGATGGCTGAGATGGCAAAAAAAATTGACTTTTGACTTTAACGATGGAAGACAAGTTAAAGAAGTGTCAACTTGGCACATAAAAGGAAACACACACGTTTATAAAACATGGCCACTGTTGTTTTGGTTGGGATGCACATTGGAACCTCAGTTTTGCCCCTTTTCCCCCCGTATTATCATTTCACAGAATGGAGGGCCCAAATAAAGCACCCCACGCGTTGCTGACTCACGGTGCATGCGTTTTTAATCACTAAATAACCCACCACGGGGCCCAGAGAAAGTTGCAAGTGTCAGCATTTTGATGGTGACAATTCAAGCTCAGCAGAATGAATGGGAAATCTACATCAACAACAAGTTCCATTCTTTCCTCTTTTGTCATTATTTGCGTTTTATGCGTGTAAAATTGGTCTCATTTTTTGATTTACATTATTTATGTATGAGTATGGTTGGTTTTGTCAAACGTTTTGTTATTGTTAACGAAAATAAAGGTTTCAATGTATAGTAATTCCTTGTTTAATCATGATTAATCGCTTCCAGACCCGACATGTAGAACTTCCGCAAAGTAGGATTCCTTCTTTACACATTCAATATTTTCAGAGTAAGAGCATAGAAAACCCATTTACGACCTTTTAAATGCGTTTTTCAACATTATTAGAGCCCCCAGACATTAAATTACACCCCTATAGGCACCATTACATTTGCATTAGCCAATATAGTAGACATAACAAAAGAAAATAAAACATAAATACGACTTATACATGTTAGCATTGGCAGAGTTTCTTGTTCTTTTGTTACTTCCTCTTCTGTACAGTACTTCCTGCAGTGGCTCATCAACATTACTGGCACCTAGTGACTAGTCTTTTATATTTGACTTCATTTAAACAATGTTAGTGCTTGAAAATGCTTCATTTTGGCAAAAATTAGCTTAAAAATTAGCTTAAATATGCTTTTTTTTAACTACTTTTTTCACTGACTTGAAAGACAAGTCATATGTAGTATTGTGGTCACTAGGCGTCAGTAATGTTACGTTAATGAGACGTGATATTATATTACCGTCAGGCTTGTCCGACGTGATAGAGCAAAAAGAAGATATCCTCCTATTCCATGTGGAAGTGGTGCATTTTTGGCTTCTTTGTCTTTCTTCCCCGCTCCATTCTAAACCCTTTTGAAAGTTTAGAATGAATTGGACTAACTAGTTAGCTCAGTAGCTCGCTAGACGCTTTGAGTGGCAGCCAAATTTCTCGAGTGAGAGGTGTGTCTCCAAGCCTTTCTTGTAAGAGGCCGTTAATGGACGCTCTTGTAAACACCATGCATGTAAAATCAAGAAAAAGCAGAGTGGTGACCTGCAGTGGACAGAAGGAGGAAGATGACCGTCAGGACATTCAAGGACTGCCGACTGGTAATAGTCATCTTCTGGCCGTCATGTGGGAAAGGAGGACGGGTGCAGGAGGTAAGGAACAGGGGGAGATAATGTTCAGCTTGAGCCGCTCATCCTCTGCGTGCTGAGAGCTCCTCTCACATGACTCCTGCTGCTGCTACCGGGAGTCGGGACCCCTGATGGGAAGAAGACATGCAGACAAAGATGATTGGATTTGGGGGGGTACTCCTGAAAGGGACGGCATGCTGCGGCAGTGAGAGCCCATGCTTTGTTCTAGATGCTGCCCATTGGTGTGTACATAACAGGATGACTCCAATGCAATCTGTCACACCGAGCTCACTACTTCTAATGTCAATCGATATCTACATCAGTGTCACCTGGTTGCAGGCGGATTGGTTTTGCATTTTACAGGGCTTTACATCAAGTTCCAGATCTAGTTCCAGGTCTCTTGATTACTTGAGTAATACAGTGTTATTAATTTGTCACAAAAGATGTAATGTAAATCCAATTAAGCAATCCACAGCCCCAAAAAATATATTATATATTTCAGCTAATTTCAAAGATACAATGGTGCCTTGGTTAATATCATTAATCCATCACAGAAGGGCCAACTCAAACCAAAACAGACACATTTTCGAATAGAAAAATAATGTACATAATATAAATAAAGTGTTAACACAAAACACCCCCCAAAAATATATTATATATTTCAGCTAATTTCAAAGATGCAATGGTGCCTTGGTTAACATCATTAATCCATCACAGAAGGGCCAACTCAAACCAAAACAGACACATTTTCGAATAGAAAAATAATGTAAATAATATAAATAAAGTGTTAACACAAAACACCTTTTATGGACAACAATTTTTGTTTCACATGCACAAAATAACGCAAACATAATGATAAATAGCAAATGAACAGATAACTGAACATTTAACATCACCTTTACCTAGTTTTGCAAAGAGAGAGGGGGAGGAGAGGAGATTATGCTTATGCTTTTTCATGCCACAAAAATCTATGCACCGAGGCTTTTTAACATGCACAATTTTACAAAAAACAATGCCACAAAAATGACAGGAAATGGAGAAGTGAACATTTAACATTATTTTGCCTGTAGTGGACATCCTTGAATCAAACAAAAGGACAACAACCATAAAACAGCAATTTGTTCAACAAAAAAGAATACATAAAAGTTCAGCAAAAGCGGGATGGCAATTTGGACGCTACACAAGCGAAACAAAATTTTGGATGTTAACCAAAAAACCATATGTATGTTAACCAAGGTTCCACTGTACAGGTAATTGCCCCAACAGCACATTCTAAAAATACAATAAAAGAAAAAAATTGAGAATTAAACCAACATTACGACACAAAAAGTTGTAATTTTACAAAAATGTAGTCATAATAGGATGAAAGTATAATTTGTTAAAAAAAAAATTTTTTTTTTCGTCCATCACTCTTGATTGTTAAAAAAGTTATAATTTTTTTGTGTCACCTTTTACTACATGAAACAAAACAATAAGTAAAGTTGAAATTTTGGGGGAGTTAGGTGGAGTGAATATTAGGTGAATATTATGAGAATAAAGTCCAGTTGTGATGGGAATAAAGACATAACACTGCAGAAAATAAGGAGAACAACGTTTATACTATTAAACTAATAAAGAAAACAAAAACAGAGATACTGAATGAGAAAGTGTCTACAAACTTTTGACTGTGTTATGTTTTTTTTTTGCTCATGAAAAAAAATGTCATAGTAGATCAAATCCAGAGTGTTGCATTGCCACTTCCTGCTGTTGCGTCACTGTGTTTATTAACAGTTTCCCAAAAAAGACCCATGTGGGGGTGGGGGATAGGGACTTTTGCAGCAAATGGTCACGGAAAGCAAGAGACCAAGATGGGAAAAGACATTCAAAAGCTTTCAAAAGGGCATCCGTTGTTTGGATTGATAATAGAACACTAATGCTAGCATTCACACGGTTCACTATTTACATACTGTATCGGCATCCAAATGCCACCGACATGGTTCCAACAAAACTGTCTGTGTGTATTTGGATAAATATAGCTTATCCTCAGTAGGGTCACAGGGGTGCTGGAGCCTATCCCAGCTGCCTTGGGGTGAGAGGCGGGGTACACCCTGGACTGGTGGCCAGCCAATCACAGGGCACATATAGACAAACAACCATTCACACTCACATTCATACCTATGGACAATTTGGAGTCACCAATTAACCTAGCATGTTTTTGGAATGTGGGAGGAAACCGGAGTACCCGGAGAACCCGGTGTGGAGTTTCCATGTTCTCCCATCGACTTCTAAGACTCACAGCAAGCAGTACATATTATGACGTAGTACATTTCTGTACTACTAGTAGTAGTAGTGTGACCTGTTCCAGCACCCATGTGTTGCCTTATCTGGAGAACATGAGCTGACAGTGTTACACGGACACAAAGTGTGCACAGAGAGTACAGCAGCCTATCCTGTCCTCCTTTAAAAGCATGCTAAATTAGACAAGCTGTTCCCTCCTCTAAAAGCCAGGCGGCCCAAGTCCCCAGAGACTTGTTAGAGTGGCATTTTCTATATTTTTCCCACTCTTTTTCATCCCGGTGAGAGTGTCCCATGTAGACGACATCACAGCCATGAAGTCATTCCTTTCACTGCACAACATCGCCATTGTTTATCATGGAGTCACGGCGTTGTCCTTCTTGTATGAAACGGGGCGGGGGTTCACCTCTTCACCGTGATGAGGCTTGTTTGCGGTTTGATTGTACTAGAGGCAGAACAATGCACTGTACAAACATGCACGAGCGAGTGTGCACGTGCGCATGCTCTGAAAATAGAACAGGTCTCGCACACAGATGTCGCTATGTGATGAAACTAAAATATACATAAAGAGGACGGCCGCAAAGCTGCTCTCCGGCTAAAGAGGAATATTAACAACCTGGTAACGTGGTAAGCAAAGAAGAAATAATTTAACAAAGTGACCAATTACTGCAGCAAAGCACCACTGAGACTCTTCTGCTTTAATCGCAGCACAGCGGAGGACCCAAATCTGTCTTTGGTTTGATTAAAGAAAGATTTAGGGCCATTTGAAAGTGACAAAAAAAAGCCCGTGCAACTTGTGTGTGTGTTCAAATATTAAGCTCGACGTCTGCTAGCGTGCTTCCTCAAAATACTCATTCATTCATTGGCAAGCTAAGTTTAAACCACAGCTACAACTCTTCAGGGCAGCATAATTCTGCTCAATATAGCACTGGTATGGAAACAGGAGCTCAAAACATTCATGGAGAGATTCTCCTGACCCATAAAAATGATTCTATTCATTTATATTCCCTGGGATTCTTTTCTTTTAAGTAGGACTCATTACATTTTAGTACAAGTACAGAGGAATAGGTTCTAGTTTTGTGTGCAGCAGCGACAATCATTTTTGTCAAAAAAGCCTTGGTTTTCGTATGCCCCAGTTTTTGCTGAATCATACTACCCTGATATGTGCTATATGGTACTAAATCATTGAAAAGGCACTCTGCAAATAATATGTCAAAATATGGTTTTGTAGGCTCCAGTTTTCGTAAGATTTGTAGGATTCGATATTCATAAACAGAACATTTTAGTAGTCAAGAGCATAGAAAAGTTGTTTTTATTCCTCTAAATACACTTTTCATTAGAGCCCTGCCGACATGAAATAACACCCCTATAGTCACCTTTACACATGTATTAACCAAAATAGTAGACATAATATTAGAAAATAAGTCATCTTTGACATAGATAGACTTATCTATCATAACATTAGCATTGATCAAAACATCATACCATTATCATTGACAGTGTCTCATCAATGTAATGTAACTTTATTGACACCTTAAGACCAGTGTAGAATACGATTCTGCTGCGGCTGTTTGTGGTTAAGGAGATATTAATGATGCACTTCAATGCCTTTATTAACAAGCAGAGAACACATGCAGCGAATATTCACACAGGAGCTGCGCAAATATTCACACAGGAGCTGCTGTAGGCCGCTCTCTACAAGACTAACCTGCTGCAAGCACTCAGCCAGTGGCAATAGCTGACTATAAGGTTGTTATTTCATGTCTAGAGGGCTCTAATAATGCTAAAAATAAATTTAGAAGGTCATAAATAGGTTTTCTAGGATTCATTCATTCATTCATTCATTTTCTACCGCTTTTCCTCACGAGGGTCACGGGGGTGCTGGAGCCTATCCCAGCTGTCTTCGGGCGAGAGGCGGGGTACACCCTGGACTGGTGGCCAGCCAATCACAGGGCACATAAAGACAAACAACCATTCACACTCACATTCATACCTATGGACAATTTGGAGTGGCCAATTAACCTAGCATGTTTTTGGAATGTGGGAGGAAACCGGAGTACCCGGAGAAAACCCACGCATGCACGGGGAGAACATGCAAACTCCACACAGAGATGGCCGAGGGTGGAATTAAACCCTAGCTGTGAGGTCTGCTCGCTAACCACTCGACCGCCATACAGCCCGTTTTCTAGGATGTAAGTATAAAAATATTCAGGAATGGATGAATTGGATTTACATTATTTTCTATGGGAAAAAATTGCTTTGGTTAGAGCCGCTTTGCTTGAGGTGGGCCTTTTGGAATGGATTACCGACTGGGTTTGTATTTTGGTTCATTTAGTAATTTTATGCTAAAAAATATCCTCAACTCCAAATAGCTCAAGAACAGCTTCACATTTTTAGGCCACTGAGCCCCCCCCCCGCAACACTAAAGGGTTAATCCATGTTAATGTGCATTATCCATCTCCATTTAAATACATCGATTGGTGAGCCTCTTGCAGTGAAGTTTGGGAATTTGCAAAATCCAAGCAATGGGATCCTCTTCTTGTATCTGGGCTTGCATCCCAACACTCATCAGTATTCTGCTGCACGGAGCACTGTGACTAATTGATACTCCTTTTAACTGTCGTTATATGAAAGTGGGGATCCTTCACTTGGAGGACATTACAGCGTCACTTTAAACGTGTCTACAGTGCTCCATTAGGGTATGAGCTCACCAGAGCAGATTTACAGCCGTGATTTCATGAGGATCACCACCGTCGGGAGAATGCTCAAAAACACGTCATTCAAGATTTCCCTTATTATAAACTATGAATACAGCAAGCAGGGCTCCCCACTGTTTATGTTGCATACTGATTATTCAAATGTGAGAGATGAACAGGCTCCACCCTCGTTTATATGATCAAATACATTTTCCACATGAACTGCTCTAAATAAAGACCAAGAGGCAGCGGACTGTTTTGGTCTGGTGGCTTGATGTTGCCTGGGAGACATTTACGTCACGCCAGATACGAGGGGGAATGAGTGTAACATCAATTAATTAGCCATGTAGTAAAAAGGTGTTCAGTGTAAAAGCGTCAAAGAAAACAAACGTGGAGGGGAGGGACAACAAAGGAGGGTTGCCATAGCGCCAACAAGGCTGCATAAACGTCCCGGGTTATTGTGCACTACAGACACCTAACTGCACGGGTGGCCTGTTTCTCTTTCACGCCGCTAATGGTTTGTTAGCTTTGCGAGCGCGCACGAGAGAGAGCAGTAATAAAACTTGCATCTGCTCTCTGCGTTCCGACCTGCTGAGAGCTGTCGCTGCCATGGAAGACATTCTGCCTCATACTTGCTCCTCTTTTTGGACAATTTTGTCCGGAAATACCCCCCCCCCCCAGATTGACATCTTTTTCAGCATGTAAAATTATAATTATTCTCTATGAAATGCATTTTTGGGTGTGAATGGATTCAGTGAATTTGTATTATTTCATATGGGAAAGATGGCCTTGCTATTCATATGATTGGCTTTTTGTCAAAACAACAAAAACAGAGATTCCATTCATCCATCCTGCCATTTTCTATGCCACTTATCCTCACTAGGGTCGCGGGGGTATGCTGGACCCTATCCCAGCTGACGAGACAACAACTGCGAGAACAGCCAATCACAGGGCAAATATAGACATTGGGAGAAAAAACACGTACAGGGAGTCACAGACACGCCCAAGCGGAGAATCGAACCCAGGTCTTCCCGATCTCGGCCACCTTGCGGCCCACTGTGTGTGTCTATAAAGAGTTACATTTTACACTTTCCCATGCACTCCACATCATGATTACAGTTAAAAATGTACTTGTTTTTTGCATTATTTGTAACAGCCTCTCTCCAATGATCTCCTGCTTCCAATGAACAACCCGCCATCTTTACACTTTAATTAATAAATAAATTAATAAATAAATTAATAAATAAACACCCCAGCATTTATAATATTTGACTTTCATCATTATGCTCATTTTTGGGCCTTTGTAGTGACTTGTAGTCTCCTATAGAGCAGTGGCACATGATAACCTGCACAGAAAGCTTTCTACATCTTCCAGAATCTACACCTATTCCAGCTGTATGTCCTTGGATTTCCAAAATGGAACACTCACTCCACTGTGATTGACCACGCTCAGCTTGTACCCAGGCACGCCCATATAAGGAAGTCACCAGTGACTTCTCACACAGTGAGGTCACAGTGAGCCGGTGCGAGAAAAAAACATTTTTCAGGGCTCGCTTTCAAATGTGCAAACCTCATTTTCTGAAACTTTGGCATCATTTAACACAACAATAAACATTCTAATTACATTTATAGGTCAGAAAAGTGGAAAAATCACAATAGGTCCCCTATGATAACATTTTAGTTTGTGGCCAGTGATGTTTTTTTATTGGCCTCATTCAAAGAGAAAAGTTGTAATCTTATAATTTTATTGTAATATTATGGGAATAAAATCATAATACGACAAGAAAAAATTGTGAAATAATTGTAAGTGAAAAAAACAACAACCAAATCTGCAAAAATTAAAAAATTTGCACATGAAGTACACATCCATGGATTTTTCAGTATGCGGCTTGGTGGAAAACGTTTGTCGCACAGGCAGCTTGACCAGGTTGGGTTTGGACTTGAAGAGATTCCGCTGGCGTTGTAATAAGAAGTGAAGCCCAGCATCAAGCTGTTCCAGACGATCCACTGTTGTTGTTGATATTTCTGCTGAAGAAAATGTCACAAACTACCTGGAATGGATGTCTCACTGCAGTGCCTCATTTCCATTCAAATAAGCATATAGAATGCATGGAGAGGAAGGGATTATATTATATATTCTCAGGCTCACATCCCATGGAAAACAGTGCAAGGTGTAATTATAGCACAGAGGAATACCTGGGAGATGCATTGTGGCCACAGTCTTTCCCTGTCTGCTTATCAAGCAAGAATATGCAAAACTTCTCTCCTGAGACTGTTTGAAATCAACCTTAACTTCTAAGCTTAGCTTAGCTTGCCAAGATGACAACACAAACCATCCATGATCTGCCCCATAGATTTCAGTCCAGGATTTCTTCTCATGGCTGTGATAGAACTACATGGCATAGGACTACGTTATGCTAGCCATAGCATTTCAGTATGTGGAATCAAACTATGGAATGGATTGAGTAAGGAAATCAAACAATGCACAACGATGAGCCAATTCAAGAAACAATACAAGCAGTTGATGTTTGCTAAATACAAGGATGAAGAGTCTTGAACCAGTCATGATGTGCTATATATATCACTATATTGACACTTACTATGGTACCCATTATGGCATTGGATGCTCATATCACCTCCTACGAGGTACGAGGTACATTATTTAAAAAAAACGTAAACTGTGTTATGGAAAGCAGGAAGTGAACAAATGTAACAGTTACTGATTGTAAAAGTACCAGATGGAGGGGTAGGATTTAATAAGCTTTGCTTCTTCCTACTCCTTTTGGACATGTGGAACTGGGAAATGATTATGGGATGCACTCAATTGGAATCTAATGTATGTTCAAATGAAATAAAACCATTACCATTACCATTATCATTACCATTTTTGGGCAGAAATTTTGAAAACTTCATTAATTCGGCTACTGAAAAGTACCCACCTTTCAAAGTGTCTTCAAAGCTGCTCAGTGAACCCGTTGTGGAATTTTAGTTCCTACATCATTCCCATCCAAGATAGACCACATTTTACATGAAAATCACCATGTAATTACAAATGTAATACCATGAACTATATCCAATTTTCACATTTGGAACTGAACTGTGTGTGTGTTTGCATTTACGTGCGTGTGAATGCATTCAACTTATATACCCATGGGAGGGCAATCTATGGTGGCACTTTTATTTAACCTCAAAGTTTAATTGCCTTAAGTCCGCCTTTTTGGAAATTACTTCAAATGGCGTCTGTTTATTTACCAAATCACTTGGAAATTTGACACACATTTAAAGAGGACTGGCAAGAACGTGTGTATAAAATTTGAGTAAGGTTGGCTGAAAAACATGGCTGCCATCAAGCAAAACATCTTTACTTAACAGCTAATTGTCTAATGATAATGAATGCTCATTGAATGCTAAGCATTTTAACCCCAACCCACAAGGGGCGCCAAACAAACTGTTTTCTAACTTTCTCATGAACCAACCTAAAAATTGTAACTAATACACAATACACAATTCTACACCGATATGTACATCTGTGCAATACTTTGTTTTTATACCTCAACTTTTGTTTTATACTCAGAATAGTTACCTCAGACTCCATTCACTGTGCGACATCTGATCAACCTCCATGTTCAATATCAAGGCTGTAAATACAATATATAAAGTTCTATGTGAAGTATTTCTATAATGCCTCATATTAATTCACTAGCAAGATGTCATTGTATATACTCTGGTCATATATTTCATCTTGTTTCATATTATCTGCATACTGTAATTGTACATAACTCTGGGTAAAACTGCTGATTTGTTAATACTTGGGTTGTTTATATTGTTTATTTTTTTATATATTTTATATATTATTATTATACTATTATTTTTTATATTGTGTATTTTTGTACTGCTTAACTGATTCTGTACTCTTGCTGCTGTGCAATGCAAATTCCTCACTGAGGGATGAATAAAGGCATATTTTATCTTATCTTATAATCCAACAGCATATAACGAAAAAAAAAAACACAACACAGAAGAATTCTAACATCACTGGCTAATATAAAAAAGTGCTGATGTGACAAGTAAATATTGGTATCATAATACATCAGTCCTACGGTATTTGTAGCAGCAGCTCGAGTCTCAGACACAGCAACCGGGAAACAAATCCAGCAGGCAGGCTATTGTCGTAAATGATGTATGCAGACAGGAGAATATCTCACAGACACAAGCTGCCATCCTTTGTTTGCCTTCGCCTTTTACGCCCCAGCCGGGGCTCACTCGGTATCTCTTGGAAATGTTCCCCCATCATCAACATCTTCATCTGCCTGACCCTGGATTTAAAATAGCATGTACCCGCAGAAAGAGCGGCCCTGGTGGGAACTGCGGGAAACAAGAGGAAGAAATTCTTATGACATGGGGACGGCAGCAAAGAACAACACAGGATCTCGACTGTCTTTATTGTCTCCCCTGTAGCAAAGCACATTCCAATGCTTACACAACACACACTACAGTGCTAAGAACTCATTCTAAGAATATTCCAGACTTTACTTTCTAATAAAACCCACAACAGAGAACATACAGAATGAGCAGTATTGGTTACATGCACTTAATGATTAGTGATTGAATGGACTCGGGTGCAGAATCTTCACGGCTAAAAAGGAGGCTTCTTGAGTCCAGTTATAAAACTCCAAATTGTAATAATACCCACAGCAACAATTATTTTTTGTACAAGAACAATTACTTTTTTCTTTCTTTGACATCTTCTGCCTCCCCAGAAATGAAACGTTTTGTCAAGTCAGCGTCATGCCTGCTAAACCAACAACTTTTATGCTTCATTAACATTGAGAGAGTTAGTAATAAAATAAGTTTAGCTCCATATAACTTCCTAGGTCATGTCCGCCTCCTTGCAGTGACGCAAGGACCCCATGCCGTCCTGCCAAGAACTCCTCTGACCAGATGAACTAATAATACTCTTAATGGCGTTCTGGCGGGCTGCTTTATACGGCCTGTCAGAAAGAAAATAGAATTCTTATTATTGTTTTTATTATTATTATTACGGGAAGTGTGGTTTGTTAACCAGGCTGTCCTGTTTTTGACCTGCCAGTAAAAAAAAAAAAAAGAAAAAACACACCTCAGTTCGTGTTTGGCAAATTCGCAATCATTCGCCAAACTTCCTGTCGTGTCCTGCAATTCTACCACAGCCCATAAAAAGCCATTCAGCTCATTTCTGAGATGGGAAACTGGGTTTTATACCAATCAACGATAGCACCAACCTGAAGTTGAACTCATAATAACTAATAACTTTTCATATTTCCATACAACATGGCTGCAGCAGGGATTATGGCATTGCATGGTGAATTACTCTAATTCCAGGTGGCAGCGAGACAAAAGCTTCATCTATGGCACACAAGCACTGCTTTGAATTTCTCGTCCAGAAGCAGCATCACATCAGAGGAAGAAAAATGTGAGCGCTTCAAATAGGAAGGCCGAAGGTTAAGGTTGCTCCTCAAGCCCTAACACTCACTGCTTCCATTTAAGCTCTGACACGCTCCTTTTCGCCAGTGAAAAAAGAAGGCAATTTGCTCCGGAGCCAAAGTGACACCTCTGGCTCTTTAATCAACAGCCAGCGTATGACATCAATGCTTAACCCCCAGTCCGGCCCCCAACTCCGCCTTCATCTGCACAGTTGCTGGGAAGGTCGGTTGGATCAATAGTTTTATATAGCCAGGGGAGGATGTGAGTTCATGCTACTCGGGCCAATTTGCCTTGCTTGTATTAACCCTCAAAGCAGGGGTCTCAAACACGCGGCCCACGGGCCAAATGTGGCCCGCAGGACACTAGTTTGAGGCCCCCGCCTTGATATGAAAGTTTAATGTTAGTGTGGCCCGGGCAAGTTTGATATGGATGCTGTATGGTATCATGTACCCAGAAAAAATTATTACGTTTGATTAATGTTCATGTTAAAGGTTAAATAACTGTTAATAGTTATCCTCCCTATCCGTGTGGAAGTGGTAAGTTTTTGGCTATTTCAGTTTAAAGGAAATAACTTGAAGGCTACCGTTTAGGTCGCTAGCTCTCTAGTTTGCGAGTTAGCATGTGTCTCAAGACCCTGCAGTTGCGCAATATGTTGTAAATAAAAAAAGTATAAATGTGACTATAGTCGTGTTTTGTCATGTCTACAGGGCTCTAATAATGCTTTGTTCATTTTAATCTGAAAAAAATAATTTGTCTACCCACCAACTATATGTGGTTTCTTAATTTTTAATCATTTGCCGTTTTATTATTATTATATTTATTTATTACTGATTGATTGATTTTCTTTATTCTTGATTTGTTTATTTATTTTTCATCTTATTTTGTGTAGAAAAATAAAAATTAAGATATGTGAGAACAGTGGAATGTTTTATCAGAGCTTTTATTGTAGAAAATCGGAACCAAAGCACTGAAAATAGTTTGTATATTTTTCTGTTTTTAATAAATGCGTTTTTTGTTTTTTTTTGGAAAACCTGATGCGGCCCAGCCTCGCCCAGACCCTAGCTCCAGTGGCCCCCAGGTAAATTGAGTTTGAGACCCCTGCCTTAAAGGCTCACAGTAGTTTGGATTTGTCCACCAGGGAGCCAGGGGGACCTGGAGCCGAGATCCCAAGGGAGGCTGACATCATTGCAGCGCCCCAATAAATGTGTTGCTTATAAGCAATGCTATGGGAAAAGTTGTTTTTTCATTTCAAGTAGGGCTCTTTTGATGACTGTATCTGGCTCTCAAGCATTTCTTACCACAATAAAAATGTATTTTTGCTAACATTTTAAAGTAAACATCACAGAAATGACTGTTAAAAATAATATTAAAAATCAACAACTTTTTTATGCATTTTAATTCGTCCATCTATTTTCTACTGCAATACGGCCAGCCATATCCATCTTTCCTGATTTTTTTCCAGGTCAAACACCAAAACTTGATTATTACTGGGTAATGCTGTAGTCTACCTCGGTCATTGAGATGTCAACATGTAAATATAAACTTTTCTCCTTTAGTCAAATAGTCACCTAGCTAAAGCTGCAGAACCAAGCCTTCTGGCAAAGATGGCCAAAAGAATTAAATATACTGAGTATGGTGCAAAACTATGCAGCAGCAGAAGTTGTATTAATGGCAACAAGTATTTGATTTATTATTAGACACTGCGCTGCTCACAAAAGTGTGCTGGCCACACCCCATTGGCGTGGGGTAGTGTGCCTGGTCTACGTAATTAGAGCCCATTATCTAAAACTGTTGGTCTTACATAAAAATGCACACATTTTATTGCATTCAATGTTTAAAAAAATGTATATGGCTCTCACAGATACACATTTTAAAATATCTGGCCTTCATGGCTCTCTTCGCCAAAAAGGTTCCCGACCCCTGATTTAGAGTGTTAAGTTGCTGTGTAATCACTTCAGTGCTGTTGGTAAAATTCATAAGATGACACTGTGAGTCAGACTGTTATCACTTCTTCCTAATTAAAAACAATATTCAATTCATTACCATTCAATTCATACTTTACGTTACTTTAATTGGGGAATTAGATAAGAAAACAAAACTGGCAACAGTTGTTATAAATTTCCCGGTGATGGACGTCTGAATAAAACAGCAAGCATCTTTATTTATAGCTCTGAGGTGTAGCAATGATGTGCAGTATCTGGTGGGGCCCCCAGTGGAACCAGTCGATCGGATCGGAGGTTAAACACAGGTGTTACGCAACATTTAAACACAATGTTGTTTGGATCGGTATGTTCACACACACATAAAAAAACCCCAGACACCTCAAGTGTCTCAATTAAGTGGACAAAAGCGATCATCGTGCTAACAGAAGAATAGCTTATATTTATGTATAACAATGAGCATCATTGGCAGCAACAGCCTTACTCATAAACATTTGCACAATATGATTTTTCACGCCTGATTGAACTGTTTCCGCTGGGTCAATACAGCAAAAGCAACTGAATCAATGTCGTTTTTGTTGCTCCTTTTTCTGTTTACCAAACACAAAACACTGCCGAGGGGATGAACAGCTTGTTGATTTCTTAAATTATTCTTATCATTATTGGCTGCGCAAAACCTTGAAAGCACACTCACAATGCTTGGAGCCTGCCACATAAACACACAGATTTGGATTCAACAAACACTTATTAAGGCTTGGTTTACGGCATTCTGGCTGAAAATGCACATGGATAGGCCAAGCTAAGGCTTGTGATCTAATGGGCCGATCCTCGTGTGGAAGAGAAGCAGCATCAAATGCTTCATTTGTCAGCGGCTCGCTTTTCCCAACAAGCAGACAATTCCACCACGCAGCCCTGGCAAGTGGTCATCAATTCACATTAACACAAACACAGAGTTGAACTCTGACGTGAACCCTGCTACAGAGAAATGTCACCATGACAGACAGGATGAACTGAATCAGAGCTGTTTACTGCAGCTGGGAATAGAAAAGCAGATTGTAGTACTGTGGCCGTGTGAATACTGGCTGGCTGACAACAGCTGCTGCTTATTTTGCGTTATGGATGCTAATTATTTGGCTGCCACTGGTGCCATCAATCAGGCGGCTGGAGGAAGCCCTGAGACTTGATGAGCCCACTTTGTCATTCAGGGTTTGGACAATCAGCCAAATCAATCAGAATCAGAACGCTTCAGACATACGCTGGGCCAAGAAAGATACATGAAAAAAAAAAACCCACCTGATTATTTGACAATTACCCCGAGAAAAAAAAATCTCATTAAATACAACAATAATGCTAATACTAATAAAAGATTCATATATATATATATATATATATATATATATATATATATATATATATATATATATATATATAGAGAGAGAGAGAGAGAGAGGTATATATATATAATAATCTTTTATTAGTATTAGCATTATTGTTGTATTTAATGAGATTTTTTTTTTCTCGGGATAATTGTCAAATAATCAGGTGGGGTTTTTATATAGTATATATATATGGAGAGGTATATATATATATATATATATATATATATATAAATCTTTTATTAGTATTAGCATTATTGTTGTATTTAATGAGATTTTTTTATATATTTTATATATGTATATATATATATATATATATATATATAAAACCAATTTTAATACATTTAGTTAATGTAATTAAATGGGATTTTTAAATTAAATTTAATTAATAAACACAAAAGTACATTTGAGGTTAAAGGAATAACAATTGAATAAAATGATTTGGTTTCCATATTTTATTTTCTATAATAAAAAAATGTGACCCATCATGTGGGTCATTATTTGTTTTTTTTTACATTTTTGAAATTTTTACTGATAATTCATTCATTTTTTTAATAATGGAGTTTGTATTTTACAAACCTAAAAAGTAATTAAAACTAAAAAAAATCAATAAAAATCCAATATAATTAAAAAAAATCAGAAATCATTTAATGTTTCAAAGGTATCCTTTCATGGTTTTTCTACTTTTCTGACCTGTAAATATTGTTACCACATTGTATTCTCGTGTTAAACGATGCCAAAGCGTCAGATAATGAGGTTTGCACATTTGGAAGTGAGCCCTGAAAGAAATTCTGGTTGGCTCTGAGTGCTGAGTTTTTTCTAACACAGAGTTCTACTGACGTCAATGCGATCCGGACTTCCTTATATGGGCTGCAGATTGCCTGCACTCAGTGGCCAACATGCAGTTTAAGGATTGTCATTGTTGGTAAACAATGACTATGACAATCTATAGTTTATTGCATTATTTGTAGCACGGGCGTTCATTTCAAGACGATATTTCTCTCCAACAACACTGACCTGCGTGCTCTCGCTCTCTGCTGTGGCGATTCGTTTGCATTTTTCTATCAGTTTGACATTTCCCCGTGTGGGAGGCAATAAGACCATGTTTATATAAGAGCTGCAGATAATGAGTAGTTGAAGTTTGACAGAGGATGGGGAAGAGAGGAGATACGGATTTAATGGAGGTCGTTATTTCGTTTATGGAGTTACCTGGATTTACTGGGAAGCCGATTGGGACCTTAAGTAAGAACGGAATGTTCAGTCCTCTGTTTGGGTCTTATGAATTGGAAAATAAGGAAGGCACTAGCCGTTCTGCTGTTGTCAACGATCCGGAATATCATGTGTCCGAAGTGTGACCCACAGCTGCTTCCTAAAAAGTCACTCAGAAAAAGTGTAAAAATCAGCTCTAATTTTACAAGAATTACAGTCATAATATTCAACAAAAAACGAGGTAACCTAGCAAGAAAAAATATATATTATGAGAGTAAATTATGTCATTTTAGCAGTTTAAAATTGAAATATTGAAGAAAAAATATGTTATATTATGAGAGACAAACAAAACAGCAAATAAAGTTGTCATTTTTGGAAAAGGAGGTTCCAGAAAAAGTTACAATGTCCAAATGTTACAGGAAGAAAGTCATAATTACGAGAAGAAAATTTACAAGAAAGTGAATTAGTTGGAAAATATAAAACATATACGTATATCAACTGCTTTCATTCATTCATTCATTTTCTACCGCTTATCCTCACGTGGGTCGCGGGGAGTGCTGGAGCCAAACAACCATTCACACTCACATTCATGTCCTGTTATGTCCTATGGACAATTTGGAGTGGCCAATTAACCTAGCATGTTTTTGGAATGTGGGAGGAAACCGGAGTACCCGGAGAAAACCCACGCATGCACGCATGCAAACTACACACAGAGATGGCCAGGATGGAATTGAACTCTGGTCTCCTAGCTGTGAGGTCTGCGCGCTAACCACTCGACCACAGCCAACTGCAATTTAATAAAGTAAAAATATTAAGAGAAAATTTTAGCAGAATTTTAGCAGAATTTTAGCAGAATTTTAGCAGAATTTTAGCAGAATTTTAGCAGAATTTTAGCAGAATTTTAGCAGAATTTTAGCAGAATTTTAGCAGAATTTTAGCATTTAGCGTTTTTGTAGAGTTTTTGTTCAGAAGAAGTTATTTTTAAAAGAAACAAAACTAAAAACAAAACTTGTACATTTTATAACATTAGGTTGAGGGGAGTTGGAATTGTACGGGAATAAAGTCAAAATATTAAAAGATTAATAAAGAAGAAAGTTGAAATATTTGTAAAAATAAATAATATAATTTAAAAAAGAGAGTTGTACTAGTAATAGGTAATATCTTTTTTCCTGACTTGTTAGCATATCTATTCCTCTTAAGTGGCCATCCTTTTGTATGCACTATGTCAGACTCAATGAAAAAACTTTGGCCACTATACTGACGACAACATTTGCACCGCCTCAACTTTTAACAATCTGCTTTAACCAGCTGACATCCTCTTATTGCTCGACAGGAAATCAGTCGGCTGGAGTTACTCTTGATTTGTAACAGTTGGCTTGAGCATCTGAATGTTTTTTTTTTAGCTCGTAGCCTCAGGCTGCGCTTCCTTCATATTCCGCCTTCTGCTTTTATTCCTTTTGTGTAAACAAGGCAGTTTAATTGCTGAGAGAATACTTGGTGAGTATGACACTTTTGCTCTTTTGTTGACATCGATTAAAACGTGATCTATCATCCATGAAGAGAACTTTGTGAATCTGTAACCTTTTACGCAGACATGTACAGAGTGTACGTCTGGATTGCTTGTGCTGTGATGCACCAGTTCACCGCACACGCCTCACTCTGGTACAATTTTAACATTCAGGGTCGGTAAAGTCTTCCTCCGCACAATGATAGTCTGAGGATGTCATTGCCGGTTTGATGATCTCTTCTAAATGTGAAGCGCTCTTCACTCCAAATGTTCACCTTGACAGCTTCTGCCAAGACATTGGTCACGATGCCTCTGTGCTGGTTATGCCTCCCGCCCGTCAGTGTGTGTGTGTGCACTCTTGCAGAGGAGTCAAACTCATTTTCATTCAGGGCCACATCAGCAGGAGCAGTTGTAAATGCATCTTCTCATCACATGATGACAGTTTCCTCTGCATTGCATTATTAATGATTGTAATGAATGAAGAAGGTTTTGGAAGAAGATCATTTCATATTATACCACTAAAAATGCTAACTCAAACGTTTACGGATGCACAGATTTACATGCATTAAAATATAAGGCAAATCCTTGATTCAATTCACCTAGTATACTGTAATTAGTCACCAAGTGCATGGTCTCCATAAGCAGATTTAATTATTAAAGGCATTAACATTGGTTTCGTTGCTGCTATGTTGTAGCATTTTTTAATGGAATTTTGTACATACGTATATATATATATACACCCACACATATATATCTATCTATATATATATCTATATATGTATATACATATACACACACACACACACACACATACATACATATATATATATATATATACGTAATATATATACATATATATATATACGTACTATATGTAACCTGGTGGATATGGAGGACCAAAACTGCCAAAATCATAAATAAATAAATAAATAAAAGTGGAAATAAAAACAAACAAAAAAAAAAATAAAAAAGTTAAATACAAAAAATAAATATAAATGGAAATAAAAACAAAAATATTTTTTTTTTTAATTTTTGAATCTTGTTTTTATTTTTGTATTTATTTTTGCTTTTATTTATTTATTTATTTATTTATTTATGTATATGTTTTTTTATTTTTGTTTTTATTTCATTTATATTTATTTTTTTGTATTTAATTTTTTGATTTTTTTTAATTTTGTTTTTATTTTCACTTTTATGTATTTATTTATTTATTATTTTGGCAGTTTTGTATGGAGGACCAAAACTGCCAAAATAATAAATAAATAAATAAATAAAAGTGGAAATAAAAACAAAAATGAAAAAAAAATCCAAAAATTAAATACAAAAAAATAAATATAAATGGAAATAAAACAAAAAAAAAATTTTTAATTTTTGAATCTTGTTTTTTATTTTTGTATTTATTTTTGCTTTTATTTATTTATTTATGTATATATATATTTTTGTTTATATTTCCATTTATTTTTGTATTTAATTTTTTGATTTTTTTTTTCATTTTTGTTTTTATTTTCACTTTTATTTATTTATTTATTTATTATTTTGGCAGTTTTGGTCCTCATAGAAATGCAGAAGGAAAAACCAGGAAGTCGGTGTCCGAGCTTCTCAGGGACGCTGCCAATCGTTTGGATGATTTGGAACATGGTAAGTATGAAACAGCGTCGACCTCTGAGTCTGTTGTTTCATTTGTGTGAATTAACTGCTCCAATAAGGCTGCCACCCGGAAAAGCAGGTAATCCGGGGAAGCATTATCCAAAATATCTGCTAGCAAACGGAGATCCCTGGAGATTGCAGCCATATTTACCGCCATTGAGAGTGGTGTGGTGCTGTGGCTGTTTGCAGGCATACCTAGTCGATTTTCGCACTCACATGTCGATCAACCAATAGGCGAACAGTTCAACCCAAGACACACTTAGGACCGCCCCCTCATTTGAATAGTTTTTCCTTCTGCATTTCAAGCTGACATTGTCTGCAGCATGAAATAAATACATATGAGAGCAGAGTGCTTTTATTTATTTATTGATATGTAATTCTATTTATATATTTATTTTTGTATTTATTTCTACATTTATTTTTGTATTTATTTTTAATTTTGAATCTTGTTTTTTATTTTTGTATTTATTTTTGCTTTTATTTATTTATTTATGTATATATTTTTTTATTTTTGTATTTATTTCCATTTATATTTATTTTTTTGTATTTAATTTTTTGATTTTTTTGATTTTTCAATCCTTATAGTACTGTTGCTTTAAGAGCAACGCTGGGGGAAGGGGGAGGGGACAATCTTGCGAGCGCGAGACCAGGCAGTAAAACCGACAAGGTGGCTAACACCACATCTTGGATAAAGTTGCCGTAAACACTAATGTAAGTTGAAAATGACTCCTAAAATTAATATAATACATTCAAATTTCATGAATGGGGCAACATATATTGGTGAATGACATTGTATGTTGACGGCCATACAGAGGGACTCGCTTAAGCAGCAGTGCAGCGTGAGCGTTGCTAAGCGTATTTTCTAATTGTGTGCATTATGTGCCCCTGTAA
This sequence comes from Doryrhamphus excisus, assembly GCF_037039965.1. Lineage (NCBI taxonomy): Eukaryota > Metazoa > Chordata > Actinopteri > Syngnathiformes > Syngnathidae > Doryrhamphus > Doryrhamphus excisus. Next base: position 18,459,149 of record NC_136357.1, read on the forward strand.
TTAACAAATGTGTTGTTGCATGCTGTTTAGAGGGGAGAGGTGATGAGGTGGTTACTTTCCATGCATGTAACAGCTCTCTCTCAACATACTGGAAGACGTAAGTTTATCTGCCTCTAATGTACAATATTACCCTGAATTAAAATTATAACTGTTTAAGTGTGACTGTGTAACATTTGAAAGTATGTGGTGAGGGAAAGTTTTCATTTGATTTTTTTTGTATTATTCAGCAAGCCACTACTGTTTTTTTCTGTTTTCTGGAAGTGCAGTTTCTGGTTGTTGGTGCAAGTCAGGATAACCTGCACCTATGAGGACCAATATGTAGTGCTCGGGACAGAAGAAGGCCAATAGCAGTATTCACCTTCACTAAGACTTGCCAATCTCAGTTTATTGTCTCTAACCCCTGATAATTTTCAAAGTTGTCCTTTATTAAATCACTGGCTGTTATTATTGCACACTTTCTGTAAATCCAAGATCTTAATTTCACATCTCATCTATCTCTGTGTTCGTCTGCTATATGATATATGACATATGACATATGACATTGCTGATCTCAACAACCAGTGACCTGAAAATTACCAGGGGGTGCCCAAACTTTTTCATAGCACTGTATATATAGATGAATAGATAGATACTGTATATACAATATATATAAAACATATATTAAATATATGTGTTTTGCCTAAAACACAAAGACAATAGGTCTGCTTTCCTGGATGACAAATGAAATCTGGGGCTATTTATAGTTTGAAATCACAAAACCATGAATCAGTCAATTAATCATTGTCAATTTATTGAATAATAGATTACGCATTGATTAATTGGCACCTCTAATCCCAATCCCAGAGGTACTGAAAATAAATATTATTTAAATAAATATATTTTTGGATCACCTGACTCCAAAACCCCTCTTGGTGTGGGCTAATCCCCCAAAATACCAAAAAGATACTTGGTTTCCCACCTGCTCGATAATTGCCATATTACAGTACTCTATACGTGCATAGTGTTATGGACACACAGTATGCTCCTTTGCGTGAGCTATGGATGAGCTCATCTTAAGTGTCCCGTGACACGCGCTAATGTAATGTGTGCAAGACAAGGTGACACAACACGCCCACCTCTGCTGATGACTGATGGCCAAACGCGACCGCCGTGACCTCATGCGTGCCGAGGCTTTCCTGCGGAGGCGACCATGATTATAAAATGAGAAATAAAGAGAGTTGAGCGCGGCCAATTCTTTACTTTCAGACCTTTTGATGTAAACACAAAATGCACACTTGCCTTGAGCAGAAATGAAGTAACGGCTTCCATGCAATCTCTCTTCCTTTGTGTCCAAACACTGGCAGTGCAGTATAATTACTCCACATGCTGTGTTTACACTGACAACACAATACTTTCTTTCTGCCCTCTGCTTCTGTAATATACGTTTAATAAAACTACAACCACCCCCGTCGCCTGGGAATGCTCACATTCATAAGGTTGCTAACAACCGAGGACAGGGTAGCAGAAAACGGCAATGGGGAGCTAAAACTGGTAACATGCTTTTCATGGCCATCATTCACTGGGAAATATGAATGCCGTACTTCAAATAGACAACACCACTCACTTCATAGACACCGTGTGTTGCCACACCTCAAATAAAAACTGGCCTCCACTTTAATCCACACCTTGCCTCAATCACTTGGTAGAAATAAAAAAACACACCTCAAATGGACAATAAACACCGGGCCTTAAACACTGGTTGCAATGTGTACTTTATAAATAACCGCAACATTTCAAACAGAAATTTCATTTATTTGAGGAAAAAAGACCTCCACTTTAATAGTCACCACACCTCAAATAGAAAAGAAACTCGGCCTCAATCACCGGTTACAATGCGGACTTCATGAATAAACACCACACCTCAAATAGAATTCTGCTTCATTCCCCTTGAGAAAAAAATTGCATCCAGTTTAATAGCCACCATACCTCAGACAATTACATTTATGCATCAATTGCCAGTTAAATAAACACCAGACCTCAAATTGAATTCTCCTTTATTTCTCCTTTGAGAAAGAAAAATGACTTCATTGCTACATGCCTCAAATAGACAATCAGAATTCAATTAACACCACATCTCCAATATAAATCTCTTATTTTCCACTCAAGGAAAAATGGTGTCTAGTTTAACTCATTCACTGCCATTTTCAGAAAAGAGCACTCCAAAAATTCCCAAACAAGAGAACAATGGTAGCAATAAAGTACATACAGGTGGTCCTCCATGTTGCTGCGTCTCGCGGTTACGTATACATGTTCCCGTAAATTCGTTAAAAAAAAGTATTTTAGTCTGGCAACATGAGACTCGCTCACGAACTTGTAACAGCACAAGAATTAACTATGTGGCTCACCCGCTGCCATCATTAAGAACAAAGGCTACTGTTGACAACGGCGCCAAAACAACATCAGCAAACTGCAGTTGCACACACATGCAGGTCACAGCCTCACAGAAAATCGTAAATCACAAAAATCACAGGTCGCTACAGTATCCTTGTTACTAGCTTGTTACTGCTCCTATGAAAGCGATAGCAATAACTATAAGCAGCATAATTTTCAATTTTTTTATTACTGTTTAATTTCATGACTGTATTTAGTGTTTTAGTGTTCTGTATTTTAGGTGTTGAATGTTAACTGAGGTATGAGGACCGACTTAAACTAAAACCTGACTGAATACTATGGAACCTGTTAAAAAAGTATTATTCTGTGTATGTCGGGGGAAATATACAAATTAGCTTAATTGGACATAAATAAAGGGACATCTGTTATATTATGTAGATTAAAGGAGGAGTCAGGGCGTCTCTTGGCGGCATGAATGATAAAATGTTCGTTCTTTAATAACAATTATGAAATATGGCGGTTTATGTGGTGAATAATTGGAGTCTTAAGATTGTCATACAGGGGATGTGCATTATCTACTGTATTCGCACGGATGAAGACACATTACATGCTCATGCGTACCGTAGCACTTTCTGTGCTCATGCCAGTGTATTAAGAGTCTCAAACAATGTTCCCCAGTCACGCCAAATCATAAAAGCTGACAAGCGCTGCCCCTGGGCCAGTTTGCCTGGGGAAGAAATAAGACTCAGGAGAAGGCTTTTGTGTGGATGAACAAAAGGAATCTCCTTCCTCCTTTCTCTCTCGCTTCCCCTAAATCCAATCATGTGCCACCAAGCGTCTCCCACATGCCCGTTTCCAAGTTACCGCTTGCCAATGCTGCTTCATGGCCTGCCGGTGACGCCTTTTTACATGCCGACAAAGACTCCACCTGCAGGTACTTCCAGGTCAAATAGAGAGTGGAACTTCTCGCTTCTAACTTATAAGGCTGGCTGCTAATCTGCAATGTGGAGATTCACTTCAAGAAAGTGATAAATAAGGAGTCCTGACCTTGCTCCCGCATGAAGAAACAGAGCACCTCCTCTTGTCCGCGTTCCACCACCCTGTTGCTCCTCTTCCCTCGCTCGGGTTCTCCTCACACGCGGAGCCTCCTCATCTTCCTCAGGGGCTGGGATGATGGTGATGATGAGCTGCTCATGAGGAAAAGGAAGCCGGATGTGGAGAAGAAAAGAAAGACAGACTCTTCTGGCCCCTGAGTGCTCCTCCTCGGTGGTGTCTCCCCATCTGTCAGAGCGCAGCGGCAGTGAGTCTGTGTTAAGAGCGAGCGAGAGGCTGAGCGAGATGAAACGATACATGAGCTGACGGAGGGAAGAGAGAGAGAGAGCGGAAGAGAGAGGGAGCTTGTGGAGATGCACTGGAGGGAGATCCTCTATATTGAGAGAGCTCTTGTTTATCTCACTGCCATGCATTCCTTCTACAAAGAAGTCCGTTGTTTCTACTCTTTCCTCCACAGGCCGCAGACTTCCTGTTAGTACTACGCTCAACTTCCCGTCATTTGAGTCAAGTTTCTCGACGTTCTGTGCTTCAAACCCACTCTCTGTTTTGTTTCCACATTGGAGTGTGAAATAATCCAGTATGTTGCCACTGACAGGTGAACGCTGTTTTTGTTGTTTTTGCTCCTCCACAGACAAAAACTACAAAAAGTACCTTTTTGGAAATGCAGTCAAACCTTGGTTTTGAACGGCCCAGTTTTCCAACAAAAATTTTGGACAACATTTTGCCTTGGTTCTCATATGTCTTGGACTGTCGTACAATGGAACTTCAGTTCCCCTTGTTTTCATATGAATCGTTTTTCTAAATTTTACCTGGCTTCTTGTGCACCGTCTCAGTTATCAGTACAATATTGTGTAACTGTTGCATTTAAGTTGAGTCTTGTGGCGTAAGTAAATCACTATAAGATATATTTGAGGTTGGGCATTCTGTATGTGGGTGCTAACAGTGCATGTGTTATCACACATGCATGTGCATATCTTCTCTGCTGACTCGTGACATGACAATGCGGCCGTATCAGCCTAAAGTGTCCCCTGAGTACACCGCCTCCTTGGGTCAATATGCACAAGTCTGGGATAGATCAATCAAGGCTATGTGCATCAGCCAAAGGTCATTCAGGGGCCAAACGCACAACAAAGTATGTACTAGATATCATGTCAGACGTGGCTGCACTGATACCACGTGTGCTGATAAGAATGGCTACACGACATATGGTGATGCCATGTTGACACTGCAGCGTTAGCAAGGTCCGCTAGCAATGTAGACTTTCTAAATAGTAATATGTGTGCAGTTTCTGTTTATAATCAGCAAACGGGAAAATAATCTATCATCTCATCTCCCGCACGCTTGATTGCAGTTGTTGCTGCCAAGGGTGATCCAACCAGTTATTAGGTTTAGTTTGTTCACACAGGGCCATGTAGGTATGGAGGTTAATAATAGGTTTCATTGAAATATTGCACTTTGTGATCAGTTGTGCTGTCGTTGACTAACATTGTAATTTGTTTGATGATCAGAAACAAGTGCAAAAAAGTAAGAAATCAGGATGGGGGGCAAACGGTTTTCAAATGCCTTTCAACCAATCACAAAAGCCGATCTCCTTTGTCATACCCCCCAAGGGGACAGAAATGTTTTCATGCCTCCAGATTTGAAATACCATCGAGAAACTGATAATATCTAATTAATAAAGTATACTGTATAAAGTAATAGTAATAATAAAGTATAAAGTAATTAATAAAGTATACTGTACAGACTGAAGTCGAAACTGAAACCAGTAAAATATAACAGCATGTTGACTATGATACATTTGTACATGATGGCAGGTCTGCCATCATGTACATGTGTAAGTTTCACAAAGGATAAACAGTATGTTCTTTTGGAAAAATAAGTCAAATATGGGTGACAATACTCCTCTGAATTCAGAGGACTTGTAGAGAGACAGACCAATAATACATTACAATACAATCATTTCTACTGCGTTACACTGTGTGTATGCTGCTGGCCCCGCCTCCACCCAGAGAGACAAAGAGACTGACAAAAGGGCCCACTCCATTCATGCCATTGTTCTATGGAACAAATGCGCCAAGGTGCTGAAATCAGTATACCGTCTTCCTGCCTGTTTGGAGGCGGGAGACAAGCAAAAGAGACTGAGTGGTAACTGAGACGGACAAAATTATCCAGTTTATGTTCATTTATTGTGTAATGAATGCATTCATTATTATTGTACCAGGCCTGGTGCCCATCTGGAGAGAAAATTGTGACACCCCTAGTATTCTTCCATTGTACTGTGGCTTGCATTAGATCAGTGATTCTTAACCACAGGTCCGCGGCCCAAACTTGGGCTTCAAGCGCCACCAATAGGGCCCCAAATAAAGGTTATCAACTGAAGACACCAGAGATAGGCTAGCCGCTATGCTACTGTATGTTATCCATGAGACGCTCAGTTACAGTGCAGCTTCCGGTGGTAATGGTAATGGTAATGGTTTTATTTCATTTGAACATGCATCAGATTACAATTGAGTGCATCCCATAATCAGTTCCCAGTTCCACATGTCCAAAAGGAGTAGGAAGAAGCAAAGCTTATTAAATCCTACCCCTCCATCTGGTACTTTTACAATCAGTATCACATTTGTTCACTTCCTGCTTTCATAATACATTTTAAGGGTTTTTATTTTTTGTTTAATTTAAAAAAATTATATGACCATACAATGTCATGTGTAAGTCAATGTAATGTGTCAGTCAGTTGTTTAACAAACTCACAGAAGACCAGAAGAAGACATTCAACTACAACTAGCAATGGATATGTTTTTTAAATGAAAGAATGAAGACAAAAGTGGTGCCAGTCCCTGCCAAAATACAAAGTACAATCCGGATTCATCAAGTACAGCTTTGTAAATGGAGGAAGAACAACTCTGCACTGGAAAAATCGGGCCTCAACGTCAAAAAGGTTAAGAAGCCCTGCATTAGATATCCTTCTGCTGATGATTCATTGATCATATTCATGTTTATTGATGAAGCCAATTCAAATATGCATCCCCCACTTAGCACATTCCTCCACACCATCTTTTGCGCTATCGACATTCAATAGATCAAGATAGACACTTGAAATCATGCTGCATGTGCACTGTTGGTAATTGGGACACCCTCCCCCGCCTGCCCACCCTTCACCTACAGATAGTAAATATTACACACTTCCTTACATGTCTTATGAAATATTGAGTGGAATGTGAAATGTACGTTGAGAAATGAGGTCATGATGAGGGAACACCAGCAGGGAGGCTGCGGGAATCGCTCACTTAGCCGTGATCGCCGCATACGGATATACCTGAAGCCGTAAATGGGGGCAAAAATGTCAGTCAGTCAGAGCTGCAGGTGGGAGACGCAGCAGAAGGAGCTTGTATTCATGACCAGATCCACACTCAAATTGTTTTCCATGCAGCTGCTCTTCATTAATTATACAAATTCTGCCAGAGTGGAGATGTTCATCAACTCCTATTACACCTGCACATTCCAAAGACCCAGTAACCAGTTTCCACTCAGGCGACGACAATCCAATTCATCACATTTGTAACTATGCCTGAAATATGCATATTTTCACTGTATTTTATGAACAGAAGGAACAATTACAGTGCAGGATTAGAGCTGCAACAATTAATCATTATTGATAAATGACTATCCAATTAAATGGCAACTATTTAGGTACTTGATTAATTGTTTTGTTAATTAAAAAATGTAAAAATGTTATTTTTTTTACATTTCTTTAGTCGTCCATGTCTTTGCGTTTGTGGCAAAACAACAGCTTTGACTTTGCTTGGGTTGACTTTGATTAGGAGGTGCTGGAGGGAGTGATTTGTCTCATTTTCTCTCAATTTTTTCTAGGAGGCATTTTTGTCATGCAAATATTTTACCTTTGAAAGCATATTGTTTCAGGAAGCCAAACTCCTTACTTAAGTAACCCCAATAACGAACCAGAGCTACTGTTCTCAACACCAACATCTGACCAGAACTGGACCAAGTCACCATTGATCGACTACACTGCTGATGGGGATGTCATACAACTTGAGGTCAAGTGAGGCCTGTGGTTCTTTGGAAGTTGTTGTGGGGACTTTTGTGACCTCTTGGATGAGTCGTCATTATTCTCTTGGGGTCTGGTTTTGGTTGGCTAGCAGCTCCTGGGAAGGTTCACCGCTGTTCCATGTTTTCGCCATTTGTGGATAATGGCTCTCACTGCATTTTGCTGGAGTCCCCAAACTTTAGAAATGGCTTTACATGTCACACTTTGCATTGACGGTGGTTTGGTTGCTATGCTATTTTTGTTGTCTGTGCTCGTTCTTGTTTTACTGACCTTGTGTCTCCTGTAGATTCTGGCAACTCCTGTTGGGGTGGGGCTGCGAGACGTGCCGTAGCTCGAGCTGCGACTAGATGGCACTCGGCTATTCTTTGTGCGTTTTTCATGGTGCCCCTTTCTATGTGTTATGAATGGCACCGTTATTTTTGTTCCTGTTCTCCTTTTAAAAGACTATTTGTGCACTTACCTCTGTCCTCTGCGTCTTGGGATCCAAAAACCCGGTGTTGTACACAACGTATCACATTATTTTTCCAGATTGATAGACCTTAATCACTCTAAGTTATGTTTTAACAGAAGGGACAATCACTTTTTCCACACAAGGCAATGCAGGTTTGGATTTTTTCCTCACATAATAATAAAAGGTTTCATTTAAAAACTGCATTTTGTGTGCAGTTGTGTTGCCACTGACTAATAATTAAATGAGTTTGATGATCTGAAACAGTTGAGTGTGACAAAAAAGAAATCAGGACTTTTTACACTGCTGTATATATACAGTAATTAACATAATGTGTTAATTAATAGCTCCAAATGAACTGAAAGGTCAAATCAAATTCAAACACGCCACAATTTAACTTGTCTGTCTCTTCCCAATGTCTCTCTACACAAAGTCATTGTCAATAGAACATTTGCTTGAACGAACTTTTGTGGTTGTTACTCCCTGACGTCCAAGTGGTGGGTGTTGATGGTCAGAATTCAGAGTGTCCTCAAATGCACCTCGTGGTGGTAGTGCGGTGGAGAATGAAGATGTGATGTTCCGAGACATGTTTGTACATATGGTGCTGAAACTGAGCACAGTTGCTGATGTGTTAAGGTCGGAAAAAAGTTAAATAGAGTGTCAGACTGTGTACTTCCATGGGGATGCTCCACTTGCCTCCATGCACTTCAGCACAGAGAGGTGTGGTTTGCCATGCTTTAATTACGCTACAAAGTTGAATTCAATAGACTGCTTCACGTGTTATTTTTGACAGCCGTGGTTTCTACATGTCCATCGTCCTCCTGGGAAACTCCGTTATTTTTCTCCTATTTGTTGAGACTTTTAGCCAAGCTCCAGGAGATTTATTTGACTCTTTTTATGGAGCTGCGGATCAGCTTATACGCTCCACCATTAAATCTGCAGGGTATTTGATACAGATGTGACTTTCAGTCTTTAAAAATACTACGCTGTAGGATTTATTTGGTATTAAACGGTCAGAGTGCTGGGAAATGTCTGTCTTTTATTTCTATTTCTTTCCTCCTTCTTCCGCAAACTAAAGCCTCTTGAGCCATGTTTTCCTTCCATTGTGAAGATGCTGAAATGCTGCTTTTTCAAATGAATTTAGCAGCCCCGATATCAAACAGTCCTGCAGTTGCTGCCGTGCGGCCCCGTGACGGTGAAGTGAGTGAATGTTTTTGTCGAGCATTTCTCACGGGTCCTGCTTAAAGCGCTCAAGATGGAGGTCAGAGGAGACGTAAGGAACAGAGCAAATCCCTACCAAGTAATTGCTTGTCCTTCTCTCTTTCAAAGGATGCTGCTAATGGGCACATGCACCCTTTAGGCTTCAAGGCATTTGGATATGAAGGTGTGCTTTTCACCACCTAGGAGGTTAGCAATGTGGTGTATAAAAACTACAATATCCATAACACTGTGGAGTGGTGAGTTATGGGCCTCAGAAGTTCACATTGCAGTCATTCGTTCATTTATCACCGGTAATTGGCTCCAGACCCCACTGCCATAAGTGAAACTCCGCAAAGCAGGATTCAGTATTAATAAATGGAATATTAAACACTGCTTCTGGAGCCCTGTTAAAATAAGCAATAGTGGCTCGACAGATGTGTGTATGACAGGAAGTGACGAGAGGTTCGGAGCTGACTTTTAGCTTGTCATGGGTTATGGCCCCAGCAGTAGCCTGTGTTATGTTAACGATTTCATTATTATCAGTGTTGTGAGATATTTTTTAATCTCGCAATATCAAGCCGTATTCAACCACAAAACAGTTACCATTTAGTATTGAAAATTGCAGAGATGAGGATGCTGAGGTTCTCATTGGGAGTGACCAGGATGGATAGGATCAGGAATGAGTACATCAGACGGACATTACATGTTAGAGGCCTTGGAGATAAAGTCAGAGAAGCCAGACTGAGATGGTTGGGACATGTCCAGTGGAGAGATAGTGAATATATTGGTAGAAGGATGCTGCCAGGTAGGAGGCGTAGAGGAAGACCAAAGAGGAGGTTTATGGATGTAGTGAAGGAGGACATGAGGGTAGTTGGTGTGAGAGAGACAGATGCAGAAGACAGGGTTGGATGGAGGTGATTGATTTGCTGTGGCGTCCCCTGAAGGGAAAAGCCCAAAGAGAAAGACGAAGAAGTAGTTTTTAAAAAATCTCATGCATTATGTACATTATGTAGAGGATGAAAGCACTGATGCACATGCAGTAGGAGTGATCGATATCGATGGAGGTCTGCACTCTATTATAGAGTACAGCTCTGCTTCAGAGATGTTCACATATGGTAAAATGGTAAGTGGTTTGTGACTTCTTTTTCTTCTAATAGGAATTCACTCCAAAGAAATCCATCCACTTTCACTTTGCAGGCGAGGAGAGAAATGCTGTCTGAATTGAAGGTTTGCACTCAGCATTGGTCGTCTTACTAATAACTGTGGCTTGAACATTATCATCCCCCGAATAGGTCGTTACATGTTTCCAAAATGTGTTCAACGCCTATGAAGAATTCAATCTGAAAGAAAAGATCATCTTGCCTCATCTCGGCTTTCCCCGAGCAGTCCCACATTTGGAGAAAACCAGTCAAATCTTCAAAGTTTGTGTCGCTTGTTGCAAAGCTTAAACTTTTCTCGCCCCGATCAGTAGGGTGTCACTTATTAATGCACGATTCAGTCATAAAGTGCTCTGCCAGCTGAGAAATAACGGTATGACAATAATCATATTTTTCATGAGAAAGTAAACAAAGCTGAGGCACACATACACACACCGGCTTGTCTTTCAAATAAAAGGCAGACATGCTAATTAAGCTTCAGTGTTCCAGAATGTGCTACTATTAGATCAAATCATTGTTTGCTACAAGTCATTTTCATTCCGTGACGCTCCAGTGTTGCGTTTGAGTGACATTTAGTGCCTCCCGTGTGTCTGAGAATGACAAATTGGTTCTGGCGTCACACCAAAATTGCTTGTCGCTGTCAGGGTTGGTGCGTCCAAACTCTGCTAACTGCTATCATGCTACCAGGCCAGTGTGTCTGCTTTGGCTGACAGTAATATACAAAAGTCTAACGTGGTGAGTACACTGACCAGACTGGTTGCGGCCAAGAGTTGCTTCACAAATACTAAGTACACGATCAAGCACATTTTCCATTGATAGATTAAGGGCAAAATAACGATATTTTTGTGATGCCACGTTCATCCAGTGAAATGTCAGAGGGCACAGGACGGCGTCATCAAATATTTAAAGATGTCAATAATAAGGTGTGCTCTTTTCATCCTTGCCGCTGTGTAAACAACAAAGGCTGCGGAGCACAGTCATCTGTCATGGTGCCTCTTCCCTCTGAAGGCTGCTCACAGGCGCCAACTGCCACTCACCCCCGTTTGAAAGGTGAAGGCCCATGTAAATGTTGCATGAGCTTTTGGAGTTGAGGAGGCTTTCAAAAGGATGATTTTTTTTTCATGAATATCTCAAGCACTCCTAAAACGTGGATGGTTGGAAAAAGAAAGGATAACAAAACTTGCTCTTGTGGAATCATATTTAAAAAGCATGATTACTGATAGCAAGATAGCAATAACAATCCCCCGCCTGAAATTAAGGCTCGACTTGTGCAAACTTTAACAGCTTGTCACCTCGACAAGCCCAAGTGACAAGTGTTCCGTGCTGATTGATGCCTACGCTGCCTTTACTGGAGGATAATTAGCCAGTGCTGCGTGTCCACTTTTTCTATACTTGGTTTAGGAGCAATGTGAAATGTCTTCAATAACACCGTTTTACCAGTCAAATCGGTGGAATGGCGGTCGTGTGGTTAGCGCGCAGACCTCACAGCTAGGAGACCAAGGTTCAATTCCACCCTCGGCCATCTCTGTGTGGAGTTTGCATGTTCTCCCCGTGCATGTGTGGGTTTTCTCCGGGTATTCCGGTTTCCTCCCACATTCCAAAAACATGCTAGGTTAATTGGCCACTCCAAATTGTCCATAGGTATGAATGTGAGTGTGAATGGTTGTTTGTCTATATCTGCCCTGTGATTGGCTGGCCACCAGTCCAGGGTTTTCCCCTGCCTCTCGCCCAAAGACAGCTGGGATAGGCTCCAGCACCTCCCTAAAAGATTCAGTGGTTTACCTCAAATAAAATAAACAAATAAACAAGACACAAACAGCTTGGTTTCAGGTAGGGCATGATCATCAGGTCTGAATGGAATGCTTACAACGGTGATACCACCCAAACGACTGTCGTTGGCAGCCACTCCTTTGTGTGGTAACGTTCGTCATTTGACACCACTGAAGAGCCTCATCTTCGTCTTGTTATGCCACTGCTTCGTTCTCCAAATATGATGTTTATATTAGATTTCAGCTTTTTCAGCTTTTAGGCATATGCACACTTTTGGTATGGATTCTACGCAATGTTTTAGGAATGAGGCTCCTGGTTTGCCAGAGAATAAAAAGACATGTGAAGGAAATCTCGACCTCCCTTACTTTGAGGCGATCTCCTTGTGGGTGTCGAATTGAGGATATGGGCAGACTAAATAACCAAACCGGTATATGAAAACCAGAGTATTTATTCCTGATACAAACAATATCTAATACAGACGTCCGGGCTTAGTTGCATTCCCTGTATGCCAACAGGGAGTTGGGTCTTAGTACAGCGCAGCTGCAAAAAAGCACCCTTTCTTTCCCTGCCCAGCTTTTTATACATTTTAAGATTGTGCAAGACGTGGACCAATCAGCACGCGTCGTCGCCCTGGTTTCAGCATCACCGGCCCATCGCTGTCTTTCTTGTCAGCAAGAACGATGCCAGGACGTCTGGAACGTTCTGCCACTTCTTGTGCTGTAAACAAACCATATTTATAATATAATAAGCCATATCATACATACCAGATATCTCCTGCCTTGGTCATCACTCTACTTCTCTTGTGTGTGTGTGTGTGTGTGTGTGGTGTCAAGGGTCACACTAAGTTTGTCAGTACTTGTGGAACTATGTGTTTGTATTTAACTGTGTTTAAGCTAGCCAAAATATGAGCAAATACCATCAGTAGGAAGGGTCAGTCATTTGGAGTATTCTTTTTGAAATTACATGTTCCAAATGTTTTTGTCACACTCCCCCTTCTTGCTTTTGCATATTGTGGCTCTACTTCAAACCTCATTAAGGTCCAAATGCGCAAAATGCATATTTTTCAGTTTAAGATTTTGATCAGACCTGTGTTAACCTCTGCTGAAGTAGAGTCTAGGATGCTTACTTTTTTTATACGCTTTGCGGGGCTTTTAAGGATAGGCTTCCCCAGTGGAGCCGCGTATGTAATAGCTCGGAGGGACAGAGTCGCACAATACGCAGTTGACGTTTGGAGCAAATCTTTCAAATGTCCTCTGTAACTACAACACTGCCACCAACACCACAGCAGATTTATGCATCACCGGAACTTGTAAAAACTATTTCAACCAGGGGTGCACACACCTTTGCTTGTGAGCTACTCAGGAAGTGAGCTCCAGGTCAAAGAAACGTCCTTTTTCCTTTCCACGTTCACGTTATTCAAGTTAGAAAATGACCTTGTACCATCATTTATAAACTTGTGGATAAACTTTTCTGCTTAGGGTTAGGGTTAGCAGCGTTAGGGTTAACCCTGCTTTGAATCCCTGCAGCTTTTACAGTGGCTAATTCATGGCAAAAAACTACATTTCCCATGAAAATCACATGTCACAGCCCAAGTTATAATATATTTTGTAGTACGGTTAAACTGCAAAGGTCCGTGGGTGGATTACAGCTTTTGTCTTGACTCACTGTTAAAGCAATGGGAACCAAAGGGACCATTTTCCACTATGACATTTGCTCGAACTTCTTTAATACTTGGGGTAGAGAAGTGAATGAGGTATCCAGTTAAAGTTCAAGTCATGTAGATCAGATTAAAATAATCACAGACTTGCTTGATTTAATTCAAGCAAGTCTGTTGATTCAATTCAAGCTAACAAGTTCATGCATTGTTAATTCAACCTGAAGTGTTAAACGCATTTGCCATTCTTTGTTGTTTACTTGTTTCTTTATAGCCATAAAAAATGTATACATGATTCCCTTGAAAAAAACAACAGGAATCTAGGAAAATTTACCTGGAGTGTCCAGTATCCATATGTCTAGTATCATATATTTATGTCTAATATCCATATTTATTTCACGGTGACACTGGTTGAATTCTTGGCTAAAAAGTTGCTGAATCATTTTGGATTGAATCATTCTGAATCAGAGGTCTCAAACACGAGACCTATGTTAGTGTGGCCCGCGCAAGTTTGATATGGATGCTGTATGGTATCATGTACCCAGAAAATATTATTACGTTTGATTAATGTTCATGTTAAAGGTTAAATAACTGTTAATAGTTATCCTCCCTATCCGTGTGGAAGTGGTAAGTTTTTGGCTATTTAAGTTTAAAGGAAATAACTTGAAGGCTACCGTTTAGGTCGCTAGCTCTCTAGTTTGCGAGTTAGCATGTGTCTCAAGACCCTGCAGTTGCGCAATATGTTGTAAATAAAAAGAGTATAAATGTGACTATAGTCGTGTTTTGTCATGTCTACAGGGCTCTAATAATGCTTTGTTCACCAACTACGTATATGTGGTTTCTTAAGTTTTTATTATTTGCCGTTTTATTATTATTATTATATTTATTTATTACTGATTGATTGATTTTTATTCTTGATTTGTTTATTTATTTTTCATCTTATTTTGTGCAGAAAAATAAAAATTAAGATATTTGAGAACAGTGGAATGTTTTATCAGAGCTTTTATTGTAGAAAATCGGAACCAAAGCACTGAAAAAGTTTGTATATTTTTCTGTTTTTAATAAATGCGTTTTGGTTTTTTTTTGGAAAACCTGATGCGGCCCAGCCTTGCCCAGACCCTAGCTCCAGTGGCCCCTGAATTGAGTTTGACACCCCTGTTCTAAATGAGCCGATATATGAAAATTATAGGACATTCCGTTTCAGTTAGAGTCAGACCTTCTGGAACAACTGAATGACGCTAACCAAGGTTCCAATCTATTTCCTGTGAAGATAAATTGTAACAGAAAAAGAAGCTTCCATAAGTGTACATGGCATGACATGAGCATGGCGGAAGTCATTTCAGTGTTTCTATGAAGGAGAATAATTCATAATTATTGACTGATGACTGATGACTCTGTCTTGTTGATGCATTCCAAGGTGAGGTGAGGGCACTAAACATAACTACAGTCGCAGGAATATATCTAATGGCCGATGCTCTCTATGACAAAGTGTGTGTGTGTGTTGTAGATATGACAGTATATTAATATTCCGAGTGAGTGTGTGTCATTGTCAGGTCAATTCGGGCCTGACTGCCATCAGCAGCCTAATTGGGGTCAAACACAATTTGCTGAAGCATCTCAGGTGAGGTCATGGGACAAAACCTTGTATGAGTGCAATATGAGATCATAATTACGCCGCTTTCCTGGTGTATTAACACGCCTGTGAATAATGGCGTATTAGCATGTCAGAAGCATCTGAACATAGCGGCAGAATAGCCCTTTAAATGGAGTACTGCAGTTAGGGATGAGCTGGGTACTTGTTATAAACCAGTATCCGTGACGGATAATGCATTTTTGCCAATTATGAGTATGATGTACAGCTGTCAATTATCCGTATCCGACGGATGATCACATCACCAGCCTCAAACTCACCACACCTTGCTAAGTGTTTGGCCCCAAATGCCGCACCAATCTAAAGCTTTAAAAAAAAAAACCTGTATGACTGACAAAAGGTGTCAATCAAGTCATGTCAATGTTCTCTGGAAGAACCACTCCAAAGTGCAGAAACCAATGCAGTGAATTCTCTTCCTGCTTAACACATACATAAGTTGCATGCTAAAACATACGGTCAAAAAAAAAAGGTGAGTTTAATTGATCGTTATTCCAAAAACATGCTAGGATAATTGGCCACTCCAAATTGTCCATAGGTATGAGTGTGAATGGTTGTTTGTCTATATGTGCCCTGTGATTGGCTGGCCACCAGTCCAGGGTAACCCCGCCTCTCGCCCAAAGACAGCTGGGATAGGCTCCAGCATCCCCGTGACCCTTGTGAGGATAAGCGGTAGAAAATGAATGAATGTTATTCTACCAGTCAACACCATTTAATACACTTATCATATTTGTAATTAATCTTCTCCCACAAAATCCATCAACGTCCTCATCTTCTGTATCTGAATTGACCAGCTGTGAAGGTATGACAAAAATTGCACAAAACAGCACAAACGATTCATTTGGAGCAAATGGGGGGGGGGGGGTGAACTTTGGTTGACCTTCAGAAAATGTGTAATACATTCATTCTCAAAAATAGCAAACAACAGCAATGAAGGCCTCAAGCTGAGTGAGGGTGGTTGGATGTGGGGTTTTCATTCTTGTAGACAAGGAATAATATATGTTTTGTTGGAATGAGGTTGGAATCTGGGTGGTTAGGGGGGTGGGACTAGATAAGCCTTGACTTCTTCCCATTCCCTTTCGTGTGTATGTTTATATATACATAGGTATTTTTATTTGTGTTGATTTATGTTTTGGTTTGTTGCGCTTTGGATGATGTTCGAAATAAAGAAGGAAAAACAAAATGAAAGCAGCACCAATTGTCATTTTAACTGCACAAAGCAGCACAAACACGGCCAAACAAATGACACTATTTTGGTTTCATTTTGAGCAAACGGGGGGTTGGTTGACTAAATAATGTGTAATATCTCAAAAACAAATCCATTTCGGTTGCACAAAACAGCACAAACGATTGAGATGCTTTTGGTTTCATTTGGAGCAAATGGGGGGGGGTGAACTTTGGTTGACCTACAGAAAATGTGTAATACATCCATTCTCAAAAATGAAAGCAGCACCAATTGTCATTTTAAGTGCACAAAGCAGCACAAACACGGCCAAACAAATGACACTATTTTGGTTTCTTGGTTGACTTATAATGTTTAATAATTCAAAAACAAAGCACCACAAATCCATTTTGGTTGCACAAAACAGTACAAACAAAGAAGGAAAAAATTGACTCTTTTGGTTTGAGTCTGAGCATGATTATGTAATAACTATTTAAAACTTAAATAGTGAATAACTTCAAAGCATGACAGCGCAAACATCATTTTAATTGCACAAAACAGCACAAACGCAGCACAACTAAATGGGACTATTTTGGTTTCATTTGAAATGGGGGGCTGATAATAACTGTAATAATTCAAAAAGGAAAGCGTCACAAACGGTGATTTTAACTGCACAAAACAGCACAAACACAGCTATTTGAGCACAATTTGCATGGGGTGGGGTGCCAACTTCACTCATGTTATATTGAAGCCGGAAAATTGATCTACCATGATTTTCATTCATCATGTGATTAATTAATTTATTTTTGTATCTCATGTATCTTTGCAAAGATAATGCTTAGTTTATTGACATGATACTAGGTGATCGGTATTTAGCTCCTGCAGCCAAAAACAATGACTACAATAACAAACATACTGAAAACTGAACTATTCATGTGCATATGAAGGCACGGCATCCTAGTGATGAAAAGGAAAACCTCTCCTCTTTAACCTTTACAATTCTGTCCTAGTTGGCCTTAAGTGAAGTAAACCGAGACTCATATTCAGTATAAACCTTCCAGCGTTTGGCTGCACACGACAAATAAGTGACTTCATCCGAGACTGAATCATTATCTCCATGATCATTCTGGAGCAGCAAGAGTATAAATTTTAATAGCTCAGACGAAAAGAACCGGGAGCAGCAAAGAATGAGTGACTGCAAAAACTAGGAGAGCAATAAATACATGGAGATTTTATTCTTTTTAGAGAAATCAACCCGATGTCCTTCAGAGCTCCACAATGGAAGAGAGTTGGGTGAGCGCTATATAAAGAGTCACATCATTTACCAAGAAATGTCACAGGAAGAGCAGTGTGTGATGTTGGGAGAGGCCAAACATCGTTTCCCTCCTTATGGCACTATCATAATCATATTTTCACTGCCGACATTCATGCAAACATGGCAGCGCTTGGGCGTCCTCGACCTTGGAATGAGAACAGCCACGAGAGGAATCTTGATTGTCAAAGAGGATTTTAATTACATCCACAAAACACAACATTGAACAATAATGGCGGCTGGATAGGCCAACAGGGAGGATGCTGTGCTTATTGGAGCACGGCTGCAATAATGTACAATGTAAAATGTGCTAGCGCCATTCAGGCAACTCATCATACCAAACAAGCATAAGGCCGGTACATTCAGAAGCTGCCAGCTCGGAGCTTATAAATACAACACCTGCAATTTGGACGGTGGCTCATCATCATGCAGGCGGGCAAAAAAATAACAACTCAGTCGTTCCAGACAAAGTTGCTACTTTGCTTGGCTAGGCTGGACCACTTAAACGGGAACATGTCCATCATTCACGATCTTTATGTGAAACATGAACACATATTTCGTTCCCAAGTTAATATGAGCTAGCTAGCAACAAACATCATGGGAAATACGTATCTATTTTGAAAAAAAAAACTTCTATTTACATAACTGACTTGTATAGTAACCAAGCTACAGTGATATCATTATTGTAGCTAATGGCTAATCTCAGCAGTCATTGTCAAACATGAAACAGCAACTGTTTACTAATTAACTATTGCGGAAAAAAATATTGGGAGAAATATCGTATATCGATATTCAACCTAAGTATATCGGGATATGAGGTTTTGGTCCCTATCGCCCAGTCCTAGGTTGTGGTGTACTTGTTTAGATATTTGAGCTGTCACAAATACAAAAAAATGGAGTCAAGGTCAAAGTTATGCTTCAAATGTTCACAAAAAGCTGTTTTTCTCTGTGTTTGTTGGGAACTGATATTTTCCTGAAACTTACTTATGTTCTACTGCTCATTATAAGGAACAGAAAAAGGCAGAAACTAACTTTTTCTTTGAATGAAAGAAGAAGAGTGTAATCTTTCTTATGTTAGGTTCTTTATTTATATAGGTGAGGTGACCCTAGTGATAAGCGGTACAGAAAACGGATGGATGTACACATTCACCTTTTCCTAGACATTTCTAATATAGAATTTTATTTTGTAAGAGAGCATTTTATTTCAACTTCTCCTTTGTTTGCCTGCTTCATTCACACCAGTTAGACGGCCTCAACAACTCTTACTGTGTGCAGTCGGATTGCATATTGTATATGTAGCCCTAAAAATAACCACCACTTACACTATGTACTATGTACATTTAAGAAATAAAACACTTGATTATCTAATGAAGCACCCTGGCTAAAATAATCGGTGGTTGGGATAGGCCAATAAATGCTGCAGTTTAAAATAGGAAGTTATGATTGACGTACGCCTAAAGAAGAAGAAAGTTAGAACAATAGGCTGAGGTCTAAACTACTCCCAGTTAAAGATGAGGTCAAATCGAAGGTAATAAATGACCAATGAAGGTCGAGGCTGAAAGAAATGGAAGCCACGACGGACCAATAAAAAGAACAGGAAAATTGGACCGAATAATTAAAAAAAGAGAGCTTCTAATTGACCAATGTAGGATGTGGTCTAAAATAGCAGGGTAGAACTGACCAATAAAGTACAAGGCCGAATTAACTGGAAGCCGAGTCTGACCAATAAAGGACATGCGATAAAGGAATAGTAAATTATGACAGACCGATAAAAGACAAGGTTGAAAAAGTCGAAAGTTAGCAACCAAAAAGAACAAATCCTAGAAGAATAGGACATTCAGACAGATCACTGAAGGACAAGACCTAAAAGAATAGCAAGTTTGAACTAAAGTTAAAGGAAACTGCACTTTTTTGAAATTTTGCATCCACAATCCTTACATGAAACATGAACACATATTTCTTTCCATGTTCTGTACATTGATGATAACATGTAACTGTAACATGTACAGTATCTTCCCGTATTTTGATGATGTAAACATTACGAAAACTTCTTTCCTAGATGCCCTGATTTACACGACTTCCATCAACAACAGCAGCGATCAATGTCCACTCTCCTTGGGATGGCTGCGTCTTCCAGCACACAACTCGGGTAAAAAATGCAACCAGCAAACAAGCATCTTGGTGAGTCTTGGTAACGAAATTATAGCCATTAATATGTACATACTCTTATATCTGTTCCGCTTGTGATTGATGCTGAGATGAACATTGTTATTACTCCGCCAGATAAATATAGTCTTTTGTGTTAGCTGCTACAATATCAATATGATTGTAGCTTGGTTAATATACACGTCAGTTCTGTAAATGGAACATTGTCGATGTTTCTTTGAGATTTTTGTTGTTGTTGTAGGTTCCATGACGTGCATTGTTAGCGAGCTCATGCTAACTCGTTTTCTCTCATTAGAATGGGCAGAAAAGGCAAAGAAATATGTGTTCATGTTTCACATAACAACTGGGAATGATGGGCAAAAGTCCAAAAAAAAGTGCAGTTTCCTTTTAAGATGAATAAGGACGTGGATTTGACTTGGTCTTTCATCTGGTGTTGTTTGATTCGATCTGTCAAGTTACAAAGCACTTAAGGGTCATATTCATGGTCAGTTCTGTTTGCGAATAAAACCGCTCTGATTCAACCTGACAGTCGACAGACGCTACAAACACGCTCTTGACCAAATA
Organism: Doryrhamphus excisus; assembly: GCF_037039965.1. NCBI lineage: Eukaryota > Metazoa > Chordata > Actinopteri > Syngnathiformes > Syngnathidae > Doryrhamphus > Doryrhamphus excisus. Next base: position 18,479,719 of record NC_136357.1, read on the forward strand.
GATGGAATGCTCAAGGATGCAGAGCATTGGCATGCTAAAAGGATTTTTTTTTTACTTTTGAATTTATATAAGATGAGCTCTCATGTCTGGTGTCCATCCATCCATCCATCCATCCATCCAGCTATCCATCAAGCTTCTTCTGTTTATCTGTCAGGTTCAAACTCCTGTGACACTTGTAAAAACACTTAAATACAGAAATACAGACGAGACAGACAACAATATTCAAAGTTACTCGCAGCGAGGAGAGTGAAACTACATACCCAGTGACATGCAGCTCCACTCTGAATATGCAGTTCACACTTTTTATTCTCTTTTCGGGGGTCCCTACTACATGGTCCAAGGGGGGGGAGAAGGCAGTTGCACAATCTGTATTTGTTTGTCTATGTGTGTGTGTATATGTGAGAGTAATTACTTTTATTGTTTTATGAGTTCTTATCTTGACACATTCTTGCAGGATTAACATGAACATCTGCAGGGTTGCTGTTGGCGCATCCAGGGACCTCCAGGACCTGAGGGTCGCCGGGGGTCTCTGATCAGGGTCACGGGAACATTTCTTCTTTAGCACATTCAAACACTTTCTATTGTCTAAGCAAATGGATATAAGGGTGATAACTAACACTATATTCATTCTATCTACATTTGAAGAGCTTGCAACCAAAAGGCGCTAAATCCATTTTGACTGATTTCGAGAAAATCAATGATTTTTAATTACGCACATATCAATCTATTTGGTCATCAAGTCTATATTGCAAATGAAAGAGCTATCAATATAGGTCATAAAAATGCATGCTATAAAAATCCTGCAAACACCATGTATTTTATATATTTTTTTTAATTAATTTTTTTTCAGATTTAGTGCCTTTTGGCTGAAATGATGGATTTAGCGCCTTTTGGCTGAAATGATGGATTTAGCGCCTTTTGGCTGAAATAAATTTCTTCAATGGCATTGTTGTAAAAGAATGTAAGGTGCTTTAATGTGCTATGCTAATAAAATAATTACAACACAGAAGCCATTCTATACAATACAAAATAATTATTATTAATTAAATTAATAAAAAAATTTATCAAAAGCAGTGCTTATATTTGACTGCACCATGAAGGTGACAGTGACAAAAATCATCTCATTACAAACTCTTTACATTGTATGTTTTTTAGTACAAGTAAAATAATGTTTCTCATGAAAGTTGGAGGTGTCAAGGTAGAGACATGCCTTTTATGGCGTAAAAAAAACTTCCATGTTACAGAATACTGTAAAAACACAATTTGTGTTCTCCTGAATTGCATAACATACTGTAACTATCATACGTGTACTTAATGTACACAAACAAAACAGGATGCGCACTGATACTGGCTTTCTGTATGTGCAGTGCCAATTGTATTCTTCTCTCTGATTGGTCAGATTATCAATAGATGGGAAACTTGGGCCAATCAGAATAAAGAATAAAGAAAGGGATTTAGCGCCTTTTGGTTGAAATCTGAAATGGAAATAGCGGTTGAAAGCATAAATTTCATATCACTTTTTTTCATATTTTTTAAAATGATTTCAAGACCAAAATATGTGATTTGGATACACATGACAGAGTGAAACTTAGTGAAAATTGGATTTAGCGCCTTTTGGTTGCAAGCTCTTCATTTTATTCTAACATTATCAGAGTTTGGGTTGCCTATTACGAGAAGCCCAGACTTCCCTCTCCCCAGCTGCTTCGTCCAGCTCCTTCTCCAACATGTTCTGGGTCTTCACCGAGGCCTCCAACTGGTCGGGCGTGCCCTTGTCATCTCCTTCATCTGGCGAGCAGCTTCTCACTTTATCAAAAAACTAAACAAATTTTATCCAATTGTACCCACATTCTTGTCCTCATGACCAGGTCACAGGCCCGCTTGGTGTCACTAACCATAAATCACAAGACCTTAATTAAATGGCTAAACCACGCCAAGGCGAAGCCACGTCTATTTATCTGGATGCACCTGCGTGATTGAAGATATATTTGACTTGACAGGAGACGTCTGACTGCACGTTGACGAGTGATGACAGATCTGTTTGGCATGTGAAGTAAACCTTGCAGGTCAAGGAAGCAGCCGTGTGGAAATAAACAATGATGATGTATCAAGAAAAAATTCTGCTGCATGAAATTTGGCTGGCTAAAATAGACGCCATTGCAGGTGTTTAGACCGATGTCATTGTCTCCGCATTATGAGCGTCCTTCTCGCCTGAATGCAAAATGCCAGTCGAGATCCCCAAAGGGCACTTGAAATACAGCCAATGAGTTAATTGCATTGAGTGAAAACAAAAAAACATTTTAACACTTACTTGATCATGAGACTCTTGACTAACTAAAGCCAGGTCTAATTAGCCTCATTCCCCCGCGTCCGACCAAAGTCAGTTCATTCCCGATTATCAAAATTTGAGGTTAGGTCACTTGAGTTAATTGTTTTTCCCTCCTCTCGCTCGCTGTCTCCCTCTGCAACAGTCTCCTTTAAAAGTAAATTTCAATTTCACGCAACGTCAATCAGCTCATTTGTGTGTGCGTGACAGTCAGACGTCAGTAAATAGAGTCACAGGGAGTGAGGGGAAGTGCAAACAACACAGCCAATAACAGCGGCGCTTCACTTGTTCACTCTTTGGACGCGTGGTTATTACACAACAAACCGCAACACCAGAGTGCAAATGAGGTTTATTAGTGTGGAGAGCTTCTTTGGAAGCAGAGACACAAAGAAGATGTTGTCAGCTCGGTTGTCGTGACACCAAAACAACGGGACCGCACTGAGTCTCCCGCCACACACACACAAACCGATACGCACAGTAATTGGTATTGCCAGTCTGACAGCAAAGGTGTCGATGGGGTGAAAAGTTAGCTAAAAAAAGGGCGGAGTGACGCATGAAGAGGTAGGCAAGGTCAGGCAAGGTCAGAGGGGTCATAAGTTACAGAGTCCATCTTCTTTGAGAAACGCCCCTTCATTCCCAAACACAGACCCGGACTGTCAGCTAGCTATCAAAGTGTACTATATGAACCTGTAAAAAAATGTTACAATCGCCCCTTTTACACCAAGACTTTTGTTACTTTTACTTTTTTTTTAACCTGGGTCCATTTCTGCCGGAAATACAAACACATGCAGTGAATTTGGCTGAGCCTGTTCAGCTAGCATTATGTTAACGTAACTATTGGCTAAACAAATGGCATGTTTGTTTAGGTTTCTTCAACTTTTCACAAATTTGTATCGATGTAAACCAGATTAGTCTCTTTCTAACCTCTACTTGCTAATTTCCTGTCCTCCGGTGAGGATATAAGTAGTTAGGCATACGTTCGCTATGCTAGCTAGCCAACTTTGTCAGGACGCTACATTCTATTAACCATGCACATCTAGGTTGTGTCATCAACTACTATTATAATGACCAAATTTAGGCCAAATTTATTTTGTTTCTATCGTATTTCACAAATTCCTAGTTTGGCGGCGCTTACTCTAAGTCCCACTCAATATCTTTCTCTGCAAAAAAAAAAACACCCATCCATCCACTTTTCATAGCTTCTCTTCATTTCGTACATTTTCCAAATGATCGAAATTAAAATAAAAAAAACAACAAAAATTGTAACAATGGAGCAAAAGGCACAATGAGAAAAAGCTAAAATGTTGACCCCAACAACCAATAACAAAAGGCTTAAAGACAAAGCATTAAACATCCATCTTTCTACAAAATAAATAAATATATGTATAATGTAAATATATATATATATATATATATATATATATATATATATATATATATATATATATATATATATATATATATATATATATATATATATATACTGGTGACCACTGGTAATAGGCAACAAAGGCGTGTGTGTCTCACAATATTTGTATTTGTCAGCCTGTCTAAGTGTAGGATTTATATACATGTACATCCATCAACATAATGTAATATGTAATTTAATCTTGGGAATGTCTTGGTTTAATTTTATTTGAACATGCATCAGGTTACAATGAAATACATCACTTAAATCAATTCACAGTTCCACATGTCCATACCTCCCATCTGTTACTTACAATCTGTTATAGTTACGTTTCTTCACTTCCTGTATTCCAGGTAGGATTTTTTGTTTGTTTGCATAATAAATAATGTTCATAGATATAACCATCTAAATGGTGATATATAATAACAAATAGAAACAACATGACTCGTTCAAGACCAGAGAACAATAAAGAGTGTGGCATGATTTTTGATTGAAAACAAATTTTGCTTTGTTCAATATTGAAATGTTTCTCGCCACCTTATGTTTTATATTTTTAAAATGAGGTCTCCAGCTCATTTTTTCATCTATTATGATCCCCAGAAATGTATTTTCCCTCACCCTTTCAATGTCTGCACTGTCTATTTTTGTTTGCTCGTAAGTATCTTCTCTACTATTACCAAACAGCATGATTTTAGTTTTACTTAGGTTCAAGGACAATGGGTAAGCTATTTTTATCAAACCATTGTTTTAATAGGACCATTTCATCTCTCACCTTTTTAATGATTTCTTCCCAGCAGTATCATTCGCATATGATACCAGCTTTTGATGTACATTGATGTACAAGTTGAACAGTTTTGGTCCCAGCATTGACCCCTGGGGTACTCCGTAAGTAGCCCTATACAAGTCATTGAAATGAGTTCCTTCCGTAGGGTGGCTGGACGCACCCCAAGAGATTGGGTGACGATTTGTTTCATCCAGGAAAAGTTCAGAGTAGAGCCGCTGCTGGGGGGATTATGTCTCACAAGTGGCCTGGGAGCACTTAGGTGTCCCAGCTGCCACCCAGACTTGGATACATGGAAGAATATTGATGGGTAGATGGATGGATGGAAAATTCAATAAAGTTTGCAGCCGCACACTAGCGTAAACATGGTAGATGAAACGTTCTTCAGCACACAGCTGACCAGTCAAAAGTTCTTCAGATTCTGAAAAGTACTCAGTGGTGGGATGGAACTTCAATCAGGCAAAGTTTGGGGTCAAAATGAGGAAAGTTCCTCAGCATTTGTGACAATAAAAGATTTAACTGGATCAGTTTTTTTTACTTCACCAAATCCATCCATCTACAGTATGTAGATGCAGCAGAGAAGCCCAGATTTTATATATCATACAGAGTAAGTATTTGATTAGTCTACATTGCAGTGTGCTTGAACCTCATAAAGTCTGGGTTGGTCACATGTGTGACATGACTGCGCTATTTATAACAGGCATTGGAAGCGTCATTGGAATTTCAAAAATGGCTCAGCTGCCGTGCAATTGTTATTCTCCATTTTTAGGCTGCATGATCATATGTGATATATGAATTCTGGATGCACGACATGAATGGAGAGAGGGGCCTCATTCAAAGGTGCGATGCTGCCATGGCAGTGCTGGACAAATGCCACTTTGGATTCCATTTCAGATGAGTGGGTGGAAGTCAAATCTATTCCTGGAGCTGGATGAGTTTGCTCTGCAGACATCGACCTGAGTCCCTGCTGAAATAACAGCGAGAGGCCAATCGGTGAAGTGATTAGTGGGATGAATCAGAGCACAGGAACACACCTGCGCCAGCTTTTGGTTAATGGGGAATCTGAGGAGGATGCCATATCGGAGCATACAGTACGTGTTTGACTCCATCTGAAAGATCAGTTGCTTCGGTATTTTTGCTGTAACCAAATGTGTAGTTTAGGAATATAAGTAACAACAAAATGAATACAAATACAAATACCCATCATAATGTACAGTATGTCGTTTTTTATTCAGTTGGGGATTGGATATTGTGGCAGGAATCACTTCATCTTACTTACTTTCTCATCTCACAGTGGGGGGCGGCAATTGGCCCGTTAACAAAATGAGATCATGTAGATCAGTGTTTTTCAACCTTTTTTGAGCCACAGCACGTTTTTTACATTGGAAAAATCTTGTGGCACACCACTAACCAAAAATTGAATATTCCAATCTCTGGTCTACATGCACCGTGAAAATCAAACAGAATAGTCAATGGGGCATGCCCAGTAAAACGTAAACATCAACATCACGTGATACCGGCTTCCCCAAGTTTTTCTTTCACTTGTTGGAATAACTCCGTATTGCCAGTTTTTCGTCTGTCCAGTCTTGAAATTTAGTTTGAATCAAAAACAAACTTTACTTAGTCCAGTGCCGATTGCTGGCCTCCATTTCTAAAAGTGAAGAACGTCTGGATCTGCGTGTTACGTCATATCTGAGCATGCGCTGAAAGAACGCACCCGGGATAAATTTAAACAGGAAAAGATCAAATTCAATCTTGCTAATATTTTATAATTAAACTCGGGACATGTTTTATATAGATATATATTTTCTTTTTTAATAAAACTGCACTTGTGAATGGCGTATAGAAGGGTTTAGATTCTGTTCCACAGATGGCGCTAATGCACACGAAAGCTGCTTGCCAACCGCCAATAAACAACAGAAGAAGAAAAACACCAGGAAGAAGAAGGCACCCTGACAACTTTCCGTTTGAGCGGGTACAAGATACCTCAATCGGATTGGTTAAAGGAATATTCCATCCCTGTTCAATTCTTTCCGTTTGAGCAAATAAACCAAATGCAATTGGAATATTTGGGTCCATGTATACTATTGACATAATGGCTATTGACATAATATTTGCAAATGATGATTAATAAATGTTAACTATAAAAAGTGATATTGGATAATTCCTTAGGGCACACCTGACGGTTTCTCAAGGTACACTAGTGTGCTGTGGCACAGTGGTTGAAAATCACTGATCTAGATACAGTAGCGACAAAGACACCATTTTCAGGTGGCATAAACTTTTTAAAACTTCAAACAAGACATCCTGTGACTAAAACTGTAAGTGAGATTAATAAAGAGAAAATGGTTCAAATGGAAGGCTTACTAGGAGTTTAAAGGCACCAATGCACGTAGGCCCGATGACTGGCTTTTACTGGATGGATCTGCTCCTGCAGGGTCATGCTCAGTTTACAGTTGAGAGACAGCGGCAAAGACGAGCCCGTTGCCCCTTCTTAAGTCTTTACAAACACACGCAACTGGCAGTCGTTAGGATTGCAATAAAAGACTGTCGACATCCTCCGTCGTGTCCATAAAAATCAAAGAGAATTCACATGATAACAAATGTTCAGTGTCTCGTTTCACGCCATCAGAAATCATGGCAGAGAGTTTCCATGGCAACCGCAAGGCTATTAAACAGGCTTTCCACGCTGAGATAACATGGTGAGAGAGTTGAAAGGGACTTCTTTACATTAAAGTGGTAGAAATGGTCAGCTGCGTGGAATTTAATACCAGGCTGGACAAAAGTCATTCAGATGTATTTTGCACTAATGCTACTGTATACTTTAAGACTGACTTTACTTATGGTGTATTGCGTCTTTCCATCATAATTATTTTTTGTTGACACAATGGCTACAGCTAATTATGTCATACAATCATCTGTACCATTGTGCCAAAATACTATGCCCCAGCCGCAGGAACGCAATGCAAAGGCCACCATCTGGCAGCAAGTGCAATATTTTCCTGCTGTGCTATGTGCCATTGCCCCTGTCAAAATGACATCTTTGTTAATGTAGAAACAGCATGACATTTTTATAAGCCCGTCCAAAAAGGGTGTTGAAAATATTAACATGCAATATGGCTGGTTCACTCATGAAGATATATATGATTATATGATACACTGTATACACTGTACATGCCATAACGCCAGCCTTCTAACCAGGCTGACCCTTCTAACGGCTAATCGGTTACTATGACAACCAGAATGGAAGGAGTTCCCTGGTTGCTTGCGTCTGTGGAGAAGGTTTCCCTTTTCCTCTGACTAATCACACACAACAACATCGAAAATCTTCACCAAAACCAACATTTGTGGCAACATTTCCCTCTACACCACACATTAGGGTTGTCAGGCATGTAGTACAATGTAACGTTTCAATGAGGATCTTTTTGAGATGTGGAATATTTTTGTAGTTAGAGCACAGAAAAGGTGTTTATGACTCTCTAAACGCATTTTTGTGCCATTATTAGAGCTGTGTAGACATGAAATAACACCCCTATAGTCACCTTTGTACTTATATTATTCTTTGTTTACACCACATTCCTAATGTGTCAATGATAGGATCAGTGCAGGGACACGAGATGGCGACATGCAGGCTTGCAAGCTCACTGGTTTAGCCTTCAATAGACTTCAAAACTTAAGGAAGGGTTTCAAATGGAGTGAGGAAGCCTAAATTAAGAAGCCTAAAAACTTACCACTTCCACACGGATTAGGGGGACAACTTGTTTTCACCATGTGTCTATGTCTATGTCATGTCTCATAAATGTTGAGATGTCATTAGTGATCAGACCACTACATGTAACTATTGTTCAATATTTTTGACTAATATTTTGTGATACAGCAATAATTTTAATGATTTAAGTAGCGATAGAGTGAGGGAGCAATATTGAAGACTCGATATAACAAAGAGCGACTGCATTAATGCTTTAACTGCTATGATGACTTTACTAAACGACGTTAGCGTCGAGTGTTGCACAAGTCTCTGTGGCGCAATCGGTTAGCGCGTTCGGCTGTTAACCGAAAGGTTGGTGGTTCGAGCCCACCCAGGGACGACTTGTTTTTGTTCGAGCACACTCCAGTTCAGTACGGCCACTACAAGGTCTGTACCTCACCTGTTCTCATGACAGAAATTAAAACGTATACAATAAATACACCACAAATGAAATACAGTAAATTTTCATATTTGTCCATTTAGCTGTGTTATGAATAAAGACAAACTTTACAGAGAACAAGAGAGACCCGCCCCGCAGCCGTGTTTTGATCACCTTTCCAACATACTGTAACGTCACGCATGGTACATTTGAAATTCCAAACCTCTGCATGGTACGTCAAGCGTCTCTGTGGCGCAATCGGTTAGCGCGTTCGGCTGTTAACCGAAAGGTTGGTGGTTCGAGCCCACCCAGGGACGCAATTTCTTTTGACCTTACCTTTGGGATTTATGTTTGTTTTTGTCTAAAACAGACAAGTAAAAGTTTTGTTAACCATTTCCACAAAGTATAACCCGTCCTGTCACTCCTGCAGCATTAATCCTCCAGGAATCTTTAATCTACAATCACAAATGCAGCATCAAAGCTAACCCTGAGTATCTGTGTGAAACCAGCAGAACCAAAAACCGCAACAGAAACAACCCTAATTTACAGAAAAGCCCCATGTAAAGATGCAAACGGAACAATGCAGAGCAAAGCTCAACCGGCACTGAGCGTGCGGGGGAGGAACTGTTTGCTTTGCAGGCGCACAAGGAGGGTGGGGGCAGGGTTGCACAGAGTAAAGCCAAAGGAAAAGGACAATTCCCAGTTTACGAGCGTCCGAGATAAGCATCACACACTTCACAGCACAATTAAGTAGGCTATGCAAGGCTCGGCTCTGCATGTCTCTGTGGCGCAATCGGTTAGCGCGTTCGGCTGTTAACCGAAAGGTTGGTGGTTCGAGCCCACCCAGGGACGCACTGTTTTCCGATCATGTTTAAAAGTTGATGGAATAAAGCAGTCAAAGCAGCACATTTCACCTTTGTGGTTTTGCCTTTGTTGGGGGTTGCATAAATCATACATGTAATCACACGTGTCAAAACACAGCAACCACATCCATGAGGGAAGAGAAAAATAAAAAAAACTGACTTAATGAGAGATTATGCGTCATCAGTGACATTTCCAGAACATTTTTATCGAGCAGTATTCATTATCCGGTGAATGACTCCCTTTTTAGCACCTAATCAGCCCTCTGTGGAATAGCTCCAGCTCATGTAAAAAGTATTTCCTGCTCCAGACTCTGTGGAAGGGCAGGGCAGCCAATGTACCTCCGGCAAGACAAGAAATGATATTTATGTCTGACTGTTGCATGACGGCTATCAACATCAGATAATATGGTTTTTAATTCTCAAGCCATAAATGTTAAGTCTGTAATATTTTACTCAGGGACGCTTATATCGCTCTCCTTGTTTGATATTCAGTGTGTTTCACGCTGGCAGGCAAGTTGCTGTGTGGCTGACCTTTAACTGGGGAGAGAATTAAAATATACACCAGGCATATTTAAATGAGAATATCAACATTGTTATGCATTAGCCTTGGCCTTCTGTCATAGGTCAAGATGATTTGGTAAAGTTTCGTGGCCCTTGCCTTTGGTCCTTTGTGGTTTATGAAATCAACCTTAATTTGTTACTGGTGCAGTCTGCAACCTTCTTAGCAGGGTTGCATTAAAATGTCACAGACGGATCTCGATAACACTAATTATTTTTGTACAAATGAAGATTTGACTTCTGTGAAGTCCAGTCCTCCAGCATGGAAGCCATTGTCAAAAAGAAATCTGGCTGAGAAAACAACCCCGGGGTGACCGGGCATTGGCTGATGCCATTGGCTGAAGACAGCCCAAACCAACCGTGCAGGGGAGTGGATTGCCTTTTCAAGCTGAGCCCAAGGCTGGGGAGAGTGACACAGCGGTGGAAAATAACCAGCATGGTATCAATGCCAAAGAGCAGGCAACCTTTGAACCTCAACATTCAAGGCTGCACAAGCTACTTTCCAATTGATGCGAATGCGGACAAAACTAACAAGGAAATTAAAGCAACTAGTTCCTGGCTGGGGTGGAAGCACCAACATTGTTGAGTCTTATTGTATCTGAACTTGTGCTAAACAAACGCAGTCTTTGCTGTTGACAAAGGTATCATACCTCCACTTAGTACTCTATTCCGATTCTTCTGCATACCAAGATTTTGGAGGAAAGCTCATGTCTGCTTTTGTTAAAAGCAAAACTCGTCCCTGGGTGGGCTCGAACCACCAACCTTTCGGTTAACAGCCGAACGCGCTAACCGATTGCGCCACAGAGACTTGCTGCCATAGGGAAGTTAAGTCATCAGTCACGGTCATCTGACAGACGTTCACACAGCGAGCTTGGACTCTAGTCCTGCCCAGTGATTAACTGAGCATGGGATTGTGTCCACTAGTGTGCCACGGCACAGTGGTTGAAAATCACTGACATACAGTATTGACATACCAGTCATACGTACAGTCACTCAGCCATTTCTTACGAGCGTAAGATCAGGTCATGTCACAGATCAGGGCTTCTGTGACATCACAGAGGATCCCACAATGTTGGACTTGGAACCCTTTAAAGTTACTGCATCCTTTCCTACTGGTTCTGGCCCAAGAGCTTCCTTTCCGGGATCCATCACCATGGCAACCACCTTGTCATCTGGCACAACAACCACTCAACATCGCACATGGAGCTCAGATATATCCACTCAGCCCTCTCGGTTTTCTGCCTTTGGTGGTGTTGATGGTCAAGAAGGAGATAAGGTAGTATTTCACATATTTGTAATGTAATACTACATTGTAGTTATTTTTAAAATTCATATCATATCAAGAGGACTGACTGAAATCGTATTTGATTTTCCAGCTTACAACCAGCACATCCATTCACCCACCCAGCAAAAAAAAAAATGTCCCTCCAGCCACCCCACGTTTCCAACCGGTCCCCCTGCACCTCCACCCAGCCACCCAGCAAAATGTCCCTCCAGCCACCCAGCACTTCCATCATCCCCCCATCTAGCACATCAAGGCAGCCATCCAACACTTGATATTTCAGTGGAAAAGAAGGTTTCTAAAGGAGGAGAAAGATGGCACATATGAAGCCTACCCTCACGTTGGTTGCATTGACATCTGGCATGAAAGGCGTCCACAGAGCTGACGTTCTCCATGAAGTCTGCGCTGAAGATGATTTTTGGAGGGCAAACTCCAGGTGCAGCAAATTGAATACAAGTGAGCCAGAATGTGGCTTTCTACACACAGCAAAAAGCACAAGCGTAGAAGAAGAACAGCACTTCCAGGGACTAATCCACCGGACAGGTTTGGTAGGAGATCAGGATCAAGACTGAATGAACAAGTAAAGTTACCAGAAGACAGTGTGGAGGAGTGCAACATCACACTGTTTACAAAAGCCCCGATGTCTGATTCTGAGATTTTCCTGACTGAATCCATTGGATCAGCCATTATGGATCCAGCCTGGACTACAGACGTCATCCACAAGGACTGGTTAGCATGTTGACCTTGATTGGGCTCTTGTGGTTCAGAACACTATGCATAATTTCAATGGGTACAGCCCATACTAGTTTTTGGTCAGTACCCAAATCTTCTATCTGTGTTGGTTGACAAGCCATACCTGGTCTGGAAGGGACCCTGTGAGTACTAGACGAGGAGAAAAGGCGTTCACAGAAGCTCAACGTTCAAAGAATAAGGAGGGTTCTCTGTAAGCAACTTAGATACACAGATGAAAAATATGAAAGTAGTTATTGGTCTGGATGGATGGATGTATTTGTAAGACGTGGTGGACTTCTTGTTTGAGTCCATCACTCAAGGCTTTGTAAGTCCAACACACAGATTTCAGATCATGCAGAAGGTAATCCAGGTGATGAAGTAGACAACGGAAGTGGCTGGGATGTGAATGCTGACAAAATGACGAAGGTCAAACTGAAATGGAAAACTGTCTGCAGTACCCCGGCGTCTTCTAGAGATAGTCAGTTGAAAAAAGTACAGACTAAAGTCAGAAATGGTGACCCTAAAGTTTCAATATTTGAAACAAAGATATGCTCGACCTTGTTGTGTTCAATGATGCCTCAATTGCTAACCTTTCTGATGGAGGTTCCCAGGGAGGGGCCTTGATTGCTCATGAGGGAGAAAGAGGGCGGTTTTCCCACCTGTGCCGGCAGTCCAAGAAAATCAGACGTGTGGTGAGGAGCACCCTTGCTGGAGAAACCCTAGCAATGTCAGATGTCAGATGGCATAGACAACGCTAGATTTCTGGCAACTTTGTTGTCTGAGCTCACCACTGGGAATGCTACAATTAATGTTCCTCCACTAATCCAGGGCCATACTGCTGCAACTGGCCACACTCAGTACTCAGTACTCAGTACAAATGTATTGTGCAGCTATAGAATCCCTGGCAAAAGGAAAAATATATACCAGTACAGATTCTTCCAATGATAAGAACATGACTTATACCGGTATCAATAATAAACGTAAACAATCTGAGTTGTGTGCGGCAGTGGATATAGTACATAAGATTTCAAAAAACCCTTAAAACACTGACAACAAATTCATATGCAATATTATTGAAAAAAAGAAGACTCAAAACCTTGCAACTTTTGTCACAAATGTTTGAAAACCCTGCCACAAAATCCTGCAGGGTTTGATTGCCATCAGCAGCCACAATGAAGTTTGATGCTCTCAGTGGTCCGGCTTTGACCGTGGTTGTCCTTGACATTTACTCTGCAAGAGTGAAATGTCAGAGGCTGGTATTTTAGAATCTTCCTGAAGGTAAAACCAGCAGGGTCACAGAGCGCCCCCTTCTAGTGAGAGACCACGGAAAGAACACTTGTTCTTCTGACTCTTCCACATGACCAAGTAACGTTGGAAAGGTGTCAGGCTTCAGAAACCGTTTTTCGGCTAGTCCAGCTGCATCGCGGCCCATGTTCACGTAAAAGTAACAATCCAGAGTTAAATGCTGTTGACAGATTCAAATATTGTTCATTTCTGGTAGAGAACTCTTCTGCCTGATGTTTCCTCATTAGGAACCCCTTATACTCAAAGAAACACTTCCTGGGAGCCATTCCTAAAAACGTAAACACGGAAGCAGAGCTTAGGGGAGGGCAGAGAGCGTATCTGGCCTACAGTGCACGCCCATATTTGGAAGTCTGCCTAAATGTGACATCACTAATTATCTAAACTTTGCTATCGTTTAACATAAGAATACAACATTCTAACTACATTTATAGGTCAGAAAAGTGGAAAAATCATAATAGTTCCACTTTAAGGATGTACAATACATCAACAAGTGACTTTGATGTTTGCAGTCCTTATGCTATGATTTGAAATACTTTGTAAAATGTAGAAGACACAATAGGTGAATTTGCACACAGAATCGGATCAGTATCGCCGTTACCGGACTATATTTTTGCCCAGTATCGGTTCGGAGATGCAAGTGATGTTGTGCTTTTGTGCATGCGTTACTGCGTTGCTTTCCAGAGGCTTTGTGTTCATATTAATATGTGGCATTTATTTCAAGTTCATATATTACGTGTGAAGTTCCCCAGGGGTCAATACTGGGGCCAAAACTGTTCAACTTGTACATCAATGATATCTCCAAAGTAACAAAAGACTTAAAGCTGGTATTATTTGCGGATGATACCACTGCTTTTTGTTCTGGAGGGAGTACAGACAAAATCATTAGAAAGGTCAGAGAAGAAATGGTCACACTAAAAAGATGGTTTGATGATAATAGATTGTCCTTGAACCTAAGTAAAACTAAAATCATGCTGTTTGGTAACAGCAGAAAGGACACACACCAGCAAATACAAATAGACGGTGTGGACATTGAAAGGGTGAACGAAAATAAATTTCTGGGGATCACAATAGATGAAAATATGAGCTGGAAACCTCATATTACAAATATACAACATAAGGTGGCCAGAAATATTTCAGTATTGAACAAAGCAAAATTTGTTCTCAATCAGAAATCACTCCACACTCTTTATTGCTCTCTGGTTCTACCATATCTTACTTATTGTGTGGAAATATGGGCTAATAACTATAAAAGCAATCTTCACTCGCTAAATGTACTGCAAAAAAGGTCAGTAAGGATAATTCATAATGCCGCCTACAGAGAACATACTAACTTCTTATTTCTAAAATCACAAATACTTCAACTTGCTGATATAGTTCATCTTCAAACAGCTAAAATAATGCATAAGGCTAAAAATACGAGGTACATTATAAAAAAAACAAAAAACCTAAACTGTATTATGGAAAGCAGGAAGTGAACAAATGTAACAGTTACTGATTGTAAAAGTACCAGATGGAGGGGTAGGATTTAATAAGCTTTGCTTCTTCCTACTCCTTTTGGACATGTGGAACTGAGAACTGATTATTGGATGCACTCAATTGGAATCTGATGCATGTTCAAATGAAATAAAACCATTACCATTACCATTACCATTACCATTACCATTACCATTACCATTACCATTACCATTTGGTCATCTGGACAATCGCATAAAAAAGACCCTGCTGTGTGACCATAGCCTTTATCTCTGTGGGAGGAGCCTCGTCTTGTGAACCGAGTGTCCCGTGTCATAGAGTGTCCTCTATATGAAGATATATCTATATCTATATATAAGTGTTGAAAATATCTGTTCAGTCAGCAACCTAATGTTGAGTTTTGGCCCCCTGACCCTCTCTGGTATACAGCTAATATTTTGTCAGCACTATATTTTAAAAGGTACCAGTTGAATATCAGGAAATATTTTCAAATCACAGTCACAGAACACTTTGACTTTGAGACGGGCAACCACTGCACCGTCATCAGACAATCAAACGACCACAAACCTATCAGCCTGCCATAAACATTGAACATTGCAGGCCCCTCCAATTCTGAGCTGGCATTTGTCAAGATGAATGGCGTCCAATAACCAGGCACCAGGCGACCTTCAACGGCCGACTGACAAACCCACAGAGACGTGTCTGATATACAGTAAGTGAGCTGGCGTTCTTTGACTGTGCTTCCTTTGACACGAGGAATAAGATTAACATTCAAACGGCCTACTGAAGCACACGGCTCTCGACTTTGTTTACTTTGGTTGTCTGGCACGGTTACATTGTCAGGGATCTTGTCTCCACATCTCAAACTGGATGAATTCTTCACACACAATCACATTCTTGTAGTATAATTATCACTGTCCAACACCAACACCTCAGTAGTTTCTTAGCAACTGCAATCTGCACATTTTCTGCTGTTGCAACTTGCTTATGAGGTCTATGAAACCCCGACACGGGCACGGTATTATGCTGCCGCTGGTAACTTCAGGTAACAAATGCACTCACTGGCAATGAAGAGATGAGACAAGCCTCGCTGTGCACTCGTTTGGCAGATGAATAAACCTTAGTGCCAAGCCACTCCATTATTCATCCAGCCTTTAGAGCCGTGCACTACAGCATGAAGAGCAGACGAGCGCCCCAGGCAACAGACTATGAGAGTCCGGTCATGGTCATCTCAGTCGATGAGGCTGTGGCTCAGATGGCTTTGTGGATGACCGCCAAGACTAACAGGAGGGAGGTTGAGAATGTAGAAGGCAAACTGTTGAGCTTTGAAGCTATTTCCATGACCAAAGAGATGAAGACAGAAACCAAACCACTTCTCAATAACTGGAACTACACCCAGCAAGAGAAACTTGGAATATTTTGGGCGAAACATGTACCATTCCCACGATCATTCTTTAAATGGGGAGTTACATCACTACAGAAAATGGGAAAAATAGCAAGAGACACGTAAATGGCCCGCATGGATTTTCGGACCCCCAGGACGCCCGTACGCCCATCATGCAAGTGGGCTACAGGAGCCTCGTACAATCCCCACATGTGTATACCCCCCGGTGAGTGAAACATACAACAGCCGTACATGAAGCGCACCTAACACGCACGAGTTGCACGCAGCACTCACGATCTACACGCAACCGATTTTCGACAGAGGGCAAGTGGCAAGCATCTGGGTGTCACGAATCACTCAAACCCAGGACACACTTCCTCTGATTACCTTACTTCCTCGACATGCTGGCCACGGACAACACATGTCCCAAAAAGTGTGGCGCCCGTGAGGTAATAGGTGGAGATTCTCAAAGACCTAGAAAGCTTTCTGTGTGGGTTATTGTGTGTAGCTGCTCTACAGGAGTCACTTGATACATTCATGGCTGTCTGATATGCATCTACCACACACAGACATACACTCTCACGGTACTGCTAGCTTTGTTTAGACCACATTGAGCACATGTTGTACACAAACTACACAGGAGACGAACCCCTCTTTAACCCTTAGATGCATAAGTGGGTCAAAAATGACCCGGTCAGGTTGTTTTCTTGAAATATCTTTGTAATAAAATTTTTTTATCATTTCATATTCCAGGTATTCCTCAAAAAACATGTTTTTGATATCATGCCGTTCACATTTTAACTTACCTTTTATACATTTTAAGAAATTTTTGTTTTTGTGTTACTACCCCAACCTTCCATAAGTGGGTCGAAAATGACCCGGTCAAGTTGTTTTCTAGAAATATCTTCGTAATGAAATTTTTTTAATCATTTCATAATCCAGGTATTCCTCAAAAAAACATGTTTTTGATATCATGCCGTTCACATTTTAACTTACCTTTTAAACATTTTAAGAAATTTTTGTTTTTGTGTTACTACCCCAACCTTCCATAAGTGGGTCAAAAATGACCCGGTCAGGTTGTTTTCTTGAAATATCTTCGTAATGAAAAATGTTTATCATTTCATATTCCAGGTATTCCTCAAAAAACATGTTTTTTTTATATCATGCCATTCACATTTTTAACTTACCTTTTATACATTTTAAGAAATTTTTGTTTTTGTGTTACTACCCCAACCAATAAGTGGGTCAAAAATGACCTGGTTAGATTGTTTTCTTGAAATATCTTCGTAATCAAAATTTTTTATCATTTCATATTCCAGGTATTCCTCAAAAAACATGTTTTTGATATCATGCCATTCACGTTTTTAATTTAAATATCATACAAGTGATTATTCCTAACCAAAATGCCAAAATTGGCACAAAAACCCATTGATTTTAGTATGGGTCATTTTTGACCCACTTATGGAAGAGTGTAGGGTCCAGTCACTCGTGCATCTAGGGGTTAACAACAGCACTTTACCAAGCTAACTAGTTAGCCTCCACTGTAGTTATTCCAAGAGTAGGGTTCAAATTGATTTGGAAAGAAGGACAAAAAGAAGCTAAAAACATACCACTGCCACACGGAATGTGAGGAGAACTTTTTTTCCACTATGTCATGTCGGGCTCTTCATCCATGGCTGACTTTCCGCAGGCAATGTCTCATCAATGTAACATTACTGATGCCTACGAGTGCCCACAACACTACATATGATAATATTAGGCCATATAATAATAGGCCATAGTCAACTATGAAACTGCCATCATTTATTAATTAAATCCGTTTTGAAAAAAACAAAGACAGCTGGGATAGGCTCCATCATACCCAAGACCCTAGTGATGACACGTGGTGTAGAAAACTGGTGTATGGACTCACTTTTTAAATTAAAGATAAGAAGAAATGTTGCAATGCCTTTCCTCAAAGAACATAAAAGACTGTGACTACACCGGTTTCCATGGCAATCACCTGCATCGTCACATCGTCATGGTTACCTAGGAACTAATCCTGGGACCCCATGCGTTGTGTTTATGTTTGTCGGAGATCAGGTTTATTTCTGAGAGTTTAAGCGTGACTTGTGTATATCCATGCTAGGATGCAATAATATAATAATAATAATCTGCCGTATATTGAAAACAAATTCAATGAATTCAATGAAGAGCAATGGCTTCAGTATTGTACTGTGTGTATTCACATCATAAAAATAAAACATCAAAACATAGAAGATATTTCTCATACAAACTGTTCAAGCCATACATGCAGTTTAGATTGAAACGTTTGTAGTTAAACTTTAGCTGAGTCGCATCTTATGGACAATTTGAAGAAGCCTGCCCTCTAGTGTCCCATAAGAAAAAATACATACAGTTGGACTGTTGGACACCCAAACTGTTGCCCTCTCTATGACAAAATGATTGACGTATATCTACATTTACGATTACAATGTTCAAGTAAATCCTTGGAGCGTGGCGACTGGCAGAAACTGGCACAGTCCTCAAATGTATTAAAACTAAACTGAGACTTTATCAGGTCATTGGTAAACATTATGGCATCTTTATATTTTGTAATATACCCAAAAATTAACTACACAAAAGTCCATTGAGACATCAAAAGTTGCTGTAGTGAGGAGTTTAACTGGGTGTAATACTGGTCGGTATAGTGACTCCACTATAGTGACTCCAGGGTGTCGGGTCAGGACAGCACTTCAGTGAGTTCAGTCCTCAGGACGGAATGTCCACATCTACATTGGTGTCTTCTTATATTTAGGGTAGGTGGGTGGTCCAGAACAGGTACCATCAAACAGTCTTTTGGACAGCCGCCCCCAAATTTGACCATTAGGTGTGAAAACTGTCCTGAGGTAAAGGTGGTCGCTTGACGAGACGTCAAGGTTTTTCACTTGAATTACAGCTGTCTGCTCCAGGAATAACAGTCTTCACCGTCCCTACTTGCCAGAGGGCTCTTGGAGTTTGTTGATCCACGATAAGGACGACTGTGTCTGCGGTGATGTCATCACTTTCCGTCTTCCACTTCTGCCGGGCTTGCGAGGTAAGAAGGAAGTGCTGGATGTAATGTTTCCTAGAACCCGGGAAACACGCCATCTTTTCTGATTCAGCAGTTCTGTTGCAAGGTAGACCACTTGAGGGAGCGACGAGTCTGGCTGCCCCATCAACAGGCAGTTTGGCGTGACAGGATCAGGGTCAGCAAGGTCAGAGGATACATAACCCAAGGGCCTTGAATTGAGGAAACCTTACTATTTCAATTAGGACAGTCATTAACACTTCCTCTGGCATCGTCTCAGATCCAAAATGGTACAAAGGGCGTTCTTGACGGATCTCACTTCTCGATCCCAGGAACCGCTAAAGTGAGAAGTATTAGGTGGATTGAACTAGAAACTGATCTGTTCAGCTGCAAGATTTTTCTTTACTGCCGGTTCTCAGGCACTGGAGGCTTCATGCAGTTCTTTACTTCATCCTTACAAATTGGTGCCCTGGTCTGAGAGGAGTTCATAGGGCTTCCCTCTCCCTATCCAGGTGGACGGCACGAGTAATGGGGCACTTGTGCAAAATGCCCCACCTCTTCTCTGTGTGTCATCTCACTTACAATCATCAGTCCGAAACAGTCAACAACAGTGGAGTAGAAAAAGGGTTGACACAGCCTCAAACTGGAGGGGGGTATATAGGCCATCCTTGGTACCTGTGGGCGGCTTCTCCACTTCCTACAGTCCACGCAGTAATGCTGGTGCTTCTTGACTGCTCCTCTGCTTCTCAGTATGCAGTAATTCCTGCAAAGCTCGGCAAAAACATGCTCTAATCTGGGGTGCTGCAGGTGGTTGTCATAATGCTGAGTTAGAACTTCCTCCATACGACGAAGAAGACAAGCACTGATGGATCTCAGATGTTATATTTCTGCAACTCTGGTGCCTACAAATACGTTATATATGCAGGAGTGTGACTGTAGCTAGTACCTGTGGTAGACTGTGGTGGAATCGGTCCAGTATACTACGACGTAGATATTGATTGTGAGCTTTTTGATCAGCACAGAAGCCAACTTGTGCCAACTGAGGAAGTTAATCTTCCCATGCCCTCCAAGCCTGCAGCAGATCTTCAGGGAGTTTGGGATTGTCCGATCCTATTGTCGAGCAAGAAGGCAATAAATGTTGCACAGGTCAGTTCAGGACAACTCTGGTGTTTCTGGTAGAGAAGTGTGTCTGCTTTAGACTGCCACAAGATTCCAAGTGTACGCTCTTGAGGGTCAGCTGTTGCGTGACCCAGAGTGTGGTACTTTCTGACTGGGATTCTTTGGGCAGGTGTCTGATAACAGTAGCTACGTTGCTAGCTCATTCTCCGAGTTCAAATCCATCGTCCGTCACCAACGTGTGTAGTCGGCTTACCAGCTGCTTGGCTTGATCTTCTGATTGAACGCTCTGCAGGCAGTGTGCCTGTGAACAGCGCGAAGGTGGCATGGACTACATGTTTTCTCGAACAGGAGTACTTGCCATTCATGGATGGTAGGTTCTTGATCATCCCGCCGCAGCAAGCCAAGTAATGGCGGACTTGGTGAAACATTCCCTTGACATCACTGCTGATGACCACTGGTTGTTCCCAGAACTCCCAGAAGGCTAGCTCCGAGTGTGGGTCTAGCAAGTAGGTGGTCTGCAGGAGTGAGACTGGAAGTAGTTGCAGTTGTCGTTTAGGCTCTGTCCATGGATCATGAAGGAGCAGATAAAGACTATTGGGTATTCCCCGTTGTGTGTCACCATGTGCTGGAGGATGAACCATGAATAGTTGCTCTCTTTGGTCTTAGATGGCAAGATGGCGTTGACATCGATGAGCTTGTGTGGTTTAATTGGGCGTAATACTGGTCAGCAATCACTCCAGGGTGTCGGGTCAGGACAGCAATTTTTTACAGATGAGTTTATGGTCGTCTCTTACACTAATTCATTACTCACAATGTAATATCATCTCAATGGTGTCACGCTGATACTGTCACATCAAATATCAGATCCAGAAGCGCAGATGAACCTCATCCTTAGAAAGTAACTATCCCTCACATCCTGAGGTTGAGGTTTTTGACAGATATCCGATACATAGCCCCAGCTTGGAGTTGCCTACTGAGTCTTGCATTGATGTTCTGACGTATCAATAGATTTTTGACTTTATGCGCAGAGCTGAGCAAGAGGAGTGCTCTGACACAAATGGTATTGACTTACTTTTAGCCTCACAAATCAGGTTAATAGCACAAATTTTGCAGACGATTGTTGATGCAAACTGCATTGAACTCCTCAGACAAAAGCAGTTGGGATAATTGCACCATGACCTTTCAAACCACAAAGGCCTAATTTGTTTACCACAATGCAGGAGGGAGCGTTGGGATATGGAAAAAAGTGCTTCACTGATAGGGCTTAATTTCGGCCATCCTTCCCCACCACCAGCATGATTATGACACGGGAAACTACAGAAAAGGAACACCACACTTCCACTTGATAACAGGTGGCAAAAACAGATAGGCTGCCGGGTCATGACAGCGTCAAGACATTAAAAAAATACCTCCTGACATTGTACCCTCAAAAATGTTGACAACATGTTCATTGTTAGAATTGCACAGCTGAGCCCTGAGAGAAGCAGTTGGTAGTCTCATTTCATATCTGACAGCAAACCTGACAAGACTGGAATGTTCTGCCTTTGCGCTGTTTTTAAATGAGTGGACTTTCTATCACACAACACAAAACGGAGCACAGACCCACTGATAATATATGGTAATGGTAATGGTAATGGTAATGGTAATGGTAATGGTAATGGTAATGGTAATGGTAATGGTAATGGTAATGGTAATGGTTTTATTTCATTTGAACATGCATCAGATTCCAATTGAGTGCATCCCATAATCAGTTCCCAGTTCCACATGTCCAAAAGGAGTAGGAAGATCCAAAGCTTATTAAATCCTACCCCTCCATCTGGTACTTTCACTACAGTTTAAGGTTGTTGGGTTTTTTTTATAATGCACCTCGTACCAAAGTAGGAGGTGATATGAGCATCCAATGCCATAATAGGTACCATAGTAAGTGTCAATATAGTGATATATATAGCACATCATGACTGGTTCAAGACTCTTCATCCTTGTATTTAGCAAACATCAACTGCTTGTATTGTTTCTTGAATTGGCTCATCGTTGTGCATTGTTTGATTTCCTTACTCAATCCATTCCATAGTTTGATTCCACATACTGAAATGCTATGGCTAGCATAACGTAGTCCTAGCATAGAAGTGTTTCAAATGTACTTCTTCCCTGAGATCATATTTCTCCTCTCTTGTAGATAAGTATTGGATGACATTTTAGATAATTGGTTATTTTTAGCCTCATGCATTATTTTAGCTGTTTGAAGATGAACTATATCAGCAAGTTGAAGTATTTGTGATTTTAGAAATAAGGAGTTAGTATGTTCTCTGTAGGCGGCATTATGAATTATCCTTACTGACCTTTTCTGCAGTACATTTAGCGAGTGAAGATTGCTTTTATAGTTATGAGCCTATATTTCCACACAATAAGTAAGATATGGTAGAACCAGAGAGCAATAAAGAGTGAGGAGGGATTTCTGATTGAGAACAAATTTTGCTTTGTTCAATACTGAAATATTTCTGGCCACCTTATGTTGTATATTTGTAATATGAGGTGTCCAGATCATATTTTCATCTATTGTGATCCCCAGAAATGTATTTTCCTTCATCCTGTCCACACCGTCTATTTGTATTTGCTGGTGTGTGTCCTTTCTGCTGTTACCAAACAGCATGATTTTAGTTTAGATAATAGTTCAAGGACAATCTATTATCATCAAACTATCTTTTTAGTGTGACCAAAGTAATACAGTAAGGCGGTGCTAAAATACAGTGCTTTAAAAGAGAAGAAAGATTTGAAAAAAAAAGCCACAGGGGCCCATATTTCCACACAATAAGTAAGCTATGGTAGAACCAGAGGGCAATAAAGAGTGTGGAGTGATTTCTAATTGAGAACAAATTATATTATAAATAATTATGAATATATAAATTATAAATTTATAAAATTATAAATATTATAAAATATAATAATAATAATATTATAATAATAATATATATTATTACATTTATACATTATAAATATAGCAACTTCTCATCAATCCATATTGAAACTTTGGCATGGTTTCACACGGGAATACAACATTCTTACTACATTTATAGGTCAGAAAAGTGGAAAAAGCATAATAGGTCCCCTGTAATGATAACCATGTCCCACTTCCTGTTTACGCCACGCCCATTTTTTAAAAAAAATAAAATCGTACCCACATCCGGTTTATGCCCTGCCCATTTTGAGTAGGTATAACTTAGATGGGTGAACAGATACAGAGTAGAGCGGAGTACTCTCTCATGCCGAGTTAGCCCTGCTGTTACCGACACTGCTAGCAAAGTTTACAAGTTTTTGTAGTGTTACAAAACCTGTATTTTAGCAATGTTTTAGGAACCTTGTAAAAATGCGCAACTTTTACATGTTTATAAGTAGTGGAAGACGAGGCAAATGGTTAGCCTTTCTAGAACAAAATGTATTGTGTATATCTACATTGAACCATAGAGTAGGTTCCCATTGGGTCTGGCATGCGTTTCAAATCAAGGGACCGTAACTGTAAAACGTAGGCTGGTAAATGAGTCGACCACCTTCTCCATCACACTTGTAGCTTTGCGCAGTGGCAGTATCATAGCCTATGAGGTTTATCCGAGGCGTGATTATTGCTAGTTGAAAACTTTACCCAATACCCCGCCTTGACGACTTGAAATATAGTCGGCTATGGCAATTTTTGACGGTCTCTACGGAGACTATATTTCGTGTTATAACAAGCTATAACGCAGTACAAGTCCGACTGCTTCATAGCCTCAATTTGCTCTCTCAGTTGCCCAAACATAACTAAAAACTTCCATCTCTTATAATTAAAAATGTAAGGCAGCTCAAATGGGCCAACTTTTGGATTAACTTGTCGCAAGTGGGGGTGGTCGAAATACAGTTAACATACATGGCAATCTAAAAAAGCAAGTGATGTTACGGTCTGTGTCGAGGCTTTGGAGATTGTGTGGCGTAATCAGATCCAGGCGAAATATGATCGCGGTAAGGATTGTAGAGTTATATATCTATATATCTTTATACGTATATGGCATACATATATATATATATGTGTGTGTGTGTTTTCCTTCTGGATTCTGCTCCCTATAAAGGGAGCCAATGCAGGGCAATAATACGGAAGTTTATGCGAGTCGCTGACTTATAGTCGTGGTTTGATGACGTAGGCGATGACGCTTGACCCACCTTGCCATGTGACTGATTCAGGAAGTGGTTTGCTAGTTTGGCGTGTGAACCGCATGCCGTTTGAAAATATAAGGGACATCCATCCATCCGTCCATTTCGAAACGCAATGGAGTTGACTCGCACATATTGAATTTGGTTTGATTGGTCTTTGGCTAGTTATCATTTTAAAAGATGGAGCCAGGGCCAAAAATATAGGGGTTTTAATCATATTTATTTCATATATTTCATTACTTATCATATAAGTACAAAATGTGCATCTCTATTTTGAATAATGTTTCACTGTGACGTTATCACTTATTTTGTAGGTAGAAACCAGATTGTAGTACATATCATTGACCTCTTGATGGGACCAAAGGGTAAATGATTCCTAATGAGATGTCTGTACATACGCTGGTACAATTGTCTGAAATTATCGGTGCTTTGAAGAGATTCATCACATTATCATCCTTCAAATTGCTTGATCGTCTTGGGGATCAGCTTTGGAAACCGAGTCGTTTGTAGTAAGCTGGAAATTTAATTGCTTTTACATTATTATAGTCTCCGTAGAGACCGTCAAAAACTTATTTGCCTTAGTGAGCAGCGTTGTAATTCATGTCTCTTGTGAATTGCATACATGTTTTTTTATTTGACACAAAATTAGTCTCCGTAGAGACCGACAAAAATTGCCACAGCCGACTATATTTCAAGTCATTGTGACCACTAGATGGCAGTGTTTCAAGTGTGATGCTTTGTGGCGAATTGTATTTTTCCCTATCACAATAAAATACATAATGGAGTTGATTGATGTCTCAGAGTGTTTATTCATACATCAAATATTGTAATATAAGAGGAGTAACGGATATTTGCATCTGTCCACGTCCGTGTACTTCGTGTATATGTGAAGTACATGGGCGTGTCAAAGTAGAGACCGTAACTGTAAAACGTAGGCTGGTAAATGGGTCAACCACCTTGATCATATCATCGTCAGCTTTGCGCAGTGGCAGTATCATAGCCTATGAGGTTTATCCGAGGCGTGATTATTGCTAGTTGAAAACTTTACCCAATACCCCGCCTTGACGACTTGAAATATAGTCGGCTATGGCAATTTTTGACGGTCTCTACGGAGGCTAATTTACATGTTGTAACAAGCTATAATGCAGTATAAGTGAGCATTGTGCGTTCATGCCCAATTCTTAACTAAACACTTAAAGTTCAGATAATACAAAAATAAGCCTGCACAGTTTTTTTCTGAATCTCTCTATTATGGTGACCAAGCCAACGCAGGGCAGTAATGTGGGAGAGGATGCCGAGTCGCTTCCTTGTAGTCGTATTTTGATTACGTAGGTGATGACGCTTGAGCCACCGTGCCACGTGACTGATTCAGGAAGTGGTTTGCTGGTTTGGCTTGTGAACCGCGTGGCATTTGAAATATAAGGCACATCCATCCATTCGCGGAACGCAATGGAGTCGACCCGCACATCTTGAATTTGGTGTGGTTAGTTATCAGCGAGTGTTTAAAAGATGGAACCAGCGCCAAAAATATAGGGGTTTTAATTATCTTTTTTTCATTAAATGTAACAAATGTGCATTCTTATTTCGAATAATGTGTTTCATTGTGGCGCTGTCACTTATTTTGTAGGTAGAAACTAGAATGTAGTACAAGCCATTGACTTCTTGAGGGGGCCAAAAGGTAAATTAATCCTAATGCGGTGTCTGTACATACGCCGATACAATTGTCTGATATTATCGATGATTTTAAAGGGTTCACCACATTATCTTTTCTTATCACTTCTTTGCCTTAGTGAGCAGCGTTGTAATTCATGTCGTTTGTGAATTGTATACATGTTTTTTATTTTGACACGAAATTAGTCTCCGTAGAGACCGTCAAAAATTGCCATAGCCGACTATATTTCAAGTCGTCAAGGCGGGGTATTGGGTAAAGTTTTCAACTAGCAATAATCGCGCCTCGGATAAACCTCATAGGCTACGATACTGCCACTGCGCAAAGCTACCGACGTAATGTCACGGACAGGCAAGTGACTACTCACCATACCGTCCACTGTTATGGTCGGCTTTAACGATGCTTTAGGATTCACAATGTAATGTTCGCTCGATCATGTTCAACTATTCCTGCTATGTGCGAAATGTTTGTTTGCATCCAATTTAGCAAAAAACAAATGTTTATAGAACGAGCTTCATGTCGCAGTGCATTGTGGGAAGCCATTATACAAAAGGCAATCTGTCACCCACTCACAATTGATGTGATGCACGAATTGATGCGACAATCTGATAGGCACATTGTATTAACTATAAAACGTGAATCGCCATGTTTGTTTTGTACCATTGAAGCCAAAAAGACACAATGCTCCACGTTTGGAAACACAAGTCAACACTGCGCATGCGTGTCGCGGTGAGGCCACTTTGACTTTCGAGGTTTGCAGACGTACAAAATGGTGAACATGACTAACTTGAGGGATGTTAAGCATTACTTTTTATATAGCTTTCAATGAACATAAATGCGCCATCATTCACAACAAAAACAAAAACGAACAATGTAACATATAATTTACCGACGACTTTAATTCAGCTAATTTGATCTTTTACAAATATATTTTTTCTTATCACTCGATATACATGCATATCTGGATGGTTATCATACCATACAATAACGCATACTGTTTGACTATAGATTTGCACTTCCGCCAATGGACGTGCGTCAGCCTCATCATGTGATCAAAAGGCAATGTATTATGGGTAGCTAAGAAGCGCGAGGCTACAATAACTCTCCACATACTCCACTTTCTCTACTGCCACAATCCCGTAATAACCAAAACATGATATGGTGGTTAATCAACAACCTCTCACCATCTCTGTATCTAACCATCTACATTCACCGCAACTAGAAGCTTTTCGCCACATATACCCACAATGCTTTGCAACGGAATCGTTATAATGACGTCACATTAGCGGCCTCGACAAATCATGCTAATGTAGCCACACAACACCAGAGGTCGCTGTTGTATCACACACAGATAAACCACAGCTTATTTGTGACATATTTTAAATACTACTTTCTACAATTGAGACTTTAAAATATAATTTGGTATAATCACTCTGTGTTTAAACTAGTTTGCAATAGTTATTAAAGCGAGCAGTGGTTGATAATAATAGTCATACGATGCAATTGAAGCTGTCCAAACTTCTCCTACCTGCTTTTTGTCGTCCCTTCCTTAAAACGTTTGTGGAAAAATACATTTTCAACGCCCTTCCAAATATTCCACACGACAAATAAAACGCCAATATCTAAGTATTCCATCTTGGTTTCGATTTTTTAAAAGGTAAACTGGTTAAATTACCAGTCGAATATGATGTTCATCGTTTATACTACTTAACATGTAATACCAAAAACCGGAAACTAAAGTACATCGCATCCAGTACAAATTAATACTATATATGTATGTCAATCCGTAAATATTTAAATATGGATATCATACAGGTAGATACCATGTCAGAATATAATATTGCAGCATTATATTGCTGGGAGACCTTCCCTCTTCCCGGCGTGCTTTGCTGGACAGTTTTGTAAATGGCTGCTAAGTTACATATTTAGCATTAACATAGACATTTGTTGTCTACCTGTTGCGTTGCTGTGTGATAGCTTTAGATTCTGTCTTTTATGACACCGTGAGTCAGAATATTATGTTAAGTGTTAATGGCCTCCTGCAATTTCCTTCCGTGAAGTAACGCGAAGTATACGACTATTTCCTTGCCTCTTGAACCCACTTTTAAGAGAGGATGTGTTCATTTCGGTGAACCGGATCATTCAGGTTCGTTCAGTAAAAAGATCCGTTCATTTCGGTCAATTGGTCGTCAGCCGTGTAGAGTCAGTCCGTTCACTCATGTTCATGTTCGTTCCGACTGAACTGCGCAACAACACGTGATCACTCGTGGTGTGTCGGTCATGAACGAACGGGTCAAAAGAACTAGTTTATTTTTGTGAACCGAATGAAAGCGGTCATCGACAGTGTCGGTCAATCTCTTGGTCTCGGTCTCCATCTTTCAGTCAGCTAACCCCACCCACTCACCCACCCAGTGAGGCGCGACAATGGGATAAGACAGGCAAGTACGCAGCCAGTCCCGCCCTGTAAAAGGAACGGTGAACTGACTCTCCAGCCAATCAAAAAACAAAGCATTTGCAACTGAAAGGACTGGGCGGGTATTTTAGGGGCGGTGACCTCGTTCATTCCGTTCACAAAAAAGAACTAGTTCTTTTGACCCGTTTGTTCATGACCGACACACCACAAATGTGTAGTATACTGATGGACCCAATAAAAGTGGTGTTGGTGTCCATGTGTCCATTTCTTCCAATTTTTCATCCGTAAGCACTTGGCACACCTTGTATTTGGTGTTATAACACAAACTGTAAATGCCAAGGTGTGGATATTGGAGGCCTTTGCACCTGTTGTGACACTTTTGTGGGGATAAAGCAAGGTGCTCACCAGATAAGAATTGGCATGCCAGTCAAAAAGATGCCCGGGCTGTCACATTATAGACGCAAGGATTTGCTCCTGTCAGGAAGGTAAAAATCCCAACGAGGCTCATAGGGGTATGCTTGGATCACTTTCTGGGACAGGTAGTTAGGCAGATAAGGGGATTACACCGAGTAATCTCAAATGAATACTGTCAGAGTCTGTTTCATCCTGGGAAAGACGAGTTTCTGTGTTTCCCCCCCCCCCACTGGAGGAGTACATCACATCGACACGATGCTGTTCACAAGACGCTTTTAGCCTCTTGACACCATGCTTCTCAAGCTTGTCTTTGGGGTTTTCTTCAGTGTCTGTCCTATTATGGTTCACAGATCAGTCTAGGGTGCACGATGCCTCTAGCCCAACTGGGATAGGCTCCAGCTCAACCATGACCTGTACACAGCGACTGACCCACAAGGCAATATAGGCAAACGTTAAAGGTGCAGTGGCTTCCAAGGCCACCAAAATTGGAGAAAAAAAATCACCTTCATCCATCCATCCATCCATCCATCCATCCATCCATCCATCCATCCATCCATCCATCTTCTGCTTATCCGAGGTCAGATGAAAAACACAGTTGCCTGACAGAGCTTCTCACGCTAGCATTACAGGAGAGTCCAGTCCAGTGACAACCTATCTAGTCTTTAAGCATTGAATCAATAGCAACTGGACTCTTCCGGTTGTCTTTGAACATGTTTCATCTCACAGGACTCCATCAGTTCAAGCTAAAAGACTAGATAGGAAACTCGGAAAGGAAACGAGCCACCCTATCTCACCTTTAAGCATTGAAGTGATGGCTACTGGACTGTTCAGGTTGTCTTAGAACAGGGGTGGGCAAACTACGGCCCGGGGGCCACATGCGGCCCACCAAGTGTTTGAATCCGGCCCGCCAGTTGCTTTTTCAGTATTTCAACTTTTAACATACAAACTGGCAACATGTCTTATTTAGTCATTTTTTTTTTTAAATGTAAAATTTAGTGACATAGTTTGATGTTTAAAGTGCTCCTGAAAAAAGCCACATGAGAACATACAGCTACAATTAGACAAATCATTCAAGGAAAATGTGTGTGTTAAATACATGTTCTGGCCCCCTGGACAATTTTGTTAACTCAATGCGGCCCACGAGTCAAAATATTTGCCCACCCCTGTCTTAGAAGATGTTCTTTTCATCTGAGCGGGTTTCATGGGTTCATACTCAAAGACTATCGAGGAGAGGACGAGGCTGTCCTATCTCGTCTTCAAGATTTTTGCCTCTCATCTGAACTGGATTTATCAGTTCATGCTCAAAGACCAGATAGGACAGGACTAGAGTCTAGTCTTTAATCATCGACTCAATGGTAACGGGACTGCTCAGGTTGTCTTAGAAGATTTGTGCTTCTCATCTGAGCAGGATTTATCAGTTTATGCTCAAAGACCAGATAGGACAGGACTAGAGCTGTTCTACAGTATCTAGTCTAACAATCCCTGTGGCGATCTTGCGTTCCATTCTTCATTCAGGTTTGAACAGTACCCTGAGTTACTTAAACTCCTCTACTCATCCCCGACCCGGGAATGGCACTTTCCTCTTCCGGGCCAGAACCACAGACTTGTACTTGGAGGTGCTGATTCCAAAGGTAGCAGAAACAGTAATGCTGAATATATTTTATTTATAAGTTGTACAAAAGTGGTTATGAAAAGTATAAGCATATGTTGTCTCTCATCAGTGTAGGGTTAAAAATCAATGCCATCCTCGTATGATGACTTCACCTATTCGCAGTCGATATGGTGCAGTTCATTTGATTTGTTTTTGTGCCAAACATATATAAGCTTGTTAGCAAAGTCCACACATTGCGTTTGTGATGAGCCTGATCCAATTTGCAGACCTGCACTGCAGGCTTAATCTCAACTGTACAGACCCTGTGGAGGACCAAAAAACCTGATCAGTGTTTTTATAAAAGGAAATGGATGTGGTTTGCACTTAGTGTGATCATACAAGCGAGTCTGTGTGTGTGTGTATGTGTGTCTGGGTTACATCACCTGCTAAAGGACATTAGCGAGAGTCTCTCCGACGGAGGCCACCTGGACAATGCAGGACAAGCTGGAGCAGTCGTGATTAGATTGCGTTCTAAAGCCGAGAGAGGGTAACAATGACATTTTTCTTGCCCGGACTGACAGCTCAGCCAGTGCATCAGGGGACATTTGATAAGACCAACAAATATCACCGTGCTCCAAGGTTACATCAGGGTTTTTTTTATATAGGAGAACACGTAGACGGCCCCTATGTGAAGTCAAATGTAGCGTCCTGTTGCACACATGCTTGCAGTCTGTTCTCACCAGCCCACTCCCTGCTGTCACCTCGCTATTGCCAGTTTGTAGTTATTCCCAGCTACCACAAGCCGCCTGTACCCGCTCTGCCAAACACAATATCTCCTTGCCAGCTCAAAGTAGCCGCAAACTAAGACTCGCATACATCTTAGCCAATATAATTAAAGACAAGTTGACAGGCTGAGGCCTACTTAACTAAGACTAGGGAGCACTACTGTGTAGTCTTGGCTTTAAATAACTTTCCTCAGCGGCCCTGCTGAGTTATTCTTCACACCTTCCACTATCTCCCGTCATGACAAGTTTCTGGCTGTCTGCGAGCACCTCCATCTGTCAGCTTCCACATCTTTGGATTGGAAGTATATTGGGCAATCTTCACCCAGAGACAGCAGGAATAACAAGACGGATAGATGATGACGATGTGGTTAAGGGGCACGAGCAAGGAGACCAGCATTTGGACTTGTTTTTGTTCTGCATCATGGGGGAGCTGAATCCTAGCCTGGATCGGATAACGCCCAGCCAGTCACAGAGACATTGACACTCGCTGACAGTTTAGAGTATGGAACAATTTTATTGGTAGCTGGAGCCTATCCCAGCGACTGATCACCTAAGAACCAACCAGCCAGCCAAACGCCTGACCGGACAGTGCTGAGATTTTACCCTTCTTTTCTGGAGCTCACTTTGAAATACCCTGTGTACAATCTGAGCTCCATAAATAAAATCCCCTTGCCCAGGACAGGGCAAGTGCTGACCTATGAAGTCTTCAAGCATTGAATCAATGGCAGCTGGACTGTCCGGGTTCTCTTAGAAGATGTTTCACCTCTCATCCCAAGCAGAATTCATCAGTTCATGCTCAAAGACTCGATAGGATAGGACAAGAGCTGTCCTGTTTATTATTTAAGCCTTTAAGCATTGAATCCACGGCAACTGTACGATTCAGGGTGTCTTAGAAGACATCCTGCCTCTATTCTGAGCAGGCTTCATCAGTTCACGTTCAAAGATACATAGGACAGCTATTGGATGGGCTTTGGATACTTATTGTTTATATGATTTTATTTGGTCAAACCTGTCTTGCTTGTTGATGCTAGGAGAACATGGTAAGATTTTTAATGACTGTTTTGTTGAGTTTGATTGATGTCAGTATTAATAACAAACTACTGGACAATATCGGCATCCTGGATATGGGTATACCAATATCAAGCATCAACAATTTCAAGTCTTCAAAAAAGAATATGCATATTTTTTGTAAGCATAAAAGAAAATGTAGTCTTCCGTAAACCTAACATGTGCAGTTATAATTTTTTCAGATAATATAATCAGATGTGAGTGTGAATGGTTGTTTGTCTATATGTGCCCAGTGATTGGCTGGCCACCAGTCCAGGGTGTACCCCACCTCTCGCCCGAAGACAGCTGGGATAGGCTCCAGCACCCCCTTGTGAGGATAAGTGGTACAAAATGAATGAATGAATGAATTTAATCAGAAGACTGAATCCACAGACAAAACAACACTTCTTGTCAGTGAGCTTCAAAGGTACCATTCAGGATGTTGCCAATAGGGGGCAATATAATCCCACAGCACCCATGCTGGGGCCTGAACCTTGAGTGCATGTCCACTACATCACAGCAGACTACAGATTTGCTGTGTCATAAATTAGCTGCTGTATTGTGTTGATAGTCGGACATTTCCCCTCAGTGACAAATAGCGTCACGTGATCGCACATATGGCTGTTTGTGGCACACAATGGGGAAGTTGCAAGTGGGTGGGTGGGGGGGTTCCGAGCGCACAGATCAATATGTCATCACATTCAAGCTATCTTGTGCTACAACTTCTATTCCACTTCAGGGGGGATTTAGAGAGCTTTCACTTAGCTTAGCGACATCCCCATGGGCTTGTACACGTTCCAAGCGTGAGCAGAACTCATTACTGTTCAGACAAAACAGGTTTGGACACTACAAACCCGAATGGCTTTCCAATGTCTGTTGATCGGGGGGAGTGTTTGGCGTCCGGTGGCGCCTGTCTGCCTGACACTCGCCTGGCTTGGCCTAGATACTCCCGGAGCTCATCAGTCAACATCAGGACCCGTGAAGGCCATCTCCCCATCTCGTGGTGTGAATCTCTGCCAGCTTTGTGCCGGCGTCAGCGCTGGGTCGCCAGTTCCCCCGATCCTTCTGTGCCGCAAATCTCATTTGCATGCCTATAAATCACTCAATGACACCGAGGCACGGTGTCAGGACAGGAGCTACACAATTTAGAGTGCCTAATATGATATTGGACTCCAGGTGAAACAGTAAGAGACTCATTTTGGGAAGAAATGTGTTCTGCAAATAGTACTAACTGTCCTTTACATTGTATATAAACAGTTGTAGTTCCAGGATTGACCCCTGAGGTATGCTGCAAACTAACCTCACAAACTAGCTTCACAAATTGCTTTTTAATTGCTTTTTGACACATGACTAAGTCGAAAATGGTAAAACTAGCAACTAAGCTATAGCATGTCACGTACTGCAATGACAAGGATCCAATTGTTGCCCATAATGCAACAAAACAGCTTAGAGCAACCCACTGGCACCCAACCCATGGGCGGGGGCAACATTGCCAATGCAGCAGGACCCTTCATTTGAGGTCCCGTGTATCATTTTCATGTTTTATCATGTTTCTAAGCGACATATGCATGTGCTTGTCTGTGTTATTGCTCATGGGCACGCTTCGACAACCATGCATTGCAATAACATTGACACAGCCTACATGGGAACTTCAAAATAAGGAAGGTAGAATATGCTAAAGTGTTCTGTGAGATCATGGTGCAGAGTAGCTGAATTTAAGGACCGAACAAAGGGGTTAGATAATAAATTATGATAAATCATAATTACAGTGCAAATGTGCAAGTACTGGAAAGATAACAATATTAATTTATGCCATAAGGGCACTGTTTGATTGAGAAAAATAGTTTTAAATGTCATGCGGTTTAAAAACACCCGTCAGGTGTTTTAATCAGCAAGACAGAAACTTCAAGAATTTAAAATAAATTGTTGGAAGCATTGGCTGTTTTGTAGTAAATCCCCCAAACCAGTGCTGCTGTCATATAGAAGATCTTTGTTGTTGTTGTTTTTGCAGCCGAAGCCCCAAAACTGGAACACAGTCCTATTTGTAGATCTTTGACTCACGTGCTTGAAGTAGATCCTTAAAAAGTGCAATGTTCTCTGCCATATAGGGAATGTTTAGCAATTTTGCAGGAGATCCTCAAAAACAGCAGAGCTATGCTGTATTACTTGTACATCTTTAAAGGATTCTTTTGGCAGCAGATGCCCAAAATGTGCCTGTTTGTAGAAGATCATGTTTTTGCAGTAAATCCTTAAAAACAGAATCTCACTCTTGGTTTTAAGGATCCACTCTGAGTTAAAGATCTTCTCCATAACAGGAGCACCTTGCTGTTTTTAGGAATCTACTACAAAAATGGTAGTGTAAGATCCTCTACACGAGAGGAGTGCTTTGCTGTTTTTCGGAATCTACTTTCTTAAAATCAATGCTGGATCACTGTGCTCCTTGAATCTATGTTAAAAATAACAAAAAAAATCTTGTATATGACAGGACGGCTCTGCTGTTTTTAAGGATCTACTGGAAAAATGTGAGGAACAGATCTCCTTAACAGAAATGCTTTGCCGTTTTTAGGAATTTACCTCAAAAACACTAGTCAAAGATCTAGGAGAGCTCGTCTGTTTTAAGGACATAAGTCAAATATCTTTTTTAAACAAAAGTGGGTTGCTGGGTTACCTTCTTACACAACAATATTGCATTGCTGTTTTTGATTTAAGGATCTAATATCTTTGGGATGATACCAGAAAACAGCGAAGCACCTCACACAGCCCATCTTTGACTATTTTGGACTACATTCTTAAAAACAGCAAACCACTCGCGTTCTTATGGAGAAGACTCAAGTCTAGTCAATGACCGTGTCGTGTGACAGTGCTGCTCCCTTGTAAAATAATGTAACTTTTTCAGTAATACAGTGCCTATGATTCTTCCCAGGAACCGCCCCCTCCTTAGTCAGGCCTCCTCTCTGGTTGGCTCTTGCGCCGGGGCTGATCACTGCCTTCTTGCCTGCCAGCCGCTCCCACCGCCCGCGGAAAACATTCCAGCGAGTCAACAGACATCCCAACTCAGTCAGTCAGTCAGTCAGTCGAGTTTGTGTCTCCCTGCTCCACACTTCTCCCCATTCTTCCTCCGTGCAGCAGCAGGACTCACACCGGGAGCTCGCTCCTCTCCGCAGCCGCTCGCGTACCATCGTCAGTCGGCCACTTCGTGCCACACAGACCCCATCCTCCACCGCCACAACCACCTCTTCTTCCGCGTCTCCTTACCCGGATCCCCGCGTGCGATGGCGGGCGAGGCGAGCTCTTGAGCGCGGCTCCCACAGGTGTCGCACCCCCAGGAAGCACACCTGGTGGAAGTCACCATGGGCGTAGAAG
Source organism: Doryrhamphus excisus (assembly GCF_037039965.1). Lineage (NCBI taxonomy): Eukaryota > Metazoa > Chordata > Actinopteri > Syngnathiformes > Syngnathidae > Doryrhamphus > Doryrhamphus excisus. The sequence continues at coordinate 18,515,584 of NC_136357.1, forward strand.
AACATTAAACAAGAAGACGTTGCCATTTGTCGAATACTTTTCCCCCCTCCCCATCTTTTTTCCTGCTCCTTCCTACCGTGTCGCCTTCCTGGTTGGAGCTAGTTTGCAGAGGAATAGTGCCTTTCTTCAAGAAGCACCCTCAGGAGGATGTGAACTTGCTTCTTCTTCGGTTCCTGGACTGTTGCCGTCCCTTCGCAGAGGTGAGTTCGAGAACATTCAAGGCGTTTTATTTGCTTGTAGCACTTCAGCATCCATGCCGGACTGTGGTGCTTGATTGTTGCAAGTTTGGATAGCGTTAGCATTGTAGCTCAACACACACACACACACACACACACACACACACAATACAGTAATTATTCAATTTCACAAGCATTCCCAAGAGTCATGTGATGTCCATTTACATACATATACACACATGTACAGTACACAATGTTGCACAGATGCAGACACTCACAATATTTTAACAGTTTTTTAATTAAATATGCCAAAAAAATCCAATGTACGTCACGATATGATCATATGATGCACTTGTAAGTGCAGCAAGACTGTAGTATCTGCCATTAGCGTTCATTAGGTAGCACTTTTGGAGGTGATGTATATGCCAGAGGTGTCACATATTGCCTTAGAGCGTCATAATATGCTATAAAACACTTGTTGTACAGCTACTTTTAAAACATGAAAAGGCATGCAGGACTCTCATTCAGGCTACCGTTTGTGTCTTGAGTGCTTTTCACACTGCCTTTTTAAGAAGGTTGACATGTGGATCATTCATTCATTTTCTACCGCTTATCCTCACGAGGGTTGCGGCGGGTGCTGGAGCCTATCCCAACTGTCTTCGGGCGAGAGGCGGGGTACACCCTGGATTGGTGGCCAGCCAATCACAGGGCACATATAGACAAACAACCATTCACACTCACATTCATACCTATGGACAATTTGGAGTGGCCAATTAACCTAGCTTGTTTTTGGAATGTGGGAGGAAACCGGAGTACCCGGAGAAAACCCACGCATGCACGGGGAGAACATGCAAACTCCACACAGAGATGCGTGCTAACCACTCAGCCGTCGTGCAGCCATATTGTGTTATATTTTTGGAGGTTTGTTGTCCAAAACCTCTCCCTGACACTTTAAAAGCGCTTTTAGTGAGCCCTACTGTGTGTGGCTCTAAAGCTCATAAGTGTCTGCACTCATACAGCGTATCGATGCCATATATCAATTACAACGACGTAACGTTAACGAGTGGGACAGGAGTACACAAACGTTTTGCAACAATAGCATGGCTGCGTGAGCTAAAGTGCTAACATTACACTCACATTTTAACAGCAACATCATGCTAGGTTTGAAGTCAAAGTGAACTTACAACTCTTGCGACTGTAGCTGACTGATAGATACTTGTCGGAGCTTGATTTTAAGATGTGTAGCAAAGCCTGGTTGATTTTTTTTTAATGGAGGGTCGGATATTAGTGTAAGATTATGATGTGGGGGGGAAGCTGCAACTTCAAATGCGAGTAATTGAGTGCAGATTATCGCATCGGATTTTTGTCATGTTTGGTGCTCATAAAGAGGTTGTATGGATAACAGTGCTGCATCAATTCATTATCCAGATAATCAATAAATATTTTGGTATTCGATTAATGTTTTTTTGATTTAACGGAATGAATTTTTTTGAATGTCCTTAGTCATCCATGTAAACAAACCTATTATCTTTGTGTTTTGGCCAAAACAGGCTTTAACTTGGGAAAATAGTGATGGATTTCCACTTTTTTGATATGTTGCGGACCAAGCAATTAACTGTGTTTGCGTAATCGCTTCTGTCCATTAAGGGCCTTAGCTCTACTATGATGTAGCAACTTCGCATGTTTTCTGTAAGAAAGAGTCATAAAGTGTCAAGGGCACTTCTAAAAGTGTGTCGAGGCATGGTTGTAGCCGTTACATGTGCAAACTTGTACCTTCTCAGCGGAGTGTTTGGACAGGGAAACGAGCCCCCCCGCCCCTTCTACCTGATCCAACCTTCTACCTGCAACTGCAACTGATCACCTAAAAAGAAACCTCTGCGAGACGAGAGGATGCTTTTGCTGTCGTTTTGGTCATGTCCACTTCTGGACGACATCAACACTTGCAGAAGCGAGTTTTGTTTGTTTTTTCCTCTTTCAACCTCCACCCCCCCATGCCGTTGCTTCTTGTCTGTTGCGGAGATAAAGCAGACAGAGGCGCTATTCACAAACGGCACAGTTTCCTGCGTGGTTCTGTCAGCGTGCATCTCCGCAGCCCTCAACAGTCCTCTGTTGTCTGGTAAATAGTCCTCTTTCTTGGCACATCAGACATCATGCGTGCATTGAGTAGAGGCCTACTGTACGTCGCATGCCTCCCCCTCTACTGCAGATTACTTCCTTTTAAATAACATTATACAAACAACCTCGCTGAGGGATGGATTAACGCGGCTGGGGGCATGTGGAAGCAGGAAAGACTGCTGCTGGTGCTGGCAGTCTTGGGGTGGGGTGGAGAGTTGGAGTGGGGGTTAGCGCCTTCAGCGTCCGGACCGAGCAAAGGATGCTTTTCCAATACAGGCCATCTGCTCACACGGACACGCACACTACCTCCTCAGCTTTCGCCTCGCCCCCAACCGGTCGCAGCAACAAGGCTTCATTCAGGTTTTATCTCCTTCACTCTGAATAAACAGAGACACCTTATCTTCGCAAGGAGAGTGTCGATAAATATTTTCTCCTGGCGCTAGGCAAGGCAAGCGTACCTTCATCAGATTCGAGCAAGAGGAGACTCAGTTTTGTGCAAAACAATCCCAAAAGCAGAAGGAAAGTTCATATGTTCTTATACCAGCACAAGACAGTCATTTCCATGTGTCTGTTTTTTTTTAGTAGTAGTAGGTCACTGCGCTCTGGAAATGAAACTTTGTGGTTCCATCCACTCAGGACTATTTTTGGATGCAATGAAATGTGTCTGACCAACCAGAGTATTATTGAGCACTCTGCTTTTATGCTCCTGAATGTTTTGGCTGCTTAACGTCCATTTTAGTATTGTGCTTTTCTCTTGGACTGTGTCCACACTTGTGGTTGGGTACTCTGATGCGGTTCGCTCAGTATCTCCGCTGGTATTTTTGTCATAGGATCAAAGGTTGTAAAGAACATGCACGTAAAGTAAGGACTTGATTGGGCAGCTTTTGTGACTTAGTATTAGTACTGCCACGATTAGTTGACTAGTGAAGAGTATGTCAACCATTAGAGTATGTTGGGAACCTATTATGCTTTTTACACTTGTCTGACCTTTTAAATGTTACAATGGTATAGTCTCATGTTAAAGGGGACCTATTATGCTCATTTTTTGACCCTTTGTATTTAGTTGTGGACCCCTATAGAGCAGCTACATACAATAACCCGCACAGCAAACTTTCTAGATCTTCCAGAATCTGCACCTATTCCAGTTCTATTTCCTTGTATTTGTGCTTCCCACCAAAATGGTCTGTTTTCATTTATTCCAACCATGGCCTGCCTCTGGGCACGCTCACTCTGCTATGATTTGTCACATTCCCAATGTACTTCCTGACTACAACAACAACAACAACACTTTCTAAGTTAGTGGGTATAGGAGTTGATAATAAATGAATGAAGTTTCTGAGGAGCTAATTGAAAAGTGGTTAGGAGCTACTGGCAGCTCATGATCTACTGGCTGGAGACCCCTGACTTACCGTGTAAGAGTAGGCGCTGCTGGTGCTCCAAAAACCTCATTTGCCAATGGAGTAACACTCATTGTCGGACACACTTTGTCAGGCAGCGCTGATACTATTCTTATATATGTTTTACATTAACATTCCCAGCACTGTTGTGAATGTGAATGAACTAAAATATCAGCAAAACAGTAAAGAACCATTATGGAGCGACGGAACAGTGTCTGCGGTATCTATTACGTTGGACAATTGCAGCATTACATTGTTACTTCTTGGAGACTCACACAGCTCATTAGCATTAAAGTTCCATGCACACGTAACGGCGTTCCAGCATCAAGGATAACACACTTCCAATACAGTACTGTGGAACCTCCGAGACTTATTTAAAGTTGCTGTTTTTTGAGGTCAATTTGAATCCTCATCTTCTTTGTTTGCTTTGCTTTGGATTACTGACTTCTGTCATTTTCATTTTGAAAATAAAAACCATAATCCTTGCAAGCAACAAGCAATCCCCACTGTCCCCAGCAGCTTGTATATAGCCCAAAAAAGAAGAAGAAAACGCCGTAAAACGTGCGGATAAATGATTAGTGTTTATGCAATTGGTTGATGGCAAGTAGCTCATTTAGAATTACAAGATAATCTCCTGCTCGCGCTCACACAAGCAAGCAGGATGTGACCTAAATCATCATCATGTCATCATTAATATAAGACCTACTTTTGAGTCTGATAGTCTGATAGACGTTTGACCAACCAGTCAGGAATGCATTTTATAAGCCGTCACAAAAGGGTCAGGAAATAAGCCACGGGTGCGTATGTCGAGCACACATTGACAGACCCGTGAAGGGCGTGTCACCTTGGCATTAGGCGTCGGTGCAGGAATCTGGGCATGAGAGATTTCCTTCAGATTTGGAGATTGGCTCATCTTTTCATGTCGAAGGATTATCCTATGACGGAGGCAGGTCACGCTGAGGTGGATTTCTGATCCTATCTGTGCCACCCTTGTCCTTGGACTTCACCTCAACCTCCCCCACTTCCAAACTTTCCTTTCTATCTCTATCTTACCGCCTCATTCCAGTGCGGCATTGTTTGCACTTCACACAGCATGAACCTCCCATGACCAGTGCAACCTCCCATGACACCCTTTCCACTCAGCACTTTAGCGCCCCCTCCCCTTCTCCCCAGTCGGGATAGATAAGAGATAAAGTGTGACGAGCCTCCAAGGTGTGATGGCGTTAACTATTGTGCTTACTCCCTCAACTCTTTTGGAGGACTCCAGCTTGCCGCTGGCCGTCACTGCTCGGCTCTGATTAGCATCACCTTTTAGGACATTCTTTTTTTTGTAACGGTACACCATAATCAGGGACGGGTACACATGCATTTTGGGTGCAGTGAGCGGGCAAAATGCAAAACAGCTTAGCTTTAACCCAGCAATGGTCGCGCACCCTAATGTTTAAAAGTAGCTCATAATTTGTCGTTTGCACCTTATTGCTTTTGCTCTTCTCTGTACTTTCCGGATTTAGTGAGAGAGTTGAGTGGTGCGGGTATATGATTATGCTTTACAGTAATCCCTCATTTATCACAGTCGATTGGTTCTAGACCCAACAGTGATAAGTGAATTTCTTTATTACTTACAACTTTCTGAATACAGTTTTAACATTATTAGACACGACATAACAGACATGAAATACCACCCGTAGAGTTACCTTTACCCTCCTATTACCCAATGTAGTAGCCATAATGTAGTCATGATTAATTGAACAATTAAAAAACAAAAACAACAACAAAGTTTATAATTTTGCCGGCCTCGATAAATTGACATGTGCATACATGTTTGTTTTCCAGGTTTCTCTTTGCCACACAGGCTGGATGACAAGAGGGTTCACTCTGCACTAGCAGCTAGCACTCACTGGTAGCCCAGCCTCCATGCAAGTTAGCCTCATGAGCTAGCATATGCTAACATGAATGAAGGCACAAAAACAATGGTTTCTAAGGTGAATGCCACAGCTCCAGTGTGGGAATATTTCGGTTAGGTGAACGGAATGAACCAATATGTTGGCTAGGAGGCATACAACAGGTGGAACGGAGCCTTCATCCCAACTGTCAACACTCACTGAGGGGTTTGGTCGGCAAAGTAAATATAAACGAAAGAGGAAAATGGTGTACGCTCATAGACAGTATCGCTCCCTACGTTTGCATTTGTCTATTTTTATTTTGGTAATTTTTATTGAAGTGCAATTTTTGCCAAAGAGAGTGACTGAGAGTATTTTTTTGTCTTTTATTGCTTGTTTAATGTATTATTGTTGTTTAATTTATTTAAAAGCTCTTCCAATGATAATGTTGAATACTCTTGAGAAATTAAAGTTTTGTGCTTTGATACCATGTACTCTCCATACTATGCCATATAATTAATGTCAAAAATATTCTCCAAATAGTCTCCAAAAAATATTGTCAAAAATATCAATTATTGACAATCATTTGTAGGACAATTATCATCCAGCAGAATGTGTTATTGTGACAGGCCGACCCACATGCTTTGTCCCAGCCAACTCTTCAGTGAGTGTCACACTTGCGCACATAGTATATTGACATCGGCCCGATCGCAGCAGCAAAGTAGTATTGGATTATATCAGCCGAGTACCCGGAAAAAAAGCATTCACGCAACATTTGTGCTGATATCGCATTGGATTGATATTTTCAAAAGGTGCTGTGAATGGACCTTGCATCCCAGCGGTTCACCATTGTTGCTTTAGTTGTGAAAAAGACCATTTTGAGCATTTACGCGGAAACTCTAACAGACTTGCTTGGAAGAATGTCCCTTTTTTCAGATGATTTGTTTTGTTTTGGATGTTTTTGGTCTTCAAAACAAGCACCCAAAATGAAACAGTTGTTTGCATTCTGCGCAAAGAATCATGTGGTTTTAAACTGCCCCTGAACCACTCCGCCTCAGCCGCATTGAACTTCAATGGTGTTTGAAACGTTTCTGTCTGCAGGCGTCCAAACCCAATCATCATCACGGCCAAGCTGTACTTTTACCTCCCAGAGCAGCATTGCTGCTTTCCACCCCGAGCCGTCCGACACTCAGGGCTTCCTCTAGTATTATTTTGAATGATATAAAGCTGTAGTGGGTGCTGTTGGTGCAAAAAAGTTAGGAGAAGCTCATGGGGAAAACGCTATGATCTTCGAGAGGAGACCATCTCCACTCTGAGTGTCTGTGCTTCACCACGTTTGCTTGTCACCTCACTTCTGTTCTGTTGTATAACAAAAATTTCTCGGACTATTTCCAGTCTTATTTTGAGTCATTCTCATTCCCGTGGTGCCTTGGTTAACATCATTAATCTATTCTAGAATGACTCAAACCAAAACAGACTCTAATCAAACCAAATTACAGACAACAATTGGAGTATTATTAATTTGTTCCAGACACCTAAAAATTCTAGCACAATGCACATTTTATGGACAATAATTCTAGTTGAATTTTAATTTGTCTATTTCACAGAAGTTCTTATCCAGTACAGAGCTGTACAGTGCAACCAATTCATTCGCATCTGCACCTAAAAATTAGACTTTGCGAGTGGGGAAAAAAATAATAAGGGACACAAATACAGGGTTTTCAACCCTTTCATTCGCATTTTGCTCCTGAAAGCCTGCCTGATTGAGCCACGAAAACACAGCACAGACACACATTTACTATAGATCCATTTTTGGTGTGATTTAGAATATATCACTTTTTTAAAAAACAAACTAGCCTCAATAGTAATTCAATGACGGTCTGTAGAATTAATCAGCAGTTAGAGCGGCATTTCCAGTGGGAGCTCTCCGCACCGCGACACAGCAGTTTGGGCACAATGAGGGGGAATTACCGCTGTAGCTACGGAGCTTAATATTCAGTGTCCAAAGTGAAACTAACGTCACCACGGTACACCACAGACATGTCTGCATGGAGGTGTTGTGTTGAGGTGTAGCCCTTTGTTATGACCTTGATACGGCAATCAGATCGGCCTGATCTCGGGGTGGAAGCCTGACCTTCAAAAATACAGCTGGATCCCGATCCTGCAGATCGGATCGAGACATTCCTAGTGCGCATGATCCTAGATGGCTCCGTGAACAAACCAGACGTTATTTTGGACGCTAAAGTCAAGGCAAATTTCTAATAAAACTTTTGGATGTTAACTGAAAAATGTGCTCACTGGGGAAGATGTTAACTGAGGTACCAATGTTTTTCTTTTGTACAAGGTGGCGACTGTTTTTAAATACTTAATGGTACTTAATGGTAGGGTACGTCTTTATGACGCACACAAATTTAAATCGTGTTTAGAATTGGATCTTTTTTCATACGTACATGCGGACAAACCATATTCATGGCCACATGCTTACTTCCTGTTCTGCTGCTGCTACTCACATCAACAAACTTCCATGGTTCATTATGGCAGTTGGCAAGAGGACTTCTTTAATAGAACTGATTAGATTGTGCTCTGCCCTGGCCCACCTCTTCCAACCATGCCAATGAGGGAAGTCTGCCGTGCTTGGGCACGAATCGGTCTGCTCAAACCAGCCCAACATGCAGAGCTTTTGGTGTCAAGAGGCCTGATGCGGCGGTTCCGGTGCCATGTACCACGTCCCTACTCCTGCTATACCTGATGAGGCATTGAAGAGCAATGTGTAAATGTGGGTGTGATGCTTTCAGACACCATGTCATGCCATTTTTGGGGGGAACCTTTGGGAAAATAATCAATAAAAACAAAACACAGCTGTGCCATCTGTTGACAAAGGCAGTGTTTGTTGTCTATCAGCGCCTTTGTGTTTGCCTTGCTGAGAACTGTGCGCCATTGACATACACGTCCACTGTACAAACATCTGCCTCGGCTTCCATGGTCTCTCCACTGTCCTCGGTGTGACAGTCCTAATGCCAACTGGTATCTCTTACTCTCTGGTCACAACACTGGCAGCCAATCCCACCGACATTCGAGCTATGGAGGATCTTCACCTTGATTCCAATCCAGGAGATCTTGCACTGGCAGTAGAGAAAAGTGGCATGCTCATGTATTTTTTTCATGTGCTTTGATAATTGAGTTTGGCATGGATGGTGATGGGAATCTCCATTTAAACACTTGAGAGGCGGCGGGCGATGTTAAACAGCACAGCCTAATGCGTAGAAGAAGCAGCAAAACAAACTGATCTGAGCGTTGAACATATTGGATGGATGTTTTCTTTCTGTGCAAATGTAGCACGGCCGTGCTGGATTTGGCAGCTCGCCGTGACGTGCCTCCTTCAGAGAGGTGGCTTTCACAAGGACGGGGGCTTCAAGGTGGGTCAATAGTGGGGATATTCTACTTGTAATGCTGCTGTATTCTGCAACATTTACGACTCTACTATCCACTTTGTGCTTCCAACATCACCCCTCACTCTAGCCTGTTTTTTTTTAAATATTAATAAAATAAAATAAAATAAATGATTGTGGGTCAACTATGGGAGGGCCTATTATAAGTCATAAAATATTGAAAGATAAGTCATATGTAGTATTGTGGTAATTCTACATTGATGAGACACTACACGACATTACATTACTGTCACACTGCATGGAGTCAGCCATGGCATGTCTGACATGATAGAGTGAAAACAGTTCTCTCATTCCATGTGGAAGTGGTACGTTTTTGGATTCTTACTTTGTCCTTCTTCCCTCTGTTTGAAACCCATCAAGTTTAGAATAAATCAATAGGAGGCAGCAGCTGTCTGTTGTGATTCCATAGCCTTTGTGTTAGCAATGTGCAATGTGGTGTAAACAAAGAATAATAGGAGTTTTAAGGTGACTCTATGGGTGTTATTGTATGTCTGCAGGGCCCTGATAATGATAAAAATTGTGCTCTAACTATGAAAGTATTGCATACTGTATGTTATGTTATGGCCTTTCTGTAACAAATGATGTCTCCACCTACTGGCCTGGCATGCATACGACAGCACTTTCAGTCGTTTTTGCAGCTTCTCTTTGTGAAACCTTATATTTTGACTAGGGTGTTTGTGTTCTAGCGAAGACACCAGCGTGCTCGACACATTTTATTTATCATTGTCACTTCACATTTGTCATTCACATCTCATTCCCAAACTGACCAGGTGACTCTATCCCAGATTATTTTTTAATTATCACCTCGGCTTTACAGCTAATACGACATCCAGCTGCTTTATGTTAATGCTGTTGAGTGTCAACCCCCCCACCCGTTATTCCCTACTGCTATTTCCCCCCTTTTTCTTTTCATGCACACTGGGCGATTAATTATGAAGTATACGGAATGTGAGCATCAGCCAGCCAGGACTGGTGGGGTGACAGATGCACGAGGAGTCGCTGCTCCAGTAGCAGCTGGATGAAGGTCACAGCAACCTGGGGGAGCAAAGAGAGAGTGGAGAGGGGTTGTTGTGGGGGTGGGGGCACGGTACCGTGGTGGCGTACCAAGGAGGACAGGAGAGTGAGATAAGCTGTGTGCGCATGTGGAACTTTTATAGCGGAGATAAAGCACCACATGGATCACAGGAGTCCTTCACTTGCAGAATGTGGCACCATGCAACCATTTTAATAACAGATGGCTCCTTTAAAAAAAAAAACAAAAAACCCAAAAAACACTTCCAACAGATGTGTCCCCGGATGGTACGTACCAAAATATGGAGTTTATGCGTAAGTATGTTTCCATCTTCTTTGCTTAGTTGAAGTTGAAGTGAAAGTGCAACACTGTGCAGAAGTAACGTTTACATGACATCAGCCTCATATAAATGGGAACGTCAAAACATTCCCCATGTAAAAAGGGCCCGCAAGAACAAGTGGAAATGCTGTAATGGGCTTACCTGGCCAGTAGTTAGTGATACTTCTCACTGTATTTGTTTGCTATCTTCTCTACTCCTGAACTGCAGCACACAAAAATAGCTGGAAATGTATTTGACATGTAACATCACGTATAAGGTTCTGCTTATTCTGTGTTTGGCGGCATGGCTGCAGGTTGTCTCACAACCTGATGGTTGCTGGGCCGATCCTTAGTAAGTCGAGGTCAACGCATTTCTCGGATATTTCAACATTCATTCAACATTTTCATCTACAGCTTCAGCATTCACAAGCAATTTCTACTTAAATTGCATCATCTAGTTGTCAATACGTCAGTCGTGTCAACGCCGCAAACCACCATCTGTGTGGACAGATAGTTAACAAAATTGCTAAAATCAGGGCTCTACATTAAAAACCAAAATGACTTTCCCAAGGGGAATCCTTAAGGTGAGAACTACTTGCCCCAACTTGCCCCATGTAAAATGAAAAGACTGCCATAATGATATCATCTCATTTTTGTGGCATCGCATGAGAATCTCAAATAAAGATGAAATGATTATTATTTCTTGTGGTTGTTTTCCTACATCATGACGTTGCATGGAAATCTGGATTGTCAAGAGACTTCTAGGCACTTTGCCTTTTAGAAGTTGTGCACCACAATGAAACATTATTGAATAGACACATTTGTGTACTAGTAAAGTGTTTTGAATCCAGAAAAAAATGCTCAATGGTCAAACAATAATTTGTGAAGCAAAGGTGAGAAAAATCCACAGAGAAATGGAAGCGCTAGATTTTGTAGCTTGTGCAAAATCAGCACTTGGTATTGGATCTAATCGGTGGTGTTTCATTGTGACCACTTCAAATTGTCACAGCAATGTGATTCACTCACCTGTGCCATCATTTGATTTGCTGCCGCTAATAAAATACTTGTTTAGGAGGCACTGGTTCATCACTTTTTGCTGTTTTCCTTCACAAGTTGTTGAAGAATTAGACCATGTTGGCAGGGACGACATGATAGATGTTTTCCTAGTGAAACCATCGCTGATTGGTTGATCGCCAACAAGAACGGGTGTGGGTAAAACTAAGTAACGGGTCTAAATAAAGGATTCTGATTGGTCCATTTCAAGATTTGCAAGGATTGGTTTGCAAATTACCACTGGAATTACGCAGTTTGTGTTTTACCAACACCCAACAAGAACCGCTTTTAAAATAACTCTTGGCAGTATGGCATGCCAAAGTGCACTTGCCCCACGGGAATATCACTGATTGGATTTACTTGCCCCAATTTTGTTTTAACTTACCCCGGGCCATCGGTACATCGTTATTGTCGAGCCCTGTAAAATGGATGAATGAAGTCAAATACAAATATAAGGTAGTCAGAAGACGCATTCGTGTCGTACTCTAAAACAGGAAGTACAAAGAAACATGGAACACTCCCAGTGCTAATGTGTGTGTCTATATTATGTCTTATTTATGTCGTATTTTCTCTTATTATCTTCTTCCGCTTATCCGATGTTAGGTTGAGAAGGCAACAGCCTAAGCAGGGAAGCCCAGACTTCCATCTCCCCAGCTACTTTGTCCAGCTCTGCCAAGCTGATCCTCATGCATTCCTCATGCGTTTCCGAGACCCCCGACGTACCCTGAACACCTCCCAGCGAGGCGACTGAGAAGCATTCAGGCTAGATACCTACCCGAGCCACCTCAGCTGGTTCCTCTCAATGTGAAGGAGCAGTGGTTCTACTCTGAGCATCTCTCGAATGATAGTGCTTCTTATCGTGTAGCCACCCTACGGACAAAACACATTTTGGCTGTACCGAGATCTTGTCCTTTCGGTCACTACCCAAAGCTCATGATCATAGGTGAGGGTAGGAACGTAGATCCACCGGTAAATTGAGAGCTTCGCATTTCAGCTCAGCTCCTTCTTCACCACACTTCTCCTATTATATCTACTACAATGTATTCGCTAATGAGAGTTCAAAGGTGACTATAGGGGTGTTATTTCATATCTGGAGGGCTCTAACTATGAGTCCATCCATCCATTTTCCACTTATCCTAGTAGGGTTGCAGGGGTATGATGGAGCCTATCCCATCTGACAAGAGGCGGGGTACACCCTGGACTGGTTGCCAGCCAATAACTTTCTAAATTTGAATGTAGTTGATTTAGAAATAGGATTTGCTTATCACTAGAGTTGCCAGCTATTTAGACAATAATGGTTTTGTGTTGCGTTTCCGTGGATAGTAAGTAGTACACTGACTACTCCAAAGCACACCCAAGTTTCGTTTCTACAGTATCGTCCCCTGTTGTAAAAATGCTGAGGACTGTACTCAATTTTATTCTCTCTGTTGTCAAAATAGCTTGGTAGACGGCTTTCACAAGCTGCAAACTGACTCCTCTCAAGTATAAGCGAGTTTCATTTGAAGAATTTCTGCACAAATTTGTGATAATAAATCACAGTGGGAGCTTCAGTTGCGGTCTGCCTGAATCCAAATGCAAAGACAAGCAGGTTTCCGAGGTGCAGGAATAATAATACTACCCAGAAGATTCCACTGAGACATTTTTGCACTTTAAAAGTCAAAGCCGCCGTGATTTTAATAAAGCAGTTGAATCTAATGCCGAATGAATGACAAGAAACAGGCGCCAACATCACCTCTGTTTCTTCTGCTAATATTATTGTTATCACGCTGGGATATTAGCCAATGCAGATAAGATTGTCTGCCTTTTATACGCAACATTTTTTTTCTTCTGGTCACCATGGTGTCCTGTTAAATGAGGCGCATCAGGGTGGCCTTTTGGCAACCAATCATCCAAGAGGGACCTATTAAAATGTGTTCATACAGCAATTGCTAAGAGTTAGCGAGAGTCTAGTGAAATGTCAGCAGCTCCGTTACATATCTGGAAAGGATTTTCCCGTTTTACGGCGAGGCCAACCTCAGACGCGGTCATCCTTCCAGAGATACAGCCGTAACCTCACACAGTGACATTTGGCAGTGGCCGCCGTTTGCTAATATTTCAGTCGGACAACAGTGGCGTTGATACGATAAGGCGCATCGCTTATCGATCTTTGTGTTGGAAATGAACGACTCAGTAGCAGCGGGGTGACTCGACGGGGAATAAGTCAGACTGAAGCAGAGCAGCAATAAAGGCAGGACAAAGAGGCCAAAGTGGCAAATATGAGGAGGTGAAAGGCAATTTGTGCAGCGGCTTAGCTGAGTGGCCGGTCCAGCGAGGTCATGTTTTCATTGCTACAGTGTTTGTTTGTTGGTCGGATTATGGAACGGCTACTTTTTCAGGAAACTCTGTGGAGGAATGAGGCTATTCATGGTTGAGTGTATTTCAAACATGCTAAACAATTTACATTGCAGTACATCACATGCTTACACTTGCATGACTCGACAAGAATTATTACTTTTCTGTATTTGATTTCTTATATTTTTTAAAACATGCCTATCAATTAAAGATCTTCATTTTCTTTCTTCTGATTTGCTGAGTGTCAGTAAATAGTTCTGCTTAATTAATTTAAAGATGCAGTACAATTAAACAGTTAAATAAATTAAAAACAATAAATAATTTGCAAGGATTTTAACATTTATTCAAATTATTAATATTTTTAAATTACATTACATTTTATAAGGAAAGAAATAGATTATTTTGTGGTAAAAACATGCCGTACATATTGTTACTGTTTAACAAAAATGCTTATTACATTTTCTCTAAGATGATTGGTGGGTGTATGTAAACGGTTCTGATGATAATGATACATTTTATTTACATGTTCAAATCATTAGATTTTAAGATCAATTAAATGTTATAGCAGTAAAAAACAGTTTAAAAAATTTTTCTGCAGTTCTACTTCATTAATTAAATGACAATTAAAGATAAATTAAATGAATGTAATCAATGTTTTGCAGTGATTTAAAAATAAAATTCCAACTAATTACATTTTTTGTGAAAAAAATTGAAATAAGCAATATTTTATTTATTTTAAAAATTATTTTCCTCTTAAATTAAACAGTTCTACTTTACTTCTACTAACTAGTTCTACAACTCCAGCACTAAAATAACATTATTTTTCCATATAATATGACAACTTCATTTGATTTTTGTTCTCTTAATACATTATTTTTTTTTTCTTTCTGCTGTACAATTGTACAATTATTTCATGTTTCTCCTCTTTGGACTTTTTCCGATAATATTTGAGTAAATTCTCCTAACATTATAACTTTTTCCAAAATTTCCAAAAAAAAAGTTTCTTTATTACTTTGATTGTTTTTCATAATATTACAATCTTTTTAAAATCTTTGCCTTCCTTTAATATTTCAACATTACGCTATGAACATTTCATTATTTTTCCTACTATTATGATATTATACATAGTAAAATTATGGCTTTTTCTCATTAGAATACAATGTTTTCTTTTAATATTTTACCTTAATTCTCGTAAAAATACTGCAGATTTTTTATTAATCGGAATAAAATATTCAGAAAATGCAGTGGGCCAACAAAAAACAGCAAATGGTCCCTTTTGGCCCCCCTCCCGCTATAGTCTGTTCACTTGTGACAGTAACTTGGGTTACCAAATATGGTCCAATCTGTGATCAATTCCGATGAATAGTCCATGAATGTTTATGACAACATGAAGGTTTATACAGTGGATGGGAATACATAAAGCAGTACACTTTGGTGCCGATCCAAATTGGGATAGTTTGGCTTTGGCAGAGGCGTGCTCTCCACCGAGGGTCATATTTTTTGTAGGGCGCTACCAGTCAGGCCTTTTAGTTAGCTATTGACCTTGGGCGGGCAGACAGCAACCCCGCCTGGAAGCATTCACCTCTCAATGTTTGTCAACATTAGAGTCGGACCGACAGGCGGCCATTACGGAATATACAAAAACAAACCCTACACCTGGAGTCGTCACACATCCATCCGGACCACACACGCTATGGTTTCCTGTGTCAGCAGGCGGGACTTTTTTCATCCACGCTCTCTACTTGGAATTCCTCTGGTCTAACGTGGATATTAATCATGCTTTAGCCCCCGAAGGGCTTGGAAGCTTCTTGTGAAATGCAAATGTATGTAGGTGTCATCATAAGTCTATGTTTTGGGAGTCTGCGTTTGCCCCCAGCTTCACTCTCGCCTTGATGACGAGCGTTATTCCTCACTGACTCATCTGGGCTGCTTCAAAGCGCTACGGTCACAGCATTTTTGATTTTTGATTTTTTCATTTCTCAGCAAGTACTTTTAAGCTGCTTTTGCTGGAGTTTGCATATGACACAGACGTTTCCTTCCTATACTTAATGCGGCGTGTTAGTCATGTGATGATCATGCAGATAACGTGTTTATTTATGTCCACTGAGGAAGCGTGGCAGACTATTCCTCTTTTCACAGTAGATGTGCTGTAAACGTCAACACAGCTTTTGTTTTGGGGCGCTTTCATCACAGGCGAGGAAAAACTCAAGAGGTCAACAAAATGAGGAATAGTTGTACTTTCAGAATGACATGCAATAATATATTGAAATAGATAATATCAGCAATAGAAGGAAATTAATATATATTTTACATTAGGCTTTTTTCCTTCTGATGGTTTTTTTTTTTTTTTTTGCAACTCAAAAACATTGCTTGTCCAATACATTAGTAATAAATACTAGTTTTAACATACAGTATTTCTTTTTCACTTTTTTTGGTACTTTTTTAATTGAACTATAATTTAAAATAACTATAATTTTATAACTAATATAACTATAATTTTCTTAGTCATTTGCAATATGAATTGATTTATTTTACTTATTATAGTCTCAAATTATTATGATTAATACCATGAAAAAATATAGGTTTAAATTGACTTTTTTGTGCTTTTTTTGTAACAATCATTGTTACTTTACGTAATCTGCAGAATATGATTTTCTTTTATGTTCCATCTTTCTCAGACGTATTTTTTATAAAATGATGTCAACAAGAGCGCCCTCTCCTGGCTGTTAGCGTGAAAAAAAATTGCTCCGGAATATAAGTCACAGGACCCGCCAAACCATGAAAAAAATGGCCTGGAAAATATGGTAATTTGGCTTTGTAAAATTACTTTGTTGTACAAATGATAATTCCTCAAAAGGAAATTATTATTATTATTATTAATAAAAAAAATATATACTGTAGGTTAGAAATGACAAAATTAAAAAAAATGGAATTTAGTATTTTTGATTTTTATATCCACTACATTATAACAAAGTACTAATTTTAGAATCTGGCCAAAGATTTATTAATGTATTGTTATTATTAGTTTTTAGTTTAGTTACAAAGACACCCCAATAAATGTACAAAAAGAAAGAGATCTTGTTTGGTGCGTGCAGCGGAAGAATACAGTGTGCAAGGAATTGGTCTCTCCTTCATTTCATATCTTAATTGCTGTATTTCATATGTGGTGCATGTGCTTTGTGTACAGTCTGAGTGACTTCGGTATTCATTTAGGTTTAATTAAGGTTCCCAAAAAAACCCTCAGCTGTCACCACCGTTGAAATACCACATTGTTTTATAACAATAACAACAATAATACACTTAATTTATAAGTACCTTTCTGACAAGCAAAGGACACTGGACATGATGCAGATGAAAAAACAGCATAGACTGGTCAAACAGTATGTAGACTTGAACAGAAGAGTTTTGGGTCTTTATTTCGGATGTCGAATGGTAATGAGTTCCAGAGTTTGGGAGCAGTACTGGGTTCGGTAGAAATGACACTTCCAGCCACGTGTTCTTCTTGGGGAAATATTTACAAGTCCTCACACATGCTAGCCTGACTGCTAGTCTCCAATTTTTGTCAGCACATCAGGTTTTTTTCAGCCCTGTGGTCTGCATTTCCTTCTATTCCACGTCCTGTCTGAGGAGATCGCACGTCATCCCCTGTCAGTGGAGCTTTTAATTACAGTCATTATCTTGTGTAGACTTGGCAAAGAGGACTACAGTCCAGGTTTCTCAGCTAATTTCAACAGTATTGTGATTGACGTTCAACGTTCATATGATTTCATTTGTACCAATAGCTCATTTGCTACCAAAGACTGATTTATATGTTGTTTTTTTAATCTATTTTTATCAAACCATCTTTTTAATATAGCCATTTCATCTGTGACTTTTTTCATTACAGTAGCGCTTGTGTGCTTTCTCCAGAACCAATGGCAGTCGTATCATCTGCCAATACTACTAACTTTTGTCACTTTACAGATGTCAATAGAATGCAAGTTGAACAATTTTGGCCCCGGTATTGACCCCTGGGGTACTCCGCACGTAATATTTAAACTTGCAGATGTCACTTTTAAATGTCTATATAAAAACCTATTAATCCATTCACTAACAATGACGTATTCATCGTTTTTTTTTTCAACCCGAACACCCAATCCCAAAGACGTATTTATACGTGGGTGAATCCAAAATGTGTGCTGGGTAAGAAGCCGTGGCTGTGTGATCTTTGTTGGTGACCATTTTCTCCACCTTCTTAGACGTCCATTAACATTTTTCTGTAGCTGTGTTTAGATGTTCTCAACGTCGACGCTGACAGCTTCTCCTCCTCCGCTGTCTCCCCTTCACCGGCCTATTTATTTTGAAGTGGGCTCTGTTTTGTCTCACTTTGCGGGCCCAAGCGACACTCCGTCAGTGTGGTGTCATGCCGCCGTCGTTGTTGTCTGAGTGGCTTGTTTAATTAGTCAGATGGAGTTTGTCTTTCTTTTTGCTAAATGGAGAAAAAAAGCATAAAAATGAACTCCCATCTCCGTCCCATTGGGCCACCCCCCCCTCTTACTTTCCTCTCCACCTTCAGTGTTGGAAGCAAAACATTATCCCCCTTGATAAATAAAAAAACACCAGGACACATCTGTTGTGTGGATGTGATGTAAACAAAACAAACTCCCTGCACCGGAAAACACATTATTATTAAATGTCTGAGTACTTGGAGTTTTGAAGGGGGAGGGGGGGAGTCAGATTAAATGGGATTAATTGTGAATGTAATTAATTGGAGTCCCTTGTGGTCTGAGTCTCACCTTTTTAAAACCCTCAAATTGAGCAAAAATACAGGATTGCTGTTTTTTTAATTATTGACAACTTACAATAATCTTAAATGTGTTTAAAGTTAGATACAATTCAAAGGATTAAAAATATTCACAATAGTATATTTTCAAATTAATACAATTTTACAGTGAACAAAGATTGTTTAAAGGGGACCTATTCCCCTATAAAGGGGCTCGTTTTTCAGCCCTTTCCTATTGAGGTGTGGACTCTTATAGAGCAACTACACAGAATAACCCGCACAGAAAGCTTTCTAGAACTTCCAGAATCTGCACCTATTCAGCTGTGTTTGTCTGTTTTAATTAAGCCCTTGTCAACACGTAGCAGGGTATTTTTAAAACCGCATATTTTCCCTTTTGCGTTTATGAAAAAAATTGTGTCCACACAATGTTGTATAAAAAAAACAATGCATCCACACGCAACCGTATAAAGAGAATGTCGATTGGGAACGTGAAATTTTTATTTGAGCAAAGATGGCTTACCTCAAAGTGTTTCTTTTCGTCTGCTCTTCAAAAAGAAGCAATGGTGGAAAAATAACTGTTTTATGAGATATTCGCTTACGTGTGGACAGGGCCTGAGTCCACCCACGGCCCGCCTCCAGGCACGCCCACTTTGCTGTGATTGGTGATGGTCCCAGTGCTTAGGAGGACGTCCGGTGTTGTGCTGCTAGCTGCCAACATTATAGGAGTTGACAAACGGGATAGGAGTTGATAATAAACGTCGATTTATCATAAAATGTCAGCTAACGTACAACCATATGTGTTGGATCCCGAGATTGACAGTCCGAAGTTTCACAAGAAATGTGAAATTCAATATGGTTGTGGCCTGTCACACACATATTCGATATGGTTGTGGCTCGCGGGCCATGGTTTGAAGCTCCTGCTCAGTACATCACCCATGATGTTGTCAGAAATTAAACCCCCAATATCTCATTTTTCCCTGGCAGTAGTAAGTTAAGAGTTGATTGTGCTGTTGGCCTTAAAAGCGTCTAAAAAAAGAAGCCACTGGGTGTGCAATCAAGTTCAAGTCTCCTCAGCACAGCCGGGGTGAGGAGACTCTCCTTCTGTATGCATCACCTCGGCCCACTTGATTGATTCACTGTTTGCTCGCTCCTGTCGGCGTGCAGGCTCCCGCTAGCCCAAACCCGCCCACTTGGAAAATAATTTGGACTTAGACCAGCGATGCTTGCCTCCCCCACTTGCACACGCCACACACAAACAACAATTTAGCTTGGGTCCACACAGGAGCTACTCATAATGTCATTTGTTGTTGATCAATAATTCACTTCTATTTGTGGGCAAGCACGACTCGAACTCTTCTCACCCCTTCGAGCATGTCTTAGCTTGCATTCTTTGAACACAATTATCAAAGCAGAGCCTGCCCGGCATGCCATTAAAGGGGACCTATTATGCTCATTTTTCGGCCCTTTGTATTGAGTTGTGGACTCCCATAGAGCATCTACACACAATAACCAGCACAGAAAATGTTTTAGGACAAGCACAAATCAAGGACGCTGGAATAGGTGCAGATTCTGGAAGATCTAGAAAGTTTTCTGTGTGTGGCTGCTCTATAGGAGTCCACAACTCAATACAAAGGGTCGAAAAATGAGCATACGAAATCCGCTGTAAGTAAGGAAAAGAAATACTGAGCTACATGGCCTTATATTTTAAAAGGTGATTGCCCCCAAAACCTAATAACTGGTTGGGCCACCCTGAGCAGCAACAACTGCAATCAAGCATTGATAGCAATTGAGTTGATAAGAGTCTCTTTACAGCGCCGTGGATGAATTTTGGCTCACTCATCTTTGGAGAATTGTTGAAGGGATTTTCAGCATGAAGTGTGCTTTTTAAGGTCCCAGCATCTCAATAGGACTCAGGTCAGGACTTTGACTAAGCCACTCCAAAGAACCCAAGTTGGTTTCAGCTTTAGGTCACCAACAGATGGCCGGACATTCTCCTTCCGGATTTTCTGGTGGACAGCAGAATTCATGGTTACATTTATCACAGCATGTCTTCCGGGTCTTGGCGCAGAAAAACAGCCCCAGACCATCACACTACCACCACCATATTTTACTCTTGGTATCTTTTTCTGAAATGCGGGGTTACTTTTACACCAGATGTAATGGGACACAGACTTAGTCTTATGTTGAAATCTGAGTTCAAGTGAGGCCTGCAGTTCTTTGGATGTTGTTGTGGGGTCTTTTGTGACCTCTCAGATGAGTCGTCTCCGCACTCTAGGGGTAAATTTGTCTGGTCGACCCGTTCACCACTGTCCCATGTTTACACCATTTGTTCATAATGGCTCTCACTGTGTTTTAGAATTGGCTTTCTGAGCTTTTCCACATTGATAGATCTCAATTACATTCTTTCTTACGTTCTCTTTTTCACACAGGGCCATGTAGGTTTGGATTTTTTTCTCCCTTAATTATAAACAGTTTCATTTAAAAACTGCGTTTGGTGGTCAGTTGCGTTGCCATTGACTAATATTTACATTTTGTAATGATCTGAAACATTTAAGTGTGACAAAGATGCAAAAAAATAAGAAATCACTTTTTCACACCACTGTATATGTATAGCAGGGGCATTCGTCCTTGAAAGAGCATATATAACTTATGGATTTATTTTTTAATTTGAAGGTAACAAGGTGGGCGTGTTCCAGCTTGTCCTTGTACGAGTTGATGCGCTGGCTCTCAGGCAGTGCTTGTTCTTGTCCGCTGTTATGTTTCCACTTGGTACACAACATGCACCGATAGCCCTCGGCCAATTTGGATTACACCGTCTTCATTTTTATTTTCACTGCCCCACATCCTCACTGCGAAACACGTTTGAAAAATATGAGTGCGAGACATCAGTTATTGCTGGAAATGTTGACATGCATCTTCTGCGCCATTCGTTTACCCTTCAGGCGGGACGCGCCAATCAAAAGCCGTCTCATTAAAAGACATTGAGTCTGATGGAGAGGTCAGCAGCTAACTTGGCTCATTAGCGAGTCCTGGGGGCTCTTTGGTAGGTGTGGGGTGGCAGGACGGGAGGGGGTCTTCATCAACAAGGCTGAGAAGCCAAGTGGAGGGGGAGGGGTGGTGGTAAACTGTTCCTGAACTCGCTGTCTCACCCCAGGTTTGAGCCCCATCTGTTGAGGTCGAGGACGCCGCAAAGTTGCAAGGATTGTCACTTTCATCTCCTCCCTGTGTCTGGTGTGGAACCTTGGACAACCAGCACAGTCCATTCCATAGCACTTTTATTTTCCAGCATTTTCATGTCTGTTCAGAAGTGTCGTCAAACATAAAATAAACCCTAAATATTGTTCAACTTCAATCAAACTTGATTTGACAAACACAGTGCTTGGGAGGCCAGTCCATGATTACTTCCTTGCTGTATTATTGTGTGACTATTAATGTCTATTTTTATTATG
This sequence comes from Doryrhamphus excisus, assembly GCF_037039965.1. NCBI lineage: Eukaryota > Metazoa > Chordata > Actinopteri > Syngnathiformes > Syngnathidae > Doryrhamphus > Doryrhamphus excisus. Next base: position 18,537,526 of record NC_136357.1, read on the forward strand.
AATTGTACTGAGTTGCCAGGACGGAGAGTGTGTACCCGTTTCATACATTGCGATGATTTTCATTTTTGGTTTTATTGTCTTGAATAAAACCAAAAACGTAAAACATTTCAGCTTATCATGATAAGGAATAATGACTAATTATATAATTAAATCAAATATATATAATAAAATTAAATAATAATAATTTAATTAAAATTAAATTAAATCATTAAATGTATTTTTAAATATATTTAATATTGATATATTTTATATTAAGTGTTAATAATTACCTCTATAAATTACTATTAATTTGTATTACAATAAAGGTATTATTTCTAATGAATTAATTAAACATTGTTAAAGTTTACATTTAAGTAAACTTCAGACAGGGTTTAAGGTTGTATGTTAAAGAGGCCCTATAATGCTTTTTCCACTTTTCTGACCTATAAATGTAGAATGTTGCTGGACTAGCCAACAAACTTTCCAACGTTACTTGGTCGTGTGGAAGAGTCCGAAGGGCAAACAGTAAGTAACAATTTATCAGTGCCCTAACTGTGTTTATTTTGTTTAAGTCATGGAGCAAAAGCGCTTATCTGTGTAGCATTATAGCATGTGCATACACCCAGGACAATGCTAAAGCTACTTACCATTGAGATATGTCTTGAAGAAACCTCTTTTCTCGAGAAACTTCAGACTGTCCAGTCTCTAATTCGGGACTGGATTCAGAATCCAACACAAAAAGATACATCGCCGTTTATTATCAACTCCTATACCGTTCTCAGCTAGCAGCAGTGTTAGCATGATAGTTGTGTTTCCTGTTTCCCGTCTCCTCTGAAGCTGCACCAGGCGGCTTTGTGGCTCGGCAGGAATGCGTTCCAGGCGTTCCGGGCCTCCTATCAAAGCCAGCGAGCGTGAACCAGGGATGACTTTGAGCCAAGGGCAGAGTGTGTTCTGTGACTAAGTTGGAGAGACAGGTTGCTCCTGAAGGTTGTCTTATCCCTGTTATCCCCCTCGTGCCTTTTGGGGCTTTTGTCCCTCAACTGAAAAAAAAAGAGTCCACTTTTGTTTCTCTTTCCTTGCTGATAAGCATGCTATCTAAAAGTAGCCTCTGTCTATTCACTGGCTCTCTCTTGGAATGTTTGCCGTGTAATCACTTGATGGTGAGTGTGTGTGTTGGCTTTTAATTTTTTATTTCCCCTTTCTTCATCGCAAACTGCAGCGGGTGGAGGCGCCCAGCCCGTATCTGCTGACTGTCACTTCCATTAAGTGCGCTGTCCTCAAGCGCTTCCACGACGCTACGCCTTGACCCAGCTTTCTGCAAGGCAAGGTCCCCTTTTGTTGCCGTGTGCAGCCTTTTAACGCCACACGCCCTGACGTCCAAAGATAGGTGCGAGTCATTAGAGGGGGAGGGGAGGGTGGCAGGCCCTCACTTTTACTACTTTTACTTTTTATTTTGAAATGCCACTTCGGCCAACATCACACTTCGTCATTGCTCAAGCTTCTATAATCCAGGCCATTATAAAATATTGTAGATAAAATATATAATTAGGCTTTCATCATTAACTATTTTTGTTTGTTTTGTTACTTATGCTATCTTTTAATGGTGGACATTGCTTGTTGAAAATAAATGGTAAAATGGTAAATGGACTTTCACTTGTGTAGCGCTTTTCCACCTCCACGAAACTAAAAGCTCTTTGACACTGTTAGCACCTTTACATACTGATGACGCAGCATCAAAAAAGCATCATACCAACAGTAAAACGTGGTGGTGGTAGTGGGATGGTCTGGGGCTGTTTTGCCTCTTCAGGACCTGGAAGACTTGTTGTGATGCTTGGAGCCACCATCTGAACCCAACTTTGGTTCTGCAGCAGAACTAGGGATCGACCGATATGGGTTTTTTTCGAGCCGATGTCGATACCCATTTTTTCACCGATGGCCGTTTTTGCTTGGGCCGATACTGCTTTTGCTCTGTCAATTTACCTGAAAAAATGACAATGATAACAAATATTTCAGATCTCAAGTTTAAACAAATATTTATTGAAATGTAAACACTGAACACGGCATTTAACATCCAGCCATTAAACGGCATTATCAACTTTAAAAGGAATAAATATTCAACCATGTGTAAAACATTTCTGTCATAGTTTAAAGGGAAAATAAGTGGAAAAAGTAAGCGAAAAAAATACATTGGCAAACACACGCGCGTATCGGCCGAAACCGATTCAAGTAAAGAACGCAAATATCGGCCCGACATATCGACCTGCAGATGTATCGGTCGATCCTTAAGCAGGGCAATGATCCAAAACTGCCCAGCAAGCTGAATCCTATTGAGATACTGTGGCATGGCCTTATAAAGGCGCTTCATGGTGGAAAATAAATAGTGTCCTCAATAATTTAGCTTGTGACATTGCTCTCCAGATTGAATCCAATTTAAGAGCCATTAAAAACTGGCCCCAAAGTTAATCTGGAATCCTCCTCCTCTTTCCCAAATAAATCTCCTCATTTAGCCAAAAAAAACAAATACTGCTGAATGAAATCCCTCCTGTTTACAAATAATTCTACATCCAGCAGTCCAGGGACTGCATTTTTTTCTCCAAAAAAACCCTCCAAGGATCACCGCCTGTGGATGAGCACTGATATTATATTATTATTTCATGTTATTTATTTATTTATCTGTTTAAAGGGCAGCGCTGTGCCTGCACTTGCTTGTTTAGCAGACTAATCAGTGCTTTAATGAACAAAACTGGGCTGAGAATATCAGCGATGCTCTTCCCTTATCTGCAGTCATGTCACATCAACAAACCATTACGACTAATTGCCATCCTCTACTGTCTGTTGCTGGTGATTACTTTTTGCTTGTTAATCATATTTCATTTAAAAAAGATAAATATATAAATCAAAAATCTCTTATTTGTCATTTCTTTTTTTTAACCCTTTGGAGTCCAGGGTCCTATTTTGTAGTACTTTTGTGTTTTTCTTATCTCACCTCTAGCTTATGTTTTCATTTTGACATGGTGTATTATGTCTTACTATGTATTAACATATTGGCCTTAATCGTACAAAACCTAAAATCGGAATAGGGAAAATAATTTTAGTGTAAAAATAATAATAATAATAATAATTTAAATATAAAATATATATGTATATACAATATATATAATATATAAAAAATAAAATATTTAAATATAAAATCATTAATTTAATAAATGGGATTTATTAAAATAAATATAGATTTAAATTAATATAAATGTCATATTTTTCTAAAAATCAGACACAGTAATATGTTTCTTATTGTTGCTGTAAATATATTCTAAATATATGTTAATAATTTTGTTTCAAATTTTACATACAGCAAAAATAAATAATGCATCTCTTTCCAAAAAATGTTTTCCCCCACCAGTGAAGCTGAATATAAGACCTCGATGGCACTATTGGCTTACCTTCTTCACTCTCCCTCCACAAGCAAATGGCGGTTCATGCTTTGATTTACTGACAGACTTTTTCCTACACCCAGAGGAAGGCGGCGTCATGCTGCATTGCTTGTTTACTTTTGCGTTCAAAGCAGCCGTCATCCCAAGTTTACAAATGATGACAAAATGACAAAACGATGGTGAACGTTAATGATCAGAAAAAACGTAAAAAGGTAGAAACAAGCCTTTTTCCTGATGAAAGCTCAGAGTCTCATCTTTCTTTTGGAATATACAATTTCTCTATAACCCAAGAACATAATATTCTGTGTACCTTGAAAAAAATCTGTCAAAATCATCCAAAATGGCCGGGACCGAGAGGGGCGGCTTTTGAAAAATGTCTGGGATTGAATGAGTTGAAAAGTCCCCCATGCAGCCTTAAGTGTGTAAGACTTCATACTTATGATTGTCTTGTTAGCTCCTCCTCACAGTCTTTATGATGAAGTGGTGAGAGAGAGAATGTTCTTGAATGTTCTTGCAGTTTCCTTCAAGTCCAGGCTTGCTCTTGGGCTCTTCTTTGGTATGACAAACATCTGCTCGGTTCTTGCTCAGACTGGATCTAAGCTGAGAATTAATGTTCATTCTCTTTTTAGTGCCTTTGCTGTGTTTTGTTCCTACATAAACTCTGACATAGTCCACTCCAGAACGTCTGAGAGTAGCAGGTCTTGGGGTTTGCGTAATGACACGCTTGTGGACCTCAGTGTGGTCGGTGTGAAACAACACATTTGCTTCCAAACCGCGCCTTTTCATTTCTTCTTATGTGGCGCCTACGTGATGTCATCCTGAGGTGTGCTGTCGCCTTGCCATGCACTCCACCCCTTGAGGGGAAGAGATGAGACTCCCAGATGGATGAAGAAAAAAAGACGTCTGGAGAAACCAGAAACCTGAGAACTCTGGTTTTTATTCCTCTTCTTCCTGGAGTCTGATGTTTCAGTCTTTTTGTCTTCTGTTGGGAGTGACGACCAGCATGTTCTCAACACAATTTTACAGTGGAACGTCTCAAGTCAAATTTGGACACCCACAGTGGCGCCCCCAACGGTTTGTGTTCAAAATGCATTTCTTGATGATTTGTTTTTTCACGCAGCTTTGTTGCTCTTTTCTAATGGAACAAATTTGCGCTTTCTGTGCGTTTGCCACAAGAGAAAATGGGCATAAATGGGCAAGTGAGCATAAACTATGTACAATACAATACATAACAATAGCGATAATTCTATTGTATTGCCAAATATTGTTTGTGGGTATTTAATGCCATCAATGGCACCCCTATGGTTTGTGTTCAAAATGCATTTGTGCAACTGTAGGGAAAAATGGCAAAAAATAAAAAACTAAATATTTGACAAAATATTTTATCTGGATTTTTTTTAACTCAAAAGTGCAATCATAAAAAAATAGTGGCCTAAAAGTGATATAAAAAAGCTAGCATCAAGTATTAATGTTTGACTTGTTTGATTTTTATTATTTATTATTATGATTTTTATTATTTTTGATGTTTGATTTTATTACCGATTAATATGTACTCACATGACATTAGTGTGTTTTCAAATGTTGAAAAAAAAATATTTTTACTACTTTGTACTTACTCTACTCACTCCTTAGAGGCAAAGTTGTTACAAAATTCAAACTATTTTACAGTCTGAAATTGCTAGCATAAACTAAAAAGTCTAAAAACTAAAAATAATTGAGTCTGTTGGATGCTGAATAATGTGTGCTAGTAATGAATGTAGTTAGTAGCGCCCCCTGTGGGTTGTGTTCAAAATGTAATGGGGGGCACCTATGATGCAAGTTTTCACTTTTCACACTAAAATGTTGAGGATTGAAAGGTTTTATTGTCATTTTTAAAACCTTTTTTTCAAACACGAGAAGGTGTGACTGCATCTTTTTTTTTACATAGTCTTTTTGCTCTATTTTCCCTTTTTTCAATTGTGTTTAATGGTATTTGTACATTGTGGATGGTACTTGGTGATGCCTTTTTCATGGACTTTTCATGGTAAAGCCTTGTTGTTTTTGCCCTTGGCAGCGTCCACTGTTGAAGTAGCCACAGAATGATTCACTCGCCACAGCTAGCATTAATCGGCACGCAATACCAGGTGTTGCACCCCCCCTCCACTCCCACACACAAGTACTTTTTAAATATCAGTTTGTATAATCGATGAGGTGGTCACAGTAAGAAGAACTGAAAGATAAATGAAGAGGCCTTTTGTAGTTCTTCCTATCAACGGTCTCCATGTGATTGGTTTAAGGCCATATTTTTAGAAAACATTTTTTCACATGCACTTTGGCATGCTAAAGTTCATTTCAGGTGCCTTTTCCAAAAATGACTTTCTTCAGGCTTCTGATTGGCTCAAATGGGACTAGGGCTGGGTGATATGGACCACAGCTCATATCCCAATGTACAGTATTTAGGTAGAATATCGTTATACGATATATATCCAAATATTTTTCCCACAAACTGAATTTAGACAGGGGGCGGCACGGCGGTCTAGTGGAGAGCAGGGTTCAATTCCACCCTCGGGCATCTCTGTGTGGAGTTTGCATGTTCTCCCCGTGCATGCGTGGGTTTTCTCCGGGTACTCCGGTTTCCTCCCACATTCCAAAAACATGCTAGGTTAATTGGACACTCCAAATTGTGAATGAATGTGAGTGTGAATGGTTGTTTTTCTATATGTGCCCTGTGATTGGCTGGCGACCAGTCCAGGGTGTACCCCGCCTCTCGCCCCAAGACAGCTGGGATAGGCTCCAGCACCCCCGCGACCCTCGTGAGGAAAAAGCGGTAGAAAATGAATGAATGAATGAATTTAGACAGAAGTCAAGCCAACTATGCATGCAGCATTTTATTAAAACGTAAACAATCCTAAAGGGGACCTATTATGCTTTTTCCACTTTTCTGACGTATGAACATAGTTAGAATGTTGTAATGTTTATTGTGTTAAACGATGCCAAAGTTTCAGGTCATGAGGTTTGTGCATTTGAAAGTGAGCCCTGATAGAAATTTGGGATGGCTTTGAACACCCTGTTTCAGAAGGTGTGGTAAACCTGCAGCTTTGTGATGTCACAGAGGGGCAGACTTCCTTATATGGGCGTGGGTGTAAGCCAGATAAGCTCTGTGCCCTGCTCCTAGCTCTGCTTCCCCCTTTGTTATTTTGTGTAAGTGTAAGCAAAGGCGCTTGCATACAGGGAGCGGGGTTGCTAATAGCCTTTTCCCACCACAATTAGCGACTCTATTTGAGTTTTTTACACACTGGTAAACACTCAAAACACATTACGTTACAGATGCTGTAGAAAACCTAAATCGTTAAAATTCTAAAGTTACTTACCATTGAGCGACGTCTTGAAGTAACCTCTTTTCTTGAGAAACGTGAACTGTACAGTATCTACTTCCTGATTGGATTTGGGGGATCCAACACATATGTATGGCTGGATGTTAAAAGCAGACATTTAAAAACGATATATCGCCGTTTATTATCAACTCAACTCATATAAAGTTAGCAGCACAAACCGGAAGTCCTTATATGGACTCGGCAGTGTGACCAAACCTGGAGGCGTGTCGGGGGTGGAATACATCAAAACAGACAGTTTTTGCAGGAACCACGAAATCCAAAGAAATACAGCTCAATAAACAAAGCTTTGTGTGCTGGTTATTGTTTGTAGCTGCTCTATACGTAGAAGTCCACAACTTGATACAAAGGTTGTCTTTAAAACGCCACAGAAGATATGAAGCTGCTGTAACTAGCTTGCACTCGGGTGGTGCCATCTTGAAAATGAGAATTTCGCATCAAATTCAGTCAATTCAATTGTTTTTGATATCGTGCTTAAAAGAAATATCGATATTTTAAAAATCGATATATCGCCAAGCCCTTGCAGTGAGCTATATTATTAATAGAGAATGTACTCATTTATGTGTGACAAAAGCTTTTTTCCACATGGTTTGAAAGCACATAATGATGTCTTTAAGTGCATGATCTGTTCACTGAGTGTCCGTGAGGCTCGAGGCAAAACAGTAAACGTCTGAGGCTCCAATTATTTCCACCCTATTAACCGTGCAGTCATATGCTGCTTTTGTATAAGGATGCACACAGGCGTATACAGTACACACTGTAGTGCTTGATCACATGAAAACGACACTTCCTTACTCCACGTATTTGTGACAAAAGTAGTAAAATTGTATGAAGAAAAGGAACATTTTTCGGAGCCCGATCGGGGGTTTCAAGCTGAAATGTTCCACTTGGTGAAAATCCTTTTTGTCAGTAATAAAGAACTGCTGCACAATTCTGGATATCAATAAGATGATATCGAGCCTCCCTATACAGTATACTATGTATTGGTAATGGTAATGGTTTTATTTCATTTGAACATGCATCAGATTCCAATTGAGTGCATCCCATAATCAGTTCCCAGTTCCACATGTCCAAAAGGAGTAGGAAGAAGCAAAGCTTATTAAATCCTATCCCTCCATCTGGTACGTTTACAATCAGTAACTGTTACATTTGTTCACTTCCTGCTTTCCATAATACAGTTTAAGGTTTTTTTTTTGTTGTTTTTTTGTTTTTTAATAATGTACCTGGTACCGAAGTATGAGGTGATATGATCATCCAATGCCATAATGGGTACCATAGTAAGTGTCAATATAGTGATATATATAGCACATCATGACTGGTTCAAGACTCTTCATCCTTGTATTTAGCAAACATCAACTGCTTGTATTGTTTCTTGAATTGGCTCATCGTTGTGCATTGTTTGATTTCCTTACTCAATCCATTCCATAGTTTGATTCCACATACTGAAATGCTATGGCTAGCATAACGTAGTCCTAGCATAGAAGTGTTTCAAATGTACTTCTTCCCAGAGATCATATTTCTCCTCTCTTGTAGAGAAGTATTGGATGACATTTTTAGCTAATTGCTTATTTTTAGCCTTATGCATTATTTTAGCTGTTTAAAGATGAACTATATCAGCAAGTTGAAGTATTTGTGATTTTAGAAATAAGGACTTAGTATGTTCTCTGTAGGCGGCATTATGAATTATCCTTACTGACCTTTTTTGCAGTACATTTAGCGAGTGAAGATTGCTTTTATAGTTATTAGCCCATATTTCCACACAATAAGTAAGATATGGTAGAACCAGAGAGCAATAAAGAGTGTGTATGTATGTATATATATATGCATTTTTTCCCATTTTTATTTTGAACTTCTTGAAGTGATGAAGCTGCCTTGGTTTTGTTTTTGCATTCTTTCCACGCTAGCTAGGGAACGTACGGCATCCATGGGGGCCAACATGTAGCGCAGAGCGGCCTTATCTTTGGAACCCATGCCGGTCTGAGCCAGGTCAATACGCCAACCCCTCCCCCTTCCCAGACCTGCCTGTTTGGCGGTAATGCAGCCTAAGCCTTTTGTGGAGACGGGCATTATCCTACATTTGCGGGCATGAGTGCTTTGTCATCAGGACGTGGAAATGGTCGTTCCAGATGGCCGATTAGTCATCTCGGTGTGTCTGTGTCTGTCCGGAACGATGACAGAGCGGCAGGTGTACGTTTCCTGACCTCTCATCGTCGTGATTACACACGGATGACACCGATAGTGGAAAATGAAGATGGAAAAGGTGCACTCGTACGTATCTTTAGCTCTGTCTTGGCTAGCCGGCCCCGCCGTTTGAGAAAGAGGAACCGAGGATGAAAGTTTTCTTTCTCGCATAGCAACGGTGTAATGTGATTTCACAGCCGTGACTTGACAAAAGCGGGAACATGTGTGCGCTTGAAGATTAAACGCTGGCTTTTAGCGCTAATGCTCATCATCACCTGCCTCAGAGAAAGTAGAATACAAGGGAGAGAGTGTTGCCTGCCCGTGTTCCCGTGCATAATAAGGCACTCGGGAAAGGTATTTTCCCCCTCTGTTCTCTCTGGCCTCTGGCAGACAAAACAGAAAAGTTTCCACAGGTAAAGTTAAGAATTGAGGCTGTGATTCAGCGTTTTGTTTCCCTCACCTGGTCTAGTTAGCGCTGTGGCACCTCATCAGCTGGCAACGATTGCTCAGTGGACATGTTAAAAGCCCATTTAGAAGGCGTGTGTGTGTGCGTGTGTGTGTGTGCGTGTGTGAGAAAGACACTGGTGTCCAAACACATCTGCCTGCCTTTAATTAGTTTTGCCTGGCATAGGGACCAACCAGTCTCACTGGTCTTTAACAAGAGCAGACAAAGGGCATTTATCAAGGTAAGAATATAAAATTCTGCATTCATCCAAAGTCACTTTCACTTTTTTTCATTTCCCGACTGTAAAGCGAAAAAAAAAACTGCTTGACAACTGCACAATAATGGATTACTGCTAGGAATTTTTAAAGGAAAAACTTTCTTGGGAATTTTTCCCATCATACACAATCTTTCCCTTGTCTATGTGTTGTAAAGGGAGATAAATGGTTAGCATGTGGGAGCTAACAGACACACCTATTTTGACTATAAAGCCCTACAAGTAAAAATACAACAAATTACAACTATCCCTGTTCAGACATTTCATCCGGAAAGCATTCTGGTTAGTGGCCCCATTAAAAGCATGCAAACGTTTCACCGGATGTCATGAACGGGAATCAAAACAAGGAATCAAAATAGCAATTTTGCAAATTTAGATGATGCCCAACCATATTTATTACCTTCTAAATATGGTTTTCACCATTACTCGAGGTGGATAGTCACCTTGACGTCCACCTTTACACTTGTATCAATCAATAATAATAACTCTACTGCCACTGTTCATGGGTAAGGAGAGACTCATGACGCACTTTAATTAACATGCAGAGAACACAAATGGTGAACATTCACACAGGAGCTGCTGTCGGCCGCTCTCTACACCACTAACCTCCTGCAGTCAACTCTAATCAACTGACCCCTCTTAAAGGGGACCTGTTATTTTTGGGCCCTTTGTATTGAGTTGTGGACTCCTTCAGAGCAGCTACACATGGTAACCCGCACAGAAAGCTAATCTAGATCTTCGAGAATTTGCACCTATTCCAGCTGTATTTCCTTGGATTTCCAAAACGGTCAGTTGTAATTTATTTTTATTTTGTTCAAAGGCTATGAGCAACTCCAGACATCAGTGGGTATGTCATTTGTACCCCGCCCAGCCTTATGCACACTTTATAATGCTTTTTGTGGTGTTGTATGCACAAATGCCAAAAATGGTCCAATCTCGCAATGTTAAAGAATCCTTTTTCAAAAATTAGCTGGGTCCAGATGGTGATCCAGATCACCCTCAAATTCTAATCAGTTCTTCGATAACCCATTTCCGACAATTCCTGAAAATACAGGAAAGTCTCGTTATATCGACATCGGTTATAACGAATTACTACTTATTACGATACTATTTTCATTTCCCGGCAAATTTCTAGTCTTTTATGATATAATTAGTTCCGTTAGTACGATACCCGGTTATTATGATAACCCGGTTACTACGATGCCCTTTTCATCTCCCGCCAGCCAATTTGGTCTGCTTATATCGATACAAAAGCAGCTTAAATCAATCTTTGCTTAAGGATTTCCATACCAAAAAAGAACACGACGAATGGCTGCTTCCAGTCAACTTTCCACCACCAGAGCGCAGCACACACACCGATTCCCGCACTTCCTGGTTCACAGGTCATGCTCAACCCGCCCCACATAGCTGGCCAAACACATGCCTGCAACAGAAGAACCAACTGACATAGCATACACACCTATTCCAACGAAGACACAAGCGTACAAATGCATGTATTTAATTGTGTTGTATTCAGATATCTTTTTATCGCTTGCAATAATCACTGTTTTTCATGTGTACATGCTGGCGTTCGTGGTTTCTCTCGTGTGTATAGGTTCTATACACACGAGAGAAACCATGAACGCAGTTGGTTCTTCTGTTGCAGGCATGTGTTTGGCCAGCTATGTGGGGCGAGTTGAGCATGACCTGTGAACCAGGAAGTGCGGGAATCGGTGTGTGTGCTGTGCTCTGGTGGTGGAAGTGTGAAAAATAAAGTTGACTGGAAGCAGCCGTTCGCCGTGTTCTTTTTTGGTATTGAAATCCTTAAGCAAAGATTGATTTAAGCTGCTTGCTCGACATTGTTCTATACTATAGAATACTATAGTATACATTGTTCTATACTATAGAACAATGTCGAGTGCATTATTGCCCACTTTTAATGCAGTTCGGCGCAGGATCGGATATATGGATAGTCCGATTATATCGGTATTTTTTCCGACTCCCGAGAATATCGATATAACGAGACTTTACTGTATCCTGCAAATGCATTCAGAAGTTATTTTGAAATGACAAACAGATAACCACAGGCAAAACATAACCTCTGTGCTGCACTCCGCACTTGGCGGAGATAAAAATGATTTTATGTGTGAATACACTCACACAATTCACACAATAACGCCGTCCATCGTTCATTTGTGCCACGGTCAATCAAGTAAGTAAGTCCAGATGGCTGACAGTGTCCTTAGACCTGGGCTAAGTAGAAAGTGAGACACATAAAGTCCTTCATGCATATGACATGAACATCGAACATGGAGACTCTCTTGGGAGTTCCACCTGTGTGCACCTTGGATTTGCCCCATTTGTCTGTGTCTTTAGACTCCACTACACACACACACACACACACACACACACACACAGCCTTGGACTTATCTCAGCCTCTTCAGCTCTCTTGGCAGCACTGCAACAACAGGAGGGAGGGATCAGGTGGTCGTGGCTAACAGACATAGGGACGGGAAGCTGGGGGGGGTTGACAAATGAGACTTGTCAGGTAACATCCACAGACGTGAAAGGAAGGAACAGAAAGAAAAGAAAAAAAGATGGGGTGTCTGTCACAAAAAAAAAGAAAAAAAAGAAAGAAAACCTCTTGCCCTATTAGGAAGGAGTACAGTGTGCATGGAGTGCAATGCACTTTGAAGAAGGAGGAGGAGGAGGAAGGAGGAGGAGGAGGAGGAGTAAGGATTCATGTGAAGTGGCTCTGTTTGCTCCGGAGGACCACTTGTTATTCTGATTGAGGAGACAGCCAAACATGGTCGCCGTGTATCTGCTCAGCATACTTCTCCCTTCAATGGCTAGGATCAAAGGTGGTGGGAGGAAGGAGATGGAAAATGTGGGTCACGTCTGTGACATTTTTGCACAGTGACTGTGGAGATCTGGCGCTGGGCGAGGCAAAGCAACGATGGACGATTTCAGCGAATTTCCTTAATGGGCTACATCAATATTTATTTCAATAAGATGGCGGTCTCTGTTTGTATTGTGCAAGGTGGTAGTTATCGTTGATAGCGGGAAGAAGTAGCGAGGCTATTAATTACCACTTGATTTGGCGTGGATCAGTTTTAATTTGCTGAAACTAGTCGTTTTTGGCTGGGCTTCTCTCCCTTACAGAAAAGGTAAGAAGCACTGTCATCCGGGAGGAACTCAGAGTAGAACTGTTGCTCCTCTGTAATGAGAGAATTCAGATGAGCTGGCTCGTGCATCTGGTCCCGGACACCTCCTTAGGAAGGGGTTCAAGGCATGTCCAACCTATAGGAGGCTTTGGGGAAGACCAAGGAAACGTTGGAGAGACGAGGGACTCGCAAATGTTCCTTGGACTTTTTTTTCGGGTTAGTCAATGGTTGCACTGATTACGGCAGTCGAACGGATCACCGGGTAAAAAAGATGTACACTTGTCCGTCGTTTATCGCGGTTAATTGGTTCGAGACCCAACTGCGATAAATGAATTTCCACAACTTAGGATTAAATTGAAATAACTCATGTTTTGTAGTTGGAGCATATAAACCTCTATGACTTTCTAAATATGATTTAAGAAGGACAAATTAAGAAAAAACTTACCACTTCCACACGGGATGGGAGGAGAACTTTTTTTTTCCACTATCATGTTGGATAGTAACAGTTACTGATTGTAAAAGTACCAGATAGAGGGGTAGGATTTAATAAGCTTTGCTTCTTCCTACTCCTTTTGGACATGTGGAACTGGGAACTGATTATGGGATGCATTCAATTGTAATCTGATGCATGTTCAAATGAAATACAGTAAAGTCTCGTTATATCGATATTGTCGGGAGTCGGACTGTCGATATATCCGATCCTGCGCCGAACTGCATTAAAAGTGGGCAATAATGCACTCGACAATGTCGAGCAGCTTAAATCAATCTTTGCTTAAGGATTTCAATACCAAAAAAGAACACGGCGAACGGCTGCTTCTAGTCAACTTTATTTTTCACACTTCCACCACCAGAGCACAGCACACACACCGATTCCCGCACTTCCTGGTTCACAGGTCATGCTCAACCCGCCCCACATAGCTGGCCAAACACATGCCTGCAACAGAAGAACTGCGTTCGTGGTTTCTCTCGTGTGTATAGAATCTATACACACGAGAGAAACCACGAACGCCAGCATGTACATATGAAAAACAGTGATTATTGCAAGCGATAAAAAGATATCTGAATACAACACAATTAAATACATGTATTTGTACGCTTGTGTCTTCTTTGGAATAGGTGTGTATGCTATGTCAGTTGGTTCTTCTGTTGCAGGCATGTGTTTGGCCAGCTATGTGGGGCGGGTTGAGCATGACCTGTGAACCAGGAAGTGCGGGAATCGGTGTGTGTGCTGTGCTCTGGTGGTGGAAGTGTGAAAAATAAAGTTGACTAGAAGCAGCCGTTCGCCGTGTTCTTTTTTGGTATTGAAATCCTTAAGCAAAGATTGATTTAAGCTGCTTTTGTATCGATATAAGCAGACCAAATTGGCTGGCGGGAGATGAAAAGGGCATCGTAGTAACCGGATTATCATAATAACCGGGTATCGTACTAACGGAACTAATTATGTCATGAAAGACTAGAAATTTGCCGGGAAATGAAAATAGTATCGTAATAAGCAGTACTTCGATATAACCGATATCGATATAACGAGACTTTACTGTAAAACCATTACCATTACATGCCATGGCTGACTAGATACTACAGTGTGAAGGTAATGTAATGTAATGTAATATCATGTCTCATCAATGAAACATTTCTGACACTGTGTGACCAGAATACTAAATATAACTTTAATCTAAATATAACTTGTCTTTAAATATGTTTTGACTAACAATAGTGAACCACAAACCAGCAATCATTTATGAATTACTGATTTTGTGAAAATAGTCATGGTCACCTATGGTCATGAGCTTTGGGTAGTGAAAGGATAAGATCACGGGTACAAGCAGCCGAAATGAGTTTTCTCCGCAGAGTGGCTGGGCTCCCCCTTAGAGATACGTAAGGTGAGAAGCACTGTCATCCGGGAGAGACTTGGGGTAGAACCGCTACTGATCTACATTGAGAGGAGCCAGATGAGGTGGCTTGGGCATCTGGTTAGGATGCTTCCTGGACGCCTCCCTGGGAAGACACAGGACACGTTGGAGAGACGTCTCCCAACTGGCCTGAGAAAGCCTCGGGATCGGCCAGGAGGAGCTGGACGAAGTGGCCAGGGAGAGGGAAGAGTTGGGTATCATACCCTGCAGTGTCAATGTAGCTTAAGACAACAAAATATCAAGACAATGCCAACTGGGGTGAGTCAAGTCGAAGTTGTTGAGTTGTCGGCTTGTCACTTCTGGTCACGTGACGGCAACAGTGACATAATCATTTTCAGAAAGAAATGGTGTACTTGTCTACACCAAAACAACCAGCCGGTGTAATCACTTTCCCAATCTGGAAGCCATAAGATAAGATAAGATATGCCTTTATTCGTCCCTCAGTGGGGAAATTTGTATTGCACAGCAGCAAGAGTACAGAATCAGTTAAGCAGTACAGAATACACAATATAGAAAAATAAACAATATAAACAACCCAAGTATTAACAAAATCAACAGTTTTACCCGGAGTTATATACAACTACAGTATGCGGATAATATGAAAACGAGATGAGATATATGACCAGTTTATACACTGAGATGTTGCTAGTGAGTTAATATGAGGCATTATAGAAGTACTTCACATAGAACTTAAAGAGAAAAAAACACTTTCAGAGCACCCAGAATGCCTTTTCCGTGTGGATGAAAAGCTGAAACGATCCAATTTTGTGATGTTTTAAGGTGAAAACATTTCCGTGTGGACATGCCGCTGTGTCTCTCAACTGGACTGGGAACCCCGTGGGAGGAACTGGACTGGGTTAGGGAAGTCTTAGACCTCGAATAAGTGGTGGATGCTTTAATTGCTTCTTTCATGTGACGCAGCGACGGCATTAGTTGGGTGCAAACTATGCAAATAAAAATACTGATTATTGTGTGATATGACATAAAAGAATGCAAATATCACCATATTCTGCTGTGATTCTTAATTTCCGGCATCCTGAAGGCCCTTAAAATGAAGTATTCTCTCAGCAGCTCACGTTGCCCCCAAGCTCTCCTCTCGCCAGCTGAGTACTCGCAAATTGACTTTTTAAAATAAACAGTTTGACAAATACTGAAAAAAAACCACATTTCCATTGCAACTTGTCTTGAAAACTTTTCCCTCTTGTCAGCCCACCGGCTTGAAGACCGCTCAGATGCAAAGCTGAGCAGATTAAATGGGATGCTTGTGGACGGGTGGCTGGGAGCCATCATCTCATTTGTGTTCCTCATTGTCGCTCGTAGCCCCTCCATTTTTGTTCCTCACCCTCTCCCCCCCCTTTTGTTTTTCTCTCGCTTCTGGCCAACAATTGATAAGACCCAATCCCTGACAATGCTTGGCACACGCCACAGGATCGGGCAGTGGTGGCGGTGCATTGAGGACGGGGGTGTGTGTCTGCCGGTTGAGGACGGAGATGAGATGGCGCTCACGTCATTGTTTATCTGCCTCCTTCAATTCCAGATGGCTCTCAGCAGAAAGAATGTGCTTCCTTTCCGCTCTTTTGCCGTGTCTCATTTCCTCCACCACCGCCACCTCTCTGGTGGCTCGGTCCGGGACGCCGAATTGGTTGCCAGTCCAGAACTTGTGGCATGAAGTGAGGTGGTCGAGCTGAGAAGCAGGGAGGTTTAGACTATCATGGCGTACTTGCACTAGCAGAGGAGTGTCCAAAAAGTACTGCATTTTGAACCCAAATAGTTGCCAGCTCTCATATTGATGACAGGTGGCGACCCCTGCAACCTGGCACTCATTTCATTCTATTTGAAATCAAACAGGACAGAATACTATTTAATAAAGATATTATTTTATTCTGTTCCTTGAAATAGCACTCATCATAAATCAATTCAAGCATGTACAGGGCTCTACATTAAAAACAAAAATGACTTGCCCATGGGGAATCCTTAAGGTGAGAACTACTTGCCCGAACTTGCCCCATGTAAAATGAAAAGACTGCCACAATGATATCATATATCAATATATGCTGATAATTCATCAGATAATAGTACTGAAGCATTGTATTCGGAAGAATGTGTGAAAAATAGTGTAGATGTATGTTAACATGCCATACTACCTTACACATGGTAGTCGTAGTAAGCAGTGATATTTATAAGTTGTGCACCACAATGAAACATTATTGAATAGACACATTTGTGTACTAGTAACGTGTTTTTAATCCAGAAAAAAATGCTCAATGGTCAAACAATAATTTGTGAAGCAAAGGTGAGAAAAATCCACAGAGAAATGGAAGCGCTAGATTTTGTAGCTTGTGCAAAATCAGCACTTGGTATTGGATCTAATCGGTGGTGTTTCATTGTGACCACTTCAAATTGTCACAGCAATGTGATTCACTCACCTGTGCCATCATTTGATTTGCTGCCGCTAATAAAATACTTGTTTAGGAGGCACTGGTTCATCACTTTTTGCTGTTTTCCTTCACAAGTTGTTGAACAATTAGACCATGTTGGCAGGGACGCCATGATAGATGTTTTCCTAGTCAAACCATCGCTGATTGGTTGATCGCCAACAAGAACGGGTGTGGGTAAAACACGGACTGTGGACTAAATAAACGATTCTGATTGGTCCATTTCAAGATTTGCAAGAATTGGTTTGCAAATTACCAGCGGAATTACGCAGTCCGTGTTTTACCAACACCCAACAAGAACCGCTTTTAAAAAAAACTCTTGGCAGTATGGCATGCCAAAGTGCACTTGCCCCACGGGAATATCACTGATTGGATTTTAACTTCCCCCGGGCCATCGGTACATCGTTATTGTCGAGCCCTGATGTACAGTTAATCCATGTGATCAATATCCGTATCAGCCGATCTCACTCACGGATGATCGTATTGGAATCGCCAGCATCCAACCCTGATTGGAGCATCTCTACATTGGTCTTCTTGGGGCTAGGCGACATTGCAGGCTCTGTGCTATTGTTCTGGTGTCATTACGCCCTTAGACGGTTCTGACTGCGTGTGTGTGCAAGCGAGCATATGTCAGTGATTCGTCCTTTAAAATATGGCACTTGTGTGAACATTTGTGATTCTGAATCACAATTCTCAAGCACAGCGACACGTTGGAAGCACTTGACACTTTTTTTTTTCATAGGTCAATGAATCATAGAATTCTCATCTCGGCCAAACAATTGAGTCAGCCGGGCTCCGGACCCGCTCAGCCGTCTGGTGCTGATGGACTGTCAATTCCAGCAGCAGGAAGATAATCACAGCGTGTCAGCCTCCGCCGATCCAAAGTCTTATCTGTGTCTGCCCACAGCCAGCATGCCGTAAATAACCACGGGGACATGCCTTTCTCTTTGTTTTCTAGCCCCAAAAGTCCTGAGGGAGGAAATGTGTCTGCATGCTGAGCCTTCACCTGCATACCAATGCTAACGTTAGCCACAGTATACCATATCCCCATCCCGAATGTGTGAAAGGTGCCGTTATTGGGGGTGTAGTGGTTCACATAGCTGATCGATTCCCATTCAATACGCACTGACTGAGGCCTGATGTGTGGCTGGATGTCACGTGGATGGAAAAACGTGCAACTCATCATTTTACATTATTTTTACCCTTGACAAAAATAACGAAAACCGTCCTTTTGAAAACCGGCTAAGCTGGCTTCAGTTGTGTTTGAATGCAAACATAATTTTTTTTTCCATCAGCGTTGAGTGTACAGCAGAAGACTTGACTATGTATTGGTAATGGTAATGGTTTTATTTCATTTGAACATGCATCAGATTACAATTGAGTGCATCCCATAATCAGTTCCCAGTTCCACATGTCCAAAAGGAGTAGGAAGAAGCAAAGCTTATTAAATCCTACCCCTCCATCTGGTACTTTTACAATCACTAACTGTTACATTTGTTCACTTCCTGCTTTCCATAATACAGTTTAAGGTTTTTTTTTGTTTTGTTTTTTAAATAATGCACCTTGTAGCGAAGTATGAGGTGATATGATCATCCAATGCCATAATGGGTACCATAGTAAGTGTCAATATAGTGATATATATAGCACATCATGACTGGTTCAAGACTCTTCATCCTTGTATTTAGCAAACATCAACTGCTTGTATTGTTTCTTGAATTGGCTCATCGTTGTGCATTGTTTGATTTCCTTACTCAATCCATTCCATAGTTTGATTCCACATACTGAAATGCTATGGCTAGCATAACGTAGTCCTAGCATAGAAGTGTTTCAAATGTACTTCTTCCCTGAGATCATATTTCTCCTCTCTTGTAGAGAAGTATTGGATGACATTTTTAGCTAATTGCTTATTTTTAGCCTTATGCATTATTTTAGCTGTTTGAAGATGAACTATATCAGCAAGTTGAAGTATTTGTGATTTTAGAAATAAGGAGTAAGGAGTATTATCCATGGAAGTTGCAGCAGTTTAAGAAAAATAAAGAAAAGCCTAACATGAGTTCAGTTTGAAAGCCTAAAAGGAATGGATTTTTGTTCCTAAGATGAGTGAGTAAACCGAGTCGTGGTTGGGCAGCAAAGTCCACAAAATATGCTGCAGAAAATAAGTTTGTTCCCGGAGTAGGCGAGGCGCCAACTGTGTTATGTTCACTGAGGGGAGGCAACCATTTCACCATCCTGGCTCTAAGGCATCCATATATACTGTCTATGTGTTACTAAACATGTCAGCTCCAGTCAAAGTTGCAAATCTGCAGACAGAAGGACTGAGGTTCTGCACTGCATGAGAAACAATTAATAAGGAATAGACTGCACAAAACTTTCAAAGATTCCCATGAATGTTCCGTGTCCAATTAGCCACCCCCCCATGTGAGGATACCTGTTACAAATGGGGATGAAAAGAGCCACGCTGTGTAAAATGGCTTCACGGCTGTCATGCTCAGCTGAAAGCGAAGCTTATTTGGCATATTTTTAAAGTTGTAATATGTGCTTGTGGTGTGTGGTATGATCTATCGCTTCGTTTACACAGAAATCCTGCAAAACAGCCATCTCCTTTTCACATGGTGATGCTGTTATTAAACCCTAAAGTTGAATTGGCTCGACATTTCCCATACGACTCAATGGAGTCTACAAACTGTAATATGGGGAGCCGAATCATCGCGAAATTTGGTACAGGCCGCCAGGTGACCGGCAAGCACCAGGATGTAAAATCTGAGCAAGATTGGTTGAAAAACATGGCTGCCATCTACCAACATGTCTTTGGAACACAGCAACTAATTGTCCCCATCGGATATACTTGGACCCCACACACCCCCAGCATGGACTGTTTTCTCGCCTGCCGTCGGGGAGAAGGCTCTGCAGCATCCGCTGTAGAACAACCAGGTTTAGAGACCGCTACTTCCCCCTGGCCATCAGACTGCTCAATGCCAAATAAGCCCCTCTACCTGCCTACACGCACACGCAAAACTTAAATTATTGTTATTTATTCTAAATTAGTTAAATTATTTGTACAAATGACTGTTTACGCCAGGGGTCTCAAACTCAATTTATTTGGGGGCCACTGGAGCTAGGGTCTGGGCGAGACTGGGCCGCATCAGGTTTTCCAAAAAAAGCAAAACATTTATTAAAAACAGAAAAATAAATAAACTTTGCTTTGGTTTTGATTTTCTACAATAAAAGCTCTGATAAAACATTCCACTGTTCTCAAATATCTTAATTTTTATTTTTCTGCACAAAATAAGATGAAAAATAAATAAACAAATCAAGAATAAAGAAAATCAATCAATCAGTAATAAATAAATATAATAATAATAATAATAATAAAACGGCAAATAATAAAAACCACATATAGTTGGTGGGTAGACAAATTATTTTTTTCAGATTAAAATGAACAAAGCATTATTAGAGCCCTGTAGACATGACAAAACACGACTATAGTCACATTTATACTCTTTTTATTTACAACATATTGCGCAACTGCAGGGTCTTGAGACACATGCTAACTCGCAAACTAGAGAGCTAGCGACCTAAACGGTAGCCTTCAAGTTATTTCCATGAAACTTAAATAGCCAAAAATGTACCACTTCCACACGGATAGGGAGGTTAACTATTAACAGTTATTTAACTTTTAACATGAACATTAATGAAACGTAATAATTTTTTCTGGGTACATGATACCATACAGCATCCATATCAAACTTGCGCGGGCCGCACTAACATTAAACTTTCATATCAAGGCGGGGGCGTCAAACTAGTGTCCTGCGGCCAAATTTGGCCCACGGGCCGCGTGTTTGAGACCACTGGTTTACGCTGTACATTGTTCATATTTAATGTCATCTATTTATTCTCCACATATTTATTTATTATTTATTATTTATTATTTATTATTTATTATTTATTATTTATTATTTATTATTTATTATTTATTATTTATTATTTATTATTTATTATTTATTATTTATTATTTATTATTTATTATTTCACGGGAGCCAGGCAACGACATTTCGTTGGCAATTTCACTGCTGTGTTATTGTGCAATGACAATAAAGAAAGCCTATGTCTATGTTTATAAAGCATTGTCCAGCATTACGTGTTGGTGAGGTTATTCCGTCCATCCGGCTGTAAATCCGTTTGTACCTCTCATCCGGTCAGCCGCCATACGTCTTCATGAGGTCATCCCCACCCCCCAGCATCCACTGCGTTAATTGTAGCCTAATGGCAAGCCCTTACAGTGCAGAGTGATAAAAGCAGCTGGTGGTTGGCCACGCCGCCTCTCCCGCGCCGCCTGATTACTTTGTGTCGTTAATGCACCCCGCTCGGATACAAATGGATGGCGGTTATTGCATCAGGAGAGACAGTCGGCCTGTCAAAATCACTGCCTATCTTACCGGGAGACAAGAGGAGAGGCAGATAAGAAGCGATGGCTAAAGTGCCGGCGAATATATTCTGGAGAGGCAATTTCACACAGAGTGTAAAAAGCATGGCGCCATTACCAAATGCAACGTTCTGTTTCCGTAATGATGGCTTCTCCACGGGCTATATATGGAGCGAGGAGCTGTTGTGTTGTATACACGCTGGTCTCTAGATTCCCACAGGGAGCTCAAGCGGTTTTCTGGGAGAAATATCCTCCATATGCTCCTGTTTGGTTCTTAGTATGTACATGTGGACAGGAGGATACAGAGGTGATATTGTGACTTGGTATCAAACCAATGCAGTATCGCTCTGTTTCTAGACACTGTTCAACATTACAGGCGCCCCAAAACACAGAAGTTAGTTTCATGTTGGATGTTGGATATTGGGCTCCATGGCTACAGCGGGAGTTCTCCCTCACTGTGCCCACACTGCTGTGTTGTTGGTGGGGAGGCCGCTTGGGAAGTGCCGCTCTCACTGCTGGTTGTTTATATTAGGGACTGGCACTAAATTACTATTGCGTTCAAAAAAGTTTGTTAATAATAGTCATATATTTTAAATAACAATCGATCAATTCCATATCAAATGATTTTAGGAACTTATTGGATATTTTATTGGATGAGGGACATGACTCAAAGCCAAACAATATTGTTGGTGATGCTGTGTAATAAATAAAAATACATTCAGCAATACTCGGGTTGCAGTTGAAGAGTTAAGAGAATTGAAGAGAATTCCACAAATTTGTAACAAAAGCTCATTATTATTATTATCATATCGGCAAGACTATTATTACTATTATTACTATCGAATTTGATCAGATGCCAAAAAATGTGGATTTGGACATTCCGAGTCCTGACCAGAGCTGCTGCTTCTTTCTTCTGCTTTCTCTTTGGGCTTTTCCCTTCAGGGGTTGCTACAGCAAACCAATCTCCTCCATCCAACCCTGTCTTCTGCATCTGTCTCTCTCACACCAACTACCCTAATGTCCTCCTTCTATCTTACATCCATAAACCTCCTCTTTGGTCTTCCTCTACGCCTCCTACCTGGCAGCATCCTTCTATCAATACATTCCCTATCTGTCCTCTGGACATGTCCCAACCATCTCAGCCTGGCCTCTCTGACTTTATCTCCAAGACCTCTAACATGTAATGTCCCTCTGATGTACTCCTTCCTGATCCTATCCATCCTGGTCACTCCCAATGAGAACCTCAGCATCCGCATCTTTGCTACGTCCAGTTCTGCTTCCTGTCTTTTCCTCAGTGGCACCGTCTCTTGACCAAACAACATGGCTAGTCTCCCCACAGTTTTGTATACCCTTCCTTTCATTTTAGCTGAAACTCTTTTATCTCACATCACGCCTGACACTTTTCTCCACCCGTTCCATCCTGCCTGCACATGCTTCTTTACCTCCTTTTCAGAGTATCCA
Organism: Doryrhamphus excisus; assembly: GCF_037039965.1. NCBI lineage: Eukaryota > Metazoa > Chordata > Actinopteri > Syngnathiformes > Syngnathidae > Doryrhamphus > Doryrhamphus excisus. The sequence goes on from NC_136357.1 coordinate 18,560,579, forward strand.
TTGATCTGAACTGATGACCCCATGGGTTTAAAATTCTCCGCCTTCTGTATCTCTTCTCCCTGTAACCTCACTCTTCCACTTGGGTCCCTCTCATTCACACACATATACTTCGTCTTGCCGCAAACTTCATTCCTCTCCTTTCCAGGGCAAAGCTGGGCAAAGCACCACTCTTCTAGCATCTCCTCCACCTGTTCCCTACTCTCACTACAAATCACAACGTCATCAATGCCTCCTAAACTTCTCGCCTGGCTACCTTTCCAACTGGTCTCCTGGACACAGTATGTCTACCTTCCTCCTCTGCATCATGTCAACCAACTCTCTACCTTTTCCTGTCATAATTATTATTAAAAAAAAAAAAAAGATTTTTTTTTGTCTTTGCTTTTTAAAGGGAAAACCACAATAACATAAACTGTGCACTTTTAACCCACTCTTATAATTGTTAATGGTGTAATTGATTCAACACATCAACTTCAGTCTTAAACATACAGGTATTTTGAAAATACTTTCATCAAGTTTTTGTGTTTTTTATCCTGACATTTTGATGGAAAGTACACAAAATATGCCTTTTAAAAAAATTACTTATGAAGTGCAATATTTGAGACAAGGTTATTATGTCTCGGTCAACAATTCTTGATAAAAACATTGATTTTTTGTGTTATTATTTTTGGAGCAATGCAAGTTTATTCAAAGACATTTGAACACTTTTTATCCTTAGGTCCCCAAACGCTCTTATCAAAGACTAAGATGTTTAATATATTTTTTTCACTCTCGCCGCATCTATTTTATTTTATTTTTTAAAAACCTGTGTTTTGACAGTAAGGGGCTATCGAGTCATCACATATTCATGCGTAAAGCATTATAATATGTCAGGATGACACAACATCAAATATGTCATTACCATGGGAGTCAATGTGACCAAATCTGCTCCAAGTAACAAGTTTAGGCATTTATGCAAATTCTCTATCATGAAAAAAAAAAAGAATTTCACAAAAAAAAAATCCTCCCTAAGTTTTCAAGAATTCACCTTAAAACTGACCAATTTATTGAGGACTTTTGGTCTGCTTAGATGCCTGAAGGTTGCACAAAGCCAGACTGCTAAGCAGACTCTCAGTCTGATACAAGAACCAGACACCACCGGAATGTTGCTACATTTCTTTAAGTCGGCAAGTGATTGGCAACGTGGGAGCTCGTGCACGGGGGCCCAGAAATATCCACGCTTCAATATTTGCCAACAGCAATTATACATAAAACATCAGTGTAAAAAAAAAAAAAACATGCAGAGAGCAGCTAATGTTCTGCATTTTTCTGGCCTTGTTTACATGACATTTGTGAGGCTCTACTAGACCACGGGGTATTTTTAAAATACCGACAATCTAATAACTGTTCTCACTTTTTTTCAACCAAAATATTGGACCACTCTTTCATTGTGGAAAAGTGGGAGTTGGGTTGCCAAACAGGAAAGATTTTCTGTGAGATTTTCAAGCATTTGTGCGGAGATTGTGCCACTGATCACCGATATTGGACCTAGTTGTCCAAATAAGCGAGACCAAGGCATACAGTGTTTCCCAAAACACCAACTCTGTGTTTGTGGTTGGACCTCCAAAGACAGGGGTCTCCTAATTGGACCTCCAAAAGACAGGGGTCTCCAAAGTTTTCCCACATATGAAAGGAAAAATGAAAGGGTGCAAGCGCTACTTTGATATTTTGTAGAGCAACACATGGACCGTATTTTCTGGACTATAAGTCGCTCCAGAGTATCAGTCGTACAAGGCCAAAAATGCATAATGCGGTAGAAAAATACATGCATAGTAAGTTGCACTGGAGTATCAGTCGCATTTTTTGCGGGTAATTTATTTTCCAAACTACTTGACCAAAACAGACATTATGTCCTCTTCGAAGGCAATTTCTAACAATAAAACAATAGATAACAGGCTGAATAGGATTATAGTAAGATATGCTAACACAATGCTTATTCAGCTGCACCAAAAATAAACATGAACAGAAAAGGTGTCCAGTGTTTATGGAACAAAGAGTTGTTTCATTTATAAGTCGCTCTGGAGTATAAGTCGCAGGAACAGCCAACCTATGAGAAAAAGTGCGACTTATAGTCTGGAAAATATGGTATATGCTAAGATGTATATTTCAAGAAAAAAACTGCATCCAAAAAACTTATTAGTTATTTAATTATTATTAACCATTATTAGTATAAATAATCTCCCCCCGTTCTTTTTTTAAAACATTTTTTTTTCAAATATTTAAACTTTCTCCTTAAATAATCTTTAGAAATTTCCTTTTGTAAAATATATGACCTTATTCTCATAATCTTTAGATTTCATTCCCTGAGTATTATATTTTCCAACAACTTTATTTTGTTTTGTTTCTTATAATATTATTACCTGAAAGGTATATTATGATTTTTTGTCTTTGATATTTCCACTGAAATATATGCTACTGAAATTGCATTATTTTCCCTCATAATATTATTAATTTATTCTCGGATAATTGAAAATTTTCTGGTTAGCATAGGTTTTTCTTGTGCTATTTTTGTAAAACTTTTTTTTTATATTTATATTTTATATTCCTGTTTTTATATTTCAAGCTATTTAAATTTTCTTCACTTAATTATGACTTTATTCTGACCTAATATCTAATTAATTAGTAATTAAAGGGGCCCTATAATGCTCATTTTTCATCCTTTTGTATTGAGCTGTGGACAATAGATCAGGTACGCACAGACAGCTTTCTAGATCTTCCAGAATCTGCACCTATTCCAGTCGTCTATCCTTGCATTTCCAATACAGTCAACACCCACCAACAGCCTCCAGGAATGCCCACTCCGCTGTGATTGGTCACACTCCCAAGCCTTCCCGAAGGCTATCGGACTACTGACGAACCCCACTTTCTAATTTTGTTGGTACTGGAGTGGATAATAAATGAATAAAACCTTTGGAGAGTTACTCAAAAATTGCTTAGGCGCTACTGGTAGCTCAGGAGCTACTAGCTGGAGACCCCTGACTTACTGTGCATGAACTCAGAGTGGGAACACAATGAAATCAGAGCAGTGAAATGGAAGTCCGTCTCACTGTGATGTCACAGGGAGCCGGTGTTAGGGAAAAAAAACTGAAACCGAGCGTTCATAGCCCTCTCAAACGTCTCAAACCAGGTAGCTGTGGGCCGCACCCCTGGACACCCCGTCCTACGACGTACTATAATAGAGAACCTTTAAGTAGCATGTCTCAATATTTTGCTCCATCTCCAGCTGACCTTGTTTGCATTGTTTTTATCCACATCAACAAGTCGTTAAAGGAACCCCACACACGCACACACTTCTCACTCTTTCTTTCATTATGATGATTTTCTGCAAAAAAAAAAAAAACATCAGGACCCTTGAATGCCTCAACTCTGCCAGGCGACTTCATAAATTGTCGGCCGATGGTGCCCAGCAGGGCCCCTCATCAAAGGCTAAGTGCAGTTGAGCACCTCTGGACATTGTTCTTTCAAGCAACAATAGCCCCCTGCTGCTCAAGGGGGCATGTAGGGAGGGTTGAGCTGAAGCAGCAAGATGGCCGCCAAGCAGTAGGCAGCTTTTGAATCCCTCCACGGGGAAGTGCAGCGGCTGTCAATCATGCTGGACGCCTGTTGTGATTGTAAGTGCCGATAAAACCACTAAGTTGCATACATGAAGTCAATTTGCCAGGAATATCCTTCACTTTTCTCCTTGTTATTAAGACCAGAGAAAACCTTCTCCCGTTCTGAGCCTCACTCCTAAAGAAATATCTGCATTTAGCATTAAAACCTTCACTTTGCTTCCGGTTTCCCGCCTCCATCTTCCCACCCCCACTGTCTCCACTAGCCGCCACAGCCGTGCAACGATTTCCTCTCACTCGGAGGCCCCGGTGACTCGCTGTGGCGGTGTCAAACGGGGCTCCTATTTAAGCTCATTAAATGTTTCTAAGAGAATAGGAAATCAATGGTGCATACGGGGCCCAAGAACTTTTCTCTTAATTCAATTTCACTCCACTTCCTCCTCGTGTATATCTCCTTGCACATCTTCTTCTCGCTTCCGACTAGCTTTCTCCAGCAGTGCTGGCCTTTGAAGTCACTAAACACTAGCATTTTCATTTAGATCAGTGGTCTCAAACACGCGGCCCGTGGGCCAAATGTGGCCCGCAGGACACTAGTTTGAGGCCCCCGCCTTGATATGAAAGTTTAATGTTAGTGCGGCCCGCGCAAGTTTGATATGGATGCTGTCTGGTATCATGTACCCAGAAAAAATTATTACGTTTGATCAATGTTCATGTTAAAGGTTAAATAACTGTTAATAGTTATCCTCCCTATCCGTGTGGAAGTGGTAAGTTTTTGGCTTTTTTAAGTTTAAAGGAAATAACTTGGAAGGCTACCGTTTAGGTCGCTAGCTCTCTAGTTTGCGAGTTAGCATGTGTTAGCATGACACTGCAGTTGCGCAATATGTTGTAAATAAAAAGAGTATAAATGTGACTATAGTCGTGTTTTGTCATGTCTACAGGGCTCTAATAATGCTTTGTTCATTTTAATCTGAAAAAAATAATTTGTCTACCCACCAACTATATGTGGTTTCTTAAGTTTTTATTATTTGCTGTTTTATTATTATTATTATATTTATTTATTACTGATTGATTGATTTTCTTCTTGATTTGTTTATTTATTTTTAATCTTATTTTGTGCAGAAAAATAAAAATTAAGATATTTGAGAACAGTGGAATGTTTTATCAGAGCTTTTATTGTAGAAAATCGGTACCAAAGCACTGAAAAAGTTTGTATATTTTTCTGTTTTTAATAAATGCGTTTGTTTTTTTTGGGGAAAACCTGATGTGGCCCAGTCTCACCCAGACCCTAGCTCCAATGGCCCCCAAGTAAATTGAGTTTGAGACCACTGATTTAGATGATGAAGGGACAGTTTAACTCTCCAATGAATTAAAAAAAATGGAGTCCACTTTGGTTTGCTGTGTTTGGTGGCTCCCACAGTGGGTAATGTACGTTTACGTGGACGCACAGAGCGTATCTGACATCAATGCGCCTTGCGTGGCCAGGGCGGGCGGCTTCTCCCTCTGCACCCTCTGGTCCTCCCGGTCACAATAGCATAGCCGTAGGTGCCGTAGGAAGCCAGTATGGCCATCTTGCAAATGAAGTGAGAGCCTTGTACGATACGCACACATGACTTAGTTTGGTAAACTGAAGGTATTCGCTCATATTTTGGCCAGCTAACAATAAAGTTAAAATCAAGCACATAGCGTATGAAGATGTTTTTTAGTACGCGATGCAGCATATAGCTTAAATACAAACACATAGTTTCACAAGTACTGACAAACTTAGTGTGACCCTTGACACCACATACACTTGCACAATCATGAAATGTATAAAAAGCCGGGCAGGGAAAGAAAGAGTGCTTTTTTGCAGCTGCGCTGTACTAAGACCCAACTTATTGTTGGAATACAGGGAATGCAACTAAGCCCGGACGTCTGTATTAGATTAGATATTGTTTGTATCAGGAATAAATACTCTGGTTTTCATATACCGGTTTGGCTATTTAGTCTGCCCATATCCTCAATTCGACACCCACAAGGAGATCGCCTCGAAGTAAGGGAGGTTGAGATTTCCTTCAAAACCCATGTTATTTGTAGACAGGATTGTCTTGACAGGGCAAGATATAACGATATATGCATAGACATTAGCCATGTTTACATGAGGAGTTTTTCTTCTTTCTGAATGACTTTTCTGAAAACATTGGTATACATGGAAAATAATATTTGAATCTCTATAATTAAAAACAGAATAGTCAATGGGGCATGCCCAGTAAAACGTAAACATCAACATCACGTGATACCGACTTCCCCGAGTTTTTCTTTCACTTGTTGGAATAATTCCGTATTGCCGGTTTTTCGTTCGTCCAGTCTTGAAATTTAGTTTGGATCAAAAACAAAGTTTCCACAGCAGTCCGGTGCCGATTGCTGGCCTCCATTTTTAAAACTGAAGAACGTCTCGAGCTGCGTGTTACGTCATATCTGAAACCGGGGTAAACAGGAAAAGATTAAATTCAATCTTGCTAATATTGTAAAACTAAACTCTTTTTTTTCTTTTTAAAGAAAAACTGGACTTGTGAATAAAGTATAGAACCCAATGACGGCCGTACCACTGCGGCACATAGGCCATATGAAACTGAACTGAATCGTATCTACCAATTGTGGTATTGGAACAAATGCCTGATTGGACCGGAGGGCCGAGTGCAAACTAGCAGGTTTTTATGCATTTTACAACAATGTTAGTCATGGTTATGTGAATTGTGAGCATTTTTCCTATCGGTGGTTGTTGTGTACGAATGCTCAAAGATTGAATGCACACTGACCTTAGCTGGGGAGGTTTTACTTTCACAAAGTGCCTTTACAGAATCCTTTGGTAGGGTGGGTTTGGGTTTTCTCATGTTTTCGTCTCCTTTATTTTATAAAATCAGAGATGTGTGTTTGACTTTTTGTTTTATTATGGCTTTGTGTGTGTGCCATTTGAGCCAGCGCCCAGGGGCTCAGCACACACCTTCTACGGAGCTCCTGTAATTGCTCTATTGGGGCCTTGTCTCTGGCCCGGAGCCTGTCACCATCACTCTCACTCTGTCTTTCCTACCCGTTGCTCTTTGGCCTCCCTCCTTTTTTCTTGACCCCCTCCGCCCTCGTCCCCACCCACGCCCCCAATGGCTCATTATGGATGGTCCCCACCTGCGCCATCCGGAGAGACTTCCCACCTTTATTGCGTGGTTATTCACCTGGCAGCTGACAGGCCAAACAAAACCCAGAGTGACACCAGACTAAGTTCAGTTTAAAACTTAAGACTGACTAATATTTTTGCAGTAGATAAAAAAAAAAACACCAAAGCGCTGTCATAGAGGATCTAGATCAGGGGTGCTCATTAAGTCGATCGCGATCTACCGGTCGATCGCGGAGGTGGTACTGGTCGATCGCGGCGTGACATTAAAAAAATATCATCCTAGCATCAATGCCGTCACTTGATTGATATACAGGGCAGCCATTCAGATGACAACTGAATGTTGCCCTTCGGGTGACCAATCAAATCAAACAACGTCTCTAAGTGCAGCAGAACTTACGATGTCAGCCTATCATCCATCCCCGTTACTTGATTGACATACAGGACAACCAGTCAGATGACAACTGAATTTTGACCTTTAGGTCACCGCTCATGCGTAAACAACGATGCAAAGTGCTAAGCTAGTCGGCGAATTGCGTCAGATTTTAAGCCCTCGCTAAAGCTTATGGTCACTAAAATGAGTGAAGTAGCTGGACCAAGTAAAAAGGCAAAAACATATCACTTCCATACGGAATGGGAGGTGGACTTTTTTTTCACAATCTCTTTTTCGAAGTGCGTTTGCCTGGCTAACCTGGCTATCAGCAGCTACTGTCCGGACTATGCATCCCTGGCTGATTCAATTCAGTGCAAGTCATCAAAGTAAACTCACAAAAACATTACAAAAAATGTTAATAGTTAATTATGTGTGTTTTGCAATATTGGCTCATTTGGTTATGTAAGGTACATCAACATACATTGTACGTACAAATAACCCTCAATACATTTGAAAATAAATAGATGTTTTGCATTTTTGTAGTGGGTAGATCATTTTGACTCTGTCATTTTAAAAGTAGCTCGCATGCTGAAAAAGTGTGAGCACCACTGATCTAGATGATTGATTATGCAGTAGTACTTTAAAATGCAGAGTGCTAGTCATATACTGTACAACAGAGAATATTTGACTAGCATTTTTGCAGTAGGTGCTAAAAAACCAGCATGCTCCTGTCATATACAGGTGAGGATCGTAGAGTCGTGTTTTTACGGTATGTCCTTATGTTTTGTAGTGTTAGTGCAGCCTGCGCAAGTTTGATATGGATGGTGTATGGTATTATGTACCCAGAAAAAATTATTACGTTTGATTAATGTTCATGTTAAAGGTTAAATAACTGTTAATAGTTATCCTCCCTATCCATGTGGAAGTGGTAAGTTTTTGGCTATTTAAGTTTAAAGGAAATAACTTGAAGGCTACCGTTTAGGTCGCTAGCTCTCTAGTTTGCGAGTTAGCATGTGTCTCAAGACCCTGCAGTTGCGCAATATGTTGTAAATAAAAAGAGTATAAATGTGACTATAGTCGTGTTTTGTCATGTCTACAGGGCTCTAATAATGCTTTGTTCATTTTAATCTGAAAATAATAATTTGTCTACCCACCAACTATATGTGGTTTCTTAAGTTTTTATTATTTGCTGTTTTATTATTATTATTATTATTATATTTATTTATTTATGACTGATTGATTTTCTTTATTCTTGATTTGTTTATTTATTTTTCATCTTATTTTGTGTAGAAAAATAAAAAGTAAGATATTTGAGAACAGTGGAATGTTTTATCAGAGCTTTTCTTGTAGAAAATTGGAACCAAAGCAAAGTTTTTACATTTTTTTTGTTTTTAATAAATGCGTTTTTTTTTTTTTTTTAAACCTGATGCGGCCCAGTCTCACCCAGACCCTAGCTCCAGTGGCCCCCAAGTAAATTGAGTTTGAGACCCCTTTTATAGAGGATCTCTGACTACTGTTTTTGCAGTAGGTTAGGTTAAATACAGCAGAGCACACATCATATAGAGGATCTTTGACAGAGCCTTGTATTGGCTATATCGGAACAGTTTAGTTCAATGACTCTGCTTTCTGCCTCGTGTCCACAGGCTTGTAACCGCAGGCCTGCTGGTGCAATTTTCCTTTGCAGCCTGGTTCACATGCTCGGGGGCTTACTTTGAAGCGCTGTGTGTTGCCGCTGCTGGCAGCCTAGCAAGGCTACTATCATAGCAGCGATCTGCAAGCCTGACTAGCCTAGTGGCCTTGATGAATGGATGGAAGCTGGATGTCTGCATCGATCAATACGCCTCTCGGGCTGGGATGAGGAGACCCCCCCACCCCTCCCCCCAACAACAGGTTCTTATCATGGTGCACTTTAGTTGTGAACTTTTCCCATCCAATTCACGGCCTCAACGGGGCTATTGATCTTTTATCCTCGGTTTGTTTTGAATAAAGGGCCGGCGTGGTGCTGTATCTCCACCCACCCATGGCAACAGCAATCGCTACAGCGGCGACAAAGCATGCAAACGTCACATTGAGACATAATCACCGAGGAGGAACGCTGCGTGTGTAGCATCTAGATATCGGCTTCCCTTCCTCGACTAATGTAAGACTACACTCTTAGGCGTGTACATGGAAAGCACTTACTTAGTTACTTACTTAGCCAATCACAATCCCAAAAGAGGGATTTCTGGGAAAAAGCAGGCAAACTAGTACTAGTACTAACAACAATGCACAATACAGAGGCTTGGTAATGGTAATGGTAATGGTAATGGTAATGGTAATGGTAATGGTTTTATTTCATTTGAACATGCATCAGATTCCAATTGAGTGCATCCCATAATCAGTTCCCAGTTCCACATGTCCAAAAGGAGTAGGAAGAAGCAAAGCTTATTAAATCCTACCCCTCCATCAGGTACTTTTACAATCACTAACTGTTACATTTGTTCACTTCCTGCTTTCCATAATACAGTTTAAGGAAGGGGTCTCAAACACGCGGCCCACAGGCCAAATGTGGCCCACAGGACACTAGTTTGAGGCCCCCGCCTTGATATCAAAGTTTAATGTTTGTGCGGCTGGTGCAAGTTTGATATGGATGCTGTATGGTATCATGTACACAGAAAAAATTATTACGTTTCATTAATGTTCATGTTAAAGGTTAAATAACTGTAGAATAGTAATAGTAATAGTTATCCTCCCTATCCGTGTGGAAGTGGTACGTTTTTGGCTATTTAAGTTTAAAAGAAATAACTTGAAGGCTACCGTTTAGGTCGCTAACTCTCTAGTTTGCGAGTTAGCATGTGTCTCAAGACACTGCAGTTGCGCAATATGTTGTAAATAAAAAGAGTATAAATGTGACTATAGTCGTGTTTTGTCATGTCTACAGGGCTCTAATAATGCTTTGTTCATTTTAATCTGAAAAAAATAATTTGTCTACCCACCAACTATATGTGGTTTCTTAAGTTTTTATTATTTGCTGTTTTATTATTATTATTATATTTATTTATTACTGATTGATTGATTTTCTTTATTCTTGATTTGTTTATTTATTTTTCATCTTATTTTGTGCAGAAAAATAAAAATTAAGATATTTGAGAACAGTGGAATGTTTTATCAGAGCTTTTATTGTAGAAAATCGGAACCAAAGCACTGAAAAAGTTTGTATATTTTTCTGCTTTTAATAAATGCGTTGTTTTTTTTTTTGGAAAACCTGATGCGGCCCAGCCTTGCCCAGACCCTAGCTCCAGTGGCCCCCAGGTAAATTCAGTTTGAGACCCCTGGTTTAAGGTTTTTTTTCAATTTATTTTTTTCTTCAGGGGTTCATATTTGGAAAGAAAATAAAAGTATGAACCAGGGTGAGGCTCCACATTTGAAACCCAGTGTGTGTAATGGCAAGCCCAAAATGCATGTTTTTAAAAATGGTCATGATTGTGTGCACATATTCTGTTCTGTGTATAGCTGGACGCTGCAGACTTAACGTCATCTTTTTTTTTAGTCTCATTGTTGTGGGTACACACCTGCGCACACACACACACACACACACACACACATGAGACACGAGTAGCGTGTCAAACCGCAAACGTGCTCTACTACTCATAAATCCTATATGTTCTTTCTGGATGTGTTTTTATTCTTGGGCTAAAAGACTGTGCGGCCCCTCCAGGGACTTTTTTATGAGTGGTCCTGTCCTCACCCCCCCCCCCCCTCTTCTCCAGTTCTGTGATGTGTGGTTGTGTGTTGTCACATAGGCTAGCTTCTCAGGCTGGTAATTGCATGTCTGCCAGCCACCACACCTGTTGTTGTCACCGTAAGAGAGGTGGGGGTGGATGGACGGGTGGGGGTGGGGGTGGGGTGGGTGGGAGACAGTACAGTGACCTCTGCACCCAATTGCACCTTTTTGCCGTGGGTGCAAAGCTACAGGGAGCAGCAGTGTGCACGTGTAATCTGCACGGTCCTCTCATTGTCCATTGTTCATTTATCTCTAACCTTTACTTTCACCTTCAGCCGGTATATGTGTATGTGTACGCTGATGTCTGTGTGTGTGTGTACGATATGTATATGTGTGTGTACGCTGATGTCTGTGTGTGTACGCTGATGTCTGTGTGTGTACGATATGTATATGCGTGTGCTGTTGGTTGACTCTCCTAATCCTTTCCCGTCTTTCCCATGCAGAGCCGGGGTTCTTAATGAAGACGGGGGTCAGCAGCAGCATCCAGCTAATTGGCTAAGTTAGCCCGAGGCGGCCTGCTGGTGATTGAAGTGTGGAGTAAAGGGGGTTTCAATCTCCAGACCAACAAGACCAGCCTCCCCCTGGTGAGTGTAACACCCATGTCCCATCTACAGGCAGACCCAGACTGCCTGTGCTATTATTTTTCGGTCAAATGCACTGTTATCAAATTGGCTTGAAATTTCTCACACAGTTGCTGCTCTACCAAACAACCAATTTTAACTTGAAGGTGTTTAGTCAAATCAACTCCAAATAAGGTACACCGAAAGCCGATTGGACACAGTCCATCCCCAGACATTCATGATTCATAATTCACCTGCAAATTCATACAAAAAATAGCTTTTTTTCCTCAAAAAATGGGCTGTTTTTTACATTTTTTGAACTAATACACCACTTGGTGGCACGGTTATTAAAACCTGTACATCATATTGACTTGAAAAACATGGCCGCCATCAGGCAAATATCCGTATTTCTGGCGTAAAATAATTATTTTTCTTGGTTTATCACTCCAGCAGTTTTGAACCCTACGTAAACAAAGGACCCACCCAGGAATTCAGCAATTAAGCAGTAACAATTTGGCCATTGTCATTCATTAATGATGAGTGCATTTTCATTCATTCATTCATTTTCTACCGCTTTTCCTTACGAGGGTCGCGGGGGGTGGAGCCTATCCCAGCTGTCTTCGGGCAAGAGCCAATCACAGGGCACATATAGACAAACAACCATTCACACTCACATTCATACCTATGGACAATTTGGAGTGGCCAATTAACCTAGCATGTTTTTGGAATGTGGGAGGAAACCGGAGTACCCGGAGAAAACCCACGCATGCACGGGGAGAACATGCAAACTCCACACAGAGATGGCCGAGGGTGGAATGAGTGCATTTTATACTGTGTTTTGTGTTTAATAAGTGTGTGAGGTAGAGATTTATAGAATAATTTTCTAGATTAAAACTGGATTGTGTTACAATTAACCAATGGCAATTAAAGAGAGAAAGGGCGGGTTCTGACCCAATAATGAAAACAGTCACTTTTATTGCAAATATTGATTGATTGATGAGGGAAGATCAACGTCAAGCTAGCTGGAGGTTGTGGAGTGGGAGAAGTTAGCCGTGTGCCAAAAATGTCTATTTTTATGGGCGTACCTCTTGTGTTTTTCCGCCATTTGCTGGTGGGTTCCCTGATGTACTGTTCATGTAGACTGTTGTCGTTTAATCCAGCAATCTTTGAATTTGTTGGAGCTCTGGACACCTTCAGGGGGACAGGTGGAGGTCTGTGCTCCACTCCTGCTTCCTTTTAATTTGGCTTGCGCCACCTTGGCTCTGTGGCTCCTTATGTTGCTCACAGTGGGATTTGGGCAATTACCGCAGTCCCCCATCCATCAGCAACCACAAATATAAGGGGAACAAAAAACATCTTATCGTGCTTATTTCAGTCCCGACAGCCGAGCCATATCAGACTTTTTCAAGTAAAGGCAGGAGTTGGAAGGTTGTGGGGTGCCTCTAATTAGTGGAGCCTCTACTCTCTACTTATTAAGGCTCCCATTGTTGGGCTGTCAGTAGGCAGCAGAAGGTAGCAAACGGATGCAGAGCTCCAGGGAGAGGAAAAGGGAAGCGTGGCATTTGCAGCGCTGGCTTAAACTAGACTCGCGGCCCATGTAGCGCACATCACCAGCAAAAGAAACACTTTTTCTGGTGCTCATGGAAGTGGAACATGGGCTGGATGGGAAAATGGTTTGGGTGTCGGGGAAACACAGCCGGTCCAATTATAAGTCAAGCATCAGCGTGTAACTTAGCAAGAACGTTGGAAGTCAACAACTTTTGTTTACTCTCCGCCCGTTTTCTGCACTTGTTTATTAACTGCGAGTCATTAAAACTATGCGCCGGTGCTCATTAAATGAAGATCCCCCGCAATTATGCGCTGCCATAACCGCTTTACATGAAGGGCTGTTAAAGCGGGCTTTTGTCCATCTTTCATTGGCGGGGGGCTGTGGCGAGCACTCAGTCGGTAATTGGAATAAAAAGGTGAGGAATTAAATAGCAACCTGTAATTGCACATTTTATACGGCTAAGCTTGAACTTGACTGCTGTTTGACGTCCGACCTCAGTAGTGCTTTTAGAAAACCCTCGTTTGGTCTCTAGCTTTAATACTCATGTATGAAAGTTCATGAAGCACTTGTTCCACGTTGTACATATATATACCGTATCTTCTGGACTATAAGTCACACTCCTTTTCATAGGTTGGCTTGTTTGGTGACCCAAAAAAAACGGGCCCCAACTCTAATTAGGCCCCGTTTCTTAGTGTGTTGTCTGAATGAAATAAAACTTTGGTCATAACTAGTTTATTATATTCAAAACATCACATCAAATCTTTGGGCTTTTTTTCTCCGTTCTACAGCATATGTTCTAGATGGCCTCCATTTAGCTCCGTGCATTTCTTGAGGGGCTGCACTATGTTGTCCATGATGTTCTTACAGACTGAATTGGTAATGGCTCTCATCGCCTCCCTGATGGCTTTCTTGAGTTCCGCAATGGTTCTGGGTTTCCCTGCGTAGACTCTTAGGTTCGGGCTTAGGTTCGGGCTATGGGGTGCCCACTCAAAATCAGTCTTGAGACTGATCACTCGGCCTCCGAAGTTCTCTTTCAGCCAATCACGGGACAGGTTTGAGGTGTGAGAACTTGCTTGATATCGTTCACCAGCACTCTCCTGCAAGTCTCACGGGACATACCGAGGGACTGACTTCGCTTACGCACAGAGCGTTTCGGACTCTCTCACTCTTTCAACCAGCTCGGCTGTTCGCTTCTTGGACGTCCCGAGTGGCTTGGACTGTTCTCACTGGCAGTTCTGAATTCTGCTTTTGGATGGAGCCTTTTCACATTCGAACTGACGCATGAAACTGTCCTGGGTTTTCTTAAACAAGCCTGTCTTGTAATAAAATTTAACACAGTGTATTCTTTGTCCCAGCTCCCACTGGGGTCTTGGTGTACTCACGGTCGTTGATTCTGCCATGTCCTGTAAAATAAGGGCAATCAGTGAATAAATAATGGAGATATCACATAAAGTGTACACGGGCCCGTTTTTTTTGGGTCACCTTGTACTCCAGAGCGACTTATAAATTAAAAACTGTTATGTTACATAAACATTGGACACCTTTCCTGTTCATGTTTATTTTTGGTGTAGCTGAATCACCATTGTTATTGTTAGCATATCTTACACATATTCAGCCTGTTAAATATTCTTTTATTAATGTTACAACTTGCCTTCCAAGAAGACGTGATGTCTGTTTTGGTCAAGTAGTTTGGAAAATAAATTACCCACAAAAAAACTTAAAAAAAAAAATCACACTTATGTATGTTTTTTTTCCTCCCTAATTATGCATTTTTGGCCATGTGCGACTTATACTCCAGAGCGACTTATCGTCCAGAAAATACGGTATTTATATATATATATATATACTAGCATACAGTAGCTCCTGGCAGGTGACAAGATTTTTTTTCAAACCAATTTTGGCACCTTTAAAAGTACTTGATGTAAGATAGGATGATGCCATTTCTGCCTCTCAGTCGCAACCTTTGAGGAACGAGTGAAGAAACTATTCAAGACAGGCAGCAAGCATGTTTTGGCTTTATTTTTCAAACCAACTTTAGGACCTTTTAAAAGTACGTAAAGTAAGATAGGAGAAGGTGATTCATTCATTCATTCATTTTCTACCACTTTTTCCTCACAAGGGTCGCGGGGGTGCTGGAGCCTATCCCAGCTGTCTTGGGGCGAGAGGCGGGGTACACCCTGGACTGATGGCCAGCCAATCACAGGGCACATATAGACAAACAACCATTCACACTCACATTCATACCTATGGACAATTTGGAGTGGCCAATTAACCTAGCATGTTTTTGGAATGTGGGAGGAAACCGGAGTACCCGGAGAAAACCCACGCATGCACGGGGAGAACATGCAAACTCCACACAGAGATGGCCGAGGGTGGAATTGAACCCTGGTCTCCTAGCTGTGAGGTCTACCGCGGTCGACCGCCGTGCCGCCCCACTATAAATACAAGTAAATGATATAGTAATTGCAAGTAATTGAAACACTATTTAATAATACTAAACATGAAAAATGATTGGTATTTGTACTATTTTCTGGACGTTAAAAGGCCTGGGTTATGGGGAACGAGGGCATGTTCAAAGAGACAAAATGGTGATGCAGATATCTACAATAGTATTGCAATACATATACTAGATTGATGTTGAGCAGCGTTCCACAGCACTTCTCTTTGCTCCATCACCTGTTAAACCAACGTGCTTCCATTAGGCCCCTTGTGGTAATGGCTCTCCAAACTGATTAAAAACAACACCACTGCCCCCAAATCCCAACACATTATACATTCTGACTTCCTGTGTGTGTTGCCGGTTCGTCATTATCATCCTTCTTCCTTTTGTTTGTTTGCGTCAAGCATCGTCTCACATCCCAGAAGATGATGTTGTAAATGTCACGGTAACGAGACAGTCTTTGGGGCGTCCCGCCAGGATTTAAGAGGTGTCAGTCATCGCTCCCTGGAGGCTTTGCCTTGGCACAACCCCCCCGAAATGAAGGAAGACCCGCTGCACAGCAGATGACGACGTGTCTCCCATTTCTTTATTGTCATCGAGTTATTTATTTTTTATTTCTCCTGAGCGACACTGACCTGTTTTTTTTTTATGTTGCTTTCAACGCTAAAAACGATGCTGCCAGTTTTAGAGTTTATATTTAAATACAACTTATTTTATTACAATAATACAAATAGCACATAACTAAGAGGTTGCCTACAGCCGCAGCATGTTTTTTGACCTGACTCCTGGTGGTTCTTTGCTTTTGGAGACCCACATTGACATATCATTTCTGGTGTAATAACATGAAATAAAAATATAACACTAATAATTATTGATAAAATCACAATAAGAACAATAATCATCATCATTAAAAACAACAATAATGAAAAAATGATATCATTCTTGTTTAATTCCTGCTGCAGTCATAAATCAACAGTGCATCACTGCCTTTTAAAAAAGCATTATTACCAAAGCAAGGAGTTGCAGTAAACAACCTGATCGTGTATGAAACGCTTGCAAGTCCCCATGGACCCACCCGTCTCATAATAAAGCCGTCAGACATCAAAATAGGATGTCTTAGTGCGCCCCAAAACCACATAAAATACCTTTTTTTTCTGACTCATCGCTCCCTTCGCCCCCCTCTTCCACCCACCACCACCACCGCCGCAGTAGCGCTAGCCTCCAGTTTTCCATCGCCTCCTGTGAATATCCAAGCTGTCGAAGCGGACCGGGTTCAGTGCTGTCTTGCCAGGGCTCAGTTGGAACAGATCCGGCCTCGGGGTGTTGAATAGCGGTCCCCTTCAGGTCTGCAAACAAGGTCTGCCCTGCACAACTGCTGTCTCAAATTGGGGGGGTTTGTTAGTGGTGCGTGTTTTGTTAGTGGTGCCGTATAATAATAATAATATAATAATGGTCACGGAAATGAAAGGGTGTCCAAAGTGTGGCCAGAAGGTTATTTGCGGTGCGCAGCTGCGGCAAATTCTACAAATACAATTTAACAAGAAAACTAATAAAATCAAACACTTTCATGGTAAAATGTTATAACTTTACAAGCATAGCGTATCTAATACTTTGATTAAAAAAAATAGAATGTTGTTGACGTTTTTTAAAGTCATAATCCATCCATCCATTTTCTACCGCTTATCCTCACGAGGGTCGCGGGGGGTGCTGGAGCCTATCCCAGCTGTCTTTGGGCGAGAGGTGGGGTACACTCTGGACTGGTGGCCAGCCAATCACAGGGCACATATAGACAAACAACCATTCACACTCACATTCATACCTATGGACAATTTGGAGTGGCCAGTTATAAAGTCATAATATGAGGAAAAATTAAGTTTTTCCAAAATGTAAATATTAAAGAAAATTAAAAAAAAAAAAAAAAAAAAGACAAACAAACTGAAAATAAAGTTGTCAAAATTAGGTTGTGAAGAAGGTTGCGTTACGAGAATAATGCAATATTACAGGAATAAAGTCAGAATTACAAGAAGTAATAATAATAATAATACTCCACTATGCAATACCAGAGGTGTAGTATTATATAAGAAGTATTGAGTATGAGTATATGTCACACACTTGATGTCATGTTCTGCGGGACAATTTTTTATTTTGGTGTTCTTTTTCCTGTTTTGCCTGTTTGCCGCGCGCTGGAAAGGTCGTGAGTGCAGGAGTGCCTGTTTCTTTTTCATAATCCGAGCTACTAGTTTGGTGGAGCTGCACTACGCACAATTCCAGACATTGTAAGACATCGGCATAATGATATCGATATGATTAAATGTGGCAATTTTTTGGTGGCAATATCGTCCAACCCATATTACGGTAATAAGGGGTGTGCCGAACAAATGTTTAACTTTCAATAGGACACTAATATTGCAGGCTTGATCATCAGTCTCATCTGATATTTGCACAAATCAGTGTGGCTCTCAGCATATCCTATAAATACAATATACTTCTTCAACTGGCTCATATTCGTACATTGGTTGAGTTCTGTGCTCAAGCTGTTCCATAATTTTACTGCTGATATTCTAAAGTTTTTCTAAGATATTTCTAAACTGTAATTTCCCCTCTGAGGTCGCTGTCATTCTGTGTGTAATGCAGCTGCACTTCCGTAACAGAGATTGACTGCGTCTCCTGGATTTTGTGCCTTACTTGTTGGTTATCTTTGAGGTGATGGTTTGAGACTTTTTTTCCCCGGGAGTTAATCAAGCGTCCGTCCGTCCCGCGTCTCAGAAATGTGTCGGTCAGGCTTTGTGTTAGCGTAAAGCGAATAGTCAGAGTCACTTTAAGGGGAAGCGATATTGAGTGACGTACTCCAGAGCCTCTCAACAGAGTTTTCATGACAGAAATCTAGAGAGATGCAAATCTGCGCCATGATCTGCCGGATTCACTGGAGCAGCAATCAAAGAATTTCACAGCCTGCCTCAAGACGTCACTCCCCTCCTCCTCTTCCTCCTCCTCCTCCTCCTGCCAGACGTCGCTTGGCAGTCGGGCTTGATGGAAAACATCTGCAAGACTCCAAGTCAGTGTGTTTGTCTGCGGTGGCTTGATAAAGAACTTTGCTTTTATGTCTTGTTTTTAATTATGTGTAGAGGCCAAGCGTGGATCTCACAGAAGATTGACTCAAATATGAATATTAATACAACATGTCCACGGTCTAGTAGCTCGAAGACTTCAAAGATTATGCTAGAATTGATTTTTCTGTTCTGAAGACGTATTTACTCACCTTTCAAAGCATCATAGTTCGACTATTGTGGAGGAACACCCAGTGGGAGAATCATTCAGCAGGTGAAAGCCCTCATTTTGGCAATGCTCAGCAATATACTGTAAATGACTGGAATTGGTAGTTAGTGGTAATTAGAACCAAGCTGTCAAGGGAAGTTATGCTTTTGCAAGGCCATTAATTACATACTAGTATTTATAACATTGTTGATGCAGAAACAAAAAATGTCTTTCTTCGCCAGACTCGAGAGGATTATGTCAATTGTGGTTATTTTCAAGAAACCCAGATGCTATAATGGAAGAGGATTTTCTTCATCTGAATGGTTGCCTTCATTTCTACTGGCAAAAAGCAACAAAAGAAGTCATTTATAATGTACAGATTTGGTGTCTGCCTCTGCAAGTATACAGGTGGGCAAAGAAATTCATCCCTCGTTAATCCCAACTGTGAAATGTGAATTTCTGCGATTCAATATTAATAAATAGAATATTTTTGTAGTTAGAGCATAGGAAGCCTGTTTTAAGATTATTAGAGCTCTCTAGATATCAACTAACACCCCTACAGTCACTTTCCCACTGCTGTTATTCTTAGTTAGCCTCTCCAATCCACTCATTGTAAACATAAGGTGTTTCAAACGTGGGGAAGAAGTACAAAGAACCCAGAAACTTTCTCCATTCTGTCTCAGCCGTGGCATGTTGGCTGGGCTCTGCTGGCTCAATAGTTAGTCTCCATTCAGTGTGAAAGAACTTCAACTTTGTCACTGATTCTTGAACACTGTGGGCAAGAATCCAAGATTTCCAGTACCTGCACTGGCCCCACAGGCCCACAGCTTGATGGAACCACCACCAAATGTTACTGTGGGTAGCAAGTGTTTGTCTTCTTATGTCCTATTAACTGCAAATAGGAGCATTTCTATTGCAAGGAATATGTCATATTTTTCAAGAGCTCCATGTGTCTATTTATGGAAATATGGTATTATTTATTTATCAACTAGCAGACCCGGAATGACCAAAACAATCCATACTATGGGCAAGTGAACTGCTCGGCGGAACCTTAAGTTGGCTAAATGAACAATATGACTTTAAGAAAATGAAATGACTCCTCGCTGGACCAACACACCTGCCTCATTTCTGGAATTTTCCGCTCGGCTATCTCGAGACCAGATTCCATTAGTCAACCAGTTGGGCTTTTTGCTTTCTCCCCTTCTGCTGCAAGCTGTGATGTGCGGCCATAAACAGCATTATCAAGCATCTCAGCAGGGTTTCTAATATCCCTGTAATCCTGTCATTTCATTCACGGATAGCACTGGGGTTACTCCGGGCCCGGAGCATATCTAGTCTGCCTGTCCGGGCTCCTCCGTGTGAGAGATTGGATTCCCCCAAACTCCTGCAACTCCTGCACACACACAAGCACACATGTTCTCGACTTGTTCTCATCTCTCCTGAAGATCTCCATAGTGTAAATGGGCTGCTTGGACCAGATGATGTATAGGGCTAGAGGCGATGTACCTGTGTAGCGGATGATTCAGAGTGGAGGATAATAACTTGCCCTTGTCGGAGTGAAATTCCGTTCACGTGGCGAAGGACTTACAAGCACAGCGTTTCCCTCGTGAGTTGCAAGAACGAGAATAGGGCTGAATAAGACAAATGCGCTGCCGCTGTTGATATTTCCTCTTTGCCGCTGTCATGCAAAGCAATAAAGCTGCAGCGTTTCATATTTTTCCAAGTGCTACAGTGAAGGCTTACTACATGTTAGAAATATAGACTGTCAGGTGATCACTCCACAATGTTGTGGAAACAGCGACACCCACCAAGTGTGTCAGTGGAGTCTTACCGCATGTTATAAGTTGATCTTTTATTATTGAAAATTGCATCTTTTTAATAAATACTCCATTCGCGCTTCGATCTCAGTTTCCCCAGAGACGACAGAGGGTAAACATGGTTGATGCTGTCTTTATATAGCAACCTTTATGCAGTCTTTTTTGCTGTTAACCCCCGCTATGCAGCCTCTACACCTCCATATCTCCATGAGGATATCCGATATTCTGGAAGAACTGGAAAGCTTTATCTGCTGGTTATTGTTCGTACCTGCTCTATAGGAGTCCACAACTGAATACAAAGTGCCTAAAATGAGCACAATCGGTTCCCTTCAAGTGTGACAAACATATTGTGGTCGCTCCACAATGTTGTGTGCTTACTTTGCCATATTAGTTCCACTTCGTCTGCTTCTCTTGTCTCTTCAAGAGGACGTAAGGGCGTTACCTGGAAGCAGGCGATAATTGGATTAATTTTTTAATTTTAATGATTTGGCGTGCAGGTGAAAGTGGAAAACAAAACGTATGTCTCTTTGAGCACATAATTGTTTACCAACAAGTTTACTTCACAAGCCAGCAGCAATAGAGCCAATGTTGTAACAGCAGTAAGGATCAAACTGCACCAACGGATGGTGGCGCCATGTTGTGCTCCTACTCGCCTTGTTAGTTTTGGAATCAGAAAAATCGTCTCCCTCTGGTGACATTTCTTCTTTGCCGATGTTATGCAAAGTAATAAACCTGCAGCAAGATGGTGTGCAATGCCATTATTGGGTGAATGGTACGGGGGGGCAGGCCAGAGGGGCGGGGTTGCATAGGTGAGTAAAGGGTAGCAAAGTTTCACCATCTGAATTAAACATGTTGCACTCGCGGCATGACGGACGTTCTCGCATATTGCCAAGCAGGAAGAAAATGACTTTTTAAGTAGGCTATTTATGGCGGTAGATATTGTGTTCATTTGATTATAATAAAACGTCCATTCCACTCTCAAGCAACAGCAGGATGACGGGCGGGGTGTAAAATATAAATGTGCAATATCAACTAAATGAGGAAAAAGGAAAAGTGCAGTTTTCCCAAGATATGATTTTTTGTTCACCCTGACCTGCTGATATGCTTCTTGAGTAGTAATAAAGAAATATATCTGTTTTTATTGTCCCTCTGTGGCATGCTTATGTTTAGAGCCAGTCTAAAAGCAGGAACATAGTGTAAAATGATATTATGGACCATTAGGTGGTGGGGGCTGAGAATCAGCGTTGGCTAGCAAGGGGGCGGCGGTCGGGGGGGTAATGGGGCCGCCGCATATTGTCTGTGATCTGCTCTTTTCACTTCTCACTGATTGAATCGTCTACATCGCTGGCACTCCATCTCCCGGGGAACCCGAGCAGACAAGGTGATTTTGGCTGAAGACATCACTCTGTCAAAGCTGGGAGATAAGACCTGGGGGGCTGGGGGGGTTTTGGCGCATGGGGAAAGCTTTGGAAATGCATGGAGAGAAAATACAGCTAGTTTGTTGAGATGTTTTCATTCCAAAATGGAAATGTTCTTATTTATAGCTCCGTATAGCGGCTCTGGTGCCAAAGCAAAATTAAACTCTGCTTGATTTATCAGAAGTTCTGACATTGAACTTGAGGAACTTTGCCTGCTCTGTCTGCACACGCTACTAAACACCCTTCTTAAGGTCCCCTGTTATGCAAAAGGGACCCGTTTAAATCTATAATCTTCCTTACTTGTTTGCTTCACTTTTGAGAGAGAAGGAGCTCAAAAGCATTTCATAATGTCATGAAGGAAATATATCTTTCCAGCCCGCCACCTCGTGACAGCTTTGGGAACAAAAGCAGGCTTCACTTCATATCTTAAAACTTTCTGCACCCCAGACACACTCTAGTCCTCCAGGTGTTCCTACTAACAAGTGGAAATTTATTTAAAATTTCTTTAGTTTTCTTTTTCAACCCTTTGCATTGGCGGCACGGCGGTCGAGTGGTTAGCGCCAGACTTCACAGCTAGGACACAAGGGTTCAATTCCACCCTCGGCCATCTCTGTGTGGAGTTTGCATGTTCTTTGCGTGGGTTTTCTCCGGGTACTCCACATTCCAAAAACATGCTAGGTTAACTGGCGACTCCAAATTGTCCATAGGTATGAATGTGAGTGTGAATGGTTGTTTGTCTATATGTGCCCTGTGATTGGCTGGCGACCAGTCCAGGGTGTACTCCGCCTCTTGCCCAAAGACAGCTGGGATAGGCTCCAGCACCCCCGTGACCCTCGTGAGGAAAAGCGGTAGAAAATGAATGAATGAATGAACCCTTTGCATTGAAAACGTTCTAGATCTTCCAGAATCTGCACCTATTCCCGTGTATTTCCTTGGATTTATGCGTCCTGCCAAAACAGTCTGCTTTAATTTATGCAACCCATGGCCAGCCTGCGGGCATGCCCACTCCGCTGTGATTGGTGACACGCCCAAAGTGCTCCCCAACTAGTAACGAACCCCACTTTCAAATATAGCAGGTAATAAGTCAATCAAGTCTTGGAGAGCTAACTGAAAAGTGTTTGGGAGCTGCTGGCTGGAGACCCCTGACTTATGAACCCAGAGTGGGAATGTAGGTTGTCAGAAGCAACGCTGGTGCCGTGGAGCTCAGAAGCCGGACGCCGGCGCCGCGTGGACTCACAGCACATCCGACAGTAATGCACCTTTCCCAGTGACAGAACGCTGCTTCTGGCTTCAGCAAGAGTTTGGCGGATATTTCATGTTCACAAAAACAGTCCCGTGTGAAATGCAGCGGACGGATAAAAATATGATGTCTTTTGCTTCTTCTGTCTGAGCTAGCCTAGTAAACACAAGCAGAGCTTGGGGGAGGGCACAGGGTGTATTGCGCCTACAGCCACGCCCATATGGAAGCCCACTCCAAAGCAGGCTTTGCTACAGATCTTAAACTCCTCCCTGAGCTCAACACAAGGTAGATGTAAGTTTGATCATTTCATTTATTTCCAGCATATATGGTAGGATGATGTTTCTATTGTATGTTATATATGTCGTATGTTATATATGGCATCCATTACCTTGGACAAGTGCAGAGTTACTGTGTATAAAAAATGGCTAAAGTACACAATAGCCCTTCTTGGAGACACACATTGCTTCTGTAATGGTATCCTTAGATCCACCTCCAGGACTGGTCTCCTGTGCGTAGAATAGTGGCAGCATTGTGTGCAGAGCAGCGAGAGTTTATCTTCTCCCCAGTGCAGACAGACAGCATGGGGGCTCGGGAAGTAATCTGAACCAAGCAGGCAAAGAATTCCAGGCATCCTGAATGGAACCAGATGTGTGTTTTTGTTCAGGACCTGTGGTGATTTTGCACACAGACTCTCAAGTACTCAATCACACACACACACACACACACACACATTCAGCATGCATGGCTTTCATAATACAGCCCGAGGATCTGATAAGACATGAGGTCAGACAGAAATGGTCGCCGTTGCCTGGTATTTGTTTGTGCAACATGCCAGATTAAAACGCCCTGCCCGCCTTCATCATCCTTTTCAAAGATTTACCATACAGATTGACGAGATTAAGGCCCGCATCCGCTCTTAAAGTGGCCGCAAACAATGATTAGCATCAGTAGTCACGCCTCAGTTTACTTTTACGTAACTTTAAATATTGTCTTAAAAGGTCTATATTCATGATCAATAAGGTTTTTATTAGGCATGTTCCGATCAGGATTTTCCGATCCTGATCATCCATACCAATACCAGTCACATAGATACATGCAGTGTAAATGTTTAAATGTACCACTGGCTGTATTAGGGGATAAAAGATACTTTAAAAGATACTTTTATAAAATGAAACATTTTTGTATCATTTATAGTTTATAGTTTATTTCAAGCCAAACAAAACCAATATACTTGTTTTACCAGAACATTAACACAATGCTGATATTCACAACTCACCTTTTGTATTTCACGATGCATTTATTTCTAGTCTCACATGAATTGAAAACCTGAATGAAAAGCAGAGCGGTCAGAGCACCCATACTTTTTATTATATTTACAGTTTCATTGTATTGTTGTTATTCATGATCATTATTAATATTTATTATAATGTTAACAGTACATTCAATTCCATTTTGTTTTACTAGTATTAACAGTATATCATTGGGAGTGACCAGGATGGATAGGATCAGGAACGAGTGCATCAGAGGGACATGTTAGAGGCCTTGGCGATAAAGTCAGAGAGGCCAGACTGAGATGGTTTGGACATGCCCAGAGGAGAGATAGTGAATGTATTGGTAGAAGGATGCTGCCAGGTAGGAGGCATAGAGGAAGACCAAAGAGGAGGTTTATGGATGGAGTGAAGGAGGACATGAGGGTAGTTGGTGTGAGAGAGACAGATGCAGAAGACGGGGTTGGATGGAGGTGATTGATTTGCTGAGGCGACCCCTGAAGGGAAAAGCCCAAAGAGAAAGAAGGAGAATGATATAATTTTTTTATTACAACAATATTTATATTTACAGTATAATACTGTAAATATAGCTTTTATATGAATTATTGTGCATTGTTCCTATTGTTCACATTTTTTCAAATTAATTCAGAAAATCTTGGTAATTTCGTTTCCAGCGATTCATTATTACAGTACTCATTATGATAACAATATTCCCAATTAGCGCTCAAATGAGCAAGTGGGTCTTTGTGCTTTTTTACAACTTATAATTCCACAGATTTCGTTATTATTATTATATTTTGATTTCATTGTTAAAATATTGTTTTATGTATTATTTATTCATATAGGTTTTTCTGCAATTGGCTGGCAACCAGGCCTGAAATCAGCTGGGATAGGCTCCAGTTTACCCACGAGACCCTAGTGAGGATAAGTGATGTTGAAAATGAATGGATTTGTTTTAATTTGTTTTGTTTTTAGTAGAGTAATAAATGAGTACAATATGAAACAAAATCAGCCCTCAGAGGGATGTCAAACAGTGATCAATCCTCGCACAGTTTTTTTGTTTTTAAATTTGTATTTTGATTTTTTCTTGTCTTTTTTAAAAAGCATTTATTTATTTATTTGCCATTTTTCGGAACGGTTTTAGAAAGCTGAATTCGATGATTACCGTCCTGCAGCCCGAGGAGAGGAAGTACGACTTCACATGGGGAACGCTGCAGAGATCATGGCAGGGAAAGAGCTGCTTGAATAGAACATTAGTCGGCGTACAAGTTGAAGCCGAGTGGCTCATTGAAAGAGCGGAGGAACGCTTTGACGTCCTATGCACACGCGCTGAATGCTGGGGGAGATTAGCCTACATACTCTGAATGAAAGAAAACCAGGAAAGTGGCTCATTTGCATTCATTGAACTCATCGGCGAACACGGCACTCTTCCATTGGTGACAATGAGACTTGTTGTGGAGCAGGTGAAGCAGCGCTCTAATTAATATGGAGCGTTTGAGCGTTGCACCGTAATGCGATACCGGGAAAAGCACAATAGGCTCCCTGGAACAACTAAATTAAATGGAGCTCTTATTAATGTCGTTAACGGCCTTGGCGGGAATAACTGAACACGAAGAGCTTTTGGCAGCAAAATGTCACTTTAATACAAAACAGGGACTTATGGGGAGACTTGCATAGGACTCGATGGGTGCTGCTGTTTGGAGTGGAAATATCATTCGCATTTTCATGTAATGTATAATGTTAGCACTTTAGCATCACATACTGTAGCTATGCTAGCTAGCGTAGCTACTTTTGTGTCCTCCTGCCTTAATGTTACATTGTTGGATGCGATTATGGTATTTATTAAGTTGTACAAGTGCATAGTTACAGTCTATATGTAATAAGTGGGCGTGGACAAACAGCTCATTAGCATTAAAGTGACACACACACACAAAATAATGTGTTAGCCAATGGGGTTCATGAAAAGCAGGGGGTGGGTTTTAGAACGTAATTGTCTATAAATCATTAACATAATTTGC
This sequence comes from Doryrhamphus excisus, assembly GCF_037039965.1. Lineage (NCBI taxonomy): Eukaryota > Metazoa > Chordata > Actinopteri > Syngnathiformes > Syngnathidae > Doryrhamphus > Doryrhamphus excisus. Next base: position 18,587,012 of record NC_136357.1, read on the forward strand.
CTAATTTTGCTAGCATGTCATCCAAAGCATTAAACCAAAAAACTTTAGGGGGCGCAATACATGTCCTTTCCAGTGTATGAGTTATTTTAGTATGTTTGTGCCCTGGGGAGAAATCCAAGTTGTAATTTGGGTGTGCAAACGGAGACAATTGACATAATCCTCTCCAGTCTAGCAAAGAATAGGATTACGGTTTTGTCATTAATGTTATAAATAATCATAATTACTCATCCTGTAGCGGTGCCAGGGAGCTAATCGATGACTCCGCCCATCCCCGGTTTGATTGCTTGTTGCGGCGTGGTTGTGTAAAGCTACATAAACTTGTCAGGCTTATTTTTTAACCCAGAGCGCTGGAACAAATAATTCCCTAATCGTCTGCTTGAACTTTTTTCTTCCTCCATGAAAGGAAGTGGAAGCGTCCAGCGGGAGGAATGTGTAAGTGGGTGCGCGTTGTTGCCTCGACATGTCAGCTCGTATCAGCACAGGAAATGTTTGCTTTCAAGTCCCAGCTGACTTTGTCATTACGCCGGTTATCTCCGCAGACATAAGCGGGAGACCGGGCCCGCCCCCTTACATGGCTAATGTTCTAAAAGACGACATCCACACTCCCCAGCCTTGTACCAGTGTCTCGTAAAAGATAGTGGGGTTGTTCAACTGGTGGGGCCAGGCAGGAAACCAGATTGGCCTCTGAGTTGCCTTCAAAACCTGGGAGGGACTAACTTTAGATTTTTCGATTCGATAGATAGATAAAGAACAGAGTACCTTTGTCAAATACAGGATCTTTGACTAGTGTTTTTGTTCTACATCCTTAAGAACAACAGATCACCAATGTCATATAGACAACCTTTGTTGTGTGTTTTTACAGCATGCATGGTGCTCCTTTCTTTTTCGACTGCTGGGTCCTTAAAATCTACAGCAAGGGTCTCAAACACGCCCGCAGGACACTAGTTTGAGGCCCCCGCCTTGATATGAAAGTTTAATGTTAGTGCGGCCCGGGCAAGTTTGATATGGATGCTGTATGGTATCATGTACCCAGAAAAAATTATTAAGTTTGATTAATGTTCATGTTAAAGGTTAAATAACTGTTAATAGTTATCCTCCCTATCCGTGTGGAAGTGGTAAGTTTTTGGCTAATTAAGTTTAAAGGAAATAACTTGAAGGCTACCGTTTAGGTCGCTAGCTCTCTAGTTTGCGAGTTAGCATGTGTCTCAAGACCCTGCAGTTGCGCAATATGTTGTAAATAAAAAGAGTATAAATGTGACTATAGTCGTGTTTTGTCATGTCTACAGGGCTCTAATAATGCTTTGTTCATTTTAATCTGAAAAAAATAATTTGTCTACCCACCAACTATATGTGGTTTCTTAAGTTTGTATTATTTGCCGTTTTATTATTATTATTATATTTATTTATTACTGATTGATTGATTTTCTTTATTCTTGATTTGTTTATTTATTTTTCATCTTATTTTGTGTAGAAAAATAAAAAGTAAGATATTTGAGAACAGTGGAATGTTTTATCAGAGAAAATCGGAACCAAAGCGAAGTTTTTTAAAATTTTTTGTTTTTATTAAATGCGTTTTTTTTTTTTTTTTTTGAAAAACCTGATCCAGTCTCACCCAGACCCGAGCTCCAGTGGCCCCCAAGTAAATTGAGTTTGAGACCCCTGATCTACAGCGTGCGTCTGTTATTTAAAGGCTCTTTAACCAGCTATTTTTCAGTTGGTCCCCAAAAACAGTCCTTAAAAATAGCACTTAATTAATGACTTTATTTATATATTAGCCATTTGGTGTTTTCTAGAATGATAGATGATGCATTGATATCACATCTAAAATAAGTGTATTGTGAAGGGAGACTGGCAGGCCCCATGAAGAACAGTTGAGTAGAATACTTCTGGAAAGGATGGAGAGCAGGTTGCCACGACCGTGAACGTCTCCACTACCTTCTGACTTGCACGAACGATGCATGCCTGAAAAGGATGAGAGGGCGCATGTAATTGCATTTTCCTGCCCCCGTACAGCTACTCATTGGCTCCGCTGGGAGGATTCTTAAATTCCCCAACCTGGGCCTATTATCCCGCTTCCTCTTAGTCACTTCTCCCATCTTTCTTCACCTCCGCCTGCCTCAAACTCCCATTTCCTCTCCTCTCACCATCCTAGCATGTAGACATGTGTGACATACGGAGACAGAATTAATTGGATCACAGAGTGGAAGTGTTCAACACCCCCCACCACCCATTCCCCCTGCTTTACAGATATATGCGGTGGGATTTGCACCACCAACTTGCTGCAAGTTGCCTTGCATGCACCAGTCCATGCAAATCCATGCATCACACTTGCATACAGGAGCGCTTCATACAAATTGCACGTTCCACGTGGCGGAGCCGGGAAACAGATGATGCGTTGTTTACACGCCCCGTGTGGGTGCTGGGTGTGGTTTCAAATGTGGGTTAGGAAATCCCCAGTTGAGGTTATTACGCGGTGTAATGCTAATGAAGCTTTTGCTCCAAAATGTAGACGCTAAGCCACATAGTCTAATCATGTGAGCACCACAGTTTACCATGAGGACAATCCTAATGACTCCATTTCTGGATCAGGGACAATCTGGATCGTGTACCAGCTAATGGGGGCTTTTGTGAGAGGCAAAAGACTCAAATGTGTGAGTGTGCTTTTTAAAAGCAGTTGTTTTGAAAAATGTGAAGTATTATTGAGCTTTGCCGCTGATAGCCGAGTAGATTCCCTCCGTTGGAGAACACATGTCAAGCTTCTCAGATGACTCGCACAAAATAAAATAGCCAATTTCTGGCTTGTTCAAAACAGACGCTCTCCCATCTCCCTGGTCAAAAATCAATGCCATGGGCAGACGGACCGTGCTCAAAAATCACACAAAACTGCCATCTAACCTGTGAAGCGACTTATTTTTTTATTTTAGTGTTTGGTGAATATACACAAGCTTTACTTTGAAGGATTTATTTTAATTATTCAACAACGATAGCACTCCAGGTCATTGCACAAAGGCGGTAAACCTAAAAATAAAAAACAGCAGAGCACTCATGTACATGTCAGGCTTTTGAAGTATGTTTTTAAAAACAGCTGAACTCTCGTCATACAGTCAAGAGCAGGGGTCTCAAACTCAATTTACCTGGGGGACACTGGAGCTAGGGTCTGGGCAAGGCTGGGCTGCATCAGTTTTTCCCAAAAAAAAAAAAATGCATTTATTAAAAACAGAAAAATATACAAACTTTTTCAGTGCTTTGGTTCCAATTTTCTACAATAAAAGCTCTGATAAAACATTCCACTGTTCTCAAATATCTCAATTTTTATTTTTCTGCACAAAATAAGATGAAAAATGAATAAACAAATCAAGAATAAAGAAAATCAATCAATCAGTAATAATAATAATAATAATAATAATAATAATAATAATAAAACGGCAAATAATAAAAACTTAAGAAACCACATATAGTTGGTGGGTAGACAAATTATTTTTTTCAGATTAAAATGAACAAAGCATTATTAGAGCCCTGTAGACATGACAAAACAGGACTATAGTCACATTTATACTCTTTTTATTTACAACATATTGCGCAACTGCAGGGTCTTGAGACACATGCTAACTCGCAAACTAGAGAGCTAGCGACCTAAACGGTAGCCTTCAAGTTATTTCCTTTAAACTTAAATAGCCAAAAACTTACCACTTCCACACGGATAGGGAGGATAACTATTAAGTTATTTAACCTTTACAATGAACATTAATCAAACGTAATAATTTTTTCTGGGTACATGATACCATACAGCATCCATATCAAACTTGCGCGGGCCGCACTAACATTAAACTTTCTTATCAAGGTGGTGTCCTGCGGGCCACATTTGGCCGCGTGTTTGAGACCCCTGGTCTAGTGTGATTTTTGTGATTTTTTTTTTTTAATAGCTCTTTTGTTTTTGCTTTCCCCAGAACCAAAGGCAGTAGTATCACCTGTAAATAATACCAAATTGAAGATTTTGTCACTTTACAGATGTCATTGATATACAAGTTGATCAATTTTGGTTCCAGAATTGACCCCTGGTGTACCCCGCATGTAATATTTATTATTGTATATTTTCCGACCTTTACGTATTGCTTCCTGTTGACAAGATAACTTTTAACCCAATTCAAAAACTAATCCTCTTATTCCGTACCACTTTGATATTTTAATTAAGCTATAAACGTAAAAACGCTAAACCTAAAAGCGGTAAACCTAAAAATAAAAATCATCGGAGCGCTCATGGACATGTTATGTAGAGGCTCTGACTAGTGATTTTGCCGTTGTATTTTTGTTAGCATTTTTTTGCAGTAGGTCTGTGACGATGTGGGAGTTTTAGTTCTTTTTCTATGCCTTAGTTCCTGGTCCCATGCCTTTATTTTGTAGTCACGTACTGTGTTGTTCCTTTCTGGTTTGTTCCTGTGTTTACTTGCTTGTTTCACGCACCTGTCTCTAATTTTCAGTTGTCTATTTGAGTCAGCCGTTTTTGCAGTTGGTCCTTAAAAGCAGCAGGGCATTCCTGTCATATCAGCTTTGCAATTTTGCGCTTTGCTCAGAGGCCCTTGAATGCACCATAGTTAAGTGAAACCTCAAACTTTTGACACAGCTTTGGGTGAACAGCAGGAACAGCATCTGTTCATGGATGATCTTACGTTATCATTCATTAGTGGTGAGTACCTATGTAATACTATTCATTAGTGGTGAGTACCTATGTAATACCATGCGAGGCACATATGTCAAAAATAACCATTTTTATTGTTGTGTTGCCATTTGCTGGTCAGTCTGGAACGGACTCCTGGTGAAAGCGGGGTCTACCGTAGTCAAGTACGCCTGTCAAGCAGCGTTACAAATGTCTTCTCCAGCCGGTTGGTTTCCCACCCTGTCGTCTCGTCGCTGGTTGTGGCTTTTCGGCCTTCCCCGCTGTCCTGCTGTCTGATTGAGATGGATGACAGTCTGGAACCGACGGTGCAGCACCAGCGCTTGTGTTGTATTGCGTTGTTATGACCAAACTGGCGCTGGCTCATTGGCCCCTCATGGCTCCTCTCTGCTGTCTCTTGGATGAGATGAGTGACGGAGTGTAATGGCCGACCGGTGATCAGCATCCTCATGCTCTTCCTCATTCGTCTTCACCCCTCCTCCCACCGCCATCACCACCACCAAGTAGACCGGAGCTGACTCGTCTTCAGACCGACCCCTCATCTTTTATACGGGCGTGTGTTAGGTGTTAGCCCTAAAAGCAGCTGCAAGCTAGCGTGTGGGGGGGGGGATCTTGTAAGTGAACTTGTAAATTAGCATGGAAGTCTGGAGACTTTCTGCCCCTCCTTTCTTCTGTCGCTTCCATCGTGCGATTGTGCCGCCAGGTTTGTGAAGGATGTCGCTGCCAGCTGTCTTTTTCATGGACGGCTGCCAAGCTCTCACCATACCTTCCATCCGTTGTCATTTCCTCCTTTCTTTCAGTCCCCACTTTTCATCTGCTTATGGACTCACCGTCTTGGAAACAGCACAGCCCTCCTGTCACATAGAGGATCTTTGAGTGGCTTTTTTGCAGTGTTGTCATGACATATGTTGTAGGTTCTTAAAAACAGCAAAAGTCTACTGTCATACAGAGGAACTTTAAATTGTGTTTTTGCTGTTGTTGTTCTTTTTGTGCTATGTTCTAGCATAGTCCTTTTGTGAAATCGGGGATTTTGGAATTGAGTTTTTGAAGTATGTTTTTAAAAACAGCAGAACTCTCGTCATACAGTCGAGAGTGATTTTTGTGATTTTTTTTTAATAGCTCTTTTCTTTTTGCTTTCCCCAGAACCAAAGGCAGTAGTATCACCTGTAAATAATACCAAATTGAAGATTTTGTCACTTTACAGATGTCATTGATATACAAGTTGATCACTTTTGGTTCCAGAATTGACCCCTGGGGTACTCCGCATGTAATATTTATCATTGTATATTTTCATACCTTTACGTATTGCTTCCTGTTGGCAAGATAACTTTAACCCAATTCAAAAACGAATCCTCTGATTCCGTGCCGCTTTGATATTTTAAATAAGCTATTATGATTAATTGTGTGGAAGGCTTTTGTCAGTCCCATAAATACTGCAGCTGCATACTTTCTATGATCTACAGCGTTGGTAATTTCCTCCATAATTTTGATCAGTGCCACGGAGGTTGAATTGTTTGCTCTGTATCCATATTGACTATCTGCGAGTAATTCATTCTCAATAATAAATTTATCCAACCTGTTCCAGCTTCTCAAGGTTTTTCTCCATTTTTAAAAATTGGAACTAGATTAGCTGTTTTCAATTTCATTAGGAAAAATTCCAGTCTGAAATGATGAGTTACTAATGTATGTCACCGGTTCTACAATCTTACTGCTAACCCTTTTTTTTAGTTTTCATTTAATTTCCATTACAATCAGTTGATGTTCTTGCTTTACAATCATTGGCAATGAAAGTGATTGAAAAGCGGAATTAGGATTCCTAACCATGGTTTCATTCCTTTGGGAATTTCTTCCTCCTGTTTTGGTCCAATATTTACAAAGTAATTGTTAAACCTTTCAATGACCTCATTCATTATTGGTATTTCCCATCATGAATGAATGAGAGTAGTCTACTTCCGTGATGAGCTGTTAGTCGGTTGTTGTTTGTAGTCGATCTGTGTTGCGTTCAGCCTCGTCTCGGGGAAAGAGTGTATTTTTAGGTCGGTGCTGATGGGCTCCTCATTGGCACAAAGTAGCAAGGTCGGGTAGGCCGGCGGGCGTCCAGGTCAGCAGACCGTCTGTGTCGCCCGCACCGTGCCAGCTCTGCAATCTGTGAGCAACGAGTGCAAAACAGACACTGCGATTCCCTCGTGGGCCAGCAGAGTTTGTCTTCTCGGGCAGTCCTTTAAAGGTCAAGCAAGCCGACTAAAAGAGAGGCTCGCAGCCAGTGGAAAAACAACAGGAAATCCTGGTGGATAAACAGCTTTACAGCAGGTGAAACCACGTGTTTTCTTCCGTGTGCAAATGTGTGCCTCTTTCATTTGGGATACAGTGACACCGTGCATTGCTGTGCAGCATCTTTGCAGGGCTTGAGAGCGAAATCCATTTGTGAGACGATGTTTGAGCTTGCCTCCTTTTTGCTGCTGCGAGTACTGTTAAGCGCTCCTGCACTTTGTCTGACCCGGTCCTCCTTTGAGGTGTCACAACAAGCAGGGTGTGAAACAGCAAAGCAGATGGAGGCCACATAAAGACGAGCGAGCCCTTCTGGTGTGTAAATAAAACAAAGGCCATGCACAGTCACTACTTTTGTTTAACTCGGCTTTCACAAATGTGACTTTTAAGCACCTATGATTTTTGATCATATCAACATGTCTGGACTTTTGGCTTTCCATCAAATAGTACCAACTCAGTTTAGCTCTATTCACCACAGCTTCCAGTGGTTAGTGCTAAAGGCATCAGGGTTTGCTGACAAGCAGCAGTATTATAGGTGATTTTATCCAAGAGAGACTGAGGGCAACAAGAAAATGGAGCCCTGCAGCCACAGGACAGACTGTGGAGTACCATACGTACTTGCAGCACCAGTGGTAAGGCACAGCAACAGTGAGCTAACACTAGTGTGTCCTCAAATATGATCCAAGAGGAGACTGAGGGCAACAAGATAATGGAGCCCTGCAGCCACATGACAGACTGTGGAGTATAATACGTACTTGCGGCACCAGTAGGAAGGCACAGCAACAGAGTGAGCTAACACTAGTGCGTCCTCAAATATGATCCAAGAGGAGACTGAGGGCAACAAGAAAATGGAGCCCTGCAGCCACAGGACAGACTGTGGAGTACCATACGTACTTGCAGCACCAGTGGTAAGGCACAGCAACAGTGAGCTAACACTAGTGTGTCCTCAAATATGATCCAAGAGGAGACTGAGGGCAACAAGAATATGAAGCCCTGCAGCCACAGTACAGACTGTGGAGTATAGTACGTACTTGCGGCACCAGTGGTAAGACACAGAGTGAGCTAACACTCGTGTGTCCTCAAATATGATCCAAGAGGAGACTGAGGGCAACAAGAAAATGGAGCCCTGCAGCCACAGGACAGACTGTGGCGTATAATACGTACTTGCGGCACCAGTGGTAAGGCACAGCAACAGAGTGAGCTAACACTAGTGTGTGCTCAAATATGATCCAAGAGGAGACTGAGGGAAACAAGAAAATGGAGCCCTACAGCAAAGTAGAGGCTGTGGAGTATAATACTTACTAGTATACTTAGTATCCGGAGCTAATGCACACCAACAGAGCATTTGTCTTCAAACTTTATCCAAGAGGAGAATGAGGGCAGTGAGGAAATCTCACCTTGAAAGGCACGACAAGATAATGTTAGTGTTATCCATCCCCGTTTGTCCTCAAATGTTAAATTCAAGAATCTGCTCAACCAATCAGCAACCAGCAGCAGTATCTGCCAGTATGCCGATTTATGAATGTATGCAGAATTTATGAATTTTGGTCAATTTTGTACAATTTCCTGATCTAAGCAGTTATTTTCAGCCTCTTAAGATGTACAAAGGGATTTTTGCACAGCTTTGTTGTCCCCCTAATGAGTTGTGTATTCCAGCGAGTACTACAGTATGTAGGCCCTTATTGATGCACCGCTTTGATACGCCGGTCTGATATCGGAGGAAATCTTGGCTGTTTTTGTACTCTGAAGCTCCTCAGTGCCACACTCAGCTCAGATGGTTGCCTTCTCTCTGAAATAAGACCTAACGGGAGCCGGGTGAGGGCGGGCGGGGAGCGTTTTTCCTCCTCTGATCTTCTGCCTCTCGCGGAACCATCTGTCTGGTGCTGGCCCAACAATCTGCGCAGGCCTAACATTAGCGCTTGCAAATATATACATATCTCACATTTGAGTGAAGTGGAACAGAGTCGGGGAGATGGGAAGTGAGACCAGATTGGAGTCTGTTATGTTTTTCCGTGGTGCTCCACGGGCGATGGAATTAGAAATGGAGATTGGCAATAACATGTGCTTGCTTCCTGCTGCTTGGTGTCACGGCGGGCACCGGTATCTCCTTATACCGGCGCCGCTATTGACGCCCATCGATCATTGCTGCGAGCACTGCAGGCTTGTGACACTTCAGCTCAGTGAGCAATGACACCGACCCTTCTCTATGGCGCTGAAGGGATCCTTGGGACTTTAGGATTTTCATTTTCATTTCGGCTGTGTTGATGAGCAGGTATTCTGTTTATCCTATATGCAGTAAAAGATGCTGTAGCAGACGTTTTAAGGCGCCAACAAAGTGATATTTACCAATGCTAACAAGCCGCAAAGAGCATCGCATCCTCCTGACTGGTTGTCAGCGCAAGGTAAGCTTTTGCGTTGTACAGTGGGATGATTTAGCATTTAGCATTAAACCTGTCTGCACCTCTTTTTTTTTTTTTTTAAGGTAGTCTACTATGTTGGTGTGAGCAGCTTTTATTCCGAGCTCGCATTTCTCTTTTGGAAGACTCTTCCCCTCCTCCTCGCTTCCTGACTGCTGTGAAATGGGATTTTCTTTTCTCGTTTGTTAAAGATTTTCTTGTCGCTGCTTCGCACCGCTGCTGGAGTGAGGTCATTTGAAAAGTTATGAGAAACCGCAGCCGAATTAAAGGTTCCTAGCAAATCGTGTGGATTGCCGCTTTTTTTTCCCCTGAATTAAATGTTTAGAGGGGATTTTTTTTCGACAACACAAATTAATTCCCACAAGTTGTCACTTTACATTAAAGCATGAAGTGTCCTGTAAGGGGAGATCATTGTGGTTGCCATGGAAACAGGTGTGTTGTTGTTTGGAGTATCAGCCGGTGTTGGTTCTGTCAAAGCCGCTGCCCACCTCCGATATATCTTGTTGGATTTTCCACGGATAAACGGTTCAAGGCCATCCGCATTTCCTCTCTGGGATGGTGTTGTCATTTTCTACATGCTATTTGGGACTTTTCTCTCCTGATGTCCTTTCATGAAGATCAAAGAGCGGAGATATTGTCTGCATGCGGCCAAGAGAAAAAAATGATGATAACCATAGACCAGCGAGGTCCAAACTTTATCCACTGAATGCCACCCAGAAATTGAAGGATGTTCGTGATGAGGTTTCACTCGCATCCTGATGTCCGTATCAGCAGGAAAAAACAATATTTCATTTTTATGCCAATTTTGAACATACATAATTATTTCACCAACTACACCATCTTTTCACCAAAACTTTAAATTATTGTTACTTATTCAAAATTATTTAAATTATTTGTACAAATTACTGTTTACGCTGTACATTGTTGTTCATATTTGATGTAATCTATTTATTCTCCACATTATTATTTATTATTTATTATTACACGGGAGCCAGGCAACGACATTTGTTGGCAATTTCACTGCTGTGTTATTGTGCAATGACAATAAAGAAAGTCTATGTCTATGTTTTGAGGGCTTGGACAAACTCAAAGACGTAGCAAATCTCTCCTGGCAAAAATGTACACACCATGTTTCAGGGGTCCCTTCACCCCCCAAAAGCTGCTCAATTGAATTGTGCCAGGCCGCCAGAGAGTGACAAATATCCACCACTGACAAGAACTGACATGAAATATGTCGTTCATTATGACAGAATGCATGAAAATGATCAAAGAGCCTAAGGGTGTTAGATTTTTAAGAATCTGGGCCATTTGGCAGACGGATTAATTTTATCTGTAGAATATTCCAATACAAAACAAGTTGTGGGTGCATTTTGGATACCCTCGATATACACAAATTGATTTTCAGATGCCAAAGTAAATGCTTATTATACTTACTCACACCGCTTACTGGCTGTTGTCAAAATGTGAGTAGTTAGTAATTTTAGGAGCACGAGCAGTTCAAGGCCTTCCATTTTTATGCCATCTGAGTTTTTGCAGCGCCACATACAGGAACATTGAAGGGGGCGTGCTGTGTGCAGCACGGTGCAGTTTGTTGAGTGCTCACTCGCACCTTAATGTCAGTATTAGCAGAAAAAAACACTACCAACAACGTCGTCTTTTGAGGGCTTGAACATATGCTGAAATGTACAGAATCTTGCAAACATGCATATCCTGGAAAAAAAATTTACATACCGTATTTTCAGGGGTCCCATAAAGCCCCCAAACCTACCATTTGTCAAAGACTGAGTAGTTTTGCTTCATGTTAGTTTTCTATGAGCTTGGAGTAGCAGCTGCTCCAAATAAACAGTTCAAGGCCTTCCTTCCTTATGGCATGAGACGTATTTGTGGATTCCCCCGCCATCCTTTTTATGACGATCAAAGAGCGGAGGCATCGTCCACATGCGCCTCAAAAGTGCAGCGGTTTACCATCCCAACTTTTTCCCCCTCCATCCCTTCATTTTCCCCTCCACTTGCGCCGTCCTCCTCCACTCAAACTCTCATCAGTTCCATCTGTGCCCAAATTGCTCCCCTCATGTCCAGCCCCCAACGCCCCCCCACCCCCCCCCCCACCCCAAAGTATGCACCAGCACCCACAGCAAGAGTGCGCCGTCGCCGGGGAAATGTGTGCAGCGCCAATCTTAATCACATCGGGTAAGCACACCTGTGCAAACAGATGTCCGCTGGGACTGGCATGCTGTTCCTCTTTAGGGTGGAGTGTCGGCGTACGGCTTCCCGTCGCTGGTCCCCGCTCCCACCCCCTCCCCTGCTCGCACTTTCTCCGGTCCCCGATGGGTAGGTCTCTGGCCCTGATTCCCAGACTGGAAGTGACCACATTTTTCTGTATTTGTTTATCTTTGGGTTTTTTGGGGTGATCTCCCCAAAACGTGTACGCCTGTAGAGGGCGCCATAGCTGGAACCGCCACTGGGGTATGAGGGTAGAGTAGTGACCAAAACACTGTCATAAAAAAGTGCCTTGCTCATGATGTATATTAGGGGTCTCAAACTCAATTTACCTGGGGGGCCACTGGAGCTAGGGTCTGAAAAAAAAACAAAAAAATGCATTTATTAAAAACAGAAAAATTAATAAACTTTGCTTTGAAAAGCTCTGATAAAACATTCCACTGTTCTCAAATATCTTAATTTTTATTTTTCTACACAAAATAAGATGAAAAATAAATAAACAAATCAAGAATAAAGAAAATCAATCAATCAGTAATAAATAAATATAATAATAATAATAAAACGGCAAATAATAAAAACTTAAGAAACCACATATAGTTGGTGGGTAGACAAATTATTTTTTTCAGATTAAAATGAACAAAGCATTATTAGAGCCCTGTAGACATGACAAAACACGACTATAGTCACATTTATACTCTTTTTATTTACAACATATTGCACAACTGCAGGGTCTTGAGACACATGCTAACTCGCTAACTAGAGCGCTAGCGACCTAAACGGTAGCCTTCAAGTTATTTCCTTTAAACTTAAATAGCCAAAAACTTACCACTTCCACACGGATAGGGCGGATAACTATTAACAGTTATTTAACCCTTAACATGAACATGAATCAAACGTAATAATTTTTTCTGGGTACATGATACCATACAGCATCCATATCAAACTTGCGCGGGCCGCACTAACATTAAACTTTCATATCAAACTAGTGTCCTGCGGGCCACATTTGGCCCGTGGGCCGCATGTTTGAGACCCCTGATGTATATGGATGTATTAACCCCCTTAACATTTCTGACTGCCCCACGGTTTGTGTATGCCGAGAACTGGTCGTGAAACTTTGAATTTGGATTGCAAAGTCACACAACTATTAATCGATTAATAGAAGAGATCAAATCAGTAAATACTACACACATTGTATTTAAGCACACACTGTCTATTTACTTATGTACATAAAATGACAATAACTAAATACATGTACATGGAATTACCGAATAGACCTAATACACAACATTAAACACATAATATTAACAACTCTTCAAAGAGCGGTGCTGCACAGCATGATGGGAGTTCGCGCTAGACTTATTTGGCATTCCCTACTGCAACCCAATTGTGGCAAATTAATAAAAGTTGCATAGCACAGCTATTAGAGCGCTTGGATCCATACCCAGAGACGGTTGGTTCAATTCCCGATTTAACTATCAATTTACCCATACTTTCATTCAACTTTTTAATGTTTTTCCACAGCCTTTCAGTCCAGCTTCAGTTTCCGAACGGCTCCTGTGTTCATTCTAAATTTTGATGTTTGTATCTTTTCAAAGCTTCAGCTTTTTTCACACTGACATTCTGCTGACATTGCATGCTCTTCTCTATAAAATGTATGTTTTGAAGAAAATAAATCAATAATGCAATTAATAACAAAGAGGAAAGTGTGTAAAAAAAATAAGTTATTTATTCTCTATTAGTTTTTAAATTGATGTTGCTGCTACCATGCATTATTTGTCATGCAAATTCAGGTGGATTTATTCGTAATTTGATGTATGCATTTTCTCCACCAATATTAGAGGATGCTTGATGTCATCACTGCAATAAAGTATGATATTAAGTGAATATTAAGCATTAAGTAAATAATATTTCTGACCGTTTTCTAATGTATTTAACGTATTATTGCCAATGGGAAAATTTGCTTCGATTTTTCACGGTTTGGTTTTTGGTAAACCTTTTGGAACAAACTACGGAAAGCCTTGTTTTTGTACACTTGTAATACTCAACACCAATTAGAGGTACCTTTAACAGGCCACTAGGTGACAGTATTGAACGAGCACTTTTGCTTTATTTGAGTTTTAATTATTATTGATGATGTGTTTGACTTTGAGCAGCTGTATTTCAATATCACCTGGTCAGAAACACACACACACACACACACACACACACACAGACACACAGCGCACCAGACGGAAAAATCCATTTGAAAAGAATGTGATGCTTGTAAATCAATGTTTCTGCCGTGTTTTACGAGGGTGCTTGGGAAAAACTGACCTTTAAAAGCAGCCTATCAGATTGGACGTAGATCTCTGTGATATCTGCAATACCGATAAGCATTAGCCAGGATGTTTTTTCACTATAAAGAGCTTTATGGCTTGATATAATGTTGTGTTTTGTATAATTATACCCTTATGCGATTTTATAAAAGCACTTTTTTTAAAGCCGTGAGACAGTGCACATTTTACCAGGCAGCTGCATATGCTAATGAGTTAACCAGACAGAATGATCTGTATTAGTGAATTTACAGAAGCCAATCAATGAGCAACCCCCCCCCCCCTCTCAACAGAGAAGGATCATGTGATTTACATCCAGCTGTGCCTTTCCCATTTGCCGCTCTAACACCCTCTTCCGTCTCTCCCTGACAGTTTTATTCAGACGCCTTGCTCCAGAGTGCTCCGCCCACCTCCCCAACGAGACGCAGCTTGCTGGACCTTGACCCCCCCAAACCTCATACACAGATACACCTCCATCTATCCTGAGAGAAGGTTTTGAATGGTCAGTGTACACAAATAAGTAAACAAATGTGCTGTTTTCCTTGTTGTACAACCATGGAGTTGCTACACAGAAAGACTCAGTTGGATTAAACACCTTTCCCCATATAATCTGTTCACAGTCAAACCTGTACATTCTGCTTATTTCATCCATCCATCGGTTTTCTATGCCGGTTATCCTCACTTGGTTTATTCTGTGCATTTAATTCTTGTAATTCTCAACATATTAGTGATTGAAAGCTATAGCACTTCTACGTATGGCCGTCATGATTCAAAACATGTGATTATTGTTTCATATGAACGTGTATTAGCATCATTGGAGGTTGCAGTGCGATGTTGGACAGCACAACCACGCTGAGCACTTAGCAGCCAGATGCTTTGCAGCACATTAAGAGTCATCAGCGTTCTGCAACACAGCCAGCTAAAGAGCAGCCGTTGGGGTTGCAGGAGGCGGGTGAAGCCAGCCAACGCCGACCCCTCTCCATTGTGGTAGTGTACTGTACGGATCAATAGATCAGGTCAATAGATCATTAAGCAATCCCTGTGTGCCTGAAATAACACAGGGATCAGAGTGGAGATAAAAGCTCGGATCGATGCTTTGGACGGAGGAGAGGTGGACGCGGGATGGACCCAATTAGGGAGGACTGATGTGAATGGCTGTTCCATGGATTCCATACAGAGTTGGGGAAAATAAGTATTTGATCCCCTGCTAACCGTCAAGAATGTGCTGATGTCGCGTGGGAAAAGCCAAAGAGCTGTCCAAGGTAGTCAGTAGACCTTGTAGACCAGAACAAGACCGCAATGGACGACGATTGCGGGTCATGATGTCAAGGGAGCTGGGAGTACACTCAGGACTTATACTAAACAGTGGAATGTCATTGCTTTTTCTTTGGCTTTTGTGTCCAAACAGATGGACAGCTGTCGTTCCACTTATGCTGGAGCCTATCCCAGCTGACTGGGACAGAAAGACGAGGGGGGGCGCTGGTTCATGATGTCAAGGAAGCTGGGAGTACACTCAGGACTTATACTAAACAGTGGAATGCCATTGCTTTTTCCTTGGCTTTTGTGTCCAAACCAATGGACCACTGTCATTACACTTATCCTGGAGCCTATCCCAGCTGGCTGGGACAGAAAGGCGGGGGGTGGGACGCTGGTTCATGATGCCAAGGGAGCTGGGAGTACACTAAAGACTTATACTAAACAGTGGAATGCCATTGCTTTTTCTTTGGCTTTTGTGTCCAAACCGATGGACCACTGTCATTACACTTATCCTGGAGCTATCCCAGCTGACTGGGACGCCTCATTGTAGTTTAAGCAACCAATCAGATTGCTGATCCCGCCCACCGCTTTGATGTTGTGACTGAGACAGCAGATGAATGAATCCGAATCAAAACACAGGGCATAAAATTATTTTTTAAAATACAATTAAAAGTTAGAAAATATCATGAAATCTTTTATGACATGCATATATTGGTCATTGGTGATGATATATTGCTGCCATTCCAAATTGAGACGCGTCGACCTGGCGAAAATGAATGTGTCCGCAATCGATAGCCAACAACTTTCAAGGGGCTCCATCTTACACTGGCTAGCGGGGTAACAGATGGTAGAGGCTGATAGCGTAGCCGCAGGTGGATCCGTAGCAGGGAGAGGATGCAGGAGGAGGGATGGGGGGGGGGGTGATACTGCAGAGAGATAGAAAGAGAGGAAGGAGAAAGCGGTTCGCGAGCTGTGCAGCATACACAAAACTTGCACTGGTAATTCCCTAATCAGATTGAGATGATGAATAGTGTTTGCTTACACAACACATGACCCCCCCCCACCCCAGCCCTCTCATATTTATTTATTTTTTGTACTTTTTACTGTCAAAACAATCTTATAGCAAGCTATCATCAGAATTTGTGCAGCCAGAGGGCATACATTGGTAATGTTTCTAACACGCTTAATAAATCACATGAAGGAACGTTGCATCTTTACATTTACACAATTACACAATCCCTCATTGTGGTTCGCTGGATGGATTTCTTCTTTTTTGAATGGAATATTTTTTGTAGTTGTAACATAGAAAACCTAGTTAGCACCTTTTGAAATTATCAAATATCAAGACATGAGATAGATAGATAGATAGATAGATAGATAGATAGATAGATAGATAGATAGATAGATAGATTTCTTTATTGTCATTGCACAATATCACAGCAGTGAAATTGCCAACAAAATGTCATTGCTTTGCTCCCGCATAATAATAAATAATAATAATAATAATGTGGAGAATAAATAGATGACATCAAATATGAACAACAATGTACAGCGTGAACAGAAATTTGTATAAATAATTTAAATAATTTAGAATAAATAATAAATATTTAAAGTTATATATAGTTGACATAAGCAGATAAAATAGGCAACGTAAGACATAAAATAGACTCACACATGTTAGCATGTTAGTTTGGTACTTCCTGCAGTGGCCATTGTCTCATCAATGTAACATTACTGACACCTAGTGATCAGCGTGGAATGCTACAGGACATATCATTCCAACATTTTTGAATGTGTCTTCTGAATGCTGTATATTTGTATTTTAGTTTGTTTAGCTATTTTTATGCTTGCAAATGTGAGGATACATTTAATAATGAAAACATAGTGGATGCTAATTAACAATAAATAAGTCAATTAATACAAGTACAATAAAAGACCAAAACATGATAGAAACTAATCAATATCAGCTTTCTTCTTCAGTGATACAACATGGAAAAAACATATACTTTAACTGGCTCATACTACAGTAGTACATTGAGTTCTTTACCCAATCTTTTCCATAATAACATTATTTTGTGTTGTACACATTTTAGTGTTCCCTTGACGTTCATGTTAAAAATATAACAAACAAAAAAAAACCACACCCACAGGCTGACCGCCGCCTGAGAGCGCATTTATCTTTTCTATCGGTGGAAAATGCCAACACCTACACCAACCTGTCTGCCGTGTAATTGTCCCGCCTCGCCTTTTGCATTGATAGGACCGGACATTAGTTTGCGCGCAAGCAGCGTCCTCTGGGTCCTGAGGGAACCAAGCGATGAGACAAACGGTCTGTTGTTATTGGAGCCTATTTTTGCTCCAGGAGTCCTTTTTCGGGGGCCCTGTGATTACACAGCCTCAGCTTGTGGCCAATGTCTAAGATTGTGTGCGTGTGTATTTTTGTCACTTTTTCTGTGCCTGCGTCGACTCGTGTGTGTGACTAAAATCCAGACCTAGTGATGGGATTTGAGTTCTTAGAACACGTCTGGGCACATCTGGTTGTGATTGGCAGGAGAAAAAAGGGTCCTTGCGCTCTGGGAACTGGCAGCAAAAAGTGACTGGAGAACTGGGAAGAAACAACCGAAACCCTTCCTGGCTTTTCCTGGCCAGTTCTCATAATCCAACGGCAAAGCCCCTTGGCATTCCATTTTCTCCATTTGTTTTTATTAACAGTGCTACCTTTGCCTTCATTTCAATATAAGAAAGCTGCCAGGTAGACCCAGGGCTCCATTACAAGTGCCGCAACTTCCTGTGTCTGGGATAATGACGCCCCTGGGGGTGAGTATCTTGCTCGCTCATATTGCCACCTTCGCCCAAGTGAGAGGGGAAAATTGCTCCGGGCGAGCAGTATATTGAAAGGCATTTCACAGCTGCTGCTAAAATTGGTTATTCCTGCACGTGGTTGATGAAGTTTAAGCCCGGCGAGCTCTCGGACCGGAGGTGGCGGTCTGCTGATCTGCTGTGACAGAGACGACCAACCGTGACCGGGAATGTTGGCAATTAAAAGAAAAGAGAGAGAGAGAAAAAAAACAACTTTAGCCTGCCTTTGCCTCGCCTCTCCCTCGCTTGTCATGTGATTGGTGGACGGGCGTTTTGTTTTTGTTACCCATTTAGCCACATAAAAGTGTAATAAAAACGTGTAAATATTGTATATATATTTATACATATATATATATATATATATATATATATATATATATATATTTTTTTTTTTTTAATAATATACATGTTCTCCCCGTGCATGCGTGGGTTTTCTCCGGGTACATTCCAAAACATGCTAGGTTAATTGGCCACTCCAAATTGTCCATAGGTATGAATGTGAGTGTGAATGGTTGTTTGTCTATATGTGCCCTGTGATTGGCTGGCCCACCAGTCCAGGGTTCTTACCTGAAGTCAACTGGGATAGGCTCCAGCATACCCTTGCGACTCTAATGAGGATAATTGGAATGGAAAATGCAGACTGAATATGCAATTTTAAAAAATTGATGCAAAAGGGAATAGTTGGAATTAATGAATTTTGGAGCTGTTTTGAGTTTATAAAGAAAAATATTCGGTCCCTCTCATAAAAGTGTCATAAATCAGTGTAAAAACGTTGAACATTTTTATATGACTGCATCAATATTTTTAAAAATGTATTTTCAGCTTTATTTCATATAGAGCTGCAACGATGAATCCCTGATTAATCAATTATCCAATTAATCAACAGCTATTTTGGTACTCCATTAATTGTTTCATTTAAAAATGTACTGTAAATATCCTGATTTCACCCTTTCAAATGTGGCTATTTTTTAACGTCCATGAAAGCAGACCTATTATCTTTGTGTTCCAGGCAAAACCAGATAGTCACACCCATCAGCTTTGACTTTGGAAAAGACCTATCGACATTTTTGCCTATTTTTGCTTCAGAACATTCCCAAGTATGGGATTTATCCACTTTAGTTGTGTATAGGAAAATGCGTACATTTGTGCACAACTCTGACCACACGTACACACAAAACCACGTGGTAGGACAGTAAAACTACAAACACAGTCACTATGGCCTTCCCTGTCCAGCGGAGGCCATATCATCTTGCACAAACGTGTGCACGCACACAGATTTGAGTTTCAAATGTTCATTCATTCATTCATTAATTCATTCATTTTCTACTGCTTTTTCCTCACGAGGGTCGCGGGGGTGCTGGAGCCTATCCCAGCTGTCTTTGGGCGAGAGGCGGGGTACACCCTGGACGAGTGGCCAGCCAATCACAGGGCACATATAGACAAACAACCATTCACACTCACATTCATACCTATGGACAATTTGGAGTTGCCAATTAACCTAGCATGTTTTTGGAATGTGGGAGGAAACCGGAGTACCCGGAGAAAACCCACACATGCACGGGGAGAACATGCAAACTCCACACAGAGATGGCCGCGGGTGGAATTGAATCATGGTCTCCTAGCTGTGAGGTCTGCACGCTAACCACTCGACCGCCCGAGTTGCAAATGTGAAAATTGTAACTCATTCATGGTGTTTATAGTTTGGTTTGAGTCGTGGACTCCCATAGAGCAGCTAAAAATGATAAGCTTTCTAGATCTTCCTGCACCTATTCCAGTTAAACGGTCTGTTTTAATTTATTCCACCCACCTGCGGACATGCCCATATAAGAAAGTCACCAGCTGGATGGCGCCTGTGACTTCTTACAAGGCACATTGTGATGTCACAGGGGACCAGTGTTAGAAAAAACTCTGTGAAGCTGATCGTTCAGAGCCATTCCAAACATCTGTTAGGGCTCACTTCCAAATGCGCAAACCTCATTATCTGAAACTTTGGCAGGGTTTTACACAAGAATACAACATTCTAATTACATTTATAGGTCAGAAAAGAGGAAAAAACATATTAGGTCCACTTCAAGAACCTCAGGTTATTACAGCCTTGACTAGGTTAATAATTATTAACAGGACAAAGAGTATAATGCAAAGAAAATTTGAGTTCCTTAAAAAAAGTGGAGTGTTAAATTGGCTTCATGGTGGCCTCGTGGTTAGCATGTTGGTCTTGCAGTCAGAAGTTGGAACATATACTGTAGGTTTATCTGCCTTTCAGCATCTCTGTGTCAATGTTCTCCGGGTACTGCAGCTTCCTCCCACTTTCCAAAAATATGCGTGAGTGTGAATGGTTGTCTGTATTTGCCCTGCGATTGGCTGGTGACCATTTCGGCTTGTACCCCACCTCTCGCCCCGAAGTCACCTGGGAGCGGCTCCCGGCATACCCAGCCTACCCTGGTGTGGACAAGCTGTATAGAAGATGAATGAATGAATAAAAAGTTACACTTATTCCCAAAATGTTCCTGTATGGGAAAAAAATGAAGAATATTTCAAAAATATGTAGTTATAATTGGACCAAATCGGTCGCCCTGTCAAAAGAGTTCTATGCACCTTCATGCCCTTTTTGACTAAAAATAATAGAAAGAAATCCTGGCCAAGTTGCATACAATTAGCCTTCCAACGGCCCAATATAATGAGAATCCAAACAATCAAGTGAGACCAATGTGCAGGTTTGCTTCCCAAGAGTTCCGTGTCTGCGGCATCGGTCAGCTCCCCCCTGGGCCAACAGGCTGCTAATTGAAATGGAGCGTGTGTGTTTAGCCCTGCGAACCCCCGGCCTCGTTTGCTTGGACTCACAGACTGTTAAAGCAGCGACACAGAGAATATTATGTGTTGTGTTATTGTGTCTTTAGGGCTGCAGGGACTATTTGCCATCCCTATTAAGCAGGCTGACTGGTGGCTGGGCAGCACGCCTGGATGGCTGTGTGGCTATTCTTACCGTGTGGATGTGTGTGTGTGTGTGTGTGTGTGTGTGTGGACGCCTGAGGCCGAGCGCTGAAGCCAGGACACTGCTGCTGTTTTTTTTACCAATGTCTCACATCTAGTGACCCTCACCGGCGTAATGACTTTGAGGTTAATTCCACAGGAATGGTGTGGTCCTTGCTGGGAATAGAGGAGGAAAATAATGGCAGGGGAAGGGCGACGCAGCTGCCTGATGGAAAAACTTCTTTTGGTGTTCTTTTTTTTATACTTTTATAATGAACAATTAATTGCACAGCGACTCCGACTGGTAACTTAAACATGTGAGCCCTTGACTGGGGGTGTTCAAACTTTTTCCTTTTTCTCGTCACTCGTACAGAGGTACAAGCGAAATAGTGAAAAATTAGAAAGGTTTTTCATATACAATAGTTGCATTATTACTGTGAAATTTCATCTTTTTCCCTTGCTTTTTCATTTTCCAAATATTTTAATTAAATGCATTCAAAAAATATTAGAATTCTTCTTAGTCTGTAGTTGAATTTCTCTTTCATAATATATGATATAATATAATAATAATAATAATAATATAATAATAATACTTTTCCCCATAATATTATGACTTTATTCCCACAAGATTCTCCCCAAATTTTCCCAAAATTTCTTATTCTACAACTTTTGCAAAAATAACATAACATAGTTTTTCTTAAATAGTTCAAATGCTACTAAATTATCTTTCAAGTTGGCTGCATGGCGGACTAGTGGTTAGCATGCAGGCCTCACAGCTAGGAGACCCGAGTTCGATTCCACTCTCGTGCATCGCTGTGTGGAGTTTGCATGTTCTCCCCGTGCATGCGTGGGTTTTCTCCGGGTACTCCGGTTTCCTCCCACATTCCAAAAACATGCTAGGTTAATTGGCCACTCCAAATTGTCCATAGGTATGAATGTGAGTGTGAATGGTTGTTTGTCTACATGTGCCCTGTGATTGGCTGGCCACCAGTCCAGGGTGTACCCCGCCTCTCGCCCAAAGACAGCTGGGATAGGCTCCAGCACCCCCATGACCCTCGTGAGGAATAAGCGGTAGAAAATGAATGAATGAATGAATGCATTCAAAAAAATTATTAGAATTCTTCTTAGTCTGTAGTTGAATTTGTCTTTCATAATAATATGATATAATATAATAATACTTTTCCCCATAATATTATGACTTTATTCCCATAAGATTTTCCCAAAATTTCTTATACTACAACTTTTGCAAAAATAACGTAGTTTGTCTTAAATAGTTCAAATGCTACTAAAATTATCTTTCAAGTTGGCTGCACGGCGGACGAGTGGTTAGCATCCGGGCCTCAGACCCGAGCTCAATTCCACTCTTGTGCGTCTATGTGTGGAGTTGGCATGTTATCCCCATGCATGCATGGGTTTTCTCCGGGTACACTGGTTTCCATGTTTTTGGAATGTGGGAGGATGCCGAAGTATCCGGAGAAAACCCACGCATGCACGGGTAGAACATGCTAACTCAAGGGTGGAATCGAACTCGGGTCTCCTAGCTGTATGGCCTGTGCACACTTTAATTTTTCTTGCTAAATTCTGTTTTTAGAATGTGCCATGCGCCAAAAAAAAAAAAACGGGCCAAGATTCATTTTTGTTGAACCTTTTTCTGTCCAATATTATGAAGGAAGGCATACATTTTATGAAAATGTCTTTCCAATGTAGTTTTGTTACCTGTTTAGAAAATACTGACTGTGTGTTGAGTCATTTTCAGTGAATAATTTTCTACATTTTTACTGTGATACAAGCTGTACATGGGCTACTTTAAAGTAGTTACATAATTCTTAAGAAGCTGTACTGACATAAAAATGTTTCCTAAATTACAGCACTCACCACCATTTTTATGACAGTTCAGACATACTAATACTAAGTTCATGTGAATACACTTTAGAGTAGTCTGTGTACAGCTTGTGTAGCAGTATACATAGATAGATAGTACCAAGGTAGCAAGGTAATTGGGTCTTGCTGCACGAGTGCTGCCGTCAATGGGGGCGTTTTGACATTCCCTCCTAGACTTTCTTGTGCCAACATGGTCCGAAACCATCACTTAAGGTGTCCTTTCTGTCCGACCTGATGGAAAATGGTATCTTCTGGAAGGAAACGGAAAGACGAGGAGCTCCGTTGTTCGAGGAAAAAAATGCTGATGTGTCCGCTGTTGATCATGTTCAAAAATCTTTCTCCACCAATAGCGCATTATCTTCATCAGCTTGAGTGCTGTTCTTGTTCCTTTGTGCAACAACGCTAGTGCTCTGATTGGTCCCCATCCTTGCTGATGAGATTGGACAAAGTGCCAATAATCCGCCAGCACTTCAAGGAGCATGTGTCTGTTTCTCCCTCCTTCTTTCTCATGGTTTTCCGCAGCTAAAAATAATGTCACCACAATCAGTCGAAAAGCCGCAAGTTCTTTTTTATTATTTTTTTTTGTAACCCTACTCTGAAGTCATCGCTTAGAAAGAGTCTACGCTTGCTGTCGCTGGCAAAGAGCAAGAAGCGTGGAATTACACAGTCGCAATCTGGCCATCGGGAGACAGAAACGGCCATTTCCTCGCCGCATTAAGCGATTTGCAGGCCAGCGTTTGAGTGGGATTGTTCGTCATCTATTTGCATGACATTTCTCAAGATGGAAAGAGACGTTAAGGACTGTCATCTTCACCCCCCCCCCCCCCCCCCCACTGGTGACACTGTCAGAGGAAGTGTGATCGTGGATCTAAGAAAATGTTTTCTTATGAAACACATGACCTCAATGTATCTGTATGCATGTAGATATTTATTTGTTTGTAAAGTTACACTTCCCAAAATATGTACATTCATTAAAGTGCAATGAAACTATATATATATATATAAACTATATACGTATATCCATATAGTATAGATATGGTAATGGTTTTATTTCATATGAACATGCATCAGATTCCAATTGAGTGCATCCCATAATCAGTTCCAAGTTCCACATGTCCAAAAGGAGTAGGAAGAAGCAAAGCTTATTAAATCCTACCCCTCCATCTGGTACTTTTACAATCACTAACTGTGATTAGTTGTGATATGAGCATACAATGACTTAATGGGTACAATAGTAATATATATTTTTTAAAACAACAAATTATGTTTTCCACAACTTCACAGTTTACGACGCGCTCTGCAGAATTGGCTAGCTAACTATTTGATTAAAGGTGGGAAGTTTACTTCTTGACCTCTCAATGACCTAGGTAGGCTACTGCATTAGCCAATAATCATGGAAAATATCGGAAGGACAGCCGACATTGACTCTGGTCACCCACATAAGAAAGTCCAACGTTGTTTTTCACACTACGATTAACACGTTTTTTTTATCACGTTGAGAGCCAGAAGCAGTCATGGAAAGAGCCCTATCTGGTACCCAAGCCATAGGTTCCATACCCCTGATTTAGACAAAAACCTAATCAAATCACCAATCCTGGTAAAAAATGTCAGTATCACGTCCACCCTTGGCCATATCAGCCGTTAGTGTAACTATTTTGCTCAATGAGTGTGACTTTGCTGTCATTAGCGTTTTATGAGCGTGTGTATTCAGAGTGTAAATTTAATGAGGAGTGGGGGGAGGGGGGGGAGTTGAACGCAAGAGAACACTGTCACTTACTATCTGCCTGGCTCCACGCCGCAGAGACGCTCGCACTGACTTGCTTATGTAATAGCATGGACACTTTATCTCTCCCTGAGCACAGATTGCATTGGACTATCTAATGAGACGGATATTCTTTCATGGAAGAAGTAGCGGACGGAGCTGTGATTGCTGAGATAAAACGTAAAGGTCATGTTATGCAAGACCGCACTCGCATGCACGTGGAACTGGCAAGATTGTCGCCGCTTTTAGGACACACCATGCCCCAAAAGTCAGTAGGTTATGGGTTCGATCAGTATTTTCTGAAAGGCAAAGACTTCATTGATGTCAGTGACTCTTGGGAGACTTCAGAGGTTTTGCTTTTTATTTAGCTTTTTTTTGTGTGATGCCGTAACAGAAGACAAAGAAAGAGTGTGATAATTGCCATAGACCAGGAAATTGAACGATTAATTCTCTCAATCTCATTTTATTTAATTGCAGACCTTTTCAAAGATGGAGTACTTTTACTTTTCTTTAGTTTTATTTAGGAGTATCCTGCATTCTAAGGGAAGTATTTGTTTTGAAATGGATCACGGAATGGATTGTGGCCAATATTGGAGGATGCACTGAAATTATTATTTTTATTCATTTGAATGACTGCAGGCAGCACGGTGACCGAGTGGTTACAATGCAGGCCACACAGCTAGTAGACCTGGGTTCGATTCCCCCCTCGGGCATCTCTGTGTGGAGTTTGCATGTTCTCCCCGTGCATGCGTGGGTTTTCTCCGGGTACTCCGGTTTCCTCCCACATTCCAAAAACATGCTAGGTTAATTGTCCACTCCAAATTGTCCATAGGTATGAATGTGAGTGTGAATGGTTGTTTGTCTATATGTGCCCTGTGATTGGCTGGCCACCAGTCCAGGGTGTACCCCGCCTCTCGCTTGAAGACAACAGGAATAGGCTCCAGCACGCCTGCGACCCTTGTGAGGATAAGCGGTAGAAAATGAATGAATGAATCACTGCCGTGTGCAAATCCACTTAGACACTTAAATCGTCACAAAGAGACGTTAAGGACTGTCATCTTCACTGCCCCCCCCCGGTGACACTGTCAGAGGAAGTGTGATTGTGGATCTAAGAAAATGTTTTCTTATGAAACACATGACCTCAATGTATATGTATGCATGTAGATATTTATTTGTTTGTAAAGTTACACTTCCCAAAATATGTACGTTCATTAAAGTGCAATGTATGGAGGACCAAAACTGCCAAAATAATAAATAAATAAAAGTGGAAATAAAAACAAATATGAAAAAAAGAAAAAATTAAATACAAAAAAATAAAAATAAATGGAAATAAAAACAAAAATATTTTTTTTTTAAATTTTGAATCTTGCTTTTTATTTTTGTATTTATTTTTGCTTTTATTTATTTATTTATGTATATATTTTGTTATTTGTGTTTTTATTTCCATTTATATTTATTTTTTTGTATTTAATTTTTTGATTTTTTTTTCATTTTTGTTTTTATTTTCACTTTTATTTATTTATTTATTTTGGCAGTTTTGGTCCTCAGAAATGCAGAAGGAAAAACTATTCAAATGAGGGGGCGGTCCTAAGTGTGTCTTGGGTTGAACTGTTCGCCTATTGGTTGATCGACATGTGAGTGCGAAAATTGACTAGGTATGCCTGCAAACAGCCACAGCAAGAGGAAGTCACCACACCACTCTCGTCCGATTCGTCCGAAGTTGAAGCTTGTGAAAGCAGAAAGTAAAGAAAGAGTCAACACACCTGAACTGGAATTAAGTAAAAGCGTAACACATCAGCTGTTTCATACTTACCACGTTCCAAATCATCCAAACGATTGGCAGCGTCCCTGAGAAGCTCGGACACCGACTTCCTGGTGGACCCCGCCATTATTGTCCCGGTAAATGTATACTTTTCTCCCTGTATACTTCCTCTTGCTGTGGCCGTTTGCAGGCATACCTAGTTTCCTAGATTTTTTCCTAGATACCTAGATTTTCGCACTCACATGTCCATCAACCAATAGGCGAACAGTTCAACCCAAGACACACTTAGGACCGCCCCCTCATCTGAATAGTTTTTCCTTCTGCATTTCTATGAGGACCAAAACTGCCAAAATAATAAATAAATAAATAAATAAAAGTGAAAATAAAAACAAAAATGAAAAAAAAAAATAAAATAAATATAAAAAAATAAATATAAATGGAAATAAATACAAAAATAAAAAACAAGATTCAAAAATTTAAAAAAAAAATTATTTTTGTTTTTATTTCCATTTATATTTATTTTTTTGTATTTAATTTTTAGATTTTTTTTTCATTTTTGTTTTTATTTCCACTTTTATTTATTTATTTAATTATTATTTTGGCAGTTTTGGTCCTCCATACAATGAAACTATATATATATATATATATATATATATATATATATATATATATATATCGCCTGAAGACAACGAGAATAGGCTCCAGGACGCCTGCGACCCTTGTGAGGATAAGCGGTAGAAAATGAATGAATGAATCACTGCCGTGTGCAAATCCACTTAGACACTTAAATCGTCACATGCATGTAAAATGTGGGAATAATTTTCCACAAACTAGATGATATTTGAATGCACAAAAGCTGAAGTGAAACGCTGTGAAAAGGTACGGACATCTAAATGCAGAATGGACAGAGCAGCTGTTTGGAAGCTGAAGCTGGACTCAAGTGCTGTGGAAATATGCGGAAACATTGAATGAATGCCCACCTGGGAATTGACCCGCCAACCATGGGGTTGGGAAGCACGCACGCTAGGGTGCATCAAAAAACACAATTATTGAATTTTGATATGGCTGGGTACGAAAAGTGTTCCAATATATGTAGAAACAACACACACCAAATATTTTTCCAATCCATGATTATTTAGGGGTGCCCCCATACATCTGTTTTTGTGGAATAAAGTGGTGAACAGTTCAATGGTCACCATGGAGATTTGAGGTGATCTTTATGTTTTTGTTGGTATTTATACTCCTATTACATATTACTAGCAAATTTGTGGTTTTGTCTTTGTCATTTGAATGATTTGTAGTCATATTTATAGGCATTTAGTGCTCATTGCCTCTACTGTAGCTAACATTAGCTAGCTACAGTTTGCTAATGACAGTTAGCTAATAGCTGAGCAAGCATAACATCAACAACAGTAATATACTAGAGTAGACAGTATTGCTGATACTTCATATTTATTGAGAGTAGTACTGTAGTCCTACATAATGTGATATACACTTGTCCATGTATTATTTTAGGCACTGTGCAGCACAACCCACCAGCTCTCCTAAGATGCTGCCCTCAACAACTAGTTCCTTTCAGACTAGCAGTCTCAGCTTGGTCTTTGGTCTGGGCCCCCTTTGAAAACCCTATAGAAAATCATGCTGTGTACAACTTCATTGTACTCAACATTTCCAGGTCAACTTTTTGGCAATTGCACATTTTCCCGAAATTTTACAAAAGTTTATGTGTGAGGTGGCACTCCTAAATCTCAATGGATTTCCTCAAAACTTCACAAAAGACATTTTTATGTTAATTAGAAAAAAATGGAATGCCAGCCAAATTGATATTATGAATTTAAAATTTCCCATTCAAATTTGATGCACGCTAATGCACACTATCACTGTAGTAGAATCAGCAGAGTGATTCAGTAATGGAAAACGTGCAACACCAGCATGAATGGGCGTTGAAATTGGCCAAAATATAAAATGACACTAAATGTTGAAATAGTCCGAATTGGTCAGACATTTGGTGTCTGCTGGATTTGGCAAAGGGTGATGTTTTCCACTCTCACCCAAAACAAAATGAAAAGAATGAGGCAAATATTTGCCCTTATCCCTAAACATGGTACTCTGCACCAATAAAACAAGTGTGGGAAACATTTTTTCAGTGTTTTTGGCATAGAAACAGAAACATAGACACAGAGAGGCAAATAGAGCTTTAATGATGTATATATATGCTATTTAGCATTGCTTCTGTTCTTGGTGGAAATATGGATGGGGGGCATTTGGCTAAAGACACTGAGACCAAAATGTTGTTTGACGCCACGCTGAGCTGAGTTGAAAGCTGCCGTCCAGCGGTGAAATGGCCGAGACAGAAAGAAAGATGAAAAAATGGTAATTTTCTCAGCGCTATCATTCCTGCCTTTTCTCTCTGCAGTCGTGCACCTCCTGCCGCTTCTTCTCTGGTCTTTTGCACCCAGGCACAATTAACCTAGCGTTTGTTTTCAATTGGATGATTCACCTTCTGGTGGGCATTGTTTCTCAAACGCTCGCTTGATCCCTTCAGGTTGTTTTTTTCCCCTTTTTTTAACAGCACAAGCAATTTGTGCTGATATTTACTAAACGTGCTATGTTGTACTACATAATCACCTCTTTGAAGGTCATGCTTGGGTTGCTTTTGGTACAGTAAGGGAACAAAATGCAAAGCATAAAACCGCTAAAAACTGAAATCATTTTCCATTTAAAACAGTTCTCTGTTTAAAAAAAAATACAAATACTAGGAATACAGGTCATATCGAATTGTTATAAAATCCTTTTATGCCAATCTCTGTTCATTACTTAAGTAAACTAATGATATCATTATCCAATAAATAACATTCCCTAAGGAAAATACTGCAAATAACTAATACAATAATACATTAATACATCTCCATTGAATACAATTTTTGTCTGGTCCACTTCTCCGTTTCCGTATTTCACTGTGAAGTCCAGGGGTTCCCAAGCAGTCTTTTACCACGGGAGATGATTTTCAACCTCTGGTTTCTTCTTGGCCCTATTGCTAGCGAGTCCACGCCTTGAAATGTATGTCAATTTCAATATCGAGCATTTTGATACAGTACACACTCACGATATGGTAATGGTAATGGTTTTATTTCATTTGAACATGCATCAGATTACAATTGAGTGCATCCCATAATCAGTTCCCAGTTCCACATGTCCAAAAGGAGTAGGAAGAAGCAAAGCTTATTAAATCCTACCCCTCCATCTGGTACTTTTACAATCACTAACTGTTACATTTGTTCACTTCCTGCTTTCATAATATAGTTAATTTAAGTTTCAAGTTGTTTTTTTTGTCACGCACAAAAGTATGAGGTGATATGAGCATCCAATGCCATAATGGGTACCATAGTAAGTGTCAATATAGTGATATATATAGCACATCATGACTGGTTCAAGACTCTTCATCCTTGTATTTAGCAAACATCAACTGCTTGTATTGTTTCTTGAATTGGCTCATCGTTGTGCATTGTTTGATTTCCTTACTCAATCCATTCCATAGTTTGATTCCACATACTGAAATGCTATGGCTAGCATAACGTAGTCCTAGCATAGAAGTGTTTCAAATGTACTTCTTCCCTGAGATCATATTTCTCCTCTCTTGTAGAGAAGTATTGGATGACATTTTTAGCTAATTGCTTATTTTTAGCCTTATGCATTATTTTAGCTGTTTGAAGATGAACTATATCAGCAAGTTGAAGTATTTGTGATTTTAGAAATAAGGAGTTAGTATGTTCTCTGTAGGCGGCATTATGAATTATCCTTACTGACCTTTTTTGCAGTACATTTAGTCAGTGAAGATTGCTTTTATAGTTATTAGCCCATATTTCCACACAATAAGTAAGATATGGTAGAACGATGGTACACATCTGATTCTTTCTCTTTTGGCTTTTCTCAAAGCAAATAAAGATGAAGCAAATAATTGCCTCCATCCATCCCTGTCTTCTGCATCTGTCTCTCTCACATCAACTTCCCTCATGTCCTCCTTCACTACATCCATAAACCATCTCTTTGGTTCCTCTACGCCTCCTACCTACAGCATCCTTCTACCAATATATTCACTATCTCTCCTCTGGACATGTCCCAACCATCTCAGTCTGGCCTCTCTGACTTTATCTCCAAGGCCTCTAACATGTAATGTCCCTCTGATGTACTCGTTCCTCATCCTGTCCATCCTGGTCACTCCCAGTGAGAACCTCAGCATCCGCATCTCTGCTACCTCCAGTTCTAATGATATATTTCTACTCATAAGTGTGGAAATGCTAGCCTAGTATTACTGTGGCATCATGGTACCAGTGGAAGGGTACACTTTAAACAATGGAAGTACTACAAATTGCCTACAGAAGAGTGCTACACTGCTGGTGGAAACATCTGTCCCAGCCTCGCTTCCTAGCTGGAGGCTATGGAGCACAGCTCCTGCTTGGCCGTTTTCTGCATATTTGCCAGCAGCGTCGGGCCGCTGATGAAGAGATGTGGAGTCTCCGCTCTGACAGCTTCTCACTCAACCTGGGACTTCTATTCCTCCCTTCCCTCATCCCCAGAACCTCTTTGAAACAAGGCAGCAGCCAGGAGGGGGAATCCATCACGGCTTTGGCCTGAGGCGCTACATTCAGCGCTGGCACCCAAATGGAAAAACGTGCGGCGCACAGCAAGGACGTGGAGGGGATCTTCTCCTCACCTGCCACCGCTCTTCTCGTCCTTTCCACCCTGCTTATCCATCACCCCGCAGCCGCTTGAAAAATCATTTACTGTACGTGGAAGGTGATTGACGACACCAAAACAGAATGTGAATGGCAGTCTCATCAGTCCGCCCCCGCGGACACAACAGAGGACGAACACACGCCTTCCCTGCTCGGTTTTATTTTGCTGAAATGTGACACTGAAAGTTCAAAAGAAACCGCAGGGCCATCGTCGGAGCAAAACATCACTATTTTCCCTGGTTAAGACCCCCCGGAGAAATGTCTGGCCTGTCACTCCGCTTCTTTTAGAAGTCCTCACCTGCTTTGGTGACCTGCGTGCTTCACTGCCACAAACATCCATCACAGCAAAGCTGAACAACATTTAAGAGCGACACTTGCTTTTTATCGCACATTCAGTGTTCCGGAAGCCAGTTAGGATACATTTACACTCTCACAAATGTCACAACTTTCAGCAAACACTTTTATGACCATATTACAGAAATGGGTCCTTGGAGTAGTCAGTGTGCAGCTCGTATGGCAGCACGGGGGCCGTTTTTAAGGACCAACTGTCAAAAAAAACAACTTTGTCAAAGATCATTCATATAACATGATCACTCTGCTGTTTCTAAAGGCCGGCAACAAAAACTTCAGTCAAAGATCCTCTATATGACATGATCACTCTGCTGTTTTTAAAGGCCGGGAACAAAAACTCCAGTCAAAGATCCTCTATATAACATGACCACGCTGCTGTTTTTAAAGGCCGGCAACAAAAACTCCAGTCAAAGATCCTCTATATGACTTGACCACTGTGCTGTTTTTAAAGGCCGGCAACAAAAACTCCAGTCAAAGATCCTCTATATGACATGACCACGCTGCTGTTTTTCATAAGCTACGGCAGAATCACCTTTGTGTTTGAAATGACCTACTGCAAAAAACACTAATCAAAGATCCCGTTCTAGACACGAACACTGTGCTGTTTTTAAAGGCTCTCCTTCAAAAACTCTAGTCAAAGATCATCTATATGACAGGATGATTGTGCTGATTTTAAATCAAAAGCCTAAGCCGAGCCTAAGATCAGCAAATCAGTATGACAGGAGCGTCCTGCTATTTTTTAGGCCCTACTGCAGAATTGCTCATCAAAGATCTTCTATAAGACAAGATCACCGCGCCGTTATTAAGCATCTGCTGCAAAAGAGCTCATCAAAGATCCTTTTTGGGGTCGAAGAGAACCTGGAGTAGGTTTGTGTTTAATCTGCAGTTGCACTTCATCAAAGGCAGCCCCCACGTAGCTTTTTTTAGGTGGAAGTGAGTCTTTCTTTCCATTATAAAGCTGACTTTTCTTGGAATATGCACTTTTGGCTCTTCCACTCTCACTGATGGTGTGAGCGGGTGCTTCTTAGAAAGGCGGCTCGGGGGAAATTGGACGGGGACTTTCTTTTGTGTGGCTTTTCTTAAAAAAAAAAAAGTGCAATTGGTTGGATTGTAGACTTGGAGAAAAATGAAAGGTCAGTTGATATGAATTCAATCTTTTTCCTTACTTTGATGCCCCATAAATTCCTCATAACAGATTTTTTTTATATTGTTTATCTGCGATATTGTTTATTATTGCAAATGAATATTCTCGACCTTGTGAGTTACGGTAATGACTGATGACTGTATCTTCATTTGATTGGAACATACAGTGTGCAATATTTTGGTCATGGCTTCTCCTTCCCCTCATTAGAAGTCTCCGCTTGTGCCTCCAACTGATCCCATGATGCATACTCAATAAGATCATAAGCCAAAGAGGCAGCTTTTACCTGTGAGAAAATAATGTGGGATGAATCAATCCTCTCCATCGGGTCAAACTGTCAAAGTGTTGGAACATTTAAATAGCAACAACATAAAACGGCAGTACTTTACAAGAATAAAGTCAAAATATGAAAAGGACAAAAATGTTGCAATATTATGAGGAATAATGTCATTTTAGTAGCATAGAGTTGAAATATTAAAGAAAAATATGTTGTTTTAAAGGTGTAAGTTTCAAAGAAACAAAACGGCAAGTAAAGTTGCAATTTTTAATTAAAAATGACAGGAATAAAGTCGTGATTTCAAGAAGAAAATTTACTTGAAATAGTTGGACAAGGCGGCACGGCGGGCGAGTGGTTAGCGCACAGACCTCACAGCGAGGAAACTAGGGTTCAATTCCACCCTCGGCCATCTCTGTGTGGAGTTTGCATGTTCTCCCCGTGCATGCGTGGGTTTTCTCCGGGTACTCCGGTTTCCTCCCACATTCCAAAAACATGCTAGGTTAATTGGCCACTCCAAATTGTCCATAGGTATGAATGTGAGTGTGAATGGTTGTTTGTCTATATGTGCCCTGTGATTGGCTGGCCACCAGTCCAGGGTGTACCCTGCCTCTCGCCCAAAGACAGCTGGGATAGGCTCCAGCACCCCTGCGACCCTCGTGAGGAAAAAGTGGTAGAAAATGAATGAATGCATGAATAGTTGGACAATTAAAATAACAGTAGAAATAGAAAATAGCCGTAATTTACCAGAATCAAGGCAAAATCTAAATGAGATGAAAATAACTTGTCTTATGAGGAACAAGTTGAGGGTATCATAATATTAAAGAAAAGTATTTATTTCAAAAAATCACAAGAGAAACAAAATAAAGGTGTAATTTTTTAAAATTAGGTTGGGGAAAGGTTATATATACTATTAAGAATATCAAAGGTATAAAGTAAAAATAGAATAGGAATAAAGTCATAATATTACACAAGGAAAATAATAAAGACTATCTAAGAAAACATTTAAATGGGGAAAAAAAGGGAGGAACACAGATACTAATAATAGGACTTTTTCTCTGGGGGGGGGTATAGCAATATATGTATACCTTTTTAGCATATGGACTATCAAAATGGCCCTTGCATCCTTTCATTTTTCAACACAAGGCCCTCGGTGGAAAAAGTTTGCACACCCATGGGGACGGCGTCACGGCAGCCCCGGGAAGATGAGGCTTTGATACAAAGCAGAGTGGGGGTTTGTTTACGGAGCAGCATGAGCAGAAGAAAGCTTTCTATAACAAAGTTATAGAAAGCTTGTGGATGCCGTGTGTCAGACATCCACATGCTATTGAGTGTCACATACGTACATATATATGCTGATATGTATATAGTGTATATAATGTATATAATGAAAATGTCCTCGCAAGATAGAAGGCTGTGCATTAATGACACCGTGCATTTCTATGCTCACATTGTTGTGCACACAAAGGTTTTTGATTGCCCCGGAGATCATGTTCTGCTTTGTCTCTCCTTGCAGGGAACCGTCCGAGAGTGTGGCGGCAAATTGCATTTATGACCTTTCCCACACATCCAAGGTCAGGACATACAGCAGACCCTCCCTTCCCCGGCTGGCTTATCCCCAGTCTGAGGATTCTTATTGTGTCTTATTGCAGGTTCTCTCTGCAAGGATTCCATCTTTGGCAGCTGCTGCTGCTGCCAATGCCTTCTTGAATTCATCATTGCTTATCAAGTGTCTGGTAAGTTGTTTGCTTTTTGTTTTGGAAATAATAAAGTGAGCTGCTTGTGACCTTTAATGGATGTAGAGGTCAAGTCAACTTCTTTTTGCTTTATTACAAAGCAACTTATCTGCCTGCTGTTATCGCAGCATTCCTACAACGCCAGCTTGCCTAGGCAGCCGTGACAGGATATTGATGGACTTTTTTTTTTTCTTACTATCCACCCCCCCAACCACCCTCACCCTCACTTCCCCTTTTTGGGTAAAACTACCTGTTCCACGTCACATCTCCTTCTTGCTCATGTTTAATTTAATTTAACCAAAACAGAAAAAAACAACGTCACAAAAATGTGATAATAATGCTAATAACACCAATAATAAATGATAAAACTCCAAAAAGGAGGATGTTGGGAAAAATGGTGAGTAAAACCTTGAAGGCTGATGCTAATAACTTGAGTAATAATAATATGCAACATCAATACATATATGTAAATAGATATAATAGGTATATAGCAATGGTAATGTGTGTTCACACACAGAAAACAATGTTAACAGCACCTTGGTTTTCATCCAATAACATGAAGCCAAAAACATGAACGTACCAACAACCAAGCCATTTATCCTCTTCGGAAATAATTTCAATCTAATTCATCCCTTCCAGACACCCAATAATAAGAAACAAATACATTTTACACAGAATAAAAAAACATGTAAAATACCCTGCTATATTGGTATTTGTAATTAATGCCACAAACCAAAACGTACAACAACCAAAAGCATTTTCCACTATAAGAAAAAATAATGTCAATCCTATCAATCCTTCCAGACACCCAAAAATATGCAGAAAATATAGATGATAAGTATAGTTTACACTCAAGAAAATCATTAGAAATGAGGAATAAAATGGATAAATTAACATTCAACATGACTTTTACCGGTGGCACAGCGGTCTAGTGGTTAGCGCGCAGACCTCACAGCTAGGAGACCAGGTTTCAATTCCACCCTCGGCCATCTCTGTGTGGAGTTTGCATGTTTTCCCCGTGCATGCGTGGGTTTTCTCTGGGTACTCCGGTTTCCTCCCACATTCCAAAAACATGCTAGGTTAATTGGCCACTCCAAATTGTCCATAGGTATGAATGTGAGTGTGAATGGTTGTTTGTCTATATGTGCCCTGTGATTGGCTGGCCACCAGGGTGTGCCCCGCCTCTCGCCCCAAGACTGCTAGGATAGGCTCCAGCACCCCCGCGACCCTCGTGAGGAAAAGCGGTGAGAAAATGAATGAATGAATGAATGTTGATGGACGGGAGGGGACGCCATTTTTTTTACATGTCGTACTTCTTCCTTGGATTCAATCGGTTACTTAGCAGCCGCACCGCAATAAAAAAAATGCAGACAGTGAGTCAGCAGTGCATAGGGTCCTTTGTTTGGGGGGGATTGATTCACTACTGATTTACTGTAAGATTAGTATAGCACGAAAATTCAATTTTTTAAATGTTTTCAATTGCCATTGAAAACCAAATCATATGAAAACCAAGGTCTGGCTGTGTTTATATGCTACATGTGTGTGTGTGTGTGCACAGGCTGTTAACATAAGCGAGTGGCTGTCATGCATTTTGTTAGCATCGACACTTTTCTTTGGACAGCCCCGCCGAGAGGGATTGCTTGTCGCGAGGAGGAGATGGTTGTCAGGGTTGTGTGTTTGTTTGCCCTGAGGATGGAGACTGCCTGCATCTTTCATTCCCTAAAAGATGCAGGGAGGTAAAGTGAGGAGGGGTGGGGGTTGGATTGAGCGGGTGTGGGGGAACGTGGCGTCGCCGGTAGTAATTTCTACAGCAGACTGCTTCTGTGGATCGGCGCATCCATGTGGAAAAAAGGTACATTTTATCAAAGCTTCACTTCAAAGAGTACTTGGCCACTAGTCGTTTTTACAGCGACCTCATAGATTGGGGGGGGGTTAAACAAGTTTTTCAGTAGAACGTGCATACCCGCACTCAATTAACACCTGTTTTTTGTGACTCGGTATATCATATACGTAAGTCAGTACCCCCCTCACATTACATCGCAATCTTGTCAAGGCAAAATACTATAGAAAGTAACTTTACTTTCTATAGAAATTTTTTTTCCTTTAGAAATTGGCAAAATATCTGGCAACACAAGTGAGTAGCGGGCTGTCGAGCATTGTGTTGGTAGCATCACGATGTGGGGCTGCATGAGTGCTGCCGCCACTGAGGGAATCATGGACTGTGACATTCTAGTCAACACAATCATGGCTGTGTGTCCACTTGTTTGACGTTGTCACAGCACCCTGAGTGCCAGCATGGCTGTTGGGTGAATAATAAATATTTTTTTTCTGCTGAATAATGACTACTCTAAAGTATATTCAAGTTTAATTCCTGTAGTATTGTCCCTTGAGAAGATATACCGTCATAAAACCATCATAA
Source organism: Doryrhamphus excisus (assembly GCF_037039965.1). NCBI lineage: Eukaryota > Metazoa > Chordata > Actinopteri > Syngnathiformes > Syngnathidae > Doryrhamphus > Doryrhamphus excisus. The sequence goes on from NC_136357.1 coordinate 18,624,049, forward strand.
AAATGCTGAAATGGGAGGAGTGGACTCACTTTTGGGAGATACTGTAATGTCCTGGCTTTGTTTTGCCTCCTCCTTGCAGAAATCTGCTGCTGATGTTGAGTATACTTACTCCAGATATCGAGTGTACTTGACTCTGACTTTGAGTATACTTTGCTTCTGACTTTGAGTGTACTTTTCTCCTGATGTTGATTATACTTGGTTCAGATGTTGAGAGTTGTGTACTTGCTCCTGATGTTGAGTGTTAAATACTAAGCATACTTTGCTCCTGATATTGAGTATACCGGATGCTGATATATTGAGTATACTTGCAATGATGTGTTGAGTGTACTTTGCTCCTGATGTTAAGTCTACTCGCTGCTGATGTTGAGTGTTGTGTACTTGCTCCAAATACTAAGTATACTTTCTCCTGATGTTGAGGATATTTTGATGCTGATGTATTGAGTATACTTGATGCTGATATATTGAGTGTACTTGCAATGATGTGTGAGTGTACTTCCTCCTGATGTTGAGAGTACTTTGCTCCAGGTGTCGAGTGTACTTGCTCCTGATGTTTAGCATACTTGCTGCTGATGTATTGAGTATACTTAATGCTGATATGTTGATTGTACTTGATGCTGATGTGTTTAGTGTACTTCCTCCTGATGTTGAGTGTACTTCCTCCTGATGTTGAGTGTACTGCCGCCTGATGTTGAGTGTACTTTGCTCCTGATATTGAGTATACCGGATGCTGATATATTGAGTATACTTCAATCATGTGTTGAGTGTACATTGCTCCTGATGTTGAGTGTTCTTTGCTCCTGATGTTAAGTCTACTTACTGCTGATGTTGAGTGTTGTGTACTTGCTCCAAATACTAAGTATACTTGCTCCTGATGTTGAGGATATTTTGATGCTGATGTATTGAGTATACTTGATGCTGATAAATTGAGTGTACTTGCAATTATGTGTGAGTGTACTTCCTCCTGATGTTGAGAGTACTTTGCTCCTGTTGTTGAGTGTACTTTGCTCCTGATGTTGAGTGTACTTTGCTCCTGATGTTGAGTGTACTTTGCTCCTGATGTTGAGTGTACTTTGCTCCTGATGTTGAGTGTACTTTGCTCCTGTTGTTGAGTGTACTTTGCTCCTGTTGTTGAGTGTACTTTGCTCCTGTTGTTGAGTGTACTTTGCTCCTGATGTTGAGTGTACTTCCTCCTGATTTGAGTGTACTTTGCTCCTGATGTTGAGTGTACTTTGCTCCTGATGTTGAGTGTACTTTGCTCCTGATGTTGAGTGTACTTTGCTCCTGATGTTGAGTGTACTTTGCTCCTGATGTTGAGTGTACTTTGCTCCTGATGTTGAGTGTACTTTGCTCCTGATGTCGAGTGTATTTTTCTTGGTGTCAAGTGCACTTGCTCCTGGTGTTTAGCATACTCGCTGCTGACGTTATGAAATTGCGCACTCAGGGATTGCTCTGCCTATTTCTGGTGGGTAAATCTATTATTCAGTAAATGACCTAGCTTAGTCGTGTAAATGAACTGCAGTTAGCTATTAGACGTGTTGAATGACGTTCCGTCCACATCTGGGCAATGGTCTGCTCAAGTTGGCTCCACTGAAGATGTTTTCTTGTCCAAAGGTTGTGCTGGGACTGAGCAAACAAAGCTCATCCTCCCTGACAGCTCTAATCTGCTTTCCCCCACTTTTCAAATCCAGGCGTCGGTCACTCGTCTTTTTTTTTATTACATATTTCTGTCTCGGTCTTAAAATTCCAGCTTGATTTGACGCCCCCTCCCTATTTTTTCTATCCCATTTCCCCCTTGCCTTATCCCCTCAGGGCCCATCTGTCTGAACTCCATCATTTCCACTGCTGACCTCATAAAGACCAAAGTAAGAGGATTCGTCTCTCGGCCGTGTCAAACCAAATCACACTGTCGTTCCATATAGGATAAAGAGCTTAGATATTAAACATATTACGGCTTCCTAAAAAAAAAAAAAAAAAAAAAAAAGACTATATGTGATGTCCACAATGTGACCGTAAGCCTTTTTGTGATTAATGCTTTCCTTCTTCGGTGTCATTGTGAGAAATACATGATGTGTCTTTGTCGCCTGTCCGGGCTTTTTGTATTTATAGTCAAGTGTAGCGTGGTCATGGTCGCATTTCTTCCCAACACGCTTCACACGCTACATTAAAGATGCGCATGTGAAGGAGTCCTCTGAGAAGGAGTAGAGAGGAGGACATCTTTGCTTAAGCAATGAGGAAAGAAATTACTAATTGATTTTTTAAAATAAATGATAAATGTAATAATTGGAAAAAATTACAAAATAAATAATATGCAAGAGTAAGAAACTGATAAAAGCATCGTATAATATAAAAAATATAAATACATGCAGCATATACTAGAATAAGTAAAAGCATATTGATTAATGATTAATGTAAGAATACAAAGATTAAAAACAATATAAAATAAAAATAAAAATATATAAAAATATAAATAAAATAAATAAGTGGTTAAAAAATAAATTTAACAGTAAACACAGAAAACAAAAATAAAACTTAAATGATAAAATTAAATATCAAATTAAATAAAGGAATAAACAGTTCAGCATAAAATAAAACATTATGGACAAGTGAAATAAATATGTTTAGTGCTGAAGTTTGCCTACATGTTAAGATGCATCATTCACCATTTAATGCTATTTGTTGCTAATTAAATATGGCATAAATTCATGTGAAATTGTCAAAATAAGTTGACTTATGGTCAGTGTGGTGTAATCTTTCCAGGTCTTCTTGCTCGGAAGTCCGTTGTTCATTAGTTGTCCTTGTAGTCAAAATGTTTCGTTCCTTTGGCGTCTCTCGATCCTCCGTTTCAGTCGATATTGCAGTTGGATCTCGCCATTCCATAAACAACATGCATGTGACCTTCAGACGTACGTATATGTAGCCTATCTTAGATGTTCTTACTGCTGTTTTTTTATCGTTTGTTTGCCGCTGTGTCTTGTTTGCCGATGCAATGATTAAATAAAAACAAAGTCCAGACTGGTAATCCCTTACAACAAACCACGCAATCCCCGATTTGTGATGTCGGGCATGCTGCATTGTAAACACCCCCAGACAGCACAGCCATAACGCGGCACGGCAAGGTCGTTGCCCTTGAGAGCTGCTGGAGGAAAGGCAAATGATGCAAATGCATGAGCAATCTCCGATAAATTGAATAAGAGGCTAGTACTAATACGCCCCCCCCCCCCCACCCCCCACCCTACTGGCCCATTCAGGCTGCACGTGCGTAATTCCACCACTTCTCCGCCCGCCAACAAGTTATTGGATTTTGTTGAAAACAATTCGTCTCTGCCGTGACCCTGGGCTGAACTGCGTCTGCAGAGAAATGGCCTCCTCACCCAACGAGTGCGGCGTGGATTATTTTTCAGTGGCGGCGTCGTTACAGGTTTGACTTGATGTAGTTAACGGTAGTAGACGGCCTCCCGTTCCGTTTCTCTCAGCGTGTTAAGAGGAGAGAGAGGCTCGCCAGAGTCTGTTGCGGTCTCTGAGTTAGTCGCGGAGAATGTGATACCTCGGAGAAAAAAAAAAAAAGAACTGAAGGCTGCACTCGTGCTGTTTGACAGCATTCAGGTTGAAGTGCGCCATGTCCTCATGAAACAACGCTCTTTGGCTGGCACTTTGCTGACTTACTGGCCTATTTCCAGGTTTTCTGTTTCATTTTCGGCGGTTATTACATGAGGGACAGCACAGGATAGGACAGCATAACAATCAATCAGTTGGTCAAATCCTAATTTTTACCTCCAGGTGTGCGCAGGTGTACGTTGAACGTGCCTGTAAATGCTTTCACCATACACGGGGCTTCGACTTAGTGGATTATTTTCAGTCATTCTGGATTATTTTCAGTCATTCTGTTTATTTCAGGCAATTATCATGAATCAGGGGTCTCAAACACACGGGCCAAGTGTGGCCCGCAGGACACTAGTTTGAGTCCCCCGCCTTGATATGAAAGTTTAATGTTAGTGCAAGTTTGATATGGATGCTGTATGGTATCATGTACCCAGAAAAAATTATTATGTTTGATTAATGTTCATGTTAAAGGTTAAATAACTGTTAATAGTTATCCTCCCTATCCGTGTGGAAGTGGTAAGTTTTTGGCTATTTAAGTTTAAAGGAAATAACTTGAAGGCTACCGTTTAGGTCGCTAGCTCTCTAGTTTGCGAGTTAGCATGTGTCTCAAGACCCTGCAGTTGCACAATATGTTGTAAATAAAAAGAGTATAAATGTGACTATAGTCGTGTTTTGTCATGTTTACAGGGCTCTAATAATGCTTTGTTCATTTTAATCTGAAAAAATAATTTGTCTACCCACCAACTATATTTCTTAAGTTTTTATTATTTGCCGTTTTATTATTATTATATTTATTTATTTATTACTGATTGATTGATTTTCTTTATTCTTGATTTGTTTATTTATTTTTCATCTTATTTTGTGTAGAAAAATTAAGATATTTGAGAACAGTGGAATGTTTTAGCAGAGCTTTTTTTGTAGAAAATCGGAACCAAAGCACTGAAAAAGTTTGTATATTTTTCTGTTTTTAATAAATGTGTTTGTTTGTTTTTTTTGAAAACCTGATGCGGCTCAGCCTTGCCCAGACCCTAGCTCCAGTGGCCCCGAGGTAAATGGAGTTTGAGACCCCTGTCATGAATAAATGCTATCGCATTGATAGCATTGATATGCCACATCTCCATTCCCATGCATGGGCAAGCACTCGATGGGTTTGTCATTGTGGATTCTTTCTAGCCTTTGTATTTATTTATGTATTTCTGCTGTGCACAGGGTTGGTTATCATTAATAACTGGATGGAGAGGCGATGAAACTAGTAAATATATGAAATATGTACCGTACACCAGCAAGCATACCGTGGCCTTTGATTTTAGATTACTTCATGTTCTCTCTTATGTGTATTTATGTGTATTGTACAAGGTGTTGCGTCTGATTAATTAGGACACTCAAACTGTGCGCACGCATGTGTATCCATGTCGTCTTCTTTGTGGATTATTTATGTTCTTGTTATTTATTCCTATTATGAAAGGTGGTGGTTATGATTTATAATGGTTTTAGGAGCAATCACATTGATTGTTTGACACATACATTCCGAGCGTACTGTGGGTTTTGACTTTGTGGATTACTTCTAGTGTTTCTAAGTATTTCTGTTATTAAAGGGGCATCATGAATAACTGGCGAGGGGAGTGATTGTGTGAGTCTGTGTCCATGCATGGACTTTGTGGATTATTTCTATGTATTTTTGTTATGCAAGGTGGTGATTCTAATTAATAACCATGTGGAAGAGCCAATGAAGTACCCTGTAGTTATGCTGACATGCAAACGCCACATCAAGGCCCAAAAGTCCGGTATTCAGGGCGGTCCAAGATGACCTCAAACCATGGAGTTTCTCACTGCGAGGCAACAATGACAACCACACTCCGCCATCATGCCAACAATGATGAATGTTACTATTCCAAAGTCTCCTTTGGCATGAACCCCAACTGCTTGTGTCTCTTTTGCACTTTGGAGTTTCAAACAGCCTTCCCTCAGCATCCAGTAATCACGGTTATTTATTGTGATGGAGAAGAACTCCAGCCTTATCCACCCCCCACCCCCCTCCCTCCAATACCAGAGAGATTGTAAACATGCCTCCATGTCTCTATTAAGTGCCTCCTAATGAAACTTCAGCGTGTAAGTTGATGAGTATAGGAGACTCATCTTGGATGCCTCAGCGGAATGACTTTGTTTTTTTGTTTGTCAACGCCAGCCACTCTGAGCTGCGTTAGAGTCTTAGAGTCTTAGTCTCTGCAGGCAAAGTCTGGTCCTTTCTTGCGACCTCTCAAGTTACATTTACAGTACATGTTGAGGGACTTGGGCTAAAGGACTGAAGGACTCAGGACAAGATTTCAGTGATGACATCATCATGTACTATCACGCCTTGTTGATTCCAAAGTAGGGAAACTCAACTAGTTGCAGCAATTGGAGTAGAAATTGGGTGTGAAAGTGGAACTCAAAAGTAGAATAAATGTTGACATAAACGTGTTGAAGCCTATAGTCACCAGCTGAGGAGTGAAGCAGCAACCCCTTTACAACCTCAGTCATACCAGTCAGCAAGATGGAACTGAATTTCCACAGATAGAAGCCAACATTAAAATTGTCCATTGTTTTTCAATTTAAAAAAGGTCACAAAATATGGAATTCTTAAAAATGTGGACATTTTGAGAAAAGTCCTGATATTTAGACTACCTGTCCTGATTGGACCTAACAGCTTTGACAAATTTGGGAGGAGTTAGTAGACAAAAAATAACTTAGGAAATAAGTCAAACTGAAAAAAAAAACATTAACGTATACATGCAATATATACATATAAATATACTAAAATACATAACAGTGAAAGTACGTTAGTGAAGACATTAAAAATTGTTTTTGTAAAAAATACATGACTTATTGTACTGCATTCAAAATTTCAATTAAATAAAAAATAATATTTTGCATTTTTATTAGAAAGATTATTTCAAAATAATGTATCAATATTCTTTGCTCAAACAAAAATGAAATAAATGTAAAACAAATTTTAACATTTTTTTACACTAAAATTTCCCAAATTTGCCATAACATTATTTATACATTAAATATTCCAGATGCGTTAATGGGATCCTAAGGATTTCTAGTCATTCTGTTTATTTCTACTATGCAAGGTGTCACTTGTCATTAATAACTGGTGGGAGGAGTGACCACATTGATTTTATGACCCTGTCTAAGGTGCTCCTGCACAAGCAAACAATCTGTGGCCTTTGACTTTGTGGCTTATTTCTAGTTGTTGTATTTGTTTCCAATATTACAGGTGTCAGTTATGATTAATAACTGGCAGGGGGAGTGATTGAATTGATGATATGTCAGGAGCCCGTGCTCATACACAAGCGAGCATACACCATACACTGGGCTTTGACTTTTGTGAATTATTTTGAGCTCTTCTGTTTATGTCTATTTTGCACGGTGGCAGTTATCATTAATAACCGTGGGAAGAACAATCGCATTGAGGATTTGACGAGGGAAAAGAAAAACATCAAGTGACCCCGTGTCAGCGCACATCCTCGTCATCAACCCGCACATAAACAGTTGTGTTATCGCGCTACCACCTGTATATACGTATATATTTTTATACCCTTGGATCTTTTCTGCCATTTTGCTGTCTCCTCCTAAAAAGAACCCACATGGTGATTGCTGACAGAAGATTGCCACTCATGACAAAGCTGCTGGGTTGGATTTTGGGATTTGAGCTGCCAGTTGGAAGCTTTACGGCCGCATGACTTTCCCAGGCTGAAATTCAACACGCACATAAGTACACATTTGTGCACAGGCCACTGGAGTTGACGGCTGACAGCGATTATAAACCCTGGGAATATCTCCCACGTGGTGGCCTCACGTCGCTATCGAGTGCTGCACACCAACCCTCTCATTTCTTGTCAACCATTGCCATGGTAACAATCAGGCTGCACCACCGCCCACCTCCCTCCTCACCGAGACCACTCAAACTTGTCAGGGACCATTCAGGATGTGGATTGCCAGGCCATAAACCGGGCAGAGGTAGAAGAGAACTAATCAAGGAAATGGACCGGTTCCACCAGATGCCACTTATCATTAGCATTGCCTCCTTTAGCGCTGCACGTTTACATGCGGCCACTTGATTTATGTGCCATGTTCTGTAATCATGGATGGGGTGAAAAACACTGCAGAGCTACTTTTAGGGGCTAATTCCATGAGAGCAGATGCGGGTGAAAGTGGAGGAGCGCCGTGCTTGTCGATGGCTAACAGGAGGAAACCCGTGGAGATGGAAAACTGCGTCTTCTCAAATGTCTCTCTGTGTGTGGCTCGGCTGTTGTGGCGCCCACGGGAAAACCATTATGTGCGCTCTTGAATGCTGTAAATCCACAAAAGGGACACGAAAATGTAAAAAAAAACCCCCACAGATTTACAATATCGGCCTCCTGCTGGTCAAAAAGGGGAATGTAGACAAAACACTTGTGTAGATCTCGGCATTTGCATCTGCAAGCTGCCTGCTTGGTTCTTCGTGTTTCTACTTGTTATTGCGTATTCAAGTACTTCCAGCAGATACTCATTTGAGTATGTGATCATGGGGGGTGGAAGCGTGCTGAGTTGATACCATATGGTGGACATAAACCACTTCTTTTTCACCGTTTCATCATATATTGTGAGGTTAGAAGGTTAGAAATAACATGCTAACGTTCCACTCACTCCACAGTCTCCCGTTGGATGCCACGCTCTGTTTTCTCTTCTCTGATAAAATGTTGTAAATACAGGCGAGCCTCGTTCTCCTCTGTTGTATTGTTTATTTGCATGCACATTTTTTTTCTGCTCTCATTCTCCTCTTGGATAAAATGTAGGCATGCCTCGTTGTTTGTTTGCATGTGTCGTCATGAAAACTTCAACTAATGATAAAATGGCAATTTGTATATTAAAGTACTAAACTAGAAGGAGGGAAAAATGCCAGAAATTAAACAAAAAAACACATGCTAACATTATTCTAACTCCACAGTCTCCACTTGGCTGCTATGCTGTTTTCTTACTACCGTCAGTCTCTTTGATAAAATGTTGTAAATACAGGCGAGCCTCGTTTTCCTCTATTGTATTGTTTATTTGCATGCAAACGTGCATGCTAATATTGTGCTAAATCCACAGTTTCCACTTTTGTTGTTTTTTTCTGCTCTCATTCTCCTATTGGATAAAATGTAGGCATGCCTTGTTGTTTGTTTGCATGTGTCGTCATGAAAACTTCAACTAATGACAAAATGGCAATTTGTACATTAAAGTACTAAACTAGAAGGAGGGGAAAAAATGCCAGAAATTAAAAAAAAAACACGCATGCTAACATTATGCTAACTCCACAGTCTCCACTTGGCTGCTACGCTCTGTTTTCCTACTACCGTCAGCCTCTTCTCGGATAAAATGTCGTAAATACAGGCGAGCCTTGTTCTCCTCTATTGTATTGTTTATTTGCATGCAAGAAATGATGCAAATAAACATGCATGCTAATATTGTGCTAAATCCACAGTCTCCACTTTTGCTGTTTTTTTCTGCTCTCATTCTCCTCTTGGATAAAATGTAGGCATGCCTCGTTGTTTGCTTACATGTGTCGTCATGAAAACTTCAACTAATGACAAAATGGCAATTTGTACATTAGAGTACTAAACTAGAAAGAGGGGAAAAATGCCAGGAAAAAAAAACACGCATGCTAACATTATGCTAACTCCACAGTCTCCACTTGGCTGCCACACTCTGTTTTCTTACTACCGTCAGCCTCTTCTCTGATAAAATGTCGTAAATACAGGCGAGCCTCGTTCTCCTCTATTGTATTGTTTATTTGCATGCAAGCAATGACGCAAAAAAACGTGCATGCTAATATTGTGCTAAATCCACAGTCTCCACTTTTGCTGTTTTTTTCTGCTCTCATTCTCCTCTTGGATAAAATGTAGGCATGCCTCGTTGTTTGTTGGCAAGTGTCGTCATGTGTTGTCAAACTTCAACTAATGACAAAATGGCAATTTGTACATTAGAGTACTAAACTAGAAGGAGGGAAAAAATGCCAGAAATTATAAAAAAAAAAAACACTTGCTAACATTATTCTAACTCCACAGTCTCCACTTGGCTGCTACGCTGTTTTCTTACTACCGTCAGTCTCTTTGATAAAATGTTGTAAATACAGGCGAGCCTCGTTCTCCTCTATTGTATTGTTTATTTGCATGCAAACGTGCATGCTAATATTGTGCTAAATCCACAGCCTCCACTTTTGTCTGCTCTCATTCTCCTCTTGGATAAAATGTAGGCATGCCTCGTTGTTTGTTTGCATGTGTCATCATGAAAACTTCAACTAATGACAAAATGGCAATTTGTACATTAAAGTACTAGAAGGAGTGAAAATGTGCCAGAAATAAAAAAAAACAAACATGCTAACATTATGCTAACTCCACAGTCTCCACTTGGATCAGTTTTCTTGCTGCCCCCTGTGTGGATGAAATGTTGTTAATACAGGAGACCCTTTTTCTCCTACAGGGTTGTCCATAATTCCCCAGTCTCTACTTTCCTGAAGTGCTGTGTTTTCTTGCTGCCCTCAGTCTCCTTTTGGATAAAATGATGTAAATTCAGTCAACCTGCCTCATTCTAGCTTGCTACTACTGCAGTTGTTACGCCAACACAAGTATTTGGGTTCTTATGTTGTAAAGTGTGCTTATTTGGGCCAAATAAGGCGGACGTGATTTTTGCCAATCCCATAGGAACAGAGTTTGGAGTTGCTTATATTTTCCTTTTCCCAGTCATGTGGTCACGTCTCCCGTCCAGTCACATTGTATAGCGTAGCAAAGCAGTTAGCTAAACATTGTTGCTTTTTTGAATGCAGTACCAACAATAGTAGCGAGCCGTGTTGTTTAGCCTCCACTGATGCTTCATTTTCCGCTCTCGTGATTACCATCGTCGTCGGGGAGACGGCGAGTGATCGGCGCCTGCGACAAGCGATGAGGCGTCCACCTGCGCCTGCCTGCGTTGACACCAGAAGACGCATTTAATTAGTTTGGCGCTAGCTAGCGCCGCGTCTTGGCGGTGACATCAGCACCTTTGGGGGAAGTTAAGCACGGTCTTCTGCCATGTTATTTGATGAATGCCGCGCGAGAACAAAGAGCGCCGCTCTTTACTTGTCTGACTGTACCATCCTTTTTGATTTGGTCTAATTGGGTGCGTGTTAGCCTCCGGTGGAACAGATAGAGCTAATTAGGCTCTTGTGCGTGTAATTAAAACAACGTAGCGTGGCCGCGTTCCCTGCAAAAGTGTGTGTGTTTTAACAAAAGCGATTAAGGAGTTTATCACCTGAGAAGACGCTTTCTTTATCTTTTTTTTTTTTTTTTTCCCACGTGGCTGCTGAGAAGTTGGTTGTCTTGTTCCGTCTAAAAGGAAGGAAGCACTGTGGAGAATTAGGTTTGATCCTGGGAGGCTTCCACTTATCGGGGGTATTGTGATACACGGGGGCTCGCTCGCCTCTGAGGAGATTCCTCAGCTTTTCACTGTTGGTATTCTCCACGCCTCCTGGCTGGCCTCCCTCACCATTAAGCCGCATATTAAAGATTCATACGACACCTACACTGCATTCGCAACTACGCTATCCTACCTTCTCCTGCACTCCCGAGCATATCAGTGAATTCCCACTAATAAGGATACTTACAGTAAATCCCCCTTGGCTCCCCTTTCCATGCTGGATTAGCGTTCTCACCCTCGATGACGAGGACAATCAGTGGAGGGGTTCTAAACAAAAGGCCTCCTCATTGGGTGCTTGTTTTTTTTTTAAGGTGGGGGGGGGGGTTGAATCACTCTTCATTAGCTCCCTTTTGCATGTTCTCTCAAAACAGGAAGCACTATCGTGCTATCGTGCTAACGTTACACTCGCGTTTTAGCAACATCATCTTATGTCAAGCAGGCTGTAGCACAGATATTGCTTTTATGATATGACCAAAAAGTCACTTTTGCTTAAAAGGGGACCTTTCATGGGGGGACGTTGTAATGTATCGATCTATTAGGATGGGGGATGGGGTACATACTGAAGATCAGGATACAAGGGCCATTAAGCATAAAAAAGGGATTTTTAGTATAAAAAAAATACTAATACTAATTTTTTTTAATACTAAAAATAATTTTAGTATAAAAAATATTTTATTTTATTAAATTAAATTATTTTTATTTTAGTTTAGTTTATTTTTAAATTTTTATTTTCTTATTTTTAATTTTATTTTTTATTATATTTTATTTTATTTTTTTAATTTTAATTTTATTTTATTTTTTATTATATTTTATTAAATTATTAGTATCAGTTTTGCTGTTTTTTCCAAGTATTTCAAGTTTCTTCTCAAAGTTTTGTCTTTTTTTCTACTTTTATGACTTTGTTCTCATAATATTTTGAAATTTTGAATTTTTGAAAAACTATTTTCATTTCTTTCTCATGATATTACTTACACCTTTTTTAAATTAAAAAAGTTCTTAAATATTTCAAGTCTATGCTACGAAAATTTTGGCTCATAGTATTACAAATTTATTCTCTGAAAAATTCTCTTCATATTTTCACTTTTTTCCCCCATCTCAATTTTCTGCAGTTGTTGTTTTTCTGTTTCAATTTGCTTGTAAACATTCTTCTTGCAGTTCCGACTTCATTCTGAGAATACTTTGGCTTTATTCCCATATCATTACAACAAATGTCATATTCCTGTATTTGTATTCAGATTGAACAGTTGTGGAGAGGAGTTGTCATGTTTATTTAATTGTCATCCGGCACCTAACAACAGCGCCTCCACTGGTTGCATCATCAGCGATTCTGCCCGTCCTTTGCCTTGACTAGGACACCCAAGCCTGCAACATCCTTCATCCCCTCTAACATCTTCAGCAAGTCATCCCTGCTGAAGTGAAAACAAGCAGGCTGCGTATAAAATATATGACACCCAATAAAAGCCAATTGGAGAGACGGTAAAGTTTGTATAATTGATAGAGCGTTAATGTCGTTCATCCTTCTGCCTCCTCAGCCACTCTTGTGTGTTCTCCACCTCACCGCAGTCTTTTGGCAATTAGTGGAGTGCTAGGAAAAACACATTAATCTGGCCATTATATATCGCCACCCGGGTGCGTTTATAGTCGGGGCTGGAGAAGCGTGCACATTAATTGGCTGTGTTGGATGACACGCAGCCAAATTACATTTGCATAGATCATTTTTAAATTGCCACACGGCATCCAGCCGGGGAATATGGGTGCACTCCCACCAGGCCAACTGGTTGCATAGAATGACTGTAATACGATTTGCTTCTCGCAGGTTCTTCATGATAACCGACATGTTTCATCATTAAATATTTACCGAAAAATAATCTAAAAGTCAAAAGCCCAGGCACACGCAGTCACCTATTAAAGGGGTGTCATTTAATTAGCACGATTGATCCTTCAAGTTTGGACCTTCCACAACATCAATTAAATACAAAGATTAAAATAATCCAAAAGTCCCAAATAATCCATAACTTAACGAATGACAGCCACCATCTTTCACAATAGAAATGATCAACACGACTTGAAATAATCCACAAAGTCAGGCAGTAATACAGCAGAATGGAAATGGCTAGTAGAGGGGGGGGGTCGTGCTCAAGTCCAGCATGCTACATCCTAAAAATCCTTTGGTTTCAAAGGTTAGCGATGAAGCAGGAAGGGAAGGACATTTTAAGACGCTCCACGTTGAGATTGTCTGAACCCATCAGACGAAGGCGTCAGTGGTGGGTGGCAAAGTTGGCACCCACAGTTGGCATCAATTCCTAAAAAAAGGACTCTTGAGTTTTATTCCAAGAGAAATGGAGATGCCAATTTCCACTCAGTGTGGCTCCTCTGCGAGATTGGAAATGAATGGGTGTCAAGCTGCTGGCTGCTGGCTGTCCTGGAAATGGGGGTTAGCCATGGAGTGAAATTCATGGGCGAGCGTGAGCGTGGGCCAGCGGAGAGGAGTGGATAAGTGCTAGAGGAGAAAGTAAGGTGGACAGGAATCACGAGTGAAATTGAACACAGGGCCCCGACCTTGGCTCGCTCGCTTTCGAGATGGTCCGGGTGATAATTCCTCTCTGGCTGCCATCCGTGGCGTCCGCGCGCCAGAAAGAGAAGAGAGAGAGAGAGCGAGGGGGCGGCTGTAATTATCGTCAGAAGGCTCAGGAAGGAGATAAAGAGAAGGAACGCTACCTTTCGGTGGCACACGTCGGCCCTATCTCCGCATCTGAACGTGAAGCTGTCGACGGGTCAAGGCTGGCATTTATGGCACACACTACGCCGGCCTACGTTCAGCCCACACTTTGATGCTTTCTGCTTCAGCTGACATCTTGTTAGCGAGTGCACCTGACATGAAAGACGCGTCGCCCTCAACCGCCACCCTGATGCTTATCAGGCCATCCGCAACCTGATTAAAGCAGCTTTTTTTGCGTGGAAAAAGAAGGTGCTGGGGGTGTAATTCCCGATGACCTTTTGTGCGTCAGCCGTTGATTGCAAATAGTAATCATGGGAGGACTGAGCGATTCATCAAAAAGGAATCAAAACGGCCTCGCCATTCATCAGCTCGCTACACGTCACATTAGCGCCATGCTATACGTGGAAAAGGGTCACGGTTTGGCTTTCCTCGCAGGTTCATTCAAGCTCCTCCGATTGGCTGACACAAAAGCGGTTGTCAAAACAAGCCATTTAGTACTTGAGACAAGGGATGCAAAACATTTCATTTCAGACCGATACCAAACTTTTTATTTATATTATTTTGTTTTCATTTGAATTTAACTGTAATCTGTGCACAGATTAAAGGAAAACTACACTTTTTTTCATCCACAATCCTTATGTGAGACATAAACACACATCTCGTGTTACAACTAACGATTATTTTAATAATCGATTCATCTGTAGATTTTTTGATTAATTGATTAATCAGATTTTTTTAACTAAATGATAAATTAAAAAAATCTAAATGTTTGTCAAATAGTTCAGTAAAACAATAAATAAAAACAAAAATACATCCAAATATACGCTACACACTCCGAAATATGTAAGCTACTTTTTGTTGTTTAAGGGACCTGAGCCATCAGAACGATAAAAAAAAAATAAATAAATGAAGAAATGCAAATCAGAAAACCCAATAAAGTATCTGATGTTGAAGTAGCAGGCTAGCATTGCTGGCACGCTAGCATCAGGCGAGTTACCGGACAGAATGTTCCATTTCCTGAGGAATATTGTCAACACTTTCAATTGTTGATTTTTATCGATTTTATTGTCCATTATTGCCGCCCTGCACACGTCTTTCTCCTCTCTGTGCATTCTAAAGATATAAAAACAGCTAAAAATGAGGCAGCTAATTAATGCATGTAATGGGTCGCACCTATTTTGCCTAGAAAGCCCACAAATAAAACCTCCAACAAGGTATTACAATTTATATCCATGCTGTGACTATAACAGGTACTCCATGATAACATGTAATACATGTAGTATTTTGCTGTATTTTGGTCATTTTAAGCATTATTGGAAAGTCGTTTGACTTCACATAACACTGAAACCAATGCTACCAACTAAAAAAAAAACAAACAAACACAGCAACAGTGGCGGCAGGTCCAAAATGTGGCGTTAGCTTTTAGCTTTGGTCTGAGGCATTGTAAGCGTGGTGCTGATGCGCTCTTAGTGAGTGTGTGGTGAAGATCGCCAGTGTGGTGTCACTATGGAAGTAAAGTAGTTCTTTACAAGGTTTTGTATGCCATAAATACGGAAATACTGTGGTGCCTTCATTAACGTCATTAATGTGTTCAAGAAGGCCCAACTCAAACCAAAACGGACTCTAACCAAAGCATGTGTGTGTTTTGCAGCCGATAACAGATCCACCCCACATTTACCTACTTCTTAAAGAACGGCAGTTCTCTCTTTTAGCCTTAAAATATATCTCGGGACGCCTTTCTCTTTTGTGCGTACCATGTGCTGGTTATGTTGTGTATCTTTCTACAACTCTGATACAAACAACCTATAAACAACCCACGGCCCACAATGCATTGCGTGATTACTTGCAAGTACCGCAAGATTTCGTCTTGGCCGCGTGATCCAAGGTGGAGGCTAGCCGGGTATTTTGGACCCAAATAAACCGGTGAATGCAAACCAAGGCAAAGTTTTAGCAGATATTTTGGTTGTTAACCAAAAAACATGCTAACTGTGACTGATGTTAACCGATTTATAAATAAGTGGCGGGTATTCACTTATCACAGTGGATCTGGACCATTAAAGGAGGGGCTAATTTATGAACCTTATTTGGTGGTGCGACAGATTTCCATGTCTGAAAAAACGGCACGAGTGAAAGAATGCTGACTTTTTTTCAATCAACGCGTAGGCACATTTCACCCCGGCCGAAGTTTTTGGACCTTTTTAAACGAGGCACGTGCAGGTCGCCACTCCCGATGTAAAAAGCTTTGTTCACTTTTATTCAAGTCGCTTCATGGTTGTATCGTTTCAACGCAGGCTACACAGGCGCCACAATAAAGTGTATTATTTTCCAGGGCGGCTGGCAGTTTGAGTGACAGCCTGGCTGATCATCTCCCCGATTTCAAACTTAATTAACCCCACCGTCATGCAACACGTCACTTTCTACGGGGAACGCTATCTCTTGGGAGAGAAAAAAGGCGCGTTTATTCCACACCTTAACATGCTATTCAGGGATAATTACAGTGGAGCCTGGCTTTATGTTGACTTCTACTGGTGAGCTCATCAATAAAGTGAAGGCCGAGCAGAATAAGACAAGCAGACAGGGTGTACTTACTAAAAATGCTCCACAGTGTCTACAACGTGCGTGATTAATATTTGCACACGACACTTTGGCTAATTGTGTATTGATTCATATAATTGCTTTGACCCAAAAGTTTTGTCTGGAAAGTCACTGTCTCACTTTTGTGCTTTCTTTTTAGTCTTTTTAGACCCAATGATCATTTATGTCATTAATTGAGAGATTAATCTGATCTAGATTAAAATATATAATACAGTGTGATGTGATGTAATAAGATGTAATTCGCCAACATTTTTTTTTTTAGGTAAGTGAGCCTACCTCATTATGCAAATGGTTTGTCCGCTCAGCCCAGTAAGCTTTTGGAGCAAATTCGAAAAATTCGAACCGATTGTGACAATGGAAAAGCACATCCCAAAGAACCAGCTCCAAAAAAGCTCCGAACCAGTTAGAGTGGAAAAGGGGCAATAGTGGTGCCGTTATTACACTTTGACCCCATCATGATTTGGTAAAGCGATTACTAAGTGCTTCCTAACTATGAACCATATAAGGAAGTCTGCCCCTCTGTGACATCACAAAGGAACAGTTTTACCACGCCTTTTGAAACCGAGCATTTTTTGCCATCCCAAACTTCTTTCAGGTCTCGCTTCCAAATGCACAGACCTCATTATCTGAAACTTTTCGGTCAGAAAAGTGGAAAAAGCATAATTGGTCCCCTTTAAAGTTTTAGAACCATGAGGCAAACGCTCAGCGACTTATGGACAGAGTTTGATGTTTGATGGCGGATGAGTTTTTTGCCAAAGTTGACACACAAATGCTTGTCAATCCCCTGAAGGTGTGCACCAAATGTCATTGTTTTGCAGAATATTCATTCATTCATTCATTTTCTACCACTTTTCCTCATGAGGGTCACGGGGGGTGCTGGAGCCTATCCCAGCAGTCTTCGGGTGAGAGGCGGGGTACACCCTGGACTGGTGGCCAGCCAATCACAGGGCACATATAGACAAACAACCATTCACACTCACATTCATACCTATGGACAATTTGGAGTGTCCAATTAACCTAGCATGTTTTTGGAATGTGGGAGGAAACCGGAGTACCCGGAGAAAACCCACGCATGCACGGGGAGAACATGCAAACTCCACACAGAGATGGCAGAGGGTGGAGTTTTGCAGAATATAATATATATATATTATGGGGTCACACTTTTGGGGCTTAATGCCGCACTCACATTGACTACCGTGCAGCTTTGATCCCGATCCAGTCCAGATTTCCACCAAAGGGCCACTCACAGACTCCAGCAGTCCCTGCAGCAAACTCGGCTTTGGAAACTGCACTTGCGAGAGCAGATGCCCACTTGGGTTCAACTGTTCCTTTGTGATGTCACAGAGGAGCGGGCTTCCTTATGGGCTTGGCTATAGGCCAGATACACTCGCTGACCCCCCCCCCCCCCCCCCCAAAGTCTGCTTTTCTGTTTACCAGGCAAACGCAGGCAGAAGTTATTGGAGCAAGAGAAAAATATTTTCATCTGTCAACAGCATTTCACACGCAACGTTTGGTGAAATATCCACCAAACTCTCGCTGAAGCCCGAAGCAGCACGCTCTTGCAGGGAAAGATGCATTAATGTCGGGCACGAAGCCCTCACGTCCGGCTTTGAGCTCCACGGTGCATCTGACAAAGTGTGTCCGACAATGAGTGCTCCTCCTTGGACAAGCGAGGTTGGAGGTAGCCCCACGCGTCCGACTTCTCCTGAGCTTCACCGTACGAGCGGTGCTTACGTTACGTTACCACTCATACACGAAAATCAGGGGTCTCCTGCCAGTAGATCATAAACACTTTTCAATTAGCTCTCCAAAGACAGTATTCATTTATTATCAAAGTGGAGTTAGTTCCGGGCGTGTGATCAATCACATGAATTAAAACAGACGGCGGGAAGCACAAATCCAAGGACATACAGCTGGAATAGGTGCATATTCTGGAAGATCTAGAAAGTTTTCTTTGCGGGTCATTGTGTGTAGCTGCTCTATAGGAATCCACAGCTTAATACGAATTGTTGAAAAATGAGCATAATAAGTCTCCGTTAAGGAAAGTCCGCATTACATGTATGCTAGCATGAGTTCCAGCATTTTAAGCACAACTCATGGGGGCGCCACAAACTCACCCTGTCCTCAGTAACAAATCAAAGATGCCAGGCTAACTCTGCTATTGCTTGCCAGCCCTTGAGGCCTGACTCAGACTCCCCATCGCCTCTGAAGTGCCGACTCATCCATTTTTCCTATAGACAAGCTTTAAAATATGACTTTTGCTGTTTGTCATGCACAGAGAAAGTCGGACAGATTGATTGATGACATTGGACTTTTTCTGACGGCGTTACTTTTTACCCTCACATTTCAGCAACTACTTCATGATATACAGTGAAGAAAATAAGTATTTGAACACCCTGCTATTTTGCTATTTCTCCCACTTAGAAATCATGGAGGGGTCTGAAATTTTCATCGTAGGTGCATGTCCACTGTGAGAGAGATAAACTAAAAAGAAAAATCCAGAAATCACAATGCATGATTTTTTAACAATTTATTTGTGTGATACAGCTGCTAATAAGTATTTGAACACCTGAGAAAATGAATGTTAATATTTGGTACAGTAGCCTTTGTTTGCTATTACAGAGGTCAAACGTTTCCTGTAGTTTTTCACCAGGTTTGCACACACTGCAGGAGGGATCTTGGCCCACTCCTCCACACAGATCTTCTCTAGATCAGTCAGGTTTCTGGGCTGTCGCTGAGAAACACGGAGTTTGAGCTCCCTCCAAAGATTTTCGATTGGGTTCAGGTCTGGAGACTGGCTGGGCCATGCTAGAACCTTGATATGCTTCTTACGGAGCCACTCCTTGGTTTTCCTGGCTGTGTGCTTCGGGTCGTTGTCGTGTTGGAAGACCCAGCCACGACCCATCTTCAATGCTCTGACAGAGGGAAGGAGGTTGTTCCCCAAAATCTCACAATACACGGCCCCAGTCATCCTCTCTTTAATGCAGTGCACTCGTCCTGTCCCATGTGCAGAAAAACACCCCCAAAGCATGATGCTACCACCCCCATGCTTCACAGTAGGGATGGTGTTCTTCGGATTGTACTCTTCATTCTTCTTCCTCCAAACACGCTTATTGGAATTATGACCAAAAAGTTCTATTTTGGTCTCATCTGACCATAAAACTTTCTCCCATGACTCCTCTGTATCATCCAAATGGTCATATGCAAACTTAAGACGGGCCTTGACATGTGCTGGTTTAAGCAGGGGAACCTTTCGTGCCATGCATGATTTCACATCATGACGTCTTAGTGTATTACCTACAGTAACCTTGGAAACGGTGGTCCCAGCTCTTTTCAGGTCATTGACCAAGTCCTGTCGTGTAGTTCTGGGCTGATTCCTCACCTTTCTTAGAATCATTGAGACCCCACGAGGTGATATCTTGCATGGGGCTCCACTCCGATTGAGATTGACCGTCATGTTTAGCTTCTTCCATTTTCTAATGATAGCTCCAACAGTGGACCTTTTTTCACCAAGCTGCTTGGTAATTGCTCCGTAGCCCTTTCCAGCCTTGTGGAGGTGTACAATTTTGTCTCTGGTGTCTTTGGACAGCTCTTTGGTCTTCGCCATGTTACAAGTTAAAGTCTTACTGATTGTATGGGGTGGACAGGTGTCTTTATGCAGCTAACGACCTCAAACAGGTGCATCTGATTCAGGATGATACATGGAGTGCAGGTGGACTTCTAATGGGCAGACTAACAGGTCTTTCAGGGTCAGAATTCTAGATGATACACAGGTGTTCAAATACTTATTTGCAGCTGTATCACACAAATAAATTGTTAAAAAATCATGCATTGTGATTTCTGGATTTTTCTTTTTAGTTTATCTCTCTCACAGTGGACATGCACCTACGATGAAAATTTCAGACCCCTCCATGATTTCTAAGTGGGAGAAATAGCAAAATAGCAGGGTGTTCAAATACTTATTTTCTTCACTGTATTCTGTAGAAAGGAAACTTTATATACTTAACGCTATTTATACGATTTTTACACTGCATCGATTTATATTTTTTCCATTAAACTACTGTATTTTTCACATAAAGCACATTTAAACGCCTTTAATTTTCTCAAAAATTTACGGTGCGCCTCATAATATGGGTGCGCCTTATGTGTTCTAAAATATGTAAAAATGCTGTTGTGCTACTTGATTGACTGTCGGACCCCGCTGACACAGGGACTAATACATATGCTGTATGTAAACCAGGGATGTCCAAAGTGTGGCCGGAGGGCCATTTGTGTCTCCCTAGCCGCCAACACCAATGGATGAGGACGAGCTACGGCAGCACTCGTGCGTCCAGCTACACACAATAACCACACAGAAAACTTTTTAGATTATTCCAGCCGTATTTCCTTTGATTTGTGCTTCCTGACAAAACTGGTCTGTTTTAATTTATTCCACCCACATACCCGCCTCTGGGCATGCCCACTCCACTGTGATTGGGCTGTCCAAAGTGCGGCCATTTGTGGATCATTTGTGTCTCCCTAGCCGCCAACACCAATGAGTAGCAAGATGAGGACGAGCTACGGCAGCACTCGTGCGCCCCCACGCCATGACCCTGCCACCACCATGCTTGACTGTAGGCACAATTATCTGGCTCCTTTTCCCCCACGGCTTCATCCAGCCCGCCCGGCCAGTTCATGGAAGTGTGTGACATTTGAAGTCAAGTGTAGTCCAGAGATCTCCCAGACACGGACTGACTCACGTGTGCACCGAGGATCTGATGTGGCGGTGAAAGGTCAGGCCTATTCCCAGCGGGCCTAATCACCCACTCTTCATTAAGTGGGCTTGTTCGCTCAGTCACACTTGATTGTGTGTTTGTGTCAGCGCCGGCAAATACGATCGGGAGTGCGATCGAGCGGCGGGAAGGAGGAGATTGTGAATGGATCGGAGCGTTGATTGATGCGTGAAATATGTTTACGGGAAAATGTGCCTTGCTGATTTGTAACATACGACAAGCGGATGACCGCACAGGTGACGCACACGCTCAATTGTCTTGATCACATGTTGTGTAATCAGCGAGCTTATCAAGGGGCTGAAGCGGCCTCATTAACTTCTTCAGCCGTCTTTCGAGAGGAACGTAAGTAGGCCAGGCAGCTGTCTTACCTTACACTAAACTCTCCTTTGTGTTCTTTCGCCGCACCTTTACTATGCTATACAATAGCTTAGCTTCCAGGGATTACGCGTTAAAAGGACCTCAGCTGCGCCGTGCCTCCTCCGGTTCACCATTTTGGCCGCAGCGGGCTGATAATGGTGTTTGTTTAGCCATTAGTCAGACCCACTTCTGCAGCTGTCTTCGCCTGCAGCTGCAGCAACACCTGGTAGATGTGCCAGGTTTGAAAAGTAGGCAACACTACATAGGAGGGAAAAAAACGGGTTCGAAAATACTATAATAAATAATAGTACTAGTAATACATTCTGAAAGCTTAAAAAAAATAATACATTTATTCATGCATTCATTCATTTTCTACCGCTTTTTCCTCACGAGGGTCGCGGGGGGTGATGGAGCCTATCCCAGCTGTCTTCCGGTAGAATTGACCCGAATATAAGACGCTATTCTTCCCGTTAGCGTCCGTGCAATTCAAAGTTTTCTCAAGTTTCCTCAAAGTTTTATCATCATTAGACAACTCGTTAAAGTCTAATGGATAATTAGTCCAAAGATGTTTTATGTCCTGGCGGCCATGTTTTTCAACCAGTCATGCTCAAATTTGACACACATGTGCTTGTCTGTGCCCGAAAGTTATGGACCAAATTCCGCAAAACACCCATGTTGAACAGCGGTGAGCTTTGCAAAAAATTTCAAGTCAATACAACTAATGGGGTTTAATAAGAAAAGAAAAATAATCTACAAGATTTACCATACCAAAGGATAAAATACAAACATTGTTATGTGCAATGTTACGACAATTGACATGGTGTAAGAAGCGAATTATATTGAAATCAGAGTGTTTTTCTCTACGGGCTACACACCAAAACATCAAAGGATGCAGGCTATGCTTGCATTTTTTAAACCAACCCATGTAAATATGCAGACACGTTTTTATGGATATTCATTCATTCATTCATTTTCTACCGCTTATCCTCACGAGGGTCGCTGGGGTGCTGGTGCCTATCACAGCTGTCTTCCGGCGAGAGGCGAGAGGTACACCCTGGACTGGTGGCCAGCCAATCACAGGGCACATATAGACAAACAACCATTCACACTCACATTCATACCTATGGACAATTTGGAGTGGCCAATTAACCTAGCATGTTTTTGGAATGTGGGAGGAAACCGGAGTACCCGGAGAAAACCTACGCATGCACGGGGAGAACATGCAAACTCCACACAGAGATGGCCGATGGTGGTAATACATTTATAAAAATATGAATAGAAGTAAATGAAAAAAAGCATAAAAAATGACATAACAGTAACTACATTACGAAAGCTCCAGACAAATAATTGAATTGAAAAAAATTAAATAACATAAAAAAACTCTAAAAATCCTAAAACAATTCAAATCAATAATCATAAAAATGTGTAAAACATAATAAATGCCGAATTGAGGCACAGGGCAGATATTGACCACCTCCACTCGCCCCGGGGGTGTGAAATTCACACTACACCATTTCATTTGGTGTGGAATCTTATTACATTGGAACGAAACCTCTTAGCAGTCGTGTTTATTGCCGGCAACAAAACAGACTGGTAAGCATATGGCCAAAACACAAGGTGGGGAATCTTTGCTTCCCGTCTCGACTGGCGGAGGCTAGGAAGAAGAAGAAGAAGAAGGGATGACAGAACAGCAGGAAGGCAATCACACAAGTTATCGACTGAGTGGCAATAGCTCCATTGCGGGAGCTGCCAGGTGCCTGTCACTTGTCAAAACATGTCAGCGTGACGATGATGACTGGGTATTGTGATGCTGGGGCTCGGAAGTGTTGGAGCTGGAGGTCTGACACGCTCAGAGCCTTTCTTGCTATCGGATTCACATGGCGTGTCTTGCGGACGGCTGACTGCACAAAATACCTCGCCAACGTTAAATAGCGAGAAGGAACACTATCACTATCGTCGTTCAGCTCAGAAATATGCTCAAGACCAGCTGCAAAAATAAAAAAAAAATAAAATGCTGTAATGTGCATGCCAGGCCACTAGTTGGCGATGTCATATGCTGATGTCACCTCAACACAGCCATTATTGTCAAAGATCCTATATACACCAGGCCAGGAGGGCTCTGTTTGTTTTTAATTACCTATCACAAAAATGCTTGTCAAAGATTATAAATATGACAGGAGCACCTTGCCGTTTTAAAGTATCCACTGCAAAAATGCTGTAAAGCAGGGGTCTCAAACTCAATTTACCTGGGGGCCACTGGAGCTAGGGTCTGGGCAAGGCTGGGCTGCATCAGGTCTTCCAAAAAAAAGCAAACGCATTTATTAAAAACAGAAAAATATACAAACTTTTTCAGTGCTTTGGTTCCGATTTTCTACAATAAAAGCTCTGATAAAACATTCAACCATTCGCAAATATCGTAATTTTAATTTTTCTGCACAAAATAAGATGAAAAATAAATAAACAAATCAAGAATAAAGAAAATCAATCAATCAGTAATAAATAAATATAATAATAATAATAAAACGGCAAATAATAAAAACTTAAGAAACCACATATAGTTGGTGGGTAGACAAATTATTTTTTTCAGATTAAAATGAACAAAGCATTATTAGAGCCCTGTAGACATGACAAAACACGACTATAGTCACATTTATACTCTTTTTATTTACAACATATTGCGCAACTGCAGGGTCTTGAGACACATGCTAACTCGCAAACTAGAGAGCTAGCGACCTAAACGGTAGCCTTCAAGTTATTTCCTTTAAACTTAAATAGCCAAAAACTTACCACTTCCACATGGATAGGGAGGATAACTATTAACAGTTATTTAACCTTTAACAAGAACATTAATCAAACGTAATAATTTTTTCTGGGTACATGATATCATACAGCATCCATATCAAACTTGTGCGGGCCGCACTAACATTAAACTTTCATATCAAGGCGGGGGCCTCAAACTAGTGTCCTGCGGGCCACATTTGGCCCACGGGCCGCGTGTTTGAGGCCCCTGCTGTAAAGATACAAGTCATCTGAAAAGAGTGCAATGTAGTTTTTAAATACCAAACACAAAAAAAAAAACACTTGTCAAAGATCATCTATAAGACAGGAGTGCTCTATTGTTTTTAATGACCTGCTGGAAGAGCCGAGATAGTCTTTATGACAGGAGCGCTGTGCTGTATTTAATGCAAAAAACACAAATCAAAGATGAGTTATTTGACAGGAGCACTCTGTAGTTGTATTTAATGCCGACCAAAAATCTGCTGTTTTTAAGATTCTACTGCATAAACACAAGTCAAAGATCATCTATCTGACCAGAGCGCTGTGTAGTTTTTAAATACTGACCGCAAAAACACTCATCAAAGATCATCTGAATGACAAGGAACCTTCTGCTGCGTTGAAGGACCCACCGCAAAATGCACAAGTCAAATATCATGAATTTGACAGGAGGGCTCTGTGTTTTTTAAATGTCTCCCACACAAAATGCTTGTCAAAGATAATCTAAATGTCACGAGTGTTCGGCTGTGTTTAAGTATCTACTGCAAAAACACAAATCAAAGATCATTTATTTAACCGGCATGTTTTGTCGCCATTAAATGCCTGCCATAACAATGTCTGTCTGACAGGAGCTTTCTGCTGTTTTAAATACCGTTTACAAAAACGCTCTGCAAAAATTCTGTGTCTGATGGGATCTGCTTTTCGAAGTGTCTCATCAAAGATCATCTATAGGACAGGAGGCTTTTTCCTACTGTAAAAAAGTGTGTGTTAAAGGGCCTGTCAATATCTGGCATCACATGAGAGTACACCTCACAGTGAGCATCACAATCTCACAGTACCACCCCATGAACCACAGCTCTCTCCAGCGCCAGCTGCACTCGTGCACCTCCAGACCACCATGCTTGGCTGTAGGCGAGCCACAACTCACTTGTGTTGGCAGATGTTTAGACAATGGAGCCTGTGTTTGCTAGTACATCTCTGATGTTTGTATCCAGGTTTCCATCATCGTACGGTATCGTCCCTTGGCCAGATGTTCACCTCGCTGCATAATCCCATTCCATCCAAAAGTTAGTGTAAGCTAGCCGTGCGCTGAGCACCGCCTGGTAAGAAGAAGCCTTTAACAGCGGCGACTAAAACCACATTAGTCAACGTAGCTTCACGCCTCATTGGCGTTGATGTCGGCGAGGAGAAATCATTCCAGCCAATAAGGTGTGTAATGGATTTCATCCCAGTAGTCATTCTGCCTGCATGCCTTCTTAATTGTGGCGCTTGGGAACGCCTTGGGGTGGGCGGAAGGCTTTTTAAAGACCCAACGTGCGTGTGTGATTGGAACAGGGGCATCATCTGCTCAAGCGGAGCGCTCTTGTCCTGTGGGGGATCTTTGACTCTCATTTTTGTGGTAGACCCTTAAACCAGACATAAAAAGGATCTTTGAGTAACATTTTTTCAGGAGGTCCTTAAAGACAGCAGAGCTCTCCCATAATTCTGCGGATCTTTGCCTCGCCTTTTTGCGGTAGGCTCTCCTCTCATTTTAGGGAAGGTCTTTAAAAAACAGCAGATTGGCCTCCAAATCTTCGACTGGCTGTTTTTTTTACTGTATGCTCTTCTGTCATAAAGACAAGCTTTGACCTCATGGCTCTCCTATCACACAGAGAATCTTTGACAGGCTTTTTTACTGTAGTTCCTTAATAACAGCAACGCTCGCCTGTCATACAAAGGATCTGGCATTATTGCGGTAAGCACTTTGTCCACATCGAGGATCTTTGACTCCCCTTTTTATAGTAGTCACTTCTATTGTATAGAGGATCTTTGACTCACAGTTTTTGCAGCATGGTCCTCAAAAACAGCAAAGCTCTCCTGTCATATAAAGGAACTTTGATTTGCATTTTTGTGGTTGGTCATTAAAGAGAACAGCGTTTTACTGTTATATCGAGGATCTTTGACTTGCCCTTTTGCAGTAGGCTGTCCTGTCACGTGGAGCATCTTTGACTCACCTTTTTATCGGATGTTCTCTTGTCACATAGAGGATCTTTGACTCGCCTTTTTGCTGTAGGTCCTAAAAAACAACAAACTCTCCTGTCATATAAAGGATCTTTGACTTGCATTTTTGTGGTTGGTTATTAAAGAGAACAGTGTTTTACTGTAATATAGAGGATCTTTGACTTGCCTTTTTATAGTAGTCACTCCTATTGTATAGAGGATCTTTGACTCACAGTTTTTGCAGTAGGGTCCTCAAAAATAGCAAAGCTCTCCTGTCATATAAAGGAACTTTGATGTGCATTTTTGTGGTTGGTCATTAAGGAGAACAGCGTTTTACTGTTATATAGAGGATCTTTGACTTAGCTTGTCATGTGGAGCATCTTTGACTCGCCTTTTTATCGTATGTTCTTTTGTCACATAGAGGATCTTTGACTGGCCTTTTTATTGTATGCTCTCCTGTCACATAGAGGATCTGTTACTCGCCTTTTTGCTGTAGGTCCTAAAAAAACAGCAAACTCTCCTGTCATATAAAGGATCTTTGACTTGCATTTTTGTGGTTGGTCATTAAAGAGAACAGCGTTTTAATGTAATATAGAGGATCTTTGACTTGCCTCTTTGCAATAGGCTGTCCTGTCATGTGGAGCATCTTTGACTCACCTTTTTATCGTATGTTCTCCTGTCACATAGAGGATCTTTGACTCGCCTTTTTGCTGTAAGTCCTAAAAAAACAGCAAACTCTCCTGTCATATAAAGAATCTTTGACTTGCCTTTTTGCTGTAGGTCCTAAAAAACAGCAAACTCTCCTGTCATATAAAGGATCTTTGACTCGCCTTTTTGCTGTAGGTCCTAAAAAACAGCAAACTCTCCTGTCATATAAAGAATCTTTGACTCGCCTTTTTGCTGTAGGTCCTAAAAAACAGCAAACTCTCCTGTCATATAAAGGATCTTTGACTTGCATTTTTGCGGCAGGGTCTCCTATGATATATTATTAATTTTTTTTGCTTGGTTCTTAAGAACAGCAACAGATCTCTCTTGTCATATATAGGATACTTGACTTGTGTTGTGTTTGTGGTGTGGCTAACTTACTTTTACACTTGGATAACAGTCAATATACGCCAAGTTGTTTGACAGCAACAGCCTGACTCTGTTCCAGGGTCAAACTAGGATCCAGGCTAGAGCATGTCTAGGGGTATGCCTAATGAAATGTCCTCGGAGGGTTACTCGACTGTGATGTCAAACACGAGAGGAAGAAGCTTTTTGTGATTTAAAGAGGGGAGACATCAGCCAGTGCCGATTTCATCAGCACCTACAAAGCCTTCCGCTTTCCTTTTTTTTTCTTAACACGCACTTCCCACCCCATCCTTGATCCCTTCCTGCCCTCAGCATCTTCCCTTAACAGCCTCTTTGTGTCTTATCCGCGCCTCTTGACTGTTTATTTGCTGCTTTGATTGTGATGGTGGGCTTCCTGAGCAGATCTCCACACCGTGAGTCCATTAGTGGTTTACGCTCGCCTGTTTTGTTTTGCGTCCGTCGCCGTCTGGATGTGGCAAAGGTGCCGCTTGGCTCCCGGAGGGTTGCGGCTTCTCCGCCAGGCAGGCCAGACTCAAACAGAGCGTTTTTAATCAGCTTCCCGCCATGCGCCAGCTGTGTCCACACGCCGTGTCATCCAGCTTGGACAGTTAGCCTCGGGAAGATTATCCCAAGATGCTTCACTCTGGTTTCAATTTATGTTTGAGAGAGTAAAACAGATTGAGAGGCAAAAAAAACACACGTTTTTCCAAAAATGTTTATATTAAGATTATATTAAGATATGCCTTTATTCGTCCCTCAGTGGGGAAATTTGTATTGCACAGCAGCAAAGAGTACAGAGTCAGTTAAGCAGTACAAAATACACAATATAGAAAAATAAACAATATAAATAACCCAAGTATTAACAAAAATCATAGTTTTTCCCAGAGTTATATACAATACAGTATGTAGATAATATGAAACGAGATGAGATATATGACCAGTCTATACACTGAGATCTTGTTAGAGAGTTAATATGAGGCATTATGGAAATACTTCACATAGAACTTTGTATATGTTTTCCTGTCCTTTGTTCACATGTAAACTCAGCTCCAAGTTACTCAAAAAATGCACACCAAATTATTTTTATTTATTAACAATGATTTGCAAATTGATATTTCTATAATCTATATATATTCTATATATTATATTATATATTCTATAATCTATAAATTGAGATTCTATAATCCCTGGTGGTGTAATGGGACAAGGCTCTGTTTTTCATGTCAGAGGGTGTGGGTTCCATTCTCGGCCAAGGTTGTGTCAGGAAGGGCATCCGGCGTAAAAAGTAAACCCAAACCACTCATGCCACTCACTGTGTTCCATCCATCCATCTTCTATGCCACTTATGCTCACTAGGGTTGCTGGAGCCTATCCCAGCTGGCAGGATACATCAGGATACTCCCATTCACACCTATGGACAATTTGGAGTAGTCGCGGTAGCAGTAGTGCGGTTTCACAAATACTTGTGTAGAAAAGTGGAAGCAGGAGACAGCGACTGTCATTGGAGTCAGAGTCTAGCGTTAAAGTCCATTCAGCGAGTGGACCATCCGGACCACCAGCAGCACCCCCATGTCGCCCCCATGCCCGCCTCCTCTCCCACAGTCGCTCAAATTGAAATAAATGAACTGCCAAGCCTGACGGAGAGGTAATTGTTCACATGGAAATTGGCTCGCCCGTTGTCACACCGTCCTCGCAAAAAGGAAAGAAAGAAAGGAAAAACTCCTGGAACAATTTCACAGAGCGCGGGATGAGCGAGCATTGTCAAAAGAAAAGAAAGAGAGTCTCCACTCGTCTCCTCCTTCACGATTCATCTCTAACAATGCTGCATGTGCTGCTGCGAGGTGATGGAGGACAAGCGCTCATTTCCTGCTGCATCGAGGACGATTGGATGCTAACCTCACCATGGCAGGCATTTAACCCTATACCCACCCCCGGCTGGGAGGCCGGGGGGAGGGGGGTCCGCTAATTTAATAGCTACTGTTGACTTTTATCTTTGTTACAGCACAGCCTTGTCAGTGTCAGAGGCTTGGCGTGTGTCAAAAGAAGCTCTGTGATAAGAAAAGTGCTGAATATGAACCATGGCCTTACAGTAGCGGATATCCTATTATGGTTGCACACTTTCACGCTCACAACTCGCAAGGTCAGCCCACAGTACGTGTTGGTGTTTAGAACCACAAGTATTTCTAAATGTAAAAAAAAAGAAGCAGGCTTCACTACACATCTCAAATTGTTTCTGCATTGCAAACACGTTATTGTCCTCCAAATGTCCTCCTGCCTTATATTAAGTACTTATAAAGGTTCCAAATTGACTTTGTGAAATAAAATTTGGTCGAAAAAAAGCAGGCTTTGCTACACATCTTAAATAGGATCTGTACTCCAAACATGCTTTTGTCTTCCAAATCTCCACCTTATATTAACTACTTATAAAGGTCCTAAATTCATTCATTTTCTACCGCTTATCCTCACAAAGGTTGCGGGGGGTTGCCAGCCAATCACAGGGCACATATAGACAAACAACCATTCACACTCACATTCATACCTATACCACAATTTGGAGTGGCCAATTAACCTAGCATGTTTTTGGAATGTGGGAGGAAACCGGAGTACCCGGAGAAAACCCACGCATGCACGGGGAGAACATGCAAAGTCTGCACAGAGATGGCCGAGGGTGGAATCGAACTCGGGTCTCCTAGCTGTGAGGCCTGCACGCTCACCACTCGACCACCGTGCAGCCCAGGTCTCAAATTCATTCATTCATTTTCTACCGCTTTTTCCTCATGGGGGTGCTGGAGCCTATCCCAGCTGTCTTTGGGTGAGAGGCAGGGTACACCCTGGACTGGTCGCCAGCCAATCACAGGGCACATATAGAAACAGGTCCCAAATTGGCTTTGTAAAAAAAAAAAAAAAATAAAATAAAATTCAGGCTTCGCTACACATCTTGAGTAGCTTCTGTATCCCAAACACGATTGCCCTGCAAATGTTCCTCATACTTCTAGGTGCAAATTTAATACTACCTTATTAAAGTAATTTAACAAAAAGTAATTTCAGTAACAAACAAAAAAGCAGGCTTTGCTACACATCTTAAATTGTTTCTGCTCTCCATACACACCTTTGTCCTCCACATTTTTCTGCTTCAGGGTGGAAAACCTTATATTACGTACTTCTAACGGTTTGCTACACATTTTAAATTGTCCTCCAAATGTTTCTACTTAGAGTTGAAAGGTCCCATAATGGACCTTTTTTTTTTTTTTTTTTAAAGGCTTCGCTACACATCTTAAATAGGTTGTGCTCTCCAAACACACTATTGTTTTCCAAATGTACCTTCTTCCTACTACATTATATTAAGTACTTCTAAAGTTTCCTAATTGACTTCTGGGGGAAAAAGAAGGCTTTGCTCCACATCTTAAAATGACCTTTAATGTCTCCGGCAGCAGGTCCAGCTTCTACCTGCAGTTCCATGCCCTATAAAGGAGCGTGTGAGTGCCGTGTGGCAGCAGGATGCTCCGCGAGGGGTTTTTGGTGTCACACGAGCACATTGTGCTTGTTTGTGTGTGTGGTCAGCGTGGGATTACCTTGTCAGCACTTCACTCTCTCCTCTAAGCCCTGAAATGTGTTCATGTCTGCCGCCATTTTTCAATCATCTTTCATTTTCCTCTGCTGAGAGCTGCTCTTTTGGAGCAAGATTGTCGTCTGTGTGTGTGTGTGTGTGTGTGTGATGTCTTTTGCAGTGACACACCTCCACGTGCTATCTTTCCCATCTGTTCATGCTGCGCTGCAACATTTTTATTGGCGTCTGCGAATGACTCAGCACTTGTTTGCCGATTACATCACCTTTAAAAAGTTTAGTAGGCACAACAATGCCGTCTCTGCAATTACTTTTTAATGTTTGGGGTTTTATTTGAAAAGGTTGCCACTCAAGGGTCAATGGCTGGAAATAAGTGTGCAAAAAAAAAAACAATAAAATAAAAGCAGTCAAACAGTACAGTACAGTCAATACAGTCAAACCTTGATAATATTCCATAAGCCCCAGTTTCCACATGATTTGATTTTTGACTAAGAAGGTTTTGTATTGAGTTGTGTTCTCATATAGAGCAGCTACACACAATAACCACACAGAACATTTTTAGACTTATTCCAGCCGTATTTCCTTGGATTTGCGCTTCCTGCCAAAACTGGTCTGTTTTAATTCATTCCACCCACAAGCCCGCCTCTGGGCATGCCCACTCCACTTTGATTGGTCACATGCCCAAAGTGCTTCCTAACTATGAACCATGCCACCACGCCTTTTGAAACCGAGCATTTTTTGCCATCCCAAACTTCTTTCAGGGATCACTTCCAAATGTGCAAACCTCATATTGTGAAACTTTGGCATGTTTTAACACGAGAATACAACATTCTAACTACAATTTATAGGTCAGGAAAGTGGAAAAAGCATAATAGGTCCCCTTTAATGTCCGGGTAAGCTACAGTAATTTATATCAACTCAAAACTATTGAAATCTGCGTGATGTGTAATAGGCAGATTGTGCATTTCCCAGCATGCTTTGCTGTAGTTTAAATGATCACTTTTGACTGTTTGATGCGTTTTAAAGTGTTGTTTTGTATAGATCGGGTGTAAAGTTAAAGTGCTGCCATTATTATTACTTTTGGTGTGATTTGGCTCTGAATGGCTGTGAATTTTGTGCTAATACTGTTTCCACTTTGAAAATTATAATCCCACAGGTACTTTATATCAGAGGAATAACATATTTACGCAGATCGCTGAATGTACTTTGTTTGATAAGATCCGCCAGGCGGGCCAACTCAATGCTACTTTATAAACAGTTGCACGGGACGGATGAAATTGGAACATGGGCCAGATCACCACAGAATTTGGTACACCCATTTAAGTACCCGACAAGCTCATGTGTGTAAAATTTGAGCAAGATTGGTTGAGAAACATGGCCGCCATTAAGCAAAACGTGTTTGCAGGAGCGCTTGGAAAGTAATTGTCTATAAGTCATTGAGCTTTTGTATAATGATTATAAAGCTTTGTCTGCATAGAATGTGCGTTAAAATGCATTTAAAAACATTCTAACCACAGCCAATAGGGGGCCCCAGAGATAAGCTTTCAGTCTTTTTCAATGGGTTCAGTGTTCAGCTGCATGAAAAATCAAGCAGAAAGAATGCAGAGAGAAAATTCTTCATTTGTCTTCATTAGGCAGCTGATTAATTACACAATCAAATCATCACATTTTCAGATATGCCGTCTTCATTAGCGCATGGCACGACACGTCTTGCTATTATTTATCTCGGACTGCGTGAGGCTTCATTAGCTGCCGGCCGATGCGGCACGTCGCTTTCTAAATTTAGCAGCGTTCATTTCTCCCCGAGTAGCCACGTGTTGGTTGCTGCGATGCGTGCCTACAAACGGGCTTCATTCCACCTGCGCTCCATGTTCGCCTTCTCTTTTTTGAAGCTTCTTTAATTCCTGCGATCAGGTTCAACCCCCTGGAAAAGGATGATGTCATTGAGGACACGCTTTTGAAATATGTCAAGAATTGCCTGTGCGTTGACCCACAACAAAGCAATGCAAGGAAATTATGCTTTTTGGGGGGGTGGATGACTTGAGTCTAAGGATTGAAGGCCTGAAAGGAACAGAGGTTCTACATGAGCTCACATCGTGTGCTCCTCACCGTGTATTATTAGAATCGGCTCATTTGCCTGCACAGAAGCTGTCACTAATCCCACTTTTTTCCCTGCTCATCATGGCCAAATGATGCCAATGTGCACAACAAAATAATAAGGTTCGGTGCTTGGTCCTCTTCTCTTCATCCTCTACATCAGGGGTCTCAAACTCGCGGCCCAGTCGCCAGTTTGAGGCCCCCACCTTGATACCAAAGTTTATTGTTGAAATGACAGCTTAAAGCTGTGTGCACACCGGACACAATTAACATGATTTTGCCCCGCCCATACTGTTACCCTACCCTGTTACCCCGCCCTGTTTTGCTTTGGATTAGCAATGAAGCTAAAGGCTTATGACGCTGGGTATAAATAAATGCAGGAAATGATTTGGAATAAAAGGGAAAATACACGTCAAGATAAAGCATCTCATCAAACATGTTGTTAAAGTTACCACGCTGCTCCCAGATGGAACTGAGTACGATGCTAACTTGCTAATTGGGTCAAATTATTAAGTTTCATTCATGTTCATGTTAAAGGTTAAATAACTGTTAATACTGTACATTTCAATCTGAAAAAAATAATTTCTCTACCAACTGTATGTGGTTTCTTACGTTTCTTATTTGCTGCTTTATTATTATTTTACTTATTTATTACTGGTTTATTGTCTTTATTCTTAATTTGTTTATTTATTTTTTTGTCTTATTTTGTGTATAGAAAAATAAAAATTAAGATATTTGCTAACAGTGGAATGTTTTATCAGATATTTTGGTGAGGAAAACCGGAACCAAAGTACTGAAAAAGTGTAGGGTATAGCAGAAGCAAAAGCATTGAAGATAGTTTTTCCAGTTTTTAATAAATGCGTTTTGGGGTTTTTTTGAAAACCTGATGTGGCCTGGCTTCACCCAGGTAAAGTGAGTTTGAGACCCCTGCTCTACATCCTTCCTCTCGGCAATATCATCCGTCGACATGGCCTCAATTTCTTTAAAAAATTGTCTTAAATTTCATAGTGACAAAACAGATATTATCATCATCGGTCCCAAAAACATCCCAACACCCACCCATAACTTCTATCTTCAATTTGACAGCGCCACCCTCACTCCATCCCCGCTCATCCGCAACCTTGGTATCCTCCTGGACCCCACCCTTTCATTTGAACCCCACATCAAACAGTTAACCCGGACTGCATTCTTCCATCTTAAGAACATAGCCCGACTCCGTCCATCACTTACATTCTCTGCTGCTGAATCCCTGATCCATGCATTCATCCCAACCAGAATGGACTACTGCAACAGTATTCTCTACGGTACACCTTCCAAAATTCAACCTCAACAAACTACAATATATTCACAACCTCCTCACCTCCACCCGCTCTCGTCAACACATTACCCCGGTCCTTAAAAACCTCCACTGCCTTCCCGTTCCCCAACGCATTCACTTCAAAGTTCTTCTCATAACCTACAAAGCCCTCCACGATCTGACCCCCCCATATCTCACAGACCTGCTCCATCCACACAATCCCCCGCGTCCCCTTCGCTCCTCAGACTCCAACCTCCTAGCACTCCCCTGTACGACCAAGCTCCGAACCTGGGGAGACAGAGCCTTCTCCATCGCTGCCCCCACCCTCTGGAACTCTTTGCCCCATTCACTCCGTGCTTGCCCTGACCTTCCCAGTTTCAAAAACCAACTAAAAACCCACCTCTTTAAATCTGTTTTTAATGTCTAACTTTTTATACCTGACTGCTGTACCCCCCCTCCCCGCTTTTACTCATCTTTTAACTGTGTATTAATGAATGAATGTTGTATTTTTATGTATCTTTTACTCTGTTTACTTGCTTTTACTCACCTCCATTCTTCTGTAAAGTGTCTTTGAATATTTTGAAAAGCGCTATAACTCGCTAGGAACCAGATGATATTCAGAGTGAGGCTCCGATGGCCGTCCGTATTTATAAACATTGTCGTTCAGTGGCACCATTGGGATCAAACACATTTGCGGGAATAGTCTTTGCTTGTGTTGTAATTATTGTCATTGTACCTAGCAGTCTGGACAGAGGTGTTAGTTGTCTGTTCCTTGCATATCAATAAGTTCCATTTCCTGTTCTATGGTTGTCATCGCATTTTTCCCCTTCTCGCCATCAAGGGCGTCTCATGCCCCTTTTGAGGTTTGTTTTTCTCAAGAATTATGAGCGAAATTTGAGTTGTAAGAAAGAAGTCCTCCAAATGCACGGTAGGTCTTTGAAGCTGCCAACAAATGTGAAAGAATGGTCGGTCGGTTGGCAGGCCACACCCCCAACTTGAACTCACTTCTAAGTCACCAAACGAGGAGCATGTGTGGAAATGTTTGGTTTATTGTGGCTTCTATTGATTTCTGTTATTGTTATTTCAGCACAATGTTGGATTGTCGTGGCGACGTCTGAGGTCTAAGTCCCTGGCATAAATAGCGCCTTAGCGCTGCTTTCAATAGCGCTCACTGTACCCAGAAAAGGTTATTATCCATCAGAGCTTTTCTGTTTCATCTTAAAGCAATTTCCTGTCTACTCTGTGATCGTCTCTCAATTGCTTTCTGTCGCCATGTCTGTGTTTTCCTTTCCTTGTCAACTTTTTGCTGCCTTATGCACTTCGTGTTCCCTGGCAAACACAAATGGGAGTCGTCGTGTCGCTCGTCAAAAGCTGTCGCAAGCTCGCAGTTGTGGGTCGTCGCCGCCAGATGCTCCATCCGTGAAGTTTTGTGTTTTGGGACGTGACTTTTTTTTAAAAACTAACTTTTGTACTTTCCTACCAATCAGATTTCTCTGACGCCGCCCCCTATGCTGCACACAGCCCCTTGAGGGCGTCTTTGCATTGCAGCTTAACAATTTGTGTTCTCACGTTGTTGGCTTCTCGTTGGCTTCTATTAAGGCGTGATGCGTTAATAGTAACATTCAGTATACAGCATACCGTGCCAATATGTGTAGTATATAATGCAGTACTGGATGATGATACAATAACAGTAAGAGACAAGAAGGCTAAGAGTAAACATGCCCCCTGTAGCCCCAACTCCTGTCCTTCTGTTCACGCTGCAATCCCATAATAACCCATAATATTATGGGTACATCCTCACCTGCTCGGGTACACTCTCTTCAACTCAATAGTTATTTTTGACGTTCCATGGTGTAAACAGCCAGCAGTTAGAGTGGCACTTCCTGTATGAGCTCACCGCACCATGACACAGCAGTCCGGGCACAGTGAGGGGGAACTACCGCTGTAGCTATGAAAGCCAAACATCCAACGTCCAAGGTGAAACTAACTTCACCACGGCACACCGCACCGCACAGACAAAAAAAAATAAGGCTGTCATTAAAAAATAGCTTAGCTCCCTCGCTAAATATTGCGAGATTTTGCCTTGTGGCGTGGTCCAAGATGGCTCCATAAACAGAACAAGCACACATACGTACAACAGTTTGTGTGTCATATTGCACACTAACCAAGTGGGCGAATGAAAAACTAGGCACAATTTTAGGCAAAATGTGCCTGGGTGAACGTTAACCGTTTTATAAAAATTGCCTTTTTGCAGCTTTTTGTGAAACAAAAAAAACAACAAAAAAATTGTTTAATGTCTTTCTTTTGCATTAATTTATTATGAATTGATAAATGAAGTAAAATATGATTTGATTATTTAAAAAAAATTATAATAAATTATAATTGTTAATATTAATTAATAATAATTAATGTTAACTAAATTAATACATTCATATAAATTAATATATTATATTATATAATTATATATATTATATATTTTTATATTTATTATATTAGAATTATAATATTATATATTATATTATATAATTATATTATATATTATATATTTTTATATTTATTATATTAGAATTATAATATAATATTATATATTATTATATAAATAATATATATTAATATTAATGAATAATTATTAGAATTTTAACTATTAGCTAATCATTTGTAACTAAATAAAATTAAATAAAAAATAAATCAAATCATTATTATCAGTAGTCGTAGTAGCAGTATGAGAAACAATGTTCATTATATTACGTATACCTACTGTACATTAATGAATTCATGATTATTATTGAGAATTCCAAATGAGTGAATTAGTTGCTCACCACATGCAAACAGCACATTGCGTTGCCGCCTCAATATTCCTCCGCCTCCTCCTGTGCAAACATCAGCGAGGGCGGCCACCGCAGGCGACGCCAGGCTGTCAGCTGCCGTACAAGAAATGACGTCTGTGTGTTTCACAAGGATAATGTACCATCGTCTTTCCAGTGAAAAGCTTCTTTTATTTTGTTTTTTTAAGGCAGCTGAACCTGGAATCAACCCGAGTGGTTTTCAAACAGGCTTTATTGTGTTTTGAGAGCCAGCTCGCTGCCTCGTTACCTGAGACACTGAGGATCATTTCTCATTTGGCATGGTTCCAATAAAGCCTCTTTTCCAGTAGTTTGCACTGACTAAAGTTGCTGCGTGTACGTCATCTACGTATATAATAGCCCTTGTTTATCGCGGTTCTGGAAGTAGGATTTAATATTTTTTATCATTATTAGAGCCCTATGGGCATTAAAATAACACCCCTATAGTCACCTTTACACTCCTACATTCATTTATTTTTTATTCCGCTTGTCCTCACTCGGGACGAGGTATGGTATGGCAAACCTTTTTCAGTTTTCAAACGCAAAATGTGTCAGGCGTTTCAGGTTGCTGATGAGGGTTTTTGTGTGCTTGATGTTTTTTTGTCCCCTCATCGTGGAGCATTTGGTACAACTGGCAAAATGTCCTCCTCTTAAAGTGAATGCTTGTTTGCAAATTAGGCTCGGGGCACTTCGGACAGGCTGTTAACGTCAAAGGCATTTGATTTGCTCCTCCTCCTCAAAGTACAAGTAATCTCGCCTCATTGGAGGATTAAACATTCTATTTTAATGTTCTCGGATTTATCAGTATGATGTCAGAATTCCCCCATATCCCCAGTACAGAATCTAATGCAAATATATGGTAAATATCATAGACAAACATGAGTGAATAATTGAAAATAATAAACAACAATGCATAAATAACAAATTAAAGCAATAAAGGAGTAAAAAAAAATTCTGCCATGCATGATGTCAACATGGTACATTTTCACTTGGTTTCCCCCCAAACCATCACAGATCCTAATAGAACATTACTGGAGGACATGGCTCAATCCATACTCGAGGTTCACTTATCGATCCGCTAAAAGTTGTTGGAATGCCCAGATGTTTTAAATGACATTTCCCCCTGTGGCTGTGACCCTCCCCAACATGAAAGAATGAATGGATTTGATGGCAGCGTCTGTCCTCTATGGCTTGTGCTGCTCACCGCACTGCAATCTGACGTCCACAAAGCATGCTGCTCAACTTAAGCAATCCATGCATGTTACTGTGAACAGCTGTTACGTGCACCGCTTTCTCCCCCCCCCCCCCCCCCCCCCCCCCACACACACACACAGCCCCCTAAACAAAATATTCTCCCAGAAAGCAGGTCACAGCGTGGATTATTTTTAGTAACCAGGTCACTGAGTAGTTATGCCAATTGTGTTTTGTGCGACAAGTAAAAAGTCAAACACTTTTTTCCTTCAAAAAAGTTACATTATGAGAGTTACAATATTGTTTTTTGCTAAATTAATAAATATATGACAATATCAGTATACACTAATCCCTCGTTCATTGCTGTTAATTGGTTCCAGACCATGATAAGTGAATTTCGGAAAAGTAGGATTCTTGATTTAGAAATAAAATATTTTTGGACAGATTTTCACACGTTGGCTATTGTCTCATCAGTGTAACATTACTGATACCTTGTGGCCAGTGGGGGGTACTACATGTCATCGCAGCATCATTGAATCCTTACATTTGTAGTTTTGTAAATTTTGACATTTTTATGCTTGAAAATGCATCATTAAAAAAAACAGAAATGTATTTGCTTAAATATGGATATTTTTTAACAAGTTCAACCATGAAATGCGATGAATTGGAATTTTTTTAATTGATATACTTAACGGCTATTTTTCTTTTTTATGTAATGATTAATGCATACCGTAAAAAAATAAAAACAAAACAGTCAATCAATACTAATAATTTATTATGAACATTGTTATTATTAATAATGTATCACCAATAGTGCTTTTGTGTCAGAAATTAATAATAATAATACAAATAATAATATTTTAAAATAAGTCAAAAAATATTTTACTGTCATATTTTTGTGTTAAAAAAATTAAATTTAATGTAATAATAATTTGAGTAATGCATTTAATTTAATAATAATTTCATAAATTACAATTTTAGGTCTGTAAAAATATGTGACTCGTTGTTCATAATAATCTGTAGAAACAAAATTAAATACTTTAATAAAAGCTATTATTAATAGTAATTTTAATGTTAATATTGATATTGATAATTACTAATCAATTAAAATAATGATGTCCCCTCACAAAATAATAGAAAAAAGAGCACCATCATAAGGTTTCTTCTTGTTTTCAATTTTAATACATTTTTAACACTTTTACAAGTGTAAAAAGAAGTCAACCACTTTTCATAGTAATACGTAAAAACAATTTAAAAAAAATTCCACATCAACGTCATTGTCACACTAGTGTACAAAGCAGGGGGGGGCATAATGACTTTCAAGGCATATTTCCCCCCAAAAGATTGTCATATTTCTAATTAGTTCAAACTTAGGGGGCATTGCCCTTGAACGGGTCCACCGTTGCGTCACCATAAAGGCATGATGCGGGTCATCGAACTCTCCAGCTTCTTTCAATCATTGCATTTTAACCATAACGCTGTCGCCGACTACAGTAACGGCCGCTTCAAGTGATGCAATTGAATAGAAAAAAGCAACAATACAAAACCATGGCCACATACATGAGGACTGTGACAAATACACCAGAGGGTTACCTTGGCAACGGGAGACCAGCTATCACAGGCGCTTAAAAGGGAATTTGAGGATTTCCATGTGTTTGTACATTTAGAAACGTCTGGCAAAAATAGCTGCTGCTTGGTGACGAACACGCTTGTTGTTCAAGTTAACCCTTCAGAGACCTTTGGGACATTTTGTGTCATTTTGTCACCACAACAATAATTCACTCAACCTTGATTTACACAATAAATATCAAAAGGGATGGATGGATGGAATCAAGGCATCCGAATGAAAAGCAACATTTCCAAGCTCATTTGAACTAAGACATTTCCAGCATATGTGGAGTAATATGGGGGGGGGGGGTCAGTGTGTTGTGTGCTCTTTGGCAGCAGAGGGCACGCATGTCACACGTACATCAGCCTGAGCGTGTGATTGTGTTTTACTATTAATAAATATAAATATATATATAAATAAACAAAACTATCTCAGGACAGATACTATGTTAATTTTGCCACCTACAGAGAACATACTAACTCCGTATTTCTAAAATGACAAATACTTCAACTTGCTGATATAGTTCATCTTCAAACAGCTAAAATAATGCATAAGGCTAAAAATAAGCAATTAGCTAAAAATGTCATCCAATACTTCTCTACAAGAGAGGAGAAATATGATCTCAGGGAAGAAGTACATTTGAAACACTTCTATGCTAGGACTACGTTATGCTAGCCATAGCATTTCAGTATGTGGAATCAAACTATGGAATGGATTGAGTAAGGAAATCAAACAATGCACAACGATGAGCCAATTCAAGAAACAATACAAGCAGTTGATGTTTGCTAAATACAAGGATGAAGAGTCTTGAACCAGTCATGATGTGCTATATATATCACTATATTGACACTTACTATGGTACCCATTATGGCATTGGATGCTCATATCACCGAGTACTTTGGTACTAGGTACATTATTTAAAAAATGTAAAAAACAAAAATAAAAAAAACCTTAAACTGTATTATGGAAAGCAGGAAGTGAACAAATGTAACAGTTAGTGATTGTAAACGTACCAGATGGAGGGGTAGGATTTAATAAGCTTTGCTTCTTCCTACTCATTTTGGACATGTGGAACTGGGAACTGATTATGGGATGCACTCAATTGGAATCTGATGCATGTTCAAATGAAATAAAACCATTACCATTACCAATTATGTGGGATGGGGGGGTATATTTTTGTAGTTCTCCTGCTGTAGTTTTTTGTGAAGCAAACACCTTTTGTCCCGAGGACCTGGACTGTGAGATTAAAAACACTGTAGAAAATAACAACCCATCTCAGGACAGAAAGTATACACTCAAGTATACATGAGTGTCCGACACTGTATTAAACAATATATATATATATATATATATATATATATATATATATATATATATATATATGTATGTACACACATATATATATATATATATATATATATACAGTGAAGAAAATAAGTATTTGAACACCCTGCTATTTTGCTATTTCTCCCACTTAGAAATCATGGAGGGGTCTGAAATTTTCATCGTAGGTGCATGTCCACTGTGAGAGAGATAAACTAAAAAGAAAAATCCAGAAATCACAATGCATGATTTTTTAACAATTTATTTGTGTGATACAGCTGCTAATAAGTATTTGAACACCTGAGAAAATGAATGTTAATATTTGGTACAGTAGCCTTTGTTTGCTATTACAGAGGTCAAACGTTTCCTGTAGTTTTTCACCAGGTTTGCACACACTGCAGGAGGGATCTTGGCCCACTCCTCCACACAGATCTTCTCTAGATCAGTCAGGTTTCTGGGCTGTCGCTGAGAAACACGGAGTTTGAGCTCCCTCCAAAGATTTTCGATTGGGTTCAGGTCTGGAGACTGGCTGGGCCATGCTAGAACCTTGATATGCTTCTTACGGAGCCACTCCTTGGTTTTCCTGGCTGTGTGCTTCGGGTCGTTGTCGTGTTGGAAGACCCAGCCACGACCCATCTTCAATGCTCTGACAGAGGGAAGGAGGTTGTTCCCCAAAA
Organism: Doryrhamphus excisus; assembly: GCF_037039965.1. NCBI lineage: Eukaryota > Metazoa > Chordata > Actinopteri > Syngnathiformes > Syngnathidae > Doryrhamphus > Doryrhamphus excisus. The sequence goes on from NC_136357.1 coordinate 18,666,200, forward strand.
TCTCACAATACACGGCCCCAGTCATCCTCTCTTTAATGCAGTGCACTCGTCCTGTCCCATGTGCAGAAAAACACCCCCAAAGCATGATGCTACCACCCCCATGCGTCACAGTAGGGATGGTGTTCTTCGGATTGTACTCTTCATTCTTCTTCCTCCAAACACGCTTATTGGAATTATGACCAAAAAGTTCTATTTTGGTCTCATCTGACCATAAAACTTTCTCCCATGACTCCTCTGTATCATCCAAATGGTCATATGCAAACTTAAGACGGGCCTTGACATGTGCTGGTTTAAGCAGGGGAACCTTTCGTGCCATGCATGATTTCACATCATGACGTCTTAGTGTATTACCTACAGTAACCTTGGAAACGGTGGTCCCAGCTCTTTTCAGGTCATTGACCAAGTCCTGTCGTGTAGTTCTGGGCTGATTCCTCACCTTTCTTAGAATCATTGAGACCCCACGAGGTGATATCTTGCATGGGGCTCCACTCCGATTGAGATTGACCGTCATGTTTAGCTTCTTCCATTTTCTAATGATAGCTCCAACAGTGGACCTTTTTTCACCAAGCTGCTTGGTAATTGCTCCGTAGCCCTTTCCAGCCTTGTGGAGGTGTACAATTTTGTCTCTGGTGTCTTTGGACAGCTCTTTGGTCTTCGCCATGTTACAAGTTAAAGTCTTACTGATTGTATGGGGTGGACAGGTGTCTTTATGCAGCTAACGACCTCAAACAGGTGCATCTGATTCAGGATGATACATGGAGTGCAGGTGGACTTCTAATGGGCAGACTAACAGGTCTTTCAGGGTCAGAATTCTAGATGATACACAGGTGTTCAAATACTTATTTGCAGCTGTATCACACAAATAAATTGTTAAAAAATCATGCATTGTGATTTCTGGATTTTTCTTTTTAGTTTATCTCTCTCACAGTGGACATGCACCTACGATGAAAATTTCAGACCCCTCCATGATTTCTAAGTGGGAGAAATAGCAAAATAGCAGGGTGTTCAAATACTTATTTTCTTCACTGTATATATATATATATATATGTGTACATACATATATATATATATATATATACATATATATATATATATATATATATATATATATGTATGTACATATATATATATATGTATTGATGTTATTTTTTCTTCTGCAGTTTTTGGGAAGCAAACACGTCTTGTTGTGAGAGGACGCTAACCCTTACCATCGCTGTCTTGTGTACAGAAATGGCGAGCTGGGTGTCCCTCCTCATCTTCGTGGCCTGCCACTGGACCTCCAGAGCCCAGGAGGCCAGCCTGGACCTCCCGGAGTTCCCCTCAGAGACGGCCATAAATAACGTAGTCCAGGACCCGCGCACGGGTCGTGTGTACGTGGGAGCCGTCAACGCGGTCTACCAACTGGGACCGTCTCTGCGACTGGAAGCCCGGGCGGAGACGGGCCCCAAAAAGGACGCCAGGACATGCACGCCGCCGGCTTTTGCCTGCCAGGACACCAAGCTGATGCCCAACATCAACAAGCTGCTGCTGGTCCACCCGGCCAACGGCTCCCTCATCGTGTGCGGGAGCCGCTACCGGGGCATCTGCTCCTTGCTGAACCTGTCCAACGTGGACCAGCAGCTCTACTACAGCGACAGCAAGGGGGAGAGGACTTACGTGGCGAGCATAGAGGACAACGTCAACGTGGTGGGCGTCATGTCCACCTTCACGAAGGACCAACACAAGTTTGACGTGTTCCTTGTGGGTAAAGGCTACGGAAGCCAGGATAGCACCAAGATCATTACCACCAGGATTCTGCAGGACTTCCGGGAGTGGGTGGTGTTTGAGAGCATCATTGAGGCGTCCACCATTCAGACCATGCCCTTCGGTCCTCGCTACCTTCACGACTTCAGGCACGCCTTCACAGCCGACGGCTTTGTTTACTTTGTCTTCTCCAGGACTCTGGACGGCACAGACAACAAGAACCTGACCTTCGTGTCCCGCCTGTGCGAGAACGACCACCATTTGTATTCGCACACGGAGCTGCAGCTCAAATGCGGCCAGGATAACCGATTCAGCAAAGTGCACGCCGCCTATGTGGCGTCGCCGGGAAAGGAGCTGAGTCGTGTCATGACCGAGTCCGGCGTGTACGGGAAGGTCCAGCCCTGGAATAAAGTTCTCTTCATGGTGGCCAGCTCGGAGGACGACCACAGCGACTCGGCACTGTGCATGTACACGCTCAACGCCATCAACGAGCGGCTGGTGGACATCATCACCGCCTGCTACAGCGACTCGGGGAAGATATCGGGCTTCCCTGCCGTGGACATCCCGTACTCATCCAAAACGGCGGAATTCTGCACTTCCAAAATTGCGGTAAGCAAATGTGTTGGTAGAATTGACCCGAATATAAGACGCTATTCTTCCCGTTAGCGTCCGTGCAATATAATATCCTCAAAGTTTGATCATCATTAGACAACTCGTCAAAGTCTAATGGATAATTAGTCCAAAGATGTTCTATGTCCTGGCGGCCATGTTTTTCAACCATTCATTCATTCATTTATTCATTTTCCATCGCTTATCCTCACAAGGGTTGGGGGGGGGGGTGCTGGAGCCTATCCCTGCTGTCTTTGGCCGAGAGGCGGGGTACACCCTGGACTGGTGGCCAGCCAATCACAGGGCACATATAGACAAACAACTATTCACACTCACATTCATACCTATGGACAATTTGGAGTGGCCAATTAACCTAGCATGTTTTTGGAATGTGGGAGGAAACCGGAGTACCCGGAGAAAACCCACGCATGCACGGGGAGAACATGCAAACTCCACACCGAGATGGCCGAGGGTGGAATTGAACCCTGGTCTCCAAGCTGTGAGGTCTGCGCGCTAACCACTAGACTGCCGTGCCGCCCTTTTTTGTATATTTTAAGAAAAAAAAAAAAAGTTTACATCTCATTTTTGTGTTATTATTATCAACTTTTTCTTTGGATATTACACTTTTTTATTTACTCTTTTTTAACAAATATTTTAACTTTTTTTCCCTGTAATATTGTAATAATTATCATAATATTTTGACTTTATTTTCATGTTACAATTTTACCCAACCTATTTTTTCCAAAACTGACACTGTATATTTTGTTTGTTTTTCTAATATTACATCTTTAAAAAAAGTATTTTACCCTGTTAAATTCGAACGTTTTATGAAATATGAATATAAATTAATAAACTCATCATTTATTGGTCCAACATTTTTTTTGTAAAATTACTGCTGTTTTTGCTGTTGTTTTCTTGTTTAATTTGTAAAGTCCAAATATAAGAACTAATGTCAGTAATGTAAAAAAAAAAATTCCTCACTGCTTTGGCTCACAGGTCTTTGTGTTCTCCTACAGAAGGACACGCTGGAACAGTACAAATGCGGCGGAGACTTCCTACCGACGCCTCTGGCCAGCAAGCCCAGATTTGCCTTGAAGTCCAATGCCGTGTTGACCAAGCCGGGAATTTTGACCGCGGTGGCCATTGCCGTGGAGAACGACCACACCATTGCCTTCTTGGGGAGCAACCAGGGAGAAGTCTTCAAGGTGGACTTCACCACAAACTTCATTGGAACTTTTCGGATGGGGGGTGTTGAAATGCGGTGTTGATACTTTATCAGTATCAATTTCCCTTGAAGATGTCAACTTAATGCTTGCATGCCCTGAGAGTAAAATGACCTGGATCAATTAGAAGATTCACAAGCAGTGAAACGCAAACGGTTCTCGGGAACCTCTGCTAAAGGCGTGGTTGTTTTGCAGGTACACCTGACATCGGCGCCGTACGTGTACAGCAAGGCTCCTGGCGACACCTTGGGGGAGACGGTGAACAAGAACCTTTTCTTCGACATGGACCACAGCCACCTCTACATCACCACTGATAAAAAGGTTTGTATTCTTGTCACTCAACAACTTTAATGACACAATTCTGACATTTTTCTCCCGTGGAGGATCCAGAAAAACAATGTAGAGAATCAGGCCTCGTTCAAATGTGGAAAAAAACGGATGTTAGCAAATAAGACTTGCAGTAAGGAGAGGAACAGATTGCATGGACTTTTACTTTATTAATGTTTTTATGTGTTATTATGTGCGTTGTTATGCATCAACCTTGGCTGAAGGTAACTGAGGTTAAACGTAGCGGCAACATGCATTCCATTTAGCAGTTAGCATTCCTATAATGCAACTGTCAGGTGATACACGATCTGATAAGCTCTAGCATCCACTGATTACGGCCATGTTATTGCATCACATTCAAGTAACTCCTGTATTATCTTCAATGTTTAAAAAAAACTTAATGGACACCACAAAATTAATTTGAAATACCTTCTCTCTCTCTCTCTCTCTCTCGGGAGCTGGGAATGATGTGTTTGCCAAGGAGGAAAAGAGCCAGACGCACTATTTTCTCTGCCCGTCTGCTGATAATCGACTGCTCATAAATTGTCTCTAAATCCCCATCATATTCATAGCAGCACTGGGATTTTAACTGCGCTGACAAGTTACCGTGGTACCGCGGAGAAAAAGGACACAAAAAAAAAACCGCTTCACTGCTGCTCCATAAAGCCAAAGTGTGCATGACAAATACATGGGGCTTAGCAGGCAAGCAACCGGAGGAGGTAATGTTGTATTCTACTTAATAGTGCATGTTCACATGACTTCAAAAGTCAGGGCGTCCCCAAGGGCCATTTGCGGGCCATCGTGTTTTTTTTTATTTTTTATTGTAGAACCAACAAAATCCAGCAAAAATGTGGGAAACAAAGAGGAAAAGGCGATGACAGTACAGCAAAGCACTCTGGGAAACCTGCAGAGTCCGCATTGAGCACTGAGCATACTACCTCAACGTTGCCGCCACATGTACCGCCATGTGTTCATTAAGCTCCTTTCTACAAAGAAATTTAAGGTGGAGTTTCGTCCCGCAGATGCATGCAAAGCCCCAAGAAGAAAAGCGGGATAATGCACCTCGTGCACGCAGGAAAACCTTAAAGGGGACTTATTATGCTCATTTTTCCACCCCTTTGTATTAGGGGCTCCTATAGAGTAGCTACACACAATAACCCACACAGAAAAGGTTTTAGATCTTCCAGAATCTGCACCTATTCCAGCTGTATTTCCTTTGGTTTGAGCTTCCTGCCAAAACCGTCTTTTCATTGATTTCCGTTATGATGTTTGCACACTTCCAAATGCGCAAACGTCATTATCACAAACTATGGCATCATTTAACAGGAGAATACAACATTTTAACTACAGTAAACCTCGAATATATCGGCCTCGGATATATCGGAAATTCGCTCACAACGGACAGATAAAAAAGAACCAATTTTTCTGTAATGCATTTCCAATAAAAATTCATTGCATATATCGGATTTTTTATAACGGATTTCGCCTATTTCGGACAAAATCTCCAGTCCCGTTCCAATTTCCCTCGCATATATCGGATGGCCGCATCGTGTCTTTCTCCTGGCTCCAGATTTAGGACAAATATAAAAGTGAGTGACGTCAATAATACTAGCACAGCAGTGAATGAGATCTTAACCTCACTATTGGAAATAACGTAGGCCTGACGGGCGTAACAGGGCCTAGCTTAATTAACAATTTGTTATGCTCAGAGTCCAATAAAGTTAAATTCTCATTACCTTACGTCTCTTTTCATTGCCCAGTCCAGGTACATTGGAAACATAGTCAAGGAAGTGCCTTTTTATAACGGATAAAATCCGATTTACGCATATACCGGATATAAATCCGATATATGCGTAAAACTGACATTTTCCGGTATACGCATATAACGGATTTCGCTTATATCGGACAAAACCAGTGGGAACAATTGAATCCGATATATCCGAGGTTTACTGTACATTGATGGGTCAGAAAAGTGGAGAAAGAATAACAGGTCCCCTTTAAAAGTACATTGGCCGACCACGGCAGCCGCTCCTCCCGCAGAGGGCGACTTCCTTCTCTGTGGACGCACGGTAGGATCGCTTATCTGACGGAAATTGACTTGTCCCGGTCGGGTCTGGAACCAGTGAACCGGGATAAATGAGGGATTACGGTACACATGAGTAAATAAATCCGATATATGCAGTGTACATGACAAAGTACATAGTATTTTGTGTATGCATAGTAAATAGTAGGGTGCATACTTCCTGCTGTGGCGTGTGAGGTGTCTCCCCTGGGGTGTAATCATGTTGTCATGTTGGCGCAGATCACCAAGGTGCCCGTGGAGACGTGCCTCCAAAAGAAAGACTGCCAATCTTGCGTGAACACGAGGGACCCGTACTGTGGCTGGTGCGTCCTGGAGGGCAGGTGAGGCACACGCACAAACGCACACAAACACACACAAACGCACACAAGGGAGTGTTTGCACGCTTTGTTTTATGGTGGAGGTTTGCCTTTTTGTCTTTTTTTTACTAAGCCGCTCTTGTTGTTAATATCCACCACCCCCGTCTCTCGCCTTGAAATTAAAACAGTTTGTCAGCCTCACACAGCAGAATGCACTCTCATCAGCCGCCATTCATCTGCGGCGCCGCGCTGCACAAAATGCTGATGTTTATCACGGCTTTTACAAGGTTGTGAAGGAGATAAATAGTTGTCATATGAATCTGAAGAGGCCTTTTGTTAAAGGCTGTTATAGTTTCCTTGGTCTCCTCTTATTGTCCAGGCAATTTTGCTCTCTATTGTTTGAGTCTTTTTGTGTTTCACTACACAATGGCGCCATTAAAGCATGTATCAGGTTGGCAGTAAACATTTATTTATCGCTAGTTGGACTTTTGGCTGTCATTGGTGTGTCTGCAGGGCCTATAGAATCTAGATGCAAACAAATACAGTACAGTGTAGTACCTGCATTACTGAATTACTGTTGCAACGACACATCATCAGCAGGGTAAAACTAACCTGTCTCACGACGGTCTAAACCCGGCTCACGTTCCCTATTAGTACCTGCATTCCTAGACATGTAAGGAATGTTGCCTTTTTAAAGTTCCAATTGATTCACGTGTTAGTAATAACATAAAACATTTAAAAATAACAACTATACTTTGTAATTTTAATTTAATTGACTTTATTTATTTTAATTTAAATACTTGTATTTATTTTTTTATAATGTTTTAAAAAATATTTGTATGTTATATATTTATTATTATATTTATATACATTATTGATATATTTTTATTGTCATTTATTTTATACATATGACAAATGTAGATAATTTTTTCATTTTAAAACCAAAATTAAAAACAAATCAAGAAAAGATATGACATATTTTGTACCTCATTACCTCATGTTTAGCTCTTAAAACAAGATCATTAAATTTGTATTGCTAGTTATTACATATATACAGTATATAGAATCATGGTGTAGTTCACTTTTCATTTCTAACTCTTTTAAATCGCTAATAAAGCAAACAAATCTAACATTTTACAAAACTATACATAGCAATAGAATACATTTGGACTTCAGTAAGGTTATTTTAAGTAGAGATAAACATGCAAAATGACCTGGGGTGCCTTTGTATTCAGTGGAACACTGGAGCTTCGGGTGGTGCAGGGTCGTCAAACGGTTCATGTCCCAGTCCTTAAAAAAAAAAGAAAAATCTACATTTTATTGCCTTTTATAAAATATGTATAATAAATATTGATGTAGTTGAACTTTGTGTCTAAGTCCTTAAAAAAAAAGAAAAGAAAAATCATAACTTATCCATTGCTTTTCCATACCACTCACCCAACAACTAAAGGAGGCGTTAATTGGTGTATTTTCGGTACTAATTTGATGCGTCTGGCTCCTTTAATCTTCAGTATATAAAACAAAAGTTAGTTTTATGTATGATTAATTTTATGTTGTTTGATTCCCTTATATTAAGACATCAGTCTTGTGTGACAAAAATGATGTTTTATTTGATTTTAGAAATAAGTTTTGCCCAAATATGTTTGGGTTATACTTCAAGGTGGCTAGCACGGGCTAGCCCAGGCTAGCCCAGGCGCTAACCTGCCATCACTTATTTATCACAGCACATTGTGCAAATTTGTCAGTTTTTTTTTTTTTTTTTTTGATGCTTTCATAATGTGCGTGTGGGGGCCAGAGGGCTGTGGAACAGAGGTTGATGCACGCTGGAAATGTTCACGCTTCGTCTGCAGGTGCACCAGGCGGTCTGAGTGCCGCCGGGCAGAGGAGAAGAATGGCTGGCTGTGGAGCCCCAGGCAGCAATGTGTCAAGATCCTCTCTTTCTACCCTCCCAACCTCTCCTGCAAGAAGAGCCAGAAGGTACAGAGAGCTTCTCTTTCTTCTTCTTCTGTGTCGCTGTGCTTCACTCCAGCAGTATTATGAACTTTTTTTTATGGTGGATGCAAGAAAGCGGGCTTAGGTTTTCATTTGTGCTTTATATCGATCGAGCAAACCCAAACTTATAATATGCTTAATGCTCACCCCCCCCCCCCGAGAGTTCTAGGGAGGCCATGTTCTAGGGAGGCCATGTTCTAGGGAGGCCATGTTCTATATGTCTGCATTGTGGATCGAGGCAGCTGATCGGCGCTATAGCCACAAGTTGATTGGCGCCTGTCATGGCGGAAGGCCAGAATCTGTTGGTGTTGAGGAATGCCGTCAAGGTGAAGGAGTTTTATCGGACCTTTTTTGCCCATGGGACTGCGGAGTCAGCTGTCAAATAATGACTGGCAGTCCTTCAGGCCAACACTCGGACAAGTTTGGAGAAGCCATGGAGAAGGACTTCCGAACACCTTCAAAGAGGTTGTGGGCCACCATCTGCCATCTCAGGAGGGGGAACCAAGGGTGTGTATGGCGGGGGATGGTGTGCTGCTGACCTCGACTCAAGATGCGGATCAGTGGAATGAATACTATGAAGACCTCAATCCCACTGAGATGTCTTCCAATTAGGAAGCAGTGTCTGAGGTTGCAGAGGTGGTCAAAAAGCTCCTCTGAGGCAGGGCCCCGGGGGGGGGGGGGTGGATGAGATCAACCCGGAGTTTCTTCAGGCCTTGGAGCTGAATGGAACTTTCTATTCCTTAATGGAGTGCATTTACGGACGATGCCCAGCAATGAACCACAGCTGCCCCAAACCACATCAAACATGCTTTAAACGCCTGCCCGCTGTTTCTCGCTGTGCCTACGACCCACAATGCACCAAAGCTGCATCAAACCAAGTCAACCATGCAGGGGGGGCCGACCCCTCACTTTGAATGCACCGCCCATCGGCTTGCAGTTGCTAAATGTGACTTTTTATTGTTTTAAGGCTCAAGTCCGCTTAATGTTCCTCAAGTTCTCTGTTTCTCCTCCGTCTCATATGCTGCCATGTTTGTGTCCAAGAATGAGTAGAGTGTACTCCAATGGCGTCGCTTCCAGAAATGGGACTGAACAGCGACAGCTAGTTCACCATGAGAGGTTTAATGGTCTACTTTTTGTGAATTTACCATTTGCTTTCCAAAACTTAACAATGAAGAACATAATACTAACTCCTTATTTCTAAAATCACAAATACTTCAACTTGCTGATAAAGTTCATCTTCAAACAGCTAAAATAATGCATCGATTTTTAAAATATCGATATTTCTTTAAAGCACGATATCAAAAACAATTGAATTGACTGAATTTGATGCGAAATACTCATTTTCAAGATGGCACCGCCCGAGTGCTAGCTAGTTACAGCAGCTTCATATCTTCTGCAGCGTTTTAAAGGGGACCTTTGTATCAAGTTGTGGACTCCTATAGAGCAGCTACAAACAATAACCAGCACATACTTTTCAAGCAGAACTTTTTTTGCTTTTGTGACAGCTGAAATATCTAAACAACCATACCACAACATACACACCACAAAACAGGTTCTACATTAATATAACAATGTATTGACAAAGATAACACCATGAACCAGTCATGATGTGCTATATATATCACTATATTGACACTTACTATGGTACCCATTATGGCATTGGATGCTCATATCACCTCCTACTTCAGTATGAGGTACATTATTAAAAAAAAAAAAACTTAAACTGTATTATGGAAAGCAGGAAGTGAACAAATGTAACAGTTAGTGATTGTAAACGTACCAGATGGAGGGGTAGGATTTAATAAGCTTTGCTTCGTCCTACTCCTTTTGGACATGTGGAACTGGGAACTGATTATGGGATGCACTCAATTGTCATCTGATGCATGTTCAAATGAAATAAAACCATTACCTTTACATTATTACAAACAATATATACAAAATTTCAGCAAAGAACCGTGTCAGGGACCATTTAAATACATTGTAAGCCCCCAAAGTCACTTGAAGGCTTCACTACACATCTTAAAATGAAGCCTGCGGCTAAGCCAACTATCCAGCAGTCAGCTACTTGTAAAAAACCACTGTGACTGTCAAATAAATACCTGGATATTGGACAATGCAGGTGACATTTCCTAGATGCCAAAACAGGCTTTGCTCCACATTTAGAATCATTTCTGCACTGTAACATTCTATTATCCTCCAAATATCCCTGCTTCCACAGGGTAATCTCCACCTCCTAGCTTATTAAGTATTAAATAAAGGTCCCAGAATTCATAGCAGGCTTCACTACACTTACTAAATAGCTGTTGTCCTTCTCTTCTTGTCCTCCAAATGAGGATCTCCATGTCTTACCTTATTAAAGAACTTCTAAAGGTCCCTCAATTGACCTAAAAAGAGCGGGCTTCACTACACATCTTGAATCATGACCTTATGTTACGTACTTCTAAAGGTCACACAATTGGCATAGTAAACAAAGAAGGCTTCACTACACATCTTGAATAATAACTTTATGTTACGTACTTCTAAAGGTCACACAATTGGCATAGTAAACAAAGAAGGCTTCACTACGCATCTTGGTACTTCGAAAGGTCAGAAAATTGAAAAAAAAGCAGGCTTCGCTACACACCATAGTTTTTGCACTCCAAACACCCCATGGTGTTCCTGCTTCTCCTGCCTGATACTATGTAGTACTTTACTTTGTAAAAATAAATAAAGCTCATTTGACTCTTCTCCAGTCAGCTTGCTACATTTAGTCAGCACATTTAAAAACTTTTTAAAAAATTTAAATGATTTATTTCATTTTACATTCATTTTTTCACATAAAAAAAACTGCTATAAGAATAAGTTCATTCATTAAACATCGTCATTAAAAATCTTCTTCTTCTCATATTTTTCAAAATCCTATTAATTAATGTACTCCCTTGTGACTTTCTGTATGTTCTCTCAAGCCATGAAGGAAATATGAAGGAAATTATGAATTATTCCTCCCCAGCAGGCGAGGAGGTCAGCAGCCATCATGACGCCACTGGTACATAATTTCATTCTCTCTTAAAGGTGAAGATCAATATCTCCTCCCTGCCCACCATCGGCCCTTCGGACCGTCTGCAGTGCTCCTTCAAGACCTTCCAGAGCGAGGGCGTCATGTGGGACTCCGGCCAGGTCTCCTGTGATCTGCCCCGCCCCTCGCTATTACCCCAAACACCCGAGGACCAAGGTAGAGTGTAGCTGGAATGTAAAAGTGTTTTAATGTACTCACCCGAGGGGGGGTTGCATGAATATACGTATGATCTTGCTTATAAATGAACCCATTTTTATTATATATGAAGAAAATGTTTTTTTTAGTCCAAACATTTAAGTGTTCATTTCATTACATTTAGTAATGTTTGTTTTTTCCATCCATAAATATCTATCTATCTGATTCTTTCATGTCTTTATTTCTTTTGCTGTGTCAGCAGATTTTGTGGCCGTGCCGGTGAGCATTTTCGTCAACAATACGGTAGAGTTGGCGACACGTGACTACCAGTTCTACAACTGTGCCGCCACTGTGAAGAAGTCTGAAAACATGCCGTGAGTGACATCAATGGCTTGCTCTGCGCGTGTGTGTAGGGTGGGGGGTGGGGGGGAGGATAGATGAATGATTTTTGTATACATTTTTGTGTCTCCACTTTCCTTTTTTTCCCATCAGCGAGCAAAGGAAATTACCCTTTTTCTTTTTCATTAATCAAAATTTGAAAGTCGATCTCACCGCATGTTGTCTTTGTTTTTTTTTTTTCTTCCAATTTTTTTCTTTTCATTTATTTCATGCTGCGCCGCACGTGATGAACGAGCTTTGCTTATGTGGAGTAGCTGAAATCCATTTTGCTGTCACCGACATGGATTTTCCCTTTTGATGAGTTTGCATGTTTAACCCTCCAGGCACCTACAGGGGACTAAACGCGTTTTGATTCTCGATATATTCAGAGTAACTGTGTCAAACATGGCCAGGATTTGTCATTTGATGATTATTTTTGCAATTTAATGATCCCCTCTTTTGTGAAGATCATGGATATTTTCACAGATGTCTCCACTCTTTACCCTTGGGACTAATTTGGTCTCATTGACTCCCATTACAACTACATATGTTTTACTTGGTTCGACATTGAAAAAAACAAGACACAATATATTTGTTTTTTTTATTCGACTTTTATGACTGGAACCATTTTGGTTACATTATAAATATTTGGAAAATATTGTATAATATAGCTTTTGTGATTGTCATAGGGAACAAACGGGTTCTAGTGGCAATAAGAGCAGGACAGAAATGATCTGTGAAGTTGTTGAGCCAATTTAATATGGGGAAAATGGTAAAAAAAAGAGTTGTGCTTTACTTTTTATTAAGATTTAACAAGGTATAATAAGGCAGTATTTCTTAGACTTTTATGACCTGGACCATTTTGGGCACGAAGGGTACAAAGTGTAACTTCATTTCAAGGAGCCCCAAGGATGAAATGAAGTCGCTGTGTGCTTTCCTCATGCATATGTTTTTCTCATGTTATGTTGTAGGTGCATGTCATGCGTGGCCAGTCCGTGGCGCTGCCAATGGAACACCCGCGACCACACGTGTAGTGACATGGAGGATCGCGTGCTCGGTCCTAACATCATCAAGCACCGACAGGTCGGTCACGAATCAGCAGCAGGTCAAGGTCTTTCACACCAAGCAAAAAAAAAAAAAACAATCTCAACGGCGACAGGAATGTAATTAAAATTTGAAACTAATCCCGCTATCAGCCGCCGTCGTTTATTGGAGGCTGCTGTATCAATTTACAAGTCAGCAGATGTTTGCCAGATACGCTTATCTGTCGCCGCAGATGAGATTGTCTCGTACGCTGCGTGCTTTACATATTGACACGAGGAAATAGGATGACTCTGCCGAAAACAACCTGTCTGCCTTGCCGGAATTTTCTCGTGAAACGCCGTCCTCACACTCTCTGCAGTGTTGGTGCGTTGGCCTGTTCACTTATGATAGGCATGTATTTAAAACATGTATTATATAAAATATGGATTTATTTCTAGTTCTTATAGTCTTTTTCTTAAAGGGGACCTAATATTCTCATTTCCAGCCTTTTGTATTGAGTTGTGGACTCCGCTGGAGCGCTGCCGAGGACTACTGCTACTACTGCCGAACCCCTCTTTCTAATTCTGTGGGTATAGGAGTTGATAGTAAATGAATAAAGCCTTTGGAGAGCTAATTGAAAAGTGTTCATGGTCTACTGCAGGGGTGTCAAACATACGGCCCGCGGGCCGGAACCGGCCCCCAAGGAGGTTCGATCAGGCCCGCAGGATAATTTGAAAGTGGAAAAAATGCTTAATTCGCTGCAATTCATGGATTATCCGCTAAGGGGCGCACTCTTTCCATCAGAGTAGAAGATAAGCCGCATCACTGAGACAGACTGAAAACAGCAGACGGTATCAATGCGCCATCTGCTGCTTGTTACGACGTTGTTAATATCTTGGTCTCTACCTCTCCGCTACACCCTCATTAGCCAAAATGTCGTTATCCAAACGGAGAAAAGTAGATAAGGAGTGTAGAATTTTCAAAGAAAAATGGACCACGTCCTATTTATTTACAGAGATGCACGGAAAACCTTTGTGCTTGGTGTGTTTGCAACAAGTTTCGGTATTGAAGGAATATAATATTCGACGCCACTACGAGACTCATCACAGCGAAAAATATGACGGCTTGCAAGGACAACTGAGAAAAGATAAGATTAACGAATTGCTGGCGGGTCTGAGGAAACAGCAGTCAACTTTCACCAAGAGCCGAGAAGTCAGTGAAGCAGCGGTAAAAGCCAGCTACCTAATTGCTAGCGAAATAGCATTAGCATCGAAGCCGTATTCCGACGGTGACTTTGTTAAACGATGCATGATCAAGGCGGCTGAACTTGTATGTGCCGAGAAGCGACAAGCTTTTGCCAAAATAGGCAAATTTGCCTCTGTAGGTCTGGACAGATTTTATCAGTATCTACTACCAGGGTACCCCAAATTAACAGCCCTGGCTGCTAAAATTTTGTGCATGTTTGGGACAACCTACCTTTGTGAACAAATTTTCTCAGTGATGAATATCAATAAAACAAAAATGCGTTCAAGGCTCACAAACAAGCACTTAAATGACATTCTGAAAGTGACAGCTAGTCAGGACATGACACCTGGTGTTGATGCACATGTACAGGCCAAAAGATGCCAAGTTTCAGGAACAAATACAAGTCCAGACTAGACTAACACCTTTAAAATGCTGCCTTAGATACTGTTTGCATTGAAAGAATACAGCTCTGTGAAGATGAATCCTTACTGTGGTGATTTAAAAAATGTGCATTTTAATGTTAGTCAGCAGCTTCAAAACAAAAGTTGTGTGATGGAATTCTACTGTTCATACAACTCCATAAATTTTCAGTATATATTGTATGTGTATGTATGTTTCATGTATGAAGTTTACAGATTTACAGGACAGGCGAACACTTTCTTCATTACACATTTAAAATCACTCTCCTTAGATTGTAAGGTGTACGCAGGGATTACATTTAGATTTTATATGTGTATGTGTAAGTGGTTTAAAAATCCCTTTCTTTAAAAGTCTCATTTAATCTTAAAGTGCATTACTATATTTTTCAGTACCAATTAAAGTTTTGTGCCTTTGTACAATCAGTGGGATCAGTTGCAATGCATATTTGTGAATGATAAAAGTAAATTGCGCATTTGTCTAAGGAAATATGAGGTGTTTCATGAAATGTTTTGTAAAAGGATAGTTCATTCAATTTCAATATTTTCCTAATGTTCTTGTGCTTCTTTACACCAAAACAAAGGAAAAACATGATATTTTGGTTATTTATAGCAGAGTATGGTATAATTTTAATGGTCCGGCCCACCTGACATCTCCCTAGGCCGTATGTGGCCCACGATGCGAAATGAGTTTGACACCCCTGGTCTACTGGCTGGAAACGCCTGACTTAC
Organism: Doryrhamphus excisus; assembly: GCF_037039965.1. NCBI lineage: Eukaryota > Metazoa > Chordata > Actinopteri > Syngnathiformes > Syngnathidae > Doryrhamphus > Doryrhamphus excisus. The sequence continues at coordinate 18,681,457 of NC_136357.1, forward strand.
CGTGTCTGAACTCAGAGTGGTAACATACTGTAGGTCCGCATTTGCTGCGTGCAGACAATCTTAACACAACATCAGGAGTAGAAATATGGTCATTACGTGTTTTTTGCGTGACTACCCGTGTGGGGGGAAAAAATTATGATTATGGTGGAAAAGGCTATTAGCAACTCCAGACATGGGTGAGATTGTAATTTGCATACAAATTACAAGACATGCATAAGACATGTAGTATGTATGCACGCTCTATAATCCTTCTTACACAAAACTTTGGGACGCTGATAAATTAAATAGTTACCTGTTACAGCTTGCGCTTCTATTCAACATGGCCAATTAACGTTGGAAAGGCATCGGGCTCCAGTAACAGTTTGGTGCATAGCCCAGTTTCGCCCATGCTAACAAAACAGTCCCATATTTTTCTCTTCACTTGGAATCCGAAACTCCAACAACTTTTGTCTGATGCTTGCCTCTTCAAGCAAGTTAGCTTTCCCGTAAACATGAACAATCCTGGAAGCTATTGTCCCGTGCTAATGCCGTGAAGTCTTCAACAAGATGTGAGTGCAGCTCACTGTGATGTCACAGTGAGTCTTTGTAATAAAAAACTTGCTGAAACCGAGTGTTCAGAGCCATCCCAAACTAATCTCCAAATGCACAAACCTCATTATCTGAAATTTTGCCAATCACAGTGTCGATGTTAAAGCAAGGGGGGACCAAAGGCACTATTTTCCCGTATAAAATCTGCTTTAAAATTTGTGGAAGAAACGTGAAGGAGGTATGAAAGTCATGCTTTATCAGGTACTTTACAAATTTCAAAATATTTGTACTAATAAAAGCTGGTTATGTACTGCACTGATGCGAATATAAGACACCATCAGAGCTTTTCTTCCTATCACTCACACACACCAGTGACCAAGAGAAATGCAGCCGCTGCCAAACAGACTGACGCTATTCAACACATTTCCCAAAATAACACTATTTTGATGTGTTTTTGAATTTATGAAAGGTAAAGCATGGAAAAGTTTTTTGCTTTTAAAAGCGCTGTTATCATGCAAACCGACTAGAAACTAAAACACAGCTTTTATCCAGTCTTATTCAACCAGCTGCTGTGACTCATGCATTGCTCACACAGAGATGAAAGCAAGTGTAAAAAAATGTCAACAAAGTGGAAGATAAAGTCTTTGTGTTTAGACTCCCACCAAGTTTTTCTTTTGGGCAACGCAGCAAACCCACAAACAACAACATGCCTTATTTGGCATTGTGTACCGGCTTGTTCATGCGTGTTTTTATGTGTTCTTCTCTCAGGGTACCAAGTGTCCTCAGTTTGAGAATCCTGACCCAATGCTGATCCCCGTGGGTTTCAAGCAGCCAGTCAGCTTCGAGGGCATCAATCTGGACCTTTACCAGGTAGTGATGTGGAGTCGTTTATTCAGCAGCAGTTAAACAAAGGACCTGGCATTAGCAGAAGTTACTTCTTACCTGGACATCCTTCCATCTACAGGCATGTAGTTGGAGTCCACAGAATGAGTTGTTCTACAATATGTGCTTGGGCGTCCCAAAACCTCCAAAACAAACAAAAATGTCCCTTTTTTTAACCTCTGTCCTGTGTCCCCATAGTGAAGGACTGTAAGTTAAACACATGATTGACGACAAGTTCAACAACTTGGTCGTGCCTTCAAAGGAGTTAATTGGGATCACGATGCATGTGTGAACTGGCCTTGAGGAAGGAAGTGTGTTGCAATGTTTAATTTCGCATTATCACCACCCAAAAGGATTATTGTGCCTCAACAACTCATTAGACAGGCTTATGACTAAATATTGTGTTCTATTGCTACGTAACCATAGAACCTACAAGAAGGAATAGACTCATCTTTCATAGCTTTTTCAGTTTTCTAGTAAGAAGCAGTAGAACATAGGTACGTTTCAGGAACATATGGGTTCCCAACAAGAAAAGGGAGAACAAAAAGATACATTTCAAGCATAACTTTTTTTGCTTTTTGTGAAATATCTAAACAACTATACCACAACATACACACAAAACAGGTTTACATTAATATAACAACGTATTGACAAAGATGGTACTATGGTACCCATTATGTCATTGGATGCTCATATCACCTTCGGTACGTGACAAAAAGTAAAAAAAAAATAAAAAATGTAAACTTAAATTAACTCTATTAGATGGTCATATCACCTTGTACTTCGGTACGTGACAAAAAATTTAAAAATTAAAACATTAAAACATTAAAAAGTTAAAAAGTTGAAAACTTAAAAATTAAAAAAATAAAACTTAAATTAACTATATTAGGAAAGCAGGAAGTGAACAAATGTAACAGTTACTGATTGTAAAAGTACCAGATGGAGGGGTAGGATTTAATAAGCTTTGCTTCTTCCTACTCCTTTTGGACATGTGGAACTGGGAACTGATTATGGGATGCACTCAATTGTCATCTGATGCATGTTCAAATGAAATAAAACCATTACTATTACCATTTGGAACTAAAATGTGTGTGTGCACGCGTGTGCGCATGTATGCTTTCAAACTTTCCTTGCGTAACCTTGTGCATACTTCCTCCTTGCAGTCAAGCGTGTTTTTACATGCAAAATATTCATGCCAAGTTCTTACCAACAGCACTTGTACCACCCTGTGTCTATTTTCATTTTTATGGCTGACAACTGATCTGATGGCGACGTCTTTCCGTGTGCAGTTGCGTCATCTCAACTTTTTGCCTGCAGTGCCACTAATGTCCAGTATAGTAAATACGTGTTTGCTATTGAATGAGTTAAAAGCTACTATACCAGTCACCTTGTCCTTCTCCGTGTCTCTCAGGGCCATGTTTTCACCATCGGCACCGAGCTCATGAGAAACGTGGAGGAGGAGGTCAACTTTGAGGATAGCCCTTTCTACACCTTCAGTGGATTCAATGTCAGTTGTGGTCATTTGGATGTGTGACTGATGCTCATGTTTGCCTGTCATGTTTCATCTTTGTTGTTCAGCCGCTTCTGAAAATTCCATTCCAGAAGATTTGGCCCATTTATTGAAATATTTGCCCGTTAAAATGGATTGCTGAAATGTCTTTGGGCTGCCACCAGCGTTTTTCTGCTCACCAAGATTGATCTTTAGAGGAATCCAGTGGCCAATACGCCCACAAGGAGGCAAGGAGACCAAACCAGAACAGCTGTGACACATTACACAATGTTATTATGAAGTTGTTTTTACATATTGCATATTTACACAGCTCATTTTACACATGCCGTCTACCCTGAGGCTGAGTGGCTCCCTCTAATGGACGCATCCTTTAAGCCACCGCGCGCTTATTTTCATGGCGTCTGCACAATGTGAGCTCAAGCAGCGCTTTGCCCGCAGCTGTGTTTCTTTCTGACAGAAAATCTATCAGATGTGGAAGGTTTTTTTTTTCTTTTTTGAGCAAGCAGCCCACCATGTTGGAGGGCTTAAGTGGCGTAAATCACTCCTTTCGATATTAATAATTCATTTTCCCCCAATCTTTCTTGCAGTTTTCCTATGATAAGTCACCGGAGACCAACGTACTTCTTTACGTCAAGGACAAAGAGTTAGGAAAGAAGATGGATAGCACGCTAAATGGTACGTTTCCAAAATAAGATACAATATAAGAATCCAAACATGTTCAAGGAAATGTTCAAAATTAATATTATGTTTGGTACCTTCAGTAGATGTATTTTTTTATATTATAAAATTATTATTATTAAATAATTGTTATTAGTAGTGGTAGTAGTATTAGCATTAGTTGGTCAGCATTTTTTCCCATTCATTTATTATTCAAATTTAACTGTTATTAAATGATTGTAATTGTTTTTATTGTTGTAATTCTTCTAAAACTGTATTCTTCTGTTGTTGTTGCCGTTATTAGGATTAGTATTTTTATATTATTATATATTATATTTATTTATTTATATTTATATTATATTTATTATTCCTATTAACATTATTGATTTAATTGTTAGGATTTGTAATAATATTATTATACTAGTATAAAATTATTATTGTTGTTATTAATATTGATTTTAGATTATTATGATACATTATATTATTACATTATACATTATATATATTTTTTCTAACCCTAACCCTGTTATTGTCATTAATATTTTAGTATTTGTAGTATTTTCTTAGCTTCTTAATTTATTATGATTGATGATCATGATGGTGATGGATATTATAATATTATTAAAATATTATTAAATATTTATTTATTAAATATTATATTATTATATTATTAAAATACAATAATAAAAGTAATAGTAATAATAATAACAAGTAGTAATAATACTATAAAAGCAATAATTATGATATTAGCATTACTATATTATTATGATTATGATGATGATAATTATTATTATTATTTGAAGAATCACCAGCCACCAGAAGCTTTATCGCCATCTACATGCTGTTCTTGTTATATTGGAGACAGCTCTGTCTTAACCTTAATGAAAAAAGCCAAATAAAAAGCAGCACAGGACAAGAGTTAACCTCTCAAGGTTTGCTGATGTCGCTCGTTTGTGCAACATTGGTGCATAGTTTACCTGAAATTTAGTGTGTAATTCGGAATTGTACCATGTCAGGTTCCGCCGCTGCGTAAGCGGGAAGTGTGCACGTCCTCTGTGTAACATACTAGTCGTTATTGTGGTTATTTTCCGTGCAGTCACCCTGTACAACTGCTCAGTGGGCCGAGAGGACTGCAGTTTGTGCAAGAACGCCGACCCAAAGTACAGATGCGTGTGGTGCTCCAAACACAAGGCCTGCATCTACGAACAGCTGTGCGCCCCCGACCAACATGGCTCCGAGGACCCCCACCACGCCGAGTGTCCCGCCCCTGAAATCACTGATGTGAGTCACTTTATTTACAAATGAATGTGTGATTAGTAGTAAGAAGGAGCGGCTATTGAACCGTATGCGTCCTTCACTGAAGCAGGAGAACTTCCTGGCTTTGTTGTCATTTGGAAGCCAAAAAAAGGTCTCTCATTGATTGTGTGAAGCTTCATTCATTAGTTAAAACCTTTCAAAGTCTCCAAGGATCAATTTTTCATCTGGTTTGGTGAAGGCCAAACACAATGACAGGCTTGTTTATTAATGCCAGAGCTTTTTTTTTACTACTGTTTGCTTTTTCATTCATTTTTAATACATGGAGAAAAAGTGACTTTTTAATGGGAGGTTTTTCCCTTCCAGTTTAATGTTCAACTGTAAAATATTTTTATTGCTCACTTTAATGAGAGCCAAAACAAGAGCTGCCTGAAATCTAATAAAATATAAATAAAAATATATATGTATGTGTATATTTAAATAAAACATAAAATAAAAATAATGTATGCGTATTCATGTGTTATATATATTTAACTTATTTTTATTAGTAATATTTTATCATTGTTGTTATTTCTGTTATTACCACTAGTGTTATTAAGTCCTGCATGCATTTTTTAGTTTAAATAAATGATGTGAGGTTTGTTGTGGTAGCTTCATTAGCCGTTCATGGCTGTCTTTGAAACTGTCAGTTAGCATTATTTTCTTTGTAGAAGCAGAATTTCTTGTCTGAAAGTCTTGTATGAGATTGTGCGGGTGTTGCTGATGCCGTGACCGTTCCGGCATCAGACATGACCAAATGAGACACTTTGATATGTTCTTATATATCCAATCCAATCCTTCTTTTGCTCTTCCAATACCCGTCCCTCACGCAGATCATCCCTCGCTATGGCCCCCTGGAGGGCGGCATCGCCGTCACCATCCGGGGCTCCAACCTGGGAATCCGCAAGGAAGACATTAAAGGCATCACCGTGGCCGGGGAGCCCTGTGTTCATCAGCAGGAGAAGTACTCAGTCTCCACCAGGTGGGCGAAGCCACGACGGACGCAATGCAGCATGGTTGGTCTCACGGCCATGCAGCAAGCCCAAAATGTCAGTTAGCGTAGCTTTAGCCAAATCGAAAACATATCTGCAACCAATGATGAGGTCCTTGAAATTCACTCACACATTTGATTTTCAAATGACCAGCGGAAGACACTGAATTCACCAAGTGAAAAATACAGTTGATGGCCGATTTCACTCATGGATGGTCGGTATTGGAATCGGCAGCACGAACCCTTGATTGGCGCATCCCTACTAGAGGTCTACACGGCTGTGCTTTTCCTTGGCCGCCCCACCCCACAGCCGTGGCACGACAGCCACAGCTGAGATTTGAACAAGCGCAAAAATTAAATGACCTCTTTTCAGCTCAAGATAGTATAAATTGTGTGGAAAAAGATGATATAAGGAAGGATTATGGACAATTTAGGTAACCTTTCAAGAAACAAACGAGGCTATCAATATTTTTTTATATTAGTTTTCCATAGCCATGGCCATGTTCTTGAGATTTCTTCAGCCCGCCCCGCCCCGTTAGCCGAGGAATCCGGCCAGCCGTGGGGCCAGCCGCTCCGTGTAGACCTCTAATCCCTACCACATTCACAAGTTGTGGTCTTAATGGCATGAATGTGAGTGTGAATGGTTGTTTGTCTATATGTGCCCTGTGATTGGCTGGCGACCAGTCGCCTGAAGACAGCTGGGATAGGCTCCAGCACCCCTGCGACCCTCATAAGGAAAAGCGGTAGAAAATTAATGAATGATGAATGGTTTTAATGGCTTCAACTGTATTTGAAAAGTCATGTCATTTCCAATGGTTTTAAATGTGTCCCTTTTTCTGCCATATTAGCTGTTTTACTTCAAAAATGAAGCTTTCCTCTGAGATTTCATCTATCTTTCAACACAGCCCAAATAGCTTGAGAATACCAAAGAGAACGGCACCAGAATGTAGCCAGCATCTGTTAAAGGTTAGAAATGAAAGTGTGTCGAGGGTTGGTTTCTGTGAAGCCATGAAGGGTTGAGGTCATTTCGGTCGACTGTCACCTCTGACACCGGCTGGTAATTACAGCCGCCTGTGAAATGTAGCGAAATAAAAGTACGAGGCGGTGGAAATGCTAATAAACTGCATCCAGTGACCCCACATGGCTAGCATGCTAGCGCACAGAGAGAGAATGACACTGTAAATATACGCGGTCTATCAATCATTTCTGTTTGATTGCTGATGAATCACAGCCTTTTTTGGCTTCCGAGCAGCTGCAGGCTCACAGATATGCATGCGTTTGGCGTGCTAGCGGAGGATGATGGATGGCCTCGCGCTTGAGCCACGCGTTGTTTTACCGCTGCAGATCACGTCCCAGAGGTGCTTTAATTGGCTGCAAAGAAACAGTGAATGCATCGCAGGTGCCAGAGCGTTCAAGCAGGCGTCCGTTTCGTACAAATGGGCCGTGAAAACGTAAACAGTGGCGTTATTGCCCTGCAGATACTCGCCAGAATCTGTTGACATCTGCTGAGATGGAGACGCCTTTATAGCCAACGCTTACCCCCGCCATCTGCATGCTGAGACACGGGTCTGGATTTACGGGAGTGCGGGGAATGTTTCCACTCTTAAATCACCAGCTTTTTGAGGCGTTCACCCCACTGAACCCTACTCTTGTTTCTACATGGGCGCTACCGCTTTATTTTACTAATATCTCTCACCTTAAAGTCTTTAATGTGTCCATTTTGGTCAGGGTGTTGGTTGTTTCTACGTCCATGGCTGGTTCTTTTATGATGTTTGTTGCATTGGATCATTTTTGTGTTGGAGCTTTTGGACCATGCTCCGCCGTAAGAGAACAACAAGTCATTCATTATATCCATGTAACCGTGGTGTTTGACTCTGCGTTGTGATGAAAGAGTGACGACGAGCACCGGGTTGCTGCAGTTGCTGCACTTAATTCTCGGCTGATGGAGGATAATAAACACGTTGTAGTTACAATGTGGTCGAGTAACGTGCCCCTACACAAATTACAACAGGAGATAAAAATAATAATAATCATAATAATTTTTAAACCAAAGACATTTGTTAAGCCACACACCTCTCACATGGAGATCATGAATAAAAAGGAAGTAGGAAGGAGTGGCCAACACTGGAGGTGTTACACTAATTAGGAGCAGTAGTGGGTACACGGTGACGTTCTCAGCGTTCCACATCAACAAGACAACGCAAACACATCAGGTATCACTGAAATTAAACAGACATTTGTGTAATTATAACATGAACATATATACAATATTTACAACAACATTATAACCCTGTTACATACATACAGTGGTGTGAAAAAGTGGTCCTGCTTCCTTTTTTTTGCACGTTTGTCACACTTAAATGTTTCAGATCATGAAACAAATTAGAATATTAGTCAATGACAACACAACTGTTTTTTAATGAATCTTTTTATTAGTAAGGGTGAAAAAAACAAACCTGCATAGCCCTGTGTGAAAAATAGATTTAAACATAACTGAGATTAATTTAGGTCTATCAGTCTAAAAAAGGCTAAAAAGACATTGCTAAAGGTTTGGTACTCTCAGTGAACCACAGTGAGTCAGTATGAAAACATGACCGGCCAACCAAAATGACTTCAAGAACGCAGAGACAACTCATGCAAGAGGTCACAAAAGACCCCACAACAACATCCAAAGAACTGAAGGCCTCACTTGCCTCAGGGTTCATGACTCCACCATAAGAAAGACATTGGGCAAAAATGGCCTACATGGCAGAGTTCCAAGACCAAAACCACTGCTGAGCGAATTTTGCCACAAAACATGATGATGATCCCCAAGCTCTATTAAAAAATGCCATTTTTAAATAGAACATTATGCGAAAAGTAAAATACGGTGGTGGTAGTGTGATGGTCTGGGGCTGTTTTGCTGCTTCAGCACCTGGAAGACTTGCTGTGATAAATGGAACCATGAATTCTGATGTCTAACAAAACATCCTGAAGGAGAATGTCCGCCCATCTGTTGGTGACCTCAAGCTGAAGCCAACTTGGGTTCTGCAGCAGGACAATGCAGGACAAATCCAAAACACACCAGCAGGTCCACCTCTGAATGGCTGAAGAAAAACAACATGTGTTGTCATTGACTAAAAAACTGACACATTTCGATTTGCATTCATGATATTTCTTTGCAAAGCTACACCCTTTGACTCTCAGGTGTTGATCAATGTTTTTTGTCCACTTTTTTCCCCACCTCTTCCAGTGTGGTATGTGTGATCGGCCGCATGACCCCTGGGAATCCCTTGTGGGGCCAAGTGGATGTGGAGGTCAAAGGGGGAAAGACAGGAACCTCGTCCATATTCTTCACCTACAGGGTAAATACTCGTCTCCTCGTCTTGAACGCCTCCATTCCCTTTCCAGATGCATGGAAGGATTTAACTCAGGCCTTCCGGCCGTGTCCATAAATACACGTGAATTTTATGTGAACGTAAGAAATCTGTCCAAGTTGAAAGTCCTGTACTGGCTGTCAAGCGAATGGCACAACTGCAGGGGGCAACGTCACCACGAGGTCTTTCTAGTGCCCACACAGAAAACAATCTTATGTAGTTCCAAAAATAGGTCAAAATACAGTATTAGGAGAAAATAGTCGTAATTGTGCAGGAGAAAAGTCAGTATTATAAAAAATAGGATTATACATACGGTATTGGGCGGCATGGCGGACGAGTGGTTAGCACGTAGACCTCACAGCTAGGAGACCAGGGTTCAATTCCACCCTCAGCCATCTCTGTGTGGAGTTTGCATGTTCTTACATTACTGTGAAATTACTGACATTAGTTCTTATATTTACAAATTAGCAGTAATTTTACAAAAAAATGTTGGACCAATAACTCATAAGAGTTTATTAATTTATATTCATATTTAATAAAACGTTCAAATTCAACACGGTAAAATACTTTTTTTTAAAGATGTAATATTAGAAAAAACAAACAAAATATACAGTGTCAGTTTTGGAAAAATGAGGTTGGGTAAAATTGTAACATGATAATAAAGTCAAAATATTATGACAATTATCCAATATTACAGGAAAAATATACTGGGCCAAAAAAGAGTAAATAAAAAAGTGTAATATCCAGAGAAAAAGTTGATAATAATAATATGCTTTGTCACCAGTAACACAAAAATGAGATGTAAACTGTTTTTTTTCTTAAAAATACAAAAAGGTCGGCACGGCGGTTTAGTGGTTAGCACGCAGACCTCACAGCTAGGAGACCAGGGTTCAATTCCACCCTCGGCTCAATTCCACCCACATCTCTGTGTGGAGTTTGCATGTTCTCCCCGTGCATGCGTGGGTTTTCTCCGGGTACTCCGGTTTCCTCCCACATTCCAAAAACAAGCTAGGTTAATTGGCCACTCCAAATTGTCCATAGGTATGAATGTGAGTGTGAATGGTTGTTTGTTATGTGCCCTGTGATTGGCTGGCCACCAGTCCAGGGTGTACCCCGCCTCTCGCCCAAAGACAGCTGGGATAGGCTCCAGCACCCCTGCGACCCTCGTGAGGAAAAGCGGTAGAAAATGAATGAATGAACATACAGTATTTGTATGTTCTATACATCCATACATCCATCCATTTTCCTCCGCTTATCCGGGTCTGAGTCGCGGGGGCAGCAGTCTCAGTAGGGAAGCCCAGACTTCCCGGTCCCCGGCCACCTCCTACAGCTCCACCGGGAGGACACCAAGGCGTTCCCAGGCCAGCTGTGAGACATAATCCCTCCAGCGTGTCCTAGGTCTGCCCCGGGGTCTTTTCCCGGCTGGGCATGCCCGGAACACCTCACCAGGGAGGCGTCCGGGAGGCATCCGGACTAGATGCCCGAGCCACCTCAACTGACTCCTCTCGATGTGAAGGAGAAGCGGCTCTACTCTGGGCCCCTCCTGGATGGCTGAGCTCCTCACCACCTTTGTGTGTATTAAAGAGGACCTATTATATTTTTCAACCCTTTGTTTTGAGTTGCGGACTCCTATAGAGCAGCCACACACAATAACCAGCACAGAAAACTTTCTAGATCTTCGTGGTAACCTCGCCTACTCGAGAAAAAGCGCTCATTGTCGGACACGAAGGCGCCGATAAACCTTCCATGTCCATGTTGTAGTGGATTTGGGGTCCATCCAACGTATGTTCACAGTTTTATTTGGACTAAGTTCATATTTGGTCAGTTTGTACCAGTAGTTGATATCACAACATGGGCTAAAATAGGTATGGATTTCTTTCATTTTGGTGATTCTTCTCGTGGCCTACAGAAGCCCTACTGGTGGCAAACAACGTGATTGCATAAGATTCTGTAGATGCTGTGGCATTCCAGTACAATGCTCGCTGCACATGTCGGATAAGCCGCATTCCCGCATTTAGCGCGCTCGACCTCCTTTCTGTGTAATACTCTAAGAGGAAGCCGCGCTTTTTAACTCGCCTTTCATATCTCTAAAGCTTCCCCACAGGGGAGTGCTCCGCCTTAAGTGTTTGCTCAGCAAATTGAGGCAGATGTGCTTCTTGTTGGAGTCTGTGTGGGAACGCTGGTGAATGAAGGGGAAGATCAAGGAGACAAGATGGGAATGTGGATCTTGTTCGCATGTGTACCTACAAGTGTTTGCCTTTGGGCTACCGCTGGTGTGTGATTGGCTGGGGGTGGTTGAGCACGAGTCATATATAAATACCTAACATCTCCTTTCCGTCATGTCCCCTCTAATGTCGCCAGCACCCGATTCCTCAAGCGGTTACGCCGAGTCGAGGTCCCAAAGCTGGGGGCACCCTCATTACCATCACTGGAAGCTTTTTGGACACGGGTAGTAAGGAGGACATCCAGGTCACCGTTGGAGGAGTGGGCTGCAGTGTGTAAGGAGACCCAAATCATTCTTCCAAGATGATTCATTATTGTCCTGACAACTTTATTTTATTTTATTGGTTGATCTATTTATTGTATGCCAAGGTCGTAGAGCAGGGGTCTCAAACTCAATTTACCTGGGGGCCACTGGAGCTAGGGTCTGGGCATCAGGTTTTCCAAAAAAAAAAAACGCATTTATTAAAAACAGAAAAATGAATAAACTTTGCTTTGGTTACGATTTTCTACAAGAAACTCTGATATTCTCAAATATCTTCATTTTTATTTTTCTACACAAAATAAGATCAAGAATAAAGAAAATCAATCAATCAGTAATAAATAAATATAATAATAATAATAATAATAAAACGGCAAATAATAAAAACTTAAGAAACCACATATAGTTGGTGGGTAGACAAATTATTTTTTTTCAGATTAAAATGAACAAAGCATTATTACAGCCCTGTAGACATGACAAAACACGACTATAGTCACATTTATACTCTTTTTATTTACAACATATTGCGCAACTGCAGGGTCTTGAGACACATGCTAACTCGCAAACTAGAGAGCTAGCGACCTAAACGGTAGCCTTCAAGTTATTTCCTTTTAAATATAAATAGCCAAAAACTTACCACTTCCACACGGATAGGGAGGATAACTATTAACAGTTATTTAACCTTTAACATGAACATGAATCAAATGTAATAATTTTTTTTGGGTACATGATACCGTACAGCATCCATATCAAACTTGCACGGGCCGCACTAACATTAAACTTTCATATCACATTTGGCCCGCGGGCCGCAAGTTTGAGACCCCTGGTTTAGGTTGTCTTGGAACTTGAAGACTTTGTCAGTTGACTCAAAGACTAGAAAGGACAGAACGAGACCTGTCCTATCTAGCATGAACTAGTGAGGTCATACTGAAAGACGAGATAGGACTGGACTAGCTGCTCCTAGCAGGATTCATCAGAGAAGGTTCATGTTGAAAGACTAGGTCGGACATCAGCCTAGCTGTCCTACCTAGTCATTAAGCATGAACTGTTGAATTGGAGTTCATGCTGTAAGACTAACCAGGACAGGACGCTAGCTTGTTGTTAGCTCTACACTGAAAAAAAAATTATACTTTGGATCAGCTTAAAATTATGGTAATTTGTTACACCTAAATGTATTGTTTTTTTCTCAAATTTATGATGTGGTGGAAACCATACATTTTGATTTACTGGAAATACATTTTTGACCTGAAGCCAAAGAAAGAAACTGCATTCATACAAAGTAAAAATATAATTCATAACAAAGACTGTAAACAAAATTTTATCCGTTGAATCCGTGAATACTTTATTAAACCCTTTGGGATTCCCTCAGGGAAATTAGCATCTCCACTGCTCCATGTGTAGCAGTTAACGAAAAGATAGACATCATAGACGCAATACATACTATTATATATATATATATATATGTGTGTGTGTGTGTGTGTGTGTGTGTGTGTGTGCATGTGTATATATGTATATGTGTTTATATATATATATATATATGTGTGTGTATATATATATGTGTGTGTGTGTATGTATATATGTGTGTGTGTGTATGTATATATGTGTGTGTGTGTATATGTATGTATGTGTGTGTATGTATGTGTGTATATATATATATGTGTATATATATGCACGTGTGTGTGTGTATATACATATATATGTATGTATGTACGTATCTGTATATGAAGTGATGGAAGGAGTTCATGAACTGATGAAACCTGATGGGAGTTCAGACAAGATAGAGCGGAAAAGACAAAGACTAGATAGGACAGGGCAGCTCTAGTCCTGTCCTATCTAGTATTTGAGCATGAAGTGATGAAGCCTGTAGAACAGGACCAGTGCTGGCGTGTCTCATCATTCATACGTACCTATACGTACCTACACGTACCTATACGACTATGTTTATCCCCCAACAAATCCAATTGTCTGTGACATGCTGTGACAGGCTAAGGTAGCAGGCCAAAAATAAATAAATAAAATAACAAGCTCAAGGGATGGCGAAGCTCGTATTAACAAGCTGTCATGTGGTCACCGCATGTGGTCACGGAGTGTTTTTGTCCCGGTGTTGGCAGGGAGCACTTTGGAGCAGAAATCACTTGCAGGACAGGAGAGTACCGGGCTGATAAGGTGCCCTCTGACCCCCTGTCCGTGATGGTGAAGTATGGGACGAGCACCCTGACCTACGTCAACAGTGCCTTCCAGTTCTTGGAGAACCCCACTGTGCTGGACCATCAGCCCAAAGCAAGCTTTGTCTGGTCAGTGCAACACAACTATCAAGTGTACTTGATCCCTAGTACTAGGGATGTCATCAAGGTACTTCATTACGAGGAATGTGCAGGATGTAACGATGCTAGTTGACTTACGAGTTCTGATTTCATGTAACGAATACTTAAAATTATTTCTCCCATAAGAAGCAATGTAAAATGAATTTGTCTGTTCCAAGGTTAAAGTATAGTATAGCCATGACACCTTAATCATACAAATGTAAAAAGGCTAGTTAACCACTGTATAATAAAACTAAAATAAAGTAAAGCCACTAGGGGGAAATTTAGCAATACAAATAATGTAAAATTAATAAAATTAAAATGTTTTTTAAAAGTCATTTAAAATAGAATTAATAAAAATAAATGTTTAATAATTTTACAGAATTAAAATTAATAACATACATTTTCATTTCGTAAAAATGTAATTTTAAATGAATAAACAGTGGGTGGAACATGAATGTGTTTGCAATGATATTAATAAAAAAAATAAATAATTTTATTTCATTAAAATTAAAATAAAAAAATGGTAATGATATAAAAATCATCTTCAATTAATTAAACATAACATTTTACATGTGATTGATCTACCCACACTTTTCAACAGTGGAGGTACTTGAAAGCATCGCCATTTTTATTTAAATACATTTCAAATAAATTAAATGAAATTTAAATGAACAAAAACTGGCATTTTAAATTTAATGTTAAAATAATAATAATAATTGAAATGTATTAATTAATTAATTATTTAAAATTGAATAAATATGTATTCATGAATGAAATGTTATGCAAAAGTATTTAATTGCTGATATTTTATTGAGAAGTAAGACACTTTGCTATGTTGCATTTCCAGTTCTATGGTTGTCATCACACTTGTTTTCTGTGTCATCACTGGTACCTTTCTCTGTTCCACTTGCACTGGGATTCAGACCCCAGAATGGGACCAACATCTCTTTGGTTTCTTCTCACACGTTTGTGTGTTTGTGTTGCAGTGGCGGTAGAAACATTGTCGTGACCGGCTCAGGTTTTGATATCATCCAGCGAGCCCTCATGAAGGTCCGGGGAGACAACTCCACATCATTTGAGGTGTGTGTGTGTGTGTGTTCAATTCCCCATAATTATCTGCACTATCCTCTCCCTATTGTCCCCATCAATCTCTTCTCACGCAATCATCATTTCTTTCTTCTCTTCATTTTCTGCACTCACTTCTTCTCCTTCATTTTTTTTATTATCTGCACCCGTCCCACCGCCTGTCCATCCATCTCCCATGCCCACGAGTACAGCGGTGATTCATTCCCGGCCTCGTCAAGCGTTTCTTCATCTTCTTCTGCGCCGACACGCTTCCCCTCCCGCCAGATCCCTGAGATTACTTAATCCAGTGTTACTTCATCTTCCTTCCCAGTCCATAAATCCTAAAACCTGTAGGATTGCAGATAGCACCCCCACCCCCCTCCCTACCAAAGACACTGCGTCCCCCTTCAGCTTAAGAAAGCAAGATTGACTCTGAAGAGGAAGTGGGGGGGCTTAAAAGTAGCGGCGGGCAGCTTGCCTGTCCCGCGGTGTTAGCGGTGAGCGCTAAGCAGCAGCAAAAAAAAAACTGTTGATCATTTCCTTTTACAGGGATGAATTTAATACCGGTATTAAGGTTTGTGGGAGATTATGTTGCTCTTTATCACCCGACTCTCGGGCCAAGTCCCCCCCCCCTCCCCACTTCTCTTCCCTCCCGCCGATGAGGGAGCGATTTGAAAGGCTGCCGTAAAAATAAGAGTGGATGAAAAGTGTTATCTCAAAGGCCTCGGCTGGTCACCTTCTTAAGCTTGTTGTGGTTTTAAGTTCAGCCAAGTATTTTCACTCCACGCGTCTGCTGGCCTCTTGTAGCAACACATTACAGCACATTACGTTGTTGCTCGGCCTCTTGCTGCACTTTCTTCTGGGACTTTCAAAACTAGCCCATTTTTAACAGCACTAACTCATTTGCCGTCAATGATGTTGAATTTTTTTGCATAATTAACTGAACATCACATCAACGTCTTTGTTATGCGTGGATGTGCTGATCCCTGGTCTACATAAGTATTATTCATTCATTCATTTTCACGAGGGTCGCTGGAGCCTATCCCAGCTGTCTTTGGGCGAGAGGAGGGGTACACCCTGGACTGGTGGCTAGCCAATCACAGGGCACATATAGACAAACAACCATTCACACTCACATTCATACCTATGGACAATTTGGAGTGGCCAATTAACCTAGCATGTTTTTGGAATGTGGGAGGAAACCAATGCAAACTCCACACAGAGATGGCCGAGGGTGGAATTGAACCTGCGTGCTAACCACTAGACCGCCGTGCCGCCCCATAAGTAGTATTATAAGTGGATATTCTTATCACTGACTCTGTAACTCTTAAAGGGACCCTATGATGTTTTTTTCCACTTTCCTCTCCTATAAATGTAGTTAGGATGAGCGCTGAAAGAAGTTTGAATGCACGGTTTTAGAGACTCACTTCGTTATATGGGCATGCCTGGGTACAAGCTGTTACCTGTATGAAAATAATACAGTAAAAAATGGGCATATTTCATAGTGTGAAGTGGTGTAATCATGGTATATTAATTTGTAAACTGTGATTAATCTGATGAAAACGGTGAATCATTTGACAGCCCTGGTAAATATAATTATTGTATTTATTAGGGCTGTCTCACGAGATGAAAACATGACAACTATGGTATGGCTATTATGAAATATAATACAGTAATAAGGAAGTGGCACCTTTAATCACCGAGTGCTTCTATTCACGCTCATTGCATTTGGCTTGGCATATTTTCATAACTGGGCTTTATTTGATCTCCATAAATGATAAAATCATATTTCTTCATGGTACTTTTCAAATGTGTGTTCAAATCGTGTTGCAAGATGGCAGCAGCTGAATTTGACACACCACGAGTGGTCAGCATCCGGCACATTTATCGACCTTTATCGATTTTTTTAATGCTGTCTCCTGGCCAGTATTAAAGTATTGGTTCTGTTGCTGCTGTACAATACACTTTATAAATGACTTTTTTTTGGACCATTTTCTCATGCACTTCAGGTCATAACCATTTTAACATTCTCTGGAATAACAGCCAATTATGGGCTGCTTCCAACAAGGAGTTCTCCTGGTCCAAAGCGAGCGCTTGATGTTGAGGTAGGAGGTGATGATGGCGGCGTGAAAGTGTGACGTCGCTGTCTCAAACAGCTTGAACTCGCTGTGCTTGTTGCAGGATGGCGCATTCTCACGTTGTCACATGGTGCCAGTTGTATTTTTTTCATGAGTCGGCGTGGAGTTGTCACCGAGCCATCACATGCCTTTGTGTGTTGTTAACACCAGCTTGAGTCTGGGACTGACAGATGAAGGTTTTATAAGCGTGTCCATTTAAATACAAGTTGGCGTCCTAAAAGAGACACTTTTTAATGACGCCTAATATCCTTGGATGCCTTTTATGTCACCCTGACTTGTTGCTGTGCGCTTCTTTAACTTGGCTGCGTTCAGGAGGCCCACGAGAAGAACGACACGGTCATCCAGTTCCGCTCCCCGACAGTCAACGTCTCGCTGAGTCAGCATGCCAGGACGTACATCCAGCTGGACAACTGGGAGAAGGAGCTGAAGAACTTCGACTACCACCCAGACCCCGTCTTCTACGAGCTACCCAAGAGGCTCTTCACTGAGGCCAGCATCATCATCGTCAACGTGAGTACACGCTGGACACCCCTGCTCTAGTTTGTAAAATAAAAGAATAATAATAAAATATCACATATATGTAATTACATATTCAAAAATACAAAAAATCAAATACTACAATAATTAACAATGAATATATTTTTTAATATCAATATTATCATTACTACATTTGTAACTATACACAATACAATTATATACTAACTATATCACATTATGAATTCATTATTTATAATGAATATATATTTATACAGTATATTCATTCATTTTCTACCGCTTATCCTCACGAGGGTGGCAGGGGTGCTGGAGCCTATCCCAGCTGTCTTGGGCGACAGGCGGGGTACACCCTGGATTGGTCTATATATTGTACATATTTAATCATTTAGTTTTATATTAATTAATAAATATACATACACTACTCATTACAATAATAATAAATTATGTGATATAAAATGATTTAACAATGCTACAATAATAATAATACACACCAATATTACAAAATAACAATATGATGAATAAAATTAAAATAAAAAGATACAAAATAATTTGTAACAATGAATGCAATTATACATTATTATAAATGTACTAAAATTATTTGTTAAAAATACTACCATAATAATCACAATGATAATAACTCACAACAATATTACCCTTGGGTGGATGAAATGGTATACAATGATAATAATAGTCATTTAAAATGTTACTTTTTAAAAATAACACATACAAAATGTAAACAAAAACAACAATGCATACATTACTACAATACTACATTAATAATGTCAACAGTGTCAAAAATATATACAGTATATAATACAATAAATTCAAACATACTACATTAATAGTTAAACCAATGAAATATATATATATATATATATATATATATATATATACATACAGCATACATGAAATTTCAGTTCTCTCGGAGCCCCGGTGCAGAAAGTAATAAATAATACATTTACAACAGCTAAACTAAATTAAATAATGAACAGTGTGAGCAGTATAAACAGATGAGGTATGAACAGTGGTGCAAATTAGCATGGCGAAGTGAGATTAGCTCATGAGGTATATTTAATAATACTAAATTACTATTACTACTTATAATACTATATTCATAACAGCAGAATAATCATTCATTCATTCATTTTCTACCGCTTATTCTCACGAGGGTTGTATGGGGTGCTGGAGCCTATCCCAGCTGTCTTCGGGCGAGAGGCGGGGTACACCCTGGACTGGTCAACAGCAGAATAATAATGTATAATATTAATTAATGACATAAAAAAAACAATCACTAGGAAGACCTGCACCTCCTCCAAAGATTAGAGAGCAGATGGAAAGGTGATGAGGTGCATGATGGGAAATACTCTCATCATCACTACAGGATGACTCACGCATGTCTGATCCTGACATGTTCTTAATGTTGTTGCAGGATCAGGATCACATGCTTTGTTTCTGCTGAGTCACTTTGATGGTGGTGGTGGTGGTGGTGGTGATGGTGGTGGTGGTGATGATGATGATGGTGGTGGTGGTGATGATGATGATGGTGGTGGTGGTGATGATGATGATGATGATGATGGTGGTGGTGATGATGTGACTGAATGTTAAAACAAACCAAAAAACGTCATGCTTCTTATGAAGTCAAATTAGAAAAGCAATTGAATGGCTTCAGCCATGTGATTGCGCCTCAAGATATGAAGTGATGCGTTCAAGTGTCCAGGATAATTCTTGCAGTTGTTATTTTTTCTCTTTGCATTTCAATGCATCTTGAGGGGAAGTGGGGAATACCGTTAAACAATCTTTAAATCGAGCTGTAAAATAACATTTGCATTGAAACGGGAGGATTAAAGCTTGATGGGAGGCAGAAAACGAAATATTGTTTATTCTGATTTTTTTGTGTTAATCTATAGTTGACATCAGAAGGTTTAGATTATAAGTGCTAATGGCGATGGAAACAGGTTTTTCTTTTTAAATTCCTTGTTAATCACAATTAATCAATTTCATAGTTACAGCATGGAAAACCTGACAAGCCTCTAAATAAGCTGTTTTACATTATTAGAGCCCTCTAGATATGACATAACACCCCTATAGTCACATTTACACTCCTATGACTGAATATAGTCAACCTCATGAGAGAAAATAAGACACAATATAGACTTGTTAGCGTTGGGTGGTACAATGCTATTAAAAACCTTATCATAATTATTTCATCATCTGTCCAAACCACTGTATGAGTTGCTGGCACCAGCATCCTCCAAGCGTGAAAAAAACACCAACAGACAGACAAACATATTATCATCAACTAAATGATATATAATGAAACTGCAAATTGTCCTTCCTTTAGGGTCGAGGCTTCTCCAAAGCCATGACGGCCAAGGAAGCTCAGGCCTTCGTGGGCGACGTCCCCTGCGTGGTCAACACCCTCCAGGATGACAAGCTGTTTCTGGACCCGCCCTCCACCCAGCCTCGTGCTCGCTCCCGCAGGCAGCGCCGCGACACTCGGCCGGAGCTGCTGGATCTAATGGTCAGAAAGGCATCGCCTGTTTATCTTCAATCAGTGTTTCTTCTCGAGTTCTTGTTGGTTCGTAGCTACAAGTCCATCATCCGACATAGTGGATGGAGACATAATCTGTTCCACTGGCCATTCAGACTATATTCAACTGTAAAAAGAAACATTGACCAATGGGCCAAGAAAAAAGACACTTGGTACCAATCAAAAGTGGGAACGGTTTATTTAGAGTGGTGTGGAAAAAGGGTTCACCCTCTTCCTGATTTCTCGTTTTTTTGTCAAACTAAACGTTTCAGAAAAATCACATATGAGTTAATGATGACACAACTGAATACAAAATGCAGTTCCGAATTGAAACTTTTCATTATTACGGGGAAAAAAATTCAAACCTACTTGGCTTGTGCAAAAAAGTGGAAAAAAACCCACTGCATTTTAGAAAAAGAACATCATACCAACAGTAAAATATGGTGGTGGTAGTATGATGGTCTGGGGCTGGTTTGCTGCTTGTGATAAATGGAACCATGAATTCTGCTGACTACCATCTGTTGGTGACCTCAAGCTGAAACCAACTGGGGTTCTGCAGCAGGACAATGATCCAAAACACACCAGCAAGTCCACCTCTGAAGAAAAACCAAATGAAGACTTCAGAGTGGCCTAGTCAAAGTCCTGACCTGAATCCTATTGAGATGCTGTGACCTTAAAAAGCCTCCAATGTGGCTGAATGACAACAATTCTGCAAAGATGAGTGGGCCAACATTCCTCCACAGCGCTGTAAGAGACTCATTGCAAGTTATTACAAACGCTTGATTGCAGTTGTTGCTGCTAAGGGTGACCCAACCAGTTATTAGCTTTAGGGGGCAACCACTTTTTCACACAGGGCCATGTAGCTTTGGATTTTTTTCTCCCTTAAATTGCATTTTCTGTTCAGTTGTGTGTTGATCATACAGTCTAATTTCACATTACTATTATTATGAATTTTATATTATTATTGCTGTTACTATTATTGTCACCATATTTAACTGCACAAGCACCACTGACATGCGTAAAGCTCCTTGCTACGTCACAATAAGTTCCATTTCCTGTTTTAAAATTAGTATGATTCAATAATAGACTATTATTATTATAAAAGTTATTCATTCCTTCATGGATGAATAATTGTTGTTTACTTATGTTATGTTTTAAACTGTGTTTTTCTTGCTTATGTAATTGACCTATATTTTTCCCATACAGAACAGTCATGAGAGATGTGCGTACTGAAAAAATACACATAAAGCACACATAAAGATTATTGCATTAAAAATGTTTTATTACCTCCGCCAAGCGGTTATGTATTTGCCGGAGTTCATATGTTTTTTTCTCTCTTTGTGTTCAAAAGTTCCGAACCTTTTTCATTTAAATGTTAAGGAATTGTCTGAAATGGGACATGGAAGAACTGATCATTCCAACATCAACTCATTCAACAAAGTCAGGACAGTCATGCTATTGGCTTACATCAATGCAGAGCACTGTCATGCTAAGTGTTTGCACGTCAACGTTAGCACATTAGCATTGCTAGCATGTTAACATTAGCATCCTAGCCTTTTATCCATTCTCATAGCACTATTATGCTATGTGTTAGCATGATAATTAGCATTACTCGCTAACCCAAGCATAGTAGCATTTTTATTATTTACCTTAGTACCTTTGTACCATAGCATCACAGGGGGAAAAGGCACATAAGGCAAAACATTATTGTCACCATGTTGTACTGAGCAGCCACGACAGGGACTCTTTACTATCTCATAAGTTCCATTTCCTGTTCTATGTTTGTCATCACATTTTTTCCCCTTGGAGCTCTAAAATACTAAAGACCCCAAGCCCAGGCCATCAGTTAGGAGGATAGCGTGCCCAGTGGCCATCAGATATCAGCGTGCCTTGAGTGAGCGGTTGTTTCATTTCTGAGCTGCAAGAATGAAACCACACTACTAGATTTTCAATAGCCCGGCCGACCTCCAACAGAAAAGCACCCGATTGAAGTGTCACACTCAATCCACTTCTGGATATGTTCACTTAAAGCGGGGAGCCACGGCATTTTAAAACTCTCAAAGGTCCTGCAGCTGTTTGCCAATTATGTAGATTTCCCCATCCTTCCATTGCCGTTTTCAGCGCTGGCTCCCAGCCATAGCCCAATAAATGTCTAAAATGCAGCCAGCGTGTGCCTGATAATGACATTCTCCTCTCATCCTTGTGTGTTTTATCTACAGATCAAGTTCGGCAAGGGGGAGTGGGTGGTGGGCTCGGTGCAGTATGAGAAGAAGAATGATTTGTCGCTCTATATCATCATCCCTGCTGTCATCGTGCCCATGCTGCTCATCATTGCTGTCTCTGTCTACTGCTACCGGTCTGTACTGTAATGCCATACCAGTCACTCCAATATGCTACTGTACACGCAACAGGCACAGGATTAGGTACACATCACCATTTCACAAGTATAACCATAATCATGAAAACACTTTGAATTATTAAAAAAGGCAAAAATAGTTGATCAAAGCATTGTATTGATAAAACAATCTATTTTGTTATTATTTTAAAACATAACATTTATTTGTGTTTTATTTATTTTCTATTTATTTTTATTTTATTTGACTAATTTTTTATTTCTATCTATTTTCAAATTTAGTGAGTATGGCTTTTACGGTACTCCTGATTTTTCATTAGCTTTATTTGACACTCCACCAAGTGTGTGAATAAATGTAATGATAACAGTGAAAGTGGCAACCACAATCTCTTAGATGCTTAGCTAACAATGGCAAATATTTGAAGACACAGCAAAGCTTTGTTCAACAACTGGATCAAGGTAATGAACAGGAGGTAAAAACCCTTCCCTTGTTTTCTTCTATTTTTTTCAGGAGGAAGAGTCAACAGGCAGAGAGAGAGTATGAGAAAGTCAAACACCAGCTGGAGAACCTGGAGGAGAGCGTGAGAGACCGCTGCAAGAAAGAATTCACAGGTACGCTTTATTGAGCCTTAAAATTATCACTCACTTTTAAAGCTACTTAAGCTTTAGGATTCCTATTTTTAAAATTCCACACTCTACTCAATTGCACTGGATAGCACACATGCATATATCCCAACTCTTGTTACCCTTGGGACCAATTTGGTCCCATTGACTTCCAATATAACCACATTTTTTTGATATATTCAAATCTCAATATATGCTTTTCTTATGAAAAGCACTTCACTGAAGTAAAGGGAAAAAGTGGTGAAAGTTATTGATAGTGAACTTTTTGGGTCCAAAGGGTAAAAAGTGGAACATAGCATTTGAGTTGCAGCTGCAGTGACTTCCTGTCATGTGACCTTATACGCCGACAGACCTCATGATCGAAATGGAGGACCACACCAATGACCTGAGTGAGGGTCGGATCCCCTTCCTGGACTATAAGACCTACACGGACCGCGTCTTCTTCCTGCCCTCCAAGGATGGCGCCAATGACGTGATGATAACGGGCAAGCTGGACATCCCCGAGGCTCGGCGGGCCACCGTGATGCAGGCTCTCAACCAGTTCTCCAACCTTCTCAACTCCAAGACCTTCCTCATCAATGTAAGCACGTGTTAGATGCATTCTTAATATTCTATAGCCTGTCCATCCGTTTCTATCTTCCGCTTATCCTTGTTAGGGGGTATGCTGGAGCCTATCCCAGCTGACGTCTGGCCAAACACAGGGCACATAAAGACAAACAATCACTCACATTCATACCTATGAACAAATTAATTGTCACCAATTAATCTTACCTGTATGTTTTTAGAATGTGTGAGGAACCCGTAGTAACCAGGGAAACCCACGAACATGCAAACTCCTCACTTAGATGCCCAAGCGGAGATTCGATCTCTGACTGTGAGGCCCCAATGTTAACCACTCATCCACCTACATATGTTACATATACGTAGGTTGTTATATATGTTGTTATGAAATTTGGATTCATGTAATAATGATGTTGCCTGTGACATGACGGTGACTGTCGTGTGAACCCTGCTAAAATCAAGATGCTAACAGTGCGCCCACGTAGCAGTGATAGCTATAGTAGTCGGCGGCCATATTTCCTAAGAGGAGATTCGCAGTGAGAAACAACTGAGGTAATGAGGCAAACCTTTTGTCTCTACTCAAAGACGGGAAGAAGTTAAAAGCGTCACTACCTTGGTGATACTTCTCACTTTTACCTTTTGGTCTATTTTAAATTGCTCTGGCAGCGCCTGGTGTGTCAATAGTCTAATATTAGACGTGAGAAGCTGAAGATTGAAAATTGGAAGGCTGGTAATATTCCGATGGTGCTGGCGCAGGAACACCTTGGCAGAGTCCTCTAATTGCTGTTTTCTCTCCGCCTCAAGATTCCTCGTTGCATAATTTGTGCTTGTGCCGGTAGTTTATCCGCACCCTGGAGCGCAGCCATGACTTCAACGCCAGGGCCAAAGTGTACTTCGCCTCCTTGTTGACGGTGGCACTGCACGGGAAGCTGGAGTACTACACAGACATCATGAGGACCCTGCTGCTGGAGCTCATGGAGGAGTACGTCCACAGCAAAAACCCCAAACTTATGCTACGACGGTGAGTGACTGACAGCATTTTTCCTCCCAATATTCATATGTCCATATGAACCACAAAAAACGTGAACCCTCCTCTCATTCAGCCTTTTTTCAGAGTGCTAGCAGCACGTTAGCCTTGTGATCCAAAATATGCTAACCGAATGAAGGCACAGAAGCGATGGTTTCTAAGGCGACTGCCATAGACCCAGTGTGGGAATATTTTGTTTTTAAACCGAACAAATATTGACAGTTTTCCCAACTTGGGAACAAAAAACTACCAATGGAGGGGCTGATGTCATCGCAGCCTCACTTACTTACTGAGGCATTTTTTCGGCAACTACAACTACAGTTGTACGGCATCTGGTGAAGCGGTGATTTAACAAAATGTAATAATTTGTCCACTTGTGTGTCGACAACAAGTGCAAAGTGAATTCAGTGTCCAGAGGGATACGTTGCGGTTGTCTACAGACAAATGTTCTGACTTATTCCATTGATTTTTGGACTTCAGTGATTATGTGAGGTTTGTTGTCTGTCATCGCGTCCCTCATTGTCATCGTGATGAGGTGATACTTGAACTGTCTGCTGTGTGCCTCTACTTAGCCACTGGCTGTTAAACAAATACGCATCTTAATTATCCCCCAATGGAGAGGCTCATTATGCTGATTAGGTCATTGCACCAACACAAGCACCCCCTCCACACCACCCATCCCACTTTTCACACACTAGACATCCAATTAGGTATGCTAACTGCCGTCAAAGCACGGGGGCGCCCACTACCCGGCTGATATCTGTCACAAGCATCCGTCAAAAGCGTCCGCGGATCTGAGCTTGAAATAGTCTGACAGTGACAAGGCGGGGAAGTCGTGCGCCTCGTCAACACTTAAACATTGTCTGCGGTGCGCGTCACCGCATTGCACGCTGTCACTGGGCGAGACTCAGCAGTGCTAAAAATAACTCACCCAGACCGTCAGCATTTGCTTGGATTTCATGTTTTTAATTGACATTTGAGTTAAATTCTAATGTCATACTTAAAATGTAGTCGACAATATGGAAATGCTAGCAGAGCAGATATTAAACTATTAATATGCTATTATGTTATCCTGTTATGCTCATTTTCCACAATTTGCACCTATTCCAGCTGTATTGCCTTGGATTTCCAAAACCGTCTGTTTTCATTTATTCCACCCACAACCCACCTGCGGGCACGCCCACTCTGCTGTGATTGGTCACACTCCCAAGCGCTCCTGAGGACTTCTGGAGTACAGCCAAACCCCACTTTCTAATTTTGCAGATATAGGAGTTGATGATAAACGAATAAAGCCTTTGGAGAACTAATGGAAAACTGGTTAGGAGCTACTGGTAGATAAGGACTACTGGTTGGAGAACCCCGACTTACCATGTATGAACTCAAAGAGTGCTAACATAGGCCCGTGTTTATTGCGTGCAGACAATCTTGACACAACGTTGGTAGTATAAATTTAGTCATTAAACGTTTTTTGCGGAACTACCTGTGTAGATCCACCGATTGTGGTGGAAAAGGCTATTAATAACTCCAGACATCGGTGGACATGTATGCTCCCTATATGCACACTCTATAATGCTACATAGACAGCCGCTTATTTGCACAAAATAAACACACTTGGGACACTGATGAATTCAATCAATTGTTACTTACAGCTTGCGCTTCGGACTCTTCGACATGGCCAAGTAACGTCGGAAAGGCATTGGACTTCAGCAACAGTTTGGCGGATAGTCCAGCTTCACCCATGCTCACAAAACATTCCCATATTTTTCTCTTGCTCGTCAGGAATCTGAAACTCCAACCACTTCTGCCTGATGTCAGCCTGTCTTGGAAAAAAACTGTCTGTAACCGAGTGTCTCACTTCCAAATACACAAACCTCGTTATCTAAAACTTTGGCTTGGTTTAACACGAGAATACAACATTCTAACTACATTTAGAGGTCAGAAAAGTGGAAATAACATCATAGGTTCCCTTTAATGCTCATTAGACAAGTGAAATCCATGTATTGCATTCTTAGCACCTGAATAAATATTACAAATGTTAATAGGACATTTTGTTAGTAATATCAAATACGTTGATGAAATAATGAAATCATGTCTCATCTGATGTGTTTTCAAGGTCAGAGACGGTGGTAGAAAGGATGCTGTGCAACTGGATGTCCATCTGCCTCTACCAGTTCTTAAAGGTACAGTACCATATCTGGTCTCTCATTGGTCCATCAGACGGGTATATAAAAAAAAATTGAAGTATAAATAAAGTACACAACATGTCCTGTGTGCCAGGACTCAGCAGGCGAGCCCTTGTACAAACTCTTCCGAGCCATCAAGCACCAGATCGAGAAAGGACCTGTGGACGCCCGAGTGAAGAAAGCCAAGTACACCCTGAATGACACAGGCCTGCTGGGCGATGATGTGGAGTACTCTGTCCTGGTGAGTCCTGGTGTCGCTAACATGTACCAAGAGCAGGGGTCTCAAACTCAATTTACCTGGGGGCCACCGGAGCTAGGTTCTGGGTGAGGCCGGGCTGCATCAGGTTTTCAAAAAAAACCCAAAACGCATTTATTAAAAACTGGAAAAAAAAAATCAATAAAAAAACTATCTTCAATGCTTTTGCTTCTGCTATACCCTACACTTTTTCAGTACTTTGATTCCAGTTTTCCACACCAAAATATCTGATAAAACATTCCACTGTTCTCAAATATCTTAATTTTTATTTTTCTATACACAAAATAAGATAAAAAAATAAATAAACAAATTAAGAATAAAGACAATAATCAATCAATCAGTAATAAATAAGTATAATAATAATAAAACAGCAAATAAGAAAAACGTAAGAAACCGCATACAGTTGGTAGAAAAATTATTTTTTTCAGATTGAAATGTACAGTATTAACAGTTATTTAACCTTTAACATGAACATGAATGAAACTTAATAATTTGACCCAATTAGCAAGTTAGCATCGTCCTCAGTTCCATCTGGGAGTAGCGTGGTAACTTTAACAACATGTTTGATGAGATGCTTTATCTTGACATGTATTTTCCCTTTTATTCCAAATCATTTCCTGCATTTATTTGTACCCAGCATCATAAGCCTTTAGCTTCATTGCTAATCCAAAGCAAAACAGGGCGGGGTAACAGGGTAGGGTAACAGTATGGGCAGGGGCAAAATCATGTTAATTGTGTCTGGTGTGCACACAGCTTTAAGCTGTCATTTCAACATTAAACTTTGGTATCAAGGTGGGGGCCTCAAACTAGCGTCTGGGCTCCTGTGAGCAATACTACAATATTACAATACTACAATAATACAATATATAATATTTTGATTTTACTTTTAAAGCGTTAGCTAGCGTCAGACCACAACACTCCGCACACTGGGCTCGCGGCGCAGCCTCACTTCCTCCATTTACAAAAGTCAGGATTGTACTTACGTAAAAATGTTGTCTTTTGGGGGGGACTGGCACCACTTTTGTCTTAATTTTTTGTTTTAAAAACATTGCTAGTTGGAGTTGAATGTCTTCTTCTGATCTTCTGTGAGCTTGTTAAACAACTGACTGACACATTACCGCCACCATCTGGTCAGAAGCTGCACTGTAACTGAGAGTCTCATGGCTAACATACAGTAGCATAGCGGCTAGCCTATCTCTGGTGTCTTCAGTTGATAAGCTACTACGCAGGCCCACAGCCCTCGGCTGCCCACTGGTGCAAAACTGAAATGTTTTTTGCGGCCTTATAGGTGGCGCTGGAGGCCCAAGTTTGGGCCGCGGCCTTATGGTTAAGAAAAACTGGCATAGAAAACTTGTTTCTGATCTTCTAAATCCAGTGGTCATGTATTAATGAAACTGCAGTAATGCTACGCGTTGATCGCCAGGATGTTTTCCTTCACGTTCCAGTACTGTGAACGTAGCCGTTCCGTTAAAGCGAGCACAAATAAACGGCATTGTCAAGGACAGTTATCAAATTAGCTGGACTCATGATGTGGTGGATTGCTTCCTGTGGTAGAGGAAGTTAAAAAAAAAAATTAAATAAAACACCTCCAGCGTACTGGATTTCACAGGCCACCACGGTCAGTTTAGATTTCACGGACTGCTATTCACACTGATGAATGCAGAGTGACTGATCAGGCATGTGCGATTGGGTTGGCTGCGCCCCGCGCCCCTCACCCCGCACCCCTCACCCCTCCCTGACATCCCTTCCACCCCCCTGCTAGCCTTTTGATTGCATCAAGTGGTCAATTAGTTCATGACGGAGTGACTCCAGTTGCTCCCGCTGAGCCGAGGTGACCAGATACCTGTAAAGTATGTGTATGAGAAGCCTGGTTGCCATGACAACCTTATCCTGGCAGTAGGACCTTGTGGCGCTCGAGCCTGGGTAATGTTTAAAGGTCGCCCCATTATGCCAAAGTGATTTTTAATGATGTTCAGACAGTAATGTGTGTTTAGGAACACCAATCGGAAGACAAATCCATCCACTCCTTCACCTTTGCTTTACTTTTGAAAGACGAGGGGTTTTGTGACATCATGAAGGAAAAACACATTACCACACAGTTGTGGTATTTGTGGACATATTTGAAGTTGTGGACACTATTGTCCTCCAAACATTCCTACGTAGAGTGGGAATGTCCTGTTTCTACCTTATAGTCAGTATTTCTCAAAGTCCTACAATTCACTTTGGGGGGAAAACGCAGGCTTTACTATAAACCTTAATATTGTCCACAAAATGTTTCTGCATCCAAGTGGAAACCTTTGCCTCTAACTCATATTAAAGGGGACCTATTATGCTAAAATGTAGCTAGAATGTTGTATTGTCGTGTTAAACGATGCCAAAGTTTCAGATAATGAGGTTGTGAGCCCTAAAAGAAGTTTGGGATGCAAATCCAAGGAAATACAGCTGGAATAGGTGCCGGTTCTGGAAGATCTTTTCTGTGTTTTCTGTGCCGGTTATTGTATAGCTGTTCTGTTGGAGTCCACAACTAAATACAAAGGGTCGACAAATCTGCATAATATTATGGTCCCCTTTAAGTACTTCTTGTACTTCTGAAGGGTCCAATATTGACTTTGTGGGGGAAAAAAAGCGGGCTTTGCTACTCATCCGGAATAGTTTCTACACTCCAAACACACTATTATCCGGCAAATGTTCCTGCTTCTTGGTGAAAATTTCCTCCTATGTCCTGCAAATGTCCAAATGTTCCTCCTATCTTATTAAAGTTCTTCTAAAATTTCCAAACTTGACTTTACAAAATGTAACACCCTTAGTCTTGGCAACTCCAAACAGACTATTGTCCTAAAATGTCCCTGCTTCTAGGTGGAAAGCTCTGCCTCTGACTTTTTTTTATTAAACACTTCTAAAGGTCCCAAAATTCATTCATTCATTCATTT
Source organism: Doryrhamphus excisus (assembly GCF_037039965.1). Taxonomy (NCBI): domain Eukaryota; kingdom Metazoa; phylum Chordata; class Actinopteri; order Syngnathiformes; family Syngnathidae; genus Doryrhamphus; species Doryrhamphus excisus. The sequence goes on from NC_136357.1 coordinate 18,711,624, forward strand.
TCTACTGCTTATCCTCACGAGGGTCGCGGGGGTGCTCCAGCCTATCCCAGCTGTCTTCGGGCGAGAGGCAGGGTCCACCCTGGACTGGCCGGTCCCACAATTGACTTTGTGAAAATAATCAGAATTTGCTCCACATCTTCAATAGTTCCAGCAGTCCAAACACTCCAAAAAAGCACATTCTGAATAGTTTGTGCACTACAAACATTCTATTGTCCTCCAAATGTGGAAATCTCCGCCTCTTACCATCGCCTCTCCTCCACCTTAAATTAAGCACTTAAATTTCGTACTAAAGACCCCAGATTTGGGATCTGACAGCTATGAGTCAGTCACTTCCAGTTGTGGGAGCTGCAAGTTTGATCATTCGTTTTTTCTTCTGCGAATGTGCTAATGATGTTGTTGTCACAATGCAATTAGAACTATTGCATCACATAGCTATGCGCTGATAGTGTTGCTAACGTTTGTGTGGTCCTGTCCCACTCGGTGTTATAACATAGATATATGTGATATACAGTGTAGGTACTATGTTTTTGTTGATGACATGTTTTCATATTGTGTGCAGACCCTGCAGGTGCTGGTGCACGGCGAGGGTCCAGATGTGACTCCGGTTAAGGTTCTCAACTGCGACACCATCTCGCAGGTGAAAGAGAAGATCATCGAGTTGGTGTACAGGAATCTGCCGTACTCCTTGCGGCCCAAAGTCGACAGCGTCACGCTGGGTGAGTGAAGGAATGTCAAGAAAACGCCGGAACCTTGAATGTCCCTGTGATCGCACAGTTAGGACTTTGACCAACTTTTTGGGGTAAAGTCGCACAAAATGTCACAGTTAAAACGGATGAATAGTCACAGGAGGATATGTTCGACATCAGGGGTTTACCACAGCCGCCTTTGACTTGGCGCTAATTAGAGACCCTGGCGGTTGTTTGCTTTTGTAGACCATGCACTAGGAGACAACATTAATTGATCCCATTCTACTAAAATGGCTGATAGGAGTGTAAAGGTGACTATAGGGATGTTATATCATGTCTAGAGGACTCTAATAAATAATACGAATAAGAATAAGAATAATAGTAAACAGGTTTTCAATACTCCAACTATAGAAATATTCCATTTATAAATAAGGAATCCTACTTTGCAGAAATTCACTTATCACGGTCGAGTCTGGATCCAATTAACTGGACTAAACAAGGAATTAGTGTACTTCCTATGCTAAAAATGCTTTCCCAATCCAAACAAATTGAGGGTCAGAATGGAGCTGTTCCACGGTGTGTTTATTTTTCATCTTTTTTTCTGCTCCACAAGAAAGGCTATTCACTCACAGGAGCAAAAAAAGAAAAGCTTTCATCGACAAACAAAGTTCTGCATGGCAACTCGAGTCTGAAACCTTGGGGGAGCCGACTTGAAAGCCCAAATCTCTACAGACATTTTCTGACATCAAAGACTTTTCCCCCCCCAATTCCCACGCACGCCGCCGATCTCATTCCGTTATACATTTTTAGATAAGCGCAGATCTGTCGTCGCCTTTCATGGCGAATGATGGAGATAACCCTCTCATGTGGCGCTAATTGTAAATGAGTCACACGCCGCCTGGGCTCAGGTCGGTGAAAGCGTCAATCTGCCAATCCGCCTTTGGAATTACATTTGGAATATTCCACAACAAAGTCCACTCTCGGCTTTAGCTCCACTTTCTCATCAGTGGTGATACATCATATCACCCTTGATCAATGCTTGGCTAATTAGCACAGCACTGCTGCTGGGAAGGGCAATTTCTTTATTATGGAGTTTAGATTTTTATACATTTAATACATTGTTTAGTATACCTTTTCAAACTGTATTGTTTGTTGGATGATTTTGTATTGCTTTTTACCAAAGATTTACATTTTGGTTTCATTTCATCATAAAAAAAATGAGAAAAAAATTACATTCATTCATTCATTTTCTACCGCTTTTTCCTCACGAGGGTCACGGGGGTGCTGGAGCCTATCCCAGCTGTCTTTGGGCGAGAGGCGGGGTACAACCTGGACTGGTGGCCAGCCAATCACAAGGCACATATAGACAAACAACCATTCACACTCACATTCATACCTATGGACAATTTGGAGTGGCCAATTAACCTAGCATGTTTTTGGAATGTGGGAGGAAACCGGAGTACCCGGAGAAAACCCACGCATGCACGGGGAGAACATGCAAACTCCACACAGAGATGGCCGAGGGTTGGGAAAAATAAATAAATAAATAAAAATAACATATTAATAGTAATAAAGTGATTAAAATGGTGGGGAAAGTACTATTGTTTCTTTACACACTTGTATATCTTGCCTTCATTCTATAGCTTCTAAACAGATGACATGTATCTCAGCCTGGACGGAGGTCTCCCATTTCAACTCCTCCATTTTTCTCCACAGAGTGGCGCCCGGGGTCGACTGGGCAGATTTTATCTGATCTGGATTTGACCTCGCAGAAGGAGGGCAGATGGAAACGCATCAACACTCTGGCTCATTACAACGTACGTAGAATAAGCTCTCTAAATTTGAGCCAATTTGGTGTCTTTTTTTGCTAAACATTTTCTCTATGGGAGCAAAAATACTTGAATATGATCCAGAAACCTGATCTTATGTCCAGTAGTGTACGTATGTGCAAGAGAAAGCACCGGGATAGAAGCCCTCTAATTCCTCTTTTCACCGCATCAACCCGGTTGAAATCGGAGGTCACCACCAAATATCCCCCCCATCCTGCTCTCTACCCACCAAAATCCCCTCGTTAACCCTGATGCCTCGTATTGTCCTCCAGCGAATGACCCCACCGGGGTGCTCATCCCTGTCTTTGTGGGGGCCAGTAAAGCCTGCAAACATGCCAATGAAGACCAGCCATGCTTGTCCCATCATTGCCATTGATTATGAATTAGTTCCAGGCCGGTAAAGTAAACCTTCTAATAAGATAAACGGGCAAATCTCCAGAAGGTGTGTTGTTGCCTCCACCAAGGAGCGAGTGTTTGTTGTTGGAAAAAGTACTTTTAGGACAGCACTGAGAGGCAGAGCTTGTACTTCAACATCAGCAACCTCCGACCTAACAATGGAGGTCACATAGTTTCCCCAGAAGAGTGAAGTAGATATACTGTACGGCAGAGAGAGGGAGGGGCGCCATATTGTGTTCCTTTTCCAGTTCCTAGAGATGCTGTCCTATCTAGTGTTTGAACAAGATAACACTCAGAATTCATGCTTGTGACTAAATAGGCTGTCCTATCTGGTGTTTGAACATGAACTGATGACGTTGCTCTCATTTTGTCCTTGATCATGTCCTTTGATCAGGCTTTGCCAGTTCACCAGTAGGTAGCCTCTCCTATCAGGTCTTTGAGCATGAAGTGATGATGCCTGCTCACAGTTCCTGTTTAAAAATTATCTAGGTCAACTCTAGTTCTGTCCTATCTAGTCATTGAGCATGAACTGTTGCCGCCTGCTGGGAGTTCATTCTGAAAGACTAGATAGGACAGCTCTTGTTCTGTGAAGCTGCTGAAACGGGGAAGCCTGATTGAAGTGGATAGTCTGTCTTATCGCGGCTTTGAACCGAGTGAAGCGATGACACCTGATTTGGAGTTTCTGTTTAAAGACGAGATATATGACCGCTCTAGTCTTGTCCTATCTAGTCGCTAACTGATGACGCCTGCTCGGAGTTTGTGCTGAAAGACTGGGTAGGACAGTCTTTGAACATGACAACTAGACAGATCTCTTCCTGTCCTACTAAGTCTTTGTGCATGAACTGACTTGTTTGCATATGTAATTATGGTATGTGTTTTTGCATTGCAGGTACGCGATAACGCCACAGTAGTTCTATCGCGGGTGCTTCACACACAGCAGAACTACGAACAGAACCAGGAAAACCACGAAGAGCGTAAGTGTGTCGAAGCGCAACACGCAGATGGCGTTGTTGTGGCAAGGGAGACATTCCCCCCGCCTGCACGCCCACATCCCCTCTTTCATTAACATCCTAATTCATGTTTTATTTGGAACACACTTTTAGATTATTTTCAAATGAGATGCACTTTTTTTATGTGCATTTCATAAAAGCTGATTTCACTCCAGCGTTTGATGTCCTCTCTGCGTTCATTCACATGCAGCTCAGTGCAGACAAAGACTTTATAGATAGCGGAGGAGTGTACGTGCATAAATGAGGAACTGTTGCTTCTCCACCAGGGAACGCTCTGTTGGATGATGACAAGGTGTTCCACCTGGTGAGGCCCGCTGACGAGCTGGATGAGATCAAGTCCAAACGGGGAAGCATCAAAGACAAGTCCATGACTAAAGCCATCACGGAGATTTATCTCACAAGACTGCTTTCTGTCAAGGTGCATTCACGTGTATTTAACTACCGTAAACGCTACGTTGAGCCGAACCATTCACTTAACCGCAGAGTCTCCTCCCTTATTAGTGGCAATGTTACGGTCTGTGTCAAGGCTTCCAAGTGGATGTTATCAAAAATCCAGGTGAAGTGTGGTTCAGAGACTGGTTTGATGACATAAGCCAGCGGTTTTCATACCGGGGGGGCTATTCTATTTCAAAAGGTTGTATCTTGGAAACGGTTATAGATAAAGGCATACTGTAAATGACAAAAATCTTCAGTATGACCCAAAGTTTGTGATGGGAGTAAATTCATTCAATTCATTCATTCATTCATTCATTTTCTACTGCTTTTTCCTCACGAGGGTCGCAGGGGTGCTGGAGCCTATCCCAGCTGTCTTCGGGCGAGAGGCGGGGTACACCCAGCCAATCACAGGGCACATATAGACAAACAACCATTCACACTCACATTCATACCTATGGACAATTTGGAGTGGCCAATTAACCTAGTATGTTTTTGGAATGTGGGAGGAAACCGGAGTACCCGGAGAAAACCCACGCATGCACGGGGAGAACATGCAAACTCCACACAGAGATGGCCGAGGGTGGAATTGAACCCTGGTCTCCTAGCTGTGAGGTCTGTGCGCTAACCACTAGAACACCGTGCCGCCCTGGGGGTAAATTAACTCGTCTTATTTGCATTATGACGTCACCAGGCTCTTAAATGGTGAGAGCCCTCATGTCTCCACCATACCCAACAAGCTCATCAAAATGTCTGATCCACGTTTCATACTCTTCCTCGTCTCTCATGCAAACACGGGAAATAGTCCGCAGAGCTTCAGATGGCCAAAATGTATTTTCTTGTCCTCTGTTGATTGATTTGGGTAAAAGAAAAAATATATATCTGTTTGTGGGGTCATTAATACAGCTGTGGCTGTAGGCAACCTCCAAAGTGTGGTTATGTCAATGGTACGTTTTTGGCCTGCATGTGATTAAATGTGTGAGTTATTGGTGTGAAACTGATGTTTCCAGTCACCTCAGCTATTGCAACACTGGTTCTGTTGCTGCTGTGTTGTGCAATACGCCTGATAATAAATGAGCATACGGAGAACTACGGAGAACCAAGAGAACTACCTTTTCCTTTCCAGATTCACACGTAGGGTAAAATGCGTCTTGTGATGTAAAAGGACTTTTACTGACATTCTGTTTGTGCGGCTGCCGACAGGGAACACTGCAGCAGTTTGTGGACGACTTCTTCCGCAGCGTGCTGTGCTCCGGGGCGGTGGTGCCGCCTGCGGTCAAGTACTTCTTTGACTTCCTAGATGAGCAGGCACTGAAGCACAACAACGTTGATGATGAGACCATTCACATCTGGAAAACCAACAGGTAAGACGGGGAAAACGGGGCTGTCATCAGGAACTGTTCATCGGAAGTTCAATATGTTTCGTAGGAATGGATGGTCATTTTAATTATGGTTTTGCATGTATGCAAATTGAGACATGTTTAAATTGTAGTTTTTTTGAAGTTGCAAGTTCGACACTTTTATTGGAATACTTGATATAATAGTGTATACATTTATGGGAATAACTGTCAGATGATGCACATTTTTATTTTTGTGAATGTAAGTGGATAGAAATGTTAAAAACTATACTTTTGACTTGAATGCATATTTATATTTGAAAAACAACAACAACAAAAAAAGAGAATATGCATCAAATCACCATCGTGAAACAGGTTAGTTTTACCCTCCTGATGATGTGTCGTCGCAACAGTAATCCTGCAAGTTGCTTTTTTCATCTGCATATATCCTAAATTCCCACATGTTCTCGTTGTTTCCCGTGGAATGTTTGGATTGAAAGTGCAAAGTTAGCATTGATTGCAATTGAATTGCACAGATCCACACTTGTGTGTGACTGCTCAAAGTTCTCCTGAGCCCAGCCTCTGTAACTCTCCACGAACTAAAAGTTGATTATCCACAAAAGAGATGAATACCGATGCACGAATCCGTCTCAGCGAGTTTGCATTTGCTATCCCGCTGCTCCCGAGTGACATTTAAGCGCATAAATTAGCGTCACGTCTGCGACTGCAGCGGCGCACCAGACAAGGTGTTGCATATAGATGCGTGTGATTGACGCCGGCCTGGCAAAGACGCAAGGACGGGACGATGAGGCATTTAATTACTCGGCGTGCCACTCCGCACCGCACTCGGCAACCAGCCGTCATGTTTATCAAATCAGCAGAGGGCTTCGAATTAAATATGAATGTGTGTACGAGGCAGAACAACAAACAAACATGGTAATTGTGTCCCAGGCTAATTTAATTCTGTGATTGTAGCAGCTATGCTATTTTTATTCTTCCATTGTAGTCGTCTGCCTCCTGAGGTTTTTTTTTTTATTTTTTACCAACCCGCTATGTGTTTTATTTTACACTCTGTGCCTTTCTTGTCTCACTTGGGCAAGCACACGCTCCTGATCAGGGAGAATGCTTTCCTTTTTTTGGGATACATCTGTATTTTGGAAAAGCTTGTATTTTTCTGTTCAGAGGGGAAATCAGTTCACGTACTGGAGCGTTGCATTGGGCCGCGTGTAGTGCTGAAGTTTGTCTAGGACTTTAAAGGTCAAGGTTTTGCGATACCCGGCAAGGGAGAGAGACTCTGACATTGAAAAGTGGCCATGGTTATCATGGCTAAACACGGCATTGGTCACCACCAGGGGGCATTCTTTAGTGGGTTTATTCATTCATTTTCTACCACTTATTCTCACAAGGGTTGGGGGGGGGTGCTGGAGCCTATCCCAGCTGTCTTTGGGCGAGAGGCGGGGTACACCCTGGACTGGTGGCCAGCCAATCACAGGGCACATATAGACAAACAACCATTCACACTCACATTCATACCTATGGACAATTTGGAGTGGCCAATTAACCTAGCATGTTTTTGGAATGTGGGAGGAAACCGGAGTACCCGGAGAAAACCCACGCATGCACGGGGAGAACATGCAAACTCCACACAGAGATGGCCGAGGGTGGAATTGAACTCGGGTCTCCTAGCTGTGAGGCCTGCGCGCTAACCACTATCCTTTAGTGGGTAACCATTCTAAAAAAATTATTAAAGGCAACCTATTATGTTAATTTTTGGCCTTTTGTATCGAGTTATGGACTCCTATAGAGCAGCTACACACAATAACGAGCACAGAAAACGTTCTAGATCTTTCAGAATCTGCACCTATTCCAGTTGTATTTCTTGTATATCGTGCTTCAGACAAAAACGGTCTGTTTTAATTTATCACACCAATGGCCCGCCTCCGCGCACACTTTGCTGTGGTTGGTCATACTCGCAAGTCCTACCAAAGTACTTTCTGACTACTGCAAAACACACTTTCTAATTTAGTGGGTATAGGAGTTGATACAAAACGAATAAAGTCATTGGAGAGCTAATTGGAAAGTTTAGGAGCTACTGGCAGCTACTGGCTGGAGTGTGGGCACTGCCTCCAGCTTCACCTGCCCAAGGAGGAGCACTTATTGTCGGACACACATTGTCAGAGGCACCTCTGGTGCGGTGGAGTACAGAAGTCGGATGTGAGGTCGCCGTGTTTACTATCTTGTCACAACATGGGCAGTCAAATGTGGTCACTATATGTTCCACACATGGGTGGCTATTTCACGTTCACAAAAACAGTCTTGTGTGAAATACAGATGAAAATATTTTTCTGTTGCCGGGAATAACTAATCTCAATAACTTCTGCCTGAGCTTGTATTGTAAACAGAGAAGCAGATCTTGGGGAAGAGCGAGGGAAGCAGAACTTGGGGGAGGGCTGAGAGTGTATCTCACCTCCAACCATGCGCCAAGGAAGTCCGCTTCTCTGTGACATCACAAAAGTACAGTTTTACCACACCCTCTGAAACCGAGCGTTTTGAGCCATCTCAAATTTCTTTCCGGCTCACTTCCAAATGCGCAAACCTCATTATCTGAAACGTTGGCATCGCTTAACCCGAGAATACAACATTCTTTCTGCATTTATAGGTCAGAAAAGTGGAAAAAGCACAATAGGTCCCTTTTAACCATGACATTTGTAACCACCAGGGGGTGCTATTTGGACTATTCCTTTTCATTGGAAAACAATAACAATAACCAGCGCTCCATTTGTTTTCATCTTCATGTAGCCTTCCTCTACGATTTTGGGTGAACATCCTGAAGAATCCTCACTTCATCTTTGATGTTCACGTGTCAGAAGTAGTGGACGCTTCGCTGTCCGTCATTGCCCAGACCTTCATGGATGCCTGCACCAAGACAGAGCACAAACTCAGTCGGGTGAGTTGCTTTATGGATCACGTCTTGTCAATTGCCTTGTTCTCTTGCACTCCAAGCATATTTTCATATTTTCAACTTTTTCAAACATGAAGGCTGTGCTCTTATGAAATGTACTTCTGAGACCTTGTTGCTGTTTTTTTGGCTTAAACCTGCACCAAACATTCTCTCTTCTGTTGTGGAGTTGCATCATCACCTCTTTGGGTAAAGAAACATCGAAGACACATATATACATCTTTGGGAGCCAATGAGTGAAACCTCTCCCCGGTTTTCATATGATTGGGTTTTCGACAAAAATTTTCCCATAGGAAATAATATTGATCCAATATTAATGAAGCAATTTGACTAGAAGTTGCGCGTGGATGCCGAAATGCTGACGCTGAACTGAAAGATATTGTCGATGTTGAAATCCCCTAGAAATGTGTTGAAATCTATTCACCGAGTGGGTACCGAACCAGCAACCTCAACCATGGCCCCGTGCACAGAAAAGAGTGAACGTCAGGGAGGACTTCCCGTATTAGTGCAGCCCTGCCAACATGTGCTAGCATGCAATTTGACTTTTCAATACACTTGAACGCATCACTGCTCTCCATTTTGTTGCATTTGGCTGGTTTCAGTTTCCAATTCATTCCGTACGGATATATATATACAGATAAATATATACAGATAAATATATACAGATAAATATATACAGAGAAATATATACAGATAAATATATACAGATAAATACTTTGATATTATTCATAGTTATTCAGTTTGGGGTGGGCATGACAGAAAATGGCTGCTCCTGTAGAGGCAGGGGAAGGTTGCAACCTTTTTTGGATATATTTTTCATATTTTTGCTCTACTGTATTTGCTATTTGTACATTGTTTTATCTATCTCTCTCTCTATCTATCGCTATCTATCTATCTATCTATCGCTCTCTATCGCTCTGGATCTCTCTCTATCTCTCTCTATCTCTCTCTATCTCTCTCTATCTCTCTCTATTTATTTCTATCTCTCTCTATCTTTCTCCCTCTCTCTATCTATCTCTCTCTATCTCTATCTCTCTCTATCTCTCTCTATTTATCTCTAGCTCTCTCCCTCTCTCTCTCTCTCTCTCTCTCTCTCTCTCCCTCTCTATTTATCTCTCTCTATCTATCTATCTATCTATCTAGCTCTATCTCTCTCTTCTAGCCCTCTCTCTCTCTCTCTCTTTCTATCTATCTCTCTCTCTATCTCTATCTTTCTCTATCTCTCTATCGCTCTCTCTCTCTCTCTCTCTCTCTCTATCTATCTAGCTCTATCTCTCTCTTCTAGCCCTCTCTATCTATCGCTCTCTATCTCTCTCTGTCTCTCTATCTGTCTCTATCTCTCTCTATTTATCTCTAGCTCTCTCTTTCTCTATCTATCTATCTCTATCTCTCTCTATTTATCTCTCTCTCTCTCTATCTATCTATCTATCTATCTATCTAGCTCTATCTCTCTCTTCTAGCCCTCTCTCTCTCTCTCTCTTTCTATCTATCTCTCTCTCTATCTCTATCTTTCTCTATCTCTCTATCGCTCTCTCTCTCTTTCTCTCTATCTATCTAGCTCTATCTCTCTCTTCTAGCCCTCTCTCTCGCTCTCTCTTTCTATCTATCTGTCTCTCTATCTCTCTATCGCTCTCTCTATCTTTATCTCTATCTATTTCTCTCTCTATCTCTCTCTCTATCTTATCTACCAACCACCAGTAGGGGGCACCATTTAATTTGTCCATTTGTTTCTTGAAGACTAAAAAAGTCATAAAGTAATCATGCAGGCTAAATGTTGAAATGTGAAAATAAATGGTCGAGAGTCGAACCAGCAACCACCGGGTTTTAAAAGCCCTGCTCCACACACCAGCCATTGGTGATCACCACCATCTGGCGTATTGATCTGTACCAATACACATAAGTAAAAATACTCCCAATAATCCACAGAGCAGGAAAGTTGCAGCAAAGCAGCGTTTTGTTCTGAAAGCATATGGAACAACAGATGAGTGGCAAAAGTGGCGCCATCGTCATTAATGTCCGTACATTTATTTTGTCTGCAGGACTCTCCGAGTAACAAACTTCTCTATGCAAAGGAGATCTCCACGTACAAGAAGATGGTGGATGAGTAAGCAGTTTTTACCCTCACAATGTTGTGTTGGTGTTGTCCACAGACGCCGCTTAATTGTGTGTGGTTGTGTGTGTTAGTTACTACAAGGGCATCAGACAGATGGTCCCCGTCAGTGACCAGGACATGAACACTCATCTGGCCGAGGTGTCACGGGTAAGATGCACAGACACCATTTTTCACCCACTTTCCGCTTAAAAAAAATCTGAAATCCGACGTTTGGTTACGGGTGGATTTTGTCCATCTTTTTACCATCCATTTTCTGTACTGCTTATCCTCATGAGGGTCGCGGGCGTGCTGGAGCCTATCCCAGCTGACTTCAGGCGAGAGGCGGGGTACACTCTGGTCACATATAGACACACTACCATTCCAGGGTGTACCCCGTATTTCGCCCAAAGTGAGCTGGGATAGGCTCCAGCATCCCCTAGTGAAGTCAAGCGGTATAGAAAATGTATATGTATAGTTTATTTTATGATTATTTCTATGCCGCCTGGCTGGAAGACACTTTTAATTAATGTGTTTTTTTTCCGCTTTTCAGGCTCACACAGACAAGCTGAACACACAAGTGGCTCTCCATCAGCTGTACCGCTACGCCAGCAAGTACTATGACGGGGTAAGAGTTCCCAAAGGCGCTCAATTCCAGTGAACGCACCGCTGCCCACTTTGTTACTGCTATCTCAACCCCCCCACCCCCACCCCCACCGGCTCCTTTTTTTTCTGTCCTGTTGCTTGATATGCCTGACGAGTGATTGTATGCATTTTTAATTGGAATCATTTCTCTGGGATGTGAATTGGAAAATTGCTCTTGGGAATTTATTTTTTAAGTGTCCACTGTGCGAGTGGACACTGTGTTGAGCACCTCCACAAAACTGTGGCTATGATTGGTCAGCTTGTAGAGCATTATTTCCTGTTTGTACATTACTCCTTCAGTCATATTTAAAATAAATATCACTTTTGCAATACATTGGTTAGATCCAGCTGCAGTAACACTCCCCTTCTCTCTTTATTTACCATTGTTGGCTCACAAAGAAGGAAGCTCACATACCAACTAGTCACGTGACACGCTCAACCATGACCAAGATCTACAGTATAAAGGCAAAGGGGCCACATACATATGGCTTGTGTCTTGCACATTGCAGGGAAAAACTTTTTCAAAAATTTTATAATATAGAAAAATATTGCAGTGCAAGCATGAAATAAAAATAAATATTAAAATAACAAGAAAAAATAAATAGAAAATTCTTATCTGAATAATAATTAGCATATTTTTATATGACAAATATTTGGTTAATTATATTGAAAAACACACTTTAATAATGTGATTCATAATAATTTATTATATTGGAAAAATATTTTTTATATTATTTAGTCATTATATCTGAATATTTCAGCAATATTTACATATATTTATTATAATTATACAGACTCCAGGGTGTGACGTCACCTCATATAGGCTCCAGCTTAGCCTTGACCCTAATTAGGGCCGATGGCTATTTGCATAATTTAATTTTGATACATGTATTATTATTATGAATATATTATAAATAACAAATAATTAAAAGAGCAAAAGTTTGAATTATAATTTTTTTTAACCCTGCATTTTTCCTTCCAGATCATCTCGTCCCTGGATGAGGACCCGGCAGCACAGAGTAAGCAGCTGACCCTGCGGCTCCAGCAGATAGCAGCCGCCCTGGAAAACAAAGTGACTGATCTCTAACGTGGAGATAGGCCGGGCGGGATAATTGCCTGCATCCTGCCAGTGACTACGGGGGCTTATTTCATGGGGAAAGAAACCACAAACACACGGGAAGTCAGGAGTGGCGTGTTGTCGTGCGACATGGCCCTGGGACAATATTCCAATAATATTCTCTTGTGTGGCGTATCATTGAGATGCAAATGGAGAGCCGATGATGTGTTGCGCGATGCAAAGGTACGCCTTAAAGCTCACTTGCCAAACCTTAAAAAAAAAAAACAAAAAAAAAAACACTTGAGTCAGGCTCCGGGAAGTAAGCCCCTGTGTGGCGCACTGGTGTAGGAGATAATCAGATGTTCCATTTCTTTCCTGTGTAGAAGAGGTTTTGAGAATTGTATGATATATTTTTTGTAATCGTCTTTACGCCGAAAGCTTTATAAGGAAACACAAAAAATACCTTTTTAAATGGATTGCCTCGTGGTGCGGGTGGTGTTTTTATTCAATGTCGTGTGTGCGTGTGCGTGCCCAGGATGCCTAACGTCAGGCGTGAGGTCTAGTAGACGGAGACCAAAGTGTCCTCACCCAAGGACATACATGTACAGGCTCATGTGAATGATTATGGCTATATTTTTCATGTTGTTTTTAAGCCGAGTGTGGGTGCGCTTGTGGAAAAGCACTAATAGCACAATAGTGTGTCTCCCTTTATCGGTCAGTGCCATGGTACATTCCGCTTCAAGCAAAGCACAGAAGAACATTTCCAATGTTTTTTGTTACGTTTCGTTTCTTTGCTGCTGTTTGTGTTCCATTGTGGAGTCGTCACGTAAACCCTGCCAGGAAGTACCATCAACGGCTTTACACGTTCCCAATCAAATTGGGTAGGATATCGTACGAAAAAAAATTCAATGCGCACATTTTTTCGCAGAAAATGTTGTGAATACTTTTTATTGGGTTGCTTTTTGCCATAAAATAATGTCTGTTGTGCTTTTTTTTTATCATGAATTTATATATTGAATGTTGACTTTGTCAATTCGGAAGTAATTTTACATGGCTTTGCTTCTTTTTACACTTGCGAAACATTTTAAAACGTTTAAAGCCACGCAGCGTTTACAGTCCATCAAGGTGTCATGATAATTATTCCCGATTCAATTCATTCCAATAGAAAAGAAAGTCTTTGACCTTAGATCAGAGGTGGGCAAACTAAGGCTTGTGGGCCACATCTGACCCACTCTATGTTTTGAATTTGTTTTTGAATATTTGGCAACAATACTTGCGATGTTATTGTGACAAGAATGTAAAGGTGGGTCTAGCGGACTCTAACGATCTTAAAAAAGGTCATAACGTTTTCTATGTGCTCACTGTGAGAATATTCCAAATATAAATAAGAAATCCTACTTAGTGGAACTACAGTCGGGTCTGGAAGCCATAAAAGAGGAATTAGCGTATGTCCGTTGTCTGAAGTTTGCCTTTGGATTGTAAATATGCAGTTTGCAATAAATTGCTGGTTATGGGAAGTTATCTTGTTTTAATACTTTCAACTAATATTTTTCCTTCATGCTGTGTTCATGTGCACACAGGAAGTAGTCAGTACTTGCCGCTACAACAAAACATCTGGGCACGGTTTAAATAGTTATTGTTCATAGTTAGTCTTATTCCATGGTTGAATATGGCCTATTATTAGTACAAAAATATTCATATTTAATCACATTTTTGGTAACTCTCCCAGTGCTATTATGTGTCAGTTGATATCATGTCCTATTTTGTTTTATTATGTCTTACTGGGTAATTCCAATGAAAAAGTGACTATAGGGGTGTTACATCATGTCCAGAGTGCTCTAATAATCTTAAAATGCATATTTTGAAAATTGTAAACCGGTTTCTTTGCTCTAGCTAGGTTTTTTTGTGGCCCGCGACTTAAAAAGTTTGCCCACCCCTGCCTTGGATTTTCCGTCGGACATTTTATTTTTCCATCAACAAACAGATGACTGTTCAGTCATCTGCCAAATTGGTTCTGTTTCTGCATTTTTGTACAAAATCCTACTAAATTCTTGTAAGAGCGTCTCGCTCACAAAGCATACCCGCCAATGATAGCATTTAAGCAATAGAATCCTAATAAAGGTGTTGTCGTTGATGACTATTATTATGATAAATAAGACACGTTCTTTTGGATGTGTATCAGTTGTCCAAATAATCATGGAGCATCCTGCCTCTAAAAGCGATAAAGTAGCCCTTTGCTGAGTGCTGTCAATAATCTACCAGGACTGCAATTGGTACTTTTTACAAACGGTGCATTAGTGAAGAAAGTGGCTTGTAAATATTTGTTCTAGTGTGGAATCAGGGTGGACTGGGTGGGAGTGATGTTCATTAGGTCCTTCATTCATGCAACACTCCTTTACACTGTAGGCTAATGGAGGGGTTTTTTCTCCACCCCCATGCTTGTGCATATACCTATCCACGCTTGTGTGTGTGTGTGTGTGTGTGTGCGCGCACCTCACCATGCTTGTGTATGTTGCTAACCATATTTGTGCTTCACTTGACCATGGTTGCATATGTGCCTGACCATGGTTGTGTGTGCACCTTGCCATCATGTGTACCTCTCCATGGTTGCATACACCTCACCATTGTGCGCGTGTGTACCTTATCATGGTGTTGTGTGTGTATAACTGACCATTGTGTGTGTACCTCACCATGGTTGTATGAATGTACGTGTTTGTGTGTGTGCCTCACCGTGGTTGTGTACACCTTGCCTTTGTGTGTATACCTGACCATGGTTGTGTGTCACATGACCATGGTTATTCCTGATGGTAGTTGTTTGCATTCCTCAACATGGTGTAGCTGACGAGCATACCAAGCTCTAGAGACCCCCTAGAATGTTAAATCCTGCCTCGGCAAGAGAGGGGCGGTGTTCACAGGGCTGGACTAACAGCACTTGGCCCCGCCCACTCTGCCACTCACCCCAACGGCATCTTGGAGGGTTTTTTGGGGTGTGGTTTTACTGCAAGACGCTTCTTTCAGAGCCTTTATTTGACCAAACATGTGCCTTATGGAATAGGAAGATGCGCATTATGAATATTCTCTCGGTAACCTAGGTAACCACCATGACAACCGTGCTATAGACACAGCAATGTACTTGGACTTGTGATAGATGATGTGTGTTGTTGAAAATGGCAGATGTTCTGCTGCAGTTGTATGTGTGTGTGTGTGTGCGCCAATTAGGGGTGGTCATCATGATATGATGATTGATACACTGCAATATTCATATTGAGTCTCGCCCCTGTTGCCAATCAGTTGAAAACATTTCATTGTGATTTTTTTGGCGATATTGACGTGTGTGTTTCTTTTGCGTGTCTGTGATGTGCGCTTTGTAGGCCCAGGAAAGCCAAACTAAAAATTATCCAATGGGATTTGGAATCCCCATAAAAACATTCCGAAATGAGTCAATAAAAGGGGGGGGTGGGGTGGGGGGGTATTCTTGGGTAGATATGAGTAGAGCGCAAAAGTGTTGCAGTGGTGTTGATATTTTTGGCTACTCCAGTGTTTCTTAGCTACTCCACCGTGTGTGCAATCGATGATCTTTACCTGTACTCCACAAATGACCTTTCTTACTGCTGTGCAGTTATTTTTATGATTTCCTTCTTTGCTATAACATATAAATCTTTGTAAAACAATGTTGAAATACTGTATTCTGACTGTATAATCCTATGCATTGAGTCCTGGAAGAATATAAGAAAAGACAGAAAAAAAACAACCTGGTGCTGAGTCTTTATTTTTTTCTTTTTGCGGTTTTTCAACTTGCATGTGCTTTAATGTAAAAAAAAAAAAACGGACACATTTTCACTCTTAAGCCGCTGCAGGCCTTCTGCCTGAAATACGGCTGTTAATTTAATTTAACAAAGGTACCGTGTGTGTGCGCGTGGAGCGCTTACACACAGATTTCATCACGCGCTCACTCCCGTGTGAATAAGCTGAGAAGACCAATATGCCCTTCATATCGCCCGTGTTTTCTTTTCACTTTTCCAATTGTGATTGGCTTCAAATAAAGCTCTCCCCGCCCATGCATATTGCATGATTTACAATCACCTTGGGCTGCCGAGACGTATTTGCCACACGGCCAATTTCTTTTTGAAGTTAACTGGTATTTATACAGCTCATTTCAGCATCCTCGCCTTTGCACGCCAGC
The DNA here is from genome assembly GCF_037039965.1 of Doryrhamphus excisus. Classification (NCBI taxonomy): domain Eukaryota; kingdom Metazoa; phylum Chordata; class Actinopteri; order Syngnathiformes; family Syngnathidae; genus Doryrhamphus; species Doryrhamphus excisus. The sequence continues at coordinate 18,728,247 of NC_136357.1, forward strand.
TGACGCCCGACCAGGAGTTGGAGTAATAAGTTCACTGGGGAATGATTTTGGTACGCACACTTTAGGAAGCAGAGTTGAACCTCCAAGGTTGAACTTAACCGGGATGCGGTTTGACCTCTATTTGTACTAGAATTTTTTTATCTATTTGTGTCAAACTGTCACTTTGAAAAGGGGGCGCCATGTTTGCTTCCTTCGATTGGGAGACGACCACTCTCCAACCTGAAGGTTGCAGGTTTGATCCTCCGTCACCCTATGATCACCTGGGCAGTTGCTCCTGATCCTGTGTCATCAGTAGGTAAATGTGGGAACAGCGTCACAGCACTTTGAGCACCTTGGAGGTCTAGAACAATTCATATGATTGCTTAAATAGTGATATTACAATTAGCTACAGCATAACTTATTATGGGTAAGGTTTGGAATGGAAAATATGTATAGCTTACATTGTGAGCACGCTGTGGTTATTGAAATTATTTGTTGTTGATTGTTGTATTTATAATTATTTATTCATTTATTCACAGGATTCTTTATGGTAAGGGTATTTTGGCTTTTACAGCCAGTGGTCTTAAACCTTTGATCAGGTGAAAAACAACCTATTGCATTCATTCATTCATTTTCTACCGCTTTTCCTCACGAGGGTCGTGGGGGTGCTGGAGCCTATCCCAGCTGTCTTTGGGCGAGAGGCGGGGTACACCCTGGACTGGTGGCCAGCCAATCACAGGGCACATATAGACAAACAACCATTCACACTCACATTCATACCTATGGACAATTTGGAGTGGCTAAATAACCTAGCATGTTTTTGGAATGTGGGAGGAAACTGGAGTACCGGAGAAAACCCACACATGCACGGGGAGAACATGCAAACTCCACACAGAGATGGCTGTGGGTGGAATTGAACCCTGGTCTCAACCTATTTCAGTTTATTGTTATTTTTTGTTACAAGTTGCAAATGTTTTCATCTCACTCCCACTTCTTGCTTTTGCATATATATATATAATATACTGTATATATCTGTTCCAGTATCAAACACAACAAATAACTATCCTGGCAATTTTCATATCTTGCCATACAAGTTTTAAAATCATATATTTCCATTGCAAAAACAGTTACAACTTTAATAATCTCTTCTCAATTCTTTTCACCAATGTAGAATAAAAAGCGCTCAGCAAATGCAGTTTTTTTTTTTATTGTTGCCTTTTACAAACAACCACCTCTACGAATAGCATCCTTCATTGACACTCGGAATGCAAAATAAAGCTTCACAAAAGGAGTTTGCAGTGTAAATAGCCGCATGGCGTCCCTGTCATCTGCGCTGAAGGTTGAGGAATTGTTGCGAAAAACATTCATTAGGTGCTGACAACTGAGCATGAAATGGGAATAAAGAAAGATGGTGACGGCTGGTCGTGACTGCCAAACAAACACAAGCACTGGATTGGGAATAACAATGCAGACCAGGCTCATTGATGCATCAACAGATACTTCCTTAGATGATAGTCTTCTTCCTTCTCTTTCGGCTTTTCACTATCACTTCACGTCATTCACTATCTCTCTTCTGGACATGTCCAAACCATCTCAATCTGGCCTCTCTGACTTTATTTCCAAGGCCTCTAACATGTAATGTCCCTCTGTAATGTAATGTTCCTCATCCTATCCATCCTGGTCACTCCCAATGAGAACCTCAGCATCCTCATCTCTGCTAAGTCCGGCTCTCTTTTCCTCAGTGGCACCGTCTGTAGACCAAACAACATGGCTGATCTCACCACAGTTTTGTATACCTTTCATTTTAGCTACCAAACCTAGTGTACAAGTCATCATAGACATCTTGTTTGGGCTTTGCCACCTTGATTTTCACCTTACCATTTATTTCTCTGTACTCCTGCCTAAAAATCCTACAACACTCTTCTTGTTTCAGCTTCCACCATTTGGTCTTCTTCATCTTCCTCACCATGATGGTAATTCTTCACACCACCATCATATGCTGTCTGGTTACACTTTCACCTAGCACTACTTTGCAGCCACTGATCTCCTTCAGATTACAGCATCTACTCAAGATGTAGTCTACCTGTGTACTCCTACCTCCACTCTTATAGGCCACCCTATGTTCCTCTCTCTTCTGGAAGAAAGTATTCACTACAGCTATTTCCATCCTCTTGGCAAAGTCAACTACCATCTGTCCTTCTGCGTTCCTCTCCTGAATACCAAACCTTCCCATCATCTCTTCATCATCTCGATTTCCTGCACCAACATGTCCATTCAAGTCTGCCCCGATTACACCTCTTTCCCTCCTCGGGATGCTCTACATCACTTCATCAAGGTCCTTTTTCCTCCAACTCCCATCCTACTTGTGGGGCATACCCACTAACAACACTGAACATCACGCCTTTGTAGCTTCAGACTCATCACCCTATCTGACACTCCTTTTACCTCCAGGACATTCTTAGCTTTCTTTTGATTTGCATAATTGGTTTGGCTAAATGTTTACGTCTTAAGCCCTTCCTGACACAACCCTCTGTATTTATCCGGGCTTGGGACTGGCACAACAAGGCACTGGCTTGTACCCCATTGAGGCTACATTTGATGACTTCATGTCCAGAAACATCATTTAGGTCCTAATCCTTTTTATGTGCAAATCAGTACCTTCATCACTGGTCTCTTGCCTGGGATGCTTCACTCAGCATGCATCCTCTCCTTGTTTTGCATCCTCTACTTGTTTTGCATCCTCTCCTTGTTTCCAACCTTGCAGATTTTCACCTCTTTTGATCTGATTTACTATCTATGGGGGAAGAGGAGATTTTGTGTTGTGATAAATAAAAATGCATTCCAAAGTCACAAATGACTAATTCCAAAGTTTCAGAAAACTGTGTGAATTATTTTGTTATAGTCACATGTTTTTATATTCTTGTAACCTATACTGCCGAGGATGTATGTAGGGATTTATATTTTTATTTTGCAAAACTCTAGCCATAAGAAGCTAGTTAAATTATTATTCTCTACAAAACGTACTTCAAATAGTTAACAATGTGTACACCACGGGCATCCATATTGACCTTAATTACCAGTAGAGTACTAGGCAACTTGAGAATTCCATTTTTTTTCCTGTCACTTGAACGCAATATCTCCAAAGCGTAGGACTGATCGCCCATGAAAGAATTCAACCAATCAACGGTGGCAAGTCTTTTCCTTGTCCAATCGCCATCAAATACATTTAGCCCTCCTCCCGGAACGCAGCGGCTTGAAAAAGAATGACAAGCAACCCAAGTCACCCATAATATGCCACCCACGGAGTGTTTTACGGCGTCGATTGGTACTATATCGGAAGAAACTCAAGTGATAACATTTTCTTCGGAGCTGCTGAAGAGGACTTTCTATTGTGGGAAGAGCCTGAGCTGGACAGCGGGATAGCTAATCGAGCAGAGTGTTGCTAATGCTAATAATAACAACTGTTAGCATGCTGGAGGGAATATCTCAATGCGGAGACATGGAGGAGAAGGAGACTGCCTGCTGAATGAGCAGACAACATTCCATATCGCGAGGGTAAATAGTTTACACTAAAGCGTTTATTCCATGGTAAAATGTTGCTTATGTGATGTTTCATATAGCTGAATTTAGCTAACAGCCACTGCTAGCTAGTAGTTATATGTTCTGTGTGTGTGTGTACACGAAACTACTTATACTAAGTCATGAGTATGTACACAAACTCACAGTGCATACACAACGTGTTTGTATATGTGGGTGCTAGTATATGTTTGTGTTGTCTATTAAATCAGCTATAAATATATTGCATAACCTTTTAAATTCATCCTGCCTGAAAATTGCGTCAGTCTGGGCTACGAGTTCAGAACATCACATCTACCCTGACATATAGAAACTCTTTGTGTAGTCTATTTACTGTACAGTAGGTCTTAATATAGCAGTGTCCCTGACATATAGATGATCTTTGACTAGTGTTTACTGTAGGCCCTTAAAAAACAACAGAGTGCTCTTGACATCTTTGTCGAACAATTTTGCAGTAATAATTTAGTTTAATATTATATTGCGTCATCATCTTTTCTGTCATCCAGGCTGAAGGAGGAGATCACAATGTACCTGAGCCCTCAGCACCCCATTAAGTCCAGCTGCAGCAATAGCTCCAGCATCACAGAGCTGCTCTCCGCTCTGTGTGACAGCAGCCTAGCCGGGGTGTCATGGAAGCGTCGGGCCATGGGAGGCATCTCAAGGGAGGACTTCCGCAAAGCCTTAAAAAAGCGTGTCTATGGCGCACTGCTGTCAAAGCTTTTCCAGGAAGGCGGCAAGGCCCCCGCCTCTGGCCCTATGGCGAGCTCACCTCCCAGGAACCAAGTCCTCATGATATGTTTTGACTTGAGAGTGGCTGGCTGCCGGGAGGAGGCAGAGAAGCTGGAGGAGCAGCTGGAGAAGCTTCCGGAAGGCCCCTTGTCAGGTTTGAGTGAAGTAGATGCAGTCCTGGAGCTCCTGGTCCTCTTGGCGGGCTCCACTCCCCCACCCTCGGCCTCCTTCAGTCGGGACTATATGAGGCGAGAGAGGCCTGTGCTGCGCAGACCTCCACCCTGGGGCTACCAGAGTGAGGAGCTGCAGAGGCTGGAGGCCCGGGCGTGGGGGCTGGTATGCGGGGAGGAGTGGGCATCCTTGGAGAGCGTGTTTGTCACTCAGAGGGTAATGGATGCCCAGCCAGGCACAGGCTTGTTAGCTCTGCGGACTAAAATGGACACAGAAGAAAGATTTGAGAGGGAGACCAGGCTGACCCTTTTTGGAGCTTTGCATCATACCCGAACCTCAGACTTGGACATCAGACTGGACTTGCCTCCTGTGCCCAGTAATGTGGACCTGACTGGGCTGGCCATCAGGGTATGACTCCTGTATGTGAAAACTGACATGAACACACTTATTTTCTTTTCTGTGCATTCTAAAGATATGAAAATAGCTAAAAAAAAAAGGGGGGGGTGGGTCAGTTAACAATGCACATGATGGGAACCACCTATTCCACCTTCTGAAAAAAACTATTTACATAGTGTGACCTGCATATCAACCAAGCTACAGAGACATTATTATTGTTGTTATTAACAGTGTTACACCGAAGAACTACGTTACTTCCGTAGTGACACCTCGCCGCACCACAGCGGCTAGTTACCAGCCGGCTAGCGACTAGCTTCACCACACATCTTGCTCACAGCGCGCTCACAATGCCTCAGGTCACTACCAAAAGGTAACGCTACAAATTGGAGCTGCCACCACTGCAGCTGTGTTTTTGGTTTTGGAATAGACAGTGAATAGGGATGGTGAAGCTTCAGGAAATTTTAAGGCTTTCTTTCCTTCAAATTGTACCGAAACAGATTCGGCATTTTGGTGAAAAGCGACATTAGCGACATCTGGTTTACCATCTCTAGTTTAGCAAAGTTAATGCTAGGGGATAGCATTCCTTTTTATGTTTCTACGTGAAATCATTGTGCCCAGGAAGCAAGTTCCGAGAATGCTTAGAATGACCAAAATACTGTAAGTATTACTTGTTATCATGAATGTACCCGTTGCTACATGGTCACAGCATGGATATAAAAGTTAAAACCATAAAATCTTCTTGGAGGGTTTTAATATCATTAGAACACACAAAAAACAGAAACCCTTATGTTTCACATAAGGATTGCGGATGATGGCCAAAATCCCCGAAAAAAACCTGCAGTTTTCATTTAAAAAGTTAAACGTTTTCCCAAATACCAGATGCTGTCCACAGGTGTTGTTACTTACCTTCACTGTGACTCAGCATGTACTGCCTTAGACATCTTCATCTGTAAGGCTGAAGTATACTAAACTGCTGTTGGCCAACAGCTTGCTTCTGAGCAAGTGCCTTCCACCTAAAAATGCCTGCTACTCACTCCTCACTACTCCTCTACGCAGAGCAGAGAAAAATAAAGAAATGAGCTGTGTCATGGTTGTGCAGGTTCCGCCATGCTTGGATCAGTCTGAAGATGAAGGCTTCCAGTCTGCGTCCAACATGACCCCGGACTCTCAGTCGGAGCCCAGTCCCAGTCCAGAGGTTGATTTGTGGGAGGCTTTGAGAACATTTGAACCCGGAGTACGCTGTTGCTGGGAATCTATTGGCTGGTTGGTTGGCTTACATATGTCTCTTTCTGTGTCAAAACTGTTGATGTTGATCACAGTATGATTTGCACCATCTCTGAATACATTCACCAAATGTGTCTTGCACACTAGGCCACCCGGGAGAAAAGAGTCTTTGTACCTTAGTGAAAGCGGAAGAGAGGCCTTCGACCAGATTTATCACCTCTGGGAGGGTGAAATGAGGATGGTCAGCACAAGCACACCCTCCCCACCCCTGCCGCTGCCGCTTGACTCTCAGATGCTGTTGGTGGGCGACCTCCTGAATGTGCTTATTGGTGTCACGTCCGCAACCTTCCCTCTTAATAAGGTAACTCTCCATTTTAAAAAAATAGGTTGTATTCAACCACAAAAAGTATGATTTATTCATATATTGTTGGTCATCTGCGATAGAGTGAAGCTGTGAAATTTGATGCATAAATTGTCAAGTCATTACTGTACATGTGGTATTTCCTTGTTTAAAAAAAAAAGTCAAAAATGCAGGATCAGGTCCCCATATTTTATGCATTTTATATAGTACTTTTGATAATACTGTCTTATTTTTTAAATTTATATATATTTTTAGGAACCTTAATGTCTGTCATATTTTTGGGGTTGTGTTTTTGTTCTGCACTCCCTAGGTACCTTTCTTATTTTTGCTTTTTTTCAATCCTGTAACGACAGCATAAAACACAACCTCGTAAAATATCTCATCACATTTAAAAAAACAAAAAAAAGAAAAGCCACTTATTACAGAAAAAAACGATATACTAGGAAGATTTTTATTTTCTTTCCCCATAAAGTTTTTATATACCTTGCAGAGATATTTTATTTTACAATGTCTTGGTTATCATGAACGTGTAGCCTGCTGTGCACACCCCACACCCTACACTGTCATGTAAACTCCTGTTATTGAGACGTTTGGTGTTTGTGTTGTGAGCTCAATCACATTGCCAGATATTGTTCATGTCCCAGAAGAGTGCCGGTATTGTCATAAAACATCCATAAGAAGGACAACAAACACCAAAGAGTAAAATATAATCTCATATCACAATAATACAACACGAATCACCATGGACGTGACTCGGTTAAATGTGATATTACCTTTTTATCAGTAATATCTGTGCTCTTGCATTAGATGTTATTAGACTCATATCTTGTGTGGATCTTCTTCACAGAGTGTTCATTTCGACATCCGGCCTGGTGTGTGCGTGTCAGGCGCCTCTCCGGAGAGTGTGTCTCGTCTTTTGGCAGAACTGGCCCAGTACGGCACCTACTACCTGAGGCTGAGCCGCTTCTCTCTACAGAGTGCTGACAAGAAAGGTCTGGTCTTCCAGGTGGGTTTGGGCCAACACTAGGGACAAGTTTGATCAATTGATCCCATACTTTAGTATTTTTCAACAATAAATCTCAAGTGCCATCATAGTGTATTGGAAAGCCTTGACACTGGAATTGGACAGTTCAAACATGCTTTTAGTAAGACCTGTTTTATGGGTCTGCACCTTGTAATCAACTAAGAAGCGCTTCTGTGTCCTTTATCCACTTTTTTGTTGGTTTGTGTATTTGTTGAAGAAAAACTAAATGCACAGCTCCAGACGTTATTTTAAGATGTGTAGCAAAACCCTTTCCCCCCTTTTTTGTGTTTTTTCCCCATAAAGTTACTTCTAAAAAGCAGGCTCGAGTTACAACATCATTAAGAAGCACATTTCGCATAACCATTGTCAGTGGCCATTAGTGCTAGTTTGCCAGTGCTTTACACATTGCCGTTTGTCAACCAGCCATGCTTTTCATACTTCAGAAACAAGTGCTCCTCTTGTGAGTAAACATCAACGCTCATTATCTGAAGTTCCACATTTAGTGAAATGGTTGTATCACCTTCCAATAAGGACGTTAACGCAAAGTACGTGTTTGTCTTTCAGGCGTTCACAGGAGGTCTGAGGAAGTACTTGCATTACTACAGAGCATGTGTTCTCAGCACACCGCCCACACTTAGCCTGCTGACCATTGGCTTCCTTTTCCGCAAAGTGGGCCAACAGCTCAGGTGAAATACATTTTTTCCCCATTTCCTTTTGTGGGTTTGACTTCAGTCTCCCATTCATTTCCATGCTTTTGATGCTGAACTTTTGCCTGTGAATCGTGCAGTTAGATGAAAGGAGATGCTAATGTCCTGCGCTGCTTTCATCTAAAGGTACCTGTCAGAACTGTGCCACATGGACGGGCCTCTGGGTGGTGACCAGGCCGCCTTCCCTGTGGTGAGTGCTCTTTATCTGACGTCGGCTGGCCTTGTCGTGTCACCGTTCACATGGGATGTCACTGCTGTGCGCAGGGCGTCAAGCTTCTCTCCCACCTGTACAACGAAGCCCAGAACAACTGCAGCAACGAGAACTACCCAGTCCTGCTGTCTCTCCTCAAGAGCAGCTGTGAGCCGTACACCAGGTCAGCGCACACGCCGACGTGTCTTGAATAAACATAACAGGCTTCGGTGCTTTTGTCCAGTCTCTGTGATGTATCTCTCGTGTGTCTTAGGTTTGTGTCCGACTGGGTGTACAGTGGCGTCTTTCGAGATGTTTACAGAGAGTTCATGATCCAGGTCAATGAAGAGTACCTCGGCGTCAGAGGTGAGAATGTCTGACTAATCGATTGAATGCAGGAGAGTGTTGCGAAAACCCAATTGCCAACCAAAACAGAAATACAGAGGCACTTGATGAATTAGCGGCTTCTGCTTGGACATTATAAATGAGTCCCCTCCTGCATAATATTAAAACTGCCTCATGGGGTGGTGCCCCTGCACTCACTCCTTTGTTGTGAGCGTCCATTTTACATGAAAATGTAATGCAATTAATTTAAATTTTAATGTTTTTGTTTTGCTTTATTATTTTTGAAATAATTGTGAAAAACTAATGAAAATCAAAATTAAATAAACACATAATAATATGAATAAAAATCTTAATAATAATTATGTAAATAAATTAGGGCTGTCAATCGATGAAAATATTTGTGATTAATTACATTCCGTCCATGGTTGACTCGTAAATAATTTAATTTAAACAGAATTTTAAAATCTATAATAAATAGGGATGTCAATCTCTTTATGGTAAACAATTTGATATGCAACTGCAATAACTACTTCAAATCTTATGTAAAGAGATGACCATTTTGGTCAAAATTCCAAAAATAGAAATTCCACAGTTTTTTGATGGTTTAATGCGAGTAGTGTTACTTGAACGCACCTTCTAACTTTGTCCCACATAGTAGTGCTACTATTATACTGACACCTCATATTGCTCCCAAATGTTTTTGTTTTATTTTTTTTACTATTGCAAACATTAGGTGTGTGTTTACAACTGTGCTAGTCATATAAAGTAGAATGTTGATACCATATGGGAATGCATAAAGGTAAGATTTGATGAGCTTTTGTGCATATTTGTTTGGTACACAACTTCTCTGAAATGCAGTCCAGGCTTGTACTGGTGTATGGTGGCTTCGAAAATAATATACAGTTGTAAATCCCCCAGTGTTTGAATGCTTAATGCAAACAGAAAGTTGTCCCACTTGCTTTGACCGTCCTTGAGCGCACATCCTCCCATTCTCATGTAATGCAAAGAGATACTTTATTCATCTCCAAGAGAAATTCACACTGATGGACTACTACACTGTATTTTATAGCCTTTTTCCTTCACTTAATGTTTGCTCCCAAATGCCGTGGGAATGCACAAAGGTAAGATTTGATGACCTTCCTCATTTTCTTTCGGCTTTTTCCTGATTACGGAGTCACCACAGCGTATCTTTTATTTTTTGATCCGCATATTGATTTTTGGCTTGAGCACTTTATATTCGGGATGCTCTTTGAGTGCTAATGTGCATATTCGTGGTACACAACCTGAGAAACAAGTCTCTATCTGTATTCATTTAGTGATTTTAATTTGATGTTGTTCCTGTCATAGTTTGAGACAATACATATTAAATAAGCTAAATCAAATCTCTATCATGTACGCATGTTTTACTGATATGTCGATGACTAGCCAGTGCACTGCTAATTCTAGCTAATGCTAGCGAAGCTAGCTCTGACATGACAGAAGACCCAACATAGATGTCCGACCAAGGCTATGCTTGCCTTTAATCAGCAGCTCGTACCCTAATTTTAGCATGCATTTCCAAGCAAAAAATCAGCCCCGACGTAAAAAAACACTCATTAGTTAGGACACTTGTAAGTCTAGGCACCACTGTATAAATGTCAATTAAAGTGCTCAGTACCACCCTGCATCTCTCTGGCAAGTTGACGACGCCGTAGTCCATGACAGTGCCAATCACAGCGACAGCCGATACAAATAACTTTGGTCTTGTTGAGAGAGCCATCTGCCAAGACTTTGAAACTAACTTTACCAATCAAAATACCCCTTTCTTCTCCATTGCTGCCCAATATTTGCTCCCGCCTGTAGGTACACGGTGACAACTATGACATCGACTAAGGGTCAAACAGGACATACGCATGTTAATTGCGTGTCCAAATGGTGCCGTTAAAGAATACTTTCAATAATGTAAACTAACTGTGGCAGCCCTAAAATGAATGAAATAATTGTATAACAAAAAATAAAACATTTTAAATAATTGCCGGTATTACATTTAAAAATAAACAAAACCAAGATAATTACAAAAACAAAATAAACCAAAAATGAGAGTAAAAACACACACTGCATTATTCTGTACATTTCAGTGACTCAAAATGACATAGATAGCAGAAAAAGGAAAAAATAGATTTCATTATTTTCCTTTTATTACGTTGTTGGATTTGTCCTTACGCCTGTGAAGGATCCACCAAGTTATTGGACAATAATCAGCAGGCAGCAGAGCCACACATGGTTTTTCTGTTAGTAAACGCCATTCAGAACCGTTTTTATTTTTTTAGTCCCTCTTCAGTCTACCTCTTGTGAAATAGGCATTATTCTTCACCCTTTGATATAAGAACACGTGTGAGTAAAAAAAAAACAAACATAGAAAGCACAACAGATATGTTTACAGTTACAAATGCAGCGTCTTTTATGTCACAGAGGCCTGTGAGTGCTTTGAGATGGGGGAGGAGCCCACACCAGCACCAGCTTCTATGCCTTTGTCATTTAAAAGCAAAAAAGTCTCCTTTTTAGTTTCCAAAAGTCTCTTCACGAGATTTGTTGCTAGTTGCTTTTATGAAAAAATGTGTCTAGAGGGATCGGCAGCACTGATCCCTCCTGCTACATTCTCTTATTCTCCGGCACTTAACAACAGTCCCATTATAATGTGTTTATGAGCGAGGACCAGCAGTGGGAGCCAAAACTCTAGCATGCCCTAGTACGAGCACTGTATTTGTAATTAAGTATTTCTGAGTAGGTATAAAGGTGACATTTCCAGCTCACTGCAGTTCTTTTCTTCCTCTATAATCCATAAATCTTTTTTGCGGTGACTCACTGTTGCCTGGCCAAATGTAGTTTGTCACGCAGCACTCTGTTCAAGGTCACGCCACTCCATAGCTTTGTCTGGCTAAGAGGTTAATTTGCTCATCGGCTCCACCTCATCAACTCCCGCACTTGACCTCTTGCACCCTCACACTCCAGCTCGTCTGGAGGGCACCCAAATGTCAGCGTTCCTGCAGGGAAAGTGCATCCTGGCCGGGGGGGAAGCAATCAGCAGGCCATGTCCGGGGCGGGCCGGCTGTAAAAGGCTCTGGATGCTGAGTGCTTTGGTGTTCTCTTGTGCTTTTAGCTCCGGTTGGTCTGAGCTAAGCTATTTCCAACAATAAAACAAGTCATGGAAGTCAAGTACAAGAAGTTCTAAAAGGTTCATTTACTTTGTTGATATGTATATTTTGCAGACTATCACTTCTGGGTCAATGGCTACACTTTGATCTCCAAAGACGTGGAGGAATGCGTGCCCGTCTTCCTGAGACACATTGCTAATGACGTGTACGTCTGCGGGAAGACCATCAACCTCCTCAGGATCTGCTGCCCTCAGGTGAGCTACCCTCATTGTACAAAATTGCCATAGCAGAGCTTCTTAACACATTTAAAACACAATTCCAATTTGGAATCCCGTTTTCACTAGGAAATAGAAATACAGTAACCACTCCTTTTTAAATAAATGAATTTATGCGAAGGACGATTCTTATTTAGGAAGTGAATATTTTCATTGATAGAGCACAGAAAACCTGTTTACAATCTTCAATCTTCAAACAATATGTTTTTAAAATGATTAGAGCCCTCAAGAGTTGAACTAACACATTTATAGTCACCAATATGGTAGACTTAATTGATGTATTGATGTTTTTAAAAAACAGTGATGAGTGAAGCACATTTCATACCAATAGGCAACTCAATGTGCTTTACATAAACAGAACATTTAGGAGCATAAAAAAGAAAATAATTTAAAAAAACATTTAATTAAAGCATTTAAATTGCAAATAGTAAAAAGAGTAAAAGTAAGTACAAATCCAAGAATTTAAAAACTTTTAAGAACTCACACGTGAAAAGAGAGACGTTTTTAACCTCGATTTAAAAGTGCTCACAGTTGGGGCTGATTTCAGTTCTGCTGGTAGTTTTTTTCCATTTGCGTGTAGCATAACAGCTAAATGCTGTTTCACCAAGTCTATCTAGTCTGTACTCCACTATCTGACTACCTGAAGTGGGTAGATCTCGGAGCCCTTGTGGGTTTATACGATGCTAACATGTCCTTCATGTATTCTGGACCTAAACCATTCAATGATTTGTAGACCAGTAGTAGAACTTGAAAATCAATTCCCCTGAGAACAGGGGTTATGTGCTCTGATCTCTTTGTTGTGGTTAAAACTCTGAATGAGCTGCTGTTGTTTAATACTTTTTGGGGGGAGTCCAGTCAGAAGACCATCACAGTAATCAAATCTGTTGGAGATAAAAGCATAAATCAACTTCTCCTGAGCTTTTTTGGACATGAAGCTTACTGCTGTCCTATATGTTCCATTTGTCTGGAAAAAACAGACTCACATGTTAGCAGTTTGTTGTTTTTTTTTTTAATCTGGACAATGTCGCTCCCCGCGGTGATTATATTGCCTCACCAGTGTATTGTAATGGCGGCTCTAAATGGCTTTACAATTGTATTACTCAATATAGTTGACATAACAAGACCAAATAAGCCATTTAAGATGTAATAAAACTCATTGTCATTGTCATGTGTTACCTAGCAAGCACTAATGGTGGGTGGACGGATGTGTGTAGGACAGGAAGTGATGTTAGAAGTTGAATTGAATTTGTCATGGGTGACCCAAACAGTAGCCCATGTTGTTATGATTATTTCGTTTTCATTATTGTGCCTGTTGTGAGATAAACTTTTCTGGCGACCGTGTCTGGCCCTCATCTCACCGAACACTGACATTTATTCATTGGTCGAAATGCTTCTTCTGCCTTGTATTTGTATTATAGTTCATTTGACCATTTTTATACTTGAAAATGCTTAAAGGGGACCTATTATGCTTTTTCCACTTTTCCTATAAGTGTATTTAGAATGCTGTATTCTTGTGTTAAATGGTGAAGTTTCAGATAATGAGGTTTGTGCATTTGGAAAAGCCGCCATAGAGCCAGGGCGTGATGTTGAAACTACAATGTAGAGATGGATGACTCCATACTATACTGAAAGGTACAGCAAATCAATATTGAGGCAGAGCAGGGCCGCTCGCTGTCTCTTTCAAATCCTTATCAATAAGTGCGATTATGATGCGTCATCCGGAGACGCTGAGACTTTACCGAGATGGATTGCATCTTTTGGCATTCAGCGCTCTGCTCTGCTTTGTGTCATGTGTGCGCTGATGTTCTGTTTCAACATCATTTTTATGATACCACTATAGTGGCTCGGTACACCCCCATGCGCTAATGTGATTGAAATGAATTATTCAGGTTATTCATGTTTAGCTTAGATTGATACTATCAGGGAAGTAAATAAATGAATCTTGTGTAGCTGAGGCTGATGCATCAGCAGGTTAAGCAATTACAGAATGAATTCAAGGCGACAAGATGATCTATGTCAACTCACCATGTCATCTTGACTTGCAGTGACAGCGTGTTGAATTAAAAAAAAATTACACGGTGAAGCCTTGTCTGAATGCACTTACAAATGTGCAGCCCACATTGTCACTTCTGCATAGTTTCCTGTCAGGCAAAGTTGCCAAAATGAGACGTTTTTAAGCATTATCAGGATTAAGGGATGAAATTGCTGTGGGATTAAAAGAAAAGAACAGTTGCTTGGTAATAATGTGTCTTTTCACGTGTCTCTGCAGCACTACATCTGCTTGTCAGAGCTGCCTGTGCCTCGCATCGCCGTCACTTTCTCCCTGCAGGAGGTGGAGCAGATTGAGAGGGACTGCGCTGTATACCGAGGGCGCATGGAGAGGATCGCCAAGCACAGTGCCGTCAGCAGGGAGGTGCAGGTATTTAAAACACACAGACCCATCAGAAAAATATTGGCAATTGAAATCATTGAACTATTTTCACCATCAGATTTGAATGTGATTTCATCTACAGACGATATTTAAGTGAATTTATATCCTTTTATCTTGTCGGAAGCGCCGATCCATGAGTTGAAAAGGCTTAAAAGTTGGACTTAACATTTGAAGCCGTTGTACATGTATATTTAGTCAGTGGCTGACACTCTTTATCTGCAGTTTCTGAGCGTGAGTTGAAAAGGCTTAAAAGTTGGACTTAACATTTGAAGCCGTTGTACATGTATATTTAGTCAGTGGCTGACACTCTTTATCTGCAGTTTCTGAGCTAGACATATTTTGTGTCCCAGTTAAACAACAATTGTACTGCTTTGTAATTGTATTACTCAATCCACACGGGTATGTATCATCATTACAGTTGCACATTACTTACAGACACATGGTGTCCACAGCAGAAGCATATTAGAAAGTTTGTGTGCATCACAAGCTTAACTGGGTGAGTTAGTACGGCCATTAGGCAAAAAACAAAAAAAACACTCAACTTTAACAGAAAGGCAGCTGATGTTAAAGTATATATTTACATTTAAGTTGCACCTGACTATAATAATAATACTATTAGTACTAATACTACAGTATTTGAATTTGAGGCTCCTTTATATTATGTGTCATCTGATCTATTACATCTCTGTCGAGCAACATTCCCTTAAAGTAGTTGAGACAAGTGTTTTGTGGAGTTTGATATACAAGCATAGTAGCCGCAGGAGCATACATCTTCGTTAACCATGATTGCTGTTTATAGGCCCAGCGAGCGGAGGAGGCGCGCCAGGAGCTGATCAATCAGGTCAGAGCGTCGGCAGCCAAAACACTGGAGAGCATCCGTGGTTAGTATGCACGCACGCACGCACACACACACGCACGCACACACACACTGCATGTCTAATTTGATGTGGTGTTTTGATATACAGGATCATCCTCTCCCCCTACCGAGTGTACTTTTTTTCCCTAAATAGCGCCGTTCTGTTTTGTAACAGATGTTAGCTTGTTGACTTGTGGCTGTGAGAGCAGCACAGTCGCACTAGGTTTAATTGCACAGAGGGAATCTTTTGAGCAGGCTTCCGGCCGCTGTGGAGTGTGATGTCTAATCACCCCTCGCATGCTTTGTAACAAACTCCTCACATCCTTTCAGGACACGAGAAGATGTGAGGTAAAGTTGGATGGCTCCTTCCTTTGCTGGCATTGATGTGTGACATGTGCTTGTGTATGCATGAGTGTGTGTGGGCGTGTGTGTGTTTTTGAGCTGTGATGCACCATTAGCGCAGCGACCTAAGCAGCTCACTACGCTCTCCCTCGCCTCCTGCAGGGCGCCAGGTGTCACAGCGTCTGGCGGAGGAGGCCAAGAAGAGGGAGCGATTCGAGGAGCTCAAGCACCACCTGGAGCAGGAGCAGGAGGTAGCGACTCTGACTGTGTGCCTCATGTTAGTCTAAGGGATTAAAAAAGTAGTTCATTAGTTTTTGTTGATGTTTAATTTGTCAAAAGTTTAAAAAATTAGGGCAATGTGGGCATATAAATAACTTCTCTCTTCACCACTCCCTCTTTCTTCTTTTCACTACTGTTATACAGTTGCACCTGAAATGAGTCAACCCCCATGAAAATGTACAATAAATGGCCAGTTAGAAAAACACAAATACAGCAAGCCCTTAGGGATGACAGTAGGGATGAGCTGGATATAAATGAGCATCGTATTGCATTTTGCCAGATATCAGTATGAAACAAGTACATTTCGTCATTACCCGTGTTTGAGTTTAAAGGAAATGCTCATTATGTAATCACTCTTCACGCTTTGTGGTTGGCCAGTCGCACATAGTGACAGTAGGGTGACCAGGACTAAACTCACCAGATGTGGGACAGGGAGCATGCTTGGGGACAACGTGGGAAGTAGATAACAACTGTAACAAAATAACAACTATAGACCTACAAATAAGAACACAGAATTGCAGTTAAAATTATCTGCATTTACATAAACATAACACAAAGTGCTAGCAAGAGGTCACATACCTTGTCGTAATTACATTTCCTTTTCTTCGCAGTCTTCTGACTTTCCTCTAGAGTCCTCAATTTTCCTTCATTCATCTCAAATTTCTTTTCAATGTAATGCGAGTGTGTGTGGGCAAACCTAAAAGGTTTGCTGTCGCCATTTGGTGGCCGTTTCTTTAAACAGCATCCCTGCATGTGCGGCTGTTTGATTGACAGCATTCCCCAGCCTATCACAGTCGTGCACACAGACAGTTGAGTCAGAAGTTGGTGTTTGTCGCAATGCCTCCACTTGATTAGGTTTTCTTCTCACTGTATTTACTTATGAACATAAGAGGACTGAAAACTTAATACATGTACATGGAATTACAAAAAACTAAATACACCACATTAAACATATAATATTAACAACTATTGAAAGAGGTGCCGCAAAGAATGATGGGGGATTGCACTGGACTTATTTGGCATTCCCTACTGCTACCCCAATTGTGGCAAATCCGTCAATATTTTGATTGTGTGGCATTCCAATAATTTGTATGAATGTTTCTTACCATACTATGTGATGCCATTGTCTCAGTGGCGCAGTTCGGCCAAGAAGAAGCAGGAGGATAACGACTTCAGCTTCGCCCGAGAGCTGCGAGACCGGGAGAAGAGACTTCAAGCGCTGGGGGAGCAACTGGAGCAGAGAGCCAGGTCTGACTGCAAACTGATGACTTATCGATTGGTTTAATAATCACCAAAAGGGCCTCATTACCACACGTGATCAGGTGGGGAGAGTGGATGGGGGTTTTATCAATATTGTCAAATGACTGTGTGTGGCTCCAATAACTGTCGTTTTATACTTCTCATGTTAGTCCTACTGCCTATTAGTTGGCAAGATTATGCAAAAAAAAAATTTTGGGGAGGAGTGATGCACAAATTAAGGCCAAATCATGTGATCTGGGATACTGTATCTTCACACTAATGGCCAATGGCTAACATTGGCATGCTCCACACACAACAACAAGCTTGCTCGACGGTCTAGAATTATTTACAAGTTTCAACATTGAATTGAAAATAGGGATGTCCCAACTCGATTTGGGATCGGGTGCCGATACACTGTATTTTTGGATAATATCATAGAATATCAGATCCTGCCAGGAGATCGGGCCGATCCAGTTGCCGTATCACATTCGTAACGCATGACACACAACATGCTAGGTACGGTAATGCACCTCAAAGTTGCCACTCGACTCCCGCCACCCACAAGAGGAAAACGCAACACCACCATGCAAACATGTCTGCGGTGTACTGTGGTGAAATTAGCTTCACTATGGATGTTGGATGTTAGGGTTCATAGCTTCCTTAATCATTCTAAGCTACTCTGTAACAATCAGGCTTACTTTCATCCTGTGTCATCCAAGTGTCCCTGCTACAACGCAAGCTAATGAGGTTGCGAGAGGATCAGAGATCAGCTTGGAGAAAAATACATGAACCAAAAATACCCTTGGATACCTCTAATACAGCTGCTTTAATTACACCAAATGGAAAATCACCAAAAAGCCCCACTTTGCTGATATACACACCCCTCAGTTTTGAACAATTTTATACAAGGTACATGATAAACAACCTGTAAATGTTCATATTGGACATGATGACTAAATAGTAAATTAAATAGTAATGTGCTTAACTCATTCAATACCAAAGACGTATACTGTACACATTTATAAAAACAGCCACTAGGGGGCAGAAGTGCATGTGATAAGAACTCAGCAGCCCTCATCGTGGCGGCCCTCATAACACGGAAGACAGGAAGGAGGAAGTTTGAGAACATGGAGTGTAGCGTGCACACACACATAGACAAACACTTGCACACGCAACGCACGCTCACACATGTACACGCGCACACACATGCATGTGCATAGTTGAGTTCCGAATGTAATGTAATTGTAAATAGTGGTGTTATATTTGTAAATAAATAATTTTGAAGTTAAACAACTTTTTTTTGTATAGATCTTTCAGCGATCACAAAAGCAAAACATATTTGTGTGAAAGTTATGCTTGAAAAAGCTGTTTTCCTCCCTTTTTAGTTGGAAACTGATATTTTCCTGAAACATACAGTGAAGAAAATAAGTATTTGAACACCCTGCTATTTTGCTATTTCTCCCACTTAGAAATCATGGAGGGGTCTGAAATTTTCATCGTAGGTGCATGTCCACTGTGAGAGAGATAAACTAAAAAGAAAAATCCAGAAATCACAATGCATGATTTTTTAACAATTTGTGTGATACAGCTGCTAATAAGTATTTGAACACCTGAGAAAATGAATGTTAATATTTGGTACAGTAGCCTTTGTTTGCTATTACAGAGGTCAAACGTTTCCTGTAGTTTTTCACCAGGTTTGCACACACTGCAGGAGGGATCTTGGCCCACTCCTCCACACAGATCATCTCTAGATCAGTCAGGTTTCTGGGCTGTCGCTGAGAAACACGGAGTTTGAGCTCCCTCCAAAGATTTTCGATTGGGTTCAGGTCTGGAGACTGGCTGGGCCATGCTAGAACCTTGATATGCTTCTTACGGAGCCACTCCTTGGTTTTCCTGGCTGTGTGCTTCGGGTCGTTGTCGTGTTGGAAGACCCAGCCACGACCCATCTTCAATGCTCTGACAGAGGGAAGGAGGTTGTTCCCCAAAATCTCACAATACACGGCCCCAGTCATCCTCTCTTTAATGCAGTGCACTCGTCCTGTCCCATGTGCAGAAAAACACCCCCAAAGCATGATGCTACCACCCCCATGCTTCACAGTAGGGATGGTGTTCTTCTTGTACTCTTCATTCTTCTTCCTCCAAACACGCTTATTGGAATTATGACCAAAAAGTTCTATTTTGGTCTCATCTGACCATAAAACTTTCTCCCATGACTCCTCTGTATCATCCAAATGGTCATATGCAAACTTAAGACGGGCCTTGACATGTGCTGGTTTAAGCAGGGGAACCTTTCGTGCCATGCATGATTTCACATCATGACGTCTTAGTGTATTACCTACAGTAACCTTGGAAACGGTGGTCCCAGCTCTTTTCAGGTCATTGACCAAGTCCTGTCGTGTAGTTCTGGGCTGATTCCTCACCTTTCTTAGAATCATTGAGACCCCACGAGGTGATATCTTGCATGGGGCTCCACTCCGATTGAGATTGACCGTCATGTTTAGCTTCTTCCATTTTCTAATGATAGCTCCAACAGTGGACCTTTTTTCACCAAGCTGCTTGGTAATTGCTCCGTAGCCCTTTCCAGCCTTGTGGAGGTGTACAATTTTGTCTCTGGTGTCTTTGGACAGCTCTTTGGTCTTCGCCATGTTACAAGTTAAAGTCTTACTGATTGTATGGGGTGGACAGGTGTCTTTATGCAGCTAACGACCTCAAACAGGTGCATCTGATTCAGGATGATACATGGAGTGCAGGTGGACTTCTAATGGGCAGACTAACAGGTCTTTCAGGGTCAGAATTCTAGATGATACACAGGTGTTCAAATACTTATTTGCAGCTGTATCACACAAATAAATTGTTAAAAAATCATGCATTGTGATTTCTGGATTTTTCTTTTTAGTTTATCTCTCTCACAGTGGACATGCACCTACGATGAAAATTTCAGACCCCTCCATGATTTCTAAGTGGGAGAAATAGCAAAATGCAGGGTGTTCAAATACTTATTTTCTTCACTGTATGTAGAATGATTACTTTTTATTTCATTAGAGGTACAAGCAAACTTTTTTTTTTAATGACAATAGTGTAAATATATATACCCATAGAATACAATATTCTGTATGGACGGTATATGGCTGGGATTGAATGAGTTAACAGTGGTCTTTGTAGGCAGCATAGGTGGATCCCATTATTTGCATTAATAAGCTGTCTGTTGTAATATTTTTTTATATCTTCTAAATGCATTTGACTTCATCCCTTTTGTACCGTGACTTCCTCATGTATTTCCTGCAGGAAGGAGCTGATCGCTCAGTTCAGCCACATGTCGGAGGACGCAGCTCGCCGGGAGAGGCGGGCCTTGTGGAGGGTGCAGAGGTTGAGATTTGACACAGCCCGTTCTGACTTCTTCATGCACGACCAGCAGCAGTTGAAGGTTTGTTGCATGAGTGAAAAGCTCACAAGTGTGCATTAACAGGTGAAACATGTTTGCTTTTTTTAGGCGTTATTAGAGAAATATCCTTTGGGCCAGGAGGGATGCCCAGCGTCACCGGCTCAGCATACATCACCGCCGGTAGGACATCATTTGCTGTCTTTGTCATGGTGCCGCCATTTCAAATAATGAAATATGGACATCTCTTCCCAGGACACGCTCACCCAGGAATTGCTAGAAACAAAAGAGGAGAAAGCCCAAGAATTAGAACCTTCTCACACAGTAGGCGACGCTGCCATTTTCATCTCTGGCGACTTTCTCCCAGAGCCCAAAGCCACCTCACCGGGGATGGGCTCCAACCTCCCTGAGGAGTGTCCCACAGCACAGCTAATAGACTACGACTTTAGCACCCCCTTCAGTCCGCTTGGAGGAATCACCCCACCGCATCCCAAACCTCGCCGTGACTACACCCAAAACCACCCCTCCTTTTCCCACTTTCCCATGGGTGAGAATGTGCCTCTCATCCTTGACAGGCTCCCAAAGGCCAGCCCCTTTGGCCACGCCTCCAAATCCAGCTTCCCCATTGGCCAGTTCACCCCGGAAGATTCGGGACATGCGTCCAAAAGAAGTGTTACTGGAGTTCCCTGTGAGGAAGTTACACAGCTTGGAGAAGGTGATGGTTCTGTGCTGCTGGAGAAGAAAAATGGAACCCATGAAGGTGTTGTTGATAAGGATGCTATTCCTCAACAAAAACATGATGGTGATGGGAACCTTTCAAATAGTACCGGAGTTAATTATCCCATGTGTGAGCGCAGTGTTGATCATAATGTTGAGAAATCAAACATGACCACCCCTCTATCTCCAGTGAAGATTGGTCATCCCTCCGATTCACACATCAACATTGGCCAGCATGTCTCAGATGTCCAAGCCTCGCTCCCGTCCTCCAACATCCACGGCCACGCCACTGATGCTCACATCAAAGTTGGAGAGAATGTGTCGGACTTTGTCGCCCCGGTCCCCTCCCGAAACCCCCATGGCCACGCCTCCGACGCCCACATTAAAGTCGGCGAAAACATCTCTGAAGCGGCGGCGGTGCTGCCCTCCCCAAGTGTGCACGGCCACTCCTCGGACGCCAACATCAAAGTAGGCGAGTTTGTTTCCAATGTTCCAGACGCGCGACCCCGTTGGAGCAAGCATGGGCACGCCTCTGACTGCACCCTCCAGCCGGGCTGCGTGGTCTCCGGGTTGGAGCCCACCTTGGCAGCCTTGCCCGGAAGCGCTCATGGCCACGCATCAGACTCTGTGCTGGTAACGGGATGTGTGGTCGCGCAGGAGGAAGTCAAACGTTCACCTCTACCTGACAGCGCCCAAGGCTACTCCTCCGACTCCAACTTGGGCGTGGACTGTGGGGTCACCTGTCGTGACCCGCCTGCTCCGTTGCTGCCAAGCCATCGGTACGGACATGCCTCTGACTCCACGCTGGGGGTGGGCTGTGTGGTGTTGGGGGCAGAACCACAAGTTGCCCCTCTACCAGGCAGCGAGTACGGACACTCGTCACATTCTTCTTTGGGAGGCGGATGTGTGGTTGGAGGGACAACTGATGACAAAAGGAATGCTCAAGGTACTGAAATTATGTACACGCACAATGAAAAATGTGGAAAATTGTGTCTTTAGAAAGCTAAATATTGGCAACTCCAGCCGTGTGTTGGGTAATGCAGGCCCCTCCCTGGTCCACGGTGGGCTGTTCTTCTTCTTTGGCCACCCCTGATGTAATACAATATAATAATAATAATATAGTGTGTCCTGTCAACAGTTGGGCAGTCAGAGATGCACAAGCAGCAGCAGGCGGAGGGCGCCGGGTCGGACTGGTCCCCCGGAGAGAAGTTTGAGCAGGAGTACCTCTTGGCCTTGTCTGCTGGGTACCAGGTGGATCACTACGAAGACTGTTACAACCTCATGGGTCAGTGATGACAGCAGCAGTTTCAGCTTTATTTGGATTCACGCTTTCATTTGTGGCACACTGTCACGGTACTTCTCAACACGGGCTGCTAACAATATATTCATCATACTGCAAGCAACAACGCTAATATACCAACTTGACCAGTAGGTAGCGCTACTAGGCTACATCAGAAGAAGGTTGGTGGCTTACATTGTGGTTGTCTACAAGTGTGCCCTTTTAGTTCATACATCCAGCCATCCATTTTCTATACTCGTGAGGATATCCCAGCTGTCTTTGGACGAAACCAGGTCTCTTTGCTGTATGGCCTGCACGCTAACCACTCCTCCAGTTCATAGATACAAATGGTTCAATCTTTCTCAGTCACCTTGATACAGTGAAGAAAATAAGTATTTGAACACCCTGCTATTTTGCTATTTCTCCCACTTAGAAATCATGGAGGGGTCTGAAATTTTCATCGTAGGTGCATGTCCACTGTGAGAGAGATAAACTAAAAAGAAAAATCCAGAAATCACAATGCATGATTTTTTAACAATTTATTTGTGTGATACAGCTGCAAATAAGTATTTGAACACCTGAGAAAATGAATGTTAATATTTGGTACAGTAGCCTTTGTTTGCTATTACAGAGGTCAAACGTTTCCTGTAGTTTTTCACCAGGTTTGCACACACTGCAGGAGGGATCTTGGCCCACTCCTCCACACAGATCTTCTCTAGATCAGTCAGGTTTCTGGGCTGTCGCTGAGAAACACGGAGTTTGAGCTCCCTCCAAAGATTTTCGATTGGGTTCAGGTCTGGAGACTGGCTGGGCCATGCTAGAACCTTGATATGCTTCTTACGGAGCCACTCCTTGGTTTTCCTGGCTGTGTGCTTCGGGTCGTTGTCGTGTTGGAAGACCCAGCCACGACCCATCTTCAATGCTCTGACAGAGGGAAGGAGGTTGTTCCCCAAAATCTCACAATACACGGCCCCAGTCATCCTCTCTTTAATGCAGTGCACTCGTCCTGTCCCATGTGCAGAAAAACACCCCCAAAGCATGATGCTACCACCCCCATGCTTCACAGTAGGGATGGTGTTCTTCGGATTGTACTCTTCATTCTTCTTCCTCCAAACACGCTTATTGGAATTATGACCAAAAAGTTCTATTTTGGTCTCATCTGACCATAAAACTTTCTCCCATGACTCCTCTGTATCATCCAAATGGTCATATGCAAACTTAAGACGGGCCTTGACATGTGCTGGTTTAAGCAGGGGAACCTTTCGTGCCATGCATGATTTCACATCATGACGTCTTAGTGTATTACCTACAGTAACCTTGGAAACGGTGGTCCCAGCTCTTTTCAGGTCATTGACCAAGTCCTGTCGTGTAGTTCTGGGCTGATTCCTCACCTTTCTTAGAATCATTGAGACCCCACGAGGTGATATCTTGCATGGGGCTCCACTCCGATTGAGATTGACCGTCATGTTTAGCTTCTTCCATTTTCTAATGATAGCTCCAACAGTGGACCTTTTTTCACCAAGCTGCTTGGTAATTGCTCCGTAGCCCTTTCCAGCCTTGTGGAGGTGTACAATTTTGTCTCTGGTGTCTTTGGACAGCTCTTTGGTCTTCGCCATGTTACAAGTTAAAGTCTTACTGATTGTATGGGGTGGACAGGTGTCTTTATGCAGCTAACGACCTCAAACAGGTGCATCTGATTCAGGATGATACATGGAGTGCAGGTGGACTTCTAATGGGCAGACTAACAGGTCTTTCAGGGTCAGAATTCTAGATGATACACAGGTGTTCAAATACTTATTTGCAGCTGTATCACACAAATAAATTGTTAAAAAATCATGCATTGTGATTTCTGGATTTTTCTTTTTAGTTTATCTCTCTCACAGTGGACATGCACCTACGATGAAAATTTCAGACCCCTCCATGATTTCTAAGTGGGAGAAATAGCAAAATAGCAGGGTGTTCAAATACTTATTTTCTTCACTGTATGTGTTACTTTAAAGAAATATATAAATATACAGGCCAGAAGTTTGAACAAACATTTGGCCTTTACGTTCCTTTTTCATGACAATCTACATTGTAGGTTTTCAAAAGTACAATGAACACATGGAACTAAGTACTTAAACAAGTGAGAAGTAACTGTAAATATGTCTTATATTTTGGATCCCTCAAGGTAGTATGAATGTGAGTGCATGAATTGTCTCAATTCAATGTGTACCAGTCAACTGGGGTAGACTCCAGCATACCCCCTTGTGAGGACAAGCAGGATAGAAAATGAATGAAATAATATCTGTATATTTAATATACACTTATAATGAAGGAAATATAGCAAAGAGATGGATGGAAATATAATGGCTATTGTTGTCAAATGTTCAGTTGTTTAGCCTTCCAACAGTTGTATGCATCTTCCTCTCCATCCCAGATTCGTCCCCTGAGTGTCAGCTGCTCAAGCACGTCACCCGGAGCCCGTGGGGCCTGCCCCTGGAGCCCGGGTTCCACCAGGCCACGGACACCACGGCAGTGCAGCTCAGCGAGATGGTCTCCTTGCCGGTCCTGATCAAGCACTCTGTCACTGCGCCTCTTATCACACAGTGCGTATGAAACCCAAAGAGAAAAGAGAGAAAGTACACGTGATTACGTGAAGTACTGCAATATATTGGCTTATTTTGCTTGTACAAAGTACACTGCATCACATAGACCCGTGCATGAAGCAGGAATCTGTGGAATGTTGCAAAATGACCCTCTTTCCAACATTCCACATCTGCTTCTCACAGCGTTGGTGGTATAGTGGTGAGCATAGCTGCCTTCCAAGCAGTTGACCCGGGTTCGATTCCCGGCCAACGCATGCTTTTAGAAAAAAAAAATATATATATAGACTATGCATGTGTATTGAGTTGTGTTTTTTTCCGCTTTCAGTGTGTCGCTAGTGAACAAGGCGGTAGTGGACTACTTCTTCGTGGAGTTGGGGGTGGAGCGACACTTTGAGGCGCTGCGCCACTTCCTCCTCATGGAGGACGGCGAGTTTGCGCAGTCGCTCAGCGATCGGCTCTTCGAGAAGGTGAGGCCTCCTAGACCAGGGGTGGCCACACTACGGCCCACCTAGTGTTTGAATCCGGCCCGCCAGTTGCTTTCTAAGTATTTCAACTTTGAACATACAAACTGGCAACATGACTTGCAAGTCAGATGTCTTATCTAGTAAAAAAAAACAACACAACTGTAAAAGTAAATTACATAGTTTGATGTTTAAAGTGATCCTGAAAAAAGGGACAACATACAGCTGATAGTATAACACTGTTACACATAAAATTAGACAAATAATTGAAGGAAAATGATAAGCATAAAATTGTGTGTGTGTGTGTTAAATATATGTTCTGGCCCCCAGGACAATTTTGTTAACTCAATGCGGCCCACAAGTCCAAATATTTTGCCACCCCTGCCCCAGTAATGACCTCTCTCAGGATGTCAAATACCAGGGTGGCTACGCCCTTGAATGTTTTCATTGTACTTCTTATGGCCGTTTATTGGAAGCAGCCAATATTTGGAGAGATATTACCTCCTAAATGTGACAAGTCGTAGTACATATTAGTTTTTTTTACTTTTAAAAATGATCTGAAGTGCATGAAAAAGTGCCAAGTCAGTCTGAATTGGCGTTCTGTGTACGAATGACGTGGATTGACATGACCTTGGACACCATGTGACCCGGTGTGTGCCCTTCCAGCTGGGCAGCGGGCAGACCCCCGGCGAGCTGCTCACCCCTCTGGTGCTCAACTCCATCCTGAGCAAAGCGCTGCAGTACAGCCTGCACGGCGACACGCCCCTCGCTGCCAACTTCACCTTCGCGCTGCGCTTCCTGCCCGACACCTTCCACCCGCACGCCCCCGACGCCCTCAACTGCCTGGAGCTGCGCTACAAGGTGGGCCACGCCTCCAGTGCGATTACAAACGGCATCATATAGAGCGCTAAATAAGATAAACGGGATCCCGGAGGAATCACTACAATATCTGTGGTTTGGAGGTCTGGCATGTCACTTCTTCCATCTTTACGGCTCTCTGGCGCCCTCAGGTGGACTGGCCTCTGAACATCATCATCACGGACGGCTGCATGAACCAGTACAACCGCCTCTTCTCCTTCCAGCTGCAGCTCAAACACATGGTCTGGAGCCTCAGAGACGTCTGGTTCCACCTGAAGAGAACTGGTGAGAGCATTATGGGATGGCAAGCCGCACGGCTTGGTATCACTTAGTATTCATAGAGAGGAATATTTTGGTGCTCGCGATGAAACGTACTTTGTATTGATCGGTGGCGCTGAGCTCAGACTACCTGATGTTCTTTAAATGTGACTTTAAAATAGCATTAAGGTAATATTGATCCATATTGCCTGGAGGAAATGCGGATGGTTCCAAATGGTATAAATGTGTATGAAAACAAACTTTAGTTCTATTGATTTCTGCTTCAAAAACAAGAAAAAGTGAAAAATAATGAAATGTCACCAGCTAAATGAAATGTCACCTATCTTCAAAATCAAACAAGAGCACCAACTTTGCCGCTTTTTTGGACACGTGCCTGTTATGGCACAAATATTAAGAGACACAATCATGTCCTATAAATAGCAATATTTACACACATTTAGAAAAATAGCTGAATTTACAAATGACATGGACTCCAAGTCGCCCGTCTGAAGTTGAAACGATGAACGATGATGTGTGTACGAGCCGCGTGTGTTTTTGTGCCTGCGTCAGCGTTGGTGAAAGGCGCCGCCCACTCGGTGCAGTTCCGACAGCTGCAGCTGTACCGCCACGAGATGCAGCACTTTGTGAAGGTCATCCAAGGTTACATCGCCAACCAGATCCTCCAGGTGTCGTGGAGCGAGTTCACCGCCAAGGTGGCCGCTGCCACCGACCTGGACGCCATCCACCGCACGCACGCCGACTACCTCAACAGAGCCATCTTCAGGTGAGCGCAGGAACTTTTTATGCTGGGTTTTTGAGTTGTGGACTTCTATAGAACAGCTCCACGTGATAACCCGTACAGGAAGCTTTCTAGATCTTCCACCATCTGCACCTATTCCGGCTGTAAATTCAATTATTCATGCCCGCTTGTACTCGAGTCTTAGAAACGGGTAATTATCGCAAGTCATGGTGTTGGGTGGCATTTCTTTGGAGGGCCGTGTCCAGGCGGTGTACATACACACACTGTACTAATGTGTGTGTATGTGTTTCCTGCTCAGGGCTTTGCTGACGAAGAAGGCGGCGCCGGTGATGAACATCATCCACAGCATCTTCAGCTTCATCCTCAAGTTCCGGGCTCAGCTCATCGCGCAGCCTTGGTGCAGCCAGCAGGGGGAGGCGGTGCACCCCGGCTTCGTGGCCATGCAGCAGTCATACAACACCTTCAAGTACTACTCCCACTTCCTTTTCAAAGGTGAGGCGAGGGGGGGGGGCATTTTCTATTGACATGATGTGGACGTTACTCATGAAGGATTGTTTTCCCCCCAGTGGTGACCAAACTGGTGAACAGAGGCTACCAGCCTCACTTGGAAGACTTCCTCCTTCGCATCAACTTCAACAACTACTACAAAGACTCTTGAAGGAACATTTCATCTCCACGCAGACGAACATCAAACCATCATGCTTTTGTACAAAGGGAAACATGCTCGTATTAAAGATGTCATGCTTTAATTGGATGTCATATGCATGTTTTTTTTCATCAATCCCGACTGTTGATGGAGCACACACAGGTAGTACAGGTAGAAGTAGTAGTGGTGGTAGAAGGTTGGAGAAAAAAAACAACATTTACTCGTGATTTCCTTTGCCTGATGCTGATCATGCAACACTGGAATGTCTTAACCGCCTTCGTCAATCAATCAATTAGTGCAATCTAAAGCCTCCAAACATTAATAGGACTAAAACACACACTTCATGAACCCTTTTAGAGTGCAAAATGGACATCAAAAACCAAAATGTACGCACGGAAGAAAAGAAAAGCCAGAAAATATCATATATATTAAATGTAAACCTAAGCAAAGAAACCTTTCCTTACAAAGAAGATGCTGTGAGGACCTAGTCGAGCTGATCTGAGATCTGCTGCCAGGACCCCAAAGCCTGTAAACTGGAGTGATGTACCGTTTTTCAAAGAAGCGCTACCGCATTTCCTCATGTTGTGGCCACCCTGGTCACTCCGGCCACCCCACTGGCCATGGAAGTATCAGCTTATTGCCACCTTGTTGTGAGTAATGGTCTCACCTCGGCCCCCCCAATGAAACAAGGAAATATTGATCAGGAAAAAGGGAGAACCAGGGCAACACGGAATGTGTATACTTAACATAAAATACCTAGGACATGCTGGAAGGATTACTCCGGAAAGTCTGGACTTCCCGACTGAGACTGTTGCCCCTGCGACCCGGATAACCGAAGGAAAATTGAATGGAATGAACTTTGTTTCCCATATTATCAGTATGTGTGACTGGGGAACTGCAGGTCTGACACTGGGACTAGCAGTACGGGAGCACCACAAGGAACTGTTCTGTTTACCCTGTTCATGTCCGCCTTTCAGTACAATCCCTAGCTATGCCGTGTACAGGAGTACGTGGACGATACGGCCATTATGGGATGTATCAGGAATGGACAGGAGGATGAGTATGGAAAACAGATCCAAGCCTTCTTCAACTGGTGCGACACAAATCACCTTCACCTCAACACCACCAGGACCAAATGGTGGTGGACTTCTTGAGAAACAGGACACACCCACAGCCTGTTCTCATGAAAGGTGGTTCCCACCTGGTATGTGGGAGTGTATCTGGATGACATGATGGCAGAGTCATCTGGACTTCCTTGCAAGGCTGGCGTCCTTCAACGTATGGAAGAAGCTGCTGTAGATGTTCTACTGACTCTACTGGCAGCATCATTCAATGCACAGTTTCATCTTCTGACAGAGCAGTTCCATGGCAGATTACTATCACTGCCTTGCTCCACCAAAAGACTGAGCAGATCATTCCTCCTTCTTCCAAATGACTACAAATGTCACATTATCTGTTCCCTATTTATTTATTTTGGTCTCGTGTTTTTGCTTTGGTTGTTTTATTTAATTTTGTGATTAAGTTCATTTAGGACATTTTTGCAGAGCTGCTGGAAAAGTGAATTTCTCTTGGAAGATGTAGTTGCGGGTGCGGGGTGTTGCAGTGAGTCAAGCCATCCAGAATGCTGAGCTGAGTCTCAGGTTTAGCCCCGCCCATCTTTCCATAAAAAGAAAATCAGTTTCCTGCCCTGCAGTGGTGGGAAAACCACTGACGTCCCCTTTTTGTGCTCAGACATTCCTCACTGAAGCAGCGCGTTGGTGGTATAGTGGTGAGCATAGCTGCCTTCCAAGCAGTTGACCCGGGTTCGATTCCCGGCCAACGCAAACTTTTTGACTTGTAGTTCTCATAACAATAATATTTAGATTTATCATTTAGTTGTGGAAAACTAAACCGAAAACATTATTTGTCAACATCACTGCTTCATTTGATGGGAATTTTAAATGATATTCTTGTCATATGAATTTATGGTATTACTCTGACAAATAATTTCATGGGATTTAAACGTCGCCAACTTTTTTTCATAATATGAGAAGTAAAATAATATTGCCTGACTTTTTTAGATGAACGTCTTTGAAGTATATCGTCATCATTTTATTCTGGCCTCTGTCGCAGAGATTCTCCATGATATTCCTTTTTTCCGGTGGCCACTATTTGAGGAATTACGGTAAGCACGAAGTAAAAGATGACTGACAATGAACCCGCCGATGGTTATCTTTGATTGGCTCCCAATTCCACTTGAGCCAATGAGCATTCAAATCAACATAAAAGTTCCTCCGGTATAAAAAGGTAATGAGCCCACCTTCATCCATTCCTGGAGTCTTCCTGCTTGTGGTTTCTAAAGATAGGGGGACAGGATTTTAGATTCCTAGGCCTCGGATTCCAGGTCCTCTAGTCCGTCCCCGTCGGCCGTGTCGGTACTCTCGTGGTCCAGTAGCAGGAATTTGCCGTCGTTGGTCAGCGGCATGTTCTTCATCAGCTGGGCCAGCGCCGCAGGGTCCTACCGTGTAAACACCAAAAAGAAACAATTACACAAACGTCCCACTTCAAAACACAAAAAAACTTCACACTTTTCGATATAATTGATCCATAGGAGTTATATCAAAAAAGTTTTCATAAAGAATGCGTTGGCCGGGAATCGAACCCGGGTCAACTGCTTGGAAGGCAGCTATGCTCACCACTATACCACCAACGCTGTGCTTCTAGGAGGAATGCCTGAGCACAAAAAGGGGACTCTGACTGCAAGACAGGAAACGGCTTTTCCTTTTATGGCAACATAGGCGGGGCTTAACATGAGGCTCAGCTTACAGAACCACACATCTGGAAACATTCAGTGTCATTTGGATAGAAGAAATGGCTTCATGTTGGCACAAAAATGGTGGCAATTTGGCAAATTAAAAGAAAAACAAAGTAATTGTAATGAAAAAAATGTATATTACATATATGGATGAATAGTCAATAAAACTTAATAAAACTAAATAAAACTTCAAAAACTGAAACTAGTCATAATATGATAAAAATTAAGGATTATATACTGAATAGTAAGTATATGGAATGGAAAAGTAAGTTATACTTTTAAAAGAAAAAAGTGTCAATTCACAAAAATGTGTAAAAAAATATGTATAAAAATTATGAATATTGACAAAAAACACGCAGATTTTTGTAAAAAAAAATCACAATATTACTTTCACATTTGTGGAATTGTATAAGTGTAAAGATACAGAAAAATTGTGTAAATGTGAAGTTCCACTTATCTGTCAATATTTATATGATATCAAATAAATAATACCAAATAATTCCTTCGGCTCAGGCTGTTTTAAAAGTCAACAGAGTAACCATTTAAATATTAAAAAGCAAAGTTTTCAAAATTAAAAATCAACTGTCATCATTTACATGACATATGGTAGCATACGTGCTTGAAAGGAAATTGACCTGCGTTCGATTCCCGGCCAACGCATGCTCTTACACTGGTAGTTTTTACTGAATGGTGAGTGTGTTGCCGATGTATGATGGAGTCGAACTCACCTTCTTAGCTTCGGTGATGTCCTTGGCCAGACTCATGGTGTAGCAAATCTACAGGAAACAAGAACCTTTTAGGATCCCACATCAACATGCTTGAACTCTCTGCTGCTCGCACCTTCTCGCCTTCCGTGTTGCTCTCGAAGACGAAGGTGCTAAATGAAGGCTCGCCGTCTTCGCCGCCGTCGCTCCAGTCCCGCCCCTCCACCACCAAACCCATCAGCCTGCTGTTCTCCTGGTGGGCCGCAAACTGACACACCTCACTGAGTGGAAACTGAAAGATGAATGCAAACTCAGGAACACGAGCTTGAACCAAGTCAACTAAAAGGTTAAATTATGGAAGAGAAAAGTAGGAATGCTATGATAGATGATGAATGGGAATTTTATGGGAATCGGCAGCATCAAATCCTGATTAGAGCATCCAGTCAGTGTCTTTTTGACGTGCATCATTTCATTAGAATCATTACATAGAATGACATGGTAGGTTGACTACAGCCCCCCTGGCCTTTAGACACATGTGCCCCAAACCAAGCCCCCACCCGAGTGCTTTGAGATACTTACACTTATTCTTGTCACTTGAGTCTGAGGGTCAATCAGCCTATCAGAACACAGAAGACAAAACGCCTTTGACTGAACGTGCATCTTAATGAAGTCAGTAATAATCAATAATCCCTGGTTCCTCTCCTATATTGGGTAATATGGAAAGGTTTGGCCACCCTTCATAATGAATCGCTATAAACCAGGGATTGAAATATTGAGATGGGGTTGTCAGCCTCCGTCGTACCGTAAGGTGCTGCTGGTGACCATGAGGTGGGACTCGGTGGTCCTGAAGATGTTGTGTATGGCCCGGGCGGCCAGGACCTGCCTCATGGCCTCGTAGATCACCTCCTGGTTGTCGCCGCAGCGTACCGCCATGGAGCCCAGGAAGCGCACGGCAAACACCTGCTGCAAGAGGGCGTCTGCGTGCACGATAAGCAAGAGCAACCTTCAGGCTTGACAGGAAGTGCACAAAAACACACACGCAATTACAACAGGAGGGTGACTGTTACCGTCACTTTCGGGGGAATGGTCGTCATCGGTTTCTCCAAATGGATTAGTGCGCCTGGCAGGGAGGAAGGAAGCAAACATGATGATTACGAGCCCATGACTGATCCATTAAGGAGGCATCTCAGCCCCCTGGAAATGACATCATACTGTAAAGCAATAAAGCACATCCAGGAAATGAACCTACCTAAAGAACAAAACATGCACTCACCTCCCGTCCACCCTGTTCTGGTCCTGGAACTCAGAGGCGGGCAGCACAATATCAAATTGGATGGGCGTCCCTGGGGCGATCAGGTCTTCCGGTTCCGGAGCTGCTCCCGTCTTCTGGCAGGCCGTGCTGGTGGAGTAGACACCTCCTGGTTTGGCTCTGCAGGCACAAGTGAAGGTGAGATGCAGGACGTGATGAGGTTGTCATGGCGATAATCTAGCTTGTCAAATCCGTAATGCCAACCACGTCTCTGTGGCGCAATCGGTTAGCGCGTTCGGCTGTTAACCGAAAGGTTGGTGGTTCGAGCCCACCCAGGGACGAATCCATGTTTTGGCCTTCAGGCTGGATGATCCCAGATGTTAAAGAACAACTCTTATGTATGAATCTCCATACATAAACCAAGCTTAAGTGCCTTGGAAAGACAGCTATATCAGGAAGGTAAGATGCAAGACATGACGATGTTGTCATGGCGATAATCTAGCTTGTCAAATCAGCAAGCCTGACAAAGTCTCTGTGGCGCAATCGGTTAGCGCGTTCGGCTGTTAACCGAAAGGTTGGTGGTTCAAGCCCACCCAGGGACGAATCCATGTTTTGGCGGTCATAAACCTGGATGATCCCAGGTTTAGGCCCAGATGTTAATGAAGAACTCTTCTGTTTGAATCTCCATACATAAACCAAGCTTAAGTGCCTTGGAAAGACGGCGACATCAGGGAAGGTGAGATGCAAGACGTGATGAGGTTGTCATGGCGATAATCTAGCTTGTCAAATCAGCAAGTCCAACTTTTTCTCGTTTACTGCAACGCTGCGGCACAAAGACAAAACGTGTCTGACCTGTCCGGGTCAGGTGAGCCTTCCTGCCTCTTCTCAAAGCTGGTGATGGGCGTGACGGCCTGGATGGCCGTTTGGTTCAAGCGGATAGCTACGGCCTGGACACAAACAACACAAAGACAAGTTATCCGATTCTGGAGGAAGAAACACACGGAATGTTCTTCACCTCTGGGTTGTCAGTCAGGTAGATCTGTCTGGAGATGTTGTTCACGGTGCAGATCCACTGAGGAAGAAACAAAGGGAGATGAACTATTCGGGACTTCCTGTGTGTGAGGCGACGTGAAAACAACCTGACTGATATAAACGTTGACAGACTGGACGGACATGTCCAAATGACACTGATGAGACCTGACAGCTTCCTGCCTCTGCTGTGATAGCGATACTGCAAATATCGCTGGCTATCAAGTTTTCACGCTAATAATATTCTCCCTGCGCTCCTCTTTGCTTTTCCCATGGTGATGGAGAGGTTTCATTTCTAACTTTTATTCCACGTTATATTCCTTCAACACAACCCTTCTCTTGCCAGTTAATAGACAGAAGGCAACTAAAAGCAACTTACTTCCTCGTATTCCTTTTTGCTCTCTGCTTGTAGAATCATTGACCTGGTGGAAAACAAAACAAGAAGGTCAAGGAGTGTAGAAAAAGATCAAATAAGCGTCTGTCCTTGTTGCGTTCGAGGACCGTTCGTACGTTTTTCCAGATGGTGATGTGATTTGGAAGCAGTAGTGTCTATCTTCACATTCGATGGCCATGACGGAACTGTTGTCCAGATCTAGCACCATGCCTCCAGCCACCGCCCCCCGGGGCTGACACATGAGGTTCCCCCCCTGCGTGAAGAAGTAGAGGCGGTCCCAGGCGGTGGTCACCAGGCCCGTCTTACTGAGGACAGAAAATCACATCAACGTTCAGAGTTAAATATCAAAAGGGGCCGTGTGATGGAAAGATGGTAGTTGACGTCCTTTATGGTGATCTAGATTGATTTTTCAACCTGACAAAGACAGCTTTATCTGACAGTATGTCTCTGTGGCACAGTTGGTAGACGTGTCCATCCCGGGTCAGGCACTTCCACAGAAGAAAATATGAAAACTGCATTGAGTGCATCTTCATCCATCGACCTACTTTAGCTACCTTGAAAGGGGTAAGGCTCTGTGTCGGTTAGCCCATTCATCCTTCATATGCTGCTTTCTTGGGCTTTGTTGCTGTGAACTCGGAAAGACGGATGCATAGTCTGGGCTTTAGACCTGAGATCGATCCCAGCTGCAGACACCTGCCAAGCATCACTCATGTCTCTGTGGCGCAATCGGTTAGCGCGCTCGGCTGTTAACCGAAAGGTTGGTGGTTCAAGCCCACCCAGGGACGAAGTCATGTTTTGGCCTTCAGACTGGATGATCCCAGGTTCAGGCCCAGATGTTAATTAGAGCTCTTATGTTTGAATCTCCGTACAATAATCTAGCCTCACTACCTCGGAAAGACAGCTATATCATGTAGGATTAGATATTCTGGGTTTAGGACTAGAGGGTTCCAGCTTCAGGTGCTTCTGCAGAAGAAACTGATGTCTTCATCTATTAGCCTAGTTTAGCAACCTTGAACAGCGTGAGTCTATGTGTCGGTTGGCTCAAAAGTATGGTGTTTTTTTGGGCTTTGTTGCTATGAACAAGGAAAGACGGATGCATATTTTGGGCTTTAGACTGGAGATCGATCGCAGGTCCAGACAGCTGGCCAGCAG
This sequence comes from Doryrhamphus excisus, assembly GCF_037039965.1. Taxonomy (NCBI): domain Eukaryota; kingdom Metazoa; phylum Chordata; class Actinopteri; order Syngnathiformes; family Syngnathidae; genus Doryrhamphus; species Doryrhamphus excisus. Next base: position 18,763,773 of record NC_136357.1, read on the forward strand.
AAACCACGTCTCTGTGGCGCAATCGGTTAGCGCGTTCGGCTGTTAACCGAAAGGTTGGTGGTTCAAGCCCACCCAGGGACGAAGTCATGTTTTGGCCTTCAGGCTGAATGATCCCAGGTTCAGGCCCAGATGTTAATTAACAGCTCTTGTGTTTGAATCTCCATACATCAATCGAGCCTCACTACCTCGGAAAGACAGCTATGTCATGTAGAAATTGATATTCTGGGTTTAGGACAAGAGGGTTCCAGTTTCAGGCGCTTCTGCAGAAGAAACTGATGTCTTCATCTATTAGCCTAGTTTAGCAACCTTGAACAAGGAAAGATGTGGTGCAATTGGTTAGCGCGTTCGGCTGTTAACCGAAAGGTTGGTGGTTCAAGCCCACCCAGGAACGAAGTCATTTTTTGGCCTTTAGCTCTGACTCATGAATGTGAACATACATTAACCTAGCCTCCCTGCCTATATCTACGTGATAAAGACAGCTATATCACATAGAATTGGACATTCTGGGTTTGAGACTAGAAGGTCCCAGCTTCAGGCACTTCTGCAGAAGAAAGGTTGGTAACTGAAAGGTTGGTGGTTCAAGCCCACCCAGGGACATATTTGTGTTTTGGCCTTGAAGCTGGATGATCCCAGGTTCAGGCCCAGATGTTAATTGCCGGCTCTGACTCATGAATCTCCATACATAAACCAGCTTAACCACCTCGGAAAGACAGCTATATCATCTGCTTCGAGCACAACCATGGAGAACTTGATATTCTGGGTTTAAGACTGGGTGGACCCAGGTTCAGGCACTTCCGCAGAACAAAATATGACAACTGATAAGTCTTCATCTATTAGCCTAGTTTAGCAACCTAGAAAAGCGTTATTGGTTAGCTAATTTGACTGTTATACAAAAGAATGAACAAGGAAAGATAGACTCATACAGTGGGCTTTAGACCAGAGAACGATCCCAGGTTCACACAGCTGTCTACTTCACACCATGTCTCTGTGGCGCAATCGGTTAGCGTGTTCGGCTGTTAACCGAAAGGTTGGTGGTTCGAGCCCACCCAGGGACGACTTCATGTTTTGGCCTTCAGGCTGGATGATCCCAGGTTCAAGCCCTGATGTTAATTAAAGCTCTTGGTTTATGTATGAATCTCCATACATAAACCAAGCTTACGTGCCTTGGAAAGACAAGCTATATCATGTGCTTTCAGCACCCATGCTGAAATGGATATTCTGGATTTCTTGGGCTTTGTTGCTATGAACATGGAGGGAAATTACAATTTTCATGTGCAATTTTCATGTGGGCAAGGCCTGCACCATCCGTACTTCCTGATGTTGAGGAAACCCGCCTTCTGGATCAGTGTGCGATTGACGGGCTCGGTGTCCTGGTCCAGCATGTAGACCGAGTCATCCACAGACAAGAGCTCCTTCTGGGACACCCGCATGGCTTCTGCATCAGCGTCCAGCTGAGCTTGGATACTAAAACACAACAAGTGTTCAAAGCAGCCCTTTCAAAACACTTTGGGTTGTCATGACGATTATTTACTTTTGCGTCATGTTGGTCACAGAGGAGAGAAAGCTGTCCATCTTCTTTGACACCAGCTCCAGGCCTTTCTTGAAGAAACTGACCTAAAACAGGACAGACTGTGTGAGGATAGACTCCATCCCTTCACATGTTCTTAAAAGTCCATTCCCTAAAAAGCGCTGATGAGGGCATCCATGTCAGCCACCTGTGCCTGCGTGTAGCCCAGCATGGGCTCCAACATGGCAACCCTCTTACGGTACTGCAGGGCATTGAGGGCGCAGTAATACTGCAGCGAGGCCTGGTGCTGCTTCCTACGGGTGTATGCTACCTCTTTGACCAGGTCGGCTTTCAGCTGTCATGGCAGGAGAGATTTATTCTATTAGTCATTTGGATTGTAAATGAGAGCGCTGCAGAGATTAATCACAAGGTAGAAAGAAAACCTTCTCATTTTCCTTCTTTTTGGGTAAACGGCTGTATTTGACCATGGCTGCCTCGTGTTCTGCATAAGGACAGAAACACGAGAGGAGATTAACGACAAATGGCATAATATTTCAAATGATTAAGCGCAACTAGGAGGTTTTATTTTGACTTACCGTCAGTAGCGATACCAAATATTTCCTTCAACGTGCTGATCTCTGCAAAATTTAACACAAAGTCACTTTGCAGTACTGGGAACAGAATGTTTAATGTCTGAATTATTAATACACACAGCTTTTAATAAATGGGATGCGGTGGGGGAAATACGTGTGACTTTAATTTACACAAAATAGAATTTGATTGTGGAAATAAGTAGTATTTGATTTCAGGTTGATGATAATTATTTGACTCATATGTGAAGTTATGACACATTACAAATAGCTCTGAAAAACATTAATAAACAAAAAAAATGCTCCGGTGAGGGAATTACCCGTACTACCAGTGCTTCAAGTGCTTCTTTTCCCCCCCTGCCAGTCATAATTACCCCTGAGCTCGTAAACAAGCATTCATAGTTTCAGAGAAAAAACAGCACACAAAAAAACATATCAGCCACCTTAAACGGCAGTAGAACGACAACACTAAAGGTTTCTTCAAAAAAACTGTAAAAGCTTTTCCAGAGACCTCCCTGGTGGCACACTGACTGATTGGAGCATGTGCCCGAATACAGTGCACCTTGCTGGACCACAGCAGGTGACTCCTGATAGTAGTAATGTGGTAGTTATTTAAAACTTTTGTTTAGTATATTACATTCCCAATCCAATAGATCTATTCTGTACTACTCATATCTTTGCTGAGTGGAAAGCTTTCAAACAACAAAATATGAGAACAAAAATGAGGACTCCCACCAAACTCACCCAAGGATGCTACTGCGGGCCTCGCTATGTGCAATGGGACAAACTCTTCCCATAAAGTCGGAAGGGCTTAATTATCCAAAATGTCTCGGAAAGTGCGTCCAATAAAGTCCATATGGGATATTATGCTAATCAGATCATTAGACTTTGAGTGTGTGTCTACCCGTAAGGTCTTTTTCTCTGAACTGGATCAAGGGGAAGACCATGGTGTCAGCCATCTGGTTGGCGAGCTCTGAGTGGAGGGAGTTGAGCTGGATGACACCAAACACAACACTATGTGAAGGATATAAACATACACGACAAGAGGCATCGAGGAGATACAACTTCAGGAGGTCCAATTTAGTTTTACAAAATGACTTCTTGAGAACATTTTAGTGCAACGGTGAGGCAAAAGCTTAGATTAAGTGTATGAAACGCAATGATAACCCCTCCGCACTGTGCAGCCATTAATCCCGTGTTTATCAAACAAGCAGGCCTCCACTTTAATCTAATCTAAAGTTCTAAAGTTCACCAGATTAGCAGCAGTATCCTTGCTGAAGAGGACGACAGATGGTTTGCTTTTCATGTGAAAGTGCTGGTCTTGGACATACTCCATAAAGAAAGTGCCTCCTTGCGCCGTCACCAATCAAAAACCAAAAGTGGCGTACGGCAGCTATTTTCAATTTGTGTCTTGCACTTTATTTTCATCCAGCGGGGCTTCGTCTATTAACACTCCTATGGGTGATGACAATCCTCTAGTGCTAGTGGCATAGTTTATTTAACTGTCACATTTGGAGGTGGTTGAAATAGCCATGTCAAATCTCTAATGGTAATTGCTAGTGTGTATATGGGAATTTCAATGTAAATTAGCACAGAGCTAGTGCATTTGTTTGCATGCATGTTTATGATGAACGTCACAAAGAAAGGATTTTGTACCTTATCCGTTCATACACTTTCTGTGCCTCTTAATCCTCATTAGGTTAGCAGGGGTACACTGGAGCCTATCCCGGCTGACTATGGGCAAGAGGTGTTTCATTGAAAGTAATGTGTGACAGTTGGTCAATAAATCAACCAGAAGCAGTTCATTTGCATTCATTTAGTTTAATTTAGTTTTTAGTTTTGACTATTCGCCGGCCAAACAACCATTCACACTCACATTCAATGTCAGGGTAGAATGCCTCATATGAATGTCGGGATTTCTGTACTTCAGCCGTGAGGACCTCCTGCTCGCCTGCTATTTTTTCCATGTGTCCCCTAAGGGGCGTGGACCTTACTGATGTGGAAAAACAGGTTTTATAGCTCAAACTTTTGTTTCAGTATTCTTCTAAAGGGGACCTGCCTCTTTATTTCAGGGGCATTTAAAATGAAATTGGACCCTAGTGGGGTACTATAGTAAGTAGGACTGGGCGATATGACCTCAAATCAATATCACGATAAGACCTTGATAACGATAAATGCACAATGAATCCCCGACCACAATATATCTTTGCCACCTGAAAACAAATGAATGCAAATTAATTGATTCTGGTTGATTTATTGACCAACTGGCACACATTACTTTCAAAGAAACATCATGGGACAGATCTACTATTCCGCCTATAAAGCCTGCTGGAACGACCCCCAAAAAGCGACAAGAACGCTCCATTTACATGATGTGCGAACACATACAGATACAAATAGTGGAGTACTCGCTCATCCCCACTTCTAATTATCTATCCTAAGCACACATAGATCTCACCTCCTCTACTGTTTTAGCGAAGTTCTGCAGCGTACCGATGACTTCTTCGTCACCTTTCCCAAGAGCGAAATTCTAAAATGGCAAATTAAGATGGACAACATTCAGCATTGGAGCTAAATAAAACATGATAACCTATGAATAGACACAAACATAGTTTTAGAACACCCCAATTTGATCCCTTGCAACTAATTCCAACAGGGGTTCTCCAAGTTCTGCAGTACTTACTACCTCCTCTGTCTGCATAAAAACAATGTCCGCAACACACTGTGGTTCTATACCCTTGTGAACATCATTTGAACAGCATTGTACTGGAGAAAGTCATTTGTTGTGACAAAAATGGCTAGAAAAAAAAGCAATTAACAATAGAAGAGACATAGACCATCTTAACACTTAAAAATGTAGCTTTTTCCACACAGCAAAATTTTGATTGGTGACTCCCAGCTACATATAAAGAAGGCACACTAGGTACACATACAATGAAAACATACTGTACTAAGAAGACAAATGTGTAAACAATCTTAGTGCCCAGGCACAGTAGGATGAGTGGAAAGTGAAGCCCAAAGCAAAACTCAGTTCTTTATTGCACACAGTGAACTCAAACACTATAATTGGGTTAAGGAGCGAATAATTGCAACCACAGCTAATGGTTGTGGTAGACGTAGTCACCATGATGGTACTTACTTTCTTCTCGTATGAAAGAAGCTGACGGGAGAGTTGCTCTGTGGCCAAACCCATCTCACTCTTTAGCAAAGGCAAGCACAACGAGAGAGAATATGAAGTTATTACTTTACATTCTGCCTGCAGCCGCTCACTGAACTACACCTGCTGCAGCAGAACAGCCAAACTATCGGAAGATCCACTACAGTTCTAGTTCCATAATTTCTGCTGTTTTTGGTACCTGAGCTCCATACACACGCTGCATAGACTGCAGCAGCTGGTTGGTGTAGTCGGTGAGGTTCGCCGCATCCTCCTCGAACACGCTGAGCAGGGAGCGAGTCTGTGGGAACAAACACACACCATCAGATCTCGTTTCGTCGTGCTTAATGCGGAGATGTGCAAGTCCACAGTTCTCATGAACGAGGTCCTTTTTCCTCCAATCCCATCCTAACAACATTGAACATCACACCTTCCATTTCTAGCTTCAGACTCATCACCCTATCTGACACTCTTTTTACCTCCAGGACATTCTCAACCAACTCCTCCTTCAGAATAACTCCTACTCCATTTCTCCTCCCATCTACACCATGATAGAACAACTTGAACCCTGCTCCTAAACTTCTAGCCTTGCTGCCTTTCCACCTGGTCTCCTGAACACAGTATGTCTACCTTCCTCCTGTGCATCATGTCAACCAACTCTCTACCTTTTCCTGTCTGAGTTCCAACATTCCAAGTCCATACTCTCAATTCTAGGTTCTTGGTGCTCCTCTTCCCTCTCTTCTTACGGACACACAAGCTAGTGTGTGCAATGCTTCCTGGGTAATGCAGTGTGAAGCAAGTTGATGACTTCATGTGTCGCTCTGCCCACTGGTGAAATGTGGGCATTGACAATAACATACTGTTGCAGCGGGAGTGCCAGCATCTCTCAAATAATCTAATAATAAGTTCACAGTCAAGTTCTTTAAATACATTGCGTTCAGTTCGACATTCTAGAAAAATTCAATGAACGCGTTCTTTTGAACTTGTTCAAGCACAACGCTGGCTCAATAATAATAATATCTCTTTCCCTTACATTAGCTTTACATATGCCATGCCTGCTCTGTGTGTTTTTGTTAGTTATGGGTGCAGTCGTCACAGTCATGCAATGCATGGGGATTTTCCTGCAGGTGTGCAATGCAAAACTGACATGGTGTCTCAACTTAAACAAGTACAACAAAGCAAAACATGGCAAGCACAGCCCTTGGTCTGTTTGCAGACTCTACTGACTTTGACCAAGGCGGGACTGAGGAAAACTCTATAGTATGTGTATGAAATAAAATGAAGCTTTAGCCTGTTTTATCTTTTATGTCAAAGTGTAAAAGGGAAAAATGAGAATCCAGAAAGCAGCCCCGTGCAGTATTACAGTACATGTGTATAGTAATAATCACACTAGCATGTAAGGCCGGTACAGCAATTGCCATGTAGATATTTTTAAAGACTTATACAAAACACAAACACTAATGACTCGCGACACCATCTGTGACGTATATTATTCGTATAAAAACGTCAACATCCCAACTGTCAGTGAATTAAGCCAAATTCGGCTCAAAAATAGTATTTAACTTAGAAAAACCAAAATATAGCACAACTGTGGCTGAGCTGGAACACATTTACATCACATCTACATCACGCATCACGTAGTCCTCAACCAAACAAGCAACGTACATGACGCAGAAGCAATAACACATTAAATGATCTACCTCAGCACGTAAATAGGAAGTTTATAAAGGAATGAGTATTTGGAGGTGTATTATATGACTGTAATAACAATGTGACAACAAGGAGCTGACAGCAGGGAGCCTACACACAGAAGCAGTCCATGCTAGCTAGCAAACCAGCTAGCTAACGTCAGGATGTCATTTCTAATTAGTCATTTTTGTGGCGTGTATTTGTGAAAATATCGATAACAGCAGTACGACCATACCTGAGGACTGTCTTGCAATGCGTCCTCCAAGAGGAGTTTGTGATGTACGGCCGGCATATCTTGTTAGCGGCGGAGAAAGACACGAATGTAGAGGGCTTGAATTATTGACCACGCTGGACTCAATTTCCCAGCGTTCTCAGCGATGGGAACCGAATGTTGTTGAGGTTAAAGGTGGGACTGGAGAGCATAATTTTAGCCTTAAAATATGAACAAAATATGATTTACGTTTACAAGAAACCTTAATACACACACCTTAAATCAATATATATATAGTTTTATGTCTAGTTAATTTTGGGAAAGCGAGTTATAGACGAAGCCTCCGCTGTTTAAACTTGTAAACAGCGGCCTCAAGCGGCAAAAGGAACCAATGCATCCAACTTGTTCCACTCACTACTTCCACATTTATTAACCATATTCAAACTATTTCAACATTAAAATGTTAAGTTCATTCAGGATATCCGCCTTGTTTTTCGACAGTTCCACATTTCCTGGAGGTCGTCATTTTCAAGGCCAGAAATTGTTGCTTTGTGTAAATAATAATAGAGATGCAGGCCTGATTGTTATATCCTACCGGTAATGCTGTACGTAGATCTTTGTAAAGCAGACAAGCCCTGACAAGCAGCCTTCCCCCAGCCTGGGCATGAGCCTCCCTCTTCCGCTCCCTACTTCCTCCCCAGTGCGCTTTAATTGCTTCATTAATCGCTTGTGCTTGAGAGTCTGATGACTTAGACAATCAGGTGTTTGCTGGCATGAGTCAATATAAAGATGTGCATAGTGCATATGGAATAATTTCATTTTAAACTCAGATGCGTTTCACCTGAGGTAGGGGAAAGAAAGGGTCAGGCGGTATCAGCTGTTTGTACTAGGAAAATACTTCATTATTTCCCCCGAAACCCACCTCATCATCCCATCTTGCACCTCCTATTTTTCATGACGAGCCAAGAAGACTATTGCGCATGCCTTCCACGGCTTTCTCAATAGAGGGCAAAAAGCTTGATTTTGAGCTATTTCAACAAAAACAGAGACAGATGGATAGCCAACTTAACTTGTAGCTTGTTTTGTGCTTGAATGTGGCCTATTATTACTCAAAAAATACAAACGTAACCAAACATTTTTTCCATAATGCAGTGGAAGATGTTGCGATGACATGTAGTATTTCTTTGGGTCACTAGGTGTCAGTAATATTACATTGATGAGACAATAGCCTCCGCCGGAAGTACTCAGTGATCATGTGACTCTCCCAATGTTTATATTGCTTCAAGAAGGGGTGTGGCCAATCAGCTGCTTCCTGCAGAGACAAAAGATCAGGCTCCAAAGTGCTCAAACTTAACAGCTCTTAAAGTATATTTAAAATATATATCTATCTACAATATATATAGACAATCTAACCAGCTAACTTTCACACCACTAAACTAAATACTAATAATTTCACATTCAAGTAGTTGATATCATTCAATAATTCACAACTCACTTCCAAATGGCAATAAAGATAATTACACATAATTCCTCAATAGTTGTGTTCATAGCCTGAGTCAGTCAAAATAGCCCGCATAGCATCCATTAGTCATACACTTCACATATTACGTACATCCAGGTAGCATTTGCTATCAAACATCAAGAAATGAAAAATATTATTTAAAAGACAATGCAGCCGAAGTCAAGGCAACATATTTAAAAGGTTTCAGCAATGGGCACATTTTCCAATTCATCATGAAATAACAGTTGAACAGATGGAACTGCAGAAATAGGCATTTTTGTCGTGGAGTTCAGGATGCAAAGCCATCAAACAATTGATGTTTTTGTCCATAACCAGCCACTAAAAGCACACTGGAGGAGAACATGCAAACTCCACACAGAGATCAAACCCAGGTCTACAGTATACTATATCTTATTTTTTCTTATGATTTTGGGTAATATGAGTGTGAAAGTGACTATAGGGGTGTTATTTCATGTCTCGAGGGCTCTACTTTGCAGAAATTCACTTATCATGTGCGGCTCCGGAACCAATTAACAGTGAAAAACAATGGATGACTGCATCACAAACAACAACATAACAATAAGGAGTGGGACAGGAGGACACAAATGTTAGCAACATTAGCATAGCTAAGAAAGATTAGACTCACGTTTGAAGTGCAACATCACGCTAGACTAGCCCATGTGTTGAAGAAAGACTAAATGATCAAACTTAGAATGCTTATGTCTGTAGCTTTGTTTTAGTATGTGTAGTGAAGCCTGCCTGGAACTTCTTAAGTGACAGAGTGCCTTTTTCTCACAAATGAAAGGAACCAACAAGGCAGGGTAAATTTGCTCCTAAACTCGAGGGTCATAGTATTAGTATATTTGCACATACCGTACCACCAGAAAGTCATGCATAGCAAGAATAGACAATGCAAGGGAAAGCAGGCGAGTCACAGGGAACAATCTGGCACTGAGCTGCTGAAGACGACCAGCTTATGAAGGCCATGGCTCTAATTGGCACCAGGTGCGCTCCGGAAGGTGCCGCCTCTGCAGGGAGCGCCGTGCATGGCAACAGATGGCAGACAGGCAGCAGGAGATCGACGACACAAGTCAGGACACAATTTTTTACCCAACGTGATTTTTCAGGAATTTGTTCAGGAATTTTATTTGTTTCTCATATTACAACTTTTAAAAAAGTTTTTTTCATGGAAATTTTCTCCTTGCAATAATATTTATACTTATACATATACTTACATAACTTTTCCCCAATCTAAATTACAACTTTATTCATTGTTTATTTTGTTTCCCATAATATTTGAAACTTTGACAAAATGTCTTTTTCCTTTAATATTTCAACATCATGCTACTAAAATGACATTATTTTCCTCATAATATTTCAAGTTCATTCTCATCAAATTACAACTTTTTTTTCATCATTAGATATTCTTAATTTAAATTTAAAATTTATTTTTTTCCTTTTCTGCTGTTGGTGGTTTTTGTCCTTTATCAACTACTTTCTTCTTGTAAATTTTCTTCTCATATTAGGGATTTTCCGATCAGGATTTTATGCTGCTGATACCGATGCCAATAATCCATGCATGAAATCGGCCGATCGGCAGGGCTGATCTGCGCTTTGCAAGATCAATATCGATACTGCTAATGACAGATACCAATCGGTGGCCAATCGATCGGAGCATCCCAATCTCATAATAATAATATTTCGACTAATACTTTGATAACTTTTTTCTCCAACCTAATTTTCCAAATTACAACTTTATTTGTTGTCAACTTTTCAAAAAAATGTCTTTAATATTTCAACTTTATGTCACTAAAATGATGTTATTTAACCTGATAATATTACATTGTTTTATTTGTGACGTTTATTAGTTTACAAATTATTTGCCATAATATTTTGACTTTATTCTTGAAAATTACTGATGATTTTTCAATTTGTGCATTTTTCCCCCAAGTTTTCTTGTTAAATTATATGTGTGGGCAAATAAAAAAAATTCTGGATAACCCCGCCTCTCCAGACGACAGTCGCCGTTATGGTCTACGTCTGTCCAGTAGACGTTTATTTATCTTTAAGGCTCAACGTGCTGTAAATGATTGTACAACATAATAATACAAAGAAGCCTTCCTATTGGTTAGGTCTCACCACACCCCACCCCCACCTCGCTGGTTTCCATGGCAACCATGTCAGGGTGTAAGGAAATCATGTGAAGCATCTTTCTCTCTCGTATCTACCCCCCACCCCACCCTGTGTGTATATAAAAGCCCCTTTCTGTGTGCTCCCCGCCTCGCTCTCCACGAGACGCTTCCTTGACCTTCCCTCATCTCCTCCCGATGCGTTGCTCATCATCTTCCTTCTCCTCGTCGGGCGTCTGACGTGGGGACCGTGGCTGCGTGGATGCAAAAATGGGTTGTGGGAATTCGTCGGCCGCCAGCACCTCAGGAGGGGGTGAGTGTTTTTTTAGGAATATGAGTGTATATGTGAGCATGTCTGCACCAAACTGGAAGGTGATGAGAATGTAAATGAAGTGTGAAGTTATCAGCGTGTGTGTGTGTGTGTGTCTTTCATGAATGGATACGCATCATCTTTATCAGTGCTTCCCAACTGGTATGGCTGCGGGACCCGCTATCACCCCTCAACGACGAGCGCTGACCCACATTGGCCATCACTGCACACACAGTGATACATTTCAATAATGTCATCATTTTGATGATCAGTTTCCAGCTGATACCAAAACACAATTTCAGTAGATGGTAACAATTTCAAGCACTTTCAAAACATGACAAACTTTCCCTCAAGTAAACTACAAGCGTGCTTCTCGACTTGCTCCATGCTTCAAGTGCCTCCAGATTCCATCTGTGGTTATTTGGCGCTCTACAGTCATACAGCCTTGCCACATTGCAATTCCGAGGCTTCACTCTATCTAGGTTTAAGAAAATATATTCATGAATAAATGATTGCTCTTTTGTAGTTGACTATAGGCTATTATTACGACAAAAATGTGCACATTGAAGCATATTTGGCCTAAATTTAGCATTTTCAAATTCAAATACAAATATAAGACATTCAGAAAAAGTGTTGGAAGACAAAATGTGTAGTATTCTACACCGTTCACTCTGTGTCCAGTAATTTTACAATAGCTGCCAACTCCCCCCCCCCATGTAGAGATGCCTGAAATTGGCTTTTTTTGCCAATAACCAATATGCCGATATTGTCCAACTCTCCAATATCAGCCAATACGGATATGTGTAACATAACATACCTCCTGTAGTGGAATGACCATGTGTTGAGATGCTAATGAATATAGCATCAGCAATTAGCTTGTCAACATGGCTGTAAACAACATTGTACAACATGCAGTTTTCTTGTTGAATAATGCTGTTTGCTGGGATAGGCTCCAGCACTCCCCGCGACCCTCATGAGGATAAGCGGTAGAAAATGAATGAATGAATGAATGAATGAATAATGCTGTTTGCCAATAAAAAATATCCATGGGCCACACTTTGGACACCCCTGAGTGATTTATATGTAAATAATTCATCCTATTTGCGGAAATTCACTTATCACAGCCGAGTCTGGAACCAATTAACCGCGATAACGAGGGTTTACTGTACATCCAGAGAGTTGGGTGATTGAACAACAACAAAAAAAAACTCAATCTGAACAACCTTGAGGAAAACAAAATTGAAAGCTGCTTCATGCCTCAGGACTTTGGATCAGCCGTTCCCATCGGCCTCAGCCAGCTGCAGGGAATGTACCATCGTCTGGAGTGGTCAAGGAGGTTACGCTATTCACCAAGTATTGATCTAAAACAGGGTTCGGGTCTACTCGGGGTTGGAAATGAGCATTTTTCCAGGAGTGAAAGTGCAATTCTGTTGAGTTAGGGTAATTGAATCAATGGTAATTAGGTGGGAGCGTAGCAGGTGGTGACGAGGTCAGGGCCTTGTATTGTTTAGTGTTGTGTTTTATGTGTAACGTGAAAAATCTTCCTCCAAGGATGTGAAGCTGAAAGCAAAAAGTCTGCTAACTATTGATCATTTTCTTTCATTTTCACTCGCTGGCCATTCGTAGAAATACTTTATCTGCTGCATGACCTCACCCTGTATCACCACCAAAGTGGTTTTACATTCAAATGTACAGGAAAGTGTCGAAAAAGTTCTACGTGCAGTTCTGTTGGCTGAGGTACGGTTTGGGATGACAAATCCCAATCAGGCTCCTGTTTCCACAAATGAGTCCGCTAAGCGTGATGGAAGTAGCTGATCAAGTCAACAAAAAACAGTCCAGTCACACAGTGAACAAAGAACACTGGAGGACATCTTTTGAAGTTCTTTTTGAAGCTCTCTTAATTCTAATCATCAAAATGTTCAGCTCGGTTCTATGGTCTGTTAGAACTTTTCTAAAAATACACAATATGTGACAGGTTTTCATTGAAAATGAATTTTCTACATTTCCGTTTCAGAATTCACACACATTTTCTACTAATTGCAACTGAATTGAACAATGGTGCGCTGGACAACAGTAGCACTGCGTGGGGTGCGCCACGATCTGACACCAAGCGCTGCACCACCAAATTAGAGCCCAATGCTACAAAATCTTCAACAAACTGTAATGCCCATGCTTGTGCTTAAGGAAGATGTAGTCACCAATGCAATGTCAACTTATGAATGTAAGATACCCTTATTTTGTTGACACAAGTAGACAAGATCTGGCAAACAGTGCTCTTATTTTGAAGGCCGGAAGTGTTTTCTGTGTGTTGACAATGTCTGTTGACTGTAGACTCAGTCACAACTTGCAGCAAGCATTGTAAAGCGCTTGCTTCCGTTAAAGCGCCGACAACACAGTGAAAATGTAGTCATATCCACATAGCCGCACTAGCATGCTCTGCTAAACTAAGCTGATCCAACTAGCTTCCATTCACACTCAATAAGAGTCTTCCGCCAAGTTTTGCCCGTGTTTCTGGCGGCCATTTCCAGATGTTTAGTTTGGGAAGGGGGCGTGTTCGTATTTGTGATTGAGCTGTCTACCGAGGAAATACCACCCCACACCAACCTTCCTTCTCCTGACAATGACAGCATTTCATTCACATAATGTCAGATTCTGCATTTCAAAGTCAAATCAGTTTTTATTGACCAAGTCCACGATTCTGTCCCGGATTCTGTTAACATGGAAATCCTAGGGTCCTAACAGACGCCTACCACGAAAGATGCTTCACTTCCTCCAAACATCCAGGACAGGTTCTGTGGATTCCAGATTCAAGTTGTTGACTTGCACCAACGTGTCGAGTCACGCATCATTCAGGAAGCAGCACGGCCGAGTCACGCGCGGCACCCCCGCCCGACTCCCCGCTGCCCCCCTGGCGAACTCAAGTGACCGCTTCAGCACACACAGTACGGCTCATCCTCCATCTTACTTACGCAGATACAATCCCTCGGACGTGAATGAGCTTTTGTTTGCAGATGAATGGGCCCCTGTGTCATGTCAGCAGACTTCAAGCGTCTTTCTTGACGCAAAGAAGGAAATGACACACTTTTCCAACTAATGCAGAGTCTCCAGTGTAATACGCTGAGTTACTCTTCTTGTGTGGTATTTTTCCAACGATAACTGCATATGTATTGTAGCCTTGGTGCTGTAACAATATATCGGGTAGTGACAATGGTGCTGTCCTATATGACTGATAACCACCCTCATCCAAACCACTGAAACCAACGTCAAGAGATTTACTCCAAGGTCAACAAGGTCTCTGCCTCCTCAGAACATCCCTAAATCACCTCCAGGCCAGGTTTCTGGTGACATTAAAAGTGCTGGGTCGTTGTTTTAAACTCATGCACCCTGTTACGTTTCATGCTGCCTCGGCTTTATCGCTTGGGAAACTGCAAAAACCACAGTGCATTAATGAGACATGCTAACACCAATGGAGGAGAATGAGGGTCTTGTACTTACGTCTCACATTTTATGCAAAAGGAGATTGAGGGCAGTGAGAAAAAGGAGCTCCACAGCAAAGTGGAGACTGCGGAGTACAACACTTTGTGTTAGCATGTGTTTATTGTTGTCATTTGTAGCCGTGTATCCTGAAAGGTTACAGTGATGCACTGATGACGGATCTCGACAGAAGGGTAGTCGTGGTTGGTTTGTTGAGCCAGGATTTATTAACTCATCCACAACTCAACCCCTTCAGTACTGGCCATTGTAGACAATTTGGACTGATCTTTCAAGATACAATAATTGTGTTCTGTGGCTACATAAACATGGAAATTACCAAAAGAAAGCTTGGACTCCCATCAAGTTTGTTTTTACATTTTTCTATTCTTTAGTAATCAGCAGTAGTTAAGTTTTAGCAAAATATCAATTCCTGACAAAAAAAAGGTAGAATACCATCTTTTTGTGAAAAGATACTTTCTAACACAGGGGTCTCAAACTCAATTTACCTGGGGGCCACTGGAGCTAGGGTCTGGGCAAGGCTGGGCCGCATCAGGTTTTCAAAAAAAACAAAAAACGCATTTATTAAAAACAGAAAAATGAAAAAACTTTGCTTTGGTTCCAATTTTCTACAAGAAAAGCTCTGATAAAACATTCCACTGTTCTCAAATATCTTACTTTTTATTTTTCTACACAAAATAAGATAAAAAATAAATAAACAAATCAAGAATAAAGAAAATCAATCAATCAGTAATAAATAAGTATTATAATAATAATAAAACGGCAAATAAAAACTTAAGAAACCACATATAGTTGGTGGGTAGACAAATTATTTTTTTCAGATTAAAATGAACAAAGCATTATTAGAGCCCCGTAGACATGACAAAACATGACTATAGTCACATTTATACTCTTTTTATTTACAACATATTGCGCAACTGCAGGGTCTTGAGACACATGCTAACTCGCAAATTAGAGAGCTAGCAACCTAAACGGTAGCCTTCAAGTTATTTCCTTTAAACTTAAAAGGCCAAAAACTTACCACTTCCACATGGATAGGGAGGATAACTATTAACAGTTATTTAACCTTTAACATGAACATTAATCAAACGTAATAATTTTTTCTGGGTACATGATACCATACAGCATCCATATCAAACTTGCGCCGGCCGCACTAACATTAAACTTTCATATCAAGGCGGGGGCCTCAAACTAGTGTCCTGCGAGCCACATTTGGCCCGTGGGCCGCGTGTTTGAGACCCCTGTTCTAACATAACTTTCACTCTCACACAAATATTTTGTTTTGTGAACTATACTACAACATACACAGCACAATTTTTTTTTAAATTATAAATACGTTTTTGGTATTGAATGAATATTCATTAAATTTCACTGGATTTAAAATATTTATACATAATTTTAAATGTAATTAAAAATGTGTTCAATTTATATATTTTGTGAAGGTTTTATTAATTTTATCAGTCAAGTGTAATGAAAAGCAGGTATATAAATCCATCAAAGAGGAAGTGGGTGGGATTTATGATCGACTGGTTGAATTGCAAAATAAATGCTTTTTTTTCTTCTTCTCCTTCTCCACTTTCAGGGCCAGCCGAAGCCTCCAAAGATGTGTAAGTACATCATTCATCCTTCACCCCTAGTACCATCTGCATGCTTTTGCAAGTATATTGCTACTGTTTTCACTCGCTTGCAAAAATCAGCCTTGTAACATGATTTTTACCATCATGTGACATACTTTTTATGATGGGACGGTGCAGTCGCAGCTTAGCTCTACTAATATCGTCTTTTACGGCATGTCTCATGGCGAAATGCAGTATCTGTCACATAAACAAGCAAAAGTCAACCTTAATCATGGTTACTTTAGATCCAATGCTGTCACGTGTGGAAAAACATCTGCCCTGACTCATAAACGCATTTCTAATCATTTATCTATCACATGCCCCGCTTAATTAAAGCATCAAATGGCAGATGGAAATAAACAGATGAATTTGTGACCATGAAAGATGGTTTTTCCTCCTCCTGTTTAGTGTATCGTACTGCATGAGAGGGCAGCATGTCCTTTGCTTTTAATAGACAATGTTTATCAAAGCCAAGGGAGGAGCTGCACGTTTCCTGGAATCATTTTAGCGTGCACATATATGTTTGTGTATGTGTGTATTTGTGTGTGCTCTTGATAAACATCAGAGCGGAGCAGGACTCATGAGAGCTGACTGCAGTGTGTTGAGACTGTACTACACAGCAAAATATCATCAAACACACACACACACACACATGTACACACACACACATGTACACACACCCAGAGATTCTATGAAACACACCATTAAAGGAACTAGTACCTCCCCAAAGTGTATTATCTGTTGTCATTAAAAGTGGCACACTTGGAAGAGGATTAAACGTAAAGACAGGCCCAGGAGACAAGTTCCTGCTTAGTCCAGGGGTGTCCAAAGTGTGGCTATATTAAAGTAGTATTACAAGTTGTAAAAGGCAAAAATTGAGTGTGATAAATGATTAGCACTGTACAAAAATTAAAAGAACCCGATGATGCTGAAAAGCTGAAACGAAACTGTAATGCTTCGAAAAGGTATGAAAATAACAATTTTGAATGACCAAAGGAGCCGTTCGGAAGCCGAAGCTGGACTGAAATGCTGTGGAAATATGCTAAAAAGTAGAACGGAAAGTAAAGTGGTGGTTTGAGATCAGAACTAATTAAATACTAATTTGAACTTACAACTGAGAGTAAGGACTTTGAATGTT
Organism: Doryrhamphus excisus; assembly: GCF_037039965.1. NCBI lineage: Eukaryota > Metazoa > Chordata > Actinopteri > Syngnathiformes > Syngnathidae > Doryrhamphus > Doryrhamphus excisus. Next base: position 18,781,110 of record NC_136357.1, read on the forward strand.
GGAACTATGACTGGAAAAGGTAGAGAGTAGGAAAAGGAGAGGAATGAAGTTTGCGGCAAGACAAAGTATATGTGTGTGAATGAGAGGGACCCAAGTGGAAGAGTGAGGTTACAGGTAGAAGAGACACAGAAGGTGGAGAATTTTAAGCCCATGGGGTCAAAAGTTCAGAACAATGGAGATTGTGAAAAGGAGGTGAATAAGCGTGTGCAGGCAGGATGGAACGGGTGGAGAAAAGTGTCAGGCGTGATGTGTGATAAAAGAGTTTCAGCTAAAATGAAAGGAAGGGTATACAAAACTGTGGGGAGACTAGCCATGTTGTTTGGTCAAGAGACGGTGCCACTGAGGAAAAGACAGGAAGCAGAACTGGAGGTAGCAGAGATGAGGATGCTGAGGTTCTCATTGGGAGTGACCAGGATGGATAGGATGAGGAAGAGTACATCAGAGGGACATTACATGTTAGAGGCCTTGGAAATAAGAAAGGCAGACTGAGATGGTTGGGACATGTCCAGAGGAGAGATAGGGAATGTATTGGTAGAAGGATGCTGCCAGGGAGGAGGCGTAAAGCAGGGGTTTCAAACACGCGGCCCGCGGGCCAAATGTGGCCCGCAGGACACTAGTTTGAGGCCTTGATATGAAAGTTTAATGTTAGTGCGGCCCATGCAAGTTTGATATAGATGCTGTATGGCAGAGGTAGGGAACCTATGGCTCGGGAGCCAGGCAGGGCTCTTTTGATGACTGTATCTGGCTCCCAAGCATTTCTTACCACAATAAAAAATTATTTTTGCTAACATTTTAAAGTAAACCATCACAGAAATGACTGTTAAAAATAATATTCAAAATCAACAACTTTCTTATGCATTTTAATTCGTCCATCTATATTCTGCTACAATACGGCCAACCATATCTATCTTTCCTGATGATATTTTCCAGGTCAAACACCAAAACTTGATTATTACTGGGTATGCTGTAGTCTACCTCGGTCATTGAGATGCCAAAAAAACATGTAAATGTAAACTTTCCTCCTTTAGTCAAATAGCTAAAGCTGCAGAACCAAGCCTTCTGACGAAGATGGCCAAAAGAATGAAATACGTCTACGGAGTACGGTGCAAAACTATGCAGCAGCAGAAGTTGTATTAATGGCAACAAGTATTTGATTTATTATTAGACACTGCGCTGCTCACGAAAGTGTGCTGGCCACACCCCATTGGTGTGCGGTAGTGTGCCTGGTCTACGTAATTAGAGCCCATTATCTAAAACTGTTGGTCTTACATAAAAATGCACACATTTTATTGCATTCAATGTTTAAAAAAATGTATATGGCTCTCACAGATACACATATCTATACAAATACAAATATACAAATATCTGGCCTTCATGGCTCTCTTCGCCAAAAAGGTTCCTGACCCCTGCTGTATGGTATCATGTACCCAGAAAAAATGATTACGTTTGATTAATGTTCATGTTAAAGGTTAAATAACTGTTAATAGTTATCCTCCCTATCCGTGTGGAAGTGGTAAGTTTTTGGCTATTTAAGTTTAAAGGAAATAACTTGGAGGCTACTGTTTAGGTCGCTAGCTCTCTAGTTTGCGAGTTAGCATGTGTCTCAAGACCCTGCAGTTGTGCAATATGTTGTAAATAAAAAGAGTATAAATGTGACTATAGTCATGTTTTGTCATGTCTACAGGGCTCTAATAATGCTTTGTTCATTTTAATCTGAAAAAAATAATTTGTCTACCCACCAACTATATGTGGTTTCTTAAGTTTTTATTATTTGCCGTTTTATTATTATTGTTATATTTATTCATTACTGATTGATTGATTTTCTTTATTCTTGATTTGTTTATTTATTTTTCATCTTATTTTGTGCAGAAAAATAAAAATTAAGATATTTGAGAACAGTGGAATGTTTTATCAGAGCTTTTATTGTAGAAAATCGGAACCAAAGCACTGAAAAAGTTTGTATATTTTTCTGTTTTTAATAAATACGTTTTTTTTTTTTTTTTGAAAACCTGATGCGGTCCAGCCTTGCTCAGACCCTTGAGTTTGAGACCCCCGGCGTAGAGGAAGACCAAATAGGAAGGAGGTTTATGGATGTGAGGACATGAGGGTAGTTAGTGTGAGAGAGGTGATTTGCTGTGGTGACCCCTGAAGGGAAAAGCCCAAAGAGAAAGAAAATGACACGAAATGTGGGAATATTTACAAAAACGTGAATAGGTAGCGCACCTTTCTTGAGTGAGCTGAACATTTTGATGTTGGATTTGTTTGAATTGGTTAAGAAATGATTACCTCAGTTAGGTATCTGTGATTTATTTTAGTTTTATTTGTTCCTGTCGTCACTGGATAAGCTATCTATTGTCACACATTCTCTAGTCTTTTCTACTCTTTTTTCTGTCAGTAAATTAGGAAGTATTTTCAGGTGTGGGTGTTCCTTCCCATGTTGCTATGTGAAATCAATGCGTCCAGGAAAAAAGGTCCGGGAATGTTGTATGTATTACATGTTATCATCAGTGTACCTGTTAGCACATGGTAACAGCATGGATACAAAACATACACATTACATACATACATGCCTCTTTTTATCACACAGAAAAGAGAAACCTGTGTTAATGTCTGTGGAAGATGGGGCAAAATAGGCAAAATTAAAAAAAAGCGTGATTTTCCTTTAAATGCGAGCATGAAGCCTAATTGTTCCGAATGCATCCCAGCTCGCGAATGCACTAGAGAAAGGCTTGCAGCTGACAAAAGCTTCTTCTCTCAATCAGGACAGAAGATCCCTTGGCAGACGATGAGAAAAGAAGGTACCTTTTAAGACTTGACGCTCAATTAAACGTAGCCGCTTCCTGTGGCAGATGGTTATAATTGTGAATAGATAACACCTTTTATCCCGATGCTAGCAGTTGTCCTTGTTTTTAACCCTTACTTCCTGTCCATGCAGGAACTATGGCGGCGTGTACGTGGGTCTGCCTGCAGACCTGACCGCCGTGGCTGCCAGTCAGTCCAAGCCCACTAGAAAAGGTACCGCAACATACATAGTACATTTGGCCTCAAAGTATGTTTGTTTCTTAATGCGGTCCAATAACATCCCAGTCACAACCCTAATGATAAACAAAGAGCGCCACATATGCACACCCTTGTGTTCATTAAGGTGGCTATATGATTAGCTATTTCAATCCTACAATAACAACATTATATTTCATACAGAAATATTGCATGATTTCTTTCTTCTCTTACAGACTAGCAGTCCGTGATGTCGACACCATCACAAGGTACCAAGCAGCACTTAAATATAAAATGTCAAAGAACAAAAAGTCCCTGAGAGATCTGACCTCAGCCGTCTTGTGTCAAAATAAATAGTTCATGATTTCATACAGCAGGTCAGAGGTGTCCAAATGTTGCCCAGCGAAGGCCGCATACAGAAAAATGACAGGAGGCATCGGACACTTTGGTATTTTGGAATACTCTGTGCCAAGGAGTTATGTACTGCAATACAGTATATTTAGAAAAAAATGGACAGGATGCCGGCACAGTGGAGGTCCTCACAGAGTCTCTCAGAGTCTGCCACTCATTGATAACAACAGCAATGCAATTCCAACATATCATATTAGATTAGATTAGATTAGATTAGATTAGATTCAACTTTATTGTTATTGCTCATGTCACTTGTACTTGGTATTGAAATCCTTAAGCAAAGATTGATTTAAGCTGCTTTTGTATCGATATAAGCAGACCAAATTGGCTGGCGGGAGATGAAAAGGGCATCGTAGTAATCGGATTATCATAATAACCGGGTATCGTACTAACGGAACTAATTATATCATAAAAGACTAGAAATTTGCCGGGAAATGAAAATAGTATCGTAATAAGCAGTAATTCGTTATAACCGATATCGATATAACGAGACTTTACTGTATATAACAGTAATATGTACAGTATTGCAATGAAGTGACTATGATACAGTGTGGATATATACAGGGATATAAGTGACTATAGTATGGCTATTGCAGATTATATAAATTATAAACAGTATGATCTATGAATGCAACAAGATATAACAGTAATATGTACAATAGTGCAATGAAGTAGTGCAATGAAGTGATTGGGGGGGGGCAGAGTTCATATGTATCTCCAACACGTCTGCAAGGCATTCGTCCACCTCCGTATTGTCACGAGACAGACCAAACTACTAGATGCATTTATGGACACTTCGTACATCCAACAATCCAACATTATGTTTGGGAGTTTGACCAATCACAGTGGAGTGGGCGTGCCCGCAGGAGGGTGGCATACATTAAAACAGACCATTTTAGAAATCCAAGAAAATTCAGCTGGAATAGGTGCAGATTCTGGAAGAACTAGAAAGCTTTATGTCGGGTTATTGTGTGTAGCTGCTCTATAGGAGTCCACAAGTTTATACAAAGGGCTGAAAATGAGCACAACAGAAACCAAGGTTAAGCAAATATATTTTGCCATAACTTGATTAGAATTTCTTGTTAATTTGGTGTTGCTAATACATACAAGCGTACAGTATGTATATTATCCTGCCCTGTCATTTATTTTTCTCTCAATTGTCATATTTCAGACACAGTGTGGTGTGCTGATGAATCATGATTAATTTATTTCTTTATTATTAATTTATTACATCTTTTTTCATTTCTGTTTTTTGTTTTTTAATTTTCCAACTATTTCTATTAATTTTTTTCTTGTAATGATGTCTTTATTCTAATAATATTTTGACTTTATTCTTGTGACATTGTAACTTTTTCTGAATTTTCCAAAAATTTTCCAAATGATTGTTATATTTGTTTTAAATATCTTTTTTGTTTAATTTTTCAACTTGATACTCCTAAAATGATGCCATCTTTCCACTTATTATTACCATGTTAGTCATATAAAATTCTCATAAATTTCTCATTAATCTACAAATGTTTTCTCTTAATATTTTGACTTAATTCTCCTTAATATTATGACTTTACAAATTTTTCTGTTAATATTTCAACTCTCTGAGACTAAAATGATAGAATTTTCCCTCATAATACTACTAGTATATTATTGTAAAATTGTGACATTTATTATTGTTAGAATAGGACTTTTTTTCTCTTAATACTATGACTTTATTCTCGTGACATTAGAACTTTTTCAGCAACCTAACCTTCCAAAAATTACAGCTTCATTTGTTGTTTTGTTTGTCTCTCATAATGCAAAAATAGCTTTTTTGTATAATATTTCAACATTATACTGCTAAATACATAGCTTCATACAATCTGGAAATTCTGAGTAAACTTTGTTTTAAAACTCCAAAGAGACAAATGACTCGGTTAGAGAGCAAGTTTTGAATCAACTCAAATCGGGTACTTGATTCAGTCAAGACTTGAGCGTTTTGAACGATTCCTCCATGGCTGAATATCTCTGTCTGAACTTGTCACTCACTGTCTTGACAGGCGTGGTGCTTATTCACCTTGAGGACGCCCCCTGGGGACTCCACCTTGGATGCACGCAGCCCTCGCTGACTCAAGTCTCAGCCTTGCGGTCTCTGAAGAGTCCTGAACTCATGGGAGACTTAGTGACTCCGAGCACAGCTCTGCGGATCCATGATCCATAATCACCTTTCACCGTGCAAAAAAAAAAAAAGACAAGCGGCCTTGAGGGAGCGTCGTGGCAGCCATTTTGGCTCAACGCTCGCAGTGCTGAAATGTCGTCTTTGTCAAGGCAAGACGAGGGATGGCGCTAATGGACGTCTTCTGGTCACAAGCAATCAGTGTTTCTTATTCGTGTGAGTCCGACCTCGCGAGCAAATCTGGAGGGCCTTCAGGTGACACTTACGAGCCAATACATTGGGAACCCCTCTGCAATCCAATTTTATTTATATTTTATTTTATTTCACTCATAAATTGTTATAGCTGTATCATAATTACTAATAATTCGATTATAATCATAATTACTCACACTCAATGACAGTTGGCATTGACTTTGGCCACTCACGTTGTAGTACAAAATGGATGGATTGAAATGCATAAGAAAGTTTTATATTTTCAACACTATTTTTAACAGTGGGATTCCTGTAATATTTTATTGTAAAATGTTAGTGGAAAAATAACGAAAAATTAATGCATTTTATAGCATTAAGAAATGTCGGCGAGACAGATGCAGTCGTCAAAAGAGTCACAACGTAGCGAGATCAAAGTAAGGAATGCTTCTCCTTTTATTATGGTTTCATTTCATTTTTTTTTTCATTACTGTATTTTATGTGTCCTTCGTGTGTACAGCGTGACTGACTTACGAGTTCATTTAGTTCCCACTTAGTCTAAAACTCAACTTACTTCACAATCATCGAGGAACGGAACTCGACCTTAACCCGAGGACTGCCTGTACTGTCTTTGTGCCTCTTGAGGGACAATGGAACCTGCTGTTTCCCCTGCTGATAAATTAAAAATGTCAGCTATCTAGCCAACGACAAGAATAATTACTAGAATAATTTCTCCCCCCTCATGTGTGACATAATTGAGCTGTTACGCCCTGACCAAGAACCACGTATGTAATGTTTTTTGTCATTTTCCAACCCAGAAGTGGCCTGACAACATACTGTCAATGTAATTTTATTTCTCTTTTTAAACACATTAAAATACATAGAAATTGATAATTATAGTACAGCAAATGTTATTTTATTACAATACTGTAACAATTAATTCGAAATCCCAACGTTTTGAATGTCATTAACTTCCGTTAATGTCATTAATGTGTTAACTTTGACAACCCTACTATATATATATATATACGTATATAGTAGGGTATATATATATATATATATATATATATATATATATATATATATATATATTTCTTTTTTTGTTTTTTTTACCTGTCTCTCCTTGTTTCATCTTTCTCATGGCCTTTCCCTGCCGTCCACAATGAATGTCAACGCCTTTGGCTCCTACACACACGGGAACAGCACAATATGGATGGTGTTTATTTTTATGACTCATTTACATACCAGAATTGCCTCAGCACAGCTTTGTCATATATTGCATTCAAAATTGCTGTTTTTTTTTGTTATTATTGTTTGTCATGTTTGTTGTGCTTGTTCTTGCAAGAAGAAAAAAAAAAGTAAAGTTATGCATTAAACCGAGTAAAAAAGATGACAATTTCTTGGGTTTTATGAATATGCTATGTACAAACTTCAATCATTCATTTTCTACTGCTTATCCTCACGAGGGTCGTGGGGGGTGCTGGAGCCTATCCCAGCTGTCTTCGAGCGAGAGGCGGGGTACACCCTGTACTGGTGGCCAGCCAATCACAGGGCACATATAGACAAACAACCATTCACACTCACATTCATACCTATGGACAATTTGGAGTGGCCAATTAACCTAGCATGTTTTTGGAATGTGGGGGGAAACCCACCCATGCACAGGGAGAACATGCAAACTCCACACACAGATGCTGAGAGTGGAACTGAACTCGGGTCTACTAGCTGTGAGGCCTGCGTGATAACCACTCGTACCACCGTGCAGCCCTCTTCAAACTTTATTTGTAAAAAATATAGTTGATTTCAAACTGTCTCACTCCAAGGACAAAATCCAGAGAAGCAAACTCGCTAATGTTGCTAATGCAGCCTAGTGACACTCCTTACTACCTGTACCTTGGACAACCGCTACCGCTGAAGTTAAAGAAGTTATAGTTAAAGTTAAAGAAAAAAGGTGTGTCGGCTGCTTACTTTCTATCCGTTAGTCCTGCAAAATCCTGCAACATCAAAATCAGGCCCAAATTCACTGTGAGGGTCTGTGAGGAACATCTGATGAGTCATATGATGAAATATCATAAACAAGCAGCCTTTTCAGTGCGGCAGGATATATATTTTCCATCCGATTCCCAATGACCTTTTTTCAATTTTTTCTTTATTTTTCTTGTATTTTTCTTGTATTTCTTTATTTATTTTTCTCATGTACATATAATGAGATCGGTGGGTTTTTTTTTTCCAATGACCTTCAAAAGAAAAGATGCTGCTCTCATGCATGTTCTCTTTCCACAAACCCTTAAAAATGGCAACACAAGTACAACAAATTCCTGAAATGTGTTGCCTGTTTTCAACGATTTACGAGGCGTTTACATTGTCTGTTCACCGTGGCGCTTATTGAGCCATGCGATCAATAGCCTGGACGCTTGAGGGATTCCAATGTGTTGCGGAGAGAAAGCGAGGTTTGAGGTTTGAGAACATACGTCATGGCGTGGGAAGGGAGCCTCTTTGCTGCCTGCCTGCGCCGCCATCCATCAAGCGCCCTGCCGAGGTAATTGACTGTGTTGGGAGTCGCGGCGAGGCGTTGAAAAGGTCCGCTCCCTCCTTGCACAGCAGTAGCTTGCATCTCTCAGGAGTCCTGTGGGTCATTACTGGACGTGCGCAAGATAGGGCGGCCTTAACGAGCCAATGTGGGACATGCAAAGCAGCTGCAGAGGACCTGGCAGCGATGTTCATGGAATGCACCACCATTTTGTACTTTTATACAACATTGCCTTTCTAAACAAGGACATCAGTACAAAAACTCTCCAAATCACAACAAAAAATTTCTCAGTAACGAGGAGCTCCACCGTTCTTGTTAATCACTTCAAAAACTGGTCTGGGTATGCTTGATGCGAGTGTCTCCAGGAGGCTACTGGGAACATTTCTCCAAGTGGTGAAGATGGCTTCATCAACTGTCTGGAAGTGATGGCCATTTTTATAAACCTCCCTTGCCATCCATCCCCAAATGTTCTCTATGGGATGGTCCAAAAGAGTCATGTTATTCTCCCTGAAGAAGGCTTTGGTCAAGCCAGCATTGGGAACTGTTGAAGAACCCAACTGTTACCACACAGACCAGGGCCCTCAGTCATGAGGGATGTCCACTACAACATCTGCACGTAACCGTCCACCGTTTGACAACCCTGCACCAGTGTTCCCCCTCCACTGTGCCGGGTAGAAAACATCTCAGGTGGGATCTCCTTGTCATGCCAGTAACGTTGGAAGCCATCTAGACCATCAAGGTTACATTTCTTCTCATCAGAGAATAAAACCTTTTCCCACCTTTCAATGTCCCGTGTTTGATGCTCCCTGGTAAAGTCTAAACGGGCAGTTTTGTGGAGTTGAAGGAGACGAGGTCTTTGAATTTGTGTTTGTTTTTGAAACCCTTTTCCCATAGATGCCGTCTGATGGTTATTGTGCTGCAGTCGGGACCAGTAAGATCCTTAATTTGGTGGAGGACCACCCTGTGTCTTGACAGATAGCTAATGGCATTCTCCGGTTCAGCACAGGTGTAATTTTTGGGTCTACAACTTGACTTTTTTGTTTCGTAATGCTCAGGATCTTGCTTGAGAGGCCTGGCTTATGCAGCTCCATGATCCGACCACGTTCAAGAACAGAAAGCCATCAAAACGTCCTTATAGCAGTTTAAGACCTGCAGGCTTCTGTTTCCCATGGAGTAGCTCACTATAAAGTACTTGCTTTGGGAGACCATCGCTGGACATACGATAAACATGACCAGTCCATCGACAAGCCGATGGACTTCCACACTGACAACCCCTGCCCGTTCCAAGACAGAACATCTGGAAGTCTGTCTTGCCACTTGATGTTCATGATCTGGCGTACAGTATGTGTATGTGATCTGCGTACGTGGCCAAGTTGGAAGCGGGTCAGCTGCTTGATGTGTCTACGCTTCAGGGTCATCGTGTCCAAAAACCGATCAGCGTAGCATGGCAGATATTCTTTCAACTGGTCATCAGAGTTGTACGACATTTGCCTCTTTACAGCCAGGTGGGGGCGCTGTTCTGACAGTAGAAGCTTATTTCCAACAGTGCTCTTAGTTTATTTCATGTATTACATATATGTATATATATATATATATATATATACACACATATATATATATATATATATATATATATATTAGGGTGCATCAAAAACACAATTATTGAATTTTGATATGGCTGGGTACTAAAAGTGTTCCAATATATGTAGAAACAACACATACCAAATATTTTTCTAATCCATGATTATTTAGGGGTGCCCCCATACATCTGTTTTTGTGGAATAAAGTGGTGAACAGTTCAATGGTCGCCATGGAGATTTGAAGTCAGCAAAGACTGCAGCTCAAGAACTCTGAGGTGATCTTTATGTTTTTGTTGGTATTTATACTCCTATTACATATTACTAGCAAATTTGTGGTTTTGTCTTTGTCATTTGAATGATTTGTAGTCATATTTATAGGCATTTAGTGCTCATTGCCTCTACTGTAGCTAACATTAGCTAGCTACAGTTTGCTAATGACAGTTAGCAATTAGCTGAGCAAGCATAACATCAACAAGAGTAATATAGAGTAGACAGTATTGCTGATGCCTCATATTTACAATAGACTGAGCAATTACGTTTGAAGTTTAGTTAATGAGTTTGCCAGTTTGTTTGTTTGTTATTTAAATGTGTTACTATTTCCCCTTGTGTTTACAATAAAATAAAAAAACAAAGTGTATGTCAAAGATCCATCACTGCTACAAAAAATTCAGGTTAAGGCCATGTGAACATGTCCCATTTACCGCCATTCATTTTGTCAATACGACAAATGAATGGAGAATCTTGAAAGTTCTTAGGAATACCCAATCTACCCAAAGAGAAAACAAATATATTTACTTTAATAACCCTATAGAAAATGATGCTGAAGTTCATTGTACTCAACATTTCCAGGTCAACTTTTTGGCAATTAGACTAGAAATTGCACATTTTCCGAAATTTTACAAAAGTTTATGTGTGAGGTGGCACCCCTAAATCTCAATGGATTTCCTCAAAACTTTGCAAAAGACATTTTTATGTTCATTGGAAAAAAATGGAATGCCAGCCAAGTTGATATTATGAAATAAAAATTTCCCATTCAAATTTGATGCACCCTAATATAGGGTGACTGGAGATAGCAATGCACCCTGATGTAGTGTGAATGACTTCACATATTCAATTAAGTAATGGCTCCATTGTGTTTCGATCTCTGTAGCGCTAAGAGCTCCGTCCCAGGAGACTAAACAGGAACGCAACCACGGACAACTCATTACACACGAAGTAAACACCCAACATTTACAAAAGCTTGCTTGCAATTGTGTCACCATTTTTGCCAAGTGAAGAAGACCTGTGGCATATGCACAGTTTGTATCATAATTATGAATTTTTAGCTCATAATTTCAACATTCTTATCCCATAAATACATTTTTAAACATATGTGCTATCTTGTAGTTTATTGAAATTTTTTGTCCATTTGGAGATGTTAATACATACTACATATATACGAAACAAAAATATAAACGCAACACTTTTGTTTTTGCTCCCATTTTTCATGAGATGGACTCAAAGATCTAAAATTCATTCCAGATACAAAATATCACCATTTCAACATATCACCATGGTTTGATGATAATAGATTGTCCTTGAACCTAAGTAAAACTAAAATCATGCTTTTTGGTAACAGCAGAAAGGACACGTATCAGCAAATACAAATAGATGGTGTGGACATTGAAAGGATTAACGAAAAAAAAAATATTAAAGATATTTGTCCGACTGATTGTCCTACTCAGTTCCATTCAGGAATGGAATGAACATAACCTTTTACTTTCCTGGTTGCAGTAATAGTGGGCTCTAAAGTAGGTGGGTAGAGTGTGCTTGTGTCAGGTAAACCGATGCGAGGCCTCTGTGATGGAGCACACATCCTCACTTCCATCAATTGTGCAGCTGCTCTTTGTCCACCTTGTATCGCTTTTCTACATGCTCTTCCCTCATTTGGATGCAATGAGAACAGCACTTGTTTCCATACAGTTGATTTGTATTTATTTTGGAGCTTATTTTAGTTGTAATGATTTCATATGTACTGCATGGATATGTGGTATATAAGAAGGATTGGAAAGGGAAGCTTGGCTCAGGAATGATTGTAAAGTAATGGTAATGGTAATGGTAATGGTAATGGTAATGGTAATGGTAATGGTAATGGTAATGGTAATGGTAATGGTTTTATTTCATTTGAACATGCATCAGATTCCAATTGAGTGCATCCCATAATCAGTTCCCAGTTCCACATGTCCAAAAGGAGTAGGAAGAAGCAAAGCTTATTAAATCCTACCCCTTCATCTGGTACTTTTACAATCAGTAACTGTTACATTTGTTCACTTCCTGCTTTCCATAATACACTTTAAGTTTTTTTTTGTTTTTTTTAATAATGTACCTGGTAGCAAAGTACAAGGTGATATGAGCATCCAATGCCATAATGGGTACCATAGTAAGTGTCAATATAGTGATATATATAGCACATCATGACTGGTTCAAGACTCTTCATCCTTGTATTTAGCAAACATCAACTGCTTGTATTGTTTCTTGAATTGGCTCATCGTTGTGCATTGTTTGATTTCCTTACTCAATCCATTCCATAGTTTGATTCCACATACTGAAATGCTATGGCTAGCATAACGTAGTCCTAGCATAGAAGTGTTTCAAATGTACTTCTTCCCTGAGATCATATTTCTCCTCTCTTGTAGAGAAGTATTGGATGACATTTTTAGCTCATTGCTTATTTTTAGCCTTATGCATTATTTTAGCTGTTTGAAGATGAACTATATCAGCAAGTTGAAGTATTTGTGATTTTAGAAATAAGGAGTTAGTATGTTCTCTGTAGGCGGCATTATGAATTATCCTTACTGACCTTTTTTGCAGTACATTTAGCCAGTGAAGATTGCTTTTATAGTTATTAGCCCATATTTCCACACAATAATTTTGCTTTGTTCAATATTGAAATATTTCTGGCCACCTTATGTTGTATATTTGTAATATGAGGTTTCCAGCTCATATTTTCATCTATTATGATCCCCAGAAATGTATTTTCCTTCACCCTTTCAATGTCTACACCGTCTATTTGTATTTGCTGGTATGTGTCCTTTCTGCTGTTACCAAACAGCATGATTTTAGTTTTATTTAGGTTAAAAAGTAGTTTTATTATCTACATTGTCAATAGTCCTGAAAATAAAGAAAACACATTGAATCCAACTCCATTCTTCTGTAAAGTGTCTTTGAGTATTTTGAAAAGCGCTATACAAATAAAATTTATTATTATTATTATTATTATTATATTGTGGAAAAAAACATTTCCAAGGCCCAGCATTTTTCATAACAAGTGAAATTTTGCATGAGAATCTCCTCAAAGTCATCCTTGGCTGCTGACTGTGGCTATTGTGCCGGCCTGTAATTTCATGCAGCTTTCACTTCAGCCTCCTAACCAGCAGATGGCAGTGGAGCACAATCTTACTTTACCAGCCTGTCCTTTTGCAAGCTGAAACCAACTTTTTGGGGCGCCAAAGTGATGAAGCAACGAGAGCCAGCCAGGAACGGACACTAATCTGAGGCGCCAGGGCCAGTTAGGACTTTTTAAAAATTCCACAAAGCTGAGGCCACTTGGAAGCTCCTGTTGGGTTCACCTTGATGAGTTTACAGCTGGTGTCAAGTCCCAGTTAAGGGAAGCTTTCATGCTCTTTCCAGAAAAGATGATGACATAGCATCCTGGATGAAAACAGGTGTCCGCTGTAGCTCAAACTGACAGAAAGATCAGACAAGTCTTTGATTTAACGCTCTCTTTCACCTTCAATTGATGATATCATTTCCAAAAGGGGCCAAAACAATCCCGTCTCCACACTTGTAAGACCGACACATGTGATCAACACCATAAACAACATACGCTCCTCACTTATGTAATCCTACAAATAGATGATGCAAGATTTGCACTGTTGGGTGCATACCTTGGCCCGACGAAGGGCTCAGCACCGCAACGTTCTGAGATTCAAACTCATAACCTCTCACAACCGTCACTGCAATTTAAAAGTCAAAGGGTTGAAGAAGTCAAAGTCGGGTGATACATGATACCGCTGCTTCACTGCGTCAGGTCACTTGGTGCAGGTCCAGATCCAAATTTCTGGATTGTGGTCCAGGTTAGGGGCAGTGACGAGAGGGGCCTACGATTGTGGCGGTCTCGGGTGTGCTGCTTTTAAGCCTCTCGCTTGTGCTTTTAATGAAAGAATAAGCAAAGGCGGTCCAGCCCGGGTCCTGTGCAGCATGTGGTTCCATTTAGAGCAGGTGAAACAATGTAGGAAAATAGATCCGTCATCCGTCGCATTCCAGCGAAGCCTGGGAGAAACAGCGCTGGATCATAGCAGACCTAATCCTGAGAGCGCCGAGTGCAGGGGTGAAGGAAGTTGAAGGATCCTCGCAGGGATCTTGCAAACATTCCGGAATGCGACTCTCCTCCTTATTGCTTTGAAAGAGAATTTAGTCAGTCTTCAACCCGAGTTCACTTTCCCTCTTGGTAGTTTGGTTTGCTTGGACCCGTATACCAAACAGGCACAGTTGTGGTCGGGAATACATCAGATTTGATCCAATGCCAGGTCAACAAAACTGGTTGTTGTGTCCTTGGGCAAGACACTTCACCCACTTTGCCTCCAGTGCTGCCCACACTGGCGTACGAGTGTTTGGTGGCGGTCAGAGAGGCGGTAGGCAAAATGCTCAGTATGTGCACAGTCCAGCGGGACCAGGAGAGGGAGATCCTGGACCATCATTACCCTCACAGGTTGCAGCACTGTTGCTGTAGCTAAGCCAGCTTCAGGTCAGCAAATATTGCTTTGTCGTTATTGTTTTGTGATGTCACTGCAGGAAGGCGAACACGTCGAGCCTTTGAGAGTTTAGCTGGCTGCTTTCTCGTCTTTCACACATGAACTTGAACCACAACACTCTAAAATGCAATTTAAACATTTGGTGCAGCGCCTGCAGTGATGCGGACTCTGCTGCGGACTCTCAATCTACCGGACAAGCTACGTTCCTTACCCTCACCTACGGTCATGAACTTTGGGTTGTGACCGAAAGAACAAGATCAAGGGTACGAGCGGCCATAATGATTTTGACCGGCCTCTTTCTTAGAGTGAGACCACCTGCTGCTCCGCATTGAGAGGCGCCAGTGAAGAAGTGGCTCAGGTATCTGGACGCCCAGACGGGCAGGTGTTCAGGGCACGTAGCCAGTGGGAGGCCTCAGAGAAGACACTATTCAGATCCCAGGCCAGTTGAGAGACTTCTTCTCTCCATTGCGATCCACTGGCAGGACCTTGACTAAATAGTGGAGGAGTGGATGTTACCCCATGACCGCCCTGGGATAAGCAGGAAAAGATGGATGGATGGAAAACATGTCCAAGACCAGAGTCTTGTTGGACTTTTCGACCCACATGAAGAAATATTGAATACTACGTGGGGGCCACGCAAGGTCGCTGAGACAAGGAATGTTGACTTTTCATAGACTACACAAGAGCAGATTTGATCTTCCAGCTGGCCTTCATGTGAGCCCTCAGTTGGGTCTGCCTCCTGTCACCATGTGGTTGTAGTCCATTGGAAAGAATGTAGGTGAATATAGCAAGTGGGATCTGGACATCATAAGACCCCCGTTTGCCTTATAAAATGCAAAGGAGCAAAGGCATAGCGTGCGCTCCTCGCAGTAAATCAACGCATGTTTGGCATCCTGCTAACTGGCAGGAGTCGCAGTCTTTAAGGCCTCGGTCGGGCTACGGACCAGCCCGGGAACGCTGTCTCTCTGGTGCACAATGAAAGAGAGGCAAGATGAAAGAAAAGCAACAGTATTTTTAGGTTGGGCGAATGCCCGGCCAGTGTCGTCTGGATGGAGGATGTATATGAGCGATTACTTCATAGCTGCAGCCGTGTTATGGGAAATAGAACAGTAAAGATTCCAGCCAAAAGCAATCCAACTGCGGCGGATAATTTCCCACCCCCAACTTATAAATTCCACCATCCGTTCCAAGTTTTACGTATTAAAGACAGAAATGAGAGTTGATTTCTTCTTCAGGGCTAATTTGTCATTTGTCTGTTTGGCTTTACTGAACCCACAAATCTCACATGTTCATCTCATCACATTTAGACAAAAGCTGCAAGCATTCTAAGAGGTTTGGTTTACAAATGTGCTTTGTAAATCTTTATTTGATGGCTAGCGCAGTTTAGATCAGGACACTGGAGATGGTAATGATAATGGTTTAATTTGATTTGAACATGCAATGGTCATATATAATAGCAAAAATAAACACATGACTCAAGACTCTTCATCCTTGTATTTAGCAAACATCAACTGCTTGTATTGTTTCTTGAATTGGCTCATCGTTGTGCATTGTTTGATTTCCTTACTCAATCCATTCCATAGTTTGATTCCACATACTGAAATGCTATGGCTAGCATAACGTAGTCCTAGCATAGAAGTGTTTCAAATGTACTTCTTCCCTGAGATCATATTTCTCCTCTCTTGCAGAGAAGTATTGGATGACATTTTTAGCTAATTGCTTAGTTTTAGCCTTATGCATTATTTTAGCTGTTTGAAGATGAACTATATCAGCAAGTTGAAGTATTTGTGATTTTAGAAATAAGGAGTTAGTATGTTCTCTGGAGGCGGCATTATGAATTATCCTTACTGACCTTTTTTGCAGTACATTTAGCAAGTGAAGATTGCTTTTATAGTTATTGGGCCATATTTCCACACAATAAGTAAGATATGGTAGAACCAGAGAGCAATAAAGAGTGTGGAGTGATTTCTGATTGAGAACAAATTTTGCTTTGTTCAATATTGAAATATTTCTGGCCACCTTATGTTGTATATTTGTAATATGAGGTTTCCAGCTCATATTTTCATCTATTATGATCCCCAGAAATGTATTTTCCTTCACCCTTTCAATGTCTACACCGTCTATTTGTATTTGCTGGTGCGTGTCCTTTCTGCTGTTACCAAACAGCATGATTTTAGTTTTACTTAGGTTCAAGGATAATCTATTGTTATCATACCATCGTTTTAATATTCTCTGATCTATCATTTGTAAATAATACCAACTTTAAGTCTTTCGTAATTGTCATTGATGTACAAGTTGAACAGTTTTGGTCCCAGTATTGACCCCTGAGGTACACCACAAGTAGTATATAAACTTGCAGATGTGTATTCTCCTAGCTTTATGTATAGCTTTCTGTCAGCTAAATAGCTTTTGACCCAGTTCAGAACTAATCCTCTTATTCCGTACCTTTCTAATTTAGTTATTAGGATGTCATGATTGATTAAATCAAAAGCTTTTGATCAATGAATACTGCAGCTGCAAACGTTCTATGATCTATAGCGTAAGTGATTTTCTTTGTAATTTCAATCAGTGGCATGCAAGTAGAAATGTTAGCTCTTTATCCATACTGACTTTCTGATAGTAATTTGTCAAGATTGGGCTTCACCCCCTCGTGACAGCTCTTTTAGTTTCCTTCATTGCCTCTGTTCCGGTTTCCATGCCCTTATTTTTATAACTACTTCCTTTCTTGTTCCCTTCCGTTTTCTTGATCCCGGCTCATTTCACGCACCTGTCTCTAATTCCATAATCCCTATTTAGTTCAGGTGTGATCTTTCTGTTGCGGCTTCATTGTTTTTGGTTTGTCTTTTGCTTGGTAGTTGTTGTTTCCTGCTGCTGACATTAAATTCAACGTTTTATCGGCACTTTTGGTCCTGCTCTCCGCATCCTGTGGTCGCATCGCGAAGCTACCAAGACTGCTCATGACATAATTCATTCGTATTAATACATTTGTCCAACGTGTATTTGAATAGCTTCTCGATAATGTTAGAGAATTGTGGTAATAAGGAGAACTAGTTTTGCTGTTTTCATTTTGTTAGGGAATTTACTAGTCTGAAATGATAAATTACTGATGTAGGTCAGCGGTTCTACGATTACCGTTTTTATAGTTTCCATTCTGATTCCATTTTGATGTCTTTCCTAACTCAACTCGAAACTCATCACCTAACTACGGCTAATATTTATCTCTTTTTGGTCAGGATTTTGTCCTTTTTATTTGCTGTGGGTGTAAAGTTGGCAACAGTGCTCTTAGGCTTCTCAAAGAACTTGTCGTCTCTTGTCCAGTAGGCATTGGGGAACGCCAATGGCGTGGTGATGGGAGATTTTCTGACCCAGCTGTGTAAAAGAAAAGGTTGTAAATCATTGTTAATGGTGCACGGATGTTGCCATAGCAGCAGTTGTATCAGAACTAGACGGCTTTTCTTTGATCACTCTTGCCCTTTGTGACTTCAACAAGTCACAATACTGGCGATTCTTCAAGCCAGAACTGTCAACTTTACCCCTCCAAGTCTGACATCCAGTTAGAACAATGGTTACCAATGACCACAGCAGAGGAAGTCAATGTTTTTGGGGTTTGACAGCAGCGGGTTTGACGCAAATGATCAGTTGCCTCAAAAGCTGGAAAGAGAAAAAGGAGAGAGAGAGAGAAAGACAGAGATCCACCAATAGTAAGGAAAACCTTCTTGGATGAACTTTTGTTCTGTGGTCTGCGGTGCCAATAGTACTAAAATATGAAATAAATGTTTCAGAAACAACAAAAGGCAATGTCCCTCTTGTTTTGGCTGTTTGGCTAACCCCAAGGACAGTTTCTAACAGGGAAAAGCTTGCCTTGTAGAGATATGGTACATATTTTCATTTTTAACTGCAATTCTTTATGCTCCAGGTCACTGACTGACCTTCAGTGTTTGGATTTTGGATTAAAATAATAGAAATGGAATGAATGCATTCCAGTGGGTTGAAATTTGTCATCAGAAAAACTGTTCGTACTGTACAGATAATGCTGGCCTGCAGTGCCGATTAGCCAGTCTCTGATCTTGGAACAATAGGCCCACACCAGGACCTCCAAGTGGACTGCTGCCGGGACAAACAGGCGACCAGGAGGACAGCCATTCAGGATCAGAATGAGTTAGTTCAACTACAGGAAGACAAAATGACGCCTGGTGATGGAGAAGAAAATGATGCAGCCAAAGCAACAGGGAGCCAGGGGGTATCCTTGGAGGCCCCCGCTACACGCCTCTGGGCTTCTCATTGCAGGGCTCCCAGAATCCGAGACTGGTGAAGGATGGTTTCCAGGGTGGGGACCTCCACTGCAGGTGCAAACATCCTGGACAAAGCATCAGGCTTTCCATTTGAGAACTAGGGGAAATGGTTATGTGAAACCTTGTGAGGAAGAGGGCCCACCTAGCTGTGATCGATGATGGAAGGATGTATGGCGCCCTCTAGCCAGTGCCTCCATTCTTGCAGGGAGAGCAGAACAGCCATTCATTCATTCATTTTCTACCGCTTATCCTCACGAGGGTTGCGGGGGTGCTGGAGCCTATCCCAGCTGAGAGGCGCTGTACACCCTGGACTGGTGGCCAGCAAATCACAGGGCACATATAGACAAACAACCATTCACACTCACATTCATACCTGTGGCCAATTAACCTAGCAAGTTTTTGGAAAGTGGGAAGAAACCGAAGTTAGAAACCGGAAATTGGTTAGCACGCAGGCCTCACAGCCGGAGTCGTATGCACGTGTAACCCAGATAGAAAATAAATATTTAAGATGGAAAATAAAGTTATATAAATAATATAAATATTAATTAAATTTACCATGCGTACAATGTTTCGCCATTCGTCATTTGCAACGTCATTAGGTCACGTGACGGTGTCTCACCAAGTCACGTGACGGTGCGCCGCCAATCAGTGACGTATATATAGTCCGGAAGGGACTACACACCGGTAGCGGTGAGGGACGCATGGAGAGAATCGCTGCAGGTATTTAAAAGTTTCGTTTCGTTGTTGAAGGTTGTACATGGAAAATGTCTAAACATTTTACATACGTGGTCGGAATATAGGGGCCGTCCACCGACGCAACGCTGAACCAAAAAGAGCAGTGTTCGATCCTATGGAATTGGTGAGTGTTGACATGTCATTGCTAAACGGCATTAGCACCGTTTATTAGTACCTTTTGGTTGTCACTGTTCTCTCAATTGATTAATTGGATGATAAGATTAATACTAGTTGATTATAATGAATAATACATAAGTGCAATTATTTATTATAAATGATAATATATTGTACAATTGAAGTTATGATACGACTTGTATTATATAGGTAATTAGAATGGTTGTGTGCACATGAATTGATGTCTGCTGGTCCTATTTTACATAGGCCAGGTTTTTGATGGCAAGCTAGGAACCCTGCATTGAGGCAACACGCCTGGAAGCTTGAAGTCCAGATTCACCCACCTGCTCTGCTCTGACCGGGCTGGTAGGAGGCTTTGCAGCCGTCCTTTTCCCTTTTGTCCCTCTTTGGCCTTCATAAAAAACTTCACTCCTTTCTCCACTCCTGAACCTCTGGACACTCGATTACTGGGCCATTGGACTGTTGTATTTTTTGGGACTCTCAGTATATGAGATTAATGTGTTTTGTAAATTGAGCTCATTGAAATGTAAATTTGTAAATTAGTGTTGTGGATTGTATTGTTCTGGTTTTCACTTTATAATATATGGTACCACCACTGCTGCAAATTGTGTGCTCGCCTCTTTTCCTATCTCACTCCCAGAGCCGAAATCTGGATTTTTCTGATTTCTAGCCTAGAAATTACAATCACAATTTAAAGTGTCTAAAGCTAAGTTAAATGTAATAGCCCATTGTACACGCTACACATGCACAGGTTTTCTCCGGGGACTCCAGAGAAAAAAACATGCAAACTCCACACAGAGATGGCTGAGGGTGGAATTGAACTCGGGTCTCCTAGCTGTGAGGCCTGTGTGCTAACCACTCACCTGCCTTGCAGCCGCATAACAGCCATAATTTGTCATAATTTCTCTCAGCAGTTGAGCGATGTCAAGAGAAAAAGGCACAGGGGTGCAGCTTCTGACCAGAACTGGAGCCCTGGGAGGGCCCGGTCCTGACTGATGCTGGTGTTCCATGAGTCCACCTCAATAACAAACTTGAGGTGCTGAAAAGTCTGGTCAGCCTCCAGAGACCATAAAAAAGAACCTTAGACAGTACAAGTTTATTCAGAGGTTCTGCTACCTTACCAAAGTCTTGTATAAAGTGATGGTTAATGTTGACAAACCCCATGAAACCCTTCAACAGCTTACTTGATATGGGAATGGACCACCTGGCCACTGTCTGGATCTTGGGAGGGTCAGCTCTCAGTTGTCCCATCTCCACAATAAATCCCCAAAAGGACACAAAAAGGAGTGTCTTTGACTTCTATTTCTACTCTACCGTCTTCTACTTGTCGCATTTGCGTACACAAACCAGGTGATAGGTGTTATGTAGATCCAGTTTAGACAAGATGAACTGAAAAATGTAGAGTATTTCTCACCCTAATTTTATTGAGAGCCTGGAAATCCACGCATGGACATAAAGTGTCATTCTTTTTATAAACAAAATAAAAACATCTAGCCACATGTGAGAGGAAGATGGATGGATATGACAGATTGAGAACGAGGAGGAGATATACTGAAAGCGGCGAGGAGGGCAGTGACGAGCCAGTTTTGGTGTTCATTGGACCGCCAAAAGGAATCACACATAAGACGTCACCTTATAGCATCATCAGGAAAGAGGAAGAGGCCGTGGACGGCAAATTGATTGCAAAAAAACAACTATTGCATGTTAAAAGAGGAGCAAACTGCATACATGCATGTTAGCTAACTCCCAGTGTTACTCCGTCAGCAACTGTGCCGATGAAGGACTAGATCAAGGTGTGCCCAAATGTGATATAAAGTCTGTTGAAAAAAACTGCAACGTGGTGCTTTTGAGAAAAACACAGCCAACAAGCTGACAGATTATTATTATTGTTATTATTATTATGTTTCTAGCCATGTTTGCATGAATCACCAACTTGACAGAGCTCATTCAAAATAATGAAAGAATAAAGTCATTACACACATAACACAGTACACATTTAGCGGGATAGTATAAGTATAGCAACGTCTGATCAATCCAAGTCAATTTCAGCCAGTTAAATCACACCCACTTTTGGTGTATGCCTCGCTCATTATGAGGACGGCTATGGGGGGTTAGGGGTCATAATGGCCTTAATAGATTCATAGATTCTGCGAGCTTCCTAGATTCCGAGTTTGTCATTCAACACAATTTCTGTCTGTTCCTAAGGGGCTTCACTCCCTGGATGGGCACCTCCTGGTACATCGTGGTGGTTACGCACCAGACACAAAAGTTAACCCTACGCATTTCCGGCAACCACTGCGAATGCATCCAATTTTTCATAGCGCCATCCTCTTGGCACAGGTTGTACTTGGTCTACCATAGTTGAAACCTCACAACCCCTCCGCAGACTGGGGACGGGCCTGGATCGTCGATTGGAGCTCTTTTTGTCATTGTTTACATTCTGCCAAAACCAACACACTCAGTATTTGTTCCACAACACCCGAAAAAATTAACCTCACTGGAGTGCCTGAGGAGTACCACAACCTTAGTGCAGACACTTCCTCCTCCTGGTCATCGTCATAAGGCATTCCACGACTACATCGCCTCTTATCCGTTTTATCCGGCCATCCGGATTTTTAAATAAGTCACTGCGACGACGTATCAATTACCATGGCCTCAATGCCATTACCATGAGTCATCGATTTCCGCTCTTTATAATGCCTGCATCTTTTCTAAACTCAACCTTTGCAAAGCTTATCACGTGGTGCATATCAGGGAAGGGGATGAGTGGGAAACCGTGTTTAACACCCCTATGGGGCATTTCCAATATCATGTTATTCCATTTGGTCTCACCAATGCCCCACCATATTCCAAGCATTAGTCAATGACGAACTCCAGGTCATGATCAACATATTCTGCTTTGCGTATCTTGACTACATTCTTATATTTTCCAGAGACCTCAGGGAACACACACACCACCGGGTGCTCCAACGCTGGTTGGGTGGCCGTCTTCTATACCAAAGAAGCACGAAGAAGCAGCGGTTCCTGGGGTTTGCTAACTTCTGTAGACGCTTTATCCGTGAATACTGTAGCAAGGCAGGACAAGGACAAGGCTCACATCCTGTATAGTCCCCTTTAAATGGACCCCAGAGGCAGGGAAGGCATCTAATCCATGGTCCACTAGATCCTCACATTTCCAACCCAATTTACAGAAAAAATTACAACTTCATTTTTTGTTTTGTTTGTTGTCATAATATTTATAGACTTTTGCTATCACATGATTTTCCTCATAATATTATTCTCATTACATGACGTCTTTTCCTCCTTAGAATAACAATTTCTTGGTCCTATTATTTTTACTTTTTCCATGTAAAATTGCTGCAGATGTAAATTATTTTTTGTTTTGTTTTATATTATTATTGTGATTATTATTATTATTATTAGTTTTCGGGCCAATAAAACCACAACCACTAATCCTAAAAGGCCCCGGGCCACACTTTGGACACACCTGGATGAGATGTTGAGTTGTAGTTTTCACAACAGCAAATTCAGCCTTCATTAGAGGAATCAGAAACCTAATCTAAAACACTCTCCCAAACCATAAACAGTCTCCACCCCCTGATGCCCCCCAAAACATAACATCTCAAGACTTCAAACGCTCCCATGTGTAACCCCAACTCCTGGGTGCTACCCCCACCACACTACATCTGAAAGTGATGCTGCGGCTCTGGGATGATTTATTGCCGGGGTAATTGCCGGGTGAGAGGCAATGGCGCCCGCAGGGACGATTACGGGCTCACCTGCTATCAGATGGTAGCGTACACTTCATTAGCTCTTAATGGGGCCACATGACCCATGAAGGGTCAAAGGGCGAGCTGAACACAGGGTTTTTGTTGCTCCAGTTTCATAATTAAAGGGGTCAGTCGTTCGGGGACTTCCTGCAGAGAGGGCCGGTTGCAAGGTGTCCATCCACTAGGAAGCTCCGAGAAGTTAAAAGATGCTTGGGACTCATGGGAATTTCCCCTCAGATTTCTCCTTATACTCAAAAAATAGAAATGGCCAAGATTGAGATAAATAAATCACTGAAAGTGGTACTCATGAAAGGATTTACCACGCACAGCCAATCCCGTGTTGATCTATCTCATTCCTCATTTCGAATAGAAGTCAGCTGGGATAGGCTCCAGCATACCCACAACCTTGGTAATGGTTTTATTTCATTTGAACATGCATCAGATTACAATTGAGTGCATCCCATAATCAGTTCCCAGTTCCACATGTCCAAAAGGAGTAGGAAGAAGCAAAGCTTATTAAATCCTACCCCTCCATCTGGTACTTTTACAATCACTAACTGTTACATTTGTTCACTTCCTGTTTTCCATAATACAGTTTAAAGTTTGTTTTTTTTGTTTTTTTTTAATAATGTACCTCGTACCGAAGTATGAGGTGATATGAGCATCCAATGCCATAATGGGTACCATAGTAAGTGTCAATATAGTGATATATAGTATAGCACATCATGACTGGTTAGCAAACATCAACTGCTTGTATTGTTTCTTGAATTGGCTCATCGTTCTGCATTGTTTGATTTCATTAATCAACCTTAGCGAGTATAAGTGGCATAGAAAATGAATGAATGGATGGATGGACACTGAAGTTTGCGGTAATATGAAGAGGGGACGTCCCCATTAACATGTTGTTATTTCCATCTGCGACTGATCCATCATTTGATCACATGACTCAAAGTTGAATCCCTGCTATTTTTCCAAATGACGTAGGGAGCCATCTTTGCCTTTAGTAGGTCATCTAAACAAGAACTAATGAACACAGTAGGAGGCTGAGAATATCTGACCGAGTTCTCCAAACTGGTGCGCCTCTCAAGGTCCTCCATGGCTGCCAACCAATCCAGCGTGTACCCCACCTCTGGCCCGATGTCAGCTGGGAAAGGCTCCAACATATCCCAGGGGGTGGGGGCAAAGAGGGAATGTGATAGTAATTGGATTTTTCACCTACAGTATGTACTGGATGTGACAAAGCTGCATGTGTTGCTTCACTAAATTATTAGTAACTTTTTTAAAAGCCTCCAGGATTGCATTGTGTTCGCTTTGCTTGCACAAATGTTAAAAAGGACCTCCTGAGAATATGAGATCATTTGAGAACACAGAGAGCTTGTGAGTACCTGAGAAAAAAAAACAGACTGGGAAACCTCTGTCTCTAATTATGCTATTCCAGGAGTCATAATGATCTCTTTGCGCCTCTTTGACTCTGACTAAATAAAGAGGCTTCAATGCAGGACTGCTCTGCCAAGCCACAACTGTCTTCTCCACATCCTCTCATCTTTCCCTCCCCTGTCCTCCACACGGAGCTGCCTGTTGCATCCACTGCCTGTAAACAAGATCTGGTCTTTTTGTGTCTTCTCCCTTGTTTGGCCTTGGTAACAGCATGAGAGGAGCAAAGTACGCATTGAAACCAAATGTCTTGCTGATAGATTATTGTATCTTTCAGGGGCTTTTTAGAAGGGGGGGGGGCGCAAGACGCTAGATGCCAACATGCCGTGAGTGTCTGCAATGGTCAGCGTGCCTGAATGTGCAGTTCATGTCTCATCCCGTAATTCCAGTAATTACCTTACAGTGAGATAGGCGTTTATTTAGGTCCCGTGTGGTTTTAGGTTTGTCCAATTACAGTATGCGATGCTAATTTTGTAGGGGGGTGGGAAGCATGAAAATGTCTGTTGTCTCCTGCTAGTTTGACATTGATGTTCTCGTCTGATTTCATATCAACATTTGGGGTCAAAGTTGTTAATAGATGATATTCAGCTCCAAAACGCTCCCCCGTCTCGCTTCATTTGCTGCTGTTCACTGCCGATTTGGCAGATCCAGATTCTCCCATGTTGACAAAACAGTTCCATTTTTTCTCTTGTTGGTCAGGAATCTGCAACTGCAACCACTTCTGCCTGATGTTTGTCTCTTTAGACAAGTTCAAACCTGAACAAATGTTTCCTGGAAGCCATTAGCGGTAAAACCCTCGACAAACAGCAGAGCAGGGGAAGGACAAACCTCCATCTTGTTCCCGAGAACGTCCATATAAGCAGTGTTGGTATTAGAAAGTGGTATAAGAAAAAACTCTCTGAAACCGAACATTCAGAGCCATCCCAAACTTTTCTCAGGGCTCACTTCCAAATGAGCAAACCTCATTACCTGAAACTGGCATAATTTTACACACGAATACAACATTTATTGGTCATAAAAGTGGAAAAATCACATTGTGATTTACACCATAAATATTAGTCCTACATTTATTTTATCTACATATTTAGATTCCCTGGCCATGAAAACACTCCATGGAAGGGTTTGAATGACTTTAAAAATATGCTAGCAATGCTAAGGTTAGCATGCCAACACCTAGCATGATTGATTAAAGTGTCTGCTTAAGTTTATAGTCATGGAAACTGATTAAAAATGTCACTATGCTAATGTTAGCATGCTACCAATGTTAACATGCTAATGCTAGCATGCTAGCACCTACCATGATAGTGCTAAGTGTTAATATAGTTCTTAGCCATGAAAATGGCCAAAAACACTACTTTCTAATATTGCCATGATATCAATGGTAACATCAGGATGTAAACACCAGGCATGGTTTTGGTAGGTGTTTAGATATGTGTCTACCCATAAAAATAGAAAAAATGCTAGCATTTTTACTCAGTTAGCATGCTAACACCGAGCAGGATAGCACAATGTACCAGGACGACATAAAGTGCTCTGACCATTTTCTTGTGGAGTTATATCCATCCATCCTTTTTCTGTAACGCTTAGCTTACGAGGATCACGGGCATGCTGGAGCCTATCCCAGCTGTCTTTGAGCAAAAGGCGGGGTACACCCTGGACTGGTGGCCAGCCAATCACAGGGCACATATAGACAAACAACCATTCACACTCACATTCATACCTATGGACAATTTGGAGTGGCCAATTAACCTAGCATGTTTTTGGAATGTGGGAAGAAACCGGAGTACCGTGAGAAAACCCACGCATGCACGGGGAGAACATGCAAACTCCACACAGAGATGCCTGAGGGTGGAATCCAACTCAGGTCTCCTAGCTCTGTGGCCTGTGCGGTAACCACTTGTCCACTGTGCAACACAGAAAACATGCAAACTCCATATGTTAAATAAAAATCCTATCTCCTATCCTATCTAAAAATCCTATCTCGCAATGTCAAAGAATTCTTGAAAAAAGACAGTGATCCAGATAACCCCCAAAATGTCATTATTTATTCCATGTACAATTTCCTGAAAATTTCATCCGAATCCACTCAAAACCTTTCAAGTTATTTTGAACACAAACACACAGATCAATGGCGCCAAAATCCTAATCCCTGCACTTTATGCTGAGCTCAGCGAGGGTAAAAATACATTTTCATCTTCAAAACAATCAAAGGCATTTTTCTATCAAGGATTCACACCTCATTGTATTTACTTACTTTACTTACGTGTTTACTGTGGTGGACTCAATGTTTCCTCACTCAGGCCTGTTTGCTGTGCAGCACACAAGATCAGGTTTGGCCACTGTAACAGCTGGCAGGGTCATAGAGGACGACTGCTCAGGCCCGCTTTCAATCCGAAAAGTTCTGGGGAAGATCGCTCCAACAGGGCATGTAATCAGACAAACAAAAACAAGAAAAAAGTGAAAGATGTGTCTGCGATCCAGACATTCGACCACATGGTGATTTATAGGCGGGTCAAAGGCACGAATGTAAAGGAAAACACAAGTCGGGATGCGAGTTTGGTCCAAGTGGGAAGGGACAGGGTTAAAAATAGCACACGGGTTTCTCATAATGGCATCCTGGCTAGACTGGAGGCTGGATCCGCCTCATTACACTTCTTGACATTGCCATGAGGGGAAAAAGTGTACTCTGTAATATAGGACATACTTTTACTGTAAGAAGCAGCAAAGAGGACAGCTGCTGCCTGGCCACCTGTCTTCCATCACGTCCATGTTCTTCCTCTTGGTCCTCCTCTGGCCACTTCATTAGGGACACCTGCACACACACAATGGCCGTGGTTTAGTTCGGGGGTGTCCAAATGTGGTCACGTGGTGAAACGTCACAGGATGGTACTTTGTACATACAGTATTTCAAGAAAAAATCTGCATCTCTTCTTTGTGATATAGGTAGAAAAACATTTCATTTATCTACTTTTACTCATTTTACTAATTTTTGGTAGGTTTTTTTCCCAAAATTTCAAACTTTCTTCTTATATAATGTTCATTCATTCATTTTCTACCGCTTATCCTCACGAGGGTGGCGGGGGGTGCTGGAGCCTATCCCAGCTGTCTTTGAGTGACAGGCGGGGTACACCCTGGACTGGTGGCCAGCCAATCACAGGGCACATATAGACAAACAACCATTCACACTCACATTCATACCTATGGACAATTTGGAGTGGCCAATTAACCTAGCATGTTTTTGGAATGTGGGAGGAAACCGGAGTACCCGGAGAAAACCCACGCATGCACGGGGAGAACATGCAAACTCCACACAGAGATGGCCGAGGGTGGAATTGAACCCTGGTCTCCTAGCTGTGAGGTCTGCGTGCTTTATGTAATGTTTGTAGATTTGATTTTTGTATTGTTTTTATTATACTTTATTCCCATAATATTATAACTTTCTCACCAACCTCATTTTCCTAAAATTACAACTTTATTCTGTTTTGTTTGTTTCTCTTAATATTACAACTTATAAATAAATAAATATATAATATAATATTAATAATATAATTATTAAATATAATTATTAAATATAATTATTAAATATAATTATTGAATAATTATTGAATAAATATTAATTATTATTTTATTATTTTTATTGATTTATTTTTAAATAAATTATTTATAATAAATAAATAAATAAATAAATAATAACAAAAAGAAACATTGTTATTTTATTTTATTTCAGCCCTATGCAACTAAAATGACAATGTTCCTCACAATATTATGAATTTATTCTTATAAATTATTAAATTTGTTCTCTTAATATTTTCACTTTACTGTGGTTGACTGGCGACCAAAGTCAACTGGGATAGGCTCCAGCGACCCTAGTGAGACAGAACAGCACAGCACAGTGAGTCTGTAAAAACTAAAAAATAATAAAACCAAATAAAAAAAAGAATAAAAGGCTCCCATGCCTTGACGGGTTTGCACGGTGAGTCAGTGGCGGCTTAAATAAGCACATGCACAGCTGTTGCTCTTGAGTTTGACCATGCTAGTGCTAACCTGCGTGAGGTAGCAAGCCGAGGGAGGCGCCAACGCATGGCAAAACGGCGCGACAAGGCGATGTGCGTGCAAGCCATGGATCTGGAAGAAGTGTGTGGGTGTCTGACAGCAGCACCCTTTCATTAGCACCGCTGAGGGCTGATTACAGGTGCTGGATGGCCCGTGGAGGTGCACCTGGGCCGCAGCCCCCCCACCCTTTATTTACATCTATTTAAAGCATTCAAGGCGGCGCTCTACAAACTGCTCATTTCCAACCTTCTAAATAAATTCTTTGCCCAGCCTGAAACCTCTTACGTAACGGCGCAGAGACGGGTACCTACCGCCTGGTCCTCACCTGTCAGGACGTGTCAATAAGAGCGTGTGAGAGGCCGCCTGTCTGGCATAGTGGCTGATAAGAGAGTGACGGCTGAGGCTGATGATGAACGATTACACACGCTAATGATGACAGTTTGACACATGATGTGACCCGCTGACTCCGGATCGGGTTGCTCCAGTCCCTTGTTTTTTGCACGGGGGTTTGAGTTGGTGTGTTTAGCTACCGTGGCAGTCGGGAAGTAGTCATCCAAGAGACTGTCATGTGGAGTTAACACACATCTGGTGTGCAATTTCTTTTGGCATTTTTAATGATGTTCAAACATTAGTAAACTTTTTTTTTTGTATAAAAAAGTCAGGCATCACTACACAGACTAAAAGGAAATCAGTCGACTACCACCAATCAGCTCCGGATGTGGGGGATATAAGTTTGAAAAAAGCCTAGCAAATGGTTGTAAAAGGTGGCTGAAACATGCTTTCATTATTATTTCCCAGGTATACTTTATTTAAAGGAAAAACACTTAGGGAAAAATTATAATACAGTAAAGTCTCGTTATATCGATATTCTCGGGAGTCGGAAAAAATATCGATATAACCGGACTATCGATATATCCGATCATGCGCCGAACTGCATTAAAAGTGGGTGGATCTTTGATATGGCATGTAATTTTCTCCTTGAGTTCATGGATTGCGTATCTAGAATGCTTTTGTACTGTAGTGAAGTGAAAAATAAACTTATGCATTAAATAAAAACGTCTTTACACTTTTTTAATGACTATTTCTTTTCTAAAATTCAACCAATGCAAAATCCTCACGCTTCAGCAGACAAAACCATAAACATTGTTGCAAAAAATGATTGCATTCATATACATAACACAATTCGGTTAAAGTCAGATGGGTCACGTTTTTTTTCAACATTTATTATTTCCATAACGCACTCTTGCAATAGTGACTCTGAGTAAATATTCAATAATGCACTCGACATTGTTCTATACACACAAGAGAAACCACGAACGCCAGCATGTACATATGAAAAACAGTGATTATTGCAAGCGATAAAAAGATATCTGAATACAACACAATTAAATACATGTATGGAAAACAAAAACTGCAACGTTTACATTACTTATTCTGCAATACTTTAAAAAAATCTTCCATCTTCTTCTGCTTCCCCGTTCAATATTGTTTAACATTTCATGTTAATCTTTAAGATACAAGTGTATTGATTTATTTCAAACAACAAGAGATTGCTTCTTTGATCAAGCAATACCGTAAGTTTACTTTCATAATTTATCACTAAAGCTAGTGCCAAGAATATTGAACACATCTGAAAACACTAAGTCTATTCACTGAATCTTCCCTCTAAATTATACAAATATTTACTACTTTACTTCAAAAGATTGTTTAATACTTACCTCATATTAATTACCTGTAATCCTCTAATTACCGTCCGTCGGTGGAAAAGCCGAAACGGTGTTAGCCGAAAATCAAACAATACGCCGTTTACAGATTTCATTAATGGTGGTATTGAAATCCTTAAGCAAATATTGATTCAGCTTTAAGCTGCTTTTGTATCAATATAAGCAGACCAAATTGGCTGGCGGGAGATGAAAAGGGCATCGTAGTAACCGGATTATCATAATAACCGGGTATCGTACTAACGGAACTAATTATATCATAAAAGACTAGAAATTTGCTGGGAAATGAAAATAGTATCGTAATAAGCAGTACTATCGATATAACCGATATCGATATAACGAGACTTTACTGTAACAATGCCACATTTTTGGAAAGGTGACAAAAAAGGCAAAAAAGTGTTTCAAAATGAGACAGTTGTGCATAGTTGGGTCATAAAACTCATGTTTAACGCATGTTATGCCTGAAATGTCAAAATGGAGCAACTCTCTAAAATAGCTCCACTGCACACACTCGCCATCCTGCGTTTTTCTTTCATGCTCCTTGCTGACAGTTCATTCCGCTACAGAACTTGAGGTGATTTATGTGCTGCGGAGACAAAGGCAGCACACAAGCCGTAAGGTGAAAGGCTACTCCTTGTACATACACAGAGGTATGTAAGGCTGCTGCACCCCCCCCCCCCCCAACCACCACATTAGCCCTTTCCTCAAAAAAAACATTGCTCCATATATCACCCGTGCACCACCTCCAATGTAGGTCAATAAAAAGTTTGGTCGGAAATTCTCCAAACCCAAAAGAGGACAAGTCTCAGAGGAAGCTGAACATGACCTGGTCCACGGTCATATGGTATATTAAGGCTGCAGTGTTGTTGACTCTGCTACATAACATAACTCATGGAGGAAGTTCTCAAACTGGAGCAAACTTAGAAACTTAGCAGCTTTGTCATACCGCTGACAAAGCCTATTCAACTTCACTCATTAACTTCACTCCGCTTTTTTCCCCATTTTGTTGTTCATACACACTCACACTCACACTCATACCTATGGACAAAACTTTTTTTTGTGGTTATCTTGAAATTGTCTTGGAACCTGCATTGACTGGACACAACATGAGGTACACTTACACAATAGATGTATGGCTAACATAAGGATGCTAAAATATTAAACCCATCTCAATACGTTACAGTACACACCCTGCAATCTTAAACTGGTTTCATCACGTACACGGTGCATTTCACAGTGGGCATGATCGTGCATCAGTCACTTTTTTTGTCATGTTTAAAAGTGTAAACAGAAGTCATGAATCCACAACTTCACACAGCTCATTAAAAATAGTTAAAGAATAAAGTCTCAATGACCACTTACACACATACACAGTACACATACAGCTGGAGTATAACAAATACATAGAGCAACCTAATGTAAGAAAATTAGATTGGGGGAAAGCTATAACACTAGGGGATTAAAGTCAAAATATTTATAGAAGAAAATATGATTTAAGAAGAAAGTTTAAATATTTGAGGAATAAAATAGCAAAAATGGGCCCACTTGGTGGTCTAGTGATTAGCATGCTGGCCACGCAGTCATGAGATCAGGAAGATTTTGGTTTGAATTTCTGTTGGACATCCCCCCGTGCATGGCTTTCCCCCCGTGTACTCCGATTTCTGTTATAGTTATTACCCCATATGAAGATACAGTAAAGTCTCGTTATATCGATATTGTCGGGAGTCGGAAAAAATATCGATATAACCGGACTGTCGATATATCCGATCCTGTGCCGAACTGCATTAAAAGTGGGCAATAATGCACTCGACATTGTTCTATAGTATAGAACAATGCTGCTCGACATTGTTCTATAGTATAGAACAATGTCGAGCAGCTTAAATCAATCTTTGCTTAAGGATTTCAATACCAAAAAAGAACACGGCGAACGGCTGCTTCCAGTCAACTTTATTTTTCACACTTCCACCACCAGAGCGCAGCACACAAACCGATTCCCGCACTTCCTGGTTCACAGGTCATGCTCAACCCGCCCCACATAGCTGGCCAAACACATGCCTGCAACAGAAGAACCAACTGCGTTCGTGGTTTCTCTCGTGTGTATAGAATCTATACACACGAGAGAAACCACGAACGCCAGCATGTACATATGAAAAACAGTGATTATTGCAAGTGATAAAAAGATATCTGAATACAACACAATTAAATACATGTATTTGTACGCTTGTGTCTTCGTTGGAATAGGTGTGTATGCTATGTCAGTTGGTTCTTCTGTTGCAGGCATGTGTTTGGCCAGCTATGTGGGGCGGGTTGAGCATGACCTGTGAACCAGGAAGTGCGGGAATTGGTGTGTGTGCTTCGCTCTGGTGGTGGAAGTGTGAAAAATAAAGTTGACTGGAAGCAGCTGTTCGCCGTGTTCTTTTTTGGTATTGAAATCCTTAAGCAAAGATTGATTTAAGCTGCTTTTGTATCGATATAAGCAGACCAAATTGGCTGGCGAGAGATGAAAAGGGCATCGTAGTAACCGGATTATCATAATAACCGGGTATCGTACTAACGGAAGTAATTATATCATAAAAAGACTAGAAATTTGCCGGGAAATGAAAATAGTATCGTAATAAGCAGTACTTCGATATAACCGATATCGATATAACAAGACTTTACTGTATTATGATTAATGGTATCAAAAGCTTTGTCAGATCCATAAATACTGCAGCTGTACATTTCCACCATAATTTTAATCAGTGCTATGAATTGTTAGCTCTGTATTAGGACTGCGATATGGACCAAAACTCATATCCTGATATATTTAGGTTGAATATTGATATGCTATATATACGCTATATATATATATATATATATATATATATATATATATCCCGATTTTAGAATGTGCCACAGGTCGATAAAAAACAGCTAAGGGCCACAAATGGTCCTTAAGCCGCACTTAGGAGACCCTGGTATACCGTACTTGAGGCATATGGTGGTGACACCAGATACTGACTGACCCCATTAAAGTTAAACTGGACATTTCGGAGTGGCCTTTTATTGTGTTTATATGAGCTATTGAAATGGAATTTAGTCCAATTCTGTACGAAAAGAAAGGCCAAGCGCACCATTGTACTCGTGTTTGGCAGTAATTAATGTAATTTATTACTTTGAGTACTTCATGGACAATTTCCTACGGAACTCCTGTTGCCGTAAGTAAAATCCGCAGGCTTAACGGAAGGTCAAGAACACATTGCAAAGTGGCACCTCAGGTATGCTAACATAGATCACGTCAGCCTAGCCATCCATCACAGGCTTAAGGAAGTGGATGTATTGCAATGTGTGGATTTCCACATGCCGACCGTGTTTATTCTTACTTTGATTTAAGGAGATGTTTAGTAAGTTATGTTTATTCTTACTTTGATTTAAGGAGATGTTTAGTAAGTTATGTGTGTGGAGGGGGGGTCAGGCTCACCCACACCCCTCTTAACAACCCTAACCACACAAGCAGGTTTTCATTTCATTCCAAGCTCTCCTTCACAATAAAGTCAGTGTGAAGCATATATAAAATTACGTGAGGGCAGTGAATGCCCAACGCGGCCATGCAGGTCAAACTCGGTGAAACCAGAGCTACTATCCTGAGACTTGAGATTTGAACTACTTGAGGCATTTTCACCCTTGAGATTTGAGGGTAACCTAGTAAACATCTGAGGGGAATAACTTTGGAGTTTTTAAAACGAATCCTCAGGTGTATAAAATGACCACTGAGAACAGGACGCTCATCCATCATGGATGTCAATGTCGTCAATCAGAACTTGTGCTAAATATGTGGACACTGTTGATCTGTCCGAAAACATTCCACGAACCCCTGCGGGTGACCCCATGAACTGAATACCATGTTACGAACGAGGCACACATCAGGCCAGAACTCATCAGGGAAATGGCTCCATAACTGAAGAGTCTGTGATCGATGGAGACAATGGAGAATGGGTTGACCATTGACCATTGACCATTGACCATTGACCATTGACCAAGACTGGACCCAAAACACCCCCTTACCCCCTTAAATTAGCCCAGAACTTTCAAATACGTGATCTGGAGACATTCCAACCAACAGACAAACAACACAGGCCCCCAACTTCCCTCCAGGTGATCACCAAGAAGGGATTCATTCAGGTGAATGAGGTCCAACCGTCCATTCATTCATCTGTTGTGCTAGTGGTCTTAACAGGTAAGGCTAGCTTTCGTTTCTCAACAAAAGCTGCCAGTCTTCCTCAGAAAGGTCCTTAGCTTGCATTCCCCATAGTGGAACCGGGAGACCACATCACCTGGCCTTACCTACGTATAAGATCACTAGGACAATTGATGATTGACTGAAGGGTTGGACCTTGTTTATACATGCATATAGAAAACATAGGGTATGTTTTCTACCCTGTGAGAGCCAAAGTTGCAAAATTGTGACTTTGAACATTGCTAAATAGAGTATAACTATCCATATCAGCAAATACTGTATGGTACCAATAATAGTTATTACTTGACACCAGGAGATGGCGGACAGCTATAACTTTAATCTGACTTTAATCTAACTTGTGGGCGTGGTTTTATGCAAAGTTAGAGTATACACTTTCAACTACCTGTAGCTGCGCCAGCGAGTCCGCCGTCACAGTCTACAAGCAGCATATAGATTGACCCGAAGAGTGCCTCTTCATTTGCCCAGTAAACCGGGGAGGTCTCCAGGTGGGATTTGGAGATACCAAAGCAACTCCATGTGTTATTTTTACTGTTCAGACTTAATGAAATTGAACATGAAATGATAGATCATTTGTTTTGGGGCTGTGAACTCTATGAAATCCAGATTTGTCAGCTGAAGACCTTCCACTAAAGCACCTGCCCTTGATTGCTACCCAAAAAAATAAACCCTAGAATTGTCTTTGCCGGTAGTGGTAGTCCATGGGGTGATGGTCTCATGTGTGCCCAATGGAACCCTCCGTGCATTGTGTCCATTCAGGTATGATATTAACCTTAGGAGTCTTCCCCATCCAAGCCATAGGTCGGGTAATAGTTCTACAGTTGCCGTGGGATCCAATCACAATTACCTCGTGATTGGCTGGTCAATATTAGTAGGTCTTCAGAATTATGCTCCATTCGATCCCGGAAAATGTAGCTACACAGCATAGCTCCTCGACTGACCGCGGTATTCCAACCCTTCCCCCAAGTTTCAGTGTAAAAACTGTAATAAATGCCAGACGGACCAACACTAAGGCTTTATGTTTGATCTGCAGTCCGCTCACCTAACGCACACAGGAATACGTGTTGCTGACAGTTGCCTGCAGTGTGACGGAGCTCCATACAACAACCAACTCTCTCATGTTCTGAGCTCCACAGGATCGGATGCCTGGGAATGAAGGCTAATGAAAACATAAGAACGGGTGAAAGAAAAGAGGAATGACACTCGTAAGGGAAGCCGAGAGGAGGAAATGCATTCCAACATGTTAGCAATGTCTTCTCACGAGAGAGTGGTAAAAATTGGTACAAAGGGTGGAGAGTCCGGCCGCAAGGCACTGGATAAATAATAATGTTGCGACCAAAAAGGCACTTTTTACTCACTACAAAGGTTTTGGCTTGTTTTTTTTTGTTGTTGTGTTTTGTTTTGTTTTTTACAAAAATATAACCCCTTAAACCAGGGGTCTCAAACTCAATTTACCGGGGGGCCACTGGAGCTAGGGTCTGGGTGAGACTGGGCCGCATCAGGTTTTCCAAAAAAAAAAAACACATTTATTAAAAACAACAAAAAAAAAATGTAAAAACTTCGCTTTGGTTCCAATTTTCTACAAGAAAAGCTCTGATAAAACATTCCACTGTTCTCAAATATCTTACTTTTTATTTTTCTACACATAATAAGATGAAAAATAAATAAACAAATCAAGAATAAAGAAAATCAATCAATCAGTAATAAATAAATAAATATAATAATAATAATAATAATAATATAACGGCAAATAATAAAAACTTAAGAAACCACATATAGTTGGTGGGTAGACAAATTATTTTTTTCAGATTAAAATGAACAAAGCATTATTAGAGCCCTGTAGACATGACAAAACACGACTATAGTCACATTTATACTCTTTTTATTTACAACATATTGCGCAACTGCAGGGTCTTGAGACACATGCTAACTCGCAAACTAGAAAGCTAGCGACCTGAACGGTAACCTTCAAGTTATTTCCTTTAAACTTAAATAGCAAAAAACTTACCACTTCCACACGGATAGGGAGGATAACTATTAACAGTTATTTAACCTTTAACATGAACATTAATCAAACGTAATAATTTTTTCTGGGTACATGATACCGTACAGCATCCATATCAAACTTGCGCGGGCCGCACTAACATTAAACTTCCTCAAGTTCCTCAAGGCCTCAAACTAGTGTCCTACGGGCCACATTTGGCCCGCGGGCCGCGTGTTTGAGACCCCTGCCTTAAACCGAAAGGTTATCACTCATTACAAAGCATTACTCATACCCATTATTTGTATAAAATAGAAATACATTATGAAAAACGCTGTGTTGATTTGATCAAATAAAATAAAATAAGACAATGGAACCACTGTAAGTAATCTAAAATACACATTAGGCTGAGCCAAGAGATGGTGAGGATTATTCAATGACGGTGATGTTGCTGTTTGACAAAGATCTCTCCAAACATTCCGGCATTAAAAGCGGTCCCCTCTTCTTTTGCTTCTCTGTTGTCAGCCGGTTAGCGTGCGATGGCTTGATCCCTAACTTAACGCGATGCGCATGTCAAGAGGCGGACCACATGCGGAGAACCATGTTGTGTTGTGACCGGGGAGACGGACTTGCAACACATTCCAGACACCCTGGCTGCACACGGCTTTGGGCTCTGCTACCTAGAGACATCAATCCTCTCTGCTTTCACTAGAACAATAAGCCTACCTGCAGCAGTCTCTCTGCAGTTTGCAGAGAAGGAGCCCAACATCATCCATGAACATCGACCCCAATATTTGACGGTCACGGTGACCGGAAACTCATGCTCACCTACAATGCGTGCAGGGATTTAGTGATACGCAACCCCCTGAATGAGCACCTTGTAATGCAGATGTTTTAGGAAAAAGTGGGCATCCATCCTGCTTTAACTGTTGCATAACTGAGATGAGTTTCTGTTCTTAGTGAGGCCCACATGGAAGATGATGAAGTGTTCAACTAAGGCTCCATGACACCATCCATCTCCTACCCTCTGGCTTCCTCGACTTCACCTTCAGACCATCAGCTCTCTGTGATGTTCCTTATATGGGCGTGTGCTGCAGCGCTTCTGCTTCTGTTTGTTGTTAGCAAAGTGTTTTTTCGGGTGTAAACGAAAGCTAAATTTGTTTACAATCCCTAACGAGGCAAACCTTGAGTTCCTGATTCCCTACCACAAAATAAAAATATTTTATTCTGTCAACAGTATTTCACACTGGACTGTTTTGTGAATATGGGCCACTATGCAGCTGGACTAGCCGACAAACTTGCTGAAGCCTGACGCCTTTCCAGTGTTACTTGGTCGTGTGGGAGTCACAAGGGCAAGGATTAAGTAACAATTTATTAGTGAATTTTTTAAATACATACATATATCAAGAATACACCTGAAACTACTGTTCTTGTATTTCAAAAATCCATGAATGCATAATTTTTCCTTATTTATTTACAATTAACTAGACATTTTTATGGCAGTACAATTGTTGGCAGACTTTTGCTGGTGATTTTGGAAGGTACCCCCCCCTCGGAAAGCGGGGGTGTACTGTACTGCATGAGTGTGTGTCTATTCTTGCATGTGCATACTACTGCAGTATATCACACAGGCCAAGTCACCGACATGTGAATGGAAAATGCGGTGGTCTTATTACTACCCAGCTGACCATGATGATGCAATGGCGGGTGGGGGCTAATTGGTGGTGTGCAGGAAAAGCACAGCGTGCTTACATAACAGCAATGTGTTTACGGGCACAGACATGGGCTGTTCACTGAAAGAAAGAAAGAATTCAAAGAAAAATCTTGAAAGTCTGGCTTTGGTTGGCTCCGCCTACTGTTGAAGGTGAATTATACCTGAGGTTGCACAAATTGAAATTAAAGCCAAAAATTCCCATTTGATTGACTCTAGGACAGTTTAGTGTGATACAAAGTGCAGTGAGACCATTAAACTTCACATTTGAGTGTTTTATTGATTTTTATGTGCTACTATTAGACGTGGTTGACCACTGTTTACACTTTTAAACATGACAAAGTGTGATGCAACTCATTAGGGTTTTATTGTTTTTACATGTAATAGCAGGTCATTTTACACTTGAATGTTGTTTGCCTGGGCAGTTAAATAAAGCTTCGACAGTTTGACTCTGGAATGGATTAGTCTATTTTCATGATGTCATCGGGGAAAATCATTTTTAAATCCGAACAACTCCGAGGTCATCCAGCATGGTGTTCGACCTGAGAAGTCTTTTCTTGTGGCCCGAGCAAGGCAGCAGCAGCAGCAGCAGCAGCTGTACGCCAGCTGTGCACATCGGTGTGATAAGCAAGGAGGATGTTTTGGAGCGCTACCTGGCCGTGGGCGCTCTGCATCTCTGCCGGCATTTCAGGAATGTCTTTGTACGCCAGCGCTTCATCCCCAGCCAGCAAAGTCCTTTTGCTGTCTTCCTATTTTGCATTTTATGGCGGCCTGTCTGTCCAACGCTATCCAGGCTAAAGCTATAAATGAGTTGTGTTTTTACACCGTATCGTACTTTAGCCCAGTTTGTGAAATGTCTTTTAAGCATGTGATGGTTGTCGCATATACAGTAAACCTCGGATATATCGGAAATTCGCTCACAACGGACAGATAAAAAAGAACCAATTTTTCTGTAATGCATTTCCAATAAAAATTCATTGCATATATCGGATTTTTTTTAAAGGATTTCGCCTATTTCGGACAAAATCTCCAGTCCCGTTCCAATTTCCCTCGCATACATCGGATGGCCGCATCGTGGCCTTTGATCCATCTTTGATCCATGTTCACAGCCAAAGCTGAAGATTATAACATCTTTGTATGAATTACAGACATGTACATGAGCATGTACAACGAAATAAAAAAAAAATTCTCAAATCTGTAGAAATGCCTTCTTGTTGCTATTAGCTATTAGTATTTTCTGTACCGCTTATCCTCCATGGGGTCGTGGGGGTATGCTGGGGCCTCTCCTGGCGGACATCGGGTACACCCTGGACTGGTCGCCAGCCAACAGCAGGGCGCATAAAGACAAACAACCATTCACACTCACACTCAAAATGTTTGTTTTATCCGACGTAGCCCCACACTCAATGAAAATTTTGCCCACACTCATCGGGCATATCGGCTGATCCCAATTGGTGGCCGATCGATATAGCATGTGTGGCCAACATGCTAACCACTTGGCCACTGTTTGGGCCCCATTGCATATTCTAAAAACATAACAAGTAACATAACATCTCTAACAAGACAAATGAAAAAAAGGGAAAAATGCATCAAAGAAGGCTCAAAATATTAAGAGAAAAAACTGTAATCTCACCAGAAAAACTATGACAGCATAAACATAATTTTAGTAGTATCAAGTTTAAATTTTAAAGAACAAAGACATTTCGTATGAAAAACAAACAAAAACAAAAGTTGTTGTTTTTGGAAAATTTGATTGTTTAAAAAGTTAGAATGTTACAAGAATAAAAACAGAAATATGGAACTAGTATAACTATAAGGAGAAATATTACAAAAAGAAAGTTCAAATAAAAAAAACAACAGCAGAAATGGACAAAACAGCTGTAATGTTATGAAAATAAAGTCTAATTATTAAGACAAAAAAGATTGTTATTTTGTTTTTAAATTATATTTTCAGTCGGAATGAGCCGCAGGCCTATAATAATAATAATAATAATAATAATAATAATAATAATAACAAAAACATCCACTAGCAGCAAATGGCCCCCGGACCGCATCTCAAACGTATCGCCTCGTTCTGGTTGACACTGGTCAGTTCTTTGGGTCATGTCACAGTTTGGTTTTCAGTTTTGCTTTCTCTTGCATTAAGTTCTGCTGTTGTGTTCACTATCCAGATTCTGGGGCTACCATGTTGGGGCGGAGCTACAGGATGTCCGCAGCTGCTCCTCATTTGCCTCACCTGTAGCGACTGGATGGCACTTGGTGATCCTTCATGGCAGAGCCTCTTTGCCGCATGCGTTTTCCAACACAGAACTGTGTTCTATTGTTTTGCCAGTTTTTCGCCTCTGCAAACTGGGATCCGGACTCGTGCGCCACAAAACCTCACAATCCTAAATCCAAACACACTCCCAGTGGCTCAAAAAGCACACCTTCAGGCCACCCCTTGACACGATGTGAAGGCTACCGGTCTGGTTGGATTTATTATTGTGGGAGTGATTGAGCCTAAACACACACAAGCGCCCTTGCAAACACAGACGCGCAAAACAACCACAGTCTCGAACGCAGCTGCACACATGGCATGTCCAAGGAGGTCTCAAATGAATTGGTCAATTATTGGTAATCATGAGATCTACATTTTGTTCCCTCATGCGCTTACACACATACACACACGCTCGTACAATCTGGCTCCAATTAAGGCCATCCGGGAGGAGAGAAAAGGGCCCAAGTGCAAAAGGACATACCTGGAAGTCTGTTCTGAAACTACAGAAAATGGCCGACCTCTGAGTACACACACAAAAAAAAGCACACGCAATCCTGAAGTAGGACGCAGTAGCAAAAAGACAGCAAAAGTCAACGTGAAATGGACTTAAGGCTTGAAAAATGCAAACATATGGAGGAAAAATGCTACGAAAATATATTGAATTAACAAGGCCTGTGGATTGGCTAGCGACCAGTCCAGGGTGTACCCCGCCTCTTGCCCAAAGACAGCTGGGATAGGCTCCAGCACTCCTGCGACCCTCGTGAGGATAAGCAGTAGAAAATGAATGAATGAACAAGTAGGTAGTACTACAACAAGGATCTCTATGTACAGTACCTTGTACCTCCATTCGGAGGACAGAGGGCTGCACGAGTGCTGCCTCGACATCCAAGGCGATTTGAATCAGGTCATCAGCATGTGGAGGACTTGTTTTGGAGAAAAGAGGACACCAGCAAATAAGTGTGGCATTAATGTCAATCATAACAGAAATATGTACATACTATGTCATGCCCTGTGTGGGTTCCCAAGTGACAGTTTGTCTATGTTCCCTCTCTGGCTTTAGTTTCTGTTTTAGATGCTCTTGTTTTGTATTTGACTTCCCGTTTTGCCTTGTCTGCCTTGGTTGTGCTCATCACCCACACCTGTCCCTAATTAGTGCTGTTTATTTAGTTCAGGTGTGTGCTTCTCCCGAGGTGGGATCATTATCATTTGTCGCTCTGTCCTGTGTTGTTGTATCCTGCTGCTGCCATTATTTCATTAAATTCAATGTTTTACCTGCATTTGGGCCAGTTCTCTGCATCCTGCGGTCGCACCGCAAAGCTCTCAAGCCTGACCGTGACATATTGTATGTATCTTGGAACTAATATTAGTCAAATCAAATGAGAAAATGTACATGAAACAACATGAAAGTGCAAAAACAAACCATATTTTCCAGACATACAGTATACTTAGATTAAACCTAAATGAACTATCACACGCTACACAGAACACACAAAGGACACAAAATACTTTAACAAACAAACACTAAAGTGGTATCTCATTATTTAAACCAGCACAGTACTATGGAAGCCCCGTTCCACCACTGAAAGAAAAAAAATATCCCAATGCAAAGTCATAATTATGAGATAAGAAGTAAAGATTTGGGGATAAAAAGCCATAATTATGAGATAAAATACTATTTAAATTATCAGATGGAAAGTCTTGAAGTCATTGTGCAATAAAAAGTAAAAATTAAGTATACAAACTGTGCATGCGCCCGGTTCTTAACTGGAGACTTCATCACAGATCTCAAGATTTGGACTTTTATTGCATAATTTACTTTCACATAATTATCACATAATTATGAGTTCAATTTTTTTAATCCCATGATTTTTACTTTTTAATCCCTGAATTATGACTTTCCTGCCTCATAATTATGACAATTTATCTTTTGAATTTTGAGTTTCTTTCTCGTGATTTTGATTTTTTAAGTCATAATTCTGACTTTAATGACGCGTTAACGGAAGTTCCCTTTAACGGTGGCAAATTTTTTGACGTGCGATTATCGTGCACTCCTCCTGTTTGACCCTCGGCCCCCACCGTAGTTTGATTGAAGTATGGTAACTCTGTAGCCACAAGCTGGAACAAATATTGATGGGAAATGGAGAAAGAAAAGAGTATTTAGATTGGTAAAGTTAGCTTCAAAGCCCTGGCAGATGGCTCTTGTAGCAAGACCAAAGTTATTTGTATCTACTGTTGCTGTGTTTGACTTATCACGGATTCCATAGCCTGCCGGAGACTGGAGCAGTGCAGGTATGGTTTTTATTGTCATATCCAGTGCTACCTTGGCATAAAAGTGGACCAACTAACCAGTGCTTTTCACATTTTTACATCTCTCTGATGATTTTGGCATTGAACTGCCAGCTAAATCGGACTTCCAGCTGCTATTGACGGGCTGTCAATGTGATGACGTGGCTGAAGTCCAGTGTTTTGCTAGCGTTAGCCATTTAGCATGGAACTACCACAATGATGCACATTAGCACTCAAAGTCATCAAATCTTACCTTTATGCATTCCCACATCGTATCAGCATTCGGGAGCAAGTATGAGGTGAAAGAAAAAGGGGTAAAATCCATCCAAATACATCCATACAGCCCTCTGTGTATCCGAGAACGGTGCGTCGGTGCGTTCAATGACCGTCGAAAAAGTAGGACAAATTGCAAATTGCATGAAACATTCAAAAACTGTGGAAATAGTTAGAGTGTTGTAATAAAATACTAATTATCTAATATAATGATTGATTTCTGTGTATTTCAAAGTGTTTTAAAAGAGAAATGAAATGACATTAGGTTTGCAATTTGCATGAAATGTTTTATGACTATTTCCCTATGTTTTAGGTATTTCC
Organism: Doryrhamphus excisus; assembly: GCF_037039965.1. Classification (NCBI taxonomy): domain Eukaryota; kingdom Metazoa; phylum Chordata; class Actinopteri; order Syngnathiformes; family Syngnathidae; genus Doryrhamphus; species Doryrhamphus excisus. The sequence continues at coordinate 18,824,959 of NC_136357.1, forward strand.
ATTTGTACATTTCATGAAGGAAAGGTGCATTGAGGCAATTCTTTAATAATAATCCTTTCTGAATGTCCCTAAATAGGCTATTTTACTCACAAACATTTAGAATTTACAACCAGTATCATAAATAAACAAATCTTATTTTGAGCTGACAGAAATAAACAATGTATGTTTGTGTCAGTGTGAGAGGTCTCACTTGCTCCCAATTTGTATTTGCTGAATGTTTGTGGGCGGGTTTAAGAGCATTTGCTAATAATAAAGAAAAATAGTAATACAAAAATATGCTTGCTGACTGTATTTTTTAAAATAATGGCCAAAAGTTCCCAAAATGATATCCCTTTACATAAAATTTGATGTAATTATCGTTGTAGTTGCACATCGAATCATTTACCACTAAGATATTTCCCCTACTTATTATAGATAAAAACGTATTTCCATCTGTGATTAAATTTTGAGTTTTTTGTGAGTTAACTATGGACAAAAATGCAATTAATTGAGATTAAATATTTTAATCGATTGACAGCCCATAATTTGAACTTTTTATCCCGTGATCGATGTTGTTCTGGTGCGATTTGGCCAACATTAGCCTGAACGACCGTCCCCCTCTTTAAGTGTGCAGAAATGTCTGAAGGGGTACGGGACTGTGAACGCACCGATGTACACAACACAAGCGCCGTATCGCCTACTTTTTTAAATTCATGGTTGAAATGTGGACATACAGTAGCATTTTGAAAACTGTAGGCCCATGTTGACATCTGAAGTTTACGTGATACCACATTAAACGGTAAGGCGAAACAGCTATAAATCCCATCTGTCACCCACCCACCCTCCCCTTGGGTCCTGTTGATTGTTAAGTGTTGGCCCCGCCCACTTGGCACTGTCATACGAGCACGTTGGGTTTTATCAGGGTGTATTATCCAAAGCCACCACACAGAAGCCCCGATTGATCTCCTCTGAAAGGCAGCTCGGTTCTTCAGGCGATCCAGATGTGGTAAAGCGTCTGAAGCATCGCCACGCACGGTGCGATATTACATCGCTTTGGAAATGTGTTATTAAATCTGCAGGCTCGCGTTGAGCCACCTGGATGACAGCTGGGACGGACATTCATTCATTCATTCATTTTCTACCGCTTTTTCCTCACGAGGGTCGCGGGGGGTGCTGGAACGGACAACGAACAAACAAAAAAACTGAAAAAAAATGTGAAATAAAGCATCTAACCTTTTCCAGGGAGGGCAACATAGTGAAATATGAAACAGTGCAAATTTTATGTTTTGTAAACCAATACTTGTAGATATGCCAAGAAGTTATAGACTGTACTGTGGTGTGTATTTTTTTTTTGTTTGTCACACTTAAATGTTTCAGATCATCAAATTTAAATATCAGTCAATGACCACACAACTGAACACAAAATGCAGTTTTTGAATGATATTTTTTATTTTTTATTTAGTTATTTATTTTTTTAGGGAGAAAAAATCCAAAGCTACATGGCCCTGTGTGGAAAAAGTGGTTGGGCCACCCTTAGCAACAACAACTGCAATCAAGCATTAGTGATAACTTGCAATGAGTCTCTTACAGTGCTGTGGAGGAATTTTGACCCATTCATCTTTGTCCTTCAGCCACATTGGAGGCTTTTCCAGCGCCTTTTCAAGATCATGCCACAGCATCTCAATAGGATGTCCAGGTCAGGACTTTGACTAGACCACTCCAAAGTCTTCATTTTGGTTTTCTTCAGCCATTCAGAGGTGGACTTGCTGGTGTGTTTTGGATCATTGTCCTGCTGCAGAACCCAAGTTGGTTTCAGCCTGAGGTCACCAACAGATGGCTGGACATTCTCCTTTAGGATTTTTTGGCAGACATCAGAATTCATGGTTCCATTTATCACAGCAAGGAAGCTGTGATGAATTACGCCAGATGTAATTGGACACACACCTTCCAAAAGTGAAAGTCTTGTCTCGTCACATCACAGAGTATTTTCCCAAAGGTCTTGGGTATCATAAAATGTTTTCTGGCAAAATTGAGATGCATTTGAATGTTCTTTTTGTTCAACAGCGACTTTATTCTTGGAACGCTGCCATGCAGGCCATTTCTGCCCAGTGTCTTTCTTACGGTGGAGTCATGAACCCTGACTTTAGGGGGGACCTATTGTTCTTTTTCCACTTTTCTAGCCAATAAATGATGTGAGAATTTAGAATTATTGTGTTAAAGTATGCCAACATTTCAGATATGGAGGTTTGCACATTTGCAAGTGAGCCCTGAAGAGCGGATACCTAGATCTCCATTTTGCTACAAAGACTCAACAAGATGCTCGTTTGCCGTCAGCATTTTTTACGTGAGGGCTGGAGCACACGTCTTGTGCTGGAAGACACAGCCATCCCAATGAGAGTGGGCATTGTGAGTGTTGTCGCTCTATTTATGCTGCTGTTGCTGACGGAACTGGAATAAGTATGTTTGTCAATGCGCCTCGAAAAGAAGTTTCAGTAGTGCTTTATATTATTAAAATAAGGCAAGATACTGCAACTATTACATTTTATCATCAGTATATGTGTTAATGCATGATCACAGCATCTAAATACAGCAAATAGGTGTGATAGCATTGTTAGCTACAAATTCAATTTGTAAAAATTGTGACTCTTTTTTCTTTGAATATTTTGATTTGATTTCCATTTTTCCTGTTGTTTTTTTAAGAGATATTCCAACTATTTTAACTTTGTTCTTGTAAATTTCCTCCTTGTGATTATGACTTTGTTCACATCATATTTTCACTTTATTGTTGTAACATTCTAACTTTTTCCGCAAACAAATTTTTCAAAAATTAAATTCTTTTGAGTGTTTCTTATGATATTGGAATTTTTTTAACAAAAACAAAATTTTTCTTTAGTATTTTAACGACATGCTACTAAAATTACACAATTTTTTCATCACAATATTACAAGTTCATTTTCATAATATTGCAATTTTTTTGTTAGAATGACTATTTTTTATATTTAGATTTTTATTCTCAAAAATGAGTTGTTTATTGTGTAAAAAATGTTGTCAAAAACCAAGCTTCCACAATATCTGTCTGCATAAGAAGCGCCTCTTGAATAAAGCCTGTGCTTGCAGTTGATTGGCTATGGTTGGCCACAAAGCTGGAACCCGGGAGTAACAGATGGCCAAATAAAAAGCAACCTAAAAACACGTGTTTGTGTTGCATGTGCTGCACTTTTCCATGCACCAGGTGTAGCCAGTTTACGGAGTCTTTGCCAGAATTTAGCACAAACAGCAGCTTTGTGTCCAACGTAAGGCAGTGAAATGCCAGTGGGAACGCTAAGGTGAACCAGGTTTCTGCTTTGGTCCAGACAAGAGAACCACATTATAAGAGTGAACCCTCTTCAATTTGCCACAATAATTACGATTTATTTGGGGCTAGCTAGCTTTCTAAATGCAGGCTTTGCTATACAGCGTAAAACAAGCTACAGACTTAGGAGCTGTATGTCTTTGCAGAAAGAAGGCTAACCCAGGAGTGTAAAAAACAAATCTGCAGTAATTTTACGATCAGTCTACCCAAACTATCTGATTGTTAGCTTGTGATTGACGTGACTGGCGCTTTGATTCAGGATTCAACTTGAGTTTTTTTTGCCAAACAGAGAAATAACATCCATCCAAACATATGATTGCCCAAAGTGTATTGATTAGAATAATTAGATCAGTCGATATCCTGAGGATAACACACATCCTGGACATTATGCCGTATTTATGATTTTTAATCAGTGTCAAGTTTATTGTAAGGATTTTTTTTACTTTTGTTGTATAATAGTATTTTTAAACGATGCAAATAAAGTGCCAATAAAAAAACATTTGGATACCTTTGGGCTAACCTAACATGATGTTGCTGTGAAAAAGTAATGCTAACACTTTAGCTCTGCTCATGTTGCTAACGTTTGTGTCCTCCTGCCCTGCTCCTTTAGTGTTGCTGTGTATCTATTATGTTGGTAATGGTAATGGTAATGGTTTTATTTCATTTGAACATGCATCAGATTCCAATTGAGTGCATCCCATAATCAGTTCCCAGTTCCATATGTCCAAAAGGAGTAGGAAGAAGCAAAGCTTATTAAATCCTACCCCTCCATCTGGTACTTTTACAATCAGTAACTGTTACATTTGTTCACTTCCTGCTTTCCATAATACAGTTTAATGTTTTTTTTGTTTTTTTTTAAATAATGTACCTCTTACCAAAGTACTCGGTGATATGAGCATCCAATGCCATAATGGGTACCATAGTAAGTGTCAATATAGTGATATATATAGCACATCATGACTGGTTCAAGACTCTTCATCCTTGTATTTAGCAAACATCAACTGCTTGTATTGTTTCTTGAATTGGCTCATCGTTGTGCATTGTTTGATTTCCTTACTCATTCCATTCCATAGTTTGATTCCACATACTGAAATGCTATGGCTAGCATAACGTAGCCCTAGAGTAGTCGTAGTGTTAGACAAGTACACGTAAAAAGTGCCTCTACCCTGTCAGAGACAAACAAAGCTATTTATTATCATTAAAACTAAGGTACACAAAACAGTTTATATTCCAGTACACTATTGTGGGACCTCTGAGACATATAAAAAATGGTTGAAAATACTCCAACATGAGACCTTGAAGTATATTTAGTTTCAATAGGAAGAAGTGGGTCAGTGTGCCCAGATGTTAGCATGCACTCGGTTCCCCGTGTAGAAGCTTTCAAGAACATTTTGTCACTCATGTTGGGGAAGAAGTGCAATTTCATTAAACCTGCCTGTGCTATCTGCTTTGGATCTGTGGTGACCTCGGCGTGTTGGACGGTTTTCCAAAGCCAAACAAACCAAAATATGGATATCATCATACCAGCGTGTACAATAACAACGTGACCGTGCGCTGGCAAGAATCAGCACAAAATATTCAATACACTTGGAAACATTCGCAAGAGTAATACCCAGCACTTTTTAGGGCAAGACTGTCTATTTGTGAGTCCGAATTGGAGCTTAACCTAGTTTATGTTGGCCTCACCACAAAATGGGGCAAACTCCGTTCCTCCCTGCTTAATCTTTTCCAACTTTTTGACGCTCGAACTCGGCCTTAACTTTCTCTGTCCCACTTTCTTGCCTCACAGCTGCCCAGGTATCAGTCAACACACCCCGGCTTGACTTTACCCCCCACTCTCCCACACCCATCTTTAATTGGGCTTTATAGCATGGCTTGGAATGCCTGGAATGAAAAGCCATCCTCTGTATCCTCGGTCCAAGGGCCTGCCGGGGCTTGCACTGATGGTTTTCCAGGGTAAAATGAGATCCAGGCTTGGCACTGACATCCACAGACATGGTTTCATCCACATCTGTCTTCAGATCCGTCTTCTTTTGCCTTCCATTGGCCGTCCATCACGGCAAAGCAGGTGGTGCCTGGAAGCAACATTCCCAGCTCCTTTGTGTTGGGAGATTCATGCAGCGCCGCTTTTGATGAAAAGACACATTCCTCCCCTCCCTCACGCTCACTTGGTCGCACCTTTTTCTGCTGAGGAAGCATAGAAGTGGGAGGCCACGGGGCACAACCAGATCTGGCCTCTGGATGTTGGGAAAGAGTTTAAGGATCGCCATAAATCCCAAAGAACAAAAAACTGCAGTCAGTGTGTAACGGATGCCAGCTCGTGTTGCAGTACTTTGGTAAAACTCCTCCCTGACACGTTAAAGAGCCAGCATGGATGTCAAGTTGACATGTGGGGATTTTAGCTTGAAGGCTAGCGCTCTTCAATCTCATTCTGTGGACCTGGTTCGAGCCTGGGTGCAACGTGGGGTTGAGGCTGGACAAGGCAGGTTATGGACGTGAGTGGGGGGGGGGGGGTAACGGATCCCAGCTGATGCAGCTGTGCAACATGACATTGGTAAACCTCACCTGGACATCTAGTTGACAGTCCGGATTTTTTACCTCTTGATTCTGGACCCTGGACTCTCCTCTCTCATTCTGCAGACCCCTTTTTAGGGCTTTGGAACATGTGGCTGGCTAGACCAGGCGGGTTATATTCTTCTAATGACCTGAATTTAGCAAAAGTACGCTGGTAAACCTCAGTCTCTGACAGATGGATGGCTGGAACTCTCGACGCTGGCTGGATGAGGTGGGTTACATTGGTCCAGCGAGGTTAAGGTTGGGGGGGGGACATCAAAGAAGGGGGACCTATTCATTTTTGGGACTTTGTATTGACTTGTGGACTCTACAGAGCAGCTACCCAAGATAACCTGCACAGAAAGCTTTCAAGATCTTCCAGACTCTGCACCTCTTCCAGCAGTGTTTTCTTGGTCTGTGTAATTTATTCCTCTAGCTGAGCCCACTCCACTGTGATTAGTCACACTCCCAAGCGCTCCTGAGGACTTCCGGAACGGAGGTCCGTGTTTACTCAGTGCAGGCAATCTGCATGAAGTCTGGGTTTGATGTCAGTAGAAGTGTTTGAGTTCCTGTGAGTGCGGGGCCGCATTGCATGGGTGACCACGCTTATAAATGCAGACCTTACCTTTTTGGATTTAATCTTGGGTAAGTTGAGAAGGAAGCGCATACACAGTGGGGGGTATGAGAGTCCTCTGTCACACACGGATACGTCTGTGTGCACGTGCATGGATTCATGCTTTTCATGGTGGAAATGATGGATGATGTGCATGAAATTCCCTTACACGTTACCTCCCCAGCATTGCCTCGCTAGGTGGGGATTTGCTTCCATTGTAGCGGTCTCCAGGGAAGCATAAAAATAGAAGAGAGGGGGTTCCAACATGTGGTGTACATAGCTCCAACGTTTACCGTCTCGACAAAACAAAAGCAACTTGCTGGATGGCCTCTCTTTTTCAAGGCAAAACTCACTTCTTTCCACCTGTTGAAGGGTCACTGACATGACCAGGATTGGGAATTCTCTGCCAAAACGTTTATCTTGTGGCTCTGTGAGGGATTTAGCATTCCCTCATGAGGACATGAGGATTTTTCACTGAGATATGCTTATGTCTCAGTTCATTAACACTAAGGGTGGGAATTGTTTGAATTTGAGCCATTCTGGTTCCGGTTCCTCATTTTGATTCAGGTTCCTAACGATTCTCGATTCCGATTCTTTTCAGGGGGTGGGTCATAAAAAGTCTGCATGGTTGAAATGAGGGCACTAACCAAAGTTCTTGGATGAAATGTCTGTCTCCATATTGTTGTTTTTTTTTTAATAATATGACCTTTTTATGAATGACTTATTAATTACCACAAATTTCTCCCCAGACTATTAATAACCAGTACCAAAGTATCAACCACTGAACATATTTAGAAGACTCTTTATATAGGAGTACAAGTTCATAAATGATTAGTGTTTTAAAAAACACTAATCATGAAAAAACAATGGCACATATCCTGTTGTTCACATGTTGGAGTGTCTTACTAACCATGTTATTTCCTACTAAAATTTACAATTGATTGTAAATTTGAAGTGATTGAAGTGAGATTGAAGTGATTTACAATTTATTGTATCATTTATTTACTGAGTGGGACCAACATAGCAACAGCGCTATCACTGTTGCTAGCCATATATCCAACCGCCAACTGTAAATTTACAACGTCAGGTAAAGTACACAGCGTTAATTAGCTGGATATTTGAATTGGCCACCGTGTTCATAGTATAAAGTATCATTTGTTTGCTGCTTCAATGCTGGTATGAGATCAACCTTCCATCCATCCATTTTCCTCCGCTTATCCGGGTCCGGGTCGCGGGGGCAGCAGTCTTAGTAGGGAAGCCCAGACTTCCCGGTCCCCGGCCACCTCCTCCAGCTCCACCGGGAGGACACCAAGGCGTTCCCAGGCCAGCTGTGAGACATAGTCCCTCCAGCGTGTCCTAGTTCTACTTTTCCCGGCTGGGCATGCCCGGAAAACCTCACCAGTGAGGCGTCCGGGAGGCATCCGGACTAGATGCCCGAGCCACCTCAACTGACTCCTCGAGATGTGAAGGAGAAGCAGATCTACTCTGAGCCCCTCCCGGATGGCTGAGCTCCTCACCCTATCTCTTAGGGTGAGTCCAGCTACCCTACGGAGGAAACTCATTTCAGCCGCCTGTATCCGCCATCTCATTCTTTCAGTCATGACCCAAAGCTTATGACCATAGGTGAGGGTGGGAACATAGATGGACCGGTAAATTGAGAGCTTTGCCCTCCGGCTCAGCTCTCTTTTCACCACGACGGTCCGGTACAGCGACCACATTACTGCCGAGGCTGCACCGATCCGTCTGTCGACCTCACGCTCCCACTTTCCCTCACTCGTGAACAAGACCCCGAGATACTTAAACTCCTCCACCTGGGGCAGGACCTCATTCCCAACCCGGAGGGAGCACTCCACCCTTTTCCGACTGAGAACCATGGCCTCTGATTTGGAGGTACTGAGTCTCATCCCAGACGCTTCACACTCAGATGCAAACCGTCCCAGTAAACGCTGAAGGTCGCAGCCCGAAGAAGCCATAAGAACCACATCATCTGCAAATAGCAGAGATGAGATTCTAAGGCCCCCAAACTGGACTCCCTCAACACCTTGGCTGCGCCTAGAAATTCTGTCCATGAAAATTGTGAACAGAATCGGTGACAAAGGGCAGCCTTGGCGGAGGCCAACGTTTACCGGAAACAGGCTCGACTTACTACTGGCAATGCGAACCAGACTCCTGCCCCATTTGTACAAGGACCGGATAGCACGTCGAATGCCTTTTCCAGATCCACAAAGCACATGTAGACTGGTTGGGCAAACAATAAGATCAACCTCATTCATTGTTTTGCTTACCTGGTTGAAAGCAGTCCGGTGTAGCCGGTCAAAAACGCGGTAAAAAGTCTGGGGTAGCGCGTAATAAAGTAATAATTTAATGTAAACAGTTAATGGTAATCCAAATTGTCCGTGGTTGAATTGGATGAACACGATTGCTCACTAACCACCTCTTGTCATTTGATGTTGGCCAAGTTCAACAAATGAACGGTTCCGGGAGAATCGGAATGTCAGAACTGGTTCCAATCGATGCTCGATGCCCAACCCTGATTGACACTTGGAGACACAAAAGGGCAGAGAGGTCAGATTTTTCTATTGGCCTGCAGCACATTCATAAAATATCATTTAACAACAAAAAATACAGCAAATATGGAAAAAGCAGCAGTAATTTTACAAGAATAAATTCTTCAGAAGAAGGTTCCCACACCCTGTGGCGCTCTCATTCATCAGTTTATTCAGGTAACGTTTCGGTCCGTTTGACCTTCATCAGGCATATTAAATCATATCTCTGCCCTACACACAGATATATAGTATATATATATATATATATATATATATATATATATATATATATATATGTATGTATGTCCCAATACAGTCAACCAATCAAAGGATTTAGGGGCGACCTGTTTTGATGAATATCACCTGTCGAAGGGCAATAACAGGTGTATAAAGAGAACATAGCATAATCTAATATCAAAAAGTCCTAATGTTGTTGATAATAATAAACAATCATTTTTGTACAAAAAAGTTTAAAAAATAAGGAAAGTGTTTTTTTAAATAAAGTTGGAATATCGTGAAAAAAACGAAACAGCAAATTTCAGCAAAAGTTCAATGTTAAAATGTTTCAAGAAAAAGTCAAATTGTTATGGGAATAAAGTCAGAATTATGAGACAAAAGTGGAAATAGTCGCAAAATAAAAAAAACAACAACAGAAATTGAAAAAAAAGCTGCAATTTCACAAGAATGATCAAAATATTAAGAAAAAAATGTCTCAATTAGGCAATGGAAAGAAATTATAATATTACGGGTTATTTCAGTCATTTTAAAAAATACAATTTACAAAGATTAAAGGAAGTTGAAATATTTGGAAAACCCAGAAAGCTTTTAGTTTCAGCTTTTAACATCCAGCCATGTGTGTTGGATCCCGAATCCCATCTGGAAGTAGAGACTGGACAGTCCAAAGTTTGTCAAGAAAAGATGTTATTTCAAGTGTTCTCTCATTGGTAAGTAGCTTTAGCATTTTAGCTTCTCGACAGCATCGGAGTAGAGCCACTGATTGTGGTGGAAAAGGCTATTAGCAACCCCGCTCCCTGTGTGCACACTATATAATGCTACACGACAGTCCAGTGTGAAATGCCGTTGACAGATTAAAATACATTTCATTTGCTGGTAGGGAATCAGGAACTCCGACCACTTGTGCCTGATGGTGATCTAATGCTGCTATCCGCACCAAGAGCCCGTTTAGGAGCACCAACAATCCATCATCTCCCTCACTTTGAAGTCCCGGGTAAGCTTCGCTACACATCTTAAAATGCAGCGTGGATCTCTGTCTACTGGTCAGTCAGCTACAGACATGGGAGGTGTCGGTTTGACCATTTTTATATTCTTCACATAAAGGCCTAGCATAATGTCGCTGTACAAATGTGTAATGGTAGCACTGTAGCTCACTACATACTAAGGTTTGCACCCCCCCCCCCAGCTCCGCGGACATTTGTTTCCACACATTCCTGCACGTTCTGCCCTCAGTGCACCCTGGATGCTTTGCCCAGGCACTGGCAACTTCAGCGGAATATGCCTAGCCTGTCATTAGCGAGCATGCCACACGGTCGGATCCTGAGGCTGCCAAGATCAGCACCATGACGACAAAAGACAAGCCTCCATGCTGCCTTCTTGTGGCATACCAATTTGGAAATAGGGAAACGCATGGACATTTTGCTGTCGGAAAGGAACGTTTGACTCATCTGTGAGAAAGCGATTCCTTCGACCCCGTTGTGCAAACCACACTCGCCCCGTTTATTGACGCGTCTCGCAGCCGCTGCCTGCTCGGCATGTTTGGCGGCGTTGTGGGCGACATGGCGAATACGGACCAACGCACTCGTGACGCAGGCTGGCGCGAGGAGCTGCCGACTGGGAATTACAGAGTTGGGCTGGAGACCAGATCTTAAACCACTTCGTTAGGTGGTGGTGACGGCATTTGGTATTCCAACCCCTCCACGCACATCCTCAGAGGCCGCGTACGACACACGGATGAAACGTAGAAAAACTCAGACATCTCAGGGGTCTTCACCCGTTCAGCACCGATGGCAACACCAAGCAACGCCATGAGTCATCACATGAATTTTGTATCCATGTTGCCTTCCTTTGCTGGAGCTGACTAGAATGCTGGCTTTGACCTGCCTCAACAATTACCCCGGAATTCAGAGGGAAAAAAAAACAGGAACGCAGCTAAGCAAACAGTTAAGGTCATTATTTCTCAGCAATGGCAACAAATAACCATGAAGCCATATTCCCAAAGGAAATAGTGGATATTAGAGGGGATAATTTCAAAAAATGTTCCAGAGAAAAAAGGAGCTTGAACCTGCCGAGATGAATTGTTGTCCTGTCTGCAGGAAAGTAAAGCAGCGCTAATTTAAAGCACACCACATTTTAGCTTGAGTTGCCTGCATGGTAGGTTGAAACCTTTTTTTGTGCCATTTTGATTTTTATTTTCACTTCATTGAAAGAATTTGTTCATTGAAAGAATATAGGTAAGATGTGCCAAAAGATATCCATTTTTGAAAAACAATTCTGTTTTTTAAATTAGCCTCAAATGGCTGACGACAACACTCTTTTATCAACAGATGATAATAGATTATCCTTGAACCTAAGTAAAACTAAAATCATGCTGTTTGGTAACAGCAGAAAGGACACACACCAGCAAATACAAATAGACGGTGTAGACATTGAAAGGGTGAACGGAAATACATTTCTGGGATCATAATAGATGAAAATATGAGCTGGAAACCTCATATTACAAATATACAACATAAGGTAGACAGAAATATTTCAATATTGAACAAAGCAAAATTTGTTCTCAATCAGAAATCACTCCACACTCTTTATTGCTCTCTGGTTCTACCATATCTTACTTATTGTGTGGAAATATGGGCTAATAACTATAAAAGCAATCTTCACTGGCTAAATGTATTGCAAAAAAGGTCAGTAAGGATAATTCATAATGCCGCCTACAGAGAACATACTAACTCCTTATTTCTAAAATCACAAATACTTCAACTTGCTGATATAGTTCATCTTCAAACAGCTAAAATAATGCACAAGGCTAAAAATAAGCAATTAGCTAAAAATGTCATCCAATACTTCTCTACAAGAGAAGAGAAATATGATCTCAGGGAAGAAGTACATTTGAAACACTTCTATGCTAGGACTACGTTATGCTAGCCATAGCATTTCAGTATGTGGAATCAAACTATGGAATGGATTGAGTAAGGAAATCAAACAATGCACAACAATGAGCCAATTCAAGAAACAATACAAGCAGTTGATGTTTGCTAAATACAAGGATGAAGAGTCTTGAACCAGTCATGATGTGCTATATATATCACTATATTGACACTTACTATGGTACCCATTATGGCATTGGATGCTCATATCGCCTCATACTTCGGTATGGGACAAAATAAATAAATAAATAAATAAATAAATAAATGTATATTAGGAAAGCAGGAAGTGAACAAATGTAACAGTTAGTGATTGTAAAAGTACCAGATGGAGGGGTAGGATTTAATAAGCTTTGCTTCTTCCTACTCCTTTTGGACATGTGGAACTGGAAACTGATTATGGGATGCACTCAATTGGAATCTGATGAAATAATAATAATGAAATAAAACCATTACCATTACTACCGTATTTTCCGCACTTTAAGGTGCTAACGCCCTGGGTTTGAATCTCTCCGAGTAAGCATCATTAGTATTCATCCAGAAGGAATATAAAGAGCTTAAGCCAAAATCAGTATGTGGATCAAAAGACAAAAGTTGGTGGCAACTCTGAAATCGGGAAAAAGCTGAAAGAGACCAACAAATAAGGCGCACTTAAAAGCCTTGAATGTTTTACAGAAATGTACAATGCGCCTTAGAAAGAAGAAGAACTCCGACCATCCAAGCGGCGTGATAGCGATGGATGAAAGATGGTGAGTCCACCTTTCCTAAGACTGGGAGGAGTGACGCCACCATCTGAGAATGGATTGTGGATGTGGATTGTGGGTGAAGGTATCTTCTTTAACTGTCAGAGCTTTGGCGAAAGTCGCCATCATTGCCAACAGTTCAATCCAGATGATGAGGACTTTCATGAATTTGTGGGAGAAGATGAATTAAAAATCCAATGCTAGGCCAACATGCTAACCACATCTCTGATCCCATGACCAACCATGGCACCAAGTCTGCAAATCTTTTTGAAATGTTTGGCCTTGAGCAGAGTACCAGCCTGCAACAATGTTTTTGTGGAGCACCGTGACTGACTTTGTCCATCCCGTGTTAGGATCCATCCACCTGGACGGGTGGTCAGTGTCACGTTGCTGTGGGGTTGCTGTGAACACATGAGACGAGGTGTTGAGCAGCAGTAGATGTAGACGCCTTGTCTGCTGGGTCAGTTGGCCAAGAGAAACGTTGTTTGTGAAGGGAAGGAGATATACGAGAAAAAAAGGAAGTGGGAACTAAAAGTAACAGACAAGGCGGAAAGCATGCAGAAGCTCTATGGAGCCCCCAACACATCCCCCCCCACCCCCTCCCCCACCCCCGTGTGTGACGCAGGGAGGAGGTGAGCCTCATAAATCTGACTTCTTCCACGCTGCAGTTATTCAGGTGGGTTTAAAGAGGAACATGTTTGGACGGAAGTACTTTCAGACTTTTATGGTTTCCTCAGACAAGACTGACGCATGACCTCAGAGTCCAACTTTAATGAGGTTGAACTTTGAACGCATGGAGGAGGTCTCACGTGTCGCTATACGGTATGGTACGGTATTGTCTATTTCTTTCAGACACGCTTCAGAGGTTACACTTCAGAAGGCAGAATTCCTACCAATAGGTCACTGACATCAAAATGATCCAATCACCTTCAATAAGAAAAATGTTCCAGAAAATATTGGATCATGGGAAATGTAGAAACTGATTAAAAACGGCAGAATTTGAAATGTTGGAAAAGGAAAAAAACGCAGACTGAATGTTGAAATATATAAATAAGTTCAACAATTACAGGTTGATCGAGGACTGGACCAGCAACCATTAGGTTGGGAAACAATGACTCCACCCCCTGAGCCCAATCACCCTGTACAATAAGTCGGTTATTACAGTTCATGTCGCGTGAAAAATGAATTTCCACCAGTAGGGGTGGGAGGGGGGGTCAGAATTGGTATTGGTAGCCTAATCTCAACATCCCTGAATAATAGGTGTATAAGAGTGACTGCTGAGGGGGTGTTATATCATGTCAGTAGGTCTCTAATACTAAAAATCAGGATTTAGAAGGTCATGAACAGGTTTTCTATGCTCTAAACTATAAAAGTATTCTATTTATTAACACGGATTCATTTGGTCTGGAACCAACTAACTACCATACATTTCTTAGCATTTGCTTCACAAAACATCAACATTTTTTTAGTTTTTAGTATTTAGTGTTCACTAGTTTACAAAAAGTTTGTGTGTTTTATAAAACGATAAACTCACTGCCTGCACATCCACTCACCTTGTGCAAGATGGAAGGGTCTGTTGAGTTTAAATAAACTTTTATTTAGTTTTTTTGTCTTTCCAGTGACGCTGGAGAGGTCGAGGGAACAAGATACAAGCTAGAAGGAGTGGAAAACAGACACAAGAGTAGACGTTTCAGTGGGGAGTGGTCTCATTAAAAGCCACAGAAACACAATGCTGGTGCAACACACACACACACACAAACACGAAAAAGAGTGCAGCATTGGATCCGGCCTGCTGCTACATGGTGCATCCTTGTCCTCCTTTCCTGTGACAGTGGGGATTTCTTTTCACAGTTCTCTGTGGGCTGCTGGTGTGGGGCACCACTTCTCAAACATTTGAAGAATCTCAGACTCCGTCTCGGCACACCGACATCCCTGTTTCACATTAGAGGAGCAGCGTGCTCATTGGCCGCTGTCAAAGTGCATACAGTCATAGCTCCGACTGGACTGCCGGATCCTCCATGTGGGTCACACACGCACACACACACAGTCTTGATCTCATTATGTAATTTAGCTCTCCTGCACTTACTCAACGGCTGTGAAATATATAAGTGAGTTATAGTTCCAAGCGGTGTCCACTTACATCATCCAAACAGCTTTACTTCATCAAGTATGATCAAGTCAATGCACAAAGAGTCGCTTTAAATCTGGATCTACTTTCTGTTTGAAAGGTTTCTACAACTTTTTTTTCGACGCTTTTTCATTTGAGCTTCATCTATTTGGATTCCTCGTTTGGATTCCTGTTCCTAATAATTCTCTATTCCAATAGTTTTCAGTGGTAGGTTCATAAACGTTTGTATTGGTGCTAACCAAAGTTGGATCAAATGTTTCAATGTCTCCATGAACTTTTATGAAGGACTTTACGATGAACTTTACTGTTTTCAATTAGTATATAAATGTTGAGTTGGCCACCATATTTGTGTAACGCATCACAAACAGGGCACTCACTACATCGTGAAGCTTGAGAATCTTCTCGTTGGTGTTATGCAGACATTTTTTCCCATCAGTGGGCTGTTCGAATCAGGAATAGAAATTTTAAATTCTATTATACTCATTTTTCGACCCTTTGTATAGAGTTGTGGACTCCTATAGAGCAGCTACACACAATAACCCGCAAGAATCTGCACCTATTCCAGCTCTATTTTCTTGGATTTGTCTGTTTTAATTTATTCCACCCATGGCCTGCCTCTGGGCATGCCCACTCCAAAGGCATGCTTGTTGTAGGAGTTGATAATAAATTTTAAAGTCTTCGGAGAGCTAATTGAAACATATTTAGGAGCTACTGGCAGCTCACGATCTACTGGTTGGAGACCCCTGACTTACCCTGTTTGAACTCAAAGAGTAGGCTCCTCCAATCTCGCCTGCCCAAGGAGGAGCATTGGAGGAGCTCAGTGACTAGGGTTGACTCGTTGACTAGGGTTGGGCGATGAATCACGATATTTTTAGGCTGTATCACAATATGACGATATAAACCAATATAACATTTAAATTCAGCAGTCTTGTATAAATAGGTACAAACCTTAGGGGCCATCCATAATTTTCAACATTTTCACGAGCGTACAAACCGTACGAGGGGGGGAGGGGGTTAAGACATCAACGTACGCTTTTTTGAAAACCAGAAAATGTCGATGTCTTTATGTTCGAACCGCGGGACGCAGTCAAATTTTAGCGCGAATAGACTGGTCCCCTGTCGTCGCATGCTCGCGCGAGAGCGTACCAGTCCACGCGATACTCCACGTACCTCTGCGTGCTTTGCATTCCAACACAACAATCAGACAATGGCCGACCCCGGTGATTTCGATTACCTATTTTCGTTCATCAAAAAGAGAATTGCGGCCATTCATCGCTCACCGAGCAATGCATACGAACAATACATCAATGTTTACTGCTTTGTGCGTTTGGAAAGAAAGCGGAAGGACGCTGTCGCGGCTGGCCAGGCGGCTTGGAAAGGTTCCAAATCGAAGGAATCGAGCAGGGCGGATTTGTTCCAAAGTGCCGTTGCGAAAATGGAGAAGAATAAAACTAAATCGACCATCCTGAATCTATTCGCCAGCTCTGTGTTTATTTTCTATATTTGGGCATGGACCTGGCTGTGATTGCCATTTTCTGAATTACTCTGTGGTGGTGAATTTGACTTTGTGGACAGTGCAGTAACAATCAATGTGATTTTCACTTACTGTGATACACTGACTAGACTATAGGTGTGATTGTTAAGCCTTTTCAAAACAGTTGTGGCATCTTTATTGCATACTTCGCATAGAGTTGAGTTCAAGGGTTGTGTCCATCATTTCAAAGAAGATTTTATCTCCTCAGGCTTTTGGAAACCAGGGGCAACTCTTCTGCTCCTTGAGTAATCATGTGTGTATACAAGAAGTATTCCCTTGTTTAAAAAATCCTGTGGAAAACAGTTGTTGCATCAGGACTTTTCTACATGTATCATTTGATCGAAAGAACAATACAAAAAGACCAAATTTGTAATACATTTGTATTTTCTTGAAAGAAAAATACAGTAAACCTCGGATATATCGGATTCAATTGTTGCCACTGGTTTTGTCCGATATAAGCGAAATCCATTATATGCGTATACCGGAAAATGTCCGCCACATTCATTACACGGACGCGCAATGCCATGGGGGAACTTTCTTTGATCCATGTTCACAGCCAAACCTGAAGATTATAACATCTTTGTATGAATTACAGACATGTACATGAGCATGTACAACGAAATAAAAAAAAAATCTCAAATTTGTAGAAATGCCTGTTTGTTGCTATTAGGGAGGTTTAGAAACCAAACGATAAACGTAAACGCAAACGATAATGACGTCACAGTCATACAAAGATGTTATAATCTTCAGCTTTGGCTGTGAACATGGATCAAAGATGGATCAAAGGCCACGATGCGGCCATCCGATACTATGCGAGGGAAATTGGAACGGGACTGGAGATTTTGTCCGAAATAGGCGAAATCCGTTATAAAAAATCCGATAAATGCAATGAATTTTTATTGGAAATGCATTACAAAAAAATTGGTTCTTTTTTATCTGTCCGTTGTGAGCGAATTTCCGATATATCCGAGTCCAATATATCCGAGGTTTACTGTACAAAAAAGATTTGATATAATTTTTCAATACAATGTTGATGGGCAGTGACTGATTGACCAGAGTCCCAAAATACAGCCAGAGAACACTATTGGATTGGATTGGATATGTTTGAATTTCCTGGCTGTATTGGGTCAGTTGGTCATGGACCTATCAACATTTTTCATTTGGGATTGTACTCTTTTTAGGGGAGAGGGTTGCTCAAAAGAGTACGGTTTGTACGCTCGTGAAAATGTTGAAAATTATGGATGGCCCCTTAAGCCACATCATGAAAAATTTAAAAAGCTTTTACAAATTTACAAAGCAATCATTTATTGGTGAGAAACCAGCTAACTTTTCCAATGGGATGTCGGCCTCTGCACACATTGCTACTAAATCTTCAACAGACTGTAATGACGATGTAGTCACCCATGCAATTCCAACTGCATATGGAAGATATTTATGACACTTGTGTCGTCTTTATGCAGACATGGGGCAAACAGCGCTCTTATTTTGAAGGACGGTCAGGGGAGTCTTATTATGGCTAAGACAAGCTAAAACATTATTTTTTTCATTGTAGTAGTTGTTCGGTCCAATTGGAACGATCCAATTGGCCCAACGTTAGAAGGAAAACAAGTGTCATATGATTGTATGTGTGTTTATGATGTGTATGGCTATGCATATCATGTGTATGTCTTTCAAATCCCTGTTACATACCTTAACTTGTGTTATTCATTATGATGGCTTGTTTAATTACTATATGATATAACCATATAACAATATGCTGGTAGGCTGCTCCGCCACACCAGCAGAGACCAAAAGGTAGTGGGAGCACCCTGGTGAAAAACACTGGTAGCTGGTCTATGCTGGTCTGGAGGACCACCTATGCCAGCACAGAAGATAACATTAACTGGACTCCTAGCATTTGCTTCTTGTGCATAGGAAACCAATTTCACACTCATTTTTATTGGAGAAAATAATTTCTCCAATAATTTCTCTTTTCTTATTGGAGAAAAAAAAAATCTCCAATAAAAGCCAAAATGAAAGCAATGTTTTGATATTTGTTTATCAGTGTGCAGGCTAGTTATCAAGTTAGCAGCTAGCTAGGTCAATAAAGCTTTGATGTCTGATGCACGCATGTTGCAGCCAGGTAATGTTTCATTGCAATAAACAGAAGAGGCCAGAGTGAAACAGGACCCCAAATGGGGTCACTGCCAGTTAGTGATAACTCGCCATCGAGCGCAACTGTTTGGAGTGTTGATGTCTCAACAGTAAACCTCGTTATAAAAGTCCGCCTTTTGTCCTTACAAGTCCTAATCTCCATGGCGCGGCCTGGGAGCTCGTGTTACATGGAGCGGGGATGAAATGAGTGTTTGGTGAGTTGAAGCGGGCCCAATCTGAAACAGACCCAAACTCAAACTCAATTTGAATGTAGATGCTTTGTTTTGTAGCCTTGCATCACTCTGTCCGCTGCATTACTGACGCTTCTTATCTAGAGATATATGCTAATAATCTTTTATTTTAACCGGAGCAATAAACATGGATGACCTTGAGAAGCGCACCGGTTTGGAGAACTCGGTCAGATATTCTCAGCCTCCTACTGTGTTCATTAGTTCTTGTTTAGATGACCTGCTAAAGGCAAAGATGGCTCCCTACGTCATTTGGAAAAATAGCAGGGATTCAACTTTGAGTCATGTGATCAAAAGATGGATCAGTCGCAGATGGAAATAACAACAACATGTGAATGGGGACGTCCCCTCTTCATATTAACACTTGTCAAACCTCAGCGTCCATCCATCCATCCATTCATTTTCTACCGCTTATCCTCAGCCTATCCCAGCTGTCTTTGGGCGAGAGGCGGGACACCCTGGACTGGTGGCCAGCCAATCACAGGGCACATATAGACAAACAACCAACCTATGGACACCTAGCATGTTTTTGGAATGTGGGAGGAAACCGGAGTCCCGGGAGAAAACCCACGCATGCTGCGTATGGGACAGTGGGGGCCAATCCCTACGAATGTGTGTACCAGCTTTTGTACGCACGTGTTGATAGTGTCCATTATGGAACGTTAACCTTGTCATTGCTTCACTTCAAGTGCGGTGATGAATGCCTAAGTGCCTTGGACTTTTTTTTTTACACCCCAACCTTTCTTCTTCATCATACACTTAATCTTTTTTTAGGGTGGGGCCACCGCCAGTGACAAAGAAAGGCTTTGCATGCGCATCACCGTCAGAGCGCCTCGCAGTGCAACAGGGAAGGGTGCTGCGTTCAAGTGCACAAGCCTCTTTTCACATGGCTACTGGTGCATGACAGAACCACTTTGTCATGGCGTTCGTATGTTTTCTCTTTCTCGTCCATGTGTAAACACAGCTACGCTGTACCCCAACCACCCCCCCACACCCACTACCCCCATGTAATGACTTTCCCGGCAGGGTTAGCTTGCAAGTGGGGACAAAGCGTTTCATGGCAGGGCTACTCATCATGCACTGCTGGTGACCGACAGAGATCGGGGCTTTCTGGAATAAACCGAGTCTTTTTAAAATCATGAATTTGTCAAAGGAGGCCCATGCAATCACTTTTTTTAGTCATTTTAGCCAATCAAAGGACTGTAAAAAAAAGTGTCAACCGATACTTGCTTTATAACGCCGATCCCGATCGCCGATCAGCTCGGCCCCAGTGCACCATTTTCTTTGAGAGAGTGACTTATGGTTTGCATGAAAACATGACATAAAAAATGTGTCACCGGGGTGGAACTTTAAAAAGCTTTAGATTGGTGCGGCCTCCGTCCAAATCCCCAGAAGGAGGCAACATTTGGGGATGAGTACCTCCTCAGTACGGGTTTGGTAGCATTTGGTAGACACTATGGGACACTTTTAGTACAGGAGGAACTTTTCTTCTTTTGCATCGGAGTACAGATGACATGTGAGCCTTTCCCAACCACTTTCTTTAGTATTAATATTTCACTTTCCTTCTTTTAGTATTACATTATTTGTATTAAATTTTAAGTTCCTTATTGTAATATTAGAACTAAATTTGTAAAATATACAACTTTGCCTGTTTAGGACTTTCTGGTGAAAATATGACAATTTTGCTGTTTTTTCCCTTTCAATTCGTTCAAGAATTTTGCTCCTTTGTTATTATAATATTACACATTTTTTTAATGGTGGCATTCAGCATTATTCACAAATATAATTGTGAGTTTATTATTATTATTCTAAAACTAACGTTTTTTTCTTATAAAAGAAGAATCTTTTTGTATTAATATTTCAGCTGCCCTTTTTAGTATTACATTATTATGTTTTGTTGTTCAAGGTAATTTCTGTAACTTTGTAATACACATTTATGGTCATTTATGACTGTCTTTTAGAAATATGACTTACATTAAATACATGATTTTCTTTGCAATATTTCAACATTGAACTCTCTTAATGTTTATTTATTAATTTATTCTGGCAATTGTACAATTATTGGCTCAGAAGCCTGTCCTCTTCTTCCACCCTCTCACCTCAAATGTTCCAACATCCCTCCTAACGTATCCTGGACAGCTAGCGGGATTGGACATTACCTCCTCACGCCATACATTCCACATTCCACATGCAGCTTTGTGGCCCCATTTGTTTGGGTTGAGTCCATAGGGAACTGGAGAACTGGACTATGGGGGGTTGTGGGTTAAACCTGTCCACAACATTTGTTGACCAAACTGTGCACATGTAGGAAGACTAATTATTTGGTACCAATGTATAAACAATTACAGTCTTGTATATATTTATGTTCTGTTTTACACTTTATGTTCAATATAATTCACATTTAAACTTGAATTATTGTTATTATTTACTGCCCCTGACTTCCGTAGCCGAATCTAGTCTCCTTGTCTTCTCCTAGTCTCCTTGTCCTCTCCTAGTCTCTAGTCCTTTGGAAAGTCCCTAGTCATTAAACTTTATGTTGTATCATATATTATTATTAATATTTACGCTGGATACGTGTCACAGAAGGCATGTCAGTGGGATTGAGAAGCGCCTGAAAGTATTCCTTCCACCGTCCAACTGTATCCTCGGTTGAGGTCAGCAATACCTCATCACCATTGCTTCCCCTTTCTGAGGTGTCGGACGGTTTGCCAGAACCTCTTTGAGGCGGACCGATAGTCATGCTCCATGGCCTCAATGACCTCCTCCCACACCCGAGTTTTGGCCTCCACCACTACCGAAGCTGCCTTCCGTCTGCTGTTTCAGGAGTCTCACAAGCCATCTATGCTTGATAGGACTCCTTCTTCAGCTTGACAAGTCCTGACCTCTGGTGTCCACCATCGACCATCCACCATCTTGCCACCACAGCTCAGAACGACTGCCTCAGTAATGAGGACACAAATGCAGCCCATTTGGATGTGATCTTCTTGTTCTCCCCCAGGATGCAGGCAAAGATGAGTGGAGGTCTCGAAGAACGGATACTCTGCTGGACTTTCCCAGGAAAGCAACACTACACGTTTGGGTTCCCAGGTCTGTCCGGAATCCTCCCTTGTCCTCTATTCCAAGTCATCACCTGATGATGCAACTACAAAGTCTGTCATGGACCTGCCAAGTACATTTGTGGAGATCCTTATGTTCCTTTGAAGTGGAGTCTGTTATGGATGAACTGTGGTGTCCACAGAAGTGGGTTATAGGGATAGGGTTAGGGTTAGGGTTAGGGTTAGTACATTTGTGGACATCCTTATGTTCCTTTGAACATGGAATCTGTTATGAATGAACTGTGGTGTCCACAAAAGTCAGACATCACTTCAAAAATCAAACAGTAATTGTACAGCAGGTGGTGGTTGGACGTTAACGTGAACGGGAACAATGAAAACAAGAAGAATCTCTTCCTGAGTGCCACACCATGGAGCCGGCTCTTTTTTGGGAGTTACACACCTTTACACACCAATGACCCAATATGGTAGACGTGGTGAAAATAAGACTAGTAAGAATAAATAAGAATAGTATAGACTCATCCATGTAAGCCCTGGAAGAGTTCCTTGTTTTTTAACTTCCTGTTCTGGATGGTGCTTTGTAAAAAAGAAATGACATCATCCTCTCCCTTGGGTGTCGATTGATTGTATTGGCGCCCCAAACAGCCCCATTCGTGCATCCATGTGTGGCTTCTATACATAGGGAGCATGTTGGATTTGATTGATGGATGGAGCACCCTGGTGAATTTGGCGGAGCTAAAGAGAGAGACGAGTCACACATTTTGAAGAGCGAGCTTACTGGGAGATGACAATAATTCATCATTTCTTCTGGCGCAGACAAGACGACCTGGACTCTCATTGGATCACTGCTGGCTTTCTTTGGGATGAGCATGCTGTGTGTTGGAATGCACACACAAATCCACCAACACGGCAACACGCATACACGTGAACACGCGAACACACGAACAAACGAACACACGGGAAGAGCAGAAATTAGACACGTCATAACACCCATCTGCCCTAAATGATGAGAATAAACGGACTTCATCCTGTGTCAGACTTCCTCAGTTCAGCTGTCCAATGGGCCCGCAGAAGGCTGTCCCTTCAGAAGGCAGCGGATGCGACTGGAGGGGCCCAGCAGAGGAAGGGCAAACCTGCTTTTCATTCATTCATTTTCTACCGCTTTTCCTCTCGAGGGTCGCGGGGGGTGCTGGAGCCTATCCCAGCTACAGGGTACATCCTGGACTGGTGGCCAGCCAATCACAGGGCACATATAGACAAACAACCATTCACACTCACATTCATACCTATGGACAATTTGGAGTGGCCAATTAACCTAGCATGTTTTTGGAATGTGGGAGGAAACCGGAGTACCCGGAGAAAACCCACGCATGCACGGGGAGAACATGCAAACTCCACACAGAGATGGCCGAGGGTGGAATTGAACCCTGGTCTGATGCTGATACTATGCGGGAATGCATAAAGGTAAGATTTGATGACTTGCTAAATGGCTAACGCTAGCAAAACATTGGACTTCAGCCACGGTCATCACATTGACAGCCCGTCAATAGCAGCTGGAACTCCAATTTAGCTGGCAGTTCAATGCCAAAATCTCAAAAAAGAGAATCTTTGTCCAAAATATTATTATTATCAATTTCAAGCTTTGCTCATTTTTGCTGTTCGGAAAATTTCCAAAGATTTAAACTTTCCCCATAAATAATCTTTGTAAATTTTCTTCTTGTCATATTTTGACTTTATTTCCATAATATCCCATAATATTTTGGCTTTGGCCAAAATCAAGTTTTACAATAATTACAACTTTATTTTGTTTGGATTGTTTCCCAAAAATGATGACATTCTGTGCTACAAAAAAACAAATTTATTCTTGCAAATGTGTGACTTTTTTCTCATTAGCATTTTCCATCTTAATATTTAGACATTATTCACCTAAAATTTTAGCTGTTTTTCCCAAATTTTTGCCTTTTTCTAAAAAAACATTTTCCTTTTCTTTTTTGTAAACATTCTTTTATTAAGTTCAACTTTACTCCCATAATATTTTGACTTTATTACTTTTTATTGCAGACTGTTTTTGTGACCTAATCCTATTGGAATAAAACTTTAGTTTTTCATAATACTATGACTTTTGCAAAAAACATTTATTTTTTTAATATTTCAACTTAATATTCTGAAAATAATGTTATTTTTCCTCATAATATTGTTGCAAAAAATTACTTTTCTTCTGCTGTTTTTTTAAATAATATTTTTAGAATGTGTCACTGGCAAATGAAGTACAAGTGCGGGCCCCCGCTATGCACTTTGGACAACGCTAACAAGCTTTTTGTTGATTGAATATGACATTTTATTCATCAGACTTTGTCTTGCTAATATTGTGAGTTTATTCTGGTAAAAGTGTTCAAATGTTCTGGTAAATTGACAATATTTTCTTTTTTTCTGTTCCTATGACAGAATGAAACAGCAAATTGTGTGGGAATAAAAGTATTACGAATACAAACACGCAGCATCCATGAAAGTGACATAAGTCAACATGAACACGGTTTGTCCACACGGACGAGATCGTTGCGCCAAGACCGATTGCATCATCAGCTGTCTTTGCTTTTCACTTATCTCTTCTGTCAGCGTTAAGATCCGTCACGGACTGGAATGGGAGCGCAATTCAAGCGAGCAGGAGATGTTTGGGAATGCTGGGGGGCCTTTTTGTCCAAGCGTGGAAGTAGCGTGAATGGATGCTACGTGATGCTACGTCAACCTGACCGCATGGACAGGCTGACCATGGCGGCGCATTCTTGAGGAACCAGGTGAGACATAGAAGAACATTGGATGTACTTTGAATCTTGAGCTTGACAAAAGCAAATTGAGCTAGACTAGTTATTTATATGCCAGCAAATCTACAATCAGCCAGGTAGTGCCTCCATTTTGAGGCAAAAAGGCGGTGATGTTTTATTTGCACTTTGTAGCAAATAAAGCCAAAAGTAGCGCTGCTGTTGGCTAAACGGGACCTCAAAACCCAAAACCGTGCTCATAAAAGTCTTGGTGCCACCGTTAGTTGACGTATTGTGATGTTTCTCTTAGTTTGACTTTATGGAGTTAATTACAGAGGGTTCAGGACCAGAGACAACCCAAATGGTGTCACCACATCTTAGTCCACCAAATAAAGATAATAACCGTCTATTTTGGTGACAAACAACATCTTACTGCTTGGTGCCACTAAAAATAGTGGCTGTAAAAACAACACATTCCTCCCGGGTGACATTTGCCTGCTGAGTGCAAATGCTGAGAAATATCAGGGGGGGGGGGGCGTCTTCCCTGTAAAAAGACCCCCCAGCTATCAAACACTTCACACAACTCTTTTTTTTTCTTTTTTTTTTACTCTCCATCAAGGATAATTGCTCATCTGAGTCCACACGAGACGCTCCTTTTCCAGAGAAAACACGCAAGTTGGGGTCACCTGACACTCTGGGCCACACACGGATAAAAGGGGAGGAGCGCTTGGAGATTCTGGAAGATCTACAAAGTTATATAGTACATATTTAAACAAAAAAATACATCTCTTATATGTCATACAAGTGAAAAGGTCTATTAGTCTTTACTTTTTTTATTGTGATTTTTTATTTTCAAATATTTCAACTTTGTTCTGAAATAATTGTATTATGTAATACAGTAATAATTGGACTTTATGCTTGTAATATAACCGAATTTTCAAAAAATGACTTTATTTTGTTGTTTTTTTGTTAATCAAAATATTACAACTTGAAAAATTATTATTTTTTCTTTAATATTTCAAGTCTAGCCTCCGAATGTGGCATTATTTGTCCTCATTATATTACTAGGTTATTCTTGTACATTATGAACTTATGAACAGAATATAACTTTTCCCTCAATATTTTCACTTAATTTCTGCAGTTTTTCCAAATACTTTCTTATTCATTCATTCATTCATTCATTTTCTACCACTTATCCTCACGAGGGTCGCGGGGGTGCTGGAGCTTATCCCAGCTGTCTTGGGGCGAGAGGCGGGGTACACCCTGGACTGGTGGCCAGCCAATCACAGGGCACATATAGACAAACAACCATTCACACTCACATTCATACCTATGGACAATTTGGAGTGGCCAATTAACCTAGCATGTTTTTGGAATGTGGGAGGAAACCGGAGTACCCGGAGAAAACCCACGCATGCACGGGGAGAACATGCAAACTCCACACAGAGATGGCCGAGGGTGGAATTGAACCCTGGTCTCCTAGGTGTGAGGTCTGCGCACTAACCACTCGTCCGCCGTGCTGCCCTATATAGTACATATTTAAACAAAAAAAAATACATCTCTTATATGTCATACAAGTGAAAAGGTCTATTAGTCTTTGCTCTTTGCTTTTTTTCTTGTGATTTTGTTATTTTTTATTTTCAAATATTTCAACTTTGTTCTGAAATAATTGTATTATGTAATACAGTATTATGACTTCATTCCCAGAATAATTGGACTTTATGCTTGTAAATATAACCGAATTTTCAAAAAATTACAACTTTATTTTGTTGTTTTTTTGTTTATTTTACTTGAAAAAATATATATTTTTCTTCAATATTTCAAGTCTAGCCTCCTAATGTGGCATTATTTTTCCTCATTATATTACAAGGTTATTCTTGTACATTATGAACTTTTCTTTTGGTCAGAATATAACTTTTTCCTCAATATTTTCACTTAATTTCTGCAGTTTTTCCAAATACTTTCTTATTCATGTTTTTTTTAATATTATGAATTTGTTTCCATTATATTTTTGATTTTATTCCTGTAATATACATTTTTTTTGACAACTTAATATTTAAAAAATGTTTGTTCGTCGTTGTGTAGTGACTTTTAAAAAATGATGTATTTTTTCTGTAATATTTCAACTCTATGGTACTACATTGACATTATTTTCCCTCAAACTATTACCATTTTTTTTCTCGGAAAAGTGTAAAAATGTCCTACTTAAAAATGCTTAGATTAGGCAACACGTAGATACAATTTCAATATAATTTTTGGTGTTCAACCACATGACAGCATGATTTATTAATAAACAATATTCTTGAAAAAACGTGAGGTCAACAGGTAGATAGTGCGGCCTCCTTATCGGCCCATTTCGGTGAAGAGGGAGCTGGCCTTACCTGTCAATCTCCGTTCCTACCATCACCTGAGGTGACGAGCTTAGAGTAGTGACCTAAAGGATACAAGCCGTCGAAGGCCGTTTTCTCCGTAGGGGGTGCTGGACTCTGAAACTGGGAGTAGAAGCGCTTCTCTGCTCTTAGAGGAGCCAGATGAGGGGTTTGGGCATCCAACCAGGATGCCTGTCGAACCGCCCCCAACCCCAGGGTGTCATATTGTCACCCTCTAAAGTGTTTGTAATTCCCGACACCCATTTCATGCTTTTACTCCTGTGTTTTCCGTCTACATGCAAACTCCACTGTATGGAAGAACTGCGTAGAAGAAGAAGAAGACTGGTGATGGGTGGGTGGTTCGGGAGGGGGGGGGGTTTGCACGGTGCTTCGCTGGTGTTTGAACATGCATGAGTCAGTCTTGAGCAATGAGGGAGTTGAGCTAACAGGACGTGCTTCTTCATGTGGGTCACTGGGCTCCTTTTTAACCGTTGGCACAGGAAATGGAGCCAAGCTCCACCCATCACGTGCGCGAGAGCTCCTGGATCTCCTGATGAACGACCTCTCACAAAGCTCCCATCACTGGAGGGAGGTTCTAATAATACACCCCCCCCCCCCACTAAGGAAACTCATTTCCCTGCAGGAGGTATCAACTACTCTAAACTGTCCAACGTGTGAGAGGAACATCACATGACCTTTCCTGTTTACGCAGCTGCTTTAAGCGGCGACACTTCCAAATAAAACAGCTGCTTCAGGCTTCGGGAATGAGATGGGAATAGCGCGTTTTTCTATTGGATGAGCACCTGGACGAACCTCCTTTGGGACAAACTTGAAAAAGACGGGAAAAAAATGCAACTGTCTTGGCAGCTTTGCAAAGACGGATTGCTTGGTGATGGGAAGCTAACGAGCACGCGAGACCAGCACTGCTACTGGTTTGCTTGCTACTAATTCAATCATCGGCACAGTTATTGCAATGTTTATTGCATGGTTATTGCAATGTTTATTGCATGGTTATTGCACGGTTATTACAATGTTTATTGCACGGTTATTGCAGTGTTTATTGCACGGTTATTGCAATGTTTATTGCACAGCTATTGTAAGGTTTATTGCGTGGTTATTGCAATGTTTATTGCATGTTTATTGCACGGTTATTGCAATGTTTATTGCACGGTTATTGCAATGTTTATTGCACGGTTATTGCAATGTTTATTGCACAGCTATTGTAAGGTTTATTGTGTGGTTATTGCGTGGTTATTGCAATGTTTATTGCATGGTTATTGCAATGTTTATTGCACGGTTATTGCGCGGTTATTGAACGGTTATTGCACGGTTATTACATGGACACACAGTCCCGGATCCTCACATTCTGTGGGCGGTTGGTGAGGTAGTCCACAATCCAGCATGTGAGGTGATGGTCCACCCCTGAACGTTCCAGCTTGAACCTTAGGATGTCCCGGCTTGTGGTGCTGCTCCGGTCCAGGAAGAGGACCCTAAAAGAGCTTCCAGGTGGGACCGGGCTCGATGGAGGAGGAAGATGACGGCGTCATCCAATCTGATGCAATGCTGGTACGCAAACTGCAGCGGAGACATGGACCAGCTCACCAGGGGGCCCAGATGGGCAAGGACTAGCTGGTCCAGGGTCTTCATGAGATGGGATGGGGTGTTTGGTTCAGGTACCACACAGGACGACGTCATGCTAATAGGAATATGGATTCATTGATGGATTGATGGTTGAATTGATTATCATGACAGACCAAGAATGGGGGGGCAAAACTGTACAAGTGGTCACATGACCATCATCACCGGGATCCAGCTGGGGGAAAATGGGCCATATTTCCTGCTCCTCAAGGACATAAATCAGGATGAACAATTCCTCCTGCTTGAGCTCTTTTCCAGCGTTCACGTGACCTGGCCTTGAACGTGCAAAGCTTGGATGGAAAAGTTCTTTTCCCTGCAGGGACAGCAAAATAAACTGCCATCCTTCACACGGATGAGCTTGACGAGGACTGAGGAGATCTGGGCGGGATTCTCCAGACCGCAGTTTGTCCCAAAGTGGGCAAGAGGAACGATGTGAAAGGATTCCCACACAGGTTGTTAGAAGGACGCCTGAACTGGGCGTGGCCTTCTCTGTGGCTCACGTGGTGCCCCTCCACCTCTCACCTCGGTGGGATTTTCCTCGGAGGTGGCCTGAGGAATTTCTCCGGGGTCAGTCAGCAATGGGACCACCCCTGCTCCTAACGTATCAGCTCTCACGTCGTCCAAGGGGTTCCTAGTTGGCTTTGTAACATCATATTGAACATATTTTGTGATGGAGCGTTGACATCAGCCGCCAGGAATGTCTGACGCTCAGCGTGGCTTTCCCACCCTGATCTTTCGTGTGGACGTCCCGTGTGTGTTTGGACAAGTGTGCGTTTGATGTTGAGTACCGACGGTCGAGTGTCAGCCCATTCAGAAAAACAGGTTGGGTGGTGCAATTCCTTGCTAATCACAAGAAGTGGTCTGACCTAGCTTAGAACTAACAGGAATGCTGTCCCGCTCCAAAGTCATTTTAATTGTATGAAAGCTGGAACCACTGAAGTGGAAATGAACACGGAAAGCTCCTCATCATTAAGAATACAGATCCTCAGGACTATTTATACTTCCAAAGTGTTGCTAAAAGGCCAGACAGTCCCAGTGCTTCGTCCTTTCGGCAACTTTTGGGAATGCCGACATTCATCCGTTACAGAATCTTGCCACTATTCCCTCTGACCTGCTTTGAATTCCCTCATTGTGATGAGCGGAGCCACAAAACCGCCTCCATTTCCTACAATGTTTGGGACAAGAGCGGGGAAATGTGCCGCTTATTTACACCCATGGCTCATTTACAGTACACCCACGTAAATAAGCCACCATGGAGAGCAGGACGGGATGGGTATTGGACGTGGGCTTCCAGGGCCTCCAGGGCCTTGGTGGTTAGCACTTCATTAGCGTGTGTGTGCTGTTGTTTTATTCGTGTCTTTGAGGTGGGCTGGGATGGGATAGGGAACGTCAGGCCCTCACATTGCTCCGAGGAAGTTTGTTTTCCTCCTCTTTTAGACGAAACAGAACAGAGGATGGACCACCGTGGATGAGGAGGTTACCGGGTTTTACTGGCACCCTCGCGGCATGACATTTGGGCCGGGTCACTCAGACTCCACCACATGGAAAAAAGCTGCAAAACTCGACTTGCTCAGTTTGGTTCCTAAAGACAGAGGTGTTCAAAGTGCGGCCCAGGGGTCATTTGGTTAATTGGCCCCCCTTGTGAGGATAAGCGGTACAAAATGAATGAATGTATTGAGTTGTGGACTCCTATAGAGCAGCTACACACAATAACCCACACTGAAAACTTTCTAGATCTTCCGTTTCACATTCATGTTCACAAAAACAGCCCCGTGGGAAATGCCGTTGACAGATGAAAATATTTTTCTCTTCCTCGGAATCACCAAATATAATTCTACCTGAGCTTGTTTCATAAATAGAGAAGCAGGCTTTGGGGAAAGGTGGGCAAAGCAGCGTTTTGGGGGGAGGGCAAAGGAGGCTTGCTCCTCTGTGACATCACAAAAAAACAGTTTTCCAACACCCTCTGAAACCAAGTGTTTTGAACCATCCCAAACTTCTTTCAGGCTCACTTCCAAATGTGCAAACCTGATTATCTGAAACCATGGCATCATTAAACACGAGACTACAACATTTGAACCACATTTATGGGTCAGAATAAGAGGTGGAATAAGCATAGGTCCCCTTTAACTTGGGGACAACAGTATCACCCTCAGGTTCCTCTCAGCAGCTGGCATTGCTGTCCTGTCTTGTGCTTTAACTTTGGAGTTTTACAGTCCATAGTCTCCACTTTGCTGAAGAACTTTTCTTGCTGCCCTATACGTCCTGGAGGGTAACACGATAAAATAGCAACAGAGGACAGGAGGCTATGAATGGAAAGAAAAGCGGCAAACAACAGAAGTCCCGTGGGGGGTGGGGGGTGGGGTGGTGGAGGAAAGAAACTCTCATCACCCAAACTGTGACCCATAAAAAGTGGAAGCAGACAAAAGTGGAAAGCAGAGAATGTAAACCAGCTGGGGCTACGTCCTCGCATCCAAGTCCTTCTCCTGTATTTCTACTTAATGCAAAACTGGACGAGGACCGTGGAAGGGGGGGGGGGCGTCTCTGAAACACAAATTGAAGGACAACATAAAACCAGTGGTCCTAAAAACCTTGTGGGAATGGGAATCGGGCCCACAGCAGCCAGGGAGTGCATATTTCAGCGCTCCATATCCTCTTCCTTTCGCACTCCGGAACGCTAAAGGCTGTTTCGTTACCTGATTGGTTCAGTTGATGGACGGCTTAGCCTCGGACGTCTGACGGGTTTCCTCGCAAGCCCCCCCCCCCACCACCCCCCCCCCCCCCCCCCCCGCCCCTTCTTCCAGGCCTAGATTCTGTTCTGGAGAGAAAAAACCCACATCCCCTTTTTTGGGAGCCAAGGCCAATTAGCTGAGTCCGTGCTGCTGACTCGTCACTTTGCAGACCAGCTAGCATCCCAAGCTAATAGGAACAAGATGTTTGGTGACGGGATGTCTTATCGGGATGACAAAGTCAAGTGATTCCCGCTGACAGCTTGACGTGATGTTCAAGCATTCCGACTATTTGCCGTCTGGAAACTTTTTACCTCCACGACTTACAAGCTACTTTGAGGAACTACATAAAGAAGAGCTTTTTCGCAACAAAGACTGTTTTGCAATTAATTCGCTAATCGGTTCAATCCTGTAAATTGTCACCTCAACTTCCATCCATTCTTGTTTTTCCGCTTATCCGAGGTTGGGTCGCTTGGGTGGCAGCCGAAGCAGGGAAGCCCAGACGTCCCTCTCCCTAGCTACCTTGTCCGGTTCCTCCTGGCCGATGCAGATATGCTAACCTTAGCTTAGCTTAGCACAGTGCTATGCCTCAGCTTTCCTGCTGCCAGGAAAAAAGTACTTTCTGGCATTTACAAGTCTGTATGATTATTTTTTTTGGTTTGTGTTTACCCTTTCCCAGTGACGATAAGCTCAAGATCAGGGGTCTCAAACTCGTGGCCTGCGGGCCAAATGCGGCCCACGAGACACTAGTTTGAGGCCCCCACCTTGATACCAAAGTTTAATGTTGAAATGACAGCTTAAAGCTGTGTGCACACCGGACACAATTAACATGATTTTGCCCCGCCCATACTATTACCCTACCCTGTTACCCCGCCCTGTTTTGCTTTGGATTAGCAATGAAGCTAACTTATGACGCTGGGTCCAAATAAATGCAGGAAATTATTTGGAATAAAAGGGAAAATACACGTCAAGATAAAGCATCTCATCAAACATGTTGTTAAAGTTACCACGCTGCTCCCAGATGGAACTGAGTACGATGCTAACTTGCTAATTGGGTCAAATTATTAAGTTTCATTCATGTTCATGTTAAAGGTTAAATAACTGTTAATACTGTACATTTCAATCTGAAAAAAATAATTTCTCTACCAACTGTATGTGGGTTCTTACGTTTTTATTGCTTTTATTATTATTTTACTTATTGATTACTAATTGATTGATTTATTGTCTTCATTCTTAATTTGTTTTTTTATCTTATTTTGTGTACAAAAATGTAGAAAAATAAAAATTAAGATATTTGAGAACAGTGGAATGTTTTATCAGATATTTTGGTGTGGAAAACCAGAACCAAAGTACTGAAAAAGTGTAGGGTATAGCAGAAGCAAAAACATTGAAGATAGTTTTTTTATTGATTTTTTTTCCAGTTTTTAATAAATGCGTTTTGGGTTTTTTTTGAAAACCTGATGCGGCCTGGCTTCACCCAGAACCTAGCTCCAGTAGCCCCCAGGTAAATTGAGTTTGAGACCCCTGCTTAAGAAGAACAACTGCTACTGTAGCTAATTTTCCATGTTGAAATGTTGGAATGAAGCCCTTTTAGTGATGTTGGATGTGTCACTCCAGTCTGTTAAGGGATCATTCAGATTTTGTGCCATGAAGTTGAATGACAACCCGATCAGCAGTGTAGTGCATCAATTGCCGCTTACTTACCAGGATGGACAAACACAGCTCATTAGCATTACAGTTACACACACACAAGGGTGTGTTCCCAGTTTGGCTTACTAAAAGTACTCTTAATTCCTGCATGAAGGCAAACATACTTCCAATACACCACATTGAATCTGGACAAGGCTCAGGGCCTGAACGGATCTCTGCAAGGCAATCATGAGCAACAGGTGGGCTTGGACGGCGTTCCCTGCACTGCAAACAATTTAGCTTTGAATAGCCCCTGCAGTCTGAGCCAATTCAGGGAAAACTTGCCATTAGTGATGCTTATTTCTTTTTCATTGACCACACACACATATAGAGGAAAACATATGTAAGCATTGGATTGACTTTCATTCATTTCCTGGAGATTTAACCTGAAAAGGGACCTTTTTTCCACTTTTCTGACCTACAGTGCATCCGGAAAGTATTCACAGCGCTTCACTTTTTCTACATTTTGTCATGTTACAGCCTCATTCCAAACTGTATTAAATTAATATCTTACCTCAAAATTCCAAGAAATCAGGCCTGTATGGTAGAGTGGCCAGACGAAAGCCATCAGACCAGAGAATTTTGTTTCTCATGGTCTGAGAGTCATTCAGGTGCTTTTTGGCAAATTCCAGACGGGCTGCCATGTTCCTTTTACTAAGGAGTGGCTTTCGTCTGGCCACTCTACCATACAGGCCTGATTGGTGGATTGCTGTAGAGATGGTTGTCCTTCTGGAAGGCTCTCCTCTCTCCACAGAGGAACGCTGGAGCTCTGACAGAGTGACCATCGGGGCCTTGGTCACCTCCCTGACTAAGGCCCTTCTTCCCCAATCGCTCAGTTTAGAAGGCCGGCCAGCTCTAGGAAGAGTCCTGGTGGTTCCAAACGTCTTCCATTTACGAATAATGGAGGCCACTGTGCTCATTGGGACCTTCAAAGCAGCAGAAATTTTTCTGTATCCTTCCCCAGATTTGTGCCTCAAGACAATCCTGTCTCGCAGGTCTACAGACAGTTCTTTTGACTTCATGCTTGGTGTTTGTGCTCTGACATGCACAGTCAACTGTGGGACCTTATATAGACAGTTATTATATTTCCAAATCATGTCCAATCAACTGAATTTACTGCAGGTGGACTCCAATTAAGCTGTAGAAAGATCTCAAGGATGATCAGTAGAAAAAAGATGCACCTGAGCTCGATTTTGAGCTTCATGGCAAAGGCTGTGAATACTTATGTAAATGTGATTTTTTTGTTTTCTATTTTTAATAAATTCAAAACATGTTAAAAAAAACTTTATTCACATTGTCATAATGGAGTATTTTGTGTAGAATTTTGAGGTAAGAGATTAATTTAATTCAGTTTGGAATGAGGCTGTAACATGACAAAATGTAGAAAAAGTGAAGCGCTGTGAATACTTTCCGGATGCACTGTATAAATGTAGATAGAATGTTATATTCTCGTGTTGAACCATGCCATAGTTTCAGATAATGACGTTTGCGCATTTGGAAGTGAGACCTGAAAGAAGTTTGAGATGGCTCTGAACACTCTCAGAGAGTTTTTTCACTGTGACTTCCTTATATGGGCGTGAGAGTACAAGCTGGAGGCCCGCCCTCCTCCCCGCTATGCTTGTCTTGGGAGTCTGACCAATCACAGCGGAGTGGGCGTGCCCGGAGGCGGGCCGTGGGTGGAATAAATCAAAACAGACTGTTTTGGAAAGTCAATGAAATTCAGCTGAAATAGGTGCAGATTCTGGAAGATCTAGGTTCTCATGTATATGTATGTTTTCAACACGCTCATGGGGATATAACTCCCGCTTTAAGTTAATGCCTCTCGTTTATACATTCACTACATTACCTACCTACCAACATGTACAGATTTATAGTACTCAACATACAATTTGACTCCTGAATGCGCTCGTATGCTCTCCATTTTGTTGGTTTCAGGTTCAGTCCGTACAGTACAGATAAATTAATGAATATGTTCACTTTCTTGAGGATTTCAAATCAGGGTGGCGCTAAAAAAAATGTCTGTCTGTCTGTGAGGAAATGACAGACCGTAATTTGAGAAACCACGCTCAATAAAAATACATGTGATGTTACACATATCGGTTGATTTTGGAATCGGAAATTGTGAGTTTGACAATATCGGACATCCCTATCAATTAGGATTAGTTTTTTTGCTCACATGTGACCTGCATGTGATTATTTTCATATCTGTGTGAACAGTACAATTCAGATTTATTCAAATGTGACTCAGGCCTCCTTTGATGTCAATTCAAATTCAACCCGTATGGAATATAGCCGACCTGTACGTCATTGAATGCTTTACCGTGGGAGACTTGGGTAAAGGGACTCATCCATGTCGGCAAAAGTTCTTCTTGTCAGTTAAAAAATGACGTTTAAAATGTGTCCTGCTCCTCGGAAAAAGATTTCTTAGCAAGTTTTACACAAATTGCCATAGCCAAAATTCTTGCCCTTTTTCGTCATAATTATCCTATGTAAAATTATTTGGTTGAGAAAATATCCACTGTGGCTTTTGAAAAAATTATAAAAATTTAAATTAAATTAAAAAAATAAAATATATACATATATTAATTTAATAAATTGAAAAATATATAAAAATGTAAATTACATTAAATCAAGAAAGATAATATATATATATTTAATTTTTGTAATTTAATTTAATAAATTGAAAAAAATATAAAAATGTAAATTCAATTAAAAAAATAATATATATATATATATATATTTAAATTTAATAAATTAAAATGTTCCCAAAAAGGCACATGCTATTACTGTTGTTACTGTTACTGCTGTTACAGCTGTTACTGTTACTATGAGACTGACCTTGTATCCTCGTGAAATGAACAGAGCGCTCACTCGACAAAACCCTAACTAACTAAAAAAAGGTAAGTAAACCCACAAAGGCCAAGTACTACTACTACTACTACTACGGGAAATAAAGTCCATTTCCAGGTAAGTTGAGACCCCCCCTATAAAGTCTGCATTCAGGTTTTACAACACGATGCAGATGCAAAGATGAGCTCGGACACAAAAGCAGAGAACAGAGAAACGTCTTTGTTCTTTCCCCAGACTTCAAGTTGTAACCGGAGCACCGGACTGAGACTGCAGCGGTTTGAGACGGGGCCAGACATTCCTGGAGAGAGCGCCTCTCCCAGACACCCGACAGCAGCAGCAGCGGCAGTGGCAGCAATATTCCAGAATAGCAGCGCCGCTAAAAATAGTCAAGGAGAGGGATGGAGAGCTCTCGGCGTGGAGTGGAAGGCACTATAGGAAAGGAAGTATGCAGGTTTGGAAGGCAAGCGGGAAAGGGAGGGTGTTTGAATCCCATCCGGTATTGCGGTCACAGTGTTATCACAGCAGCACAGAAGAAAAGGAACAGCAGGGATATGAGCTGTTCAACCTATGGGAGTGACAAAGAATGAAGATGGAGGCCTGACCAAGCACGCCGTGAAACAATGTGTCAGCTCTCACAGGCAACCTCCTTCTCCTTCTTCTTCTTCTTCTTCTACGAAGTTTGTTTTTTCTGCAAGTCAACGGGCAGCTCCACTTACAATATCCACCCTAAAGCAGTGCAGTGGAACATCCCACCACCCACCCTTTTACAGATGACTTGGGGGAGTGTGGGGGGGGGGGGGGGGGTTATGGAGCAGTTCAGAGGGTCTTTGCAGATGGACTTTATTGAAAAAGGTCAAAAAGTGAAGCAGACGTTTTTCACAAGACATGAAGGCAAAAAAAAAGAAAGTAAGTGCTCCTTTGAAACTCATATCATATCAGTGTCAGGAGTGCAGCTGCTCCAGTTGCCAAAGATTTTTTTTGTTCTTTTCCCTAAGAGGAATGTTTACACTGACTTTAGCACATGACGGACAAGTTCTTACTGTAAGGTTTACACAACGTTATGTACTTTCCTTATGGGTGATTCATGACTTATATCACACTGGATCAAAGCTTGTGCTGGAAAAAAAGGCTGCAACAATCATTTGACTTCATTCAACGTTAAAGGAAGAACGCACACAGAATGACGACGTAATGTTCCAGATCCATTGATTTATTTCTTGTCGCAGCACACAATTATGCTGATTGGCCGATGAGTTAAGACATTTGACAGCTGTTCAATTGGTAGCTTCACAATGAGATGATGCTGACTGAGCAAATCTTTCAAAGCAAATGGCTTGATCACCAATAAATACAAGTATAAAAAAAACACATTATCAAAAAAAGTACATAAAAGATACCAAAGGCACACCACTTTTTAATCCACCTCGGCAGTCCAGGATTCACAAAAAAAAGCATGGCAGCAAGAGTAATGAGGAAGGAAATGAATATTTAAATAATATAATAATTCTATTATTGTCATAACAATAGCGAGCCAAGCTTTCCTATGATTCCACTTCCTGCTGACTAAAAGTTCATTCCAGTTTTTTGAGTACTTTCCAGCATTTTGGACACGTGTGCTTTGGCAAATACATATTTTGTTGTTTGGTTTAAAAACAGACACCAAAACACTTCGAGCAAGGAAGTCATGACGCCAAGCCCCCCCCCCCCCCCCCCATCAAAGTTGCTTATATTTTGTAAAAATCAAAAACAGAAGCGTAATAAAAGAAAAATACTAACATAGTATAATTAAATCACTGTAAATCCAGTTGACAATAAAAAATGCAATAGGAAAAAAAAGGCAATACAATACTCAGAGCTTTTCTTCCTTCACACCCTCACTCTTATCCAACATGGGAATGATTTTCCTGACATTTTTAGGATGATATCAATCACCCGTCTCCCATTTTGTTTTCTTGTGTTTTTGTCTTCCCCGTCAAGCCAAGCCAAGCCAAGCCAAGCCGCATCAACAGCAGGCGTAAAGAAGAACAAAAAGCGCATGGCTCACATGAATGACGTCAAAACTTCATCCACATCTTTGGTTCGCAAACAAAAACCTTCCACTTTCCTTTTCCACATTCTACAACCTACCTACAAGACCTTCCAATCACTTAAAAACCTTCCAGGACAGCACTAGTCAACTAAGTTTGGATAATGCTAGTCAGAGATCATCTATGTGACAGGAGTGCCCTGCTGGTTTTAAGGGCCTATTGCAAAAAAGCTTGTCAAAGATCCTCCTTGTGACACGAGGACACTCCTGCCTTTAGGAATCAAATGCAAAAATAGTCAAAGATCCTTGAAATGACAGGAGCGCTCTGCTGTTTTAAAGAACTTACTGCAAATAAACTAGCCAAATATCTACTATGGGACACGTCTATGCTGTGTTGAGGAAATAGTCCAAAATATGAAAGGATTACTTTGCTGTTATTAGGGACCAATTGCCAAAAAATCCTGTCAAAGATCCTCTATGTGACAAAACCCACAACAGGATGCTCTGCTCTCTTTAAGGACCTACTCCAAGGAAGCTAGTTAGATATCTGCAACGTCACAGGAGGATAATGCAAAACAATGCAAAAAAATGCTAGCCAAAGATCCTCTATGTGACACAGGGACTTTGCTGCTTTTAGGAATCACATGCAAAAATATTGAAAGATCCTCTATAAGACAGGAGGGCTCTGCTGTTTTTAGGAATCTACAGCAAAAACTAGTCAAAGATCCTCTAATAATGGGGCAAGCTCCTGCTTTTAAGGGCCTAATGCAAAAATTAGTCAAAGATCTTTATGTGTTGTTTTTAGACATTTACAGCAAAAACACGACTCAAAGATCCTGTCAATGACAGGAGCACTCTACTGTATTTAGGGATGTATTGGCCTGCGGGCCGCCTGTTGAACAGCACTGCTCCCGAACATAAAAACATCCAAACTTCCTCGTCACTTCCAGCTTGAAATCCCGTCCCGCCTCCTCTCTCTCTCTCTCTCTCTCTCTCTCTCTCTCTATTCTTCCCAAATCAACTTCCTGTCAAACACAAACAATACTCGACACGGTGGCCCAGTGTACACGGCGAGCCATGTCCAAAATGTGCTTCTTGGCTCTCTTCATGGCAAACGGAACAAAGCGACATAAACAGCAGCTCCAAACCAGCAGGGGGCAGCTGCTTTGTGCTGAACCACACTTGGCTTGGCGGGAAACGACATCCATCTTTTTTGGTTTACCAATCCTAAACACAAAGGCACTTCCCACAGATATACGTATGTCCTACGCATCCTCATGTATCGTATCGATAGATAGCGTCGAGGTCCGATACCACAATTCATGGTCACATGGTCTTATCGTGACATCGGTATGGCAGATATCGTAATGTATCATGCGGTTTTCTATTGCAATATCCGTACTGTGGGAAAATGTGATGGACAATATTCCTGCATTGTGATATTGGTGTGTTTCGGTATCGCAATGTGTTTTCCTTCCAAAATGTATATCGCACAGCTACTGTATCGCCATATTGAAACTTTACGTGTTATATTGATATCATGATGTATAATGCATGAATTTGTTGTGTCACGATATCGGTATTGTTGGAAAAATACCCTTTTTCAGTTATATACAGGAAAATATGTTGACCTAAGGTTGGAAAATACCCTTTCTTCCAATATTGGTATCGTTCCATTAGTTACAATATTGTGACGTGTCATTCACTTTCCTAGTTCCATCAATATTGTGATGTATCATGCATGGATTTTTTCCCTCACATGACAGAATCATTGTATCAGTTATGTTGGAAAATACTATCCTTTTTCTGATATCGTCATATGTTTTCTTGTGATATATACATCACATATTCACTGTGAAAAATACCCTTTCTTGTGTGATACCGTGCGATGGTTTTGAATTGGGTATTATTGTATCACGGTTGCATTAGATTAGGCTTGAGGATTAACGATATTGTGACATGTGATTTTCTTCAGCGATATCGCAAAATTGATGTATTGTGATATCAACATTTTCGGAAGCGTGTCCTTTAATTGTGTAGCAGGGTATCGCACATGGTTTTCTCAAGATTTACTGTGTTGTGATACAGGTAGAGTATCATAGATAGTATAATGCATGTATGATATGCAATCATTGTATCATTATATCAGTATTGTTGGAAAAATCGCAATAGTATCATATCATAAGTAATTCTGCAATTCCTACTCCGAGTATGAACTTTTGCGAGAATATAATTGCCAACATGTTTCCATGCATACTTACATATACTGTACATGCTGACTGTGTATCTTTAATAATAATAATCGTTAATATTATTATACGTATATGTCGGTTCCACCCAAAGAGTTGGGACTCCAGTAACACCCAACATCAAGTTTTGCACACAAAATTGGAAAAAGTGACACAAATACTAATAAATAATTATCAACGTTTTGAATATGACCCTGGTTTGTTTCTTTCTGACCAACATAATAAGATGACAAAATATGTGCTCTGTGTTTTTTCATCAAAGGTGCTTTTGTAAACTGTGAATGGCTGGCGTTCTCCGCTTTTGCTTGGATATGTAAACATGTGGGAACGCTGGGAAGTGGCAAAGTGGAACACACACACACACACACACACACTTGGGTGGCGTGGTTGTGTGGCTGCCAGCTCTCCTCTCCATCCTGTTCACTAAAAGCCCTGCCGGAATTTCACTGGCCTGAGACGTGCACCTGTGTGTGTGTGTGTTTGTGTGTGTGTGTGCGTGCGTGTGTGTGGGTAAACCTCTCGTTTCCGTTAAGATGTCAGCCCAACACGTATTGTATTCCCAGCAACACACTGGTCGTTAATGCCTCCTAAACACACACACACGCTTTCCCTGTTGTGTGCTAGTTCAGGTTGCTGCTGATGTCCAGGGCTTGCTGGTACACCTGAGTCATGTCCTCCAGGTCCCCCAGCAAGGAGAAGCTGCCATTGTCCGTCGGGGAGCCTTTTGTTTTGGGGGTACGTCCAAACTTGGGTGCCTGGAGCGCAGGGGGCGTGGCCTGGAAGCTTTTGAAGTTGGCCAAGTGCAGCAGGTTCTCGGCCGACACGCAGGCCCGGATGTTGGGGCGGAGGTGCGGCCTGGAGGAATGCCACTCGGCGCCATCGCTGCCGGGTGACAGCATTGAGCTGTCCTCCCCGACCATGCTGGAGGGGCGGCTCTGACTGCGTGACAGGCCAGAGTCAGCCGGGTTGGGGGGCTCCACGACGGCTCCGGCGGTGGTCACGGCTGCGGCAGACGAGGGTCCGCCGTAGGTGGAGTACTTGCCGTTGCGCTTCAGGATGCCCTTTCTTCCCATGGCTCTCCTGGGCGGCGAGGTGGCGAACAGCGTCATGGTGGCTCCGCCCAGCAGCTCAGAAGACTCGCTCCGCTCGGGGGAGGAGTAGTAGCCTGATTCTCGCTGTTGGTTGTTCTTCAAGATGCCTTTTTTGGGCAGGGTGGGCACCATCTTTGCAGGCGAGCTTCCTCCGAAAATGGGCTCCTCTTTGTGTTGATCTGGACGGAAGGCGTCTCCTCCACCTTCAGCTTGCTCAGCTGCCGCCGTCTGGCCCAGCTGGCCCTCCTCTAGCCGAGCAGACTGCTGCTCCTCGGCCACTCTGGTCTTCAGGATGCCTTTAGGTCTTTTCAGACCTGGTTTGTCCTCGCCCCCGCCATGCACCTGACCTCCTTCCTCCATGTTTTCCTTCTTGGACTTCTTTGGTCTCTGGCGCAGCAATAGCTGGGGCACGGCAGCGAGTCTGACGGCAGGACCGCGTGGCTCAGTGCGGTTCTGCCAGTCGATGAAGCGGGCCAGCATGGGCGAGCTGCCGTGGTCGCGCTGGGCATCGCAGTCGCACACGCTGTTCTTCCAGCCCCAGTTTACCCACCAGTGGTTGGCGATATCCTCCACGGTGGCGCGGCGCTCGGGGTTCACCATTAGCATCCAGCGAATCAGTCCCCTCGCATCTAGCCAGGAAAACCACACATTTATAAAAGTACTATGATACTACGATAGCAGTCCGTAGACAGTATAAGACCTGCTGAGGGTACTACAATTAGTGCATCAATTAATGCATCAATGTTGAGTAGAGCTGTGGATACTTTATGCGAATCGGGGGCATTTTGCAGTACCTGAGGACTGTGTGGGTTCCTTGTAGTCGCCGTTGCTAATCTGCCGAATGAGGTTCTTGTGGTCGTCGCCGTCAAACGGCATGGTTCCATACACCAGCGTGTACAGCAGCACCCCCAGAGCCCAGCTATCCACCTGGGGAAACAAGACCAAGATCTCATTTTTGTCTGTACAGTAGAGCTGAGCTTTTTAAGGGGGTCACTAATTGAGACGCCCAAAAGCTTTGGGCAGTGACCCAAACGGTACTATTTTTGGTTGTGAGAGTAAGGGCGATTGACTTTATATAAAGAATTCTCAGGCCACTAAATTGATGACAATCGGACTGTTCACGTTCTCTGAGAAGACGTTTTGCATCTTCGGTTCATGCTCAACAACTAGGTAGGACAGCTCTACCTCGGTCCGAAATATGCAGGGATCCGCTGCACATAACAAAGAGGAGGCTTTGGAATGTCATGTTATGCAATGGGGACTTAGCGGTCCACATGTGATTAATGACTCATGGCGTTAAAATAAATGTTGTGGAAAGAACTCAGCTCTGCCTAGCGTCACAACGGACGCTTGAGCCATTCCTATGAGATTACGTTGACATTAATAAGCACTCAAATCACTTTTCCAAGAGCACTTGGTCGGATGGAAGAGGCCCGCAACTCTGCGTCTCCTCATCGTCACGTCTTTCTCAGCAGCTAATGACAAAGCGCTCCGGTGGGAAATGGCTCCTTTCCATCCAGATAGATCCTTTCCCTCTGCCTCTGGTGCTCCATCAGGCAGCGGGAAGGAGTTTTTGACCACCAAGCTGATGCAATGTGGCTTTCTAAGTAAGCAGTTACATAAGAGTCTGTGTCCGGGGGCATGACGGGGTGCAGCCACACGGGGTAATGATGCCAGCAGAGATGGCCGACATGTGATTTCCTGGCTCCCGGCGACTGAACATGTGTGCCGTATATTATAATAGCATATATCCCAAATGTGTGACAGAGGAGCTAAATGGATGGGAGTGTTGCATCTGGTTAGCGTTGGTGGTGGCGGTGGGGGTTTCAGGATGAGGTGGTTCTGGCTCTGAGGCTCTGACTCAAAGAGGAACTCAGATAAGACCAGTTAAGAAACTTGTGTACTTCCTTCCAAAGTTCTGGATGTACACCAAGAATGTGCCTTTGGTGGGGACGCTCCAGGATCAAACTGTATTGTCCCGTTTTATTTTCTCTTCCTGTAATTTGTGTCCTAAAACCAACTCTTGATGTGTAATTTGTGATTACAGTCCAACTGCACTCTCTTGGAAATGATAGTGAATTACACAAAGTGGCTTAAAAAGGAAAACACAGCAGCTTGCATGTGGCATCCCATCATAATACAACACTGCACTCCGGCCTTGTTGCATTATCTGTAGTTCTATGGTTTATTTCTATTGTGCAAGGTCCTGGAAATGTGTTGCAATCTATTCTCGGGTTGAAAAATGAGCACTGCCCGACCTCGCGTGAGTGTGCTCTTAGCAAAAGCAGCTCAAGAGACATTTTCTACATGTGATTGCAATCCAATTAGACAAAAGAGAAGGTGAGCAGCATCCACCCCCCATTC
The DNA here is from genome assembly GCF_037039965.1 of Doryrhamphus excisus. NCBI lineage: Eukaryota > Metazoa > Chordata > Actinopteri > Syngnathiformes > Syngnathidae > Doryrhamphus > Doryrhamphus excisus. The sequence continues at coordinate 18,868,760 of NC_136357.1, forward strand.
TCTCACATCAAAGCAAAGAGAGGGATGGGTTTGCATCAGAGACCTGGTTTGGACTAATCCCATCAAAGAAGTGCAAATAAAGCTCAGACGACGCTTTGTGCACAGACTGTGTGATGATGACGTGACAAAAAGTTCAACAATGGCGTGAACCACTCAGACCAAAACAATGATGATGACTTTATCTGCAAACAAACGTTGCGTCATCGGATGCTCACCTCTGGCCCGCGGTACGGCCTCCCGTTGACAATCTCTGGTGAAGCATACAGCGGGCTGCCGCAGAAGGTTTGCAGAAGCTTGTCTTTGTGGTAAAGGTTGGACAGGCCAAAGTCAGCAATCTGGGAGAGATTGTGGACATTCATTCATCACAAATTCATTAGTTCATGTACTTTTTTCCCTTTTTGTCCTAGTCCATTACCTTAATATTACAGTTTTCATCCAGTAGCACATTTTCCAGTTTCAGATCCCTGTGGACCACGCCATTCTGAAAGCACATACACACATGAATTATCAACACATGACCATCCTACTTCCCACGTGTGTGTTATGATTGGGAATGGCTGCTTTCTATGATCTGGAGCAGCCAGGGGACATCTCATGTCTTACTGGCTCGCGTCACGTTGTAGAAACTAAGGTTAGTGGTTAGTGGATCTGAGATGGTCCGTAAAGGGTCACCCCAGCCCAGTTTGTTGTTTTTAGACTCTTCCATTGTTTGGTGTCTGCTGTGGCTTCCCTTCTCACTCCGTTCTCATATCACCTTGTACTTCGGTACGAGGTACATTATTACAAAAAAAACCCTTAAACTGTATTATGGAAAGCAGGAAGTGAACAAATGCAACAGTTACTGATTGTAAAAGTACCAGATGGAGGGGTAGGATTTAATAAACTTTGCTTCTTCCTACTCCTTTTGGACATGTGGAACTGGGAACTGATTATGGGATGCACTCAATTGGAATCTGATGCATGTTCAAATGAAAAAAAACCATTACCATTACCATTACCATTACCATTACCATTACCATTTGTCTCAATTACACTGGCCTCTAATTTCCAACCGACACCATTTGGGGATTTAAGCACAAAGAAAACTTGAGAATGCTTTAAATGAATCTCCCAGGGCTCGGCACATTTGGATTTTGCTGGCTGGCTTGTTGTGGCAGTGAGTCATGCTGCCCCGCCCACTTTGAGATTAGGGTTGACTGATGATTCTTTGTGAGGGACTCTCCTATCTGGGGGCTATGACATCACCTTCATCTCCAGCTGAGGAGAGGTGTGACAACAGGGAAGCCCGTCCAAACAAACCTCAGAGACCCCATGGGAATTATTAAGCCCCCTTGATAGCGTCTTGAAAAGATAGCTTATTTCCACTGTGATAACTGGCTGTGATAATGTATTTGGTGGAACACTGACAATTTGTGCTGTTTAGTGTGGGGTTGGGTGGGCAGTATTTATACCCTGACAATATTTCACCATTCTGGAATATCAGGGCCCCAACAGACGCCTGTTTCAACACAACAGGGTAGAAAACGTCAGTACCAGGGGTTAAACCTCACAATGGCGTATCCTGGCACTGGAGAATACTTCATGCTGCTGATATCGATCCCGATCATCCATGAGTGAAATCAGTCAATACCAATATCGATCATAAACATGCAGTGTATATGTTTAAATATACTACATTGATCAAAGCACCCCCAGAGAATACCATTGTCCGGACGGACTGTGGGATGTTGTGTCGCCATTTTTTGTAATGGTAATGGTAATGGTTTTATTTCATTTGAACATGCATCAGATTCCAATTGAGTGCATCCCATAATCAGTTCCCAGTTCCACATGTCCAAAAGGAGTAGGAAGAAGCAAAGCTTATTAAATCCTACCCCTCCATCTGGTACTTTTACAATCAGTAACTATTACATTTGTTCACTTCCTGCTTTCCATAATAGAGTTTAAGGTTTTTTTTGGGTTTTTTTAATAATGTACCTAGTGCCAAAGTATGAGTTGATATGAGCATCCAATGCCATAATGTGTACCATAGTAAGTGTCAATATAGTGATATATATAGCACATCATGACTGGTTCAAGACTCTTCATCCTTGTATTTAGCAAACATCAACTGCTTGTATTGTTTCTTGAATTGGCTCATCGTTGTGCATTGTTTGATTTCCTTACTCAATCCATTCCATAGTTTGATTCCACATACTGAAATGCTATGACTAGCATAACGTAGTCCTAGCATAGAAGTGTTTCAAATGTACTTCTTCCCTGAGATCATATTTCTTCTCTCCTGTAGAGAAGTTTTGGATGACATTTTTAGCTAATTGCTTATTTTTAGCCTTATGCATTATTTTAGCTGTTTGAAGATGAACTATATCAGCAAGTTGAAGTATTTGTGATTTTAGAAATAAGGAGTTAGTATGTTCTCTGTAGGCGGCATTATGAATTATCCTTACTGAGCTTTTTTGCAGTACATTATAGTTATATTATAGTTTATAGTTATTAGCCCATATTTCCACACAATAAGTAAGATATGGTAGAACCAGAGAGCAATAAAGAGTGTGGAGTGATTTCTGATTGAGAACAAATTTTGCTTCGTTCAATATTGAAATATTTCTGGCCACCTTATGTTGTATATTTGTAATATGAGGTTTCCAGCTCATATTTTCATCTATTGTGATCCCCAGAAATGTATTTTCGTTCACCCTTTTTTTCAACCTTTTCTGTATCATTGTTCTGTGTGCAAGGCACTGACAGCCTTATCCGGTTCTATGTAAAAGGCACAAGTGGATCAGTTTCATTAATACAATTATTTAGCAGGATGTCTGTGTAAAAGAGGCTGTAATAACGGTTGACAAGGATGTGTTTGGAGCCAAATCCTCTGGAGAGATTTCTTCTTTCCTTGAACACCCACTAGTGTGTCAGATGAGGACATGGGGGGGGGGATCAGAGCCTAAGCCTGAATTAAACTGGCCTGGGTTCTATCTTCACTCAGAAACAGATGACTGTAGCTACGGTGTGCCAAGACCAGAATACAAAAGCGGAGGCGCATGGCGAATGTTACAATAGCCTGAATAGCGCGTCCAGATGCGTTCAAGTACAGCCAATTGAGGAGTGTGTGGGGTTTTCTTACCTTATGGCAATGGTGTACAGCGGAGACTATCTGCCTGAAGAAGTGTCGCGTCTCTCGCTCGCTCAGGCGCCGGCGCTCGCTGATGTAGTCGTACAGCTCGCCCTTGCTGGCGTACTCCATGACGATGACAATCTTGTCCTTGTTTTCAAACACTGCAACATGACAAGACACACACACAAAAATCAACACACACGATCACCTTTCTGCATGAATGGAATCGCAGAATTAGCCATTAAAAGCTGGACTCTATTGTTAAACATGGAATCTCATAGAAATTGACCCAATGTGAAAGAAATGCTGAGAAGGTACGTTTGTGGGGGGAAGCATTTCCCCGGCGGACCGCCCAATCTTGGTGGAAGTTGACAAAAAGCTTCAGAACTCCTCTCTTATGGAGCGTGACTGGAGCTAGCTGGGTTAGATTAGTTAGCAATATCTCATCAACCTCAAACGTGCAATATCAAGGCTGTAAATACAATATACGTATTAAGTTCTATGTGAAGTATTTCTATAATGCCTCATATTAACTCACTAGCAAGATGTCATTGTATATACTCTGGTCATATATTTCATCTCGTTTCATATTATCTGCATACTGTATTTGTATATAACTCTGGGTAAAACTTGATTTTGTTAATACTTGTGTTGTTTATATTGTTTATTTTTTTATATTGTGTATTTTTGTACTGCTTAACTGTACTCTTGCTGCTGTGCAATGCAAATTTCCCCACTGAGGGACGAATAAAGGCATATCTTATCTTATCTTATCTTTAGCAGCGCATGCTAGTGCTAATGCTAGGTGTGTGTGACTCGGGCTGTTTAAACATGTTGTGTTTTAGCGCTTGTTAATGTAAGCGAGTATTTCACGATGCCTGCTGACGTTGTGTAATCTGGGGGTAACTGACGATATCCAGCAAAAGGAGATGGCAACGGCGAGCGTTAGCACTAGCGTTAGCGACAGTGCGGCAAACAAAAAGCTGTGGGATGAAGACGTTCTCTGTGTTTGGGCCTTATGATGGCACTCTATTTATATGTACGAGTGCCTGTGTGCGTCACCGTGTATGTTGTTTGAGAGTTAATAATATTGTGTTATACTGTATATGAAATGTCATATTTGACATTTTTACTGCAGGTATGAATGATCAAGCCACGCTAAAACTCAACACTGAACACCAGTCGTTACTTCCTGTTTGCCCCCCCTTCAGCTCCACTAGCACCGGAAATGGTTGTTATGCCTTATATGTCTTATTAAAACCTTAAATCCAAGGTACGCACCCAACCATGATTAGGGCGTACTGTTACCCCTGACAATACTGGAAATGTGGAGCTGACAATACTACAACTACAATACTACAAACTAATGATATGGGACGACAAGTCAGAACGGACATTGTGGACCAACACCCCTTTGGATGCACAACCATCCACTTCAGAACCCCGCCTCGTGTCTGCTGACTCTTCTGCAACACAGCAGGGAGGGACTGCTAATTCCATCAAGCCCCCTCCACTGGGAGACCGTGGGCCAGCAAAAACAAGAGACTCGCCGGGGGGACTGAAGGGAGTTCTCGGTTCTCGGTCCACGGTTGTGTCAAGAGATGCCCTCGACACATCGCACATCGCACATCAACGTCATGTCACCACATTTGTCAACCCACTCCCACATTCCACTCGGAGCACGCCAAGGCTGCTCGTCTGATAGGATCACAAGAAGGATTGGCCAATAATGCCGAGCGGCGTCAGTAAGTCACATTGTTCATTGACCAATGATATCATTAACAGCCTTCATCTTTCTTAAGGGATTATACAGCATTCATTTTTGGATGCCTGACAGCTGCGATAAATACAAAAATGACATCATGAGAGTTTAATTAACTTATAGCAAGGTTTCCCAAACTGTGTGTGAGGGCCAAACCGGTTGGAATGTGCTATACACATATGGACAGGGGTGTCCAACGTGTGATCCGGGGTACCTTTGTGGCCTACTGCTGTTATTTTAATTGGCCCAAAAAAAAATCCAAAAATCAGCAATAATTTTACCAGAATAAAGTCAAAATATAGGAAGAGAGAAAAGTTGTACTCCAACGAGAACAATGAAATAGTAAAAAGTCACGTAAGTTAAATTGTGTAAAGTTGAAATATTTACATGTAATATTATTATATTAAATGTATTATTATTATTATTGTTTAATATTATAATAATATTTAATATTTAATATTTAAACCAAGGTTTGTGTGTTTTTAGTCGAAAATGCACCACAAAATTTTGTCCTAGTTTGCGTACATTTTCCAGGTAGGGTATAACATGGTGCCTGTCTTGTTGTGTGATTAATACACTCTGTGAGTCCTTGCTAGCATTTTTAGCTTGCTAAAAATATGGCAACCGGAACCGGAAGTCAGCTACTGGTCTATCACTGGCCTATTATGTCATCAGCATTTCACTCTGCTAATTGACTGGGTTAGCATCCATTTCAGTTTGAGTCAGCCGTTCAGGAGCGAATTAATGACGCTAGCCAAAGTTCTACTGTTCATATACTATATGTATTAGTCAATATAATATACTATATGTATTAGTCAATATAATATACTATATGAATATGTTTGTTAAGAACTCCATGGCTTCAAACACCAAAAAGCACATTTAGAGGACTAAAGAGATAACAACATGTTGTTTCACATTCTAGGGCTTGACTTTCCCACAGGGCCTCTGCTTTCTGTGCCCCTGACTGGGGTCCTTTTAAAGATATAATCCTCTGAAAAACACACAGTTGCTGAGTGATGCTAATGCGCTCTGATTGTGACTGTCTGGACGCCTTGGAAGCCACATAGAGAACGTTGGCGAGAGGTGAAGGGAAGACGGGTCGTCTGATTGCCGGACGGAGGCGTATGACATGCACACTGACCTGCAAACAAACTCTCAGCCTGCACTTCCATTTATCTTTGCCCCCCCGGGCCAGTGGGGTTATTACCTGGCTTACATAAGACTAAACCATCACTCAACTTTGGGCTTTCTTTGCAGGTCTGGCTGGTTAGCACGTGTTGTTGACCCAATAGACACAATAGACTGTTTGGGCAAGATATTGGTCCACGGCACATTCTAAAAGTAACAAGTAAAAGTAAAAAACAACAGCAAAAATTGAAAAATCTGCAGTAATTTTTACAAAAATAAAATCAAAATATCATAGCAAAAAAAAGTAAAAAAAGTCATAATTTTAAAACATTGTAATATTATGAGAAAAATATTGTCATTTTAGTAGCGTAAAGTTCAAGTACAAAAATAAAATTTTATTTTTTCATTTGGAATTAGGGCTTGAACTTATTTTAATGATCGATTAATTTGTCGATTATTTTTTGATGAATCGATTAATCCATGTAGCAGCGATTAAGGGGAGAACATTCACGGTTATTTTCTAACTAACTTTTAGGTTAATGTATTATTGTGATCATTGTAGTATTATCAATGTTATTATTGTTATGATACTTTATTGATATGGGCAGATCATTTAGAAATATTTTTTCTTATTAAGCTGTACACTGTGTTTGTGATTCATGTTTTGGGAGACAGGGATAAGCAGAAAAGTTTGAAGAACTACTATCAAACCAAAAAATATATATATTGGAAAAGAAGAAATGTGTGTTTTATTCATGGAGATAAATTAGCATTAATTGCTATATATGTATAATTATGGGGAGATAATCGATAATGGAATCATATTAAAAGCAGACTTAAATATTAAAGATTAATCAATGCATCAAAAAAAGTTCTAGATTAATCGTCAATTAATCAAAAATAATAGTTGAACCCATCCCTATGCTACACAACTTAAAATATAGCATAGCCCCTGCAATAAAAACATTTAACATTTCTGCCGTTTCAATTGAAATCACTCAGCACATTCAGATTAAGAATATTTCATGTTACAATTCAGCACATTTCCAGTTCTTTGCAGCTCTGAGTGTTGGTCTTAAAGGGGGAGGGGTTGCACCAAGGCAGAAGAAAAATCCTCTTTTCAAAGTCCCGCGCAGTCCTGCTGATGGATGCAGAATGTAAACGCAGAAAGGGAGTGGTAAAACTGTCGTACTGTCGTCACCCCCCCCCCCCCCCACACACACACACACACATCTGCTTCCGCTTTGCTTGACACAAGCAGGAGCTGTTGGAAAGGGCGGAGGCCACGACTGTGCTCACCGCTTTCTGAAGGGTCTGCTCAAGCTTTCACGTGCACACTCATGCTTTGCTCATTTATTACAAAGCACTTGAGACTGACGTGCTGGCACCTTCCCAGGGCAAATCCTGCTGCTCCACTGATAACAACCTGCCACCTCTGAGACGCAGCAGTGGTTAGTTCAGGGCCGATCAAACTTTTTTCCACAGTGAAAAATCAAAGGATGCAACGTGGGATGAGAATGGCCCCAAAGCCGCACTTTTGACACCACTGGGTTAGACCGTTTTTCTGGACTCCAGCTGGCACCGAAGGTCCGCCCGCTGTGCCAGGGCAGCTGTTGCTGTGTGTTGACACAGGCGTAAAAATAGTCACCAGCAACAAATCAAATGGAAGTGCTTGGTCGTGACTTCTACTGTCTGCATCTGGGCCAAGTCCACATTAGGAGGGATGATGGAGTGCAAGCAATGGCAATGGAGATCAATGTAGATTTTTACGTCTTTTACACTTCCCATTAATTGTGGGCCGGTTAAAAAAAACCCAAACAGAAACATGAACAAAAAGGTGATGCCAAATTACAAATGTGCATGTTGAGGTCATGGTCTTGTTCACTCTGTGCTTGTCAGTCATACTGTTGCTTTGTCTCTGTTGGGGTGGGGGCAAGCATATACACACAGCAAAAGAGTGAGCTTTGTGAATGCAAGGCCACGTAGTAAAAATTAAGGGGGGGAAAGTAAAATGCCATGAAAATGACCAAGCAAGTACGTATGCAGAATTAATTTGATGGTGGTAGCACCATAAAAGCCAAAAAGTTGGCCATCTCAAACATATCAACACCTCCAGCCTTCATCCTGACAGTCAACACTCACTGGGACGTTTGGTCGCCAGGGAGAATAGAAACGGAACAGTCCTTGCAAAAGAAATGCTGCTCATTGATACAGTTGGAAAAACAGCATTTCAAGAAATGCTGCAAACATTTGACAGACAGTGTCAATCGCCTGTGAGAAAATAAATGGCACAAACATCAACATCCACTTCACTATTTGAATCTTATTTTTGGAGCCGAGAGTGAGAAAGAAATGCATTTTTCCAAAGTACGGGCGTATATGTGGATGAGCCTGACTTGGAGGTTTTGATTTGAGTTCAAGAGCTGCCTTCCTGGCCTTGCCGGATGGTGATGCTGCTCCAGGGAAGGCTTAAGATCTTTCCTCTCTCATCATTACAAGTGGACGGCAGTTAGACAGCATGCAGGCCCATAATGATAGAGGTCAATCCAAGATACACACGCACACACATCGGATGCGTGTGCAACTTTCACAAGTGCAGTCTGCTTCCCAGCTGCTGTTGTCTTCTGAGTGTCAGCAGATGTCTGGCCCGGAGATCAAGACCGGAGAAAACGAGGGATGAGACCACTCAGATGTGGGAGAGGCAATCCCTCAGAACGCCAAGCCTCTTATACGTTCAACACAGCACATGTGCACACACACACACACACACACACACACACACACACATGCAGAGGCCCAGGCTAAAGCCATCCAGATTTTTAAAGACGCAGCAGAAAAAGACGAATAACAACACAGATCTTTTTTTCCTGACTGTCCTACAGCTGGGACCCGGTCCTGGCATGTACATTTGAAGTGATGCTGAGACGCTCACCTTCGTATATAGAGATGATGTGCGGGTGGCGGAGGGACGACATGATCTCGATCTCGCGGCGGATGTGAACCATATCCTGCTCGTCTTTGATCTTCTCCTTCCGGATGGACTTGATGGCCACCTGTGAAGAGAAAATGCATTTCATTCATCCTTTATGGCTCAAGGAAGACCACACGGTCATGTATCCCGTCATACATTTCTGCCATTTGTCAAACTCCTAAATGCACATTTTCTAATTTTTATAATATTATGACAATTTGTTTGTGTTTTCTTTAATATTTCAAGCCACTAAAAAAATGTAGTGGTAATGTTTTCTTGTTACAATACGATTTAATATTGCCTTTTATTTTATTTCAAAATACAATTTAACAAAAACTAAAAAAAAAAGGAAAAATTAAAAAAAAAAGTAATTTCACCCCTCACTTTGATGTGGTTTTTCAAAAAATATTCATATTAACTGATCATTGTGGAATTTTAGTTTGTCCTCCCTGGTATAGTGGGCAAACACTGTAGGTTGATTTTGATGGGTTCTAAGCATTATAAGCATTCAAATTCAAACAAAGATTTGAACTTTTTTGAGAGAGTTTAAACAACAGAAAAATGTGAGAACATGTTATTGTCATAAAAGTGTACAATATGTGTGGTGAGGGGTTGTACAGCCTTAAAACCTGTATAATAAATGTCACAAATACATTCTGAGTCAACCTCCCCCACAAAGACAGTTCTGGAAACCCCCTCCTGTGTAGCTCCCCCCTCTGATCTCACAAAGGCGGGGGCCCAAGACAGACTCATACCTGCTTAAATACAGTCCTCCATGAAAGGCCCCCGCATGCCATCCAGGCCACCCCCCGCCCCCCACACACACACCTTCACACTTTCAAAGAGGCTGAGTAAATTGCACAGTGTGAAGGACGCCTCTCCTTCTCTTGACTCATCTTGCTTTCGTGTCATCAGACGCCACTGATGGGGTTGAAGTTCAGCACTCTGGGTGGGGGGTTTGCGAGTTCAATGACGTGCACGGTGCTTATTCACGTATGAGGCCAACCAACAACATATGATGTACGGTGTGTGTGTGCTGCCACGTATGAGCCCTTTAAAGTCCACTGATAAGATACCATGCGGTCATTTTCTCTCCCATCTCTGTCTCCATCATCACCTTCATACAACACACACAAAAACGTTTGAAATTACACCTACATGAAAGACGAACCAATGACTCATGGGTGTGACTTTGATGTCAAAATATACAGTAGACATAAGTAGTTTCTAAATGTAAATTCTTAGTGACTGTCACCAATCAAAAGTGAACATTACTGCTGACAGCAACGAGAGGGGGCTCTAGGCTTGAGACAGCAACTGGGATGTGGGAAGAGATTGGGAGCTTGGTGAACTTGCTTACCGCTAATTTGCTTGTTGGACTGGCTGGTTTGTTAATTTCGCCTCCCGGGTATGTCCTCCAGCTCAATAACTGTTCATGTGTTTATATATTATATCTTGTGTGTAGACACTAGACCTATCATGATAATCAATAGGTCAATTAACTGCACAATAAATAATAATTAAATGGTCTTGACACTCTTAGTACATTTAACTACTGATGATGCAGCATCAATCTACGATATGAAAGCGGAGGTACGTGGAAACGCTTGTGCTCATAGAGCAACAACATCATCTTCCTCATTAGCGTTAAGCGGTACCCGTAAGGCCGCACAGTTGTCGGCATGTTACTCACGTGGAGGGTTACCAAATGTGGAGCTGATTGACAAGGAGGCAGGAGAGGATGATAAGCGCTATGAAGCGTTTACTCTCAACTGAACAAGTAACAACTACCCAACAACGTTTGAGTTGCTAACATCAACCACATGACCTGGAAACGCTTGCTCATATAGAATAGGGCATTTTTCTTTAATATTTCAACTTGACGCGACTAAAATGACACTTTTTCTCATAAAATTGCTACTTTTTCTCTTAAATTTATTCATGAAAAATTACGTCTGTTTTTTGCCCATTTCTGTTACTTTGGTCTGCATCAAAACATCAAAATGTTTGTCAAATAGCTTCAGTAAAACAATAAATGTACACTAAAAAACAATCCACATCACATTTTCTGAGGAGGTCTTTTGTGATGTCAGCAGGTGACAGGCCATGTTTCCTCCTCACCTGTCAAAGAGACCTTGAAAGGATGCTTTTTTTAGTAGTTCTCTTTCAGGAAGAGAGAAAAAAAGCTTTGGCCTCCTTTTTGAAAGCCTCCTGGATGTCTTTTTAGTGGAGGAATCTGGAAAAGGAGGCTGGAGTGAGTGATGCCAACAGGCGGTCAGGAAGACCTTTTTTTACGCTCCCATGCCGGCCTATACGCATGCCTTAAATGAGAGGCTACTCCAAATAAACCCCATCGAAAATACACAGCGGTGCACGTCCACGGTTAATTGCAGCCTAAACATTGTGCACCGCATCCCGGTCCTTCCTTTGAGGAGTCTGTTCGTTTGTTAGTTTAAACTTTTGTCCTCTGCTATCGAAGGCCTAGCTTGAGGAGCTTTTATTCCAACGCAGGCCAGTAGCCCGTGCCAAGCTAATTACCGTGTGCATCAATAAAAATAACCCCAGGGCCGGAAGAGTTCGCTTCCAGTGCATGCCTTCATTGGATTGAATTGGAAGAAATGATAACAATAAACAAGATGCGGCCCCGTGGGTTTCATCATTAGTAAAAAGCTGTTTGTGTTTCTTCCGTTTTAGCTCGTTACATTTAGCATGGTTTTATCTGGTGAGTCATCCTCCTGGTTTTATTCAATCAGGAATTCACTCATTTAGGAAATACCTGAGTAATAACTTATAAAAGGCAGCATGCAGTGCCAAGCTAAGTGGGTAGTGATCCATCTCCAGCCGCAATAATGACTCTGATGCTAAAAGAGCCAGCGAAAAACGGCCCGGAGAGCAAGCCAGGGATCTGTTGTACCTCCTCGTATTCCTGACCCTGACGTGGATCATTAAACAGCACCGCAGACCGTCCTCACGCCAGCTGGCTGACACAGCTACGCTTGTCCTTAAGTATTACTGTCACCCATTGGCCCCTGCCAGGTGTGTGCTTGTGGGGGGGGGCACTGCCCCGTGTTTGAAGTGAAAGTCGATGTGTCGCTTCACTGGAGCCTGACGTCTTCCCGTATTTGTTCTCGGATCATTAAAACAGAAGGAGGAGTCATCGCAAGGCAGCTCATCCCGGTGCTTTCGCAATACCCCCCCCCCCATCTTCTCTTACATGTTGGGATTGAGTCACGGTCAAATGTTCCAAGCCAAGGAATGTTTGCGTTGTTTCCCTTTTCCTGTACCTCTCCAATGTTATGAGGTGATGTAATGTGGTGCTTGTATCAACTAATAATATACTGAATATATCATATAGAGGATAATGGAGGGGCTCTCCTTGCAAGGGTTCCCCATGCACACCGGAAACTTGCCTTTCTTCTTGAATCACGTCCAAAATGACAAAAAATGAAACCAGAAAACCAGAGGCAATTTTTCCCATTGGAAATAATATACATCTAATTAGTTCTACTCAATTAAATGTACTCACAGACCAGCAAGACCTACAACATGATCTTGGTGCAGATGGTGTCGCTGTGCACCATTCAACTATTAGTATACTTTGCACAAGGGGGTGCTGTATGCAAAAGTCATGTGGAAGAAGCCTTTTCTGAGTACATGTCACAAACAGAGTCGTTATTTGGACATAACGCAGGGCGGTATGCATGGTAGATGAATGAATGCATGGTAGATGTAGAACACAGCATTCCAAGACAAACACTTGCTACCCACAGGAACATTTGGTGGTGGTTCCATCATGCTGTGGGGCAAAGCCTGCTTTAGCAAACGTACTGTTTACACGAGAGGAGGCTCATGTGGTGCCTTCATTTGTCCCTTGCCGTCACAGCAACTCTCACAAACGTCAAGTCATCTTGACAGCAGACTTGCCACGCGTGCCCGTCTCGCCATGCCATAAAAACATGAAACGCAATCCAAAGGCCTGCGTAAAAACATGTGGGCGTACGATCCCTTTGTGAGTAATTAAACATCAGAGATCCTTTACTCGCAACATGCGGCCCGCGGAAGGATTAAAGCAGACAAATCGATGACGGTTCTGCTTTCGCCACATGCCTCATCCATCTTGGAGTATAGCACATGTGCTTTTCACTTTCTGTCTCTCGGGCAGGGGTGTCCAAAGTGTGACCCACAGCTCGTTTCTTAATGGCCCTTGGCACGTTCTTAAAATAGAACAAAAACAGAAAAATAGGCAAAATCTAATTATAGTAATTCTAGAATAATAAAGCAATTAACAACAACATCATCTGTAGCATGAAGATTAAATAGACAACATTTTTAAAAAGTTGGAGTATTATGAGAAACAAACAACCTGGAGATAGCACTCCACCCTTTTCCGACTGAGAACCATGACCTCTGATTTGGAGGTGCTGAACCTCATCCCAGAAGCTTGGCACTCGGAAGCAAACCGTCCCAGGATACGCTGAAAGTCACAGCCTCATGCGACCCCAAGGGATGCAACGTGATGACAAAGGAAGTGCGAAAAACGAACAGAAATAACAAAGTATTCAACAAACAACTTTAAGAGCTTAAAGAGCCTCACAATGCTGCTTTCTAGTGACTAATAGACTGAATCCCTTTAAAGCCAAACATGAGCTCACCCCGTATCTGCATCAGATACGCAGATACAGGTGTTGCGCAATTGCACAAGCAAAACATGTCAAGCTGCGTCAACAACAAGACAAACTTGAAACATGTCACCAGGGGCCACAGACGGCAGCCAGAGTCGGGTTTGTGTGTGCGCGTGTGTCGGGGGGTTTGGGGGGGTTACACTAGTGACCTATATTTAGTTCCCTCGTGCTATTCTCGTCGCATGGAAAGTTCTTCACGTCCTGCCAGGTTGGTTGGGGCCACGGAAGGGGGGGTGTCTGATCATTGCCACAACACAGAGGGGTGGGAAGGGCACACTCATAGATCTCAAACGTGATGACGCCGTTGTCAACAACAGTGCTGCGTGTGTTCACGTAAACATACACACATTTAAACCCATACACACATGAGCCACTTCATTAGGTACACCTGCGCGATTACATCCAACACTAATTAACAAATCATTGGTTGATATTATGGCAATAAAGTCATAACATTACAACATAACATTATTAGAGCCATGTCGGCATTAAATAGGCACCTTTGCACACATACTGTATTACCCAATATAGTAGGCATAATGAGAAATATACAGTGGTGTGATTTCTATTTTTGGAAGCATGTTTGTCACACTGAAATATTTCAGATCATCAAACAAATTAAAATATTAGTTAATGACAACACAGCTGAACATAAAATGCAGTTTTAAATGAAACTGTTTGTTATTACGAGTGGACAAAAAAGTCCAAACTGCCATTTCCCTGGTTGGTCACCCTTAGCAGCAACAACTGCCATCAAGTGTTGGTAATAACTTGCAATGAGTCTCTTACGCTGCGAAAGAATTCTGGCCCACTCATCTTTGCACAATTGTTTTGGAAGGTTTTCCAGCATGAAGCGCTTTTTAAGCCTGTCGATAGGATCCAGGTCAGGACTTTGACTAGGCCACTCCAAAGTCTTCATTTGGTTTTTCTTCAGCCATTCAGAGGTGGACCTGCTGGTGTGTTTTGGATCATTGTCCTGGTTCCATTTATCATAGCAAGTCTTCCAGGTCCTGAAGCAGCAAAAACAGCCCCAGACCATCACACTACCACCACCATATTTTACTCTTTGTATGTTAGATGTTCTTTTTCTGAAATGCGTTACTTTTACACCAGTACGCCAGACTACAGAGTATTTCCCCAAAGGTCTTGGGGTTCACCAAGACGTTTTCCGGCAAATTTGAGACGAGCCTTTGTTTTCTGATCCATGTTTTCGCCATTTGTGGATAATGACTCTCACTGTGGTTTGCTGGAGTCCAAAAGCTTTAGATATGCTTTTATAACCTTTTTCTAGACTGATCAATCTCAATTAATCTCAGTTAAGTTATGCTTTAACAGGAGAGGGGGGGGGCAATGCTTTTTCACACAGGAAAACCATGTTTGGATTTTTTCCTCCCTTAATAAATAATAAATATGTTCATTTAAAAACTGTATTTTGTGTTCATTTGTGTTGCCATTGACTAATATTTGTTTGATGATATGAAATATTTAAGTGTGACAAACTACAAAAGCAGGAAAAATGCAAAAACGTTTTTACACCACTGTCTCTTATGGTGTCTACTCTACTATTTTGGGTAATATGTGTGTAAAGGTGCCTAAAGGAGTGTTATTTCACGTTTAGAACAGAACCTCAGCTCAGAATCAATCAAAAGCGAGCATTACAATTATTATTACACTAAAATATTGCCATATGTGTAATATATTATTGTAACGTAGAAGTGTACAGCAGGTCTTGGTCCCTTCCCCATAAATTGTTTGCATTGGGATGTGTCCATGCTGGCCCCCACCCTAGTCTAGCGTGTGCGTGCTGGCCGGAGTCAGAGAGGCAGTAGCATCCGGTCGTGCGGCCCCGCGTCGGTTAAGTCGTTTATGCAGTTGCCCCCACGGGTCCTCCGGAGCAGGCAGGCGGGGGTGGGGTTCCCCGCATTCTAAAGGCATGCATGTGGGGCAAAAGTAATGTGCGTGTTTGTACCTCTCTGCCGGAGTGGCGTTCAATGGCCTTCTTGACTTTGCCGTACGTCCCCCTCCCCAGAGTCTCCAGCAGCTCGTAGCGGTGCTTCAGGTTGTGCTTGTGGTGGTGTTTCTTCACGCCCGGGTTCCGGGTCTCCTCGGGTGAGCTTCCGGTGAGCGAGGGGGAGCGGCGGGGGTCAGCCCCGGCGGGTTTGGGCGCACAGGTTGGACCTCTGGGAGCCTCGGGGCGGCGAGCTAAGTAAGCCATCTCAGCTAACTTGTTTCTAAATAAAAGTCACCCCAGCTAGCAATACGAGAATTCATATACAGTAATACTTATAGGCCTAATAATAGTAATAAATACATAAATTACTAGGAATAACGCGCAAGCTACTTTGTCATATTTGTCAACATGGAAACCTTTCCAGATTGTCTTGCTGATGATTGCATAAAAAGTCTACAAAAAGGACATCATCTGCCTATAATAACCACATACATATCATTGGATACGGTCAATAATGTATAATAATATGAATTGAGCTGATCATTTCAACCTGCAATAATCCATCCATGAAGGAGGCTACTCCTCAATGACCGACTGATGATGTTTGCGTCTAATTTGGGGCTCGCTCGCATCATCTGTGCTCCTAAAACATCTACCAGGCGAGAAGGCTGCGACGAAACCGGCGTTCTGGATGAAGATGACCCTCATGTTTGCCCCCCAGCTGGCTCCTCATTCATCCGGACCGAGCTGCGTGCCGTCGTGCGCCTGCGGACTCCGTGCCGTGCTCGACCCGGGTGGAGGTGCGCGGTGCTCGGACGCAATCGGGAGCGGAGAGGCGGTGGATGCTGCCATGGTGGCTGGGCCGGCTCTCTCCCTTTCGTCTCGTCTCGCGTTTTCTCCTGCGTGTGCTGCTCCTTCTTGCCCTTTCTTTCTCCTTAGCGTAAAGGAAGGAGGAGGCCGGGGAGCAGCGTCCGGGGGGCGTGGTTTAGGAGGTCTTCCTCTTCCTTGTCTTTGTGAGAGCTCTCTCTCCGTCGCTCTCTCTCTCTCTCTCTCTCCCCCCCCCCCCTCTCTCATCCCTGAGAACGCTACAGCTGATGTGCAGGGGCGTAGCTCACGACTCTATGAGCTGGACCACGCCCACCCCAGCCTTAGCTCCTTTTCTTCACCAGCCAAGCAAAACATTGGAGACATACTGTACATATACAGTGCATCCGGAAAGTATTCACAGCGCTTCACTTTTTCTACATTTTGTCATGTTACAGCCTCATTCCAAACTGAATTAAATTAATCTCTTACCTCAAAATTCTACACAAAATACTCCATTATGACAATGTGAAAAAAGGTTTTTTGACATGTTTTGAATTTATTAAAAATAGAAAACAAAAAAATAACATTTACATAAGTATTCACAGCCTTTGCCATGAAGCTCAAAATTGAGCTCAGGTGCATCTTTTTTCCACTGATCATCCTTGAGATCTTTCTACAGCTTAATTGAAGTCCACCTCCAGTAAATTCAGTTGATTGGACATGATTTGGAAATATAATAACTGTCTATATAAGGTCCCACAGTTGACTGTGCATGTCAGAGCACAAACACCAAGCATGAAGTCAAAAGAACTGTCTGTAGACCTGCGAGACAGGATTGTCTTGAGGCACAAATCTGGGGAAGGATACAGAAAAATGTCTGCTGCTTTGAAGGTCCCAATGAGCACAGTGGCCTCCATTATTCGTAAATGGAAGACGTTTGGAACCACCAGGACTCTTCCTAGAGCTGGCCGGCCTTCTAAACTGAGCGATCGGGGAAGAAGGGCCTTAGTCAGGGAGGTGACCAAGGCCCCGATGGTCACTGTCAGAGCTCCAGCGTTCCTCTGTGGAGAGAGGAGAGCCTTCCAGAAGGACAACCATCTCTGCAGCAATCCACCAATCAGGCCTGTATGGTAGAGTGGCCAGACGAAAGCCACTCCTTAGTAAAAGGAACATGGCAGCCCGTCTGGAATTTGCCAAAAAGCACCTGAATGACTCTCAGACCATGAGAAACAAAATTCTCAGGTCTGATGAGACAAAGATTGAACTCTTTGGTGTGAATGCCAGGCGCCATGTTTGGAGGAAACCAGGCACTGCTCATCACCAGGCCAATACCATCCCTACAGTGAAGCATGGTGGTGGCAGCATCATGCTGTGGGGATGTTTTTCAGCAGCAGGAACTGGCAGACTAGTCAGGATAGAAGGAAAAATGAATGCAGCAATATATAGAGATATCCTGGATGAAAACCTGCTCCAGAGCGCTCTTGACCTCAGTAGACTGGTCATGTACCTTGACCATATAGACAGTAGACATTAGCACACAGCCAAGATCTCAAAAGATTGGCTTCAGAACCACTCCGTGAATGTCTTGGAGTGGCCCAGCCAGAGTCCAGACTTGAATCCGATCGAACATCTCTGGAGAGATCTGAAAATGGCTGTGCACAGACGTCTCCCATCCAACCTGATAGAGCTTGAGACTTATTGCAAAGAAGAATGGGCAAAACTGCCCAAAGATAGGTGTGCTAAACTTGTGGGATCATATTCAAAAAGACTTGAGGCTGTAATTGCTGCCAAAGGTGGATCAACAATGTATTAAGCAAAGGCTGTGAATACTTATGTAAATGTGATTTTTTTGTTTTCTATTTTTAATAAATTCAAAACATGTCAAAAAAAAACTTTTTTCACATTGTCATAATGGAGTATTTTGTGTAGAATTTTGTGGTAAGAGATTAATTTAATTCAGTTTGGAATGAGGCTGTAACATGACAAAATGTAGAAAAAGTGAAGCGCTGTGAATACTTTCCGGATGCACTGTATATAACCTCACCGGACGATTCATTAGGCACACCGCCCCTATAGAAAAGCCATTGCACCGATGAGGATCTGGCTAAAGGTGCTGATAAAGGACTTTGTTTCGGTGAGTCACAACAGGAGGCTTATTCATCTGGGAGGAAAACACATTCCTAAAAACAGCACAGCTCTCCCGTCGATGATCTTTGACTAGCTGTTTTTTTAAACATCAGATTACTAAAAACAGCATCACACTCCTGTCTTCTATGCTGGAGAAAAATCTTTAACAAGCATTTTCTGCATCAGACCCAAAAAGAGCAAAGCACTCCTGTAATACTGAGGAAGGATTTTTGACATATCTTGCATTGGATTCTTAAAAACACAGCACACTATAGCAATTTAGATGACTTGTGTTTTTCGCATCTCATTCCTAAAAACAGCAGCATGCTCTAGTTATATGGAAGATTTTTTACTCTTTTTGCATGTCATTCCTAAAAACAGCATCACATTCCTGTCTTCGAGACTGTAGAAGACAATCATTCGACAAGCCTTTTCTGCATCAGTTTCCTAAAAAGAGAACACTCCTGCATATGGAAAAAGGACTTTTTAGCATATTTTGCATCAGGTTCCTAAAAACAGCAGTGCAATATTTGACTTGCATTTTTTGCACCTAATTTTAAAACAGCATCACAATCCTGTCAAGAGAGGATGTTTGACTAGCTTATTTTGCACCAAATTCCTCACTTCAAAAACAGAAGACATATTTGACAATATCTCAAAAAAGATCTTTGGCAGTTTTGTAGCAGCTCCTTAAAACCAGCAGTCAACAACTGTAGCGTATTTGCATCAGGTTCCCAAAAGAGCAGAGCAGTCCTGTAATATACACTTAAGAACTTTGACAAGCTTTGCCATCCGGCTCAGCACTCTCTCCCCGCGACCATCCGGTGCAGCGACCGCATTACTGCAGACGCTGCACCGACCTCATGCTCCCACCTTCCCTCACTCCTGAACTAGACCCCGGGATAAATGGACTTTTCCACCTGGGGCAGAATCTCATTCCCCACCCGGACGAACTGAGAACCGTGGCCTCGGATTTGGAGGTGCTGAGTCTCATCCTAGAAGCTTCACACTCAGATGCAAACCACCCCATGCAGTAAACACTTAAGGTCACAGCTCGATGAGGCCATCAGGACCACATCATCTGCAAATAGCAGAGACAAGATCCCAGGGCCCCCAAACTGGGTGGAAAATGATGAACAGAATTGGTGACAATTGGCAGCCATGGCGGTGGCCAACGTTCACCAGTCAGGATGGACTTACTGCTGGCAATGTGAACCAGGCTCCTGCTCCGATTGTACAAGAACCAAATGGCACATAGTCTTACTTTTTCTAATAACAATTATTGACAACTTCTATGAGAATCAGCTCTATTAGCCAAGTATAATTTACAAACAACCAATTTGACTACAAGAGCTCTGTGTTCACTTCAGAGAAGAAATGAGACGCAGTGTAGATAAGGTGGGCTGTATTGAAGGGCAACACTGAACTCTGGTGGTGAAAAAGCAGTATAGCAACCATTTTAAAGTAAACCATCACAGAAATTACTGTTCAAAATAATATTAAAAATCAACAACTTTTTTATGCATTTTAATTCGTCCATCTATTTTCTACTGCAATACGGCCGACCATATCCATCTTTCCTGATATTTTCCAGGTCAAACACCAAAACTCGATTATTACTGGGTAATGCGGTAGTCTACCTCGGTCATTGAGATGTCAACATGTAAATATAAACTTTTCTCCTTTAGTCAAATAGTCACCTAGCTAAAGCTGCAGAACCAAGCCTTCTGGCAAAGATGGCCAAAAGAATGAAATATACTGAGTATGGTGCAAAACTATGCAGCAGCAGAAGTTGTATTAATGGCAACAAGTATTTGATTTATTATTAGACACTGCGCTGCTCACGAAAGTGTGCTGGCCACACCCCATTGGTGTGCGGTAGTGTGCCTGGTCTACGTAATTAGAGCCTATTATCTAAAACTGTTGGTCTTACATAAAAATGCACACATTTTATTGCATTCAATGTTATATAGATGTTATATAGATACACATTTTAAAATATCTGGCCTTCATGGCTCTCTTAGCCAAAAAGGTTCCCGACCCCTGGTATTATCCATGCACGTAGTTTTATTTTCAGCGATTTAATGGCTGGTTTCTTCTTTTGTGCTTGTTAACCTTCTACGTTTATAATAAAACAGCATTGTTTTGTGTCGCTCTGCTGCCGCCAGCCGGAGACCCCTGCTCTAGACCAAACAATTACACTAACCATTCAAGCCGCCATTCAATCTTATTTTATTGCTGTAAATTACACAATCTCATGGCACTTCACATGGCCTCAGCCCACCCTGCACACCACCCTGGAATCAAAGCTATTTCTTAGAGAGCCAAGCATACTCGGTGCCAGAGAGTGTGAGAGTGTTGCAACCATCAACATGGTCATCACATCTCCCCAAGGACAAATCTTTGCAACATTGTTTATGTTGTTGTTGCTGTGTTTTGGTTTTTGAAGTTAACACTAGGTGTAGCATCCATCCATCCATTCTATGCCGCTTACCCTCATTAGCATCGCGGGGGTATGCAAGAGCCTATCCCAGGTGACTTCAGACGAGAGGCGGGGTACACCCTGGACTGGTGGCCAGCCAATCACAGGGCACATATAGACAAACAACCATTCACACTCACATTCATACCTATGGACAATTTGGAGTGGCTAATTAACCTAGCATGTTTTTGGAATGTGGGAGGAAACCGGAGTACCCGGAGAAAACCCATGCATGCACGGGGAGAACTGACTATATTTATTTGCTTTTATATTTACAATAAAATAAAATTTCATCCGCAGATAAGTAAATCAATATCCTACAGAATATACCTTTTATCATATCCTGAAGCTCCGGTCCATGAGTTTGAAAGGCTTAAACTCCTAATTTGACTTAATGTGGTCAACACTCGATATAATTTACCAAATTACTAAAAGTATTACATGTTTTCACCTGTGACTACATGGTTACAGCATGAATATGAAACCATAAAACCTTGAGGAACAGGCTTAGTCGGCGGAATAGTGTCCCATGTGTTGTCATGAACAGTCAATTTTTATCTTTATAATGCACAGAAAAGAGAAAGACACACAGCGTGTGTTCATGTCTCACTAAAGATTGTGGCTGATTCCAAAAAAGTCCTCCCCCCGCCAATGGCCACATAGTGAAAATGAAAGAATGCAACTTTGCCACTTTCCTACTGTGATGGGTTCAGTTGATGAAGTAGAAAATAATGCTATTTTTTCGAATGTACTGAACACATATTTGCAAATCTTGGTGTTCCAACCTGTGAAATGTGTGTGTGTGTGCGTCTGTGACCCATGTGTGAAATGATATCATCATATATCATCATATATGTGCAAATGCACAATTCATACTTTTCAGCTGATACATGACATGGAGGAGGAGAAACATGGTGTGAGTGTGTGTGTGAGTTTGAGGAATATATCGTAATAAGCTCCCTTTGGTCCACTTCCTTGCTCATGTTCTCAGGAGGAAGGTGAAGCCACGAGACAGTAAGGGCAATATTTCCAGAAGACATTCATCACACGTTGTAATTGAAAACTCGGAAAAATCAGCTGCGTTTATTCTGGTTGGTGAATAGCGCACTCTTGTGTTGAGCGTATGTAATAACAACTGAGAAGGTGGCAGTATACTAGGCTTGGTGCGAGCTCCGCCCTCCCGGCCTCGCGCATCGGAAGCTGATTGGTTCCTGCCGGCTTGAGACCGTATTTGGGCGGGGCGGACCTCTCAACAAGCACCCGGCGTTGCAGTTGGAACACAAAATGCGTACTTCAACTTTTGAGTCTCAAATACCAAAAATCTCCCTAACAACCCCAGAAAAAAGTCGCTAGTCGCTTTTAAGAAAATTTGTCTTCAAAGGGGTTTGGAATGTCACCAGATCATCGTCGTATCTAGCGACAAAATTGACGGCAGCCCCTCCCCTTGCTTTTATGTTGACTCACCGCATTGGAGTAGAGTTGTGAAAAGTTTTGCGTCGGACTATTATTCAACTTTGACCCTTTATTGCCAACATCTGATTCATATTGCGTGGACAGAATCCCTCGCGCACAATCGATAACCGGCTGCATTTATTTTGAAATTCCCTGACATTGTACGCCATCTTTCAAGCTCCTGCTAAGGTAGCATACAATTAGCTAATGGGGGCAAGGTAGCTTTGCGTTATTAACACTATTTTTTCTTGTGTTATTGCTCAGAGCGCCGGTGTATATTAGCAATATTAGTCCTAATATAGTTCGGAAATGTTTATTGAGATAATGTAAGCGTTTAGCAAACGTAATCTTTAGCGTAACAGGTATTGACTTAATTAGGAGTCATTGTAGCTAACAGGTGCAACCGAGCTTTAGCATTTTGTAAACAACTGCGAGTGTCACATACTGTATAGAAATTTGTTTAACAACCAGTTTTTCTTTCTTTTTTACAGGCTTGAATCAACTTTGCAGCCATGTTTTCAACGGTGACGTACCTGTTGTCCAAAATGCTCTCTCCACTGTGGAGAACAGCTCAGGTGGATGCCGACGGCGTTCTACACGGTGTCGCAGGTTGGCAACTAACATTCCTTCCAAGTTTAAGCGTCTGTTCATCCCGTTCCTTGGCTTTCCAGACACTGAGACCATTCGTCACGCTCGCGATGGCGTGGTGACCGAGCTGGGCCTTGACCACGGCCTTATCGACGACGCCATCTACTTCACCAGCGGCGTGGTGCTGGGCGGGGTGCCACTCAAAACCGGGGACGCGGTGACCTGCATAGCCGTGAGAGATGGAGCACAAGGCGGGTGGAAAGCCCTCAGGGTGAGCCCCACTGGCGTGCATCTACAGTATCCCCACTTGCTTACACTAACACGCAAAATACAATCAAGTGCTACCTGCCAGCTGCAATCACTGTAAAATGTTTACATAGAATACAACAAATATAATGTATTTTTTGCAATACTCTTTGTGTATTCACTTCAAGTTGCTGTTTTTAGAGAATCGAGTCTTAAATGTGTTTGACAGTTTCATAATACACATTCACATTTACACTTACATATTCCTTTGAAGCAGGGGTAGGGAACCTATGTCTTGGAAGCCATGACATTTCTTAACACCCATCCAACCACATTCAATCCTGCTTATGCTCACTAGGTCACGGGTATGCTAGAGCCTATCCCAGCTGACTTTGGACAAGGGGTGAGGTACACCCTGGACTCCCAAATGCATGAGAATGCCAGCAAACCCCAAAACTTGATTATGATTGGATGATGCAGTAGCCTACCCCGGGTCAGTGGGAGCAAAGTAAACTTCCCTCCTCTAATCAAACAGTCAGCTAGCAAATTCTGCAGAACAAATTCTTTTAGACTTTATTGATCCACAAGGGAAATTGCTTGCTCACAGAAGCTCAATTGCAGAAGAAAAATACACTCTTAAATTAAATGCAATGCAATATGAATAAAATAAAAATAATATAAGATAAAAAAGAAACAACATTATAAGGTGAAGAAGATGGTGAAAAGAAAGAAAGATGTGGAATACCGAGTTATTCTAATTATTAGTTAACATATTAAACATTCAGAGACCTTCTATATTCTAAAATGGTTGGTCTTGCTTAAAAATGCCCACATTTAGTGGTATTCAGTGTTATTTGGGGCTGGGCTTGGAGAAGGAAGAGGCTGGATAAACTGTAATCCTTGAGGCCTTTTTCAAAAGTTGGCACCCTCTACCATGCTGCATATAGTCACTTTAAACTATAATGCCTTGACCTGCCTTTTTTTAGGTGGCAAAGAGTTTTGATGCCTGGGAAGCCGGAGGCGTTACATCCTTGGAGGACGACTGCGCTCAGTTGCGTCCTCTCATCGGTACCATCACGTCGTGTGACAGAGAGGGTGGCTACATCAACCAAACTACTTACTTCCCACGTGCCAGTCTCTGTGAAGGTACAAATGGTATATGGAGCATACAGTTACTCAAAAGTCTCGGGTGACCATGACCAAGACCATGTATTGAGTACTTTATTGATGTGTTTTGTCTTCAGGTTACGAGCCAATGTCAGGTGACTGGGTCCAAGCCACGTATTTTATCAACCCCACCCAGTGGTCCACCCAGGCTCATTCTGTTGCCCCTTTACGTTATTGCCGTCTTGACCAGGTGGATGCCTCATCTATTGTGTTCCACCCATCATTCCACTGTGTATTGTTTAAATATAGCACCATAAATCAGGGCATGACATGTGACACAGGTGTATGTGACCAGCGTGTATGTCAACAACGGCGTGGTGGAGGACAGTGTGTTCTTCTCCTTGGACTCCCTGCTGGTGCCCGCCCACTACAAGCCTGCACGTGGCCACCTTGTTAACCTGGTGATGGTGGAGAGCAGCCAGTCCTTCTACCGCTGGAGGGCACTCTGCATGTCACCGTGCATGGAAGGGTAGGAGCCTCCACCTGCCTTTCTTTTTAAGCTATGTGCAGGAGTCTAGTTAGGTAGGAGGTTCAGACGAAAAAAGGAAACTTGTACAGGATGGACGTAGGCCAAGGAAGATTTACGCTGCTCTTAATGTACAACAGAGCTTCTAATGTTGAACAGAAGCTGTTGCAGAATGCTGGTGAACATTCAAACTGTTTGTTCAGTGGAACTTGTTTATTGGCAACTTTTTTGTTGACCGACTCACCAAGACCCGCTCCACTGTGTTCGTCCAGAGGCGGGGTACACCCTGGACTGGTCGCCAGCCAATCACAGGGTACATATAGACAAACCATTCATACCTATGGACAATTTGTCATCAGGAAGCAACACTTTTTGATATGTTTTTGGTGTTTGCATACAGTATCTAAGCATGCAGATCAGGTATCGGGATTGGATCATAAGTGGGGAAAAATGTGGGTTGGTGCATCCCTGCAGAGAATGTGCATGCAGTCTGTTATTGGAATAAGAGTTGCAAAACAAGTCGAAGAAAAAGCACAACACATGACATCTGTACAATTATGCAACTGTGCATAATTGTATGCATATTACCAGTGATCGATGCTTCATTTCATGATTCATTTGGTTGCAGTTTGAAGTCCGATCCGGCACACTGGTCCATGGCTGAAATGGAGCACTTATTGGAGAACAAAGGAGGGCTGGATGTGACTTGCTATGGCCAGTTTGGAGATTTGATGATTGGAGAGCACAGACAGCTGGTGCTGTGGATACTGTAAGTCCTCGGTTCCCACAATGGGGTACGCGTAGCCCCAGGGGTGGGCCTATAGTCATGGGGGTACGTGAATAAAAATGAAAAACAATGAGTGCCTAACACTCAAGAGTATGAGTGTGCCCGAATGTATCATGGTGCAAGAAGGATGCAGAGAAGAGACAAAGAAGAAGAAATAATTAGGAATAATAGTTATTTAGTGCATTAAGAGTGTTAAATCTTGGTGAAACAACTGCGGACTCACCTCAAAAATGGGTTGTATGTAGATTTTGCTATTTCAGATGCTGCTTTATCATGATTGTTAAACTTTTGCCTTGAGTTTGGTATTAAACGAATATGCAGGCCTAACCAATAGCCATCATGAGTGAACAAAAAAAAAGTGAAGCTCCAATTTATAATTTAACCCATTTATATGGAAGGATGCCAAAATCAAACTGGATTTTATATACAGTGCATCTCAAAAAATGTTCATGATCAATATTTTTGTTCCACTCATTTGAATGTGAAACCCATATATTATACAGTTCATTACAAATAAAGTGAAACATTTCAAACATTTAAGATTTTGATGATTGTTCCCTTTATAGATAATAAAAACCCAAAATGCAGTGTCTCAGAAAATTTTTATTAGATCAATGGAAACAAGGATATTTTAAACACAAATGTCAGAATTCTGAGAAGTATGTTCCTTTCCATGCACTCAATACTTGGTTGGGCCTCCTTTTGCATGAATTACTGCATCAATGGTGCGTCGCACTGCTGAGGTGCATCAAGAGCCACGATGCACAGACGAATCCATCAAAAGGTTCTTTGGGAAAAAAAAGTCATGGAAACATTTGGCAATTTTTATTCTCCCTCTCCTTTCTGAATAGGAACAAAGGCTCAGAGACACAACGACTCAAATCCTGCAAGTTTGCTGGCTGGGACTCGAAAGAACAGTTTTTTCTCAGTCCAGTCAAGACGGGACACAAAGAGCATCCCCGGTCTGCAGAAGAGCAAGGCGGTGGTGCCAACCAGGCTGACAGCAAGGACGCGTCACCTGGTGTGAGAGGAGAAGAACAAGAGGTGGATATTCCTCCAGGAGAGCGTCAGTCTGTTGCTGTGGTATGCCAAGCAAAGTAAGTTTTAAGACCCTTTTAATGTCACTTAAAAACATATGTTGTCTTACGAGTGTGCTAAATTTCATGTGTCGAATTTTGTGCTCAGGAGCCTTGGAAGCTGCACTGAGCTGCTGTTGTTCCACTTCTCCTCTTTCGTCATCGGGAGGTGCCTGGAGGTCACGGTGCGCAGCGAAGACGAGAGGCTTCTATGTCCCTCAGCGCCTTATAGTCCTGCCCACGGCACGCCTGTACCCGATGCCCCTTCTCATGTGATCACCCTTATTGCGCCTAAGGATACACCCAGGTATTATAGGGCTAATAACACTGGTAAACTGTGCCATTGTACCAAAAAAAACACTGGTACACTGTTGTGTACTTTTATACTTTATTGGTGTGGAATGTATCCCATGATGGAAGGAACATACTACATTCTGAGGGCAACATTTTGAGGAAGCTACCGGGGGAAAACCCACACTAACTTAAACATACCAAATACCACCCAGAAGTGATTACAATTCTACACAAGTTCACAAGCCTGACTTACTTAACCGTTTAAAGCCAATGTGAATGTTTCACTGTCAACAGCTTTAATGTTAAGCTAATGCTAACAGAACGAACAGAAGAACGCCCAACCGCCAAAGTAAATAGCAACTAAATGCAGCGCAACGGAAAAATCTACTGGTCAAAAACAGCATCTGAAACCCAGTTTCAGAAAAATATCTTGTGAAGATGAGAATGGCCATATGTGAATCTGCAGTGTAAATACATGACATGCACCTGCATACCCCAGTTGAGTCTTGCCACATGATGATGCGATTTGCTTCCCCCCCTCAAGATTATCCAAACGGCGACTGCCATGCTTCCTCCCCTCCTACGCCGTGCCGCAGTCATTGAGAGACTGCGTGGCTGCACAGAAAGATGTCCTTGTAGTCCAGCCCTGCTTGGGAGAGGTCAGGTGATGTTCCAGTGGCAATTTCCTTAAGAATACTTCTTGTTAACCATATGTGTTTGCATGTTTGCTCTCAGGTTCTGTCAGCTTCCAATGCCCAGGCCCGTTTCTCCACTCTTCTGTGGTTGGAGGAGCTTCATGCCGAGAGGGAGCTGGCAGAGTTCACAATTTATGGTTCTCTGCTCAGGAAAGGAGCCGTCTACCTTCACTTAGAGGTCCTTGGCTTGGCAGAGGGGAGGCCCAATCTCAACATAGGCCAGTCACCACTGTAGAGGAAAAGAAAAACGGGTTTTTACATCTTTACTCAAGGTGTGCCCATTTCTACAGGTGACAAAATCATATTGAAGAGTCCACAGAGCAATGGCGTGGTCATGGAGTATGTTAGCTGTGTTGCCGAGGTAATGAAAACCTGAGGTAAACTCTCTATAAATGTTTCTAATAATGCTCGATTTGACACCTAGATCAACGACGAAGACGTGAGTCTCAAAGTGAAGTCGGAGTTTCAGCGCTTCTACCTTGGAGAGCCTCTTGATGTGGAGTTCTGCTACAACAGGTGAGAAAGTGCACAGTCACTCAGGACTCTGCCTTTTTAAATCTTACCTGTGTCTCATTAATAGGGGTGTCACAAGATCTCACGAGATTCAAACGTGATAGGATTTCTTGTTCATAAAATAAATGTCTTGTGGGCACAATGATAAATTAATTCATTAATCACACAATAAATGAAAAGGAGCTTATAATATTTCCTTGTTTCCTGCCTCCAAACAGGCAGGAAGAGGGGGTTTCGGTTCATGCATGAACGTTTGTGTTTTTTCTCAGGTTGACCATGAGGCGTTGCCACCACGCACTAGAACAAACCAAGTCCTTTGCAGACAGTAAGTATGAGTGTATTTTATTATTTAATTCATTGATTGGGGTTAAATAATTGTTACTTTTGTTTTCAAATTGAAGGAGACAAAACAAGATAAAAATGAATACAACCACATTCAGAGGAAGTTGTACTTAAGCACTTTAATATGTGTTTATGTATTAACAGCTCCAAATGAACAGAAAACTAAATCAAGCTAGAAAATAGTACACATGAAAATCTTTGCCCAACACTATTTTCTTTAATAGTTTTGAGCTCATTTTTTGTGATTTCCGAGTATAATTAAATGTAGCAAATTATACATCAGCATTGAGAGTTAGAAAGTGAGTGCTCAGAATATCTGCATTTTGTGTTTCTCTCTGTTTATGTAGACCACATGCACACAGATTAAATGGGTTATTGTGATTTTCGGAGTCCCATTCTGAGGTTGAACGGACTCGAGACGTGTTTGAATTGGAGACACACACTGTACATGGTGTTGGAATTGCACTGCTGTTGGTGTTTTCAGGTCAGAATAAAGCTATAGAAGAGAAGCAGACTGCAGGGGAGTGACACTATGCTGTTGGCTGTCGTCATAACAGAAAGGCGTGGCTTGCCAGATGCATTAATTACGCAAAAAAAATGTAACATAATTAATGAAATAAGTGAGTTCCTGCCCTTATTTTTAACAGCCCTAAAAATACATATATATGTTTATTTTCGTCATAAATTATTGTTATGTTAATTATGTTTTATTATTTTATTTTTCTGATAGTAAACCCATTGTTGTGCAGTTTTCTTTCCTTCTAGAGTGACACCTCAGTCGCCTCTGTGGACAGTGAAGTGGGTAGATGATGACCCTAACAAAACGCTGGAAGGAAATGAGGTGTATATGTACACACTCCTGATCAAAATGTTAACACCAGATGAACATTTACAATTTGCACTCGGATCATAAAGAGGTTCTAAGTAGAGCTTCAGAACACAAAAGTGGAAAAAAATGTAGGAAATGTATTGCAAACAAGCATTAAAGTGAAATAGGCTGTTCATGAAAGTTTAAGAACACAAAACCCCCTAAAAGAGCAATGAAATGTTGAAAAAAGCAGTAATGAGTCGCTGTGCCATTCTTGCTAATCAGCTGGTAATTAGGTTTGTGCATGCTTGATGCCAGTGTTTCCAGGATGTTAGTGGGAGTGTTGCTCCAGGTGGTGAAAATGGTTTTACAGAGGGCATCCACGGTCTGTAAATTATGTCAATTTTGTAAACTTCCCTTGCCATCCATTCCCAAATGTTCTTAGTGGGATTTAGATCAGGGGAACACACGGCATGGTCCAAAAGAGTGAGCTTATTCCTTTGGAAGAAGTCTTTTGTCAGGCCAACATTGTGAAGTGCAACATTGTCCAGTTGAAAAAGCCAGTCATTACCACACAGACGAGGGCCTTTCGTCATCTCGACATCGTCAGGTGACGTTTGACACCACTGCCAACCCCAAGCTTTATTGAAGGCTCATGACAGCGCCTAACTGTGCCGTGTGGAAAACATCTCAAGAGGGATCTCCTTGTCGGTAACTTTGGAAGCTATCAGACCCATCAGGGTTGCATTTCTTCTCATTGGAGAATAAAACTTTCTTCCACCTTTCAACATCCCATGTCTGGTGCTCTCGTGCAAATTCCAAATTTTGTGGCCTTGAAAGGAACGAGACCTTTGCAAATATTTTTTTCTTCTTAAATGCCTTCTCTGGCAGATCGTCTGATGATTATTGGATTGCACTCTGCACCAGTAACAACCTTTATTTGGAACAAGGATGGTCTCGTGTCTTGATGGACATCCAATGGCATCCTCTGGCTCTGGTGACATTTTTTTGAGTCTGCCACTTGATGTTTTTGTTCCATAACCCTCTGGATCTCTGAAGAAGACATACTGCATCCAATCTCAACACTAATGTCGCAGGGCGACTGGCCTTGCTTCTGCATCTTATGAAAGCCAGTTGTGCATATGTTCAAGAGCAGACAAGAGTACAAGGGCAGCTACCTCATGACTCTTAGCGCTTGTCAGTGTCCCTGCATCATCAGCATATCATTGAAAGTCCACTTGCTTGGGGAAGGTTGGTGATGTAGAAGCAAAACAGTATGGGCCCCAGGATGGATCCTTGAGGGACCCCAACATGGTATGATGGCACCCCATTACCTGCCTTGCATTGTTTTCTATCCGTCAACTTGAACAATTGAAATGTGTCCGCTTAGGTAGGAGAACCTTGTGAGGCTTTTTGCAGGTCCCAAAATACAGCACTAACACTGCATTTTATTGAATAAGATGTCTTTTCACTTTTTCAACGAACATTATGGCAGACTGAGTTGACAGATTCACTCGAAAACCAAATTGCATTGGTGTGAGCATGTTTGTCCTGAGTTGAGATGTTTTGTGAAGTGCATAGCAACCCATTTTTCAAGCACCCTGGAAAAGATGGCCGGTAATTATTTGAGTCACTTCTGTTTCCTGACTTGAATACTGGGATAACCATAGTGATCTTCACTTCAGTATACATCACAATTTACAATTCCACATATTGACAAAGAGTAGGAAGAAGCAGAGCTGAGCTTATTCAATTATACCTCCTCTTTTTACAGCCTGTTTCACTTTAATGCTTGTTTGCAATAAATGGCTTACTTGTTTTTTATCTCTGTCCCATTCCATCTTTTTGCATTGTGAACCTTGGAACCTCCTTAAGATCCCACAGTACAAAATGTATTCTTGTAGTTTTTTAGTTGGTCTTAAAATTGTTATCAGGAGAGTATTAAAGAGTTTGTGTGCTTTCTGAGTTGGAACATTTTCACCAACAGGCCCCTGAAGAAGAAAAGGGACCGTTTTCCAACATGTCAGTTGACATGAAGTCAAGGGCCACACAGACCAAAGGTACACACACAAACACACAATTGCCCTATAGTAAAGTACACTTACTGTATGTGTACACAGTACGGTTGTATACTGTATATGTCTTCGGCTATCTGTTCATGCACAGACTTGCGGTCTTCCACATCCCTACAGCAGTCTGATCACGCAGGTGTGTGGTCCGGATATAGTGATCCTGTACAAGTGATATTACACGTAGTTGGCCTGATCACGGTCGCTTAAGTGATCAAGAGCCAGATTTGGTCGCCAAAGATCAGGTCTTCCATGCGCCCGTCCTCGCCTGCTTCTGAAAACCATATTCCACGGGGGATGTGGCTTCTTTGCGTTGGGTCCGGCCAGGCCACATAGGAGAAGGCCCGAGCACCGGGCGCTCACCTGCAAGCCCCTACCTGGGGGCATATAGCCCCAGACAACATAGCTCCTCGGATCACTCAGGCATACAAACCCCTCCCCTCCTCCTGGAGGGACTCAAAGTAGAGACGCTACTCCTTAACATCAGGAGAGAATCCAGTTGAGGTGGCTCGGCGGGGATCCAGTCCGATACTTCCAGACACCACCCTGTTCCAGGCATGCCCAGCCTGGAGAAGGCCCCAGGGCAAACCTAGGGACATGCTGGAGGGATTATGTCTCACTGCTGGCCTGGGAACGCCTTGGTGTCGTCCTCGTGGAACTGGAAGAAGTGGCCAGGAGTCTGGTCTATCCTACTGAGACTGCTGATCCCTAACTCAGATGAGAGGAGGAAAATGGATGGATACTGTGTACATGCAATTTGTATTGTGATGTACAAACCAATACAGAGTGATGCTGCAAAGTGGCGCAGCTCCATGGTGGCCAAAGGCCATATAGACATTTCAGGTGTCGACATATCGCCACCCCTATGTGAGTAGTGGTCTCACCTTGGCCATCTCAATGAAACATTGGCTGGCGCAGCCACTGCTGCACATAAAAATGTAAATGGCTACTCTGTTGACTTTTAAAACAAATATCACAGCCTGAGCTTAATGGCAAATATTTATGTTTACATCCACATTGACAAGCTAATTGCTGAGGCTATATCCATTAGCTGAGTTTAGATTAGTTAATTTCCCCCATAGGGGATATGTCATGTTACACATGCTGTATTGGTATCGGCTGCTATCAGTATCGCAAATTCAGTTGGACAATATCAGCTTATCGGCAAAAACAACAATTCAGGACATCCTCAGTTTGCATCCTACCCCAAATAAATGTACACTTTGTTGTTTCCAGATGGTGCAACGCCACTCAAAGCCATCCCCAACCCAGGACACTTCTTCAACCCTGATCTCAACCTTTTGCAGAGGGAGGCAGTGAAGAGGATCTTGGCTGCAGAATGTCGCCCCACCCCTTATGTGCTGTTTGGACCCCCCGGCACTGGAAAGACTATTACGCTCATCGAGACCATACTGCAGGTGATCACAAATCAAGGCTTAGTGTGCGTCACAAAAGTGAGCACATTCCTCACATTTTAGGAAGCATTTTATTACATCTTCTATAGGGTCAATGCTATAGAAATGAAACGTGGGTATACACAGCCTATATAATATCCAAGCCTCTTCATCTTGGACTCTTTCATGTTGGAAAACTGCCATGTGGCCGATTGCTGCTTCACAAAATGACAGTACATTCATCTTTCCCCTCAACAAGAGACAGATGAGCTTATACAAGAATCTCCATTGACTATGATGTTTGCAGATGACATTGTGATTTGTAGTGAGAGTAGGGAACAGGTGGAGGAGATGCTAGAAGAGTGGAGGTTTGCCCTGAAAAGGAGAGGAATTAAGTTTGCGGCAAGACAAAGTATATGTGTGTGAATGAGAGGGACCCAAGTGGAAGAGTGAGGTTGCAGGTAGAAGAGATACAGAAGGAGAATTTTAGGTACTTGGGGTCAACAGTTCAGAACAATGGAGACTCTGAAAAGGAGGTAAAGAAGCGTGTGCAGGCAGGATGGAACGGGTGGAGAAAAGTGTCAGGCGTGATGTGTGATAAAAGAGTTTCAGCTAAAATGAAAGGAAGGGTATACAAAACTGTGGGGAGACTAGCCATGTTGTTTGGTCAAGAGACGGTGCCACTGAGGAAAAGACAGGAAGCAGAACTGGAGGTAGCAGAGATGCGGATGCTGAGGTTCTCATTGGGAGTGACCAGGATGGATAGGATGAGGAACGAGTACATCAGAGGGACATTACATGTTAGAGGCCTTGGAGATAAAGTCAGAGAGGCCAGACTGAGATGGTTTGGACATGTCCAGATGAGAGATAGTAAATGTATTGATAGAAGGATGCTGCGTTTAGATCTTCCAGGTAGGAGGCATAGAGGAAGACCAAAGAGAAGGTTTGTGGATGTAGTGAACGAGGACATGAGGGTAGTTGATGTGACAGATGCAGAAGACGGGGTACGTATATGTGACGCCCAAAATTGTTTCCACTTGCAGATGTACCACTTTCTTCCCAGCAGCCGTGTCCTGGTGTGCACACCCTCCAACAGCGCGGCCGACCTCATCTGCATTCGTCTGCACGACAGTGGCTACTTGCACACTGCCAGCATGGCTCGCGTCAACGCTTCTTGCAGGCAAGAGAAGGTACTGAGGGACGTCGACAATGCATTTGTCTTGCATGGTGCCTGTTATGAGTCTTGTGATTGTTTTCCCACAGTGCATCCCCGAGGTGCTGAGACAGTACTCAAGGGCAGGAGAAGACATCAGTCATGCCTGTTTTCACCGCATTGTGGTCAGCACTTGCTCTAGTGCCGGCATGTTCTTCAATCTAGGCCTGCAGTAAGGTCTACTCTAAAGATGAGCATCTTTTTTTTGTCATCCTGCTTCACACTCTGGTTTTTCCTCAGAGTGGGGCATTTTACTCACGTGTTCCTGGATGAAGCAGGCCAAGCCATGGAACCAGAGTCTCTCATCCCCATTAGCCTCATCTCAGAGAGAGACGGACAGGTATACTAACATACATACAGGCATACAAACCGGAGGAGCAAACCATTCATTACCAAGTAATAGACCAGATTTTTTTCGTTTCCTGCCGGCTCAGCTAGTGTTAGCCGGGGACCCCTGCCAGCTGGGGCCCATTGTGAAGTCCAAGACGGCCACCGCTTTCGGCCTGGGAGTGTCTCTGCTGGAGAGGCTCATGGACAATCCCCTTTATGCCAGGCACGAGTGGGGGTACAACCCAAAGCTGGTGGGTGCCCTCCTCCCTAATGTGAAGATTAAGTTGGAAGGTATCTGAAAGTATCTCTTTCACAGGTGACAAAGCTGACTTACAATTACCGCTCCCATGAGGCCTTGCTGACAATGCCCTCCAGACTTTTCTACCATGGAGAATTGTGTGTCAAAGCCCCGAGACCTGTGGTAGACTCTCTCTGCCAGTGGAAAACGCTGCCCAAAAAAGGCTTTCCTCTCCTCTTCCACGGCATTAGGGTGAGAATGTCAAAGCTTATTTAATCTGTATTATAAATTGATGAAGTGAAGATTTGCGCACCAACGTACACACATGGCATCTATGCCCTCCTTCAGGGCAAAGAAATGAGGGAAGGTAACAACCCGTCATGGTTCAACCCAGTGGAGGCCGTGCAGGTCATGGTCTACTGCTGCCAGTTGGCCAAGAAACCCTACAAACCTGTGGACACCTCAGAGATAGGAATCATTGCTCCCTACAGGAAACAAGTAAGACGGCACCTGATCAATCAACATTTTCCTTTGTCTTCTAGTAGTATTTTAATAAGAGACTGCCATACATATACACATTGAGATAAATATACAGTCCCCATCCACTATTGACGAGCCATGTCATTGAATAACATGAGAAAGCATGGCCATATTTCTGACTGGTATTGTACATATTACTAGTATGTTTCATTAAAGCATTGCCACAGGTTATTCCACATGCTGTCATTGGTTTTCTCCCTCTAGTGCGAAAAGATCCGCATCCTTCTGGCTAAAGTGGGCCTGTCGGACATTAAAGTGGGCTCTGTGGAGGAGTTCCAAGGTCAAGAGTTCCTGGTTATC
Organism: Doryrhamphus excisus; assembly: GCF_037039965.1. Lineage (NCBI taxonomy): Eukaryota > Metazoa > Chordata > Actinopteri > Syngnathiformes > Syngnathidae > Doryrhamphus > Doryrhamphus excisus. Next base: position 18,904,306 of record NC_136357.1, read on the forward strand.
ATCATGTCCACGGTAGGCAAAGGCATTTTATCGCTATCTTTGTTTACAGCGCATTGTGCAACTCTTAATGCAAAGGCGTCCCTGCAGGCACAAAAGAAACAGCTGCCGCTCTAAGCAAAGCAAGCTCCAGAGCTAACTAGTTTGCCTCCAATTTATGTATTCCAAACCAAACAGGTTTTGAAACTGACTAAGGACTAAATATGAAGTCAAAAATGTATCACTTCCATACCACTTTCCACTGTGACAAAAGGCCAAAGGATTTATTCATTTTTGAAAAGGGAGTGATGTTCAAACCGCAAAGTTGTGAGGAACAACTATGTATTTCTTCTCAAGGTCTGTGACTTTCTTGCCTTTTATTTAATGCCCCACTTATTACTTATTATGTATAAGTTACTTATATTCCATTTATTAAGACATTATTCCGATTTGATTTGAGGTTTATGGATGTAGTGAAGGAGGACATGAGGGTAGTTGGTGTGAGAGAGACAGATGCAGAAGACAGGGTTGGATGTAGGCAGTTGATTTGCTGTGGCCACCCTTGAAGGGAAAAGCCCAAAGAGAAAGAAGATGATTCACAAGATGATTCCTTATGTGAAACATGAACACATTTGTTTCCCCTTTCTGTGCATTCTAGTACGAAAAAAACAAGTTTGGTCAGGTACCTTTTGAGTACCACCAGGTCTTGTCAGTGAATGAAGGAGGATGGAACGTGTGATCAACAGGTAAAGTGGTGCGGCATCTGCAGTGATTTGGGACTCGGACATCGGTCTGTTGTGGTTGGGAGCTGAGCTGAATGGCAAAGCTCTCAATATACCGGTTGCTCTAGTGCCTTCCAACTCTCATCTATGGTCATGAGCTTTGGGTAGTGACAGAAAGGACAAGATTGCGGGTGTCTGAGCTCTCCCTTTACAGATAAGGTGAGAAACACTGTCATTCGGGAGAAACTCTTAGTAGAACCGCTGTTCCTCCCTATTGAGAGGAGCCAGATGCGGTGACTCAGACATCTGGTCAGGATGCCTCCCTGGAGAGGTTTTTAGGGCAGCTCTGACCGGTAGGACACGTTGGACAAACTATAGTATGTTTCAACTGGCCTGGGAACACCTCAAGATCCACTGGGGGGAGCGGGATGAAATAGCCAGGGGAAGAGAGAAGTCTGGGCTTCCCTGCTTAGGCTGCTGCTCCTGCAACCTGACCTCAGATATGCAGAAGATGATGGATGAATAGTTTTATGGTCAAGTATTGCAACAGTCAAAGCATGAATGTCATTATCTTTGTATGCAAATGGGTTTTATGAACAGCTCATTTTACATTTGTACCCTGTAGGTGCGCTCAAATGAATTGGCCCAGAGTGACGACTTGCAGAGTGCGCTCGGCTTCCTGGCCAACCCCAAACGCTTCAACGTGGCCATCACGCGCCCCAAAGCCTTGCTGCTGATCATCGGAAACCCCCACATTCTCATCAAGGTGAGACAAAACAATATCTTAAATTCAGTATTAATACAGTAATATTGTTGTATTGAACGGCACACAATACAAGGTTGTTTCTCCGCCCCCCAGGATCAATGTTTTCGGGAGCTGCTTCACTATTCTTTCACCAGTGGGGCATATGTGGGCTGTGATCCCCCTTCCTCCCTGAGAGAGACTCACATGTAAGCCTTTTTTTGTTTGTTTGTTTTGGTTGTTTTTTTGGGACTCACCATCAATCCACAATCCTCACGTGAGACAGGAACACACACCTTTCTCCTTTCTGTGCGTTCAAAAGGATATTAAAGAGAGGATTATTTTGAAGGATTTGCCTCAATGCACCTTTCCTTCATGAAATGTATAAATGAAAATACCTAAAACACAGGGCAATAGTCATAAAACATTTACTAAAAATGGCAAACTCAATGCAAACTCTTTTAATACACATTAAAATACATGGAAATTAATCATTACAATACAGTATATTTCATTACAATACTGTAACTATTAATCACAATCACTATTAATCAAGAAATCACAGTTTTTGAATGTTTAATGCGAGCTGCGATTTGTCCAATGTTTTTGACGGTCATTGAACGCACCATCATTGTTCTCCAATGCACAGAGGGATGTATGGATGTATTTGGATGTATTTTCCCCCTTTTTCTTTCACCTCATATTTGCTAAAAATAATGCTGGTACTATGTGGGAATGCATAAAGGTAAGACTTGATGATGTTATTGAGGTCCAATTTCATAGACCCGCATACCAGGCCTCCATCCCTCCCACTGGCGCATGTGGCATAAAGGGAGGAGAGAAGGTATGAGAGGGTTTAACAGAGACGAGTGTAATCTTAACCAATCAAAAAATAACTATGTATATAAATATATATCTGTGTGTGTGTGTGTATATATGTTTATGTATATGTGTGTGTGTGTGTGTGCGCGTGTATATGTACAAATAGCAGAGAGAGTTGAACACTTACTTTTAGCACCGGAGGCGGGCCGTGGGTGGAATAAATGAAAACAGACCATTTTGGCAGGAAGCCCAATTCAAAACAAATACAGCTGGAATATGTGAAGATTCTGCTAAATTGAAAATGTGCCAGTTGTCGTGTGCTCTATAGGAGGCCACAATTCAATACAATGGGTCAAAAAATGATGATGCAACTGCACAATAGAAGTGATCATGTTTGGTGCAGTTTTAAGCCGTATAAACAGTCACAAGGTGGCAGATGTGCATTTTTCACATATAATGAAGCACTCTGCAGCAAGGTTACGCGTTTAATGTGTGCACTATAGTATACTTGGAAATAAATTATTTTCATGTCAAAACAACTAGGGATGTCTTTTTTACCGAATTGCTGATATTGTCCACTTCTTGATTTATGATTCCGATATCAGCGAATACCCATATGTGTAACGTCTATATTTCATCCTGTGGTATAAATTTTTTTTATAAGAACACATTTGTGTTTCTTGTGCCTTGATTTATTTTTGGAAAGATTCAATTTATTTTTAGTTAAAGGCACTATTTTGTGCTCTACAGATGATGTAATGTGAATTTTTACTACTGTGCTGGATTAAAGTTTTTATCTTATCTTAACCATCTTCTTAGATGGTTGATGGAAGGTAAGAACATCTCGATATTTATTGTTGATATCGATATAGACTGAATTTGTGCTTTAGCTCCCTCATGCCTGCATGAAGGAGGGAGGAGGCTCGGTTGAAGCTAACAGGCTACCGTGTCTGCAGTGGAAGAAGTTGGTAAAGAATAAGCAGTAACTCAGAGAACTGTTGAGTATTTTTTTTAAAAATCATTTTCACCACCTTAAAACTCCAATATGTGGAATGTGTGCGATGTCTGCCGCGCTCCTGTGCATTCCTCATGAATGAAAACCTTATCACATTGCTAATATACGGTCCCCGGTGCAACAGTGGGGAAAACACGGCTTTAAAAACCTGCAGAATACGATGGACTCAAGTCCAGGTTTTCAAGTCAGTTATTTACGTACATGAGCTGTACCACAAATGTACGAGGAACTTAGACAGCTGTTAGTAAGACTGATACAGTCGACATGTTGGTATTCATGGCACAAAATAAGGACATGCTAGTGTCCTAAAATGATTACCAAAAAATACTACTGTTTAATTTCACGTATTTGTGAGTTGCTTTCACCAGGCTATGAAAGCCATCTTAATTTGAACTAAGCTTGCTTCTTGTAGTTATCGTCTAGGATAAACAACTAAATGGTAATGTGAATAAATGAATACAAGAAAATCAATTGTTGGCATCCATAAATCAATTAAATAATGTTTTTTCATATCCACAGAGCTGCATTGGATCCTAGTGCTGCAGATGATGATGATGATGATGATGTTGGACCTCGACCGCTTCCTTGTCTTTAAGTTTTCCAAGCGAGTGGGTGATTGTTCATTATACCACTTACACAAACGTACCTCCCTCTCTTTCCCCCTATTTGAGACAAAGCTCAGCTCATCTTGGGCGGACGCAAATAAAGGATGACATCCAAAAGTTTATGAAGCCGACGAGCTTGACTGTGAGCAAGATGGTCGATTAAACCTGACGCAGATTCTGTCTGCGTCACAGACCGATTCAAACGTCATCTCTTTGTTTCCGGAACGAGGCGTCTGTGACGAGCGCGTGTAATAACCGCTGTGTCGTTGACGTCAGCAGAAGTCTGCCGGGTGGAACTAGAGGGTGACTTGTCTGTGGGCGTGGCAGCGTCTGCCCGCCGAGGCCCGGAGACTGGATGTGACAATTGAGTGTTAGTGACAGTCTGCACCGCCAATGTCAGTCCTACTGGAGCCCAGCAGGATGGGAGGGGGTCAATCTGTGAAGTTAATGAGTCTCTTATATGTTGGGAGGAGACAGCTTTTATCTGAAGCCCCCCCACCAAGACCCCCTACATCAGACACCCCTTCCACCCCTTAATGCTTTCTTCCACAGTACACCTCCTCAGTCTTTGATGTGGCCAATGAAGGAAAATATCGCAATAGACTACGGGAGCTGGACTGTGAAGATGTACACACAAAAAAAAAAACAAAAAACAAATTTTTGTGTACATTTTTGGAAAGTGGGAAGTCTTAAAATAATCAAAACATTTTTGTCAGATGTAAGAAAGTTCATTGAATTATATACTTTATAGGTCACATATTTAGATTTTTTAAAAATAGTTTTTGTTGCCTGCCCTTTTTTACTAGGGTGTGTTTGTTTTCTCTACACTGTAGTGGCCGACGGGGTGGGGAGCAAACACACAGCAAGGCCCAAATGCTCCAAACACAGAAATTATCCAAAAACACCATAAAACCATGCAAGGAAGAAATTATGCACATTCAAAATGCTGCAAAATCAGAAAGAAATGCAAAAGACAAATGCCCGATGTGCTGAGGCCCCTAAACACAACGGCAACTGACAGACGTTCACAGCAGAAACGTTCCCCAAAGGGAAATAGAATTTAGCATTTAAAATCGGTGTTAATCGACTGTGTGGCTGTGAAACAAATTGACTGTGATTCGTGAATTTCCACCAAGTAGAATTAGAAATTTTCACATATGTCATTTTTTGTAGTCACAGCATAGAAACCCCTCTACACAACCTTCTAAATATGATTTTTAACATTAGAGTCCTGTAGACATGAAATAACATCCCTATAGTACACTCCTACTACCCAATGCACAGTAGTGGACATAAGAGAAAACAAGACATCGAGGACAGAATTAAAGCTCCTGCTCATGCGAGGAGGTGACGAAGGAGGTTCAGAGTTGAGTTTTAGCTTAGCGTGGGTTTTGGCTGCAACAGTAGCCATTACCCACACCTAGTGAGCAGTGTCGAATACTACATATCTTTACATCTTTGAATGTGTCTTCTTAACGCCTCATCTTCTGTTTTAGTTCATTTAGCTATTTTAATAAAAAACATGCTTAAATATGCCTATTTCTGGACCAATCATAAGGCTTATTCAACTAGAAATGGCATGATTTAGTAATATACTTTTTCAAAACAGATTGCCATATAGCTTGTAGTATAGCACTTGAAAAACTTTTTTTTAATTTCTTTAATTTATCACTGCATATTTTTTTATGATAAAAAAGGTGTCATTGTGGCCAGAAGTGTATTATTTTTTATCGTATTTCTTAAAAAATGATCTGTTTTTGGCAGGATTACACAAAGACAAACTTTTTGAAGGGTTGGCATCAACTGAGGAGGAACTTTGGTGTAAATTTGGGTACAGATGCAAATATATGTACAATATAGGACTCAATCAGTAATGCATTGTTATGGGCAAAATTAGACATATTTATCTTCTAACCTGCATAATTCAACAGAAAAATGTTGAATAATGTTGGTCAAATGTTGACTTATTGGTCCACTCTTCCTTGCAATGCTGCTCCAACATTGTCAGGTCGCCCTTCAGGTCACCCCTGTTAGCATTTAGCTTCAGTTTTCTGGGTCAAAATGTGTCTCGTGACTTACTGTCTCGGTGTTTGGCAGACAGGTGCCCGTCCATGCCGTTTAGTGTAGGTGAGGCAGGCAGGCAGCACATTAGCAACACAGACAGCGTGTCTACAGGGCGGCCATTAGGCCCAACAACAGACCCCTGCCGGGCTGCCGGCAGGGGGAGTGTGTTAAATATGTGGAGCCATTGTTCTCCCAAATTGGTCTGTGCCTCTAATTGCCCAGTTAGTCCCCTCTTACGGGTCACGCTCGTCTACCCGTAGTGGAACCAGCCAGTAGTCATCAGAAGGGGCTGTAAAAAGTGTCTAAGCTAAACCGGGGCTGCAGGCTGAGCTGGTCCACATCAGGAAGCACACTCTGGATCAAATCCCATCAGGATGCTCACTTTGGATGGAGTCCTGTTGTTGGAAGAGGGAAAAGGCCCAAAGGGCACCTGGGTTTAAGATAGACATCTCCAGTTGGAGACAGACCTCCATCCAAAGATGCTCTATTGTCATTCTAGTGATGAAGTACAGGCACAAAGACTGCTGATCCGTTTGGACCGCCGGGGAGGAGCGTGTGGCGAGTCGCAGCAGACGCCGCTTTGGCGATGAAAGCTCCAATTAGTACGTTCACTGGGTGGATGAGGGAATCTTTCCACTAAAGACATCTGGGAAATTTCTCGTGGAACTTTTTCAAATCTGCCTTTCAAAAAGTGCTTGAAATTCTAGCTAGCCAGATCCTTATCCTTGTATAGCTTACTCATTCAAACCGTCTCGATATGATGACTGTATATTCATATATTTGAATTAGATATTTATTTTTAGAGGATACTTAATAAAAGGAAAATTAAAAAGGAACCACATATACAGTATTTTAGATTTTGTAGTATTTAGTTTTGTACATGATTGACATTTGCATTTTTACAACAAATCTAAGAAATTCAGCCTAGTAACAAGCGCCAATGCAAAAAAGAAAGTAAAACAAAAGCCAAACTGGAGATCTATGAAATTTCTTTGGTCGATGCTGAAGTTGGGACCGACCGACCACTCGGTGAAAGCAGGGCCGTGATTGCAACGCCCCTCCTTCTCGCACAGCCCCTCCTGGTGCCCCCCTTTCTGTCTGCAGCCGTGACAAAGCAAGCCGTTGTCTCCAAACACGTCGTCTCAGAGTCTTTGATAGCTTGATTGATAAGAGCCTGACAGACTGCTCGGGCTGTCTCTCCGCCGTGTATATAAGAGGCCCCTCGGCGGCCCCCTCAGCAGCCACGCTCGTGTCCGTCCTCACATCATGACCTCCGCGCTCGTCCTCGTCCTCGCTCTCTTGGCGGCCCCCCTGGGGGCCTTCGACCTGGGCCAGTCCACCCGATGCGTGGCCATCCCCAACCAGATGAAGGTGTGCAAAGACGTGGGTTACTCCGAGATGCGCCTCCCCAACTTTTTGGGCCACAGCAACCTGGAAGGGGAGGTGGTGCCGCGCTCGGAGGACTGGAGGCCTCTGCTGCAGACGGGCTGCCATCCTCAGGCCCAAGCCTTCCTCTGCTCGCTCATCGCTCCCGTCTGCCTCGACACGTAAGGACGCTTTCCTCTCTCTCGTCACAGGATGGTCTCTCCCGCTTGGCTTCTCACGTTCACACTTTTCCTCTTCCTTCAGGTTCATCCAGCCCTGCCGTAGCCTGTGCGTGGCCGTCAGGGACAGTTGTGCCCCCGTGCTCGCCTGCCAGGGTCACCCTTGGCCCGAAGCGCTTGACTGCGAGCGCTTCCCCGCCGAGGAGGACATGTGCCTGTCGCCTCACGCCAAGTTCACTCACTTCGCTAAAGGTAAAAAGCCGACACTCACGAGTCTGCTAACAAGCAGCGTAGCGAGAACGACGCATGAACGCATCTTCAGTGTTTTTCATCCTGAAATCTTTTTATTGCCATCCTTTTCATTAGTATTTATCATTGGATTTATTTAGTACAAAACATTGCTTCCATCCTAACATTAAAAAGTAGAAAAGTGTATACGTATGTATGCAAACATTTGGCATTACCACCAGGGGGCACACTAACATGCATTTGACTTTTTGTCTTTGATGTCGTCCATGTTCTTGACTTCTATGTTTTCTTTCCATTTTCCAGTTTTGCCCAAAGCGGCGTGTCAGAACTGCCCCACAGTGGATGAAGCCCCCGCATTGAAAACCGTCCTGGATGCTTTTTGCCAGCATGATTTTGGTAAGAACAGGCAGCCAAGCCGTTTTATTACGTTGACATAAACCCCGGATGCCAGATTATCAACTTCCTTCCACCCTTTCCGCAGCCGTGACCGCCAAGCTGCACCGCCGCCGTCTCCTCACCGGTGACCCCCAGTTTGAAGTGGAAGGCCGGGTGGAATTTATCCGCCAGGGCCCCCTTCTGCCTTATGACACCCACCACCTCCTCCACCAATGGCTGCTCATCAACCTACGCTGCGCCAATGCTTTGGTGCGGCCCGGCCGCTCGCAGCTGTACGTGCTGACGGGTACCGTGTGGGCTGACGGCACCCTCGCCATCACACGCCTCTTCCCCTGGCACAAAAAGGATGCAAACATCGCCATGGCAACACGCAAGTGGAAGCATCACAGGTGCTGAGTTTGAGTTTTGGGGGGGGGGAGGATTCTTTGATAGCACACTGGAATAGAATGCACTCAATTTGTACATAATGTGTATATTTTCTCTAGATTCTATTTCCTATTTATCACTTCTGTTTGTTGTGGAAAGTCGACAATAAATTAATCAAGCTGTGACATTATGCGTTTTCTTTGGCTTTATTCACCACAATCGGGGTCATCACTGTTCATTGCCACTTGTTGCTAGGCAGGATTCACAATCATACGTAGCCCAAAACCTGTTCCTGTTCACCTTCTATGTTTGCAGTCTCCTGTTCTTGCTTGTCCAATCACGTGTCCCCAAAAACCTCTTCCTGTTCGCATTGCATGTGGCTGTAGTTACAGTTACTAGGCAGAATTCATGAAGCACGGTAGTTCCTGGCCCAAAACCTCTTCCTGTTCCTGTTCTCAATCCAAAAGTGTGCGTTCCTGTTCACAAGCATCTGCACCAAAAAACGCTTTTTAATAACAATACTAATAATACTCCTAGATGGAATTAGTGGAAGAATATGTGAGGTACTGTGGTCTACTTTGCAATGGCGCAGCATTCAAGCCCGCCTATTAAATCCTAACGTATGCACGTTGTTAGATGTACTTTTTCCGCCTGACTTCTTCACAAAGTCTTGCAATGAGCGAGTCGTGTTTATCAGCCTAAATGAGCGTATAAATACGTTTGAACGTATAAATACGTTTGTGTCAGCAGCATCTCCGCAGTGGTCAAAGCCAGCCGGCCGGCCAGGAGCAAGGCAGCATTATGAGAGGTAGGATTTCAACATACTAATGAGATGTTTTCTAATGAATGAAATCTTCTTCTTTTTGATGTTAAAGGTTATTTTGCAGTGGTCACACTGCTGCAGCTTTTCCCCAAGGTCAACACCGTCCCGATCTGTTCCTACGGACATGCAGGATGTCACATTCCCACGCTGGCCGACCTCTTTGAACGTATCATCCAACAATCATCAAGGATGCATGACATCTCCACTGACCTGCACTCGCAATATGTGAGTCTTATTTTCTTTTGAGGGGAGGGGGGCACAGTCACATGATCTGATTTGGTCTTGAAATTGGATGTCCTTCCTGGCGCAACCCTCCCATTTACCTGGGGATTGGGTAAATGGGTAGGGAGAGAGTAGAAAGAGAGAGAGAGAGTAGAGAGAGAGACAAAAACAGCAGCAACAAGAATTCCCATAAGAGAATGACAAAAGGAGAGGGACTGCCTTCTACCACCCAGTAAACCATCAGAGATCCACCGGCCCCGTGGGTGCGGGCAAAGACAGGGCCAACTCCCCAAGACCCGCCCCCGAAGCATCCCCCCGAGAGAGACCAGCAAGAGGCCATGGATGAGCAATCCCAACCGGCAACAGGGCGCCAGCAGGCCGGAGGAAAGCCACACCCCCGAGACCCTACCCCACTAGGGCAGAAGGGCATCGAGGGCCACACACCTGCAGGTGCAAGGGAGCCCCCGCCAACCGGAAGGGTAACCCCAGGCCCGACACCCGACACAGGACTGCCCTGGCTGGGACAGAAGAGGCCTGGACCAACTGCCCCATGGAGGACCGGGCAGCAGAGATGGAACACCCAGTGCCAGACCCCTGCAGAGCCCCCCTCCCCCCCCCCCCGTGTATCTATATAGCTATACACACACACACACACACACACACACACATATACTATATATGTATATGTGTATGTATATATATATATAGTATATGTGTGTATATATACGTATATAATCATAATAAAACAATAAATACATAAAAATAGCTCAGACACACGCAAGCACACACCGTGGACGTCCCCGGGTGGGGTGTCCGGGGCATTATAGGGCGGGGGACCCAGGGGTTCCAGATCCACAACCAGGCCCCGAGCCCAGGGAGACACAGATCGCCCTCGACCACGGCGTCGGGGCTACATCAGTGAGGCAGACAGGCGGGGGGGGGGGGGGGGGGGGCGGCACATGAGCAAGCTGAGGGGGCGCGCAGGCGAGCAGCAAGGCACCCCATACAATTTATATTGACGTTATTTGTATTTTTATTTGCTTTAAAAGAATGTCAATTTGATCAATTGAATGTCAATTTGATCAATATTTTCTTTCTGTCATATGAACAAGAGCCAACCTTGCAGATGTACGTACGTACGTTTGGACTTCATCATTCCTGCTTAGCAACATCTAACATGAACAAGAAGGGGTTTGTTGTGCCAAAATTGTAAACCCTAAATCCGCCTAAAACAAGTGGCGAGGCAAACAGGAACAAGCGATTGCACTCGATGCCGTGCATGTGTCTCCCCATCCAGGAGCAGTCCTTGGTCCCCAGCAGGAACCACGTAGGAACGTGGAAGTGTCACACCCATGACATCTTGGCACCAGACAACAAGGAGATGGTCCAAAGTCTGGGAGTGAGTATTCTCACGCAGGACTCTAACCACGTGTGCAGTGCAGCAGCTTGTCTCCCGTGTGCAGAGGGACCGGCTGACCCAGGTGGTCCTCAGGCTGCTGGGGGCCTGGGGGGACCCCTTATCACGGCTGCACCAGAGCGTGACACGGCATCGGGACCAAGACTCCAACCACTACAGCTCCAAGGCGCTGCAGATGAGCGACGCCATCCAGGAGCTGAGGGCCGGAGTCCTGAAAATGGCCGAGAAGGTTGACATCTTCACCATTTATTTATTTTGTTAGCAAAACACACGCATGGTCTTTCTTAAAGCTCATCCAACACCTTTCACTTTTAGTCAAAACACAGAATTCACTTTTTGCAGTCGATGGAAGATTTTTTCATGTAAATTTACGATTATTCTTTTTTTTCAATCTCAGATTTTTTGAATGTGGTCCTAATACTCGTACGTACGCAATAGCTCAAATTTTAAGACACAAATTATTAAAATAAATGTTAATGAAATGACACTGGTCAGTGTTGTACGTTTTCTTGATGACATTTTAAAAATATTGTTTTAATTGAAAAAAATGCAGAAATAGGGCATGCTGGGTAAAGTTTGAATAATTATCTATGATGCTTTTTTCCACTTTCCTGACCTATAAATGTAGTTCGAATGTTGTATTCGTGTGTTAAACCAGGCCAAAGTTTCCGATAATGAGGTATGCAGATTTGGAGGTTTGGAGTTTGAATGGCTCTGAATGCTGGGTTTCACAGAGTTTCTACGAACACTGGTCGTCTGTGACATCACAGAGTGCCGGGCTTCCTCATATGGGCATGCCCCCAAGCTCTGCTTCTCTGTTTATGGTGTTAGCATCGTCTTTCAGGAGGTTTTTCTGTGGGTGCAAAGGAATTTGTTTACAATTCCTAATGAGGAAAACACCAGGCACAAGTGGTTGGAGTTCCTGATTCCCTACCAGCAAGAAAAATATTTTAATCTGTCAACGGCATTTCACACTGGACTGTTTTGTAAACATGCGCCAGTATGCAGCTGGACTAGCCAACAAACTTGCTGAAGCCTGGCACCTTTCCAACTTAAGTCATGGAGCAAAAGCACTTGTCTGTGTAGCATTATAGAGTGTGCATACAGGGAGTGGGGTTGCTAATTGCCATTTCCCACTACAATCAGTGGCTCTACCCGAGTAAAATGCGAAAGCTATTTACCATCGAGATATGTCTTGAAATAACCTTTTTCTTGAGAAACTTCGCACTGTCCGAAGCCAACATTTTAAAAAATCACTATTGAAAAATAGAAAAATCACTATTATCAACTCCTAGAAAGTTGGGTCAGGTAGTTATCGTAAAGCCTCCTGAGCACTTGGGACTGGGACCAACCACAGTAGAGTGGGCGTGTCTGGAGGCGGGTCATGGGTGGAATAAATTAAAACAGGCCGCTTTCACAGGAAATCCAAACAAATACAGCTGAATAGGTGCATATTCTGGAAGATCTGGAACGCTTTCTGTGCTGGTTATTGTGTGTTGCTGTTCTATAGGATTCCACAACGCAATACAAAGGGCCGAAAATCAGCATAATAGGTCCCCTTGAACTAATTAAACTTAAATTAATTACTATAAAAAGTATATATGTACATAAGTCAAGCCATATCAACATTTGAGGATAAAATAGATTTATTAGATTAGATATTTATTTATTTATATTTAAATATTCCTTTGGTTAAACTAAAGAATGTAAAGACATTGAGCCATTGAACATGATTAGGGAGAATTGATCATATTTTTCAACTCTCGATGTGCTTAATGTGTCTTGAAATAAATTAAACCCTAAGATATGTGAGATATGTTTTTACGGATTAAACATTCTTCTTCTTTCTTCCCGTCAGATGAAGCTTGTGGGCGTGCCCGGTAGCAACACGGCGGCCCACGTCCCTCCGGAGGGAACGCCCACCTTGGCCTACAAGAGAGGAGCCCCAAGCTCGGTGGACCCCAACGACCTGCTCTACTGCCTCAGCCGCGACGCTGACAAGGTCAAAAATTACCTGCGCATCCTGCAGTGCTCTTCGCTGCCAGGACTGCAGTGTTAAGTTTCATAATCCTCATCTCGTATGATAGCATTGTGTGGAAACGCTTGCAAAAATAAAAAGTTCACGCTCGCGAGTGTTTTGCTCCTGTCTTTTGAAGAGGACACAACTCAGGAGATGCAGAACATCCCTAGAAGGGGAAGAGTTGTCATTGGGGGGAGACCTGAATGGACATGTTGGTGCAGTAAATCGAGATGATGAAGAGATGATGGGAAGGTTTGGTATTCAGGAGAGCAATGCAGAAGGACAGATGGTGGTTGACTTTGCCTGTAGTGAATACTTTCTTCCAGAAGAGAGAGGAACATGGGGTGGCCTCTAAGAGTGGAGGTAGGAGGACACAGGTAGACTGTACAGGTTGGCAAGGCAGAGACATGGAATGACATGGAAAGGAAGTTCAGCAGGTTAGGATGGTCAAGGATGGGAATGGAAGTGTACTGACAGATGCCAATAGTGTGATGGGAAGATGGAAAGAATGAGGAAAACGAGAGCGAAGGAAGAGTAGAAGCGGTGTCTGCTGTTGACCAGGAAGTAGCAAAGATCGGTAAACAGGAAGTGAGAAGAGTGTTGAAAAGGATGAAGAGTGGGAAGATACTTGGTCCTGATGGTTTTTCCTGAATACTAAAAGATGCGTCATTCTGTGCGCCCTGAAATGCTGAAACCATGAAATAGTTTGGGACAGTTTTGGCTGATGTGCTTGTGGACCCCCTGGTGGGGCAGGGGCAACTCAATGTTGACTGGAATAGAACTCTCAAGTATCAGTGATCACATACATTTTTTTTATTATTGTGAATATCTATAAACAAAATGAGGGACCATCAATCAATCAAAAAAAGGCATCCCTAATTGTAAGAACTCTGTTGCACAACAAGTCCATCTTTATGTGTTTGTGTGTGTGTGTGAGAGAGAAAACAATCGTCCATCAGTGCCTCCTTAGTCTGCGATCACATGATTGTTGCTGTCTTCTTTGTCGCTGTTGCATTCAAGTCTGCTACAATGCAGAGCAAGCTTTGTGCCATTCCACAAACTCATCCAGAAGCACCGGCCCTGTCAATCAAACACACCACGGAGGTAAAAAATGTGTAGAAAATATCAGAGGTACAGATAATTTAAATGAGGCTATGACGACATGACTACTTAGCCCAATGCAGCCTCTTTGTATTTGAAAATGGCCAAGTATAGCATCAAATGCTACGCTAATGACCAAAATGCTATTATTTTCATTTACTAGTCTTCTGCTTCTTAGAGTTGGATCTTATTTTGGGTACAATAAGAATTGATGTTGATGTACATTATATATCCTGTGTATATCAATGCTCTTGTTTCATGTTTTGGTGAATATATTGGATATTGGCTTTTTTCAGCCCTCAAAATCCCATATTGGTGGCGCTCTAGAACAAACCTGGAATTCATTGATGATAAAATGGCGCGCCCCCGCCAGTAAAACTTACAAGCTCCATCTTCATCGTAGTTGGTGAGGTCGGTGCGGATGCTTCTGCTGAACTCCAACACGTTGTACCATTGATCCTTGTTCACACCTTTGTATTTGGACTGCTGTGGGACACACGCATACACACGTCTGTGGATGACTAAAACAGCTACACCCCCCCCCACGACTTACTTCTAGGAACTGGAGGAAGACAGGGAAAAGAGGCCAAGATCTGCCTAGCAACAAGTCCAGCATGGATTTTGCAGTGTCCATGTCCAAATTCCTCTGATCTTTATCCTGATCATGGAACACGTGACACGGGAAAACCCACAGTGAGCAGAGATGGTCTCAGATCAGCAGATTTCAAATATAAATAATGAAAAAGTCATAAACTCACCCTGGCAAAGTCAAAAGAATATCTGTAGATGTTTTTAAAGAGGCCCAAGTCGTTGAGCTCACTCTGCAGGTCATCCAGTTTGCTTTGCAACCTCTCTGTGCAGTCACACCTGCAAACACACCAGAATCTTATTTACACAATGTCAGGACGTAGTCAATAAACCCTCAATTATGGCGCTTAACTGCTCAATTTCTATGCAAACCTGTTTATGATCTTCTGGATACAGTTTCTGACTACACATGAACCAACATCCCTGTAGTCACCTTAACACTACAATTCCCTAATATAATGAAATGAACCTGGTGTGTTCAAATGTTTTTTCCAGCGAGTTTTTGCCCCAAAGTGAGAAATGCCAGGATGCAAGTGCTAAGAAGCAAGGTTGTCAAGATATTACAGTAGCATTACAGTCCAGCCGCGTTGGAAAAGGATAAAAGGCTTTGCCTCAGACCTCCATGGCCTCACACCGGCAGCTCGGAGTGTGTGCCTGAATACAGTGCACTTTGCTGGGTCACAGCAGGCGCCTCCCTCCCTCTCTACTCCGGTTCTCCTGATAGTGGTGATGTGGTCGTAGTAGTACTACTAGTAGTAATGTCATGATATGAGTATTTTATTACAAATAATCAGGTACACTTGGTCACATCCTAATTTGTTCCAGTCCTTCTTACTCCTTGGTGTGCATAAACTACAATTACATATACATTTTTAAAAGTAGATATAAATATTGGTCTTGAGATGCACAGTTATAGCTATTGTGTATTTTGATAGCTCCAAATGCACTGAAAATGGAAATGACGCTAAAAGATACAGTAGACATTATTTAGGTTGAATACACATGTACATAAGTATTTTCTGGGATTTACTTAAACGCAGTAAATGGTACTTCTGCATGACAAGTTCCATTGAAACCACACATACACGCACTGTAAAGATGTTTTTGTGATGTTCCGGGTTCCAGTGAATGCATGGGAATGAGAGAGCGTCGTTCCGATGACAAAGGGACTAGAGAAGTGTTCCAGAGTTTGAGATACATACTGTTCTAGGGTCTAGCGGGAGAACCCTGTGACAATGTAATTGCTATATTTATGTCATTTCAAGACTTTATGCTTTGCTACCAACACACAAATGATACCAGTGGTACTTGGCATTGGAGGTGGATGAATGCACCCCAATTGTACATTTACAAAAACCGTCCGCTGCACGGGGGGTCTCTGAGGCTTTCAAACCAGGTGAGGAAACACTTTGAACCGAGCACTACACCTGAGATGCTGAGACTCTGGCTTCAAGGTGTGTCAATTAAATATGTTTACCATCACCCGTGTCAAATCACATGCAATCTGTTATTTGGGCCTTGGAGCCATTTTACTACACTTAGCTTGTAATGCTAGCTCATTCCCTACATGAACAGAGATAGTCAGCTAATCATGTAGCCTTTATGGCTGTCAAAAATAGAGAACTAACAGCAGTATAATTTACTGCTTTATTATTTTTTTGGCATAATTAACGCATTTGCATCATGGCAAGCTAGGCCTCTGTTATGACTACGGACGGAGGTACACTTTAGCATCCCCCACAACACCGCATACGGTGAGGAAAAACCAATGGCCGAGTCAGAAAAATAACGTTCAGAGTGTTTATTGTGCTCTCCAGAGAGTGCAGGCAGTGAAAAAGGTGTACAAATTGTGGACAAAAGTGCAGAAAATAGTGAGGAAAAAATATTTACAGCTCCTCAACAACTACCTTCTGTAGTGTTCTTCACCTCCCAACCAGCTTTGCTGCCATGACGAGTGCCATGTTTGACTGGCACCGCGACCAACCGGGAAAGGTAGTCTGCCAGGCCATTAGATTTGCCTGACCGTTGGTGGACTACACACTTGTAGGGTTGTAGGGACAGATATGTTAATCAGATGTTCTGATCCCTCATCGTGTTGATCCATGTCAGACCACGGTATTCTGTCTCCAAATCAAACTCCCTGCCCAGAAGGTAGTACTTTGATTGCCAGCCCTTCCTTCTCTACCACTGAATACCTGGTCTCCCGTGGTAGAGATAAAAGATAGCTTTCTCCTCCCCTGGGTCTTCCTGCGCGAGGACCGCACCAAGCCCGATTGCTGAGGCATTCACTTGGACCAGAAACCTTCTGTCAACGTCCGGGCTTTGCAGTACCGGGGAGGAATGGCTTCCACTTTGTCCACTTGTGGCCGACCCCCCCCCACCTCTCTGTTTCGGTTTCTTTTTGTCAGGCTGGAGCATCTCATATGTCAGGGCTCATACGGCCAGAACTGTGTAGGGACCTTCCGCTTGGCCAGGCACTTGCTGCTGGACGAGGGAAGTTGTAGGAGAACCTTTGGTCCTGGCTGGAAGTGGCAGTGACATGCTTACTGGTCATACCACAATTTGTTTCTTCTGTGGCTCCTGCAGGTTCTCTCTTACCTCCTCTCGATACCTGGCCAACCTCTACCTTATTTGGAGCACATATTGTACCACTCCCTGCTCACTGGTGTGGGTTTTTGATCCTTCCCAGTTCTTAAGTTTTCCATACAAAAAACAAAGTTCAAAAGGCAAAATCCTGTTGAGGCTTGAGAAATGGAATCCATCCGTCCCGGTCTTTCCTGTCTCATCCAAACTTTTGGAACATTCTTTTCAGTTTGGTTGAATCTTTCCATCAGTCTGTTTGAGGATAAAGTGTACTCTTGATGGAGGTCATTCCTAGCTGCTTATGGAACAACTGCCTCAGTTTGGAAGTGAAATTTGAACCCTGGTCAGTCGGCACCAGAGGAGTAATACTCCTGCAAGACAGTGCTCCAGTCCACAACTTGCATATCGCCCAGACAAGAAGCACACTTGCGGCTATAAAGTTCTTCCGCACACCCCTTGTTCTCCTGACCTGACACCATCTGACTTTCACCTGTTCCCAACCATGAAGTCATTTTTGAAGGGAACATGTTTTCCAGATGATGACACACTGATTACCAAGGTAGAGTCACGGTTTGAGGCTCAACCCACCGATTTTTACCAACAAGGTTTCCAGAGTTGCCTAAAACGGGAAATGGGAAAAGTGCATAACGCTGGGTGTTGCCTATTTAGACGAAGGGTAATACCCGTTCAGAGTTTTGTTTGTGTGTGTTGGAAGTGAGTCAAGGGAAATCTTTAATGAACACCCCTTGTCATATAGGCCAGCGGTCACTAATGTGATGCCACACAGAACACGATTTATTTCATTATTTAATAATTCATATATTTTTGAAAAAACTTAGTTTTGTTGCTTGTGATACATCGTCATGTTTGCAAGTTGTAAGTGAGGTAGCACCACTGCAGGCTAAGATGTGACTGTATTATTATGAAAAGTGGGGTCTTACTGTAAGGACGCCATTCCCCTGAGCCACTCATCTTTGGTGAAGAAGCCCATGTTGGCAGCTTCCAGATGCCAGGCCAACACCAGCATGATGACCTGCAAAGTGGAGAAAATGCATTTCTACACTTGCTAGCATCTCTGCTGCGCATCAGAGACCACTCACGTTCTCGGGGGCCACGCAAAGGTCTTCGCAAAACCTCTCCATGCCCTCGGGGCCGACCACCTCGTCCCGGCCCGCGTACTGGTGGAACCAAGCCAGGCACTTTTTGCTGGAGAAGGGCTTTTTGGCGCAGATGGGATGTTGGGTGAAGCTAAAATTCACCAAGTTCACAACACAACAACCAAGCTAAAGATTCTGAAGTCTCTAACAGCTTTTTCAGCGTGTTTAGCATAAAAAACACATTTAAAAAGTTACCTTGTGATTTTACACTTTTGCTGATGATCATCAGGATCAGGGAGCTTTCTTTTCTTCTTCACGGGCATCACTGAACCTTCAATGGGCTTCACAGCTCGCTGGGCTACATACAAATATCTACACACACACACACACACACACACACACAGGCAGGCAAAGAAAAGGTTGCCACAACATTAGGTTCACAATATTATGAACTCTAATGCAAGAGATGGACCCAAAATTCTGGCCTTTAAAAAGAAGATAATGCAAGTTTTTAGTTATAGTAACCCCTTCACTCCATCTCCGTTCTTCAAAAGTAGATTACTTAAGAAATCATGGCGCTTCGTGGTAAAATATGGCCTATAATTAGCCAAAAGTAGGGCTGTCAGTCCATTAAACAATTTGATTGTGATTAATCACATTTCGTCTGTAGGTAACTCAAAATTAGTTGCATTTAGTCATAGATAGAAATGAGTTTTTACCTATAATAAGTAGGGGAAATCTCTACAACAATAATTACATACTTTTTTTTTTTTTTAAAGGGACAAACATTCAGCAAATACAAAAAGTGAGCTAGTGAGACCTCACACACTGACACAAACATGTTTTTATTGTTAGTGTCAGCTCAAAATAAGATTTAGGATACTGGTTTTAAATTCTAAATGTTTGTCAATAAAAAAAGCCTATTAAAGGACATTCAGAAAGGATTATTATTCAAGAATGTATATATGAAAATACCTAAAACACAAGGCAATGGTCATAAGACATTTAATCAAAATTGCAAAAACAATGTAATTTTATTTCTCTTAAAAAAACACAGAAATTAATAATTATATTACAGTAAATATTGTATTACAATACTGAAACTATTAATTGGAAATCCCACATTTTTTTAAGATTTATACGAGCTGCGATTTGTCCTACTTTTTTTGAATCCATTGAACGCACCATCTACTGTTATCTGATGCCTAGAGGGATGTATGGATGTATTTTCCCCCTTTTTCTTTCACTTCGTATTTGCTCCCAAATGCTGATACTATGTGGGAATGCATAAATGTAAGATTTGATGACTATGAGTGCTAATGGGCATCATTGTGGTACACAATCTCTCTGAAAAACTCTCTGAAATTTTTTTTAGAAATGTCAAATAGCTCGGGGAAAGCATTACTTTGTTCCTCCATGTGTGAGAGACAACTGAATAGCATCCTGTCTGCTCATCCTTGTGCTGATCCAATCACCATTCAGAACTCAGTCAGCATGCATTCATGGTCTCACACAAAGTTGGACTTTTTTAAACTCATGACAAAGACGTTCATTAAAAACAATATTTAAGCATTGCAAAGGGAGCCACAACAAAGAGGGTGAAGAGCCACATGCCGCAGGTTGCTGACCACTACTCTAGACGGACTGCTCAGCCACAGAGGGGTAAGCGGTGCCTCATTAACGTACACGGTGCAATTGGCAAGTTAAAAACGGCTCATGTTGCATTGGTCACACTGCCACCACATTATTAGGTTATGTTCAGCTCGCCTCTATTTCAGTTTGTATCGAAAGTTACTCTATAGACTTGTGATGTGTCAGTCACTTATGCATCACACACACACACACACACACACACACACACACACACACACGAGCCTGTATATATCTGTGTGTGTGTGTGTGTGTGTATGCTTATTGGTGCCAGTTTTCTTTCAGATCAAATATCCAGGATGCAGGTCTTACTTGTGCACTTGTAACTGCTTTTTCCATTCAAATCTTCTAGAACTGATGGGGGAATGGGGAGCGGCGGTCCAAAGTCTTCAAATAAGCCAAATGAAAAAAAACAAACAAAAAGACAACCCACCCAAACGTCCAAACAGAAAACGTGTTCAGATCATCTGTTTGTTCTGTCAGAGTTGGCAGATGTTTCCTGTGGGAAGACAAGAGGGTTAAAGGATGCATTACATGTTTTGTGAAAAACACTAATACAATTACAAAAGGTGGTTACCTTACATACTTTATATATTGTTTTTTTCGTTTGTTTTGAACATGAAAATCACTACAATTAAAGAATCCGGATTGAAAATGAGATCAACAACAGCCATTTTCCAGTCGTTCCGTTACACAGTCTTGCATTGTGTTGTGGGAAGTAGATTTGTTTGTTGACACAATTACTTCTGTGCCCTTACAGTCTATAACCCTCTATGCATGCCCTGTCAACATAAACAGTTCATGCCAAAGGTGCTGGGTGAAGTAGAGGTCATTTCCTGGCTTAAATTAATCACTTTTATTCATTTGATAGTGTTATTATAACTCGTTTTAGCTAGCGTGACAGAGTTCTCAACTGATGACCACGTTAAGAGGTCTCATGTAACATTTCTTCAGTGTTTTACAGTCTAGATTGGCTTCCTAAAGACGTTTAGATTAAATTAAAAACGTCCCATGTGTTTATAATGTGTGAGGCGTCTTTTGTTTGTCATCTTGCAGGCGTGAGAGCTACCCTGCTAGCTTAAATGCTAATTTGTCAACACGTTCGCCAGGTATTTGTAGACTGTTTTATGTGAGAGGGTTTAGTTCATCAAGAGGGTGTATCTTGCCGTCGTTGAAAACCTATAGTCAGGTTATAATATTGATGAGGACTAAATACTCACTTGTTTCAGTAAAACTTCAGCAGACAACCACTTTTCTTCACCGGCTTCTGCTGCACCAGAGCGTGTGGATGAAGCTTCCGGGCTTTGTGGACGATACCACTGTGCTTTTAGGGGGTGGTTCGGAAGCTAACCCTTCAAATGTCAAGAGTACGTCTCGCGAATACATTTAACAACATGGTTAATACTTGAGGTAAATTGTAGATTATGGATGAAATACGAAGATATTAAAGTGCGTAAAAAAGCGCACATGGGACCAAATGCTGTTCACTATCACCCCCGCAGAACAAACAAGCTAAAACGTAATTTCAGGTGGACGTTTTATTTTTGGCAGTCACGTGTATCTCTCACGTTCGTCACAGAATTCCGAGAAAGTTGATGTGTAATTATTGTACGATAACTACATTGTTCTGGGGGTTAACGCAAGGCTGGGTCATAACTACTTCAATCAATGACTGAAAAAATAAAACACAAGCGATGTGTTTGTGTCAGAGATCTCTATGTGACATTGAAGTAAAGCACTTACTGTGGGGACCACAGCGCTGATCCGCCTAGGGCAGGGGTGGGCAAATATTTTGACACGTGGGCCGCACTGAGTTAATAAAATTGTCCGTGGGGCCAAAACATATATTTAACACACACAAACACACTATTTTATGCTTATAATTTTCCTTGAATTATTTGTCTAATTTTATCTGTAGCAGTGTTATACTATCAGTTGTATGTTCTCATGTCCATTTTTTCAGGAGCACTTTAAACATCACACCACATCAAACTATGTAATTTACTTTTACAGTTTTTTTTTTTTTACTAAATAAGGCATCCGACCTGAAAGTCATGATGCCAGTTTGTATGTTAAAAGTTGAAATACTTAGAAAGCAACTGGCGGGCCGGATTCAAACGCTTGGTGGGCCGTATGTGGCCCCCGGGCCGTAGTTTGCCCACCCCTGGCCTAGGGTGTCATTCAAGCCAGAACCACCACGACCACCTGGGTTAGGGAGAATGGGGACACCACTTGATTCTCGTGGGAAGGGCTAAGACAAGGGCCAAGGGCTAGAACTGGGATTCAGTCCCTACAGCAAAAGTGCTTGTTAAAAACCCTCTATATGACAGGAGTGCTGTCATAAACCCATAATTAAACATAACATAAATGCCATGGAGGGCCGAGACATTACAGGTTTTCTTTCCAGCCGGTCACTAAAGCAGGTGATTTTAATGATGAACCCTCCTTTGGTTTGAGGGAAGGAGCTCAATGAAATCACCTGCTGGAGAAACTGGTTGGAAAGAAAACCTGCCGCAAACAGTATATGAATCAAGCCCTCCGCTGTTTTAAAAACTACTGGAAAAATCTTTGTGGAAAATCTTCTATGTGCCAGTTGCTCTCTGCCCTATTGCAGGGGTGTTCAAACATTTTCCCAGATAGGGCCACATAGTGAAAAATGAAAGAATGCAAACTTTGATATTTTGTAAAGCAACACATAGAGACCAAGACGTTTTTTACGTTTTCCAGCATTCAATTTTCCTCTGGTAAATGCTCTTATTGTAATATTATGACATGATACATTGTTATGCAAAGATACTTTGCATATATAACAGAGGTCTGGTGTTTGCAAGATGGGCTCTTGTGTTCCTGCCGTTCACCATCTCCCACGTCACATAGTGGTAAGGGACCAGCAATGGATGAGTTCAATGGCCTCCTGTGTTGATGTGCTTTGTTTCATGTGCCAGTCCTTGGCTTCTCAGTGTAACCTCAGTGTATTTATGTAATACATAACATTTTCAATGTATTGCTCCACTGCAACATCTAGTAAGAGCTTCCACTGTCCCCGCTCATCTCCACATTTTATTACATTCTTGGCTTTTAATTGTTCATATTTTGCTGATGGTCCTTCAGGAAATGACAATTTATGGGCAATCCAGAGTCATTACCTTTGCAATGTGTACCCAGTGGAGAGGCAGAGTAAATGCATTCATTATGTATATGTATCAAGGGCTCTAAGAGGCCTCTGCAGTTTGTCATCTATTTTTAAAGCATTCCCATCCCAGAGCATGTTGTTGGCATCAAGTGAAAACACTGTGGATCAGGATGGAGATCCAACTGTTGGTCATTTGCCGGTCAGCCCAATAAAAGAAATCTGGAAGTGTCCCTGCAAACTCATGTCAAGCGACTCCAACCAGACCCGCATCGCCAGCAAAAAATCTTTCCAAGTCATCCAAGCTTTGGCTCTGACTTTGTCGACAATTCCGTTGATAGCCTCTGAACCGACAGCAAAAGATAATCCATCTGCCAGATAAGTGAATGGCAAACAGTGCATACACTGTATCTTCACAAGCGTACTTTCAAAAAACAGGGTAGGAGGATGCGAATTAAGTGCCGTTCAAAGCATCCCGGCGCTATAAAAAGGACACCATGAGGATGAGTCACAAAGGCATTTGAATGTTTTATTGCCAAAGAAGACAAACGTCAGCTGCCGACAGCTCATCATCCAAGAAGTATGATGGGTTTTTTTTTATGATATTACTGTACACTCCATGGTGGCAGGATCACTGAAGCAGGAAAAGTTGAACCACTGGTGTCTTGACAGTAGTAATACGTTTGTGTCATCACGTAAGACGACACATTTTACACTATGCACTATCTCTGCATATTGGACAACATATGGTGATTGAGGGATTTGATTGCAGCACAAAAACATAATGATAAATCAAATAAGTCACAGACAATACAATATAATATCATGCAATATCATGCGAGTAGTTAGCGTGGAGGCCACAGAGGGTTCGATTCCCCCCGGGTCATCTCTGTGTGTAGTTTGCATGTTTTCTCCCGGTACTCCGGCTTCCTCCCACATTCCAAAAACATGCTAGGTTAATTGGCCACTCCAAATTGTCCATAGGTATGAATGTGAGTGTGAATGGTTGTTTGTCTATATGTGCCCTGTGATTGGCTGGCCACCAGTCCAGGGTGTACCCCGCCTCTCGCCCGAAGACAGCTGGGATAGGCTCCAGCATGCCCAGCGACCCTCGTGAGGATAAGCGGTATAGAAAATGGATGGATGGCAATGCAATACCATACCATGCTGCACCACAATACTACACCATACCATACCATACATACCACTCTATCATACCATAATACCACACCATACCACACTATCATACCACACTATCATACCATAATACCACACCATACCACACTATCATACCACACTATCATACCATAATACCACACCATACCATACCATACATACCACACTATCATACCATAATAACATACCATACCATACATATCACGCCATCATATACTACATATATACTACACTACATATGAAGAGCTTGCAACCAAAAGGCGCTAAATCCATTTTGACTGATTTCGAGAAAATCGATGATTTTTAATTACGCACATATCAATCTATTTGGTCATCAAGTCTATATTGCAAATGAAAGAGCTATCAATATATGTCATAAAAATGCATGCTATAAAAATCCTGCACACACCATGTATTTTATATATTTTTTTAAATTATTATTTTTTTCGGATTTAGCACCTTTTGGCTGAAATGATGGATTTAGTGCCTTTTGGCTGAAATAAATTTGAAGTCACCTTTAACTTCTTCAATGGCATTGTTGTAAAAGATGCTTTAATGTGCTATAAATAAAATAATTACAACACAGAAGCCATTCTCAACATACAATACACCCCCCCCCCCACACACACGTGCACTCGTTCACCTTCAAACATTACAGAAACAAAATGTTATAACCTACCACTAGTACACTGTTACTGATAAAATTTTGTTAAGATATTATAGCACACATTAACATCATCCACATTCCATGATGATCAGCTTTAACACAACTCAACATACCCAATTATACAAGACAATGGTACAAGACATGTCATACATTGCAGGTGCATTCAACCTGTAGGCTGCAGTAGAGCGACACATGAAAAATAACAATTTGCAGACAATAATACAAATTTTATTAAAAGCAGTGCTCATATTTGACTGCACCATGAAGGTGACAGTGACAAAAATCATCTCATTACAAACTCTTTACATTGTATGTTTTTTAGTACAAGTAAAATAATGTTTCTCATGAAAGTTGGAGGTGTCAAGGTAGAGACATGCCTTTTATGGCGTAAAAAAAACTTCCATGTTACAGAATACTGTAAAAACACAATTTGTGTTCTCCTGAATTGCATAACATACTGTAACTATCATACGTGTACTTAATGTACACAAACAAAACAGGATGCACACTGATACTGGCTTTCTGTATGTGCAGTGCCAATTGTATTCTTCTCTCTGATTGGTCAGATTATCAATAGATGGGAAACTTGGGCCAATCAGAATAAAGAATAAAGAAAGGGATTTAGCTCCTTTTATTATTATTATTATTATTATTATTATTATTATTATTATTATTATTATTATTATTATTATTATTATTATTATTATTATTATTATTATTATTATTATTATTATTATTATTATTATTATTATTAATGTTATGTATTTATTTGAAAAAAAGTTGTTAATATTATGAGAAAAGTATATTTGTATTTTTTGTAAAATTCGGTTGGGGAAAAACTTCTCCGGGAATCAAGTCATAATATTATGAGAAGAAAATTGAGTCTGAAATGAAGATTAGTTAAGACAAAACTTGTAATATATGTAATATATGTAGTAACATTGTTCAATGAATAATACATAGGGTGAGCTGTATTAGCACCGGTGAGTGTGAGAGTTGTTTTACGTGTTTTTACCACCAGGAGGCGCGACTCGACCACACGTCCCCTCCGGGGCAGAAGGGAGAGGGGGGAGTTCTCCGTCCCTCCTACCCGCACTCCCCTCCACCCTCCTCGGCCGCAGCTCACTGCCTGCACGCCGCGGCAGGACCGTCTGTTGAGCTGGTCGAGCAGCGTCATCTCCCTTTGTGCATCCTCCGTGCACCCACCTGTGCTGGAGGACGTCGCATCCTACATGGAATAATAACAACATTTGACTTCATCGTCGTTGCGTTTTTGGGGTTTTTAAATTCAGACTCCTTGTCATTGTCGGGGCATGTAAAGTTTGGATGATGCCCCCGCTCAGCATCCGCGATTGCTAATAAACCGAGCGTTGCATTATCTATCAGAAGTGGACAAAATATGGATTGATTTAACAAAAAAACCTACATTCACCATGGGATTCTTCCAGCTATTTCTGGTTGTGTGCATATTTTGCTCAGGTAAGGAGATTGCTATCAGTGTGATCCATCTTGCAGCATCCTTCATGAATTCATATGCTGTTTTCAAGCAGGTCTCCAAATCATCTTACCCCCCCCCCCCTCTTTTTATCTTTCTGCAAATTAGTGCACGCTTTCGGGGTTGACCCAGCTCTCCGCATCAGTGTGTTTGACCAACTAATGGCCGGAGATGGATTTGATGGAGTTACTCAGGTCCAAGGCTTCCACCGGGAGTCCAGAGCGTTCCACTTCCAAGGTAGGGTGACACCGCCGCTCTTGAGACGCCCCAGTCAATCATTGCTATTCTTGCCTGACCCATCCATCCATTTTCCGAGCACACTTGTACCCACTTGCGTCTCGTGTGAGCTGGAGCCTATCCCAGCTGAGTTCCAGGTATATGCCAGACACTACAGACCAGTGGTTCTCAACTGGTGAGTCGGGACACACAAATACGTGTGGAAAGCACTAAACGAGCCACCATCCTCAAGTACAGAGAGGTGCACCAACAAATATGAATATTTGCATTATAAGATCATCAAGTCTTACCTCTATGCATTCCCACAGAGCGTCAGGAATTGGGACCAAATATGAGCTGAAAAAACAGAAAAATACAGTAAAGTAGTCTTATCTCTGCATCTTGGGAGAAGATGCATTGCAAAGTTAAATGGTGCATTCAAAGCGGAACAAGTCGCCACTCGCATTAAACATGCAAATCTTGTGGGATTTCTAACAAATAATTCTATTTGGCATAAAACAATGGGCCATATTCATTTATTAAAGTGTGTAGTTATTTACAAATGTACAAATCATATTGTTTGTACACTATATTGAATTATATAGTTATAGTTATATTTGAATCCACTCCAGCTGTGTATATCTAGATCCGTATGGAAGTATTTATGACATCCTTACTTATTATTAAAGATCAGCTCAATGAAAATGTATGGAGATTTTTCCCTTTAATGAAAGTGGCTAATAAACATAATGCTGAATGGAGCTACTATCTGTTCCTGTATTTTCCAGTGCGCAAATGTTGACCTCGACAAACCGCCTCTCAAGCATGTAAGCTAACGTGGGTGGCTAGCAGCAATCTAGCGCACTCCTTCCATTCCATCCATTCATTTTTCATGTTGCTTATGCTAACTAATAGGAAGGTTACAATTCCCGGAAGTATACGCAACGTAAAAAAGCATAACATCTGACACTATGTGCACACTCGATTAGGAGAGGATCAGAGGATCGAACACACAACCTTCAGGTTGGGAAACCACCTGAGCCATGGCCGCCGTGACTTCACTTTTAGTTAGCTATTTGTGTTAACGTTTAAATAAATTTCCCAGCCTCAGCCTAATGACGAGCATTTCTCAGATGTTGTCCAATGTTGCACATTGTTGTTTACGTTGTATGTACTGTGGGTATTACGTCAGGTTCTGTGATTGGTTTATCGTTGCCAGCATACGTGCTGTACGTATTACATAGTGTTCTGATTGGTTTATCGCTGCCAGTGTATGTATCATACATATTCCGTATTGTTCTCTGATTGGTTTATCGCTGCCAGTGTATTTATAATACATATTCCGTATTGTTCTCTGATTGGTTTATCGCTGAGAGCATTGTACGTACCGTGTGTCATCGGGAAATGGTCGAAGTAGAACCACATTTTTACAGATTTTGGAACTCACACATAAGGCCGACTGGATTATAAAGTACCTGTCGATTTTTGAGAAAATGAAAGAATTTTAAGTGCGCTCTCCTCTGCATGTCCTTCACTGCTCCTGTGATCATTATCCTGCCCTGCCGGAGGATTTTAACTTCAGCTCTGAGTTGTTGTTCAATGTCTTGTCACATCCACTTTTGATTTGGGATGGTCCTCACAGAAAAAAGTCCAGCGCTGTCCGCTGACCTCGGTGTCCGTTCCACTGGGCAGTTCAAAGCCATAACACGGTCAGCCGATCAGTTACAGTTCTTCTCTGGTGTGGTGAAGCACCATCTTGCGCCCACCAAGCATGAGCCAACCAACCGTTTCCTTGAAGACGAAAACACAGCATTCCTCTGAGTGTATGAATGAGATGCTGGTTCAACATTTGGAGATAATCGTCACCGTTTCCGATCAATCTTGTCTGAATAACGTGGGTATGGCAGTGTAGCGACACAGATTATTTGCATCCTCGCTGCCTTTCACCCAAAGACACGACAAGGAGCATTTGGTTTATTGATAACATGGACTTTCTGCTGTTAGCTGCTGGGGGATAACTCATTGTTACAAGCAGCCGTGATGATAACAGACTTTGGTTGAAAACTTTCCAATATCTACCCGAGTTTTCTGATGTGGTTCTAGAAGCTTTTCTGTGCTAATTGTCATCACCTCACCAAGCATATGTAGACCTCACTGCATGTCACCGTTTCACAGGCATCAACAAACAACATTTTTGCATCTGTAGTGACGGGGACATTTAGGCTGAATAAGGCATGTAATTATTGCGGAATTAATGCCAGTTTTTACATTCAGAGTATTAAAAAAAACAGAAAAGGGGTAAAAAATATTGTACAGCTTTCTTCATTTTTTTTTTATTCTTTACAGCGGTACAAGCCTGGGGTTTGTTTTCCAGAAAGAATATTATATGTCACAGTTTGATGTGTGTGGTAACAGGCGGTGTTCTAGCATGAATTAACTTGACGTAGGACGGGGCCATATATTGATATTTAAAAAATATTGATATTTCTTTGGCTGCATGGTGGTCGTGTGGTTAGTGCGCAGACCTCACAGCTAGGAGACCCAGGTTCAATTCCACCCTCGGCCATCTCTGTGTGGAGTTTGCATGTTCTCCCCGTGCATGCGTGGGTTTTCTCCGGGTACTCCGGTTTCCTCCCACATTCCAAAAACATGCTAGGTTAATTGGCCACTCCAAATTGTCCATAGGTATGAATGTGTGTGTGAATGGTTGTTTGTCTATATGTGCCCTGTGATTGGCTGGCCACCAGTCCAGGGTGTACCCCGCCTCTCGCCCGAAGACAGCTGGGATAGGCTCCAGCACCCCCGCGACCCTCGTGAGGATAAGTGGTTGAAAATGAATGAATGAATGATATTTCTTTGCAGCACGATATGAAAAACAAGCATACAGTTCATATGAATATATAATGGCTTTGATGTGGAGGTCTCATATTTCAAAATGGCGCCGCTCATGTGCGAGCTCGTTACTGCCGCTCCATATTTTCCACAGTGTTTTTAGTGTTGAACAGTACTTTATTAGTTCTTTCTTATTGTTTTTTTTAATGCCATATCGACCCCGAAAGCAACACATGTTCATCTTGTTACGATTGTAGCTTACCTCTTGCTCCATTGTTTACACTCGGGAGCAGCTGTTAGCTTTGAGCAGCCCTTTGCTACGTTGACCGACCGGAGATCATCCCGGAGATACGGAGGAGGAGAGGCTGCATAGCGGGAGTGAACATTGAAAAAGACGATATGAACCATGTTTACCATCTGTCATGATGGGGAACGTGAGATGGAAGACGTAACTCCGCTAACCCGGCGGCAGGGAGGCTACCGTGAGTGTAGTATGATTGCACTGAAGATTAAACATTAATTTTAGTTTTTTTATATTTATTTAACAAAGAGAATGTACTATTTTATTTCAGCTGCTATTTTTCCATAGGATTTACATTTGAATAAAACTTGCATGCATATTTAGCTTTGACTTTTGTCTAAACTTACTTTGTGGGGGAAAAAATATTATAGCTGTATGATATTCAATATTCAACTGAAATATATATGAGTGGAAAATAGAAAATGAGGCTATCCTGTTGGTTGGTGGTTCTTTAAGAGTTGAGACACCATGGAAAGATTCCAGTCAGATAATGGTCACTTCACACTCAACAATAATAAAAAATCTTCTTTCAGGAGACTTTGAATGTGAGAGTACATATTTATCTGGCGTTCTCACAGGACTTCCAGATATCGTGCAGCAGTGTTCCAAGTGAGAGAGTAGTCGGGAAAGCCGGTGTCTTCAATTCCTGAGAGAGGGTGATCATCTAGTCCGATGAATTCAATTATTTTTGGGGGTTATTTGCTTTAGACCTTTGACGGTCATGCACATACGAGTGAATTGTCCGGCATTGTTTACATTAGCTGCTGTTTGACTCGAAAGCTCCCCACGCCTGCGCAGTCTCACGAAAGTGAGCGGGAGACGCTATGATGTACAGGCTGCATTCTGCAATAGTACAAGCCACAGATCATTAGTTTTTTACGGAAATTGGACGATTTGGATCGGTGACCAATGGATGAGAGCATCCCTAGTAATTGTGTCTGAGTCAGATGCACAAATTCCTCTTTTGACCATCATGTGGATCTGGGACTGATTGTCCTGCACCAGGTTTCCTTTCGTTGTAAACTGATTTGGCCAGTTTTATAATGGATTGGATGCGTTGCATACCTTTTTGGACCATGATCAAAATTTGGGAATCTTGATTCATATCATTTCATTTTTTTAACACATCTGTGGTGGTCCTGTGTCAATTTCTCGCATGCTATGAATTTGTATGCTCCCAGATGAGTGGATTGATATTGGTCAGGATCCTCACGCATCATTCTAGTGTTAATCCAAATTAGCATTGTTTGGCTTGTGGAGATTTGAATGGCATTCTCATTTTGTGTTTTTTATCACCAACATTTTGTGGTAATATCCTGTGAATGAAACCTAGCCACCCACCCAGAGACCATCACACCAAGGCTAAAGATATCTGTCCACCAAGGAAGACTGCTTTCAGATCAGTGGCATCCTGGTCGCAGACGGTTTAACGCGATGTTGTTTGGGGACAGTCATTTTGTCTTGCGTCTCCCTCTTTGCCGGCTGATGCCATCTAAACTGCAGCCGCTGAGGTAGCGAGCGACCCCAGCAGGGTGGCGCCTCTGTGAAGGTGGGATGTTTGATGTCTCTGCGGAGCCTCAAAAACAGCCACCACGAGTGTTGCATCCGCACAGGTAGCGAGGGGGAACATTAAGCTCGCTGGGCTTTTAGCTGCCACCCTCTCCTATTATTCATCCGCTCCGTTGCTGAACACACCCAGTCAGAGAAGGTGTTATTTATGGCAGCGCTCACCTTTTATTGGGGATGTTTGTGTTTGGTTTCATGGTGCAGGCCTTGTTTGGGATGGAAATAGACGCTGAGCGAACAGGGTGGGAAGTCAAAAGAAAAAGAGTGAGGGATGGAAGGTAGCACTGCTGCCTCCCAGCTACGTTGATTCAACATCTATGGATGCTGGGATGGGCTACCAGCACTGGCACACAGACCCACAATTACATCCAGGCCAACACTGGAACCTTTCCATCACCATGACGCCACACCAGCCACGCATTTTCACTCTTGAATACGCTTGCAAGCGTCACTGCTCTCAAGGCAAAACATTCTCCTCTTGCCGTTTCGAGGTGAGTGTCTGTTTGTAGTGTGATGGAAACCGGCAATGTGGACCTTTGTGATTGGTTGGCATGTAGAACATTATTTCCCAACTTGTTCAGGCGGTGGACAGCCCACCTCCACCAACACCAGATCAGCAATTTTTAAATTACTATAATAACCTTGCTACATAAGAAGCTAACAGGCTAAGTAGTGGATGAAAGTGGTGGTTGCTCACAGAGTTGTCCTGACGAAAAGCTGTAAAAGCAGGGGGGTCCTAAGTGTGGCCCCCGGTGAATTGTAGAAATAAACTAAACAAGCTCTCATGAGCTTCACCTCCTCCCTCTGCCTCCGGTCAAGCCACAGAAGATATCAGCCTTCCTTTTGGCCAGGCGGGCAGCAGACCTACCAACCTTCAATAAATTGTAAAAATGCTCTTTGGGGGGGGGGGGGGTGCCCAGAAGCAAGGCCGATCTCTTCTCTGTTCTGACTGGAGGCAGATGGACTTATACGTATATATGTACTTTTATATCATACTTCCTCCATAAGGTGTGGGGTGTTGTTTTTATCATGATTAATTACATATACGTAAATGTAGTACTAAAGCAGATTTTCTTACTTTTGTTTTTTTTATTTGACAAAAGGTCCTCTCCAAAAAACAAGTGTAAAAATACATAACAGATAAATATTTTTTATGACACAGCCCTGATCAAAATACAAAATGCTAGAATATGCATTTTTCACATTTGGACCTTAATTAGGTTTTAAGTAGAGCTGAAATATGCAAAAGCAAAAAGGGGCAGTGAGACAAACATTTGGAACTTGTAATTAAAAAAACAAACAAAACTGAAATTGTTTGTTTTTCACCTGAAAAATCAAAAACAAAATCAAAATCAATTGGGAAAAAAACAAAATCAGCTGAAAATGTTCATTTTCTGTCAGGCATTGACGGGGTCATGCCCTTCTGATGGCTAAAGCTAAGAAGCTTTATCTTCTTGGTCGTGGTCGGATCGTTGAGCTGCATAAGCAAGGCCTCTCGCAGCGTATCATTGCTGCTGAGGTTGGATGCAGTAAGACAATCATTCTACATTTTTTGAAGGATCCTGAGCATTATGGAACAAAAAAGTCAAGTGGTAGAACCAAAAAAAATTACACCTGCGCTGAGCCAGAGGATCCGATGGGTTGTCCGTCAAGACACAGGGTGGTCCTGGACCCAAATTAAGGATCTTACTGGTCCCGACTGCAGCACAATAACCATCAGACGGCATCTGCGGGAAATGTGTTTCAAAAGCAAAAGAAACAATTCAAAGACCTCGTCTCCTTCAACGCCACAAAACTGCCCGTTTAGACTTTGCCAGGGAGCATCAAACACGGGACATTGGAAGGTGGGAAAAGGTTTTATTCTCTGATGAGAAGAAATGTAACCTTGATGGTCTAGATCAGGGGTGCTCATTAAGTCGATCGCGATCTACCGGTCGATCGCGGCGGTGGTACTGGTCGATCGCTGGTCGATCGCGGCGTGACATTAAAAAAATATCATCCTAGCATCAATGCCGTCACTTGATTGATATATAGGGCAGCCATTCAGATGACAACTGAATGTTGCCCTTCGGGTGACCAATCAAATCAAACAACGTCTCTAAGTGCAGCAGAACTTACGATGTCAGCCTATCATCCATCCCCGTTACTTGATTGACATACAGGACAACCAGTCAGATGACAACTGAATTTTGACCTTTAGGTCACCGCTCATGCGTAAACAACGATGCAAAGTGCTAAGCTAGTCTGTGAATAGCGTCAGATTTTAAGCCCTCGCTAAAGTTTATGGTCACTAAAATAAGTGAAGTAGCTGGACCAAGTAAAAAGGCAAAAACATATCACTTCCATACGGAATGGGAGGTGGACTTTTTTTTCACAATGTCTTTTTCGAAGTGCGTTTGCCTGGCTAACCTGGCTATCAGCAGCTACTGTCCGGACTATGCATCCCTGGCTGATTCAATTCAGTGCAAGTCATCAAAGTAAACTCAGGTAATTACAAAAAATATTAATAGTTAATTATGTGTGTTTTGCAATATTGGCTCATTTGGTTATGTAAGGTACATCAACATACATTGTACGTACAAATAATCCTCAATACATTTGAAAATAAATAGATGTTTTGCATTTTTGTAGCGGGTAGATCATTTTGACTCTGTCATTTTAAAAGTAGCTCGCATATGCTGAAAAAGTGTGAGCACCCCTGGTCTAGATGGCTTCCAACGTTACTGGCATGACAAGGAGATCCCACCTGAGATGTTTTCTACCCGGCACAGTGGAGGGGGAACACTGGTGCAGGGTCGTCAAACGGTGGACGGTTACGTGCACGAGATGTTGTAGTGGACATCCCTCATGACTGAGGGTCCTGGTCTGTGTGGTAACAGCTGGGTTCTTCAACAGTTCCCAATGCTGGCTTGACCTTCTTCAGGGAGAATAACATGACTCTTTTGGACCATCCCATAGAGAACATTTGGGGATGGATGGTAAGCGAAGTTTATAAAAATGGCCATCACTTCCAGACAGTTGATGAAGCCATCTTCACCACTTGGAGAAATGTTCCCAGTAGCCTCCTGGAAACACTCGCATCAAGCATACCCAGACCAGTTTTTGAAGTGATTAACAAGAACGGTGGAGCTCCTCGTTACTGAGAAAGTTTTTGTTCTGCTTTGGAGAGGGTTTTTTTTTTTCAATTTTAATGGTCTTAAACCTTTGATTTCAGTTTAATTTTTTCAATAAATTCCTTTTTCAGAGTGCTTTGTCACACTCCCCCTTTGGCTCTACTTAAACCCTCATTAAGATCCAACCACACCTAACCATCTAACCATCTAACCATCTAACCTGATGATCAACTTACATCAAACCTAACTGTTCAACGAGTAACGTTTAATATCTTTATCATTCAAAGTGCTACACATCCATATAAAGCTGCAGTGTTTTATTTCCTTGTATCTATTCAATGGTTGATGACCTATTAGACGATGTTAGATGGATATAGCATGGCATCCGTAATGGCAAGTTACTGAGCACAGATCGATGTGGTTGGATTATAGGAATATGAATCGATACATTCATGTTATTTATATATCGATGAAATAAATATTTAAAAATCTAGCAAAAACTGAGCTGAAAGGACAAACTAGTCCCAGTGTCTCCCGAGGGTTTAGGGAATGTGGTCCTATATCGGCAACGTTAGGTACAAGAAGGGAATGCCTGCTTAGCTTTTTGCTTTGTTTCAGCATCCAAGTCTGCCCAGGCAGAAGGAGGAAGGTGGGGGGTGGGGGGTGGGGGTTCTTTTGAGCGCACCCCTGCTGATGCTTTTTCAAGTAGCTGTCAGGGCTACAGCGCACGTAGCATTAGGAATAGCTGAACCTCTGGGATGGCCGTCATGAAGAGAAAAAGAAAGTCCCCTCAGGCTACGCCCCCCCCCCAGTGCTATCACATCATCCCATCATTAGCCCCACCCCCCACGCACATACACCATTTAATATATCTTTGTTTGGAGCCACACCCAGAAGCCCCCCCTCCCCCCACGGTACACATTATTATGAAGTCCTCCATGGCTTCAAGCGTGAGGACCAAACTCATTGGAGGTGCAAACATCACAAGAGCATCCTTTCAGTGTTGTCAAGGCTCCTGTGTAGTTGTATCTCAATGTGTGTGCGTGTGTGGGGGTGTGGGGGTTGTGGGGGTGTGCGTGTCCCTGACGGCATCCACTCTGAAGTGCTGCAGAACGGAGGAGACAAATTTATAATAAAGCAGCTCGCTGTGCTTGTGCCAGAACTCCTTCCTTGCTCTTCTGTGAGTGAGACACAAAATGTCTTTTGGTGTCCAATGGCTAAAATCTTTGACAAGAGAAAACCAAGCACAGTTGCTATGAATTTGTCTTGTGTTGTGTTGAAGGAGCCACGGCCAAAGTAAAGCACACAGCAGCAGCGTGTTGGCTTGCTTTAGTGTCTCTTTTGTGTCTTTCAGGAAACAAGACTCTCATCAAAACAAGAATCAAAGTTAGGAACATTATGTTGCTTTTGGTTATTCATTTCTTCCAAAAGGTCCAATATAGGATATGACAACCAAGACAGTCTTTCCTTAATGTTTGACTTAAAAATTAACAATAAAAGCACAAATACTGCAGATTTCAGAAAACAACAGATGGAATGATACAGCACTCTACAAGAAGCAATGAAGTCTGTAAAATTAAATAATGAAAAAAAAAAATCCAAAAATTGTTACAACTATAATGATGAAAATGGTAATATTAATGATGATTATATTACTTGTGATAATAATAATGGTAATAATGATAAAGATTATAACAATAAGGATAATGATAATAACAATAATAATATTACAATTATAATAATAACATGGGAAAACAAGACAGTGGCATGAACATGATTATATCTTGCAAAAAGGGGTAGGCATTTATAAGCTTTTGCTTCTGCCTACTCCTTTTGGGCTTGTGATCAGATACAAATGTAAATAATGGAAAGTTATATTTTGATTGATGTAAGAAATGCGCTGTAATGTTTCATATATTTGCGCAAAAAAACAACAAAATATTGGCTCCAAATATTGGTTATTGGTCTCCTTAACTACTGTTAGTTGGTATCAGTATCGGTCCTGATAAAGCCATATAATTACATAAAATACTTGTCCATTGTACTGCATACCAAATGTATTTTCTGTATGAATCTAATTGCTATTGACATTTTCTTAATTTATTTGCACATTTTCTGATTAAATGTCATCTCTTCTGGACTTAGTGTGCAAGCCCCGCCTACCGTCTTGGCGTACACCAAGTTGGATCACGGTGCCGGACAGTTTGTGTTAGTCAGGATGTCGTTGGTAATGATGTTGCTGATAATATAACGTTTATCATACACCGGGACTTTCATGGAAGTGTGACGTCATTATGAGCTAAACCAGGGGCAATGCACGTCATGCACCGCGTATGCCACCTTGCGGGATATAATATTATTATAATTAATTTTATTTGTATAGTACTTTTCAAAACAGAGTTACAAAGTGCTTTATAACAAAAATGACAATTAATGGAAAATAACATACAAAACATTAAACATAATATATAAATATACAAACAGATAAGCAAATAAATAAGTCAAAAGAAGAATAGGAACAACACAGCATCAGCTAAGAAAAGTCAAGCGATAAAAGTGAGTTTTAAGAAGAGATTTAAAAGCGGATACTGAGTTTGCTCGTCTAAGGTCCTCATGCAGGGAGTTCCATGTCAGTAAACGCAGCATCAGGCTAATCCAGGCATCTTGCTTGTTGTCCACCAGCATTCCTCGACATGGCCCAATAGGAGATGCTATATTCCGCTAGCTCCTCCTCATCCTCCTTGAGAAAAAATGAAAAGTAAAAAAATATCAACCAACTTTATATTAATCATTGTTTTTAGTAGTTGTTAATTATTAGTTGTCTAATGAGTCACTTTCTTTGCTTCCACAAAGTCTGCATAGTGTGTTGGCTAATTACACCTCCTACTTCGGTACGAGGTGCATTATTAAAAAAAAAACCCAAAAAACAACCTTAAACTGTATTATGGAAAGCAGGAAGTGAACAAATGTAACAGTTAGTGATTGTAAAAGTACCAGATGGAGGGGTAGGAATTAATAAGCTTTGCTTCTTCCTACTCCTTTTGGACATGTGGAACTGGGAACTGATTATGGGATGCACTCAATTGGAATCTGATGCATGTTCAAATGAAATCAAACCATTACCATTACCATTACCATTACCATTACCATTACCATTACCATTACCATTTGTTCCCCCTTCTTTGACAAAGTTAGCCAACCTTTCCAAACTGCTGTGTGACATTTTGCCCACCACCCTGAGGTCAGAGTCTGTTTAGCCAGCTGCCCTGGGAGGCGAGTCTAGTCATGCATTCACTGCAAGGGGCCAGAAATATTTCATCCGTGCGGTCAGGGCGACCACCGTGTTGAGCTTTGTGCGTATGAATGTCAAGCAAGGAATGTCGCCGAGGAAGGAGATGCAAGGATTGCTGGCCGAAGCACTCCTGGAGGTGCCCTTGGCTCCGTTTAGTGTTTGTTCCAGGAGAGTGGAGGCACAGTGGGGTAGGACGCCTTGGCACACGCGGACTGGCTCCAAATATTGGCCTTAGACTCTGCATACCCACATCTGTATGTGTTGATGCTAATGAAGGGATGAAGGTGGAACCTTTATCATAACCTTATCATCACTATAATACCTTCAGGCGGATTCGACCCACACGTTTCACACAGAAGAACCAACTGACATAGCATACACACCTATTCCAAAGAAGACACAAGCGTACAAATACATGTATTTAATTGTGTTGTATTCAGATATCTTTTTATCGCTTGCAATAATCACTGTTTTTCATGTGTACATGCTGGCGTTCGTGGTTTCTGCGTTCGTGGAAACCACAAACGCAGTTGGTTCTTCTGTTGCAGGCATGTGTTTGGCCAGCTATGTGGGGCGGGTTGAGCATGACCTGTGAACCAGGAAGTGTGGGAATCGGTGTGTGTGCTGTGCTCTGGTGGTGGAAGTGTGAAAAATAAAGTTGACTGGAAGCAGCCGTTCGCCGTGTTCTTTTTTGGTATTGAAATCCTTAAGCAAAGATTGATTTAAGCTGTTCGACATTGTTCTATACTATAGAACAATGTCGAGTGCATTATTGCCCACTTTTAATGCAGGATCGCATATATCGACAGTCCGGTTATATCGATATTTTTTCCGACTCCCGACAATATCGATATAACAAGACTTTACTGTATATTTTTCTCTTTGGGCAGATTGGGTATTTCTCAGAATTCAACTTTCAAGATTCTCCATTCATTTGTCCTATTGACAAAATGAATGTCGGTAAATGGGACATGTTCACATGGCTTTACCCTGAATTTTATGTAGCAGTGATGGATGTTTGACATACATATAAAGTTTAAACACTTTGTTTTTTATTTTATTTGTATTTTATTGTAAACACAAGGGGCAATAGTAACACATTTAAATAACAATTCATGGCGACCATTGAACTGTTCACCACTTTGTTCCACAAAAACAGATGTATGGGGGCACCCCTAAATAATCATATATTGGAAAAATATTTTGTATGTGTTGTTTCTACATATATTGGAACACTTTTAGTACCCAGCCATATCAAAATCAAAATTGTGTTTTTTGATGCACCCTAATGTATATATATGTACTCTCTCATGCTGTCCCCCTCACCCGTTCTTAAAATGTTATTTTTTGTACATAATTTGTTCATACGTGAAGGAAATGTTGTGAGTTGTTATATTTTTATGTTCTGGAAATGTTGAATTTTAATAAATATTTTATTGTTACATTGATGTCATTATCATTGTAATATATTATTAATAGTGTTAGCATACAATTAAAAAAAAATATATATATATATGGTATATTGGCAACCCAACTTGCTGGGTTGAAATAACCCAGCAGTATAGTAAAAATGAACCCAAGGCTTGGGTCATATGAACAACCCAATGTACAACCCAATTGTTGGGTTAAGAGAACCAACCCAACTTGTTGGGTTAAAATAACCCAACGCGAGGTTGGTCCAATATTTAACCAGCGTTGGGTTGGGAAACAACCCAGATTGGGTTGTTTTTAACCCAGCATTTTTAAGA
Source organism: Doryrhamphus excisus (assembly GCF_037039965.1). NCBI lineage: Eukaryota > Metazoa > Chordata > Actinopteri > Syngnathiformes > Syngnathidae > Doryrhamphus > Doryrhamphus excisus. Next base: position 18,943,844 of record NC_136357.1, read on the forward strand.
GTGTAGCATGTAGGCCACACAGTCAGAGATTGGAAAGACCCGGGTATTGTCCATATGTGTGGACAAATATGAATATGAGTGTGAATGGTTGTCTGTTTTTATGTGCCTTGTATAGGCTCCAGCATACTCCCACAACCCTAATGAGGTAAAGCACGATAGAAAATGGATGGGTGTGTTTACTTTGACTCTTCAAGGGCTTTTTGTCATGAAAATTATATCGTTAATAATAACTGTTCCCAATGTTATTTTTACTTTATTTTGTATTGTTTGTTCCTTATAATAATCATGTATTCATTCATTTTCTACCGCCTATCCTCACTGGAGCCTATCCCAGCTGTCTTTAGGCGGGGTGCACCCTGGACTGGTGGCCAGCCAATCACAGGGCACATATAGACAAACAACCATTCACACTCTCATTCATACCTATGGACAATTTGGAGTTGCCTAGCATGTTAACAAAGCTAGCATATTTTTGGAATGTGATTTGGAATGAGAAAACCCACGCATGCACGGGGAGAACATGCAAACTCCACACAGAGATGGCCGAGGGTGGAATTGAACTCCGGTCTCCTAGCTGTGTGGCCTGCACGCTAACCACTCATAATATTATGTGATTAAAAAATATACAGAATATATTTTGTACCCTATACTACGAAAATTACATTTTATTTCCGTATTGCTTGGTTCTCCTAAAATTACCATTTTTTTCTTGTTGGAACATGATTTTTTTTGTCTTCATATTTTGATGTATTCTCTTAAAGTTACAGCTTTACATTTTTTACAGTTTGTTGTTTTTTCTATTTCAACTTTCTTCTTGTAAATTTTCCCTTGGCAATAATTATTTTTATTTGCATAATATTTTGACTTCATTCATGTAACATTATAATTTTTCCATAGTGTAATTTTCCAAAAATTACAATTGTTTTTGTTGTTTTGTGTGTTTATAATAATGCTACAGCTACAACTTTAATATTTCAACTTAATGCTACTACAATTATGTTATTCTCCCAAAATTCTGTTTTTTTGTCTTTAGATTACAATTTTTTTTCTCGTAATAAATTGGCTTTATTTTTTGAAAATTATTGCTGATTAACTCGATTTTACTGCTGTTTGTTTTTGTTTTTAATTTGCCCCATAGCAATGAAGAAACAGCCACAGGACGCAATTTGGACACCCCTGGTCTAACTGTAGTCAAATTTAATTAATTTCAGATTAATCACTGAAGAAAATAATTGTCAGTGTCATTCCTTGTAAAATGTACACTCAAGCAACGAAAACCATAGAGCGGTGCTTTGAAAGTGAAATACATCAATCTATCTGCACCTTGATGCGGATCCTCACCAAAATCACATGGGCTGTTCCACCACCGTTGATCATAGAACCAAGTGGAAAGTTCCCCAAATAATCCACCAAGTTAAATTAAAGACAATTAATGGATGCCAGCATGGCGCTATTTTGTGCATGGTGCCGTGAGCAGAGGACAGTTTAGTACAATAGCACAAGGCCCTGTTCTATCCTTAAATGACGTCTGTGAACATTCCCGGGAAAAATGTTCCCTTCTTTGGACCAAAGCTTGTCTGCTGCAGATAGAGGTAGAGGCAGAAGCAGTGGATGAGAAAGGGATTGTTGCAAAGCCCGATGTATCTGGACTCTCAAGCTGTGCTGCAGGGCACCTGCTCTAAATACCAAAATGTGCCAACCGGCCGTCGAGTGCAGTGCTGCCAACTTAAGGACGCGGGAGGGGAGGAGCAGGATTCCTTGCTGTGCAGCGATACTCGGGATTGGACCAAATAAGAGGGAGGGAAATTGGTGTGTAACGATGAAAGTAATGTACAATGCACACTGAAGATCTTGGTAATGGTAATGGTTTTATTTCATTTGAACATGCATCAGATTACAATTGAGTGCATCCCATAATCAGTTCCCAGTTCCACATGTCCAAAAGGAGTAGGAAGAAGCAAAGCTTATTAAATCCTACCCCTCCATCTGGTACTTTTACAATCACTAACTGTTACATTTGTTCACTTCCTGCTTTCCATAATACAGTTTAAGGTTTTTTTTTTAAATAATGTACCTGGTAGCGAAGTACTCGGTGATATGAGCATCCAATGCCATAATGGGTACCATAGTAAGTGTCAATATAGTGATATATATAGCACATCATGACTGGTTCAAGACTCTTCATCCTTGTATTTAGCAAACATCAACTGCTTGTATTGTTTCTTGAATTGGCTCATCGTTGTGCATTGTTTGATTTCCTTACTCAATCCATTCCATAGTTTGATTCCACATACTGAAATGCTATTGCTAGCATAACGTAGTCCTAGCATAGAAGTGTTTCAAATGTACTTCTTCCCTGAGATCATATTTCTCCTCTCTTGTAGAGAAGTATTGGATGACATTTTTAGCTAATTGCTTATTTTTAGCCTTATGCATTATTTTAGCGGTTTGAAGATGAACTTCAGCAAGTTGAAGTATTTGTCATTTTAGAAATAAGGAGTTAGTATTATGAATTATCCTTACTGACCTTTTTTGCAGTAAATTTAGCGAGTGACGATTGCTTTTATAGTTATTAGCCCATATTTCCACACAATAAGTAAGATATGGTAGAACCAGACAGCAATAGAGTGTGGAGTGATTTCTGATTGAGAACAAATTTTGCTTTGCTAACCATTTTTTCTAAAATGTGCTTCAAAACAGCAAATGCTTCAAATGTTTAGTAGGACATGCTAGCATACGAAGAAGACATTGTGACCATCGACACATTACTTCATTTTACTCTCATCACTCAAACCCATAAAAAATGCTTCTGCCCTTTGACCGCTGTAAGTCCCATTTCAGCCCCCCCCCCCCCGTCTCCCTTCAACCTGCTGATGAGATTCATCCACTTATAGATCAAAGCTTCAGGACTCCGCCCAATACCGCCGCTCCCTCCCTCCCCCCACCTTTGCCTCATCAACCTTCACACGGCGTGGGTCCGCCCTGACACCTGCTCCTGCCGCGCCGGTTCTCCCTCATGTCAGCATCCTCCATGTTTGTTCAACGCACGCGTGTTGTTTTGGTTGTTTCCAAAGCTCTTCAATCAAAATGGTGTCCGTTCGGCACACGAGTGCTTTGCCGTCTATTTTGAGATTAGAGTGACCAGCTGCCATTCGCCTTTAGCTTGTAAGTGTGATCTGTTGATGCACGAGCTCATTGCCAGGCACAACTTCTGTTGCAGTCGTAAGACCATCTGTCCAATCACAGCCAGCGGTACTGCAATGTTGCTGCACGGCTTTTAGAAATGCAGGAAACTGCATTGCTGGTATTTTACACCAATGATTCACTTCCTGGTTTGCATCACCTAATTGCTTTGTTTACGTGCTTTATTCTGTAGTGTGGCTTCATATTCACACATTTGAAATGTTTGGACATGAGCTTGGTCATCCAGTCCAGGGTGTACCCCGCCTCTCGCCCGAAGTCAGCTGGGTTAGGCTCCAGCATACCCCGCAACCCTCTTGAGGATAAGCAGCATAGAAAATGGATGGATGGAGTTCAGTCATCTGGGAGGAGCCAATAGAGGTGGCTTGGGCATTGAGTCCAGATGCCTCCCCTGAAAATGCCTAGTTGAGTAGACCTTGGACACCCAGCTCCTTTTGGGCTCCCATGGTGGAACTGGAATACTGGAAAGTCTGGGCTTCACTCCTGAGAATGCTGGCCCTTAAACCTGGATGGAAAATGGATGGACTGAATGGAACTTCCCCAAAAATTCCTCCTAATGGAAGACTGCATGTTAGGGAAGGATGGATTGTGAGATCGACAAACGGATCGGTGTGGCATCTACAGTGATGCACACTCTGTATTGGAACATCAAAGTTTTCACTGTACCAGTCGATATATGTTCCTATCCTCACCGATGGTTCTGAGCTTTGGGAGGTGACCAAAGGACAAGATGGCTGCTACAAGTGGCCAAAACGAGTTCCCTCAGAAAGGTGGCTGGGCTATCCCTTAAAGATGGTGAGGAGCACTGCTAAATGAGATGTCTCGGGCATTTCCTCAGGATGCCTCCTGACAACGGCCTGATGAGGTGTTCAGGGCAGGTCTGAGGCGGGAAGACCCAAGGAGAGACTCTGTCTTTACCCTGTCCTGGGAACACCATGGTATTCTCCAAGAGGAGCGAGACAGTCGCTAGGGCTAACCCTAACCCTAAATCTAACCCTAACCCGAGACGTTCAGCCAGCCCTGCAATCTGCCTAAATCTCAAGTCAGGGTCCACAGAGTGAAGAGAGTAATCCATCAAGCCAAAATCCCAGACTGTCAACTTGATGTCTATGCTGACTCTTGAGGTGTCGGAGGAGTTTTGCCAAGTTTGTCTGCAGGGCGCCACCAGCTGACATACTAGATCTTGGTTACTAGAGTTGGCCATCGTATGAATCTCAGCGATTCCTCATTTCAATTCTGGTTCCTAACGATTCTTGATTCTGATTCCTTTCCGAAGTTGGGTCATAAAAACTTTCCATTCTTGGATGAAATGTCTGAATGTTTTTTTATATGATAGGACCTTTTTATGAATGACTTATTAATTACCCTGAAAGAGGGGAAGGGAGGCATATCGGCGAGCATCTGGTGGCCGGGCCTATACCTTGGTGGGAGGGGGGGGGGTGACTGTTGTTTGCACTTATGCACCAAACAGCAGGGTGGTTTCAGCGAAAACACCTTAGTTTGATCAAAAAACAGAGAAAACGAGCTTTTTCTGCAGATAATCAATTCAAGCAGAACGGTAACTGACGTCCATATTTTTTGTTTTGTGAACGGAACTTTGATGAAATAACACAATACAGGAGAATAGATTTTGAAGACAAAATAACCACATTTAATCATTGATTTAGAACATAACACAAAACACAACATAAAGTCATCATCTATTTACAGATGTTTGCATGTGTAAACTATAGATGTGTGCGTGTGCGTCTATTTATAGACGAACAACAACGGCATCACCAACGTCACCTCTGTCCTTCACGATCCTTCAGATCCACAGCCATACCAACTCAGTGCCAGTGTAAGCTGCCTGTACTTTTGTCTCTGCTGGATTCATTAGCATTTCCCTCTGTCAGCGCGTATTTCAGCAACTTCCGCCTTCTTCATATCAAAGCTGTAGCTGCCGATTGGAGGAAATCAGACATTTTGCCCACTACTGGGACAGAAATACATTGCCTAGAAGTCTGAAATTCACGCACAAGATGCATAAGACTTTGATCTGTAGCTCCTGCAAAAACAAGCAAGAGACGTCGCTAGATAACGCTAAAGCTAGCATTAACGTTAGGTAAGGACACAGCCTTCTGTTAGCTGGATATCTGAGTTGGCCACCGTATTCACAGTATGGTAATGGTAATGGTAATGGTAATGGTAATGGTAATGGTAATGGTAATGGTAATGGTTTTATTTCATTTGAACATGCATCAGATTCCAATTGAGTGCATCCCATAATCAGTTCCCAGTTCCACATGTCCAAAAGGAGTAGGAAGAAGCAAAGCTTATTAAATCCTACCCCTCCATCTGGTACTTTTACAATCACTAACTGTTACATTTGTTCACTTCCTGCTTTCCATAATACAGTTTAGTTTTTTTTTGGTTTTTTTTAATAATGTACCTCGTAGCGAAGTACTCTGTGATATGAGCATCCAATGCCATAATGGGTACCATAGTAAGTGTCAATATAGTGATATATATAGCACATCATGACTGGTTCAAGACTCTTCATCCTTGTATTTAGCAAACATCAACTGCTTGTATTGTTTCTTGAATTGGCTCATCGTTGTGCATTGTTTGATTTCCTTACTCAATCCATTCCATAGTTTGATTCCACATACTGAAATGCTATGGCTAGCATAACATAGTCCTAGCATAGAAGTGTTTCAAATGTACTTCTTCCCTGAGATCATATTTCTCTTCTCTTGTAGAGAAGTATTGGATGACATTTTTAGCTAATTGCTTATTTTTAGCCTTATGCATTATTTTAGCGGTTTGAAGATGAACTATATCAGCAAGTTGAAGTATTTGTGATTTTAGAAATAAGGGGTTAGTATGTTCTCTGGAGGCGGCATTATGAATTATCCTTACTGACCTTTTTTGCAGTACATTTAGCGAGTGAAGATTGCTTTTATAGTTATTAGCCCATATTTCCACACAATAAGTAAGATATGGTAGAACCAGAGAGCAATAAAGAGTGTGGAGTGATTTCTGATTGAGAACAAATTTTGCTTTGTTCAATATTGAAATATTTCTGGCCACCTTATGTTGTATATTTGTAATATGAGGTTTCCAGCTCATATTTTCATCTATGTGATCCCCAGAAATGTATTTTTCTTCACCCTTTCAATGTCTACACCGTCTATTTGTATTTGCTGGTACGTGTCCTTTCTGCTGTTAAACAGCATGATTTTAGTTTTACTTAGGTTCAAGGACAATCTATTAGAGTAGAGATTCATTGTTTGTGTAAATAGGAAACTTCCAGGTGTTGTGCATGGTATGCAAAACAAAATCAAAAATCCATTCATGATGTTTGCTGGCCCTCAGGCTCAGGCATCTGGTCAGGGTGTCTCCCAGACGCCTAACCTGGGAAGGTGTTCATGGCACGTCTGGCTGGTAGGAGGCCTCAGACCTAAGACCTGGGACATGTTGGAGAGACTCATAGACTCTTCTTGCTTTCTTAAATCTGGCCTCATTCCTCCACAACGGGGTCTTCGTCACCATGTAGTTTGCCGTGTCTTTGTGTTAATTGCTTCCTCTCGTCGTCTTCAAATAAAGCGAATCCACTGAGGACAAGCTGCCAATGACGCCAGCTTCCTGCAGCGCCTAAACCCGCCCACCCCGGCATCTTGCATGCATCTCGTGGCTGCAGTGAACCTGCTGATGTGACCACTTCTGAGAAACGTCATCATTTATTGATGTCTCCATTAAAGCACTGAAGTCGGAATAGATTTGGAGAAGAAGAGCGGGTGGGAATAACGAGCCTACAAGCAAACTGCCCTGAAAACCAACCCATCCACACCAGAACCATCACCCATATTTTCTTTTTAAATCATGAATGTCACAATCAAGTATTGATGAAACGAATTGAAGAAATGGAAACTATGTTCTATAAATTACAGCTTTATTTGTTATGTTGCCAACTTTTCAGTAAGAAGCTATTGGCTGTCCTAGAAGTCACGGTTTAATTTGCATATCATTAGCATATGATGCTGTACAATGCCGCAGGAAAAAAACATAATAACAGCAATAGACTAGCAATAAAATATAAAGACCCCTCCCCTTTTATCCAGATACGATTAAGAAACATTTGCATCATAGATCTTGCTATGTATAACAGTGCGAGCTCCCTCCCCACGGCATCGCCACTCGGAAGCTGATTGGATCCTGCCAGCTTGTGACTGTCTTTGGGTGGGGCGGACCTGTCAACAGCACCCACTGTTGCTGAGTGAGCGTACAAAATGAGTCCCCAAATACCAAAAAACGACACCAGAAAAAGTCACTCCATTTGTCACTGGTCAATTTTGAGAAAATAAGTCGTGATGGGGGGGTGGGAATGTTGCCAGATCTGGTGACAAAATTGCCAACAACATAATGTATTACAACGTCATTCTCATCAAAGTATGACTTTTTCTCACCTGATGACAATGTAAAAAACCAATATATATATTGACTTTATTCCCGAAAATTCTAAAAAATTTTATTCTGTTTTCCCAAATGGGAAAAATAATATATGTGACAGTGTTTGTTTGTGAAATGCATCCAGTGATGTTGTGCTGGTGTCTGAGCATCCACACAAAGGACCCGAGCCTTTCTTGGACCTCTGCGAGCTCCATCGGACACACGCTGTAGTATCACATGCTGTCCAAAACTGAGCACTGAGGTGGTCCAACTTACATTTTGTCATATTTTGTCCATGTGTGGGTTCAAACTTGATGAGTGGATGTAGCACTGCCTGTTAGTTAGCTTTGTCATAATGTCAAATGCTTTGTCAAATCGCTGAATCGCTTATGATTGCCTGGACAGCTTTTGTCATTTTATTTATTTTATTACATGTTGTTCCCGCTGCCTGCCGAATGGGACACAATAAATTGTTACAAGGGGTTGATAACAGGAGGAGCCAATATCTCTAACACAATACATCATTGCACTTCCTGTTGTTGTTGTCATATGGTGAATTCCTCATCTTTATTATTTTTTTTTTCTTTCATTTTTTAGGCTCCTCCAGGGAAGCAAAAGCTTCCGTCGAGGCCTCGGAGCAAATTTTCCAGAAGCTGAGAGGCAAGAAGGAGTTCACCATGCTGGTGACCCTCAAGCAGGAGCGCCTCAACTCGGGGGTCATCCTCTCCATCCATCAGTCGGAGAACAGGTTCACATTAACGTCACACTTTTTAGCACTCAGTATAATGTTGACCAAAGCTCTGCTGTACTTTAAAATCTGTACTTTACCAAATGTCATAAAAATGGTATACAAGTAATACAACACTGTGTTAACATGAGTCAAAGATCCTCTATACGACAGGAGCACTCTGGCACTTACTACCAAAATGTTAGTCCAAGATCCTCCATATTACACCTAAAATCCATCGTCAAAGATCATCTATATGATGTGAGTGCGCTGTTATGCCCTAGTTAAGGCCCTAGTGCCAAAATATTAGTCCAAGCACTCTGCTGATTTGAAGCATCTAGTTCCAAAAACGATAGTCAAAGATCCTCTAAATGACAGGAGTGCTCGGCTGTTTTTAAGAACTGACTGCAAAAATGCTAGACAAAGATTCGCTACATCAGTGCTTGCCAAACCTCTTCAGACGTTTGACTTGACACCATGTACCTCCTACTCCTGCACACTTAAGAAAACAAATCACTTAAATATTTCATGAAATTGAAGTCTGCATGCTAATTTGATGCCAAATTGAAAGACAAACATGATAAAGCAGTCACCAAAGTGCCAAAATACATGCTAGCAGCCATAATGCTTCATTTTCAGGGGAATCCTCGCTCTCTCACCCTGACACACACACACATTGACGGGTTTTCACAGTGCGGGGATTGGAACACCAAAATAAATGAAACACACTCAAGATGAAACACTCTGATGACGCAGAGCAATGAGCAACTTCATGCTGCGTCTCCTCGCTTCTTTCTGCTGTGATGATGCACTCTGTGCTATGAGGCGTTCAGGTGCACTCGTAATTGTGTGTGTTGGGTGGAAATTGTTTTCATTTTTATTTCAGTACCCCACCCCCATGACAATTGGCGTACCCTGTTTTTTTAAAGAATCTATAGACAAAGATCCTCTATACCACATGTGTTAAAGCCAAGGCCTGCGGGCCGAATCTGGCCTGATCTCATTATCTATGGCCCGCAAGCCACAGCAAACCCACCCCCAAGCCACAGCCGCCCGCTAGTGTGTTTCAAGCACCAACACTACATTACCCACACTGCAACAGTAGCCCGCGAAGTTGCTGAGCGGCTTTATTAGCAGTGGGCAACGGTCATTTCAGTGAACCGGATCATTCCGGTTCATTCAGTAAAAAAACCTGTTTGTTTTGTTCATTTCGGTCATGTCGTTCATTTTGGTCAAGCGGTCGTTAGCCTCTGATCTCCTCCTGTGCATAGACCCGGTCAGCCATGTCGAGTCAGTCCGTTCACTCAAGTTCACGTTCGTTCCGACTCAACAGCGCAATGACAAGTGATGACTAGTGGTGTGTCGATCATGAACGAACGAGTCGAAAGAACCAGTTGTTTTTTGTGATGACATGAACGAGGTCACCAATAGTGTCAGTCGGTCTCGGTCTGTCAGTCAGCTAACCCCACCCACAGAGCGAGGAGCAACGATAGGATAAGACAGGCACACAGATAGTCCCGCCCTGCAAAAGAAACGGTGAACTGACTCTGCAGCCAATCAAAAAACAGCATTTGCAACTGAACGGGCTGAACGGGTATTTTAGGGGTGGTGACCTCGTTCATTCCGTTCACAAAAAAGAAGTAGTTCTTTTGACCCGTTCGTTCATGACCGACACACCACTCGGATTTATTAGCAGCAGGCAGAGCAGAATTCAACTCTCATCTCCTCAAAAATGGCCAAGCGTGAGGTGGACGTCGAGAATGGGGGGGTTCAAGCCAGGTGGGGGCAGAGTACATGTTCACGGTAGGGGGACCAGATCCAAACTCACCAGATGTGGGACAGGGAGTATGCTTGTGGGGGACAATGTGGGACGCAGATGACACCAAAAATGCATATATAACATATATGATTAACAAAATAACAACTATAGATCTACAAACAAAAACACAGGACACAGAATTGCAGTTGATATGATGTGCATTAAAAAACAAACACAAAGTGCTAGACATGCATTGCCAATAGGAGCTGCCAATAAAGGCTCCAATTAGTCCGTCTCGTCCTATCTTGAGGTAACCGTGTTGTAACTACATTCCCTTTTCTTTGCAGTCTTCTGACTTTCCTCAGTCCTCCATTTCCATTCATTTCAACTCTCTTTTCAATGTGACGCGGCGCTAAAAGGTTTGCTGTCGCCGTGTGTTCAACTGACTTCCCTGCATGTGAGCCCGGTTGTTTGATTGACAGCAACCTCTGCCTGTCACAGTCGCGCACACAGACAGTCACACCCACCCGCGCACACAGCCCGCGACCCGCCCCCATGATAGCCTCCACTGTGTGTTGTCTACCCTCCTCAGTGCTCAAACAGGCGTTTGATTTTAAAAAATATTTTATTTAGACGCAAGTTCGGTACCTGCTGATCGGAAATGCGGCACAGCGAGTCAATTTGCGGGACGCATTAAAATCATTAAAATGCGGGACAGTCCCACGCAAATCAGGACATATGGTCACCCTAGATCACGGAGGTAAAAGACAAGCTTGTGTGGAGAAAGTTTGGCTATGATGAAAGAATAGTTTCAGTTGAAAATTACAGATAAGAGCCACGAGGAAGAAAACAACTGATTCATTGTTTTATTTTCTCATTTTTTGATGTGAAAGCAGTGATCAGTAGGATCATAGCACAATAATGCATTTTAAGCTTGTAATGCATCCACTTTTATTTATGCATTTATTGTAATATTAAGACAAATATTAACCATATTTTGTTTTTAAATACTTTTTTGCTGTTTGCCTGTTGAAAATGTTTCCCTTGAAGTTACTGCCAGAGCCATAACAAAATAATGCTTTATTCATTTCATCATGAAATAATATACACTGTGTTAGGTTTTGGTTCAATAGGCTATGTGCAATCATTTCAATATGTTTTAATAAACATTGAACCAGTCCGGGCTGCACAGCGGCCGAGTGGTTAGCGCGCAGGCCTCATAGCAAGCTGACCTGAGTTCAATTCTACCCTCTACCCATCTCTGTGTGGAGTTTGCATGTTCTCCCCGTGCATGCGTGGGTTTTCTCCAGGTACTCCGGTTTCCTCCCACATTCCAAAAACATGCTAGGTTAATTGGCCACTCCAAATTGTCCATACGTAGGTATGAATGTGAGTGTGAATGGTTGTTTGTCTATATGTGCCCTGTGATTGGCTGGCCACCAGTCCAGGGTGTACCCCGCCTCTGGCCCGAAGACAGCTGGGATAGGCTCCAGCACCTCTGCGACCCTCGTGAGGATAAGCGGTAGAAAATGAATGAATGAATGAACCAGTCCAACCCTCGGCTTTTAGCAATTTTTTAGCCCTCTGTGTATTTGACTTTGACATCCCTGCTCTATATATATATATATATATATATATATATATATATATATATATATATATATATACAGTGTATATACATCAGTATATATACATCTCTTACCTCAAAATTCTACACAAAATACTCCATTATGACAATGTGAAAAAAGGTTTTTTTTGACATGTTTTGAATTTATTAAAAATAGAAAACAAAAAAAACACATTTATATAAGTATAAGCTTTCGTCTGGCCACTCTACCATACAGGCCTGATTGGTGGATTGCTGCAGAGATGGTTGTCCTTCTGGAAGGCTCTCCTCTCTCCACAGAGGAACGCTGGAGCTCTGACAGAGTGACCATCGGGGCCTTGGTCACCTCCCTGACTAAGGCCCTTCTTCCCCGATCGCTCAGTTTAGAAGGCCGGCCAGCTCTAGGAAGAGTCCTGGTGGTTCCAAACGTCTTCCATTTACGAATAATGGAGGCCACTGTGCTCATTGGGACCTTCAAAGCAGCAGAAATGTTTCTGTATCCTTCCCCAGATTTGTGCCTCAAGACAATCCTGTCTCGCAGGTCTACAGACAGTTCTTTTGACTTAATGCTTTGTGTTTGTGCTCTGACATGCACAGTCAACTGTGGGACCTTATATAGACAGTTATTATATTTCCAAATCATGTCCAATCAACTGAATTTACTGCAGGTGGACTCCAATTAAGCTGTAGAAAGATCTCAAGGATGATCAGTGGAAAAAAGATGCACCTGAGCTCAATTTTGAGCTTCATGGCAAAGGCTGTGAATACTTATGTAAATGTGATTTTTTTGTTTTCTATTTTTAATAAATTCAAAACATGTCAAAAAAAGTATTTTGTGTAGAATTTTGAGGTAAGAGATTAATTTAATTCAGTTTGGAATGAGGCTGTAACATGACAAAATGTAGAAAAAGTGAAGTGCTGTGAATACTTTGCGGATGCACTGTATATATATATATATATATATATATATATATATATATATATATATATATATATATATATACCACACTGCTGTTTTTAAGGACCACTGTCAAAATGTAGAGCTGGGTTGAACGGTTTTTAAGCAAATGAGTCAAAGATCCTCTATACCACAAGAGCGCTCTGCTGTTTTTAGTTACTGCCAAAAAGTTAATTCCTTGAAAGTTTAGACCTGAACCCACGTGGCGAGTGCGACATCATTTGTGTATCCCCGTGCTAATAATAGCTTGTGCACATTACGCGGCCAAACCCAAGTAGAGCGTAATTACAGTAAGGTGGCGCATATCAGCGCAATGTCTCACATATTGATTGGGGTTGGAATATATTCATTCTTCATGCTGTTTTTTTTATGTTCTACACTCCAGCCCGAACAAACAGAGCAGATCCCTCCACCCCCCCGCATGCTGATGTATTATTCACAGTCCATCAAGCAGCCAAACGCAGTGCTCGTAATCGCGGATAGAAAACTGATGAGACCTTAACTGCAGTTAGCGGGCCGATGTTTCCCATTAGAGGAAGGCAGTCAAGCTGCCGGGTGATCACAACATGGCCATCCCGTATAAAGCCCCCCCACCCCCATCGAGCAGTTTCTACATTAAAGTCCAGCCTGAGAAGACGGGGCTCGCCAGGATGTTAATGACCTTCCTCGGTGCTGATTAGCCTTCCCGGGAAAACATTTGCATGCAACAAAATGTGCAAAGAGTAAATCAATCGGCTGTGATTGGCTGGCCACTAGTCCAGGGTGTACCCCGCCCCTCGCCCCAAGACAGCTGGGATAGGCTCCGGCACCCCCGCGACCCTCGTGAGGATAAGCGGTATAAAATGAATCAAAATGAATAAATCAATCATATAAATCAACCTGGTTTTTACGCTGGCGTGTGTGTTTTTCCCCCAGAATCCTTGATGAAGCGTCTCCATTACTGTCACTCATGGCAACCATCAAACCCCACATGAGGTTTTGCTTTTGTTTTGCTGACGGCACACTTACAACAAGCACATTGTTGTGCTAAGCTCGACTACCCTCGCAGATTACAACGTCAACAGCTGCCAGTCTCGGGACGCGTGCTCTGTTCTTATGTTGGCAGATTCCTGGAGCTGGAGAGCAGCGGGCAGCGCAGCGAGGTGCGCCTTCACTACCGCACCAAAGGCCAGCAGGCCCACACCGAGGTGTTCCCCTACAGCCTCGCAGACAACCAGTGGCATAAAGTGTCTGTGGCCGTCAGCGCCTCTCATGTCATCCTGCACGTTGACTGCAACAAGTAAGTTGCCGGGGAATTGGGCACGGGTGCGTGGGTTTTCTCCGGGTACTCCGGCTTCCTCCCGCATTCCAAAAACATGCATGGTCGGTTCAACGGTGCCTCCAAATTGTCCATAGGTATGAAAAATATTCAAAATATATTTTTAACATCATTAGAGCTCTCTTGACATGGAATAACACCCCTATAGCCATCTTTCCTATTACGATCTATACCCAGTATAGTAGACATCCATCTAACCATCCACTTATCCTAACTAGGGTTGCGTAGGTATGCTGGAGCCTATGCCAGCTTACTGTTGGTGAAAGGCGCCCAATGGCAGGGCACATATATGACATAATAATAGAAAATATGATACATAAGACTCTCTCACACACGCTCCTATCTTATGTTTATAGGTCAATTGCTTGTTTATGTTGTAATATTTAGCACTTGTACATTAGTGTTCTGATCAGGGTTTTATGCTACCGATACCGATATTGGCCGATATCGTTTGGTATCCTATTTGGTGGCCGATCGGAGCACTCCTAATTAGAATTATAAGCTTTTTATTCTTGAAAATGCTCAATGCCAGCCAAAAATACATAGAATTTGCTTACAAATTGATCTTTTTGACTAATAATGCACTGTAGTCAACTGCAAGGAATTGTGATATGATTTTTTCATGAATATATTTGGAAAAAAGAGCATAGCGTGAAAGTCAAGAAAATTGAAGAGCAAAGTGGCAAGGAACGACCGTATCACCCCTCAAGCAGATTTTGACATATACTATGTTGAACCAGAGAAACCCTCTTGATGCCCAAAACAGAAACCTGTGGGGAAATAACTTTTGTAGTTGGGTAAAAGCAAGGAAAGCCCAAAGCATCACTTCCTGGATGTGTTTCCCAGGATCTACGAGCGGGTGGTGGAAGCCCCCTTCATGGATATTCCCAAGAACGCCTCCTTCTGGCTCGGACAGAGGAATGCCGCTCATGGATTCTTCAAGGTTAGTGTTTCAATTACGATGCCTGCTGGGATCTTTGGCCAGAAACAAAATGTTGTTTGTGAATTTGTGCTGGCCTTTGCTGTATTTCATAAATCATCCCCGCTCGCCTTCATCGGCTTGTTTTTGTCCATGATGGAGCTGCTGAATTTAATTGCATGCGTTTCTCAAGGCTTAGCCATTTCTAATCTAGCAGTGTTGCTCCGTCGACCATCGCCATTGGCATTTCTTTTATGTTTTTGTTTGTTTCCCGGTCCTAAAGAATGCAGCTCAGCCCAATTATCTCAGCAAAAGCCCTACATGCTGATTTAGGAGAAATCATTGAACGGACTGGGGACCATGCTCATTAGGTTTGTTCTGTATTGTTTATCAATCAAGACGGCATTGACTGCACAAGATGAGGCGCGATGTTGGCCCACGTTTCCCCGGGTCCAGATCTTTGCCCGTGTTCTTGACATGAATCAGCGCTTTCTCTGTCAATTCAGTGAGTTCTGCAGGTGAATAACGATTAGCCAATCAGTACGGCAGACGGAACAGGCGCTACTGTCAAGTCTCAGCTTTCTGGTTTCCTTTTTACGACACTCTGGTGGACTTTTGCAGTGAAAAACAGCAGCCTGGCGTGGGCTTCTTAAAGGATGTTAGATTAAAGCCGAGGCCCGGGTTCTTCCGTGATTGATGAGGGAAAAATGAATGTGGCTCAAGGCTAAGTCGGATGGAAGACGGAAAGAGAGTGGAACGGCGTGACAGATCTGACTGGAATCACAGTGCAGCTTATCAGCAACTAGAACTATTTTAATCTGACAGTGACTGGCAGGCATGACGTCTCTGTGTACTCAGGTGTTGCTTATCTTGTGGGGACCTTTTGGGATAAATACACTAACCTTGGTTTTGGAATGCCATCATTATTTTAAAAGTTGAACGCCACTCTTTTGGTTTTGGGAACTTGACTGAGTCTTATGGACTGCAGCTATTTTCATCTGTCTGTCAGTGCGACCGGCAAGGCATCACATCCTGGTTTGTTCTCAGGTGTTGCTAATCTTGTCGGGACTTTGCTACAATCCAAGCTTGGTTTTCCATGATTCTATTCACAATTTGGCAGTGAAGAGATCATCAATTATACCCAAAAGTAGACGCATCATGGAGTCCCTGCTATTAAACTACTTAAATTACTTTTTTTTGCCTTCTATGACAAATTGGACACAAGCTTTTCCATTGAAGCATCCTGACGATGTCGTATAAAGTGAACATTTCGGCCAATAAATTCTAGTGGCACATGTTTGTGGAGGAAATACAAGCACACATGGAACTGAATGAATTGTGGTTACCATGGAAACACAGCATCAACGCTCCTGTGTGTGGATAGATGTATTTTCAGGGGTGTGGACACACAGGATGGAAAGCAATCAATAGATTCAAAACACGGTGAAATTGAATTTGTGTCCGCTGTTTATACAAGATCGGACGTGAGAAAACTTACCATGGGACAGCGGAAAATGTATTATTATTATTATTATTGTTATTATTATTATCATCTCACAGTCCAGAAGGAAAACAGATTTATTTGTTGTTGACTTTGGTGTGTGTGTGTGTGTGTGTGTGTGCAGGGGGTGATGCAGGACGTGGACATTGTGGTGATGCCGCATGGATACATCTCCCAGTGTCCAGATCTCAACAGAAGTGAGTGCTCTTCTTCTTGTTGGACCCTCAAAGTTGACAATAGACTCATAGATAGTTATAGATGAAGATAGATGTTCTTAACAAAGAAGGACATAAGAAAAAGTAGCATTCAGGGACATTTATAAATGATGATAATACAGTGAATATGGAACATATGGTACACAGTGTGGCAATCATTTGTACATACTGTATGGCCATGTCATGTATGGCTAAAGGTCAGTCTCCAAGACGTGCGATTGTGTACCCGATCCACTGTATTTAATAAAACTTGTGATGAAGAGCAGATTCCCATGCCTAGACACCCAAGGCTATTTGAATCAAGCGCTAAGCATGTGGAGGACAGGAGGCCTCGACCCTCAAGCAGATCATCTTATCCAGTCATTAATCTCTATCTTACCAGAAATACATATCCATGTTTGTGTATAATTATAACTAATGCAGTATTACTTATTTTGTACATCTATTGGGTGATAAATCCATGACGTCTGTCTGTCATTGCACAGCATGCCCAACCTGCAACGATTTCCACGGACTGGTGCAGAAAATCATGGAGCTGCAAGACATCCTCGCTAAAACCTCCAGTAAGGTAATGTCCACCACTAAGTAAGCGTGTTTTCACTTCCAACAGTAATTACCCTTCTCAATTGCTCCCGCTGGGGCCGCAGCCTCGGCCAAAGGCATTACTCTCTCTTTTGTCCACACACTGTTTATTCATTCATTCTTTAATCCCTAGATTTATTTTTTATGTATTTTAAACATTTAAACACAGGAAGTGCACAGACTATCACAGAGCTGTCACAATTGCGGCATAATTAGCTTTTAGGTATTATTATGTTACGACAGAGAATAAAGTCAAAATATTCTGGCGAAATCTTGCAATTTCAGGAGAATAAACGCTGTCGAAACCCGAGTTACCGAGGTGCTGCAAGACCACGCTTCTTCTGGTTCGAGTGCATGCAGACTTTTACGCTGTGCAAAAGGTTACGTCACCCCCTCAAAGGGAAGAGAGCTCAAAGTCGGGGGTGGGGGATATAGAGTAACTGGTTCACACCGGACCCGCCCCTGGATCCTCTACTTTAGTCGCCTTCACCCTAATTGGTTTGTTGCTCTTCTTATGGACCTGCAATAATGTACTCATCCGTTAGCCTTCAGAAGGAACTGTAAGTCTTTATCATAACCAGAATAACTCGTTGTTTGTGATGTTTGGCAGATGATTGTTTATACTTCACTACTTCAATTTCAGTGTCGGAGAAATTCCTCTTCCTCACCTTCTTTGCTATGATTTTGGAGAGGGGAGAAGTCCATTCACGCATTCCGAAAGGGATACAAAAAAAATAGTTTTTGTAAAATTGGGTTGCGGAAAAAACATTGATGTTATTAGAAAATATATATTTTATTAGCTTTAATCGATTGGCCACTGATCAGTAACGGCCGATTTCTGTGAAAAAGTACATGATCATATGCCAATAACCAATAACAATAACAATAATATGCCTTATAACGCCTCTGCCAATCTGCCTCCTACTATTGCAACATCCAGACTGTAACGAGCATCTCCCACCCACTCTCCTTTCACACCATGCAGGCGTTACAAAGCCAAAACAAACATGTCTGCCGCGTGAGACTTACCTGTCGTTGTGAGAGTGATATACTTTTTGCACCCTGCAAAATATGCCAAGAAATGCGCAATGTGATCATTGGTCAGGAGTAGGGCTGGAACGACGCAAGAACTGCACTCAGAATCCCAAAAACTATAAAAGCACTACCGCGATGCACCAGCACCCGGGAGCTGCTTGTGTGGAGGAGATGACACTGTACGTTTTCAACGTTTGCAATGATTAACCCCGTTATTTGTCCAACCCACACCACGTAATTTGTGCTCCAGCCTCGCACACACACACCTGAGCAGACGCACACACACACGGAGTGAGAGTGGTGGTGGAACGGAAGAGGGAAAGATAAAGTGCTCTTGCAGGAACAAACACACACACACTGCTGCTGTTATTTTTTATTTATTTTATTTTATATTTTGATTCAGATTGTTTTTTGCACAATAGTTGTGTTTATTGAAAGAAAGTTTGATTATTTTTATTATAGCATTTCATTGTGAACCTTACTGTTGTATTGTTCAATACAATTTGTTTTTGAACATATGAAAATTGAAAATATATTGGAAAGAAGAAATTTGTGTTTTATCCATGGCGATAAATTAGCATTAATTGTTATATAGGTCAAATTATGGGGAGATAATTGATAATCGCATCGAAATCAAATCAAATCAGATTTAGAAATGAACGTTTTCTAGATTAATCGATTCAAAAAATAATGGTTTAACCCTAGTCAGGAGGTGGTGAATGTAACCAAAACACTGGACGCTCACCCATGTGTTGGAGGCAGTTGGAGGTCTAAGATACTCTGAAAGGTGGTTGGATTCATCTGCGGTGGAGGAAACTGGCTTTGGCGACTACCTGGTTTAAAATGACCCCCCCAGTTTGTAAACCACTGATCTATTTGATCATATATCAGTATCGGTATCGGCCAATTTCCCTCATGGAAGATTGGTATCAGCAGCATAAAACCCCGATCGATGAAGTGAGCTCTGCTTCTTCCAACTCCTTTTAGCCAAATTGAATTGTGCAAGGGTATGACGTTCCTTCCCAAACAAATTCGAGCACGCCTGCTACACTTCCACTTTGTGAGCCCACGCCTGGAGACTGGCTTTCCCAGCGCCTCCTTGTGCTCTAGGAATTGATTAAAGACCACAAGGGGTCAAGGCCACCTTTCCTCATTGCGGAGAACCCCTGCAGGGAATTTCATTACACTCTGCCAGTGATGACATTTATACTCATGAGGTCAAAGGTTGTCTTCACTGCGATATTATAATCTGCTCTTCCTCTTGCTATGGTCATTGTTTCAGTTCAAGCCTTTACTTTTGCACAATTGAACATTCTATACTTTCTCCTCTTCCTGTCTTGAGCTGATTCTGGTGTTTATTATGAATGTTCACATCAAATGAGCCGACCTGAGACATCTTCTCTTTGTCTTGCATGCGTGTACGTGTATGATGCTGGAACAGCTGTCCAGGGCGGAGGAGAAGATGAATGGTTTGGACGGCTGCTATTGTGAGAGGACCTGCAGCGTCAAGGGGGTCGTCTACCGGGAGGACGAAGGTTGGACAGATGGCTGCAGGAACTGCACGTGCATGGTGGGCCTTCAAGCGTTGTCTTTTTGGAGAACCCATGTCTGTGTGTTGACACTGACGGATGTGTTTGAAATATGGCAGGACTTTTATTTCATGAATTCATACTATTCATCTTTATTACATCTTTTATGACATTTTTATTTCATTGTACAAATATATTGTCTGTGAGGACCAGTCAGCTCTTTACTTGACAGGAGCCCATTATGAGCTATGACTAAACCCAGGACGCGCTTGTCAACCCATTGGAATTTGCAGGAACCATTACATGGTTTCATCTTTCCATATTAAACTCATCACACAGCAACTAACACTCAAACGTTATACCTCAGGAATATAGAGACATGTATTTATTTGGAAAAAAAACAACATTCTACAATATTCCCATAATGCATACGCATATTATGGGATGCAGGCATCCCATAATTTCATTTGAGAAAACCATTTTGTTGGCAGAGAGCATAGAAAGCATAGAAAATGCTTCTGTCCACCAGAAGGGAGCCAGATATCCCGGAGACCAAAGCAAAAAGAGGGAAGCTGACGTCACTGGAGCGCCCAAATGAGTTGCTCTGATGCAATACCATATGGGAAAACTTAAGATGTTGGGTTTTTTAATATTAATATTTTTAATAAGTGGCCGAGTGGTGACCAGGTTGGCAACACAGTCAGGAGATCGGGAAGACCTGGGTTCAACGCTTGCACATCTGTGTGGAGTTTGCATGTTCTCCCCGTGCATGCGTGGGATTTCTCCGGGTACTCCGGTTTCCTCCCACATTCCAAAAATGTTAATTGGCCACTCCAAATTGTCCATAGGTATGAATGTGAGTGTGAATGGTTGTTTGTCTATATGTGCCCTGTGATTGGCTGGTGACCAGTCCAGGGTGTACCCCGTCTCTCACCCAAAAACAGCTGGGTTAGGCTCCAGCCTCTAGTATAGTGAAGATGTGGCATAGAAAATGGATGGAACAAAATAAGGGTTGCACGGCGGCCGAGCTAGACAACAGTCCAGGGTGTACCCCGCTTCTCGCCCGAATACAGCTGGGATAGGCTCCAGCACCCCCGTGACTCTTGTGAGGATAAGCGGTAGAAAATGAATGAATGAATATTGGAACATTTTTGAATATTTGTATTTACACATTTCAGCGTTAAGTTGCTGTATGCTGAATTTTTCTTTGGAAGATGACACTGTTAGTCAGATTGTTATGTTATACCATAATTTTTAGTACAATATCTTGGCTATATTGCAAATCACCCCACTACTTCAGTGTACTTAAAGGTTTAGAATACATCAATAATGACAAAGATGTTTTGTATTCTTTATGCTATATATTTGAAATACTGTACACTATTTATGTACACGTTAGGTGGATTTGTACATACTATTGGATCTATATCACTGATACCAGCATGAATTTTTACCCAGCATCAGCTTGGAATGAAATCAATGCCCTATCGACCTCAAATGGCTCCTTTTGATGTGAAGGAGGAGCTGCTCTACTCTGAGGTCCTTCCCGGATGACCAAGCTCCTCATCCTATCTTAGTTCAGCCACACTAAGGAGGAAACGCCTTTCAGCTGCTTGTGTCGTGGATCTGGTTCTTTCAGTCATGAACCAAAGCTCCAGACCAAAGGTGAGGGTGGGAACTTAGATAAATGGAGAGCTTTGTCTTCTTACTTCGCCACGACTGCCTGGTACAGCAACAGCTTTACTGCTGATCCACCTGTTGACCTCACACTACAACCCTCCCTCACTTGTGAACAAGTGCACAATACTTGAACTCCTCCATCTGGGCTAAGTCCTCACTCCCAACTCAGAGGGGAAAATCCACCCTTTCCTAGTGAGAACCATGGCCCCACATTTAGAGGGTAGAAGAGACGTGCCAGCCAAGACAGTCTCCCAACATCCAGAGCCTTGAGGAATTCAGGGCAAAACGCGGTTTTGCCACGATCCCAGGTACCTCAACCACCGTGTTGGGCCTGTTAGCGTTTGTATCGTCAGCCTCTGCTTCCTCTATGGAAGGTATGTCAGTGGGATCAAAAAGGCCTCAAAGTATTCCTTCCACCGTCCGACTATATCCTCAGCCGAGGTCAGCAAGTGTGAATAATGCCCTCGGAAAAAAGGAGACAATTAGAAGCAATTGCAAAGGTGGTGCTGCCAGTCTTTAGATGACGGACGTAGATCACCAAAGTGGCACAAGCGAGGAATGTGCACACGCTTGCCCACCTAATTGCTTTTGACAGATGATAAGCACCATCACGGATGTGTTATGTCTGTGCAGCCAATGAAAATGTGCGGCTGGGCTGCAATTAAGGAATTAGGCAGGATGTGTTCTTTACCTCGCGCCTGGCAATTAGCAGCGACCCTTAAAATTTAAAGGTCATGCAAGAAGATGTTATCAATTATGTGAACGGGCTTCATAGATGTTGCTGTCACAGGGCTTTCAACCGTGGAGGCCACGCTAATTACAGGCAGCAGTCAGAGGAGAGGAGATAGCGTTTAATTCAATTAGATATGCAGGTGACAGCTTAAATCTACTGGAGAGCCGAGTGGCTTATCTTATTTTGAAAGAGTAAGCATGCGTAACATTATTCATGCCGGGACTTGAACTTGTTTGTATGAGAAGCTTTTTAAGATGGAAATAGTTCTGTTAGCTGACTGCATAGAGTGATGCTTTATATACGTACATGGCTTGTCGCTCTGTGAAGCACGTCATCACTCTGCATGCCTGTCTCATTATCAGCTATGATTACCACATGATTCCATATCTCTTTTTTATGCCAATAATATTATCTGATATCCCGATCTAGATCAAAGAAAATGAATCATAACAAAACTGGGGTGTATGACAACCAGGGAAACATTCATTCATTCATTTATTCATTTTCTACCGCTTTTCCTCATGAGGTCATGGGGGTGCTGGAGCCTATCCCAGCTGTCTTGGGGCGAGAGGCGGGTTACACCTTGGACTGGTGGCCAGCCAATCACAGGGCACATATAGACAAACAACCATTCACACTCAAATTCATACCTATGGACAATTTGGAGTGGCCAATTAACCTAGCATGTTTTTGGAATGTGGGAGGAAACCGGAGTACCCGGAGAAAACCCACACATGCACGGGGAGAACATGCAAACTCCTCACAGAGATGGCTGAGGGTGGAATTGAACTCGGGTCTGTGTGAGGCTTGCACGCTAAACACTCGATCGCCGTGCAGCCTTCCAAGGAAACATTTTAGTGAAAATTTTCTAAAAAAAAAATAATGATAGGAACACTGCGGTGTGTGAAAACCAAAACCACCATATGAAAACCAAGGGAAAATATTTGTGAAATGTGAATTACCAAATCATATGAACACTATGGGGTCTATTTTCGTTCACCATTCCCCGCCAACAGGGTGTGGCCACAGCACAATTTTCGGTGCAGTGCGGTGCACCCATGCCTCCTTCCCTTCCACCGCCGCGAGTGGGGAGGAGAGAAGGCGTGAGAGGGTTTACCACAGCCAAGTGTAACTTTAACCAAACAAATGAATTCCTTTCATTTCCTTTAAATGTGCAGGGCCCACTGGACTGCGCATCATCGCTGTCGGGCTTAAAAGATATCAATAGCAGGTCAAGAAGGTTCTCCTAAAATGTTTGTGCTTCATCTCTCCTTTGTTTTCTCTCTCCCCGCTAGAATGGAACGGTGCAATGTGAGGCCATCTCTTGCCCTCCTGCTCAGTGCCCGGCGGGCACGTTGCCGGCCTACGTGAAGGGCGCCTGCTGCAAGGAGTGTCAACGTGAGTGGAGCAAATGGCCGTCACACTCTAACTAACTCTAACCCTGATTTCATTTGCATTTTGCTTCTGAAATAAGTCCATACAAAGTGAATCAAACTAGCCAAATGTTTGCCTGTAAATCTACAATCTCCTACAACTTTCCTTTGTTCACATCGGCAACTCTCACATTGACATTGCACAAGATGTACTTTTAGCTAACTAGCTATATTATTATTAAAAAGGCTTTTTTCATTTGTAATTCAGCTCTGGATTCCCGTACGGCGTGCATTGAATCATGCAATCATGTGTTTGTTTTCGTCATCCATCCATTTTCTATGCCGTTTATCCTCACTAAGGTGACGGGGGCATGCTGGAGCCAAATGAAAACCAGCATGGACACACATTTGTTAACAAGTGCAGCCATTTGTGGACAACATTTTTTATGGGCATGTGAACGGCACATTGTAAAAACAAAATATAAAATAAAATTGGAAGATTAAAACAAAAAACAAAGTAAGTCAGAGAAGAGTTGATATTAAAGTTGATACTAAAAATGAATGAAAGTCTTACAGATGACTTACACACATACACAGTACACTTATAGCTGAATAATGAAGAATAAATATAGCAACTTCTGATCACACTTGAAATAATGTACTGATATACAGTTTATGCCCTGCCCATTCCGAGTACAGCTATGGATACATAACATTTAGATGAGCGAACCAATACATTGACACCGGTGTACTATCTTCTCAAGGGATAATACCAGAACTCCCCAGTACCAGCACCATGCTTACCTGTAGACAAGACACAATGACCTCAGTAAGAGACCAGGAAAAGTTGTTGACAATGTAAGCGTTTCGGATCTACAGGTACTAGGATGTCCCTATGAGGAAGACAATGCATGATATGTTATACTTTGTTATACTGTTATAACAGTTATACTTCATAAGTGTGGAAAAGTGCTTCAAAATGTCACAGTAGAGCAGCTCTATCACAGCGCCAGTCTTTTTTGTTGAGTGCATGTTGAGAAAAGGTGATAAATATGTTTCTTTTGCCGGTGCCTACTTTGATGCCGCCGGAATCATTCCTTTTTATCACATTTCTGCACAAAGGGTCTCTTTTTTTGTGTCCCACTCGGCTGCAAGTTTGGCTATGAACTCTTATTAGCCTCCTTGCCGCCACACGCGCTCCCAATTCCCCTCTCAATAAAAATGGATTTCCAAGGATATTAGCTTTTCCCACCCTTGCATTCTTCTTCTTCTGTTAGCTCAAATTAAAGAGATGTAAAAGCAGTGCAGCACAACCTGCCAGCCTATATAGAATAACTATATAGAATATGAGTGGGATCCAAGTGAACCTCAAAAGTCTACAGTTTCACCCAGCTATTAGCACTGCATTGCATCATCTCTCACAGCCCAAAGGTCGGGACTGTGGCACGAGTAGTCCCAAATATGCTTAAAAAGCGTTGCTCCACCCTCCACGGTCTCTTATCACAATAACAAGGTAGACAAACACACAGCTAATTATGCTCACGCTGACTTTTGCAGAAGGGAGTGTTGTAATGCTTCCTCCACTACAAAGACACGCTTGGTCCTTTATGTTCAAGCCTTATCTGACAGATTCAAGCCTTGCAGGGAGGACGGAGCTTTACCCTTTTTCATGTGTGCGATTAAACTACACAAATGGCTTCATTGCAGTGTGTCGACTGCCATTGTTGTGTTTGCAAACGCTAATGCTATAAAACACAGAGCGAACTATTTATGTCAAATCAGTGAAAACTGAATAACTAGCACATTAAGCAACCACAGCCAACCCCCCCCCTCCCCCGAGCCAACACAATCTGCTGATGTCTAATTATTGTACAGAATATTTAAATAGATGTGTACACACTAATATACATGCAAAACAATACTATTGTACACTAGTTTATAACCTGCAAGGCATGCTGGGTAACTTCCCAGGGGTCCTAAATGCTGAATGGTGACTATGCAGGGGGGATCCGCTTCATTAGTTTACTACCACACATGAGAAACCTGAGCTGCAGATGCGAATCGGTGAAATTCCAACATCATTGTACTCATGAATCAGTCAAACATGAGTCTTTGTCGAGAACCTGTGAGTAAGCGAAATTTGAGTTTTTAGTTCAAGTACTCGTACCGTAAAGTGAACTTGAAGCTAAGTCAGTGAAACTCTGTGAATCACTGAAACTGCTGTCTTCACAAAGCCCCTGAAACCCGAGTCTTTGTCAAGCACTCATGAATCAATGACGCACGTCTTTTTCCAGCACCCACGAGTTGGCGAATCACAAGTCTAAGAAATGTACACAAAAGCAGTTAGAGTAAGTTGCAGAATTAATTACGCATTACCCGCTTTTCTTTTCAAATTTAGCTGGCCCTTGTAGTGTTGGACTGGGACAAACATTTGAGGGATAATTCTTGTTTGTTGCGAGGTTCACTTCCAACAGCCACATTTTCAAATGATTTTTGTGCTTGAAAAGTGCTCAAAATGGAATACGTTGCACCCCAATCTTCCAATCCTCCCACCTTGGTGGAGGTGCCTTTCTGTCCTTAATCGCCATCTCTGTATGCAAGGCGATCTGTGCTGCATTTAAGAATTTATTTCTTGCTGTTCCAGCTAACCTGTCTGTCTCACTAACAGCCGTCTGCCTGTTTGGGGGAAGGGAGCTGGTGGAGGGCGATCACAAGGCTGTGCGTGACTCCTCGGGAAAGTGTCTGCTGTTTGAGTGCAAGGTATGCAACCCCCCAGCCCCCCCCACACACACACACAAAAGATGTTTTATCTCTTCCAGCTTGATAAAAAAAAAGCTACTCGCTTTCCTTCCTCAGAAGATAAATCAAACTATGCAAGGCTGAATTTTATTGATCTTGACTGTCGTTCTTGTCTTTTGTGTTTTTTGCTAATTGGCTTTACATTCAGTCCACAAAGCTGTCAAGCTGTCCATCATAGACAGCCATTGTCTCCTACCTAGCTGGAATTGTGTTACTTTTGCATTTCACACATTTTCTGAACAATACAATAGCAGGTAAAAGGAGGATGTGTAGCCGAAAAGGAAAACTGCACTTTTTGTGGAATTTTGTCCATCATCCACAATCCTTATGTGAGACATGAAAACACATATTTTTCTTTTCTGTGCGTTCTAACGATATAGAAAAAGAGCAGGGAATGCACGTAATATGCACTTGTATATAGCCTTCTGAAAAATGTCGATTGGACCAAATTGGTCCAGAAGTCAAAGATTGTAAGTACAGTGGTAACGTCCGCCAAGTTAGCACGTTTTTCAGTTAACATTATCTTATTCGGTATAATTTCAAACTCAAACACACTGGCTTTTAACATTAGCACATCACCACATTAGCATCAGGTGAGGTTTTGCAGTTAGTTGTAAACATGACCACATGGGATGTCAATTAGAAAACAAAACATTAGTACTGAAAATAGTACTGGAGTAGAACCTTGTGTTTTTAGTAATGTTAGTGTCATTAATCCATTACAGACGATCCGACTCAAACCGAAACAGATGGTAAACCGAATATAATTCTCCCATAAGTTTTGGCTAACTGGAATGTGAAGTTTCTACCGTCTTTTTAGGCTGACTAGCCTGGACACCACAGGATTGATGTTGCAGATGTCAATGGAAAATGAGGTTCAAATTTGTTGTGGTCATGCGGTTTGCATAATAAGGTGATCCAATGTGGATGGGGAGTAGTAGGAAATAAAACCAAAGATTTTGTATCCTGGGAAGAGGCTGAAAAAGAACTCTCTATTGACCAATGACTAATTGGTATTGCAAGGAGGGGCGGAGGGGAATTGAAAGAGGAAACGCAAAAGGATGAATAATTAGAAGCATAATTACATCCGTGCCGAGGAAGCACGGCTCACGTGCACATCTCTGTTCATCACAGGACAGGATCATGCATCGAGTGGTCTCTGGCGAGCCTTGTCCCGAGCTGAAGTGTCCAGAATCGGAGCACATCACCTTGAGTGACAGATGCTGCAAAGTCTGCAGAGGTAAGCGGGAAGCCTCCCGTACGCAGGATGTTGACAGTGGGGATTTTTTCACACGTCTATTCCTAAACTGTCCAAGAGCCAAGACTAATTGAAAAACATGGCCGCCATCAAGCAGAATGGGCGGTTCTATGCGACAAATTGTCCATAAGTCATTGAGCATTTGTTTAATGCAGAAGTATCCAAAGTGCAGCCTAGAGGCCGTTGGTGGTTTTACAAGACTAAATTCAAAATATTAAGAGAAAAAAGTTGTAATTTTTAAGTCAAAACATTCTGAAAATAAAGTTATAATTTCAAGATGAAAATTTACAAGAAGAAAGTTGAATTAGTTGGAAAATTTAAATAAAAAACAGTAGAAGTAAAAAAAACCTGTAATTTTACAAAGACAAGGTGAAAATATTAAGAAAAAAGTTGTATTCCAATGAAAAGTCACAATTTTTACAAAAATAAACTCGTAATATTATGAGGGAAAACAATGCCATTTAAGTAGCATTGCGTTAAAAAATTATATATATATATATATATATATATATATGTTATATATTGTTATATATGTATATACTATGTATATCTATGTAATAATATTTATAATACGATTAAATATTATGAGAAACAAACAAAACAATGGATAAAGTTGGAATTTTTGGAAAATCAGTTTGCGGAAAACATTATGTTACCAGGATAAAATCTAAATATTATGAGAATAAAGTCATGATTATGGGAAGATGTTGAAATAGGAGGGAAATTAAAAAAGAAAAAACCCAGTATAAATTTATGAATAAATTTAAAAAAATGTAAATTTTATGAAAAACAAACAAAACAAAAACGGTGGGAACTAATTTGTTCCAAAATTTAGGTATTTTTTCCCATAGGGAGTAATGTAAATCAAATTCACACACCCCAAATATGACCCCCCCCCCCCCCCGTAGTTTTAGTACGTTCAGAAAATAACATAGAATAAATAAAAGTTATTGTTTAGTGAATGCAAAAGTGTTTCTCACCCTCTTTGTCAAAATTGCTGGCAAATATCTTTGGCCCCATGGCGTGTCATTTATCAATCACACTCAATAACAAGTCGGGTGCTTTGTTTCGCCACTTGATTTCGCAGAGCAATAAGTAAAGACTAGTTTGTCACGTGGAATACGTATTGTACGATAACAAAGTTTTGGCGAAAACAGAATCACACCTAAACTGCGGTATACAAACAAAACGATGTTTGACTGTACCTTGGAACGGGTTTATGACTTTTTATTTGATGGATGGAAGTAAATAGGCAACAGTTGCTTTAAAAGATCATTGCTGGATTGTGAGAGATTAAAGGCTGGAAATGATTGAGCTTTTTCATCAGAGGAGACCATGTGATCCTCACCGATGTCTGTATGTGCTCATTGTTTGCCCTCCACGTTTGATTTCCTGGTACACCTCTTTGAAAGCATCAACAACATCAAGGCGACGAGGCCGACTCCCAAGAGCAGCTCTCCCTTCACAGAGTAAACACCTTTTCACCAACATATATTTATTTATCTATTACTGTGCTACCAGGAAGCTAATTAATAGCAGCGCTTCTATACATTTCAGATGTCACCAGATTCTTAACATTTGCATATAAGAGCGGCTTGCTCTTCTATCTTGTACCTGGGCTGTCCTGGTACCAGGGTTGGGTATCATTTCAATTTGAGTGATTTCGGTGCCGATTCCTCATTGCGATTCTGGTTGTTAACGATTCTTAATTCTGATTCTTTTCAAGTTAGGGTGGTAAAAAAATATGCATGGTTTAAATGAGGGCGCTAACCAAAGTTCTTGGATGAAATGTCTGAATGTCTACATGTGTTTGTCGGTCTGAATGTTTGCATTCAGAATATGAATCGCTTTTTTAAAACCAACTTTTTTCAATGCAACAGTCATTTATTGACGGTATGTGGGTGGGGCTTACATATCAACATCTACAAAACAACCTCTAACAACATGTTAGCGTTTTATATCCATGCAAGAACAAGTACATTGAGGAATACTTAAAGTATTTTTCCATATTTTGATTATTTAAAACATTAAAATGTTCTCTCTCCTTGGGATGGCTGCGTCTTCCAGCACACGAGGTGTGCTCCAGTCCACAGCACTGGTTAGCACTGGTTAGCACTGGTCAGCACTGGTCAGCACTGGTTAGCCCTGGTTAGCACTGGTTATAGATTTAAATGTCTCCCTCTGTGTGTATCTGCTTGCAGGTCATGACTTTTGTTCCGAGGGCCACGAGTGTGTCGAGCACTCGGACTGTGTCAACCTGGAGGCCGGAGACTGCTGCGTTTGCAAGGATGGTTTCCGTCCTTTGCGAGATGACAACGCATACTGCGAAGGTAGTACCTTCAGTAAAGCTGCACATGAACATGTAGAACAGGGAGTTGACACAGTCAGGCTTGTAACGCCGCGTTATGTAATAATGGTGTAGGATGTAATAATGTCATACATTTTCTTATGTAATAAGGCTGCATTGTGTAATACAATTTTTGCAGTATTTTCTAATAAATTTTACTGCACTTTCAATATATTTTGCAATATGTAACAAGTTATTACAAAAGGCCGCTTCTGTCCCTCTCGAATGAATGTTGGCATGGAGATGGGTCAAGGAGTTTGTGTTCCTCTTGCTCTCAAGAGCTGCTGCCAGACTCTTGAGGACCCGAGTGTCTCCAGGTGTCGATCACAACTGGTCAAGATGGGTTTGAGAGTTACTGGGTTTTGGCAGAGGGCGCTGGTTGGGTCTTTTCTTTTGTCAAGGTGGATGAGGGGGAGATCCCCTCAAAGGTTTCCTAATTGGCGATGTAGAGCATCGTGGATCACAAGGAAGATGCTTGGATTAGCCTGCTGCTGTGTTTAATGTAACTGTCAGGAACAGATGACGTGTCCCCACAAGGTGGTGTACGTGGTGCATGGTGCGCCTTGTGGTGTGCCTTTGATGCGCAGTCCAGTGGGGCCTGTGCATTTAAAGGCAATGAGAAGCATTCATTTGATTGCGTAAGATTAAACTCGGCTGTGTTAGAACCCTCTCATGCTTTCTTGGTCTCTCATGGGGGCGTGGGTGCGTTGCGTTGCGCTGCTCTCAAAAATTGCAAAGTGCACTGGTCACACCCTGTTGGTGTGGTGCGCCGTGTCTGCACCTGGTCTACGGAAATAGAGCCCCAAATGTAGCTCTCATGATGAAGCTAATGTTGCTTGCTTCCGTTTTCCAGAGCTGCCTCCAGAAGATTTCTCCTCTCCACGCTTTGCCACCTCATCCATTGTTCCTGCGTGGTGAGAGAGGCAGCCTTTTAGCTCCTTTTAGCCTCCTCCTGACGGCGCATCTTCTCTAGCACCAGGTTCCTCCTTTTTGAGGCTGAAGCTTTACTTCAAGTTGGTTTGTTCACTGCAACGCCAAATCCTCCTCTTCCCTGCTGGATATGTCCCATGATGTCTTTGTACTTCAGGGCTGACGTAGCAAGCTGTACGGTGTCGGATGGTGTCCATTTCCATCCTGTTAACTGTGGTGATGCAACATTGCTGACGGTCTGGTCTCAGTCCTTTACTCTTATTTGTAGTCTCACTTTAGAGCACCTGCACTCTTCGGTGAGGCTCATGATAGGTCATTTAAGGACTCCTTCGCCGTAGATGCTGATGTTGGCGACAGCGAGGGATGCCTAGCAACTTCTACACATACAGTACGGAGATATGGTTCGCTCCATCTTCTCCACATTTGTTTTTGGGACCTCATAGATTGTGAGTAGCCACTTCACTTGAGGGACAAGTCCAAATTTCAGGCACCAGAGTTTGAGCTTCCCTGGCAGTGTTGTCTTGTTGATGGTGTCCAGACTGTTGGTGATGTCCTGCTTGAATACCTGCATCTGGTCTTTGTATTGAGCTGACAAGGAACGTTGGTTTCAGTTTGACACCGGGCGACACCAATCAATGCCGGTGTATTTGATAACTACTTTGTCATACTATTATTATATTATATTATATTATTATATTATCGGTGTTGCATTTTCGTGCATTTTTCTATATACGCTTTGCCCAGCTGTCCGCAGCTAGTAGATTTATCCACATTGCTTCTTGTCTTCAGACTCCAAATATTTTAGCACTTTTTACTACGGATAGTTTGGAGGTCATTTTTGTCCCATGTGGAAGAGGATGTCACAGGTCTAGAAAGCTTTCTGTGCGGGTTTATTTGTGTGTTGTCGTTTATTGAACATTACCTATTCGCCATTGGCACTTACAATTGTCTAATGGTGGCCCATAAATACATTGAAAAATGTACAGTTATTGTATGTGATTGATATTGGTATCGGGACCGATCTCACTCATGGATGATTGCTAGCGTGCGACCCCGATCATCCCGGAGCATCCCTATCTAAAACAATCTGTTTTCGTCAGTGATGTTGCTTTATCTGCTTTATCAAAAAAATGCTAAGCCTTGAGTAAACAATTCAAATAACTTCACCACTTGCCCAGGGAGAAAACAAGCAGACTATAGCCGAACTCGCGCATGTATCTCATAATCCTTTTGAGCGGTGAGGCGGTAATCCTCTGATTATCTGTGCCCGCAACACGCGCTTAGTGCCTTTGCAGAAAGAATTTTAGTAGGCCGCCGTTTGTCCTCTTGCTTCTTGTTGATTAATTTGTGATTTAGAGCCCCTCAGCTTTTTGTTTGCACGCATTATGCCTCACTATGCTGTGGGCGATGGTCCAACATCCATGAAGGGACAGATGTCTCCAGCTGTGTTGTTGTGACATTCATCACTATGGCTGCCCTTGACTGCTTGGTTTTCAATGTCACACGTTACATCACCGTTGCTGTTGCTTTGATTGGGTTTCAGTGTCTAACGTTTCATCACGATAACTGTCCTTTGCTTTGTTTGCGGTGCCTGGCATTACAATCGTATTGTTGCCCCTCGCTTGGTTTAAGGTCTAACATTATCACTGTCGCTGCCTATCACTTCATTTTCAATGTCTACCCTTACGTCCCTATCACTGCCCTTGGCTTGGTTTTCAATGTCTAGCATCATGGCTATGCACAGTGGTGCGCTGGACAAAATTACCACTGTTGCCACCACAAAATTAGAGCCCTATCTCTGCCCTTCATTTGGTTTTCAATGTCTAATATTACATCACTGTCACTGCCTCTGGCTTGGTTTCAGTAGTGGTACTTGCCGGGTACTTGTCTACAACGAGTTATGGATAATGCATTTTTACCGCATAGAAGCATGAATCGAGTACAGATCCTAATTATCCGTAATCATGAGGAAAATCCTCACTCAAACACAGCCACCACCTCGCTCTAGAAATAAACACAAATACACAGCAACTTAACATCTCAGCTATCAGCAGTTAGCAATGCTAACTTAGCTCAGCAGCTCGGCGGCTGAATGCTTGAAGAAGATCAATTATTTTTGACAGAACCTACTAAAAGTGTACTAAAATTCTAATATTTACTCGGTGGACCACTGGTTAGCACCCCCCCCCCCCAAACTAAACATGTAGAAATGGTTATAAACACACTTTTTTTGTTAATTTTGCCCATCATTTACAATCCTTCTGTGAACGATGAACATATATTTTGTTCCCTTTTCTGTGCTTTGAACGTGAGAAAAGGAGTTAATATGAGCTCGCTAACAATGGACGTCACAGGAAGTACCTATTTTGACCTTAAAAGCCCTGACAAAAAACGGCATGAGTGTTCCATTTACATAATGGACTTCTATATTAACCAAGCTACAACAATATTGTTATTGTAGCAGCCAATATGAAAAACAATATTTATCTGGCGCAGTAACACGATGCCTCGCTAGCCGCTAGTCTCAGCATCACTCACACACGAAAGAGTGGATACCTACCCTCAATTTTGCTACGAAAACTCAACAAGATTTGCTGTCAGCATTTTTTACCCGAGGACTGGAGCACACGATGATCACAGCATACGATCAAACGATACAACGATATAACGTTTTTTTAAGAGGGCTTCATAGTTGAAATATAGTTACGTCCCAATGATATGTTTTGGTATCTAGTTCAGGGGTTCTTAACCTTATTCACATCAAGGCCCGTTTTTTTCAGTGCAGACCCCATTAAATATTAAGACTAGAGATTTAATTGATCTCATCAATTAGTTTTTACTAATAAATCAAAAAAATAAGTTGACTATAATCCCAAGTGTGTGTCAGAAGGAATATTACAGCCAACTATTAGACAAGCAATGTTTCTGACAGATGTAACAAAAAAGGAAATCATCGACATTGTCAAAAAGTGTAAAGCAAAAACATCAACTGATTATAATGGAATCGAAATGGACACTAAAAACGATAGTCAACGATATCGTAGAACCGCTGATGTACATCAGTAATTTATCTTTTCAGACCGTAAGATTTCACCAAGAAATGAAAACAGCTAAGTTTGTTCCAATTTTTTAAAATGACAAACATCAATTTACAAACTATCATCCAGTCTCCTTACTACCACAATTCTCCTAAATTATTGAGAAGCTAATGAACAACAGGCTGGATAAATTTATTAATGCAAACGAATTAGAAAGAATCAGAAAGTCAGTATGGATACAGAGCTAATATTTCTACCTCCATGCCACTGATTGAAATTACAGAGGAAATGACGAACGCTATAGATCATAGGAAGTGTGCAGCCAAAGTATTCATGGATCTGACAAAAGCCTTTGATACAATCAATCATGACATCCTAATAACTAAATTAGAAAGGTACGGAATAAGAGGATTAGTTCTGAACTGGGTCAAAAGCTACTTAGCTGACAGGAAGCAATACGTACAGCGAGCAGAATACACTGCAAGTTCATACATTACGTGCGGGGTTCCCCAGGGGTCAATACTGGGACCAAAACTGTTCAACTTGTACATCAATGATATCTCCAAAGTCACGAAAGACTGAAAGCTGGTATTATTTGCGGTTGATACCACTGCTTTTTGTTGTGGAGGGAGTACAGACCAAATCATTACAAAGGTCAGAGAAGAAATGGTCACACTTAAAAGATGGTTTGATGATAATAGATTGTCCTTGAACCTAAGTAAAACTAAAATCATGCTGTTTGGTAATAGCAGAAAGGACACGTACCAGCAAATACAAATAGACGGTGTGGACATTGAAAGGGTGAACAAAAATACATTTCTGGGGATCACATAGATGAAAATATGCGCTGGAAACCTCATATTACAAATATACAACATAAGGTGGCCAGAAATATTTCAATATTGAACAAAGCAAAATTTGTTCTCAATCAGAAATCACTCCACACTCTTTATTGTTCTCTGGTTCTACCATATCTTACTTATTGTGTGGAAATATGGGCTAATAACCAGGGCTCTACATTAAAAACCAAAATGACTTGCCCATGGGGAATCCTTAAGGTGAGAACTACTTGCCCGAACTTGCCCCATGTAAAATGAAAAGACTACCATAATGATATCATGTAATTTTTTGTGGCATCACATGAGAATCTCAAATAAATAAAAGAATAAAATAAATAATACTGTAGCGTTGCGTGTGTGTTGTATTCCGGGCTGTAGTTTCATGCATGGACGCTGGGGGGCAGTCATGTTCAGCTCGCGGTCTTGGAGCGGGCGTTTTGGGACCAAAGAAGAGGAACGAGAGGGGAAAAAGGAGAAGTTCGGTTGCTGTGCGCCCAGCTAGTTAGTTAAGTCTGCAACAGGCCAGTTAGTTGTTTTTCACGCTGCCTTGGAGAATAAAAACCATGCAACGATAGAGGTTCATCACTTTTTGCTGTTTCCTTCAGAATTAGACGATGTTGGCAGCGACGCCATGATGGATGTTTTCGTAGTCAAACGATCGCTGATTGGTTGATCGCGAACAACGGGTGTGGGTAAAACGCGGACTGTGGATTACGGGCCGCGGTCTAAATAAGCGATTCTGATTGGTCCATTGCAAGGATTGCTTTGCAAATTACCACCGGAATTACGCAGTCCGTGTTTTACCAACACCCAACAAGAACCGCTTTAAAAAAAACTCTTGGCAGTATGGCAAAGTGCACTTGCCCGACGGGAATATCACTGATTAGATTTACTTGCCCGAATTTTGTTTTAGCTTGCCCCGGGCCATCGGTACATCGTTATTGTCGAGCCCTGATAACTATAAAAGCAATCTTCACTCGCTAAATGTACTGCAAAAAAGGTCAGTAAGGATAATTCATAATGCCGCCTACAGAGAGCATACTAACTCCTTATTTCTAAAATGACAAATACTTCAACTTGCTGATATAGTTCATCTTCAAACAGCTAAAATAATGCATAAGGCTAAAAATAAGCAATTAGCTAAAAATGTCATCCAATACTTCTCTACAAGAGAGGAGAAATATGATCTCTGGGAAGAAGTACATTTGAAACACTTCTATGCTAGGACTACGTTAAAAAAACAAACAAACAAAAAACCTTAAACTGTATTATGGAAAGCAGGAAGTGAACAAATGTAACAGTTAGTGATTGTACCAAATCAAAGTACCAAATGGTGGGGTAGGATTTAATAAGCTTTGCTTCTTCCTACTCCTTTTGGACATGTGGAACTGGGAACTGATTATGGGATGCACTTGTAATCTGATGCATGTTCAAAAGAAATAAAACCATTACCATTACCATTACCATTACCATTACCATTACCATTACCATTACCAAGTTTGGGCCGCGGCTCTATGGTTAAGAATCACTGATCTAGTTCATCTTAACTTGTTTTTTCGTGTGATAATGCACAGAAAAGGGAAAAGAAATATGTAGTCATATTTTGCATACGGATTGTGAATGACAATTCGTCATTCCAAAAAAAAATCCAGTTCCCCCCTTTAGTTTAACTTATTTTTACACTCTGCTGTGCATCTGTAACTTTGATTGGCCCCTTTTATTTCTTATCACAGTTGAGAAACTTTTTTAAGCGTCTGTTCAATACCTTAATATTTCAGTGTTTAACTTATTTTTCCACTTTAAGTTTACGGGCACAGTCTTAATGACATGTATGTTGATATTCCTAATACAAAATAAATACAAAGTCTGGTAATCATTCCTCACTTCTTTCCAAGTGGGCCTTCATCCACCCCCATCTGGGTGTAGATTTACTGCACCCGCCATTAAAAAAATAATGAGTGTCATCTGCAATCCTGTTTTTTTTTGTTTTTTTTTAAGCAGCATGCTGTAAACATCACGTCACGCCAAATATCTGCTTCTTCACCATTAACAAGAAAACATGGAATCAAAGTATTTGTGGTCCATCGCACACGTGACCTTAACAGCTACCCTCGTCTTGTGTTACTTCCTGCGTTGCATGCGTGGACGCGTTGAGGTATACGACATGAAAAAGGTCTAGTGGAGATAATGAGGGAGTTGTATGAAAATGTGCATCATTGATGTGACGGGTTAGTAAATAGTAAACAGTTTCCTGTTCCATAGTAGATAAACCTCAGCTCCTTATCTCAAGCACAAATTTGCACAGATTACGTTTGATCACGGGGACCGCGTCACCGCATCTCCAGGACGATGCAAAGCTGGAGTCCGTGTGAGGGGAGTCACTGAAGTAGGCCTTCTACAGCCGTGCTCTGCCGAAAAGTAAAATAATGATTAAATGATGATGATGATGCTGTGTTTGCATGAGAGACGAGGAAGAGTATCAACAATTGGATCAGACATTTTGATGAGCGCGTTGAGCATCGTGGAAACAGGGAATCCTGGTTATGTCATAATATGCAAATTAGATGAGCTGATGAGATGAATGATGCTTGATAATGGTTGTTCATCAAACGTTGAATTTCCCGCTCGAAGGCGCCGTAGTTGCTGTGAGCCACAAGTATACTGTCCCTCTGTTGTCATTGTGCACACATGTTTTCTCCCTTCGGTACACAGGTCATTCTGCAAAAAAAAAGAAAAAAACTTTTCTCACAGTACTTTTCTTGATCCAGGAAGAGCAGCAAAGCTTTTTATCCATGATGCAATAGTGTCAAAGTGTTATATGGGGATTTCGGTGCCAGGGCTCAGTTCAAGTATGTAACAGTGCTGGTAATTTTTGAAGAGAGTCTGTGGAGTCGTTCATGCTGCCTGAGCTTATTATTATTCTTACTGGCTGTAGCAATACCTCTATTGAGTGTATAATCGCTGTGGTAGGAAGCAGAAGGGGTTCTACTGTAATTCACCTTTGTGAAAGAAGTAAAGGCTAAAGAAAGGTATCACTTTTAGGAAAACTACTAGAAATTATACATAATTATAGCCATGATGTTTATTAGGATGATTGGCAATTAGAAGGAGGCAATAACTGGAGAGAGGTGCTTATTTCCAAACATGAAAACGCATTATGCAGCAGCAACAGAACCAATGTTGTAGTCGTGGTAAGGAGTGAAACTGCAGTCAGCACAAATACTGTAACACTGCCAAGTTGATTGTAAACAACATAAACAACAGCAAATGTAAGTGATAATGATAATAATAAGAGTAAATAAGTGGTTGAAGATGGTGGATGAGTGGTTAGCGCGCAGGCCTCACAGCTAGGATACTCAAGTTCAATTCCACCCTGAGCCATCTCTGTGTGGAGTTTTCCTTAAATGGAAATTAACTTTAGCTTAGTGGACCGCTTTTCATCAATTCTCTGATGGCAACACCAGGTCCCATAGTTATTGTAAAAAAAAAAAAAAAAAAACATCAGATGTTATTGCACACAGAGGTATTTGTGTACTTTGTGTATTGTCTTCCATGCTATAGACGTCCAGCTTTTCTCACCACACGAAGAACTTGGCCTTCCATTGGCTCTTAGTCCCGCCTGGAAAACAAAGGCTGCCGTAGCCTGCTTTGTTCTGTTTTTTGTTCGACTCTTAAAAACTGCAACATTGGGGGATTCTTTTCCAGCAGTCCTTTCTTGTGCAGATCTGGCAACCCACCCCATTACCAGTATGGGCCTTTAGACCATGCCATTCATCTGGAGAGGCAGCTGAGTGTTGCTCTGAAATAGGCTGCCGCCGCTCGCCGTGATTATTTGCATCAAATACACACACACAAAGAATGTGGAGAATGACTCCATTTGCTACTGGAGTTCCTCGCAAAAACAATTTCTTTCTCAGCAAGTGGTTTTCTGGATGATTGCTGGCTGTCCCGTATGAAATATAGGTTGCTAAAAAGTGAGACATGATTGAAATCCCTCGCTGTCATTTTTTTCGATGAGCACAAGACAAGGAATCCAACTTGAAGGTGATTCTATTTGATTTGATGTGTTTGGGGGCCGCATGGTGGAAAAGTGGTTAGCATGTAGGCCGTACAGCCAATAGATTGGGAAGACCTGGGTTTGAATCTTCGCTTGGACATCTCTGTGTGGAGTTTGCATGTTCTCCCCGTGCATGGGTGGGTTTTCTCCGGGTACTCCGACTTCCTCCCACATTCCACAAACATGCATGTTAGGTCCATTTGCCCACGAATGTTGCTTACCGATATGTGCCCTTCCTCTCAGCTAGGATAGCCTCGGGATGACGCTGGATGATGTTTTGTAGCGATGATAAATGTAGAGATGTGCTTGAGAGGAGACAGGAGTGAAGGAAAAGTTGCAAAAAAAAATTGTTTTTTCTCCACCAAACAACAAATGATTTTAAGAACATTTATGAATGTTTCAGTTGCTAACAACAATCACGTAACCCGGAAATGGAAGTGTCACCAGAGGTGGAATTACCATTAGGCAAACACGGGCAATAGCATGGGGGCCCCTCAATTTAAAGGGCATATTTCTGTTTTAGTCTTAAATCATGTGCTTAAAACTACACTAAAATGCGTAATCTTTCATCAGCGTTTGGAGGGCTTCCCTTCTTTTCTCATGCAAAGAACTATTCCATGTTCATAGTGATTCCATAAGACAAGAGCGAAACGAACTAAAATTATTTCATATTAAATGTTTTTGCCTTTTTGGTATTTATTTAAAATATGTATGTTCCCCTTTCATCATGTTATATAGTTTTAAAATGAACTGTTTAAACTGTTTTACATTTTTCAACAATTTTGTCTCAAATAATCTTTGTAAATTATTATTGTACCATTATGCTGATGCTGATTACATTATAACTTTTTTCCCAACCAAATTGTCCTAAAAACACAAAATAATTTTGTTTTGTGCATTTCCAATAATATTCTGACTT
The DNA here is from genome assembly GCF_037039965.1 of Doryrhamphus excisus. Taxonomy (NCBI): domain Eukaryota; kingdom Metazoa; phylum Chordata; class Actinopteri; order Syngnathiformes; family Syngnathidae; genus Doryrhamphus; species Doryrhamphus excisus. The sequence continues at coordinate 18,983,598 of NC_136357.1, forward strand.
AAAAAAATTACGTATTGTTTTCTTTAATATTAAAATTTTTTGTTTGTAGAATGGTCTGCAGGCCAATAAAAAATCACATTTTGGACACCCCTGATTTAATCGTAAGGGAAAAGGATGAAACAGAGGCAACCTATTTAAACAACAGGCGCATCATGAAAAAGCATAGCAGACACTCCGAGGTCAGATGCAGGCTCAAAATAGCCGATGAGATCACTTTTGTGTAAATTTTTCATACGAGCAGCGGCGAGGGGATGCAAGCAGAGCCAGGAAGTGTGAGTGTGCATGCGTCCAACATAAATGGAGCATGTTCTCTTTCTCCAGGTCACCCTCGCCATGCAGGCTGGCCCTCTGCCGGCTTTTCCTACGTGCATGAGTTGAGCATGGAATTAGACGGAGAGCCAATGAGAGGAGAAGTGACAGCCTGTGTGATTGTGTCTTAATGGAACAATGACTATAGTTCAGCATATTGCCATTACGCCATAAGTCATACTGGCCCTGTCCTCCATTGCTGTGTCCCACATGAAGGTGCTCAAAAGGACATCTTTTTTTTTATACCCAAACATATAAAAACACCACCAGTGGCAAGCGTACAGTATGTGACTATGAATCCGGGAAGTAGGATTCCTTATTCGGCCACCCCAGGGTGTGCCCCGCCTCTTGCCCAGAAGCAACTGGGATAGGCTCCAGGGATAGGCACCATTTCCATCTCATTTTGTCGCCTATTATTTTGTTTGTGTCTTTTGGCTTTTACCTGATTACTATTACTATTTATTACTATAAATTTATTTCCTTGCGTGACCTGTCGGTGTCTACGCCTTTTATTTGTATTCACATATACTAAATATTCTTTCTGCTATTACCAAATACCATTATTTTAGTTTTACTTCAGTTCAGTCATTCTGTTTTTATCATCTCTTTATTAGATATTATTAAATGTATTTACTTTATCTGTGACTGTTTTCTATTATGTCTTGCATACTTTCTCCAGAACAAAATGCACTAGTATCATCTGCAAATAGTATTGGCTTTAAGTGTTTTGTATTTTTACAGATGTCATTTATGTATAGGTTGAACAGTTTTGTCCTCAGTATTGACCCCTGGGGTACGCCACACAATATATTGAAAGGAGACCTATTATGCTCATTTTCATATGCTCATTTGTATTGAGTTATGGACTCCTATAGAGGAGGTGTAACCAACCGGTGGTGTTTGACTCTGCGTTGTGATGAAAGAGTGACGACGAGCACCGGGTTGCTGCAGTTGCTGCACTTTATTCTCGGCTGACGGAGGATAATAAACACGTTGTAGTCACAATGTGGTCGAGTAACGTGCCCCTCTCACATGGAGATCATAAATAAAAAGAAAAGTACAAATTGAAACACAAATAGCATACCTGATGGAGGATAATAAACACGTTGTAGTCACAATGTGGTTGAGTAACGTGCCCCTACACAGATTACAACAGGAGATAAAAATAAGAAACAAAGTTTTAAACCAAAGACATTTGTTAAGCCACACACATGCCTACCTCTCACATGGAGATCATGAATAAAAAGGAAGTAGGAAGGAGTGGCCAACACTGGAGGTGTTACACTAATTAGGAGCAGTAGTGGGTACACGGTGACGTTCTCAGCGTTCCACATCGACATGACAACACAAACACATCAGGTATCACTGAAATTAAACAGACATTTGTGTAATTATAACATGAACATATATACAATATTTACAACAACATTATAACCCTGTTACACGGGTACACACGATAACTCGCTCTGAAAGCTTTCTAGATCTTCCAGAATCTGCACCTATTCCAGCTGTATTTCCTTGGCTTTCCAAAATGGTCTGTTTTAGTTTCATCCACCCTTGGCCCATCTTCAGGCAGGCCCGCTCCGCTGTGATTGGTCACACCCCCAAGAACCCTCAAGGACTTCCAAACTACTCCACTTTAAAATTTTGTCAGTATAGGAATTAATAATAAAGAAATAAACTCTTTGGAGAACTACTTGAAAAGTTATTAGGAGCTACTGGTAGCTCCTGAAGTACTGGTTGGAGACCCCTGACTTACTGAGTATCAACTGAAATAGCAGTCACTTGGGTGTTTTACAACACCAGTAGTAGAAATGTGGTCATTACATGTTTTTTGCAGAATTACGTGTGTTTAAAAACTCAGGTAGACCACTGACTGGTGGTGGGAAAAGCATTTCTACTAGCAACTGCAGATATCGGTGAGATTGTAATTTGCACCCTGCTCTCTGTATGCACGCTCCATAATGCTACACAAACAACTGCTGACTTTACATTTCAATTAGTTGGACCTCAGCAAAGGCCTTTGCTAGATGCTTGGGCTGTGATTGTTGCTCGTAACGTAAACACATACAAAACAAAACATAGCAAGGGTGTGTGAATAGCATCCATCCATCAATTTTCTGGACCGCTCATCCTCATTAGAGTCGCATGGATATGCTGGAGCCTATCCCAGCTGACTTCGGACCAGCCCCCCCCCCCCGGACTGGCCACCAGTGAATCCCAGGGTGTGTGAATAGCATCGCATGCATAAACATATATATATATATATATATGTATATGTATATATATATATATATATATATATGTATACAGTAAAGTCTCGTTATATCGATATTCTCGGGAGTCGGAAAAAATACCGATATAACCGGACTATCCATATATCCCATCCTGCGCCGAACTGCATTAAAAGTGGGCAATAATGCACATTTAAGCTGCTCGACATTGTTCTATACCAGGGGTCGGCAACCTTTACTATGAAAAGAGCCATTTTACCCAATGCCCACTGAAGAAAAATAGCCTGTAGCCGCAAAACATATAGTATGTTTAAAACAACATTGGAGGGAATTTGGGGGTATCAAAGTAGTTCAGATAAGAAAAGATGAGTTGGAGTACTCTTGCTAGTTTTGGAGATAAACTTACATAAATGTATGTGTAAACTACTGTAAACGTAAAAACAAGTTCCCATGCCGCTGTTTTTAAATTATCTCGAATTTATTTTTTAGATTTGTAGGTAAGTATTACTCGTTTTTCTTCATGTACTGAACTGGATAGCAGTCAGAACTCACTCAGGATGCATTCATGGTCTCAGACAAAGTTGGATTTTTTAAAACTCATTACAAAAGACGTGCATTTTCCCCACTCGGGTGTTAAAAATATTCAAGCATCGCAAAGGGAGCCACAATAAAGAGGCTGAAGAGCCACATGCGGCTCTGGAGCCGCAGGTTGCTGACCCCTGTTCTATACTATAGAACAATGTCGAGCAGCTTAAATCAATCTTTGCTTACATGCCTGCAACAGAAGAACCAACTGCGTTCGTGGTTTCTCTCGTGTGTATAGATTCTATACAGGCATGTGTTAGGCCAGCTATGTGGGGCGGGTTGAGCATGACTTGTGAACCAGGAAGTGCGGGAATCGGTGTGTGTGCTGTGCTCTGGTGGTGGAAGTGTGAAAAATAAAGTTGACTGGAAGCAGCCGTTCGCCGTGTTCTTTTTTGGTATTGAAATCCTTAAGCAAAGATTGATTTAAGCTGCTTTTGTATCGATATAAGCAGACCAAATTGGCTGGCGGGAGATGAAAATGACCATAGCCATGGTCATTGCCTCGTCTTTTGAATGTCACAAGTTTGTGCTGGGCTAATTGTTGCACACTGTAGGGCACGGCCAGTTCCAAAACCCAATCACTGTCTAGCCCCCCCCCCCCCCCCCCCCCTTCACCTCACACTCCACACACACACACACACACACACACAAGCTGAAGCAAGTGGTTGACATATGGCGAGTGGTCGGCTTATGTTTGCCTGCACTTCACCTATGTGACCCTACTGAAATGTCACCCAAAAGAGACAATCTCAGCCATTTATCAGCCAGTACCTCAACAACAGCCCCCCCCACACACACACACTCACACTTTGTAAATAACAGTATCTCAAACAATATCCTGCAAATGCCACATGGGGCAACCTCCATGCAAGTGACCTTAATACACTGACTGTCTGTCTTCAACCCCCCCCCCCCCTGCTGTCTTTTGTTATAATAATAACGCTGCATGAAAATACAGTCGTCCCTCGTTTATCGTGATTAATACTTTCCAGACTTAGCCTTCTTCTTTGTTGGTTTTTGTATTTCTTCCTCTGTTTGGTATTTAACCTTTACACAATAAAGTAGATTCATTCATTCATTCATTTTCTACCGCTTATCCTGAAGGTCACGAGGGTGCTGGAGCCTATCCCAACTGTCTGTCTTTGGCGAGAGGCGGGGTACACCCTGGACTGGTGGCCAGCCAATCACAGGGCACATATAGACAAACAACCATTCACACTCACATTCATACCTATGGACAATTTGGAGTGGCCAATTAACCTAGCATGTTTTTGGAATGTGGGAGGAAACCGGAGTACCCGGAGAAAACCCACGCATGCAAACTCCACACAGAGATGGCCGAGGGTGGAATTGAACTCCGGTCTACTAGCTGTGAGGCCTGCGCGCTAACCACTCATAATAAGATATTGAAAAAATATAACAGACATAACAGCCATAATATAATACATACAAAATAATACAATAATAAAATAAGACATGTAAGACATAATAAACCTGTTTCCAACCTTCTAAATATGCTCTTAGAGAATTCTAGACATGACATAACACCCCTATATTCACTTTTACCCTTTCATTACCCAATATAGTAAACATAGGAGAGTATCAGACATAGTTTTTTTGTCGCTGTAAATTTGTTCCAGGGTTCAGAGTGGATTACTTTGGTGTGGGTTAAATATTCAGTAAAAATGGGCCTGTGAAGTCAGTGCCCTTCAGGACTAACTTCGCATGTGTGTGGTCTTTTTTCTTTTGACTTTTGCAGCTGTGTGTTCCAAGCAGTAAAAAGTTATTATCGTGTGTGGTACTATTTCTACGTGTTATTATTACAAGTGGTTCACTTCTTTTTACATTTGTATGACAATTAACAATATTAAAATTATTTTCATCAGGCTTTCAGAACTAAAGATGAGACAAAGTTTTTTTTTTTACACCAATAAATGAAAATAATAAAATAAAAAGAAAAATATACATTTTCAAACTCGGATGGGAAAAAAAGTCATGTAGCGAAGCCTGCCTTTTTTTCATGAATAGGATATTCAGTTTATTATAAACATGACAGTCGTACATACGTCCTCCTCTTACCTTATGCCGATATTATGCATACATCAAAGGTGGATGAAATACACAATAGGAGGTGTGGACAAACTTAGCTCATTAGCATTAAAGCTCCCGACACGCAGTCAGGCGTACCAAACACTTGTCTAGAGGCTAACAATACACAATTCCCAATATCATGGGACCTTTGAGTCTTACAACCAAGCAATGACTAAATCTAAATAGAGACATTTTTCTAAGTCAGCACAATCCCGTGGATAGCCTCCGATGGTCATTCCAACACCTCGTTCCGCATCTGATTGACCCCTGGCCTCCATGGCTGAGTGATGGATGATGATGGTTGTTGGATTAACATGCGGGAGAAAATCTTTCCAAGATTAATGACCGCAGTAATGGAGTGCAGAAGCCCGATTGGGCCCTGAGGCTCGTAGAAATAAGCACATGAGTCTTGACAGAGGCTCTATGGACTGTACTTAATGCTAAATTCATAAATACACATTTACACGCTCGTCTTCTCAGAGCATTGAATCGATGGCAACGGGACTGTTCTGGTTGTCTTAGAACAGGGGTCTCAAACTCAATTTACTTGGGGGCCACTGGAGCTCGGGTCTGGGTGAGACTGGGCCGCATCAGGTTTTCCAAAAAAAAAAAAAAAACAGCATTTATTAAAAACAATTTTTTTTAAAAACTTCACTTTGGTTCCAATTTTCTACAATAAAAGCTGCGATAAAACATTCCACTGTTCTCAAATATCTTACTTTTTATTTTTCTACACAAAATAAGATGAAAAATAAATAAACAAATCAAGAATAAAGAAAATCAATCAATCAGTAATAAATAAATAAATATAATAATAATAATAAAAGGGCAAATAATAAAAACTCAAGAAACCACATATCGTTGGTGGGTAGACAAATAATTTTTTTCAGATTAAAAAAGAACAAAGCATTATTAGAGCCCTGTAGACATGACAAAACACGACTATAGTCACATTTATACTCTTTTTATTCACAACATATTGCACCACTGCAGGTTCTTGAAACACATGCTAACTCGCAAACTAGAGAGCTAGCGACCTAAACGGTAGCCTTCAAGTTATTTCCTTACTTACTTACTTAAATAGCCAAAAGCTTACCACTTCCACACGGATAGGGAGGATAACTATTAACAGTTATTTAGCCTTTAACATGAACATTAATCAAACATAATAATATTTTCTGGGTACATGATATCATACAGCATCCATATCAAACTTGTGCGGGCCGCACTAACATTAAACATTCATATCAAGGCGGGGGCTCAAACTAGTGTCCTGCGGGCCACATTTGGCCCACGGGCCGCGTGTTTGAGACCCCTGTCTTAGAAGACATTCATTCATTTGAGCAGGCGTCCTCAGCTCATGCACGATCCAAAGTATTCAAACCAAGACAGTTTTATGCTGGTGTGGTACACAACGGCAGTCGTTAAGATACAAGAAACAGGACCCAGCCTACGACAGTTGGTTCAATTAGTTAAAATGATGGTCTTGGGTGCACCTGAAACCAATAAAGTCATCCAGTATTGAAAATAAAGTCCTATATTAAGTCAGGAAATCATCAACTGAAACACGTCCACAGCTCTGCTGTTTATCAAACTGGTCAAAGATCCTCTGGAGCTCTACTGTTTTTAAGGCCATACTTGGAAAAAAGGGAGTCAAAGATTGTCTGGATGACAGAAGTTAAGAACCCCTGCAAAAACACTAGACAAAGATCCTCTCTATATGACAGAAACTCTACTGTTTTTAAGGACACACTGCAAAAACACGAGTCAAAAAATCCTCCACATGACTGGAGCGCTTTCCAGGTTTTATGAGACCCACTGCAAAAACAGGAGTCAGAGATCCAATACTTGATAAAATGAAAGAACAGCTGCAAAAACATTAGTCAAAGAGACAATACTGCAAAAAAAAGATTGTCCACACAACAGGAGCCCTCTGCCTGTTGCAAAAATGCTCATCAAAGATCCTCCATATGACAAGAGTGTTTGCTCTTTTTAGGAGCGTGCTGTAAAAAATGCTGTAAAGTCGGGGTCATTCAGGGGCGGCACACAAACAAGCGTCGTACGAGCAACACAACGTTATTTGGCGGGAAAACATTATCTTTTTTTTCACTCACTTGCAGACACACAAACACGCATCGTCTGCCTTTTTCCCATCGCATGTGCCGTCTTCCAAGCATCTGAGTGTTTGTGATCTCAGCAGGCATGAGCGCTATTGTGACATCATGCGCTCAAAGCATTGATTCCCACTCCCACTCACTCATCTTAATTGGCTGCTGCTTTGTCCCCAAATCGGCGCTGACGGTTTTGCATGCTGGGCTTTTGGATAGCGTTCATCTGGGAGTGATTTTCCAATTGACTACACTCGAAACAAACGTCAGAGAAAGTTTATCTTCAGCCGTGGCTTCCCTTCTAATTTGGAGCTCATTTTCACTTTCCTGTTTTTTCTTGAAGAAAATCAATAATTGTTACCAAAGCTACCTGAGATTTCTTGATTTCTGTCTTGATTATTTAAGATTTATTTTACATTTAAAACAATGAAAGAGGTGATTTTGCACATCAAGACGAGACAATAAACCTTTCAGTAATTTAAAAGAACTGGAATTATCAGCAGTCATTTGAAAAGAATAAAGTATAGTTGTAATCCAATGACAAAAGTGTTACTTTTGGGGGAATAATTGATGGTGTGCTTTAATTTTTTTTATGATGTGGTCCTCGCTGGACACAAAATACACAAAATACAGTACTCGTAATAATATAATGAAAGTGTAATAAAATATTGTCCCAGGCTAATCTGGAAGCATAACCGCTTCTCCTCCCAAATCCAAGCTAGCATTCAATTATCGTTTTCCTGAACGCAACCAAAGACACAGTTCTAGATTTTTTTTTTTGACCTGAACGCTCGCTCCCAAAGTTGCTGTACCTTTTTTGCGTTTTTTTGTGCAAGAAGCAAAAAAGGTAATGATGCAAGTGCACAATAGAAGAGACCATGTTTGGTGCAGTTTTAAGCCATGAAAACAGCTACAATCTGTCCCATGTGTGTATGAATGTGGGAGGGAACCGGAGTACCCGGAGAAAACCCGGGGAGAACATGCAAACTCTACACAGAGATGGCCGAAGGTGGGATTGAACTCGGGTCTCCTAGCTGTGAGGTATGCGCGCTAACCACTCGACCGCAGTGCAGCCTTGGCAAAATATATATGGTGGAACTTTTCACAAAAATCTGTTTTTCTCCCTTTTTTGTTGATATTTTCCTGAAACGTACCTACTGTATGTACTACCACTGATTACTGTACCTACTGTATGTACTACCACTGATTACCGTACCTACTGTATGTACTACCACTGATTACCGTACCTACTGTATGTACTATGTCTGATTACTAAAGAATGGCAAAGGTAGAAAGCAACTTTTGTTTTCTGACAATGATAAGATGACAATCTTAATGCTAATCTTGCTTTTGTTATGTTTAGTATTGGTGGGCGGGTCTGTGTTCTTTCTCACTGAGCTTTTTGCTATTTTCACTTCCGTGGTGATGGCTTTCCTTTTCTTTGGCGCACTGCCACTGGGGGTACATAATCAAGTGCAAAAAGTTATGTTATTCAAGGCAGTCGCTACATTATTGTGCAGCATCTCTATTCTTCCCGCATGTGCTGTAACAGACCAAATGGAGGTTTTTCATTCCTGTCCGGGATTTTATGGAAACATATGAAAATGAGACAATTGTTCCCATAGGAAATCATGTGAATCCAATGACTCTGTTCTAGACACTAAAAGGAATGTTTAAAAACCCACATTTGTAGAGATGAGTTGTAGTTTTACATGCACAATATAAAATAATGATTTGATGAATTGATGGAACGGTGCCAGCAACATTTTAGCAACAAAAAAAACGAATCATATGAAAACTTGGGAGTAGGAATGTCTAAAGAATTCATTCAACTTTAAAAAAGAAGGTAACCACAGTAAAACAAGTGTCATAAAAGCGAAAGAAAAATCAAAACCATATACATGTTGCCTTTTGTCCTGAAAACGTTGGTGAAATTGCGGCTCTCCGGACGACAGGTTTTCACGTCCACAGCTGAAGCGCTGCAGTCAGCGATCTTCTTTTGGTTGTTTTTGGCAGGCCCGGTCCTTTGGCCATTCATTGAAAAGCCGTCTGTTTGAGGGTGTAGCTAGCTGAGGAAATATGGAGCGCGAGGCAGAGCACACATCGTGGCGAGTCTTTGTGGGCTATCCAAAGGCAACGGTGGCGTTATCTGCCTCCTGCCAGACTGCCATGGAGTGCGGTATGAAGCACAGATAGGGAGGGCGCTGTGAAGGCGGATAAAGCTGCCTTTCCACATGTCCATCCGTGGTGGGTTCATGAGCCTGAGAGGGAAAAGTGAAAATGTCAGAACAATTCTAATGGTGTAAGATTATGCATTGGTAGTACAAGTACACAAGTACACAAGCTATGAGTGTACGCTTGGCATCATCATTTAGTTTGTCCTACACAGGAGACAGCGTGTTTGTTGAAAATTTGTCCCAAATTGAGCAGGTTGAAACTAAAATATAAGCCACATGTTTATGACAGTCAACCATCCTCCATAAGTCAGGGTTGGTCTTCTGATGGGAGTGAGACGAAAGAAAATGTAGTAATTTTGCAAATATTGCAAACCAGCATTAAAGTGAAATAGGTTGATTTAAAGGGGATATATTATGCTTTTTCCACTTTTCTGACCTATAAATGTAGTTAGAATGTTGTATTCTCGTGTTAAACAATGCCAAAGTTTCAGATAATGAGGTTTGCGTTTTTGGAAGTGAGCCCTGAAAGAAGTTTGGGATGGCTCAAAACACTGGGTTTCAAAAGGCGGGGTAAAAACTGCCCCTTTGTGATGTCATAGAGGGACTGACTTCCTTTGGACGGACGGACGGACAGTACCACTTACTTCACTTTGTTGTGCTCTCAACAACCATCTGCATTTTTCAACGCTATGAAATGAAATAAAGTTTTATAGGCAAAAAAGGTCAATATTACCAGATCTGACCTGCATTCTAATCATTTGGGCCACCACTAGATGAGATCTGCTCTATAGACCAAAGCAATCTGTGATGAACAAATTATGAGTTATTTGTCTGTAATTCACCATAAATATGACTGATGCCATTCCAAATAAATAAATAAAGCCCAAAAGCTTAGAAAATGTAATTACTGTTGAACCAAAATGGCCACGGTTCTTCATTAAGCGGAGTGCCTTGATGGTTCTGAGAGCGCAGCCACCAAAGGTTCCAACATCTGAAGGTATAACTGATTGCTTTCACATTCAACTGAAACGCCAGCTGATCCAGAGCCATCCATCGCGTCCTGGCAGCAGATTGACCCTGATCTCCAACCAGCTCTAAAAGCCGCCTGTTGACTCCCGGCCAACCGTCTCTGGCGTCCATGTGACCAGCCAATCAAGGAAATGGAGTGGCTTAATGGAGGGATGGGGGGGGGTGTACTCATCATCTCACCTCCTAATATATTGTTTTAGTAACCTGGGCCACCACGGGCAAGATGGATGACAGCTTACAGTTAATAGGCTCTAAATCAAAACCAGCAAAATGTTGCGGCCAGTCAGAAGCAGGAGGAAGCTGTCACCTCCACACCTTAGCTGAAGGTTACCGTCGCAGTAGAGGACTGCGAAAATGTTCATTTCTGAGACACGCTTCTCAGTCTGGGCCCCCAAAGCGACACGTTTCCAAATTCGTACGTCTATTTCTCACATTCCCAGCTTTACCATTTTTTGGAGAACAATGAAGCTCTCATCTTTGTCGCTGTTTTTCCCCTCTGGTCGCTTAACTTATCGCTCACCAACTTCCTTAGCTTCAACTCGTAACTCGTCCCTTTGGTCCTTCCTTGTGACCACCCCCCACATACTCTCTAAACCACATTAGGGTGGTCCTTATTTTTCAACTTTTGAAATTTCATGCTCTCACCCCACCAATATGTTAGGATAAATGCAAAAACATTATGGCCAAATTGTATCAATATTGATTAATATCTAGAGGTTGCTCAACAACTTTGAAGTTTGACGTATGCTGTACATATTCAGGAGTTTTGGCACATTATGATAATTTGTGCAAACATGTTTTATTGGTTTAATCATGATCATTAATGTGAGCTTATGACAGCATTGGACTTCCCTGACAATGACACCAATTTGCATTCATTTTTACCACAGGTGCTTTTTATTGTGCTGGTTTTACCTCGTGAACATGCTGAAAATTATCCATGCAAATATATAATACTTATTTGCTGACCTAATCTGCTTGCTAAGCACATGCATGGGGCCCACCTCTGGTCCTGATGTTCAGATCTTCAAAAGGTTTCAGAAGCATTGGGAATATACATGGACAGAGCCAACTTCAAATCAGCCATAACAAGTGATGGTGATCTTGTTGCAGACATCAAAGACGATGCCATTGAATTTTCCATAGAACAGCTTGAATCTTTCTATCCGAGGGATGACTACAGGGAGATTCTGGAACTCGTCATTATCTTCCTTGGTGGTGGTCCTCCTCGAGGCACCAGGAGCTATTCACCATGCTCGATGGATGGCCAAAGCATTGTACGCTCTCAAGATATACCTATTTGGCAATCAGTTCAAACTCACTTCTTACGAAACTAGAGGAATTTGCGACATTTGTGTGTTCGTTGTGGGACTGTTTGCTAAGCTTGGTTCACAGCTGCTGATGCCATCGGTGCCCCTTATAATGATCTTCAATTTCTGCAAAGTCTGAAAAGGTATGAAGAAATTCATCCAGCAATTTCCAAGGCTGCAGTGCAAGTTTTCAGGGCACCTGTGGTATTTGAGTGAGGAGCTGATAGCGTTAGCCCTTTTTGACCCAGCAGTACCAACTGATACAAAATGAGACATAGCACAAGCCATTGTTGGACTGGATGGAGTCGCCAATTCTCCAAAAGGTCCCAAACGCATTAACAATGTCTGTCAAGTCAATCAAGCAAGCATCTCATAACACAGTTTGTGACCAAAACACCATACACTTCTTCAGATGTTTGGACCTAGCTACAGGCTTTCTCCAGGCTGACCCTGACACATGGGACTCCCGAGGCGACTACAAGGCGGCATGTTCAATCACACAACCTTCGCTTGAAGATTGTCAATGATTTGGGAGAGGGGCGTCTCATTAACTAATAACTCCTTGTTGACCAAAGATGAGGAACAGAAACAATACTTACTGCAAGTTGTCCCGGACCATTGAAGCAGACTCGAGAAAAAGCACCTAACTATGAGTGATTAGTTACCACATTGTGTTTGGCAATATTACTATAGTTTTACATTAGAGTTTAATATTCAGTTCAACATATAAGATGTAAGCTTATTGTTTCTTATTATGATGCAGAATATGTGAACTAAATAGTAAATATGAGTGACAACAGTTGCTTATATTATACTATGGTTCTGATTTCATTATTTGAGATACAAGCAAAGAAGTTTGTTTCATCCTTTATTTTAATGATGTCATTTACTTGTATTTTGCTGGTTGCTGGTTCAATAAAGGTAATGTTTTATTTTATATTGCTTTGCGTTCTTAAAATGGTACAATTGCCTCAAAAACGAGCAATTCTGGAAATATTCAGAGGCCTTGAACAACCTCTAAATATTGTTAAAAAATGTCAAAATTTTGCACAGTGAGTTTTTATTGATATCCTAACACATTTAGAGGGTGAGAGTTGAACATTTCCCCCCAAAATATTTGACCCCTCATATAAGGACCACCCTAAAACCACATGGCCCAGTGGCCAAATCAGGCCCTTGGAACTGTTATTGAACTGGTTTCCATCGATGTTCAATGTCTCACCCTAGTGGGGGGTAATGTCTAGTTCAGCCCACAACCTCAAGTAGGCGTTGGGTTTTGGCCCCCCGTGTGATTGAGTTTGACCCCCCTGCTCTAAATGTTCAACTTTTCTGAAGGCCAGTGACAAGGTACTCCATTCATTCCTTTCTTCTATTCTTCGCTATTCCATTCGCTTGTCCTGTTTTATGAACTTCTTTAACTTCCTCTTCCACAACTGGTCTTGGAATTTTGCCCTGTCTGCCTCCCCCCCACCTATCAAACTAAAAACCCTTCCTCAAGGCCAAGACAAGGCTGATTTAGTGAGTTGTTTGTTTTCTTTTTATTGTTAAATCCATAGCTTTGGCCCCTTTTTTGGGGGGGGGGTCTCTTTTGTTCTACTTAATCTCTCACATGAGAGAAACATGACTCTTTGTTCTTGCACTTTTGTCCTTCCTTTTAGTTTCTCCACTCAACAAATTCTTTAACTCCAACTTTCCTCAAGGCCAGTTTGGAATTGGACGTTAGATTTCCTACATTGCTAGCTTTGCCCTTTTCTTTAGGACAAACGCTCTAAACCAGGGGCCGGCCCCGGTAGCTTCTCTCATACCGGTTTTACCGTCTGTGACAAACCTTCTCACCTTCAACTTGTCTCCCTCGTCTTTTGGTTTTGCCTTTTCCAGAACTGCCGTTTCTGCCACAAACGCTCAGCTTTCCTCACGGCCAACATCAGAGTTAACTTTGTCGTCATTCATTTAGCGAAAGACACGTGGCATTTGTATGCCCTGGTCCTTTGTCTGCAGGCAGCATTCATTGCCGAGGCCTTTCAGCAGCGGCGGGATGCTTGTGTTGATGGAACCGTGAAACGAGGGAATGTGAATGGCAGTTGTCGGTAGGTGATGAGATTTTGGTGCAAGGACGGGCGAGCTGAGAGGATGCCGGTGCCAATCTATTGAAATTCAATTGAAGTGCTTGTTGGCAAACGTATCTGACATGGAACGTATTCAAGGGTGAATGTCTTTGTGCACCGAAGCAGGAATTCAGGACTGAATAATAAATTGGTAATGATGAGTAACAAGCAAAGGAGTGAGTGGAGATTGCGTCTCACAAGCCTTCCCCACTATTGACCTGCGGCAGCAACACGGTCCCCGGGGCATGACACCCCACCATGTTTGTTTGTTTGATCCTTATTTGCATGTAATTGCTCTGAGTTGCATCATACTGTTGCTATTAATTGATATAGCCAAACACGTCTGTGGATCTTCCGTCAGAAGTTAAGGCATGCAGTTTTAAAGCTTAGGAATAAGGGTTGCCGTAGCAACAGCTATCATAGATCCAAAAATGGATTCATGAGCGTGAGAAGTAGGAAGCAATAAATAATACGCTTAAAGAACATCAACGTTGTATGTTATGAAATGCAGTTAATCCCATCTTACTTTGAATAGATTGAAAATGGAGCGGTTCTCCATCCCACCTCCAATGAGATCTCTGCATTCCGCGATTTGGCTCACACTGATAAGGACAAGGCGCTTGGGGCCTTAACTTCCGCACGGAGTCCGAAAAAGTGTAGAAAGTAGAAACCACAATTAGGTCATCTTGCGTTGGGGAACGTGATGGTTGACATGATGGGATGGTCTGCTCTTTGATAATTCTATTACCTAAAGGACATCCTAGACGAAAGAAGTGTTTCTCAGCAGGTCCTGGGGGGGGGGGGGGGGGGGGGCAGAGTGTCAGCTGACGTCCCCATCCGCAGTGTAGTGTAGTGTTGTGACTGGGAATGTTACTGGGAAAGTTGTGAAGATGGCTTCAGCAAGGGCATCCACTGTCTGGGACTGAGATCCATTTTTGCATTTTTGTAAACTTCCCCTGCCATCCAACCGCAAATATTCAATATTCAAATATTGATTTCGATTAGAAGAACACACAGCATGGTCCAATAGAGTTTATACCTATGGAAGAAGTTCTTTGTCAGACGGGCATTGTGAAGTGCAGCATCCTGATGGAAAGGCCAGACGTTCCCACACAGATGAGGGCCTTCAGTCATGAGGCAACATGTGGACTTTAATTATTGTTTGCAATAAATGCCTTACTCACTATTTTTTGCTCTCACTCCCATTTCTGTATTGTGCATTTTAAAGACTTGACAGCCATCATACAGTGTAATGTTATGTTGTAGCGCTTTCATTGATAATATGACATTTTTCATTTGCTGCGTACAATGTTACTTGCTGGTTCTTGACAGCCTGTTTCATTGCTTGTAAACGAGGTGCTAATAGGCGGCAACTGATTAGCTAGTCGCTAATTCTTATCTGGGGTGCTGGAACAGCGGAACTCTTCAAAACATGTTTTTTCCTCCATCTCGGGCGTGCAGGAACGTAATTGCCCTCGCTGAAGTGTGCACTATACACACAAAGCCGTTTCAGTCTTGCCACTTCGCTTCCCACTTTATCGCCAATATGGAAAGAAGCCGATGTTGTCCAATAGCGATGTCTGTCACAGAGAAGCTGTGGAATATACAGTATATTCTTTGCACTTGGGGCATCAAGTTCAATGGTGAACAGGAGGAAGAAAAGTAGTTGTCAAGGAACTGGACAAATATTGAAGAAATGCTACACTTTATTAACATTGTTAGATTTGTCTAGACATGAAATAACAACCCTATATCCAATTTTTGCTCGTGCTTTCTTCTTAAATAACCTTTGTAAATTTTCTTCTTGTGATAATTTGACTTAATTCCCACAATATTATATGTTTATTTTATCACAAATTTATTTTGTTTGGTTTGTTTTTCATAATATGATTAAAATATATATTGTATAAATATATATTTTATACTGTATGTATATATATATATATATAAATAAATATATATATATAAATATATATACTGTATGTATTGTGTTTTTCTTCTTTGCTAATTCAACTCTATGCCCCTAATGGCATTATTTTTCCTTGTAATATTATATAATATTAATATAATCATATAATATTAATTAAATAATATTAATAAAGTAGAGTTATAAATTTATTCTTGGAAAATTGAGCATTTTTTTCTTCTTAATATTCTGACTATTATTGTACAATTGCATCTGTTTTTCTATTTCTGACATTTTTTTGTTCTTTTTTTTTTTTCTTCCCATAACATTTTGACATAACCTTTTCACAGCCTATTTTTCCAAAAATGACAACTTTATATGTTGTTTTGTTTGTTTTTCATAATATTATGACTTCAAAAAATAACCTCTTTCATTAATATTTCAACTTTATACTACTAAAATTAGGTCATTTCCCCTCTTATTGTAAAGAGGGTAAAGTTATTTTGGTAAAATTACAACTTTTTCCTCATTTTTTTCTTTTAATATTTTGACTTTGTTCTTTCTTTAAAATTATTGCAGATTTCTCTATTTTTACTATTGTTGTTTTTTTTGTTGTTTTACTGCTAAATTATATTTTTAGAATTAAATCATGGCCCCTGGGCTGCACTATATCTTTAAAGAACTATACGATTGTCGTCTGGGCTGAGTGTTCTTATTGTTTAGTGTTCCAGGTCCCCAGATTGGGAATCATAATAAAGTATACATAATATTGTGTTATAGTGCACGGCATGTACTTTTCCACATTTCCAATGTTAGCAGCACCATCAGCGGCTCGTGTTTTGTGACTAGTTGAAGTTGAAATGAAATCAATCACCGGCCTTGAGCTTTATGCACCAGTCATACCAAATATTGATCAGAATTAAGAGGGGATGTGACCTGGAAATAGGAGCAAGGATGCAATCTCTCACTCAATATTTGGATGAATTTTGACATCAAAGTCAGTTGACAGTGATATGATTAGATCTGTATTGACTGTAAAAGCCAGCAAAACAAAATACAGGTACGTTTGCTGTCTGGACGTTGCTGCAGGATCCATGTTTAACCAAGTGTTTATCGTCTTCTCTCTCCTCGCTCTTTAGATATCGACGAGTGTGCTGAAGGGAAGCACTACTGCAGGGAGAACACCATGTGTGTTAACACCCCCGGATCCTTCATGTGCATCTGCCACACAGGCTACATCCGGATCGATGACTATTCCTGCACAGGTGAGTTGCTTCGAGACAACGCTGGAATGTAATTACATCGCCTCAGTGACATTTTGCTGCAGTGAAGAATTGTATCAGTTAAAGACGGGATGGGAACCTTTTTGCCCAAGAGAGCCATGAAAGCACAATTTTGTCAAATGTATTGCCGTGAGCGCCATATCATATTTTAAACACTGAACACAAACGTGTGCATTCTCAGGAGTCTGATTTTATTATTTTTTTATGATTATACTGAATCAATAATTAAAATCAATAATTGTTAGAGCATAGAACCCCTCTTTACACCTTCTAAATACACTTTTAACATTAGTAGAGCCCTCAAAACATGAAATAACACCCCTATAGTCACCTTTACACTCACATTGCCCAATATAGGAAACATAATAAGAGATAACTAGAAAATTCCCGCGGAAATTTTGATGGACTGGCCACCTGTGCTGTGAACCTCAGGCCCGGTGTGCCAACGGCTACCGCGGTAGCACCTAGCAAGAAAGCCTCAAGTACGGAAAAGGTTGATGCAGTCCCATAGTGTCCCCACATCATGCCAAGTGTGTATTTGCCTTTAAACTTGAGTAAATTAGCTAAAATGCTAAAATGCCAACATGATAACGGCTACGTACTAACACGTAGCAAAACAGCCTCAGGTCCTGAAAAGTTTGGGGCAGTCCTACAGTGTCCCCACATCATGCCATGTGTGTATTTTCCTTTAGACATGAGTAAATTAGGTAAAATGCTAACATGTTAACAGTCATCATGCTAGCACCTAGCAAGAGGGCCTCAAGTTTAGAAAGTACCAAGGTTGTCCTATAACCTCCCCACATCATGACATGTGCTTAGTAGCCTTTAGGCACGAGTAAATTAGCTTAAATGCTAACATGCTAACAGTCATCATGCTAGCACTTAGCAAGAGAGCATCAAGTTGAAAAGTGCCAAGGTTGTCCTATAACCTCCCTACATCATGCCATGTGTGTATTTGCCTTTAGACATGAGTAAATTAGCTTAAATGCTAACATGTTAACGGCTACCATGCTAGCAGCTAGCAAGAGGCCCTCAAGTTTAGAAACTGCCAAGGTTGTCCTATAACCTCCCTGCATCATGCCATGTGTGTATTTGCCTTTAAACATGAGTAAACTACCTTAAATGCTAACATGCTAACAGTCATCATGCTAGCACCAAGCAAGAGAGTCTCAAGTTTAGAAAGTGCCAAGGTTGTCCTATAACCTCTCGACATCATGCCATGTGTGTATTTGCCTTTAGACATGAGTAAATTAGCTTAAATGCTAACATGCTAACGGCTACCATGCTAGCACTTAGCAAGAGAGCCTCAAGTGTAGAAAGTGCCAAGGTTGTCCTATAACCTCCCTACATCATGCCATGTGTGTATTTGCCTTTAGACATGAGTAAATTAGCTTAAATGCTAACATGCTAACGGATACCATGCTAGCACCTAGCAAGAGGGTTTCAAGTTTAGAAACTGCCAAGGTTGTCCTATAACCTCCCTACATCATGCCATGTGTGTATTTGCCTTTAAACGTGAGTAAATTAGCTTAAATGCTAACATGCTAACAGTCATCATGCTAGCACCTAGCAAGAGAGCCTCAACTTTAGAAAGTGCAAAGGTTGTCCTATAACCTCCCTACATCATGCCATGTGTGTATTTGCCTTTAGACATGAGTAAATTAGCTTAAATGCTAACATGCTAACGGGTACCATGCTAGCACTTAGCAAGAGAGCCTCAACTTTAGAAAGTGCCAAGGTTGTCCTATAACCTCCCTGCATCATGCCATGAGTGTATTTGCCTTTAAACATGAGTAAATTAGCTTAAATGCTAACATGCTAGCAGTCGTCATGCTAGCACCTAGCAAGAGGGCCTCAAGTTTAGAAACTGCCAAGGTTGTCCTATAACCTCCCTACATCATGCCATGTGTGTATTTGCCTTTAAATGTGAGTAAATTAGCTTAAATGCTAACATGCTAACAGTTATCATGCTAGCACCTAGCAAGAGAGCCTCAAGTTTGGAAAGGGCCAAGGTTGTCCTATAACCTCCCTACATCATGCCATGTGTGTATTTGCCTTTAGACATAAGTAAATTAGCTTAAATGCTAACATGCTAACAGCTACCATGCTAGCATCTAGCAAGAGAGCCTCAAGTTTAGAAAGTGCCAGGGTTGTCCTATAACCTCCCTACATCATGCCATGTGTGTATTTGCCTTTAGACATGAGTAAATTAGATTAAATGCTAACATGAAAACGGCTAACATGCTAGCACCTAGCAAGACAGCCTCAAGTTTAGAAACTACCAAGGATGTCCTATAACCTCCCTACATCATGTCATGTGTGCATTTGCCTTTAAACGTGAGTTAATTAGCTTAAATGCTAACATGCTAACAATCATTATGCTAGCACCTAGCAAGAGAGCCTCAAGTTCAGAAAGTGCCAAGGTTGTCCTATAACCTCCCTACATCATGCCATGTGTGTATTTGCCTTTAGACATGAGTAAATTAGCTTAAATGCTAACATGCTAACGGCTACCATGCTAGCACCTAGCAAGAGGGTTTCAAGTTTAGAAACTGCCAAGGTTGTCCTATAACCTCCCCACATCATGCCATGTGTGTATTTGCCTTTAAACGTGAGTAAATTAGCTTAAATGCTAACATGCTAATAGTCATCATGCTAGCACCTACCAAGAGAGCCTCAAGTTTAGATAGTGCCAAGGTTGTCCTATAACCTCCCTACACCATGCCGTGTGTGTATTGTTTTTTAGACATGAGTAAATTAGCTTAAATGCTAACATGCTAACGGCTACCATGCTAGCACCTAGCAAGAGAGCCTCAAGTTTAGAAACTGCCAAGGTTGTCCTATGACCTCCCTACATCATGCCATGTGTGTATTTGCCTTTAGACATGAGTAAATTAGCTTAAATGCTAACATGCTAACATGCTAGCAATTAGCATTTAGCCACAGAGAGAGTTCAGAAGTTTATCTAAAAAACGAGCCATCAATCACGTTTCTACGTGGCCGTATGGCTGAGCTACAAGGCTGTGAAAAGTCTGTAAATTCTCGTTTTCTCTGGAATGCGGCTGTTCTAAAAATAGAATGGTGTACCTAATCTAGTGGCCGATTTTTTTTTCTATCGCGAATAGCGTCGCCATGGTTACACGAAACGTTCCAAAAAATAAATACCGCTGTAGTCCCAAGCGTCACGATTCCGACGGTGTAACATGTGTGGGGGATCTTCTTGCGGTTTTGGCCGCATTACACGCGCAAAAATGGGAAGATTAAGATATAATAAGAAAAAAAATAACTAAACACCACAAGGAATAACAATACTGGCTCAGTAGCCAGCCCATAGACTGCTACTTGCAGTAGCAGTCTATGGGCTGGCTACTGAGCCAGTCCATAATAAGACATACTGTACTGTAATTGAGACATAATATATGTGACATAAAACATGTTACCATTCTGAGAGTTCCTTGTTGTTCATAGCATAGCATGAGGGATCAGTGTTTACGATAGTGATTTATCAATATTTAGCGAGCAATCAGACCCCTCTAGATTCTGGTTTTCTCGAAAGTGTGCTACTGCCTACTTGTGGAGTTGCTAAAAAAACAACATCAGTAGGTTGAGGGCTTGTTGACATGTTGCATTACTGCGGCGTTCTACTTATTCTTCAGCGTCACATGGCATTGTGACATGGCGGTAGATTGGTCCTTAACCTGGTCCTTAACCTGGTCCTTAACCTGGTCCTTAACCTGGTCCTTAACCTGGTCCTTAACCTGGTCCTTAACCTGGTGTTTGCTGGTTCCATCATCCGTCCTTGTTCAAAGTATTTTATAGGGTAAAACCCCCTGAATTCTGTGAAATGCTGTGCAATGAGGCTCGGAGTCTCAAAGACTACAATTGAATTGAAACAAGAGCAGATTGCTATGCTAGCTCTGGACTGCTAACAAATATTTAAAGAAGTCCAATTGATCTTCGAAGAGAAACTCTATTCCGCTAGACAGCAGAATTCATGGTTCCATTTATCACAGCATGTCTTCCAAGTCCTGAAGCAGCAAAACAGCCCCAGACCATCACACTACCACCACTGTATTTTATTTTAATGTTATTTCCTCTTTGACATTTTGCTTGAATGGAGGATTTGATTGTCATCCACTATTGGTGGGAATTCATGTTACATTTCACATAACATGTAATACAGTAAAGTCTTGTTATATCGATATTCTCGGGAGTTGGAAAAAATACCGATATAACCGGACTATCCATATATCCGATCCTGTGCCGAACTGCATTAAAAGTGGGCGGATCTTTGATATGGCATGTAATTTTCTCCTTGGATTGCGTATCTAGCATGCTTTTGTACTACAATAAATTTTGTACTACAGTAAATAAAAATAAACTTACGCTGTAGTGATAGGTTACCGGGACATAATTCACCCCGGAACTATCGATAGGGAAGGTGTTGCCACCCGGAGGGGTAGGCGCGAGGGACGGGGGTTTTCCGTTTCCTGTTGTGGCTTTCATGTCTTTCATGCCTTTACGTAGCAAGAGAGCGCAAGTTAATGTTGGCAAGAAAAATAAAGTTTTCTCCCAAATTTGACACTCTACCAGAGGGGAGAATACATTGGACTTGGTTTACACAAACATCAAGAAAGCACTCAAAGCAGTCCCCCGCCCCTACCGTGGCTCCTCACACCATCTCTCTGTTATGCTAATTCCTGCATACCAGACCCTGCTCACCAGAGGAAAGCCTGCTGTGAAGAAGGTGAGGGTGTGGCCAGAGGGAGCTATGTCTGCACTGCAAGACTGTTTTGAGTGCACCGAATGGGACATGTTCAGAGAGGGTGCAGCAGAAAACCAGCAGACCAACCTGGGAAAGTATGCTGCATCTGTAACAGGCTACATATAGTAGCAGGCATGTATTTGGCCAGCTATGTGGGGCGGGTTGAGCATGACCTGTGAACCAGGAAGTGCGGGAATCGGTGTGTGTGCTGCGCTCTGGTGGTGGAAGTGTGAAAAATAAAGTTGACTGGAAGCAGCCGTTCGCCGTGTTCTTTTTTGGTATTGAAATCCTTAAGCAAAGATTGATCTAAGATGCTTTTGTATCGATATAACCAGACCAAATTGGCTGGCGGGAGATGAAAAGGGCATCGGATTATCCGGATTATCATAATAACCGGGTATCGTACTAACGGAACTAATTATATCATAAAAGACTAGAAATTTGCCGGGAAATGAAAATAGTATCGTAATAAGTAGTAATTCGTTATAACCGATATCGATATAACAAGACTTTACTGTATTGTGCTTCCTATGTGCCCGGTGGCATGGCTCAAGTCGTGGAGTGGTTGCTAGTTCCATCCTAGTCGGTGCATAGATTTCAACACGTCTGTTCTACATTCCAGCTTCAGCCTTCACAGACAATTTCTGGTGAAGATGAGGCGAGATGTTCAATGGTGGATTTCTGGTAACGCCTCATGTCGTCATAAACCTTAACGTTTGCGTCCAATTTATGAAGAGTCGTCTTACAGCAATGTTGTTGTAAATCTATTTACCTTTCAGATGCGGCAAATGCTTAGCCATTAAAGGCTACTTGCTACTTGCCTGTTCAAGGAAACAGTCCCCTCGTTGCCTCTAAAAATGAAAGTGCAGGGTCGCGTGTGAAGATAAACCAAACGTGGAGGAAAAGAGATGACTTCAGTTGTCCGGCGTGGTGTCTTTTTTGGAGTGTGTGTACACTCTTCATCTGGTGTGTGAAAATACACTGAAGTGTGTGAGTGTGTGCATGTGTGACGAGAGGAGAGAAATTGAGTGAGAAGTTGTGATGGAGGCGTAAGGCCCATTTGTTCTTGATCAAAGTTGAAGGAAAAGTCCATTTTAATAAACTACAAGCCTCGTACATTACATGGATGATCTACAGTACATGCACAACCGATTTACCCCATGGCCGTGTTGAATCAATGGTATTGATACATTCTGCCATTGGCTGGCAACCAGACCAGGATGTACCCCACCTTTCACCCAAATGATGAAAAACAGTAGCAAAAATGGATGGATTGATGGTATTGACATATCTAACTATGTGTGATATTTCATGTACGTAAATTATGTTCTACTCTATTTTTACACTGGCAACCTACTTTTTAGGATCAGGAAAAAATCGGATCAGATCGGAAGAGTAACCACCTGATTTATGGTATATATTTTTGTATGTCTAATAATGGGGTCTAATAATGTTAAAAAACATATTTAGAAGACAGTAAACAGGTTTTGCATGCCACAACTGTAAACTATTGTATTTATTGATGTATTATGTCTACTGTATTAGGTATACCAATGTATTGGTGACTATAGGGGTGTTTTTTCATGTCTAGACGGCTCTAATAATATAAAAATTGTATTTACAAGATTCTAAACAGGTTTTCTATGCCATAACTACAAAAACATTTAATTTATTGATGTAATATGTCAACTATATTAGGTGATACGAATATAAAGGTGGCTATGGGGAAGTTATTTTATATCTAGAGGGCTCTAATAATGTTAATAACCATATTTACACAATGAGAAACAGGTTTTCTATGCCAAAACTATGAAAATGTTGCATTTATTAATGTATTATGTTTGCTGTATTGGTTAATACCAATGTAGAGGTGATTATACGGGTGTTATTTTATTTACTTTATTTTATTTCCATTTATTAAAGGGATAGTTTGGATTTTTCGACATTGTATGACACCCCCGTAAGCAGTGAAGTCCGTCAACAGCGACTCACTCCACACTTTGTGTCCTGAGCCGAGTTCTAGTTGGATTACGGTGCTGAGGAAAGTAGTAGGAAAGTAGTGTACATTTGCATCACAAAAATGCCTACTATGAAAAAAATCTCACAAATCACTCAGCATTATTTTCACTTTGTGGAAATTCACTCATCACTGTCAAGTCTGGAAGCAGTTAACCACGATAAACGAAGGACAACTGTACAAAAGACTGCCCAAGACTGTCCAAGTCTTCGTGCTGCATTCAGGCAAACATGAACATGTCGGCACGCCATTCATCAAAGACTATAATGTGTCCTTGTGAGGATTTAGCAGGGAAGTGTCTCTTGCTGGACTGTTTCCCTGCAAACTTGAAGCAAAGTTGTCTGCAAAAAATGTGGAATAATGCTGCAAAGTTCTGCTCAAAACAAAATCTGAGAATTCTTTCAAAAAAGGCAATTAGCATCAATGCAAAGGAACTAAGCGGAGAGGCTGGAGATGATGCCTGCACAATTCCTGTAGCATCGCTGTGTTTGACTTCAGAAGACTCCCATTTTCCGCTCCATCTGGGGCGCCCCCTGCTGAGTTTTTCTAGCAGACGTCAATGATAATAACGGGGCACAAGTCAAGGGCTTGCAAAAAAGGGACACAGAAAGACATTGCAAGAAATCAGAGTGAACAATTTGAGGTATTTTGCTTCTTCTGAGTCACTGAACCTGTGACTGCACTCATTTCCCACATTCTCCGGAGAGATTTTTAGGCCTTTTAACCATAATAGACTTATTATGGTTAAACACAGTTTGTTCTGGCCTTCCGTCCACATGCAAAAATATCTTTTTATTCTGAAAAACTGAGACAGTGTGAATAAATAATCCTTTTTTGGTAACTTTGGTAACTTAATATTTGCACTTCCCCCCAACCTATTTTCTTTGAAATTACGACTTTATTTGGTTTTGTTCATTTCTCACAATATTATTATTTTTATATTTTATACTGCTACGATGACATTATCATTCCTTATAATATTATGAGTTCATTCTTGTAAAATTGAGGATTTTTTTTCTATTAATATTGGGACTTTACTCTTGTACAATTACAGCTGTTTTTCAAACATGGTATTCTATTAAACAAAATAATTAGCCTCCAATTTATTCATTCAAAACTTATGAAAGGGTTTCAAACCGAGTGGGGGAGAAAGACATGGTTACACTTCCACAGAGAATAGGAGGATAACTTCTTTTCACTCCAACATGTCATACATGCCTTGGCTGACTACATGCAGGAATGTTATGAAATGTTATTTTTCATCAATGAAACAGAAATATATTTGACTTATGTTAAATGAAAGCTTTTTAACGAGATAGTATTTGTGGCCTGTGTTGGTGGAAATTGGCCGATCTTAAATAAAGTCTTAATTACAAAAGATTTAATAGTTTATAAATAAAAAAGAATGTAATTTTACAAGAATAAAGTCAACATTTTTGTTAAAAAAAAAAAAGAATTTTTTGAATTTTCCGGAAATAAAGTCATAATATAATGAAGAATAATAATGTAATTTTAGAAGCATGGACACTTTTTTACCTACTGTATGTAGTAATGACAAAGCTGAGATGCAGTTTATGTATATATCATTTCTTAGCATATCTTACAAAATATCAAAGTGCCATCCCTTCAGTTTTCAGTATGCTGCCCTCGGTGGAAAAACTTGTCTTCCATATTTGTCATTTAAGCAGGATTGTTGCTGCCATTTTAACACCGAGGGAACCAAACTGAGCCCCGTTTCTGTACTCGCATAGCAAATGTGCCAGAGTTTGTTTGAATGGAGACAACGGACACTTGCATGCATCACCAAGACTGACAGTGAAGGCATCTTTGAACAGCCTCCAATTCATAATGGAGCACCACTGTATGCACGTTGATGCACGTTCTTTACCACCGGTGGCGGTAATTGACAATAAGCGCCGGATGATGTTAAGCTACGGGCAGCGTGGCTTATTCAAAGCCATGGAACATCTGCTTGTGGCGTGAGAAGACCCCACAGGGAGCGCTGATGGCTTCAAATTGAGCACAGAAGAAATATTACAGCTGCGGGAAGAGAAACATTAAGCCGGCCCCTGTGGTCGCTATTGACGTTGTGCATGGGCGTGATGTACGAGCATTTTTATAGACCTCGGTACAGCTTTGGCCAATTACACAATTGCAAAGTCAGCTGAAACAACGTCCCCCGTATTGATGGCCACATTTCCACCGGCCCGCCTCACAAAGAGGATTAAGTTGATGGTCGTTCATTTGGTGGCTCAGTGTTTATGTGCGGAGCGCTGGATTAAAGGGCTGATTCGCATCCCATAATCCCAGCCGAAACAGCACGGAGCCCTGATCTATCGGGTCTGGGCTTGTCAGGCGGAGCCGTACTTTTCCACCACGACCACCTGCATGTATGGAGGTCACGGGTTTGGATCCCAGCTGGTGGTAGACTGGAACACAGGTCCTCAGACGCAGCGGTCAGCCTTTAGCGGGAAGAACAGCCATGATGCTTTCATGCCCTTGATATTGAAGGTCAAGATTCCTGGTCTTCATCTTTTCCCCAAAGTGCCCCGGGTGCTCCTTGCTTGCTGAGATTAGCTGTTAAACCATGAAAAGTAGCGGCTTGCTTGGGCGTCTTTGAATTAAAGGGAAGCTGCAGCAAGATTGTGTGCGTGTGTGTCCTTGTTTAATCCCGGGCATCCATACCCTGGGGAAAAGACACTGAAGGAGGGATGGGTGGGTCACGGATTCTGACCACCACGTGTGGAGACTTTTTGCGCTGAAGGTTGGATATGTGGAGTTTGTGGAAAACTGGGAAATCAGGAAGTTACTATATTGCATGATTTTTCTTTCACTGAATGAAATGTGGGCTGCACTGCTACCGAGTGGTTAGCGCACAGGCCACACAGCTAGAAGACCAGAGTTCAATTCCACCCTCGGCCATCTCTGTGTGGAGTTTGCATGTTCTCCCTGTGCATGCGTGGGTTTTCTCCGGGTACTCCGGTTTCCTCCCACATTCCAGAAACACGGTAGAAGATGAATGAGTGAATGAAGTGTGAAACTACTTGTTTTACTATTACTCGTACACAGCCCTGAAATAAAAGTATTAGCTTGCAAAGTGGAATTACTCAAAAAGTACTTCAACAAAACTTTGTGGAAGTATTAATAATGTTAAAAAGTGTACTGTATTTAGCAAAACGATTTTCTATGCTATAACTATGAAAATGTGCCATTTATAATATACATAAATACAGTATACAGTGAAGAAAATAAGTATTTGAACACCCTGCTATTTTGCTATTTCTCCCACTTAGAAATCATGGAGGGGTCTGAAATTTTCATCGTAGGTGCATGTCCACTGTGAGAGAGATAAACTAAAAAGAAAAATCCAGAAATCACAATGCATGATTTTTTAACAATTTATTTGTGTGATACAGCTGCAAATAAGTATTTGAACACCTGAGAAAATGAATGTTAATATTTGGTACAGTAGCCTTTGTTTGCTATTACAGAGGTCAAACGTTTCCTGTAGTTTTTCACCAGGTTTGCACACACTGCAGGAGGGATCTTGGCCCACTCCTCCACACAGATCTTCTCTAGATCAGTCAGGTTTCTGGGCTGTCGCTGAGAAACACGGAGTTTGAGCTCCCTCCAAAGATTTCCGATTGGGTTCAGGTCTGGAGACTGGCTGGGCCATGCTAGAACCTTGATATGCTTCTTACGGAGCCACTCCTTGGTTTTCCTGGCTGTGTGCTTCGGGTCGTTGTCGTGTTGGAAGACCCAGCCACGACCCATCTTCAATGCTCTGACAGAGGGAAGGAGGTTGTTCCCCAAAAAATACACGGCCCCAGTCATCCTCTCTTTAATGCAGTGCACTCGTCCTGTCCCATGTGCAGAAAAACACCCCCAAAGCATGATGCTACCACCCCCATGCTTCACAGTAGGGATGGTGTTCTTCGGATTGTACTCTTCATTCTTCTTCCTCCAAACACGCTTATTGGAATTATGACCAAAAAGTTCTATTTTGGTCTCATCTGACCATAAAACTTTCTCCCATGACTCCTCTGTATCATCCAAATGGTCATATGCAAACTTAAGACGGGCCTTGACATGTGCTGGTTTAAGCAGGGGAACCTTTCGTGCCATGCATGATTTCACATCATGACGTCTTAGTGTATTACCTACAGTAACCTTGGAAACGGTGGTCCCAGCTCTTTTCAGGTCATTGACCAAGTCCTGTCGTGTAGTTCTGGGCTGATTCCTCACCTTTCTTAGAATCATTGAGACCCCACGAGGTGATATCTTGCATGGGGCTCCACTCCGATTGAGATTGACCGTCATGTTTAGCTTCTTCCATTTTCTAATGATAGCTCCAACAGTGGACCTTTTTTCACCAAGCTGCTTGGTAATTGCTCCGTAGCCCTTTCCAGCCTTGTGGAGGTGTACAATTTTGTCTCTGGTGTCTTTGGACAGCTCTTTGGTCTTCGCCATGTTACAAGTTAAAGTCTTACTGATTGTATGGGGTGGACAGGTGTCTTTATGCAGCTAACGACCTCAAACAGGTGCATCTGATTCAGGATGATACATGGAGTGCAGGTGGACTTCTAATGGGCAGACTAACAGGTCTTTCAGGGTCAGAATTCTAGATGATACACAGGTGTTCAAATACTTATTTGCAGCTGTATCACACAAATAAATTGTTAAAAAATCATGCATTGTGATTTCTGGATTTTTCTTTTTAGTTTATCTCTCTCACAGTGGACATGCACCTACGATGAAAATTTCAGACCCCTCCATGATTTCTAAGTGGGAGAAATAGCAAAATAGCAGGGTGTTCAAATACTTATTTTCTTCACTGTATGTATGTATGTATAAAGCAGTGCCCGCATGTTTGTCACACTTAAATGTGTCAGATCATCAAAGTAAAATATTTGTCAATGATAACCGAACTGAACACAAAATGCAGCTTTTAAATGTAACATTTTAAATATTATTATATAAAAAATACCTAATAGTGGGGCAGATTATCCAAACATTTCATAAGAATCTTTCACTTGGTGATACAAGCACCAAAATTGGCACAGATGACGTTTAGGATACATATTTTAAGAAAAGTACGATATCCAACATAAAATGTAATATGGCTGCCAATTTTCAAGATGGCCGCCAGAGCAAATTTGAAAAACATGTACTTATTGAAGTAGAACTCAAATAAACACAATATTTTTATGGTCAGAATACCAAATTAATGTATTATAATTTATTAAATCCAATAATGAATTCCAAATTCCAATATGGACACCATTGTTCAATATGGAGCCTGATACATTACTATAAATTGGTGTTTTTATCAGAAAAGTTGTATGCTTCTAAGCTACCTGGTCACAAAGTTTACTTGTCCTCTGCTATGTATTTGTTGCATTACTGTAACTTACAAATATTAATGTTGTTGGTTTGTATTACCTCATGAAAGTGATGTCATAGCACAACCAGGGCACACTGATGACATCACTGCTGCGAAACTCAGCATGGGGTTCAACGTCGGCTTGTAGTGTACTAAGTGTAGTTGTTATAATTACTAACTGTTGTAGTATTAAATAGGCAACTTAGTATACATAAGTGTCCCAAATGCTATCTAATAAGCCCCTTATATATCTAGTATAGAAGTATAGTTAGTTGTAGTGTAGTTGTTAGATAGTCGCACCTGAATAGACAGGGTGTGCCAGTGTGGGAAAGCCGAGCCAAGGGTAACGGGGCTTTAGTTACCCGGAAGGTGTACAGATCTCACGGGATCTAAACGGCGTTGGATGAACGATCGGGCTAGGTGTAGGGGACCAAAGGGCAGAAGGTCTTGTCAAACAAACCCATCAACTTTGAAAGCTTACAACCTTGCAATCATGAAGAAGCTGACTCCAGGATTTTCACACATGCCCTCCATGCAGCCAAGCAGCAGACAAAGTCTGTGTTGATCAAAGCATGTGACACAGACATTCTTGTCATAGCAGTTTGGGTCTTTGCGAGTCTTCAAGACGCTGGCTTGGAAATGTTTTGGGTTGAATTCGGCCAGGGGCAGTCCATTAGATGGTTCCCAATTCATGACTTGGTGAGGAACCTCGACCCAGAGAACTCCAGTGGCATGCTCTTCTTTCATGCCTTCACTGGCTGTGATGTTGTGTCAGCATTTCGAGGTAAAGGCAAGACAACAGCATGGGCAGTTTGTCTTGAGGTGAGCCCAGTGTTCAGGAAACTCAGCCAGTACCCACCTACCATAGAAGATGCCGACCTTGACATTCTTGAAAAAATTGTCACTATGTAAGACAAGCACAGCAACACTACAAAGGTTGATGAGGCAAGACTGCACTTGTTTGCTCGGAAACAACGATTCTATGATTCTATCCCACCAACAAGTTCATCGCTTGTTCAGCATGTCAAACGATCAACCTTCCAAGCTGCCTGCATGGGGCCAAGCAACGATCTGCCAAATGCATTCTGAAAGCCCTGGCAACTGGGGCTGGGGAAAGCAAGGGGAATCCTGGGAAGTTTTGTGGTCAACCCTTCCACACATTGATCAGTCCTGCCAGCAGCTGACCAAATGCCGCTGCACTGGTGAATGTCGGGGCCCATGCAAATGTTATCGCTACACTCTGAACTGCACACAACTGTGTTCCTGCAAATGTAAAGAGTAAAACAATGATTCAGGCGAAATTCAGTTCAATCTATTGCACTTCTGTCATGAAGAATTGTGATACCGTATTGGTAACTTCACTGAGACATTTATGCATGTAAAAGTCACATAATTGTCCTTATATGGCTATAGCAATTGATGATATTGAAATTTTGAATACATAATTGGCTTCCTCGTGTCCAAAAACATATATTTTGATGTACAGATTATCACAATGACATTATTTTGTCATTATTTTAGTGCAAATACGATTTCGAACGACTATGAATGGCGGCCATCTTGAAAAATGGCGCCCATTTTGTATTTGAAGTTGGATATTGTACTTTTTTGAAAAAGTAGGTTCTATTGCACAAGTGTGCCAATTTTGGTGCTTGTATCACCAAGTGAAAGATTGTTTCAGCAATATGCCCCACTATAACCAAAATGGCCTTAAATACCCCCCAGCTCCCTGTAAGGAATTGGCTAGCCAAAAAAATGACCCCAAGAGCGCAGTGACGACTCATGCAAAAGGTCCCAAAAGACCCCACAACAACATCCAAAGAACTGCAGGCCTCACTTGCTTCAGTTAAGGTCAGTCTTCATGATGCCACCGTAGTCAAGACACTCGGCAAAAACCTTCCCAGACAAAAACCACTACTGAACAAAAACAACAGAAAAGGGGACCTATTATGCTCATTTTTCGGCCATTTGTATTGAGTTGTGGACTTCTATAGAGCAGCTACACACAATAACCAGCACACAAAGCTTCATAGTTCTTCCAGAATCTGCACCTATTCAGCTGTATTTCTTTGGATTTTGTGGTTCCCGCGAAAACGGTCTGTTTTAATGTATTCCACCCATGACACGCCTGCAGGCACGCCCACTCCCCTGTGATTGGTCACACTCACCTGTGCATAAAAGGACTTCCAGTTTGTGCCACCAGCTACAAACGGTATAGGAGGAAGTCGTGCAGGGGCCGTGGTTACTCCATTTTTGGACACAAATTGCCTGCCAAGTGTGTCATTGATGTGCATTAACAGTTCACAAGCTCGTCTTCACTTTGTCAGGCGTTTCATAAATAAATAAATGCCACGGCAAATTGTGTCCGTTTCCAAGGTTCCGCTGTATATGGTAGATGAAAACCAGTATTGAGCTATTTCTCCAACATCTGAGGTGTTTTCTTGGCTGCTTTTGTTTGCCGCACAGAAGTATAGCAGGAGTTGTTCCTCCTGCTCGTGTCATAAGATGGCAATGATCCCAAAGGTGCCGCCATCATGGAGTTAAAGATAAGAAGTGATGTGTTTTCAGTCCAGTGGCCCAAGGTCGATGTTTTGTCGGAAGGATGGAGCGAGTGGAGCAGGAGAGGACACGTCCCCCGGTGACTGGCTGTACATAATTGATTGTTTGTCTGTCTACGCCCTGAGCAGCAGCAGCAGCATCCAGGGAGCAATTACCTCTGGACTGGCCTGCAGTGCTGACAGTACAGACATGTGACGCCCCGAATAGAAAAATCACTAAAAAGCATGGGCGCCAAACTCCTTTTCACTGGGGGCCACATCGCCTTGATGGTTAACCTCCACGGTATGAAGTACACATCTATTGTATCATTGGAATTACAATCATGAGTGGGAGCTCCTATTTGTATTTTTGTACTTGGTGACTCGTCTGGTTGTGAGTGGGGCTGCTTCTTCTGCTTCTTGCAAACTTCCTCTTGTTGTTCGCACCGTGATAAAAGATTCTTCTTTTACTGCGCCAACTTGTCCCTGAAGCCGAGCTTAGCACAACATGCTCATAGAACAAATCATGACATGAACAGTTTTTGGAGATAAACGAATAATAATAACTAGGTCATTGATTCCACACCTAAATGTGATCAGTGAATTTCCACCAATTGCAATTCTTTACTGATACCGAGTGACCAGTGTAGGATACTACACGTCATCCGTGAATGACCAAGCATTTTTATGGCTGAATATGCTTCATTTCGGCGTGCAATTATGTACAGTTTGCTTTGAGGGGACCTATTGTGTTCATTTTCAGCCCTTGAGTTGAGTATTGAGTTGTGGACTCCTATAGAGCTGCTACACACAATAACCTGCACAGAAAGCTGTCTAATTCTTCCAGAATGTACACCTATTCCAGCTGTATTTCTTTGAATTTCTAAAACGGTCTGTTTTAGGTCTGGCCCGCCTCCGGGCACGCCCACTCCATTTGCTTGGTAATACTCAGCTTGTACAGCTCATAGCTTGTACAGCTCATAGCTTGTACAGTACACCCATGTAAGTCACTGGCTGCGTCAAGCCGGTGTTAGAAAAAAATCTCTGAAACTGAACGTTCAAGACCATCCCAAACATCCCAAACCTAATGATCTGAAACTTTGGCATAGTTTAGCACAATAATACAACATTCTAGCTACATTTGTAGGTCAGCAAAGTGGAAAAAGCTGAAAAGGTCCCCTTTAAATAGTCGAACTTTTTTTTTTTTTTTTACTAATAATAGGCTGTATTCAACCATGAAACAATGATGATTTATTCATTAATATATTTTTGCAAAACTAAAAGTGAAGCGTGAAGTGGCGAGGAGTAATGTATATTCATTAAACTGTACAACAAACATAGTATACTGTATGTAATATTCTATACTATACAAATATATGAAATCTTACACCTTCAATGTAGCTGTAGTAGCTTGAATACCTACTTGTTTCATTCGGATTTTAGCACTGAATTGTTGTGAAATAGGGGCGGCACGACATTCGAGTGGTTAGCGCGCAGACCTCACAGCGAGGAGACCAGGGTTCAATTCCACCCTCGGCCATCTCTGTGTGGGAGTTTGCATGTTCTCCCCGTGCATGCGTGGGTTTTCTCCGGGTACTCCGGTTTCCTCCCACATTCCAAAAACATGCTAGGTTAATTGGCCACTCCAAATTGTCCATAGATATGAATGTGAGTGTGAATGGTTGTTTGTCTATATGTGCCCTGTGATTGGCTGGCCACCAGTCCTGGGTGTACCCTGCCTCTCGCCCAAAGACAGCTGGGATAGGCTCCAGCACCCCCTGCGACCCTCGTGAGGATAAGCAGTAGAAAATGAATGAATGAATGAAAAGTACACGAGGGCTGATGCACCTTTCATGATTTGGCTCATGTCAAACTGACCACATGTCAGTCAAGTCCCAAAAGTTTCCTTCCCTTGAGTTGATATTGTGCTCACCAAGCAGCTACTTATCTCCGAAAGCAATACTTACGTGAATGTCAGAGGAAAGTGGTCTTTGTCCTTTGTGCGTTCAGGGGCACATGAAGGCTATACATTCAAAGTGCTCTTTATCTCAGAAGGATGAACTTGAAACGCTTTCCAATGCTTTCATGCTAAGATGAGCTTCCCAGGTAAGATGTCGCTGCAGCAGGGATTAGAAAGACAACAGAAATATATCACCTTGTAAGCAAACATGTGAGGAGAAGGCAGCCCAATAAATCTATTTAACACGATAACTACAACACCAAAAATGGAAACATCAGCAGTCATTTGACAAGACTAAAGTCAAAATATTCAGAAAAAAAGTTGTAATGCAAAAAAAAACCCAAGTTTAGTAAAAGGCATTTTTTTCATATGATGAGAAACCAAAAGAACGAATTGAGTTGTCATTTTTGGAAAATTAAGTTGGGAAAAAGCTATCATTTTAGGAGAGGGAACAAAGTCAAACTGTGATGGGAATGAAGTCCTAATTACGGATGACGCACAAAGATGTACAAAGTGTGTATCTTTGTTTGTTTGTTTGCAACCTGCAAAAAAAACATAAGCATCCGTAGAGTTAGTCTGACATGACCAAGAACCGGTCCACGTCTCAAAAATCAGCACAATGTTTCTTGCATTTTCTCTGGAGGAGCTCGTACGACTTGATTGTGACCGAGGATTAAGTGGTTGTGATTTCCCAGAAAACACCGGTTGACTGCATTTACTTTTCAATGTCATTTAGGAGATAAAAAGAAACAACACAAAAACCCATTTGCACACATTAAGGAGTTAATTTACATGTTCGAGACACCCAATTTATTCCTCTGTCAGGTCCAAATGACAACAACCAATTGAAGTACAACATCTGAAATAACTCATCCTCCCATCAGATATTTGTGACTAATTTCTTCTTACAACAAGACCAAATAAATGTATTTGTCATGAGGAAACTAAACACGCCTTCTTTGTGTGCTTCCCAGAGCACGACGAGTGCCTGAGTGGAGTCCACGACTGTGACGAGAACGCCTTGTGCTTCAACATGGTAGGAGGGCACAGCTGCTCCTGCAAGCCCGGCTACACCGGCAATGGAACCATCTGCAAAGGTACTACACACCCGACATCTTTTGAAGGCAACATGACCTTTTGACAGACTTTTTGTTGCTTGTATACACTTACCATATTTGGGCCTCTGGAGTGACTGCCCAAGCACACAAACACCCACTGCCCAAACACAGGCGCCCCTAAGCAGGACTGTTTGGTCAAGATACACCTGAACTGCATGTGAAAAAAGAGCTATGGCTCTTTTGGTGACAAACATCTGGCACATCTTTTCAATTAGCCCGCTGCTGTGTTTAATGTGACTGTCAGGAACAGAGGTGGTCGACATGGTGACACGCATTGTGGCCTCTGATGCGCAGTCCAGTAGGCCCTGCACATTTAAAGGCAATGAGAAGCATTCATTTGATTGGTTAAGACTAAACTTGGTGAAAATAGAGCCCATAGAGTAAAACTACTGTGTACGGTATATATTGTATGTTTAATGGGTCACAGACATGATTTTTTAACTTTGCTTGAATATGTTTGATATTGTTTAAATTCGTAAAAATTTCTACGTAGTGGCGGCCACGTTGGTCGGCATTCATCAGAAAATGCCCGTTTCCCAAGTCACGTTTGCAAGGGCGCGGAGTGAAGATGTTTGGGATGATGTTTACAGTGATTGCAGCAAAGACTTGAGGGTTGTTACATCAAATCTGGAAGTGAATTAAAGAACTAAGAATTCAAGAATTAAGCCGTATTAAACAGTATTTATCAATCCCACCCTCGGCCATCTCTGTGTGGAGTTTGCATGTTCTCCCCGTGCGTTGTGTTATGAAGATGCATAGAAATTATTTGTAGTTTGGTCAAAATTTTAAGACCATTTGGCTTTTAAGGCCTGCATTTTTTTTAATTCGCCCAAAGTCCAGCGAACCACAGTCACTATTCCAGTTAAGGTCAACATTCTGGTTTCTGAAACATTCTGAATAACCCGTTTACATGCATGAGCAAACAGGGTTATTCCTGTATATATGGCAATTGTAACCAATCGGGATATCTCATTCAAAGACTCAATCAGCGACGCACGGACAACGTCAAATGACGCATTACGCATCATTTCCCCTTCTTCTTCCTGTATCCAAAAACAACACAACCAAGGCGGATAATTAACAGGGGCTTCATCTATAAAACGGTGTATGGAAAATCTGACTAAAAGTCACCAGAAAAAAAGAGAAAAAATTACCAGTAAAAAATAGATCTTACGGCCAGATTTTAACAACCAACTTTATATTACTTGTTAATTATTGGTTGTCTAATGGGTCACTTTCTCTGTTTCCACAAAGTCTGTGCTGCGTCTTGGCTAATTTGCATAACAAACCAGTGATTGGATGGTTACCTGTGAGGTTTTGGTGACATGTCTGACTGTGCGCCGGTCAGCCAATTTACCACTGCGCAGGGTGCGCCTCGCCTATGCCAAAAATAGACTAGGTCAGAGCTGGCGAACTTTCAGGGCACCTTTAGCGCACCGTTTGTCACAAAATTGTCACTGCGCCAAGCTGAAAATCCACGGCACGGCCATCTCGGTGCAGTCCAGTCTACCAAATTACCAAATCATCTGTGCCCAGTGGTGCGCTGGACCAAATTTAACCACTGCGTGGGCTGCTCTGCACTCCACCACCCTGCGCCACCTCATGCTGTGCCACGAAATTAGAGCCCAGTGACTCAAAACAAGCATGACGTCTTGTTGAAAATCAGGCCAACACCTTTTCACATCACTGTATGTTTAACAATAATGTTAATTATAATAATAACTAGAAAATTCCCGCAGAAATTTTGATGGACTGGCCACCTGTGCTGTGAACCTCGGGCCCGGTGTGCCAACGGCTACCACGGTAGCACCCAGCAAGAAAGCCTCAAGTACGGAAAAGGTTGATGCAGTCCCATAGTGTCCCCACATCATGCCAAGTGTGTATTTGCCTTTAAACTTGAGTAAATTAGCTAAAATGCTAACATGATAACGGCTACCGTGCTAACACGTAGCAAAACAGCCTCAGGTCCTGAAAAGTTTGGGGCAGTCCTACAGTGTCCCCACATCATGTGTGTATTTTCCTTTAGACATGAGTAAATTAGGTAAAATGCTAACATGCTAACAGTCATCCTGCTAGCACCTAGCAAGAGGGCCTCAAGTTTAGAAAGTACCAAGGTTGTCCTATAACCTCCCCACATCATGACATGTGCTTAGTAGCCTTTAGGCATGAGTAAATTAGCTTAAATGCTAACATGCTAACAGTCATCATGCTAGCACTTAGCAAGAGAGCCTTACGTTAAAAAAGTGCCTGGGTTGTCCTGTAACCTCCCTAAATCATGCCATGTGTGTATTATCCTTTAGACATGAGTAAATTAGCTTAAATGCTAACATGCTAACGGCTACCCTGCTAGCACCTAGCAAGATGGCCTCAAGTTTAGAAACTACAAAGGTTGTCCTATAACCTCCCTATATCATGACATATGTGTATTTGCCTTTAGACATGAGTAAATTAGCTTAAATGCTAACATGCTAACGGCTACCACGGTAGCACCTAGCAAGAGAGTCCCAAGTTTAGAAAGTGCCAAGGTTGTCCTATAACCTCCCTACATCATGCCATGTGTGTATTTGCCTTTAGACATGAGTAAATTAGCTTAAATGCTAACATGCTAACGGCTAACATTCTAGCACCTAGCAAGACAGCCTCAAGTTTAGAAACTGCCAAGGTTGTCCTATAACCTCCCTACATCATGACATATGTGTATTTGCCTTTAAACGTGAGTAAATTAGCTTAAATGCTAACATGCTAACAGTCATCCTGCTAGCACCTAGCAAGAGGGCCTCAAGTTTAGAAAGTACCAAGGTTGTCCTATAACCTCCCCACATCATGACATGTGCTTAGTAGCCTTTAGGCATGAGTAAATTAGCTTAAATGCTAACATGCTAACAGTCATCATGCTAGCACTTAGCAAGAGAGCCTTACGTTAAAAAAGTGCCTGGGTTGTCCTGTAACCTCCCTAAATCATGCCATGTGTGTATTATCCTTTAGACATGAGTAAATTAGCTTAAATGCTAACATGCTAACGGCTACCCTGCTAGCACCTAGCAAGATGGCCTCAAGTTTAGAAACTACAAAGGTTGTCCTATAACCTCCCTACATCATGACATATGTGTATTTGCCTTTAGACATGAGTAAATTAGCTTAAATGCTAACATGCTAACGGCTACCACGGTAGCACCTAGCAAGAGAGTCCCAAGTTTAGAAAGTGCCAAGGTTGTCCTATAACCTCCCTACATCATGCCATGTGTGTATTTGCCTTTAGACATGAGTAAATTAGCTTAAATGCTAACATGCTAACGGCTAACATTCTAGCACCTAGCAAGACAGCCTCAAGTTTAGAAACTGCCAAGGTTGTCCTATAACCTCCCTACATCATGACATATGTGTATTTGCCTTTAAACGTGAGTAAATTAGCTTAAATGCTAACATGCTAACAGTCATCATGCTAGCACCTAGCAAGAGAGCCTCAAGTTTAGAAAGTGCCAAGGTTGTCCTATGACCTCCCTACATCATGCCATGTGTGTATTTGCCTTTAGACATGAGTAAATTAGCTTAAATGCTAACATGCTAACATGCTAGCAATTAGCATTTAGCCACAGAGAGAGTTCGGAAGTTTATCTAAAAAATGAGCCATCAATCACGTTTCTACGTGGCCGTATGGCTGAGCTACAAGGGGATGAATAGTCTGTAAATTCTCGTTTTCTCTGGAATGCGGCTGTTCTAAAAATAGAACAGGTATACCTAAACTACTGGCCCATTTTTGAACGTTTCGGTTAATAGCGTCGCCATGGTTACACACAACGTTCCAAAAAATAAATACCGCTGTAGTCCTGAGCGTCACGATTCCGACGGTGTAACATGCGTGGGGGTCCTTCTTGCGGTTTTGGCCGCATTACGCGCGCAAAAATGGGAAGATTAAGATATAATAATAGCTAAACGCCACAAGGAATAACAATATAATACTGCCAGTAGCAGTCTATGGGCTGGCTACTGAGCCAGTCCATAATAATAATGTTTAACTTTCCATCTCATCCCAAATGAAGAGATTTTCTGAATTGAATGTTATGTTATGTTTGGCGGTGTTTTTACTGACATGTTATTACATGTACATTAAGTACATATAAATGTTTTAAAGCATGCAAAAAAAAAACCTAACACTGTGTAGTACATCTCCTTTCATGGAACGTGTGCTCGCTCCGGAAAAAAAGATCATGTTTATGGAGGAGCTGCACTATTTCCACACACAATAAAGCTTGTAGACATATTCACACATGCATATATATATAGTATATACGTGTAAATACATACATATATATATATATATATATATATATACACAGTATTTGGAAGCTGAGACCCAAATGAAGTTTTAATATTTGTTCACTGCTGTTTATCTACTTCATCTGCCAACTTGTGGACACTCATGAACAAACAGCCCGACCGTGGATAATGAACATTTTCTGCATTAACCTTGGTGAGAAGCATTCATCATAATGAATCACGTCAGCAAATTAGCTCTTCTTCTTCATGCAAATACGTACTGGATGCTGCTGCTGCTCTAATTGCATAGTTAATACTCATTCATCTTGTGGAATAATGCTTCTTCTTCTTCTTCTTCATTTATTTATTTATTTTGTTAGCCACGTGTGACGACTTGTGCCAGAACGGCGGGACGTGCTTGTCGCCCAACAACTGCGCCTGCCCGCAAGGATTCACCGGGAAGAGATGTGAGACAGGTATGTGAAGGTTATAATGTTACAATGCCGACATCCATTTGATGATTAAATGCATGCTCCGCTCTGCTTATTGGGCTTGATTTACTGTGTGTGTGTGTGTCTGTGTGTGTGTGTGTGTGTGGATACGCTCCTCTGTGAGTAATGGGCTTGTAGCTCTTTTATTGCCACGATGGAGGATTTGAACTGCTCATGCAGCAGTATGGGAATGCCTCTATATCACGCATTAATCAGTGTGGGGGTTCCGTGCATTGGCCAAATCATCATGGGCCAAACTCCTGTCCTATCCAGCCCGTGTTCATCTCACTGCACTGGTGTAAGCCTCATCCATGCATTTTCTTCGCCGCTTATCCTCACTGGGTTCGCAGGCGTAAGCCTATCCCAGCTGACTTTGGGCGAGAGGCGGCGTACACTCTGGACTGGTCACCAGCCAATCACAGTACACATATAGACAAGCAATCGAGGGTTTTGGATCTCCCCTTGTGGAGTTAGCATGTTCTCCTCGTGTGTACATAGGTTCCCTCCCACATTCCAAAACATGATGTTAATTTAAGACTCCAAGTTGTCCATAGGTGTGAATGTGAGTAGTCGTTTGTACAAACAGTAACCGCTTGCCGATTTGCAGCTTCACTTTATCACAGCTAAATTATTATTAAATGATGTTTTGCCTGACTCATTTTCAAGCATAAAAATGGCCAAATGAAGTAAAATATAGTAATATAAGGCATTCAAGCCAAGCTAAAAGTCATCTCCTGTCCACCACCACTCTCCTCTCCAAGCACCAGGACACATTTACATATATGTTTTTTGCAATTATTAGAGCCATGTGGACATAAAATAACACCCCTATAGTCACCTTTAGACTCCTGTTATTCTTTTTTTCCACCACATTACGCAACAGTCATGTGCAGGCTACAGGATCACTGGGGGGGACACTTGAATCATAGCATGCTACCGAGCAAACTAGTTAGCCTCCTTTTTCCCACTATGTGATGTAATGTACGAAATACACAGCCAGTAGTAGTCTTCATATTTGGTGTCCTTTTATTACTGTTTCCTGTCAATCATTTGTTGTACCCTACACAAGTTGTATACCAAACATGACTGTACCATTTGTTAGACCCAATGATTGTTAAATGAAGTATTGTAATTGATCATGGAAGTACTGTGTGTAAACAACATGGCTGCCCGGTGTGTGCTTTTACTATTGCCGGCGTGAAAGTCGAGAATCTCATCTCGGCCGCCGTGCTCGCACCACAGTACGTCTAATAAGCCTCAGTGCTGTCCTCGTATCCCATTTCAACCTCCACTGGAATGGCCTTCAGGAGACAAACAGCGGCGCTAATAGAAAGTCAAGTCATGCCCCCCCCCCCCAGCCGAGTAGAAGAGCTTTTCTCATTGGCTCAGGTATTGATTGCACATAAAGGTGCTTTTTTTATGAGGCGTTCCACCTTTACTGCTGGTCTTAACGTAAATGAATTTTCTCCCACTGCTGCTGTGAGACGCTGACGACGTCCGTGTGCTGCCGTCTCTCTCCTGTCTTGTAGCAGCGTTATCACCTGATGGCTCGGCCTTCAAATAGTCTCCTAACTCCTAAGACACGAGGCTTCCGTTCAATTTGACTTCATCCGTACAGTAGCTCACAACCAACCACTAGAAAGGAGTCAACTGGACGTGAGCCATTTACTGGTTTTAACGAATACCACCATGGTATGAAAAAGTTGCCATTTCAAAACCTCGAAGATTGTTTGTCGTATCATTTTAGATAATTGATCATTTTGATTGCTGACGTTCGTGATCTCATTTTACATTGTAATTTTATTGCAATAAATGCATTCATTCATTCCTTTTTTGCCGCTTTTTCCTCACAAGGGTCACTGGGGTGCTGGAGCCTATCCCAGCTGTCTTGGGGCGAGAGGCGGGGTACACCCTGGACTGGTGGCCAGCCAATCACAGGGCACATATAGACAAACAACCATTCTTTATTGCAATAAATGAATAAGTTAATTAGGGCTGTCAATTGATTAAAGTATTTGATTGCAATTAATCACATTTTGTGGCTTCACAGTTAACTCATGATTAATCGCATCTCACGGGAAATAGGGGAAATCTCTTTGTATTATTTAATACAATCCGGTCGGTCAGCAAGCATATTTTTATATTACTAGCTTTCTTTATTATTAGCATATCAGCTCTTAAACTCGCCCACAAACGTTCAGCAAATGTGAGCAAGTGAGACCTCACACTAACACAAACATGTTTTGTTTTTTTTATTACAGTGTCAGCTCAAAATAAGATTTGTTTATTTATGATACTGGTTTTAAATTCTTAATGTTTGTGAGTAAAAAGCCCATTTAGGAACATTCAGAAAGGATTATTATTGAAGATCTGCTGGTAGCGGCTTGTCTGTTGTTATCTACCTCTTACGGTGCTGTGTCATGTTTTCCAAGCTCTTTCTTTCAAGACGCTGTGAGTAAAACTGGTAGGTGGAATGTTAACCCCACCACTGATTTCTATGCAGTTGGTAAGGTCACTGTTATTACACAACTTGCCAAGTAAATCCTAACCGCTTCCTCACGGACTTGAACATGGCACAGTACTAACAACATCGTGCAGCAATTTAAGCAATGTTGCAATTTGTGATGTTGGTGCGGAAATCTCAATATCGTTGTGGATTGTAAGGAAAAACAGCTGTTGGCTGTTGGTTGATAGCTGCCTCGTTAGCATTGAGTGGCACCGGTATGGCTGCGCTGTTGTTGGTCGACATATTACTCACAACGAGGGTCACCAAATGTGGGAACATCAGTGGAGGTATAGAGAGTTTCCTCACTGAACAACAAGTAACAACCACCTAAAGGAAAACTGCACTTTTTGGCTCATTTTGGCCACCTTCCACAATCCTTATGTCAGACTTGAACACACATTTTTCTCTTTTCTGTGCATTATAAAGATATAAAAACAGATAAAAAGAGACAGCTGCATTCACATAAAGTGACCTGCATACTAATCAAGCTAAAGAGACATTATTATTGTTATTGTTAACATTGTTACACAGAAGAACTTATTCATTGGCATAGTGGCTCCTCACTGCACCACACTGGCTAACTACAAGCCACTGTGGTGCTAAGTTATTGGAGAAGCCAGTCTGAAATAATAACATAACATTCCACATTTTTTTTTATCATTTATGTTGTGACTTTGGCATGTTGGCCACACAGTCGGGAGACCTGGAAGATCTGGCTTCGATTCTTCGTTGGGTATCACGCATGTTCCTCCCGTGCATTCGCCTATCTTTACATATTGCTTCCTGTCAGCTAAGTAGTTTTTGACCCTGTTCAGAACTAATCCTCTTATTCTGTACCTTTCTAATTTAGTTATTAGGATGTCATGATTGATTGTGTCAAAGGCTTTTGTCAGACCAGGAGACCAGGAGACCAGGTCAATAGTTTGTAAATTGGTGTTTGTCACCATTAAAAAATTGGAACTAGTTTCATTTCATTTTCATTTTCATTTCTTGGGCCAATCTTCCAGTATGAAATGATAAATTATTGATGTCCATCAGCGGTTCTATGATCTTGCTACCATTTTTATAATGTCCATTTCGATTCTATTACAATCAGTTGCTGTTTTTGCTTGAAGTTTTTTTTACAATAGCAATAATTTCCTTTTTTGTTACATCTGTCAGAAACATGTGGCGAAAACATGTACAGGTCCAATTTGCTTAAATATGCAAAATGTTTGGCTAATAACAGGCTATACTCAACAATGATTGATCAATTGACATGTTTTGGAAAAACTGATAGAGCAAAGTCGCCAAATTCAAAGCACGACGTGGCGATGGACGACTGTATTTGTGTTATGCCTGATGGTTGCGTCATGCTATGATTATTATTCAGTTATTAAGGCATCTCTGTCCAAACATTTGCATATTTAACCGAGTATGTTCTTAAAGGAAAAACTAGTGTGCTTGTTTATTCTGTTGCATCTGCTTTATTTACAAGTTTTTTGGACATGTTGCATCATATATAATACATGATGTGTGTCTGTGAGTTGTAAACAACTCCATCAGATGTTTGCCTACTGTTGTTGACATAAATATTTCAAATATATTCAATATTTACATACAAATAGAGAGAACAACTTATTTCATTTTTTTCTTTTTTGATGTGATTTTATTTCCTGGACCACCACCACCAGGGACCCTCACCAGATTTTCAGGCCCAATTTAGTGTGATTGACAAGTTATGTTTTCATTGTTTAGCAGTCTCCTTTCAGTGTGACGAAAGAGATAGACGCTATTTAATGTTGGATGTGGTGAACAGTCCTTTCTGTCATGGATGGAGCTTCAAGGAATCGATGGAGGTGACGACTTCCAGAGGAGCTGAAGTGGAACAGAGGAGACAGAGATGTTCCCAGACTGACAGAAGAGGGTTCTAGGGGATGGGGGGGGGGCTAGCCTGGTTTCCTCCCACGTGTTTGGGTGCTAGTGGGTGAACATGGAAATGCTTTCACTAAAGTCTGAACCGAACCTTCCTTCTTCTCAGAGAAGCCTGGCAGCTTTTAAAGGCCTCCCCTGAGACGGCTGCAGACTTGATGGCCTGTCATAAAACACACCCACACGAACCTAAAACCATGCACACACACACACACACACACACACACACACACAATGTACCAGTTGGCCTATTCAATTGTTGTTTAGTTTGTGTTATAATTATGCACTCATGTGTTCTATATTTGTGCTGTTTTTGTGACTTGTCATTATCATTGTGTGTGTGGTTGGGGGGGGGGGTGTTGGGGGTAGGGGAAGGCAAGCTGACAGACACCAGCGAGCCGAGAAGTGTGACACCTCATGAATTATGCAGGGCACCGCCGAGGCAACAC
The DNA here is from genome assembly GCF_037039965.1 of Doryrhamphus excisus. Classification (NCBI taxonomy): domain Eukaryota; kingdom Metazoa; phylum Chordata; class Actinopteri; order Syngnathiformes; family Syngnathidae; genus Doryrhamphus; species Doryrhamphus excisus. The sequence continues at coordinate 19,028,129 of NC_136357.1, forward strand.
ATACACGCACACACACACACACACACACACTGGAGTCATGGATATAAATGTAAGCCGGGGTGGCCATGTAACGTGTGCCCCTGACAAGCTGCACAGTCAATATGGCCGCCTTAGTGTTGTTATACGATGTATAATGACCACATGTTGGAATATTTGGTTTATTTCCTCTGTGTTGTTACTTGACCTTTTTGCATGAATGTACAACATTCAAAGTCGGGCTTTTAGTGTGATGTCTACAAACTCGGGTAACTTTACATTTACGTTTACATTTACATGTGGCATGAACTAGAAATAAACTAAATCATGACCAAGTTATATTTGATATTTATAGGTACAGCTGACATACCCTATCTCTTCAACATTGCATGGATGCTGCAACTCACTGTAGTCCTTATTTACATATAAACATGTCAATGGAAAGTTACAAAAATGGACAAATTAAGGTGCAAAATGTAAAACCTTTTAGCACAGAGTGAATGTCTCAGGCTCGTAGCAAGGGGAAGTTGATCTATCTCATCACCATTGTTTTCTGACCGAACGCTAAAAATACATGAAACCAGACCACGGCTGTAAAATAGTTGTTAGTTCTTACTTAGTTGTTACTATCGGTTTACAATGAAACTAGTTTGCTACCATATAAACAAATGAAAACAAATGAATGGGAGAATGGGAGGGTAGCGACAAGCGAGGCATCATTCATTTGACCATAGCAAGCTAGCGTGCTAACGTTAACCCACAGGCTAGTATTTACACTCAAAATTGTGCTGTGAACATTGAATGAAACAAATACAACTGACAGAAGTCCATACTTTTATAGCCTTGTCTTTTGTAATAGCTTCCTGGATTATGGAAGTACAGCATTCTGGTATTATTCTGGTATTATTCCACCTCGGCAAGCTGACAAGGCTGGTGTTGGTAGCCCAAAACTTTGTCAAGCTCCTCAAAATAAGGCATTGCTCTCCTCTCATTGCTCTCCACGCCTGCTGAGGTCTTTCTTTTGGTCTATGTAGTCTTTCTTTCATTGCTGAGGTTTGATATTTATTTGGCCTGAAAAAAAGTGAAGGAAATCTCGACCTCCCTTACTTCGAGGCGATCTCCTTGTGGGTGTCAAATTGAGGATATGGGCAGACTAAATAACCAAACCGGTATATGAAAACCAGAGTATTTATTCCTGATACAAACAATATCTAATACAGACGTCCGGGCTTAGTTGCATTCCCTGTATGCAAACAGGAAGTTGGGTCTTAGTACAGCGCAGCTGCAAAAAAGCACCCTTTCTTTCCCTGCCCAGCTTTTTATACATTTTAAGATTGTGCAAGACGTGGACCAATCAGCACGCGTCGTCGCCCTGGTTTCAGCATCACCGGCCCATCTCTGTCTTTCTTGTCAGCAAGAACGATGCCAGGACGTCTGGAACGTTCTGCCATTTCTTGTGCTGTAAACAAACCATATTTATAATATAATAAGCCATATCATACATACCAGATATCTCCTGCCTTGGTCATCACTCTACTTCTCTTGTGTGTGTGTGTGTGTGTGTGTGTGTGTGTGTGTGTGTGTGGTGTTAAGGGTCACACTAAGTTTGTCAGTACTTGTGGAACTATGTGTTTGTATTTAACTGTGTTTAAGCTATACGCTGCATCTTCATACGCTATGTGCTTGATTTTAACTTTATTGTTAGCTAGCCAATTTAGCTAGCTAAATTTCCTCGGTCCTCCTTCAAATGGACAATAGACAGTGGTTTTCCTCCGGTGTTCATGTTTTTAGAGTAAAGAATTGAGGTAATTGACTTTTTTAGGTAAGCCCCCCCCCCCACCTCATTATGCAAACAGTTCATCCACTCGGCCCAGGAAGCTTTTGGAGCCTGAGTTGAACCAAAAAAGTCCAATGTGAGTCTACACTTTTAATTTTAACTATGCTGGAGTATCACAATTACACGCCGCATGTTTCTCTTCTTCTGTGATGTCCAACCAATTTTCTACCGTCCTGTCGTGGAACTCCTCCTAGATGACATGTAAAATGGTGACTGGACTCAGGAATGGTGATAATCCATAGTAGGGTTTAATATCATAGTAATTTGGTATATAGATATTTTGTTATTAATAAGCCCACACCAGTTTAGCACCTCTCCCCTGCGGCGACTTCAGAGTACAACGGGTTCCAGCCCATCTCGAGGAGTCTGGTTGCTGGATGCAAACTGTGGTTCGAGGTGAGTCGGACAATGTCTAGTCCAAGGGTCGGGAACCTTTTTGGCTAAGAGAGCCATGAAGGCCAGATATTTTAAAATGTGTATCTGTGAGAGCCATATACATTTTTTTAAACATTGAATGCAATAAAATGTGTGCATTTTTATGTAAGACCAACAGTTTTAGATAATAGGCTCTAATTACGTAGACCAGGCACACTACCCCACGCCAATGGGGTGTGGCCAGCACACTTTCGTGAGCAGCGCAGTGTCTAATAATAAATCAAATACTTGTTGCCATTAATACAACTTCTGCTGCTGCATAGTTTTGCACCGTACTCAGTATATTTCATTCTTTTGACCATCTTTGCCAGAAGGCTTGGTTCTGCAGCTTTAGCTAGGTGACTATTTGACTAAAGGAGAAAAGTTTATATTTACATGTTGACATCTCAATGACCGAGGTAGACTACCGCATTACCCAGTAATAATCGAGTTTTGGTGTTTGACCTGGAAAATATCAGGAAAGATGGATATGGTCGGCCGTATTGCAGTAGAAAATAGATGGACGAATTAAAATGCATAAAAAAGTTGTTGATTTTTAATATTATTTTTAACAGTCATTTCTGTGATGTTTACTTTAAAATGTAAGCAAAAATAATTTTTTATTGTGGTAAGAAATGCTTGAGAGCCAGATACAGTCATCAAAAGAGCCCTACCTGGCTCCCGAGCCATAGGTTCCCTACCTCTGGTCTAGTCGGAATGTCTCAACCTCTCGAACAAGCTTGGGCTCCTTTCCTGTCAGAGAAGGGATTTCCCATGCATGTCCCAAGAACCAGAAAACCTTTGTCGGCCTGTCAGCGAGGACTTGCTTGCCTTGGAAGATTGTACACTGCAAAAAGGGCTGGCCAAAGGAATGGGTGGGGAAAGCAGGGATTGAACCACCAATCTTTTCTCTCCGCGATCAACGTGCTCTACCTCCTGCACCATGACCTTGCAGATCACCAGCAGCGTATCATTGTAAATTAATAAATGTATATCATAAAACATTTTGATAGACCTTGAAATATGATTAAATACATTTTAAATGAAAGAAAGGGTGCCAAAGTACTTAAACAGACTCGATATTTGGAAAAAGTACTTAAAACTAATGAAGTTATCTGTCGATGCAGCTAGTTTATTTTACTTGAAAAAAACAAAGGAAATGACATAGAAGTGCAAAATGAATACGCAGCATCCTGAAACTGTCTGATCTTGAAATAAGCACAAATTCATCTTACAAGTAGGCCAAAAAGTCTTTAGAAAAAGGAGTATGCAACCCGCGACCACTCTACCGCCTGAACCGTGCCACCCGTTGGCAATATTTATTTTCTTGAAGCAGAATACCAAGTTACTCTAGAAAATCTGTCATTTGGTCATTGGTCGGTATTGGTCATCAAAAATAACTGATTTTGAGAGTTATCGGGGGCATGGTTGTGCTCTGCCCCATGGTTCCGGTTCTCCTGTGGTGTCGCACCCTGGGCTGCCATGGTGATGGATGTGTCGCCGGGGCGCTTTCCCTGCTGTTGGGGCGCATGGTTTGTCCGCGGCTCTTGGTGATCTGGGGGTGTCGTAGCTGGTGCAATCTCTGGTGGAGCCCCCTGCATGCGGTGACCGGAGGCCATCACTGGGGGGGTTGGCGGGCCGGACTGGCTGCCATGATGGGCTGGGTGAGGCCTGTGGCCGGTCCTGCAGCCCATGGCTTGCTCCGGGCGGTGCTGTGCTGGCTTGCCCTGCTCGGTTGGTCGGTAGTGCGGGGTAGGCGTGTGTGGGCCCCCGGTCCTGCTGCATTTTGTCCTCGGCATTCCTCTGGCTTGGTCACCCTTCAATTTTAACCACACCTTAGACACTCAGTTCTCAGGGGGATCTGGGCAGGCATGGGACCCACCATTGCTCAGCTTCCCTCCATTTTTAATTACTCCATATGATACATACACACACTTGCTCGAGGTGCCCTGGGCTGCGGGATGATTTGGCCTGGTCTGCCTAGCCTTCCTGGGGGTCCCGCTGGAACCAGCTGACACTGGGGCTTGCCCTAGGGGCGCGGTTGGCGGTACCTCCCTTGGTCTGTCCTGGGTCGCGGCCACCTCCGTGCCCTTGAGGGGGCGTTCAGCAGTCTCTGGGCAGTGGGATCCATGCTGCTGGTGGCCT